>NC_088884.1:125156723-126405056 GCF_037157495.1 Lathamus discolor | reverse complement strand
TTGTGGCAACACAAAGGAACAGACGGGGAAACATATGACATGCATTATCAGATCCATATCTTGCTGGTTGAAGCCACCCGTTTTAGCCATCATTCAAAAAAATGCTTTTATTTTGTACTTTTCTTTTATAAAAGTTGGGGGTTGCATTATCAACCACCTATTTTTTTTTTTTTTTTTTTTTTGTTAGACAGAATATATAAATGGGAACTATGCACACAGCTGTATGAAACTAACTCTTCATCTCCAATTCCTATTTGACTACAAACCACCAAAATAATGGTGGCTTCATATATTCCCTCTCATATTTTTATTCTATGTATTCTGTACCCTTGGGGGTGCAGAAGATACTGCTTACATTCCTAAGAGCTTTATAATATGAGTAAGACTTAAGCATTTCAAACGAATTCATATGTGTAGTGATACTGACTGATATTAGTGAAATTAATAACCTTAAACTAGGACTTTTTATATTATACCAAATGTGAATTTGCATAATTCATGTTCAGATACACAGCTGCAATTTGCACTTTGAAAAAATAAACAGTAAATTAACCATATGATTTTAGAACCAAGTGAAATGCAAAACTGCAATTTACAGAATAAAAGTGAATATTTCGGCAGTACAAAAAGACACGAACTGACAACCTCAATAAAATTAATTTTTACTAGATTTAGACAAAAAACTTTTATGAACTGAATTGAGCTGCACATCAGTTACTAAAGCTCAGTAACACTTTATTTAAAACAATTTAAACTCTTGGTGAAGCCACAAAGAATATAGATAGCATGATTCAAAAGGTAATAAATGTAATATTAATTTTGAGGTTACATTAAAACTATCTATTTAAAAACTCTTCCTTACATTGACTTCACAAGATGGTAGATTCTGAAACTGCAAGAGAGAATTAGGCTAGATGGCATGTATTTGGACCTATACAATGAAATGCTTTCCTATTCTAGCCCTTGTTTAGATCACGCCCCCAGAAGGACACTTGCAAGAGAAGAAATTTTCTTTGGAACACAAGTACAGCAGTCAATAGCTGAAGCACTAGCAAGGTAAATCAGTTCAAAACGACTCTCTTCTACACCCCACTGCAAAGTCCACTATTCTCAAAAGAAATATCATCATGGAAGAAGTACATTATTTTTTGGGATTAAAAAGCTATGTTAAAGTCTTTCTATTCAAAGAAATTTTAATGGCTCATCTCCCCATGAAACTCCGAGAAGCCGCTTTCCACAAGAATAAGGACTAACCCATGCCCTTATCCTGGCATAAAACATGAGTTTATATTTACCAAAATATAAGGTGTTGCTCTGAGACAGACCTTCTTAGACAATACTCCCACATGCCAGCCAGAGTGGGGGGCAATATATAATCCATATCATGTTAAAAAAAAGGAAACCAACCAGAACACCCATCTCACACTTTATGCTGAAATTGGCACACTTGTTTTTGTAGAAAACACACAGAAAAAAAATTTAATGAATTTTTATCCTTAAGCCTTGCATTTCTTAACATTTGATACGATGCAAAGGAAACAAAGCGCCTATCTCAAGAGTCACCTTGCTGTACTATTAATCTACCATAGACCACAAGTTCCTAAAACTGCCTTTTCAGCGAGTACTGAAATGCCATTAACCACAAGTACCCTAAGTGAATGGAAATCTAAATCTAATTTTCTAGTAGGCCTCATTTGTGGAATAAAATTTACCATGTTACATTAAGTTACGTTATTGCTTTGAAAATGACCACTCAAAAAGAAAACGTCTAGGGCCAATCCACTGCAAAGAGTTTCAGCTACTATATATTTTCCAGATAGCATCTGACATTACCGTATCACTGGTGCCAAAGCTGTAAAATGAAAGCTAAAATAAACATTTACAGAAAGTATGTTTTCCATGCATTCTGGAGAGCGTGTCAGAGTAGGGGCTAAAGTGCAGTGCTTTCTGTAACTCAAACTCTGGGCATCCACACTGCCACCTGCAAAATACCTGCTAATTCAGGTTGAGCACACAAGGAGAAGCCTGCCATCAGCAGCCCAGCCATGTTTCAAGCAGGGGAGACATGGGGTGAGGACATAGGGTAACACATGCTCTTTCTGTCCCCTACACCTCTACTCAGAAAGTAACAACCCAATGAACTCCACAATAAAGATTATTAGCTGAGCACCCTTAACCACAATAGTTAACTAATAGCTCAAAAAGACAATGTGAAAAGTGAAAGGGCAACAGACAATGCATATTGGTTTCAGGAACAATATTTCCAGCCATTCTCATTCCTTTCTAGCAGTTAACATATCAGCAACCATTATCTTTTGTCACTTTTCTTTAGTATAAGGACAGTAATTAAGCCTGACACAAAACCAGATTTAAAACCATGCTGAGACAATCCCAGTTTGCCATTATATTATCAGATATTTTAATGCAATAGGATTTAAACTACAGAAAAAAATTTTTGTCTCTGAACCTGTCACTTTAAACCAGTCAAAACTATCTAACTTAGATTAGTGAGCTTGGTCATTTTTAGGAAACGAGTGGTTTGGAAAAGAAATTATTTATTTTGAAATATTTTTAATTTATGGTTGGAATAAAAGAGGATTTAGATCCTCTTTTAGAAAATACATATTCCTTTAAGAATCAGAACTGTAACTTCCAAGCACCTGGTATTTATTGTGTGAAATTTGTAACTTCTCATATACTGGACACCATCTCTTTTCTCTTTCATATTCAAGTAATAACAGCAATTAACTACTGATTCTTGGCAGTACTTTCTGAATTAATGCAATTAAGTATGAGTCTAAAACTCTAGTCACACAGATGCAATACAATTGCCTTCTCATGAAACTGTAATGAATAAAATCAAACAGCAGGAATTTCACTGGAAACAATGAATAGTAGCAATCTACTTCATCTTATATTACACTGTCTGCTTCATATAATTTCATTTCATTTCTACATAAAATGGAGAATTCTATTGTCTGCTCTGCTGCCATTTCTCTTGATATTTGAAATATATTTAATTATACAAGGTCACATTTGAAGAGCTAAAGCTCTCTGGAGAGAAAGAAATTGAACTTTTCCATATCAGATCACTTCTCTCTCCAGAAATGAATTCTTTATTACCCCAAAATTACATGGTATTATCCTGAAATGACATGATATGTCTTATTTCTCATCCGGCACATTCCTGGAATTAGGCTGGAGTATAAAAGAAAACTAATGGTTCTGAGAATTGGCTGCTCCAAAGGCTTCACTCTTTCATTACTCACTCTTGACAATTGGCAGCCCACAGCAGGAGAAGCAGGAAGAAATATGCCAGTTGCATTTAGAAATGGGAGTTATTGCCTTTTTTTTATGATGTTGCATAAAAAATTATGACAAATTAGAACAACTGTTATGGATGTGTTCAACCTGCCAAAGGCCTGTTTGTACTAAAAGATTCTTCCCCCAACCGCCGCAATTCTAAATTTAGAGTTCTTCAGTCCTTCATTGCCTAACAAGAGTGCTTGCAATAGGGTGGCACAAATGGAAAAAGTAATTAATGGGAAGAGAGATGTCATTGAAGATGATGTTAAAAAATTTCTGAAACTTAGCTCCATGTTGAATATATGGATAAAACAGACAAATTTCATAGCTTAGTCATCAATGCATTTTGTTAAATGTTACACTTTTTGGATTGCATCTAATACCCACAAAACATTTAAATATAAAAAACCCAGACCTATTCCTTTTCCTTTACAAAGAAAATAAGAAACTGCAACTAAAGGGAGAACAGTTTTTTCAGCCTGGGCATTAGAGATTACAAAGCTCTCCTTTCAAATTGTTCATGCTTTCTAAAGATATGCAGAACTGGCAAAATCAAAAGAAAGTCTTATGAAAGCTGTAGGTATGACCTATAAAAGTTCATGTTCTGCCATCTAATTCACAATTGCATGCACCATCACAGCACACACATACAGCATAATACTATTATATTATTAAAATTTTCTGCATTCATTAAACTTTTATTAGAATTTATTTAAACTTTTATTAGGCTTTAATAAATAGTTGGAAATCCTGTTTCCATTAACATATTGTTCAAAAAACAGATTTCCCAAGTCTTAAAATAGAGTAACATGGCTACCCTTTGATATGTCTTTGTTACAAAGTTTTCAAGGCATTATGCTGTGTACAAGTTTGTGTCCACAGATGCTTCCTAATTTATTACTGAGTTTTATTTATATTTGCCTGTTTATCAAAGCTAAGCAAAATAACAAAGAAAAAAGAGAAAGACGTAGAGATAATTACAGACTGACTTCTTTGAACAGCTTCAAAACTGTTTAGCAAAGCTTAAAAGTTTAAATATATTCAACTGTTTTCATTTCCAAGAGTAAACTATTATGCAAGATAAAGTGAAAATGGTTTTGAAATCACTTGTCCTTTTTTTTTTATTTATTTTCCATTATTACAGTATTGAAGTGTTCCAATGCAAGTGATGATTCTTCACAGAAGAAATGACTGATTTTCAGAAAACCTTATTTTCCAAAGGGGAAAAATTTCAATAAAAAATTATGAAGACTTTCTATATTATTTTCACAGCAGAAATTATCTTCTTTCCCTTGGCTAACAAATGTCAAAATTAAATTAACATCCTAGCTGTAGAATCTGTAAATGCCAGTCGAAAGTTTGATGTGAAAGACAAACAAAACTTCTGAGGCAAGAACAGTCTTTCTTGTTTCGTAATGATTAATATGTTCGTATACAACTACAGTATGAACTAAAAAAGTAGCAATAAATAAAAGGATAACTGGTCTAAACATTTAACCTTGGCATTGTGGAAATCCTGCGGGCTTTTTTAATTCAATTAAATTCTTGACAGTTTTCACTACTCTGATGTGCACATTAAAATCATATATGGAGCACCTCCCATATGAAGATAGGTTGGCTGAGAAAGTTGGGGCTGTTCAGCCTGGAGAGGAGAAGGCTGCATCCTTCCAGTATCTGAACGGGGCCTACAAGGATGCTGGGGAGGGACGCTTCATTAGGGACTGTAGTGATAGGACAAGGGGTAACGGGTTAAATCTTAAACAGAGGAAGTTTAGATTGGATATAAGGAAGAAGTTCTTTACTGTGAGGGTAGTGAGGCACTGGAATGGGTTGCCCAAAGAAGCTGTGAATGCTCCATCCCTGGCAGTGTCCAAGTCTAGGTTGGACAGAGCCTTGGGTGGCATGGTTTAGTGTGAGGTGTCCCTGCCCATGGCAGGGGGGTTGGAACTTGATGATCTTAAGGTCCTTTCCAACCCTAACTATTCTATGATTCTCTGATTCTAATAAAACTAAAAAAATACTGATGCAATAATTTAAATTTCAATAACTGGAAAGCGATTATCAAATGTTATCTGATGTTTCTTTGTGATTTTTCTACTGCTCCCTTAGAGGCTTTCAATACACCATAAGCTCAGTATCCCTTAAGTCCAGTCTAACTCTACTCCCTGGCAAATAATTTTGGTTTGTATTCTTTGAATTTGTTAAGCCTATACCTCCAGCTGTATTGCCTTCTTGAAGTGTTATTCCTTTGCAGTAGATCCCAGTACAAAAGGAAAAAATGACTAAGAAAAGCCAATAATTTTATTTCACAGGAGTGAAATATTGTCCTACATTTCATGGCATTGGAAAGCAACCAGACTTCCAAAGACTAACTTCTCTATGAGCCTTGTTACGACAAAGAAGAGGAGAAGGCAGCAATGAAAGATTGAGAAAGCGCACTACATATGAACTTTACTTTTACTTTTTCAAAGAGCAGGATATTTTTTGATTACTCGGATAACCTAAAATTCTATTTTTTTATTTATTTGAGTAACCTTTTTTTACTGAGACAAAAGAGGATCAGAACTGGACCTTGATTAACTTGGAGCAAATTGGCAATAATTTGAGAAAACTGAGCACCAGAATTCAGCTATCAGCCATGGGTCATTAAATTTAAGAGTTCTCACAAAGAATTAATAAGACGGTTATTTAACAGTAAATCTTCATTGGTACCTCAGTAACAATACGAAAACAAACAAACAAAGAGGTTTCTATTAAACTTAATCCTTTTCACTTTCTTAACACAACAGCATAAATATTCCTCTCCCATTAAATATTTACTCACTGATCTAAATTTTGTCTGCTAAGACCATACTTTTTGAAGACTTCCCTTGGAAAAATAAAGAGGAGAGTAACTCTGCAGTTGTAAACCATGGAAAATTTCATTCACTTCAGAGAGGGTATATAAATGCTCTAAGTCAGGGTTACATGCTCAGCTTAACACACCTGTGTGAAACTTGTTTCTAAACCCAGATTTTATTGTATATTATTCTAATTTTACTTTCTTTTATTGCAAAATGAATTTTTAATGTATGTCATTTTTCAGCTTCACTTTTATCTTAAATCAGTTTGGAATAGGAGTCCTTTGTGGCTTCAGTTAGTCTAGTATCTTCTGAATGACTGACAGCAGGTAATTTTGAAAGCAGATGAAAACAGTTGAGTTTACTATTATACCTTCCCACACCTCTCTCTGTTTCCACAAGTGTGAACCTTGGCGTGCTGAGGTTAAGTGCTTGCCTATGTACTTATGAACCCCTCAATGAATTTGCCATAAATTTTTCCAGTCTTCCAGACCGATATAATCATTTAGCATATATAACACATGTAGCGAAGCGATTTCATACTTTTGAGCATTCATGCTACTCTTCTACAAATCTATCCCCATTTTGCTATAGCATTTTTGAGATGAGAGCATTGCTCATGGGATTCAATTTGTGGATGGATCCAGGGTACATTAATTGCATATTGATGTTTCTGTTTTCTTTACTCAACTCCTTTCCTAATTTGCATTTTTGGCCGCTATTTCAGAGTCAATTTTTCAGTCAACATTACCTCTTTCAGTCAACAGTGAAACCTCTAAGTTGGTATCAGCAAGTTAAACTACATTGAGAAAGAAAAAAAACATAATCTTAAAATCCCTAAACTATAACGTTATAACTCAAGGAATTGAAAACACATGATCCTTATGGTAAATACTTTGTGAGATGAAGGACTATATCAGAATTTTACAGGAACTCCAGGCACTGTGCATGGAATTAATTTTAGTCAGCATAGCTCCTTCTTTTAGTCAGCAAAACATCAGAGGGCATTTTTAAATTGCTATCTATTTTCAGCAGCCGGTTCATTTTTAATAGCTAACAAACAACCACACTGTCTCTCTTTGAAGAAGTCACCAACATGAGACATGACAAAGAGAATTCATCAGATCTTTGACTATTGTACCGTGCCAGTTTCTCAGATAACAGTTCTTATTCCCTCCTTCCTCTCTCCCTCGCCTTTGAGGAAGAGTTATGAAACTTTTCAAAGCTCTGTAGAAATTTACTGAGATAATTTACTGTTACTTTCCCTTTGCAAAACCTTGGATTTCTGGAATTGTCAGCAAATCTTATACAATGGATGTAGTTCAAATTATTTCCTTTGATCACTGCTGATACAGCTAAAGGTACGACATCATTCACACCATCCAGACATCAGCAATCCTCTCATCCTTTCATCATCCGGTGGCAGAGCTACTAGGTAGCTTGAGAAAGAACCATAAACCTCCAGCTGATCCCCAGTTAATTTTTCTGTTAATGAATTTTACACTTTAACTTCTATGAACTCCCAGGATTCAGATGCTTAAGGCATTTTCTATAAAAAACCCTTCCTCCTTTTGATTAACTTTCTTCTCTTCATGAGTAATACAGGCACGCAGTCATTCACTGGGCCTAGTGCACGTACCAGCTCTCCAAATTAAAATCAAACCAAAACACCACACCTTTTTATCTTGCAGGAGTCATACTCCCTGGCTATTCTAAAGACAAAGCAGTATTATCGTCTGCATGTCTGCTGACAGAACATGCTAATTACTTCCATTAGCATATGGAAGTTGTGCTGATGGCACACTAGGCCTTACTCCTAGTTACCAGAGATGGAATTAAAAACCCCATACATTTCATCCTTCATATTTTAAAATCAGAGAACAAGTTTACCTCAGATACTCTGACCTTCCAACAGGAATTTCAATAAGGATGACCTTTTAGATAGGCAACATTCACACAGAAGTCTGAAGTTCCACTCAAGGGGAAATACATTATTTTTGTTGAATACTCAGCATTTGTTCTAAAGATCCAGTTCATGACACGCCCAACTATTTATTTAGAAGTATGTAACAGACTGTTCGGCCTTTCTCTGATTGATCTGAGTGTAAAAGGAAACTCCTATTAACATCCAATACCAAAAATACCTTTTGCATATGCTCTGTGCAACAAAATCAGAGTGCAGTCACTCATGCTACCTGCAGGAAGCAAGCAGCAGGCTGCTATCTACAGACTGACCTTTCTAAGAGAATACATTCTCAGGTAGTATTGCCTCTCACAAGCTTAGCAGGACCACACTTTTAAAAGTTTTATGAATGAGTACACTCCTACTGAATCAGGTTATTGAAAGTAAGATAGCAAAACCTTCTCAATACTTCAGTGATTTAACTTATTGATTATAATTGTAATCACAGTGCATATATGCACAGATGCCATGTATACTAAGTTTTCTTTTGAGTCTTAGACCAGGTTGTGATATTAAACTAAACAGAAGTTAGTCACAAAGTCATCCCTTAACACAGTAATGCCTCATCTAGAGTTAATACTTGTAATAAGCAAATCAAAATAACAGCTAACTAAAAAATGAAAGCTGCAAGTCTTTGAAACCCTTTTGAAGCAACTGGTACAGTGAGATATAACATGATCATGGCCACCATCACCAAGAAAGAAGAAATTAAATGGAGGAAACAGCAGGAAAGAGCCTAGAGGAAGAGTATAGAGAAGGGCAGCTCAAAGTTGAAGGTAGTGACTTCCAGGAGAAATGCAGAGGTGTGTGCCCCAGAAAAATCCTGTGAGAGAAATCCCAGTCTCAATTACCCTTTTAATAAGGTAAGAAAATTCTGAATTGAATATCCATGAAGGAAGAAGGTAGGAAAATACTCTGGATGCTAGAAGATCATGCTATGTCTCTACAATACTGTAGTTAATTTGCCTGGAACCTGGCCACTATCAGTAGACAAGAGTTGGAATTTTTTGAAAGGTGATGAATGCTGAAAGGATGGATGCTGAGTAGTAAGTAAATGACTAAGCTTTAGAACAGAAGCCAGGATCAGCTCATGGGAGTCAAAAAGAACTACTGCCACACTGTGGTAAATGGTAAAAAAAAAAATGTAATTTCTTTATCAAAATAGGCTGGCAAGAGAACTTTGGTCAAAGAGAAGATTTTTTTTGTTTGTGACCTATCTGCTTTAATACACTGCCAAAAATATGGAGAGAACTATTGAATTGCTTGGAACCTCAGAGTTCATCTCTTGGGAAATGGCTGTGCAGTCGTGATGCCATGTTCATGTAGCAAGGGATGAATCAGACAAAGGAGTTAGCTTACCGGAAAGATGACAGTTTTGGACTAAACTACTCTTGGCAGAACAGGGGAAAAAAAAAGAGGTTATTTAATAGATAATTAAAATTCTACATTTTGTAAACACCGCAAGAGTATGGAGTACAATCATATATACACTACATATGGTAGCTGAAATGCTTCAAGATGCTAAACCAGCTTTAAAAAGGTTAAACAAACCTTAAAAATGCAAAACTACAGCATATTTTGGAATAGAGTTAATTTTTCATTAACAAGTTGCTGAACATATCTTCCAAGCAACTCTTTATTTAAACTATGGCATAGTAGATGATGCTATGAAAAGCAAAGATAATGATTCTACCTTATACCTATTACAAAAAGATGGAAATAAATGTATATAAAGTTCTGATTTTTATACATATATATACACGCACCCAAGCACAATAATTTTTACTCAAAAATTCTTCCAGCATACATAACAGAAAAAACAAGTAACTCATGCCAATTGCAACTTTTGTAGAAAAAGAAAAAAAGTCATCTGTTGTGATTAGTAGTTGCCTTTGGGTTTTAAACTTTTATCATTAGTGTTTGCTCAAAAGTACTCCTAAAAACCCCAACCAGTTTAGAGAGTGATGATTGAAATGTGTACAGATGTGTGGAATTAGATTAGAAATACCAGAGGAAACAAGTTTTTGATGTTCTGTGAAACTTTGAAAGGAAGTGTCTAGCACTAAAGTTGTAAAGAGATGAAAATCAGTCTTGACAGCCCTGCTTAACATTACAGGCTGTTGAGAAGTCAAGCTCTTCAGGGCCTGAGACCCAGAACATGAACATGAAGCAAGTATCTCTCAACTTACTGAAACACACAGAAATGTGTTTTCCTCAAAAAACAAAACAAAAAAAAAAGTGCTTTTTCTCATTTCATAAAGTCTAGAACTGAAATCAAATTACATTTGTTCTTTTTACCACTGCCAGAAAAGGTCTTGCTTTTGTGAGTTAACTAACTGTTCTATTAGTTGAATCAAATACATTTTTTACACAAAAAAAGGGTTCATAAGCTAAGATTTTGTGCAAAATGCATTCAAATTATGCAGAAATGGAGAGACAACCAAAGAGACATACTAGACAAATTAGGATAAGAATTATTTTTAATCAAGAACTAGGTTCTCAAGTATATCTTGATATAATTTGATACTAAAATCAGGGCATGAAGTTGCTAGATTGGTAAAAGTCAGTTTAAAACTGGGCATTGGCAAAGCTTACATCTGTTATATTCATCTGCTGCGTAAAGTTAGTGTGAGGTAGTTTTCATGGATGTAAAGGCATGGAACAGAAACAGCTAAACCAGGTATTATCTTGTCTCCCATCCCCAGGAATTGCAATGGCATAGTAAAAGTGCCATCATAAGTAGAAACAAAGGCATTCAAAATGAAAAGGCTGTATCTTCTTTGTACTTCTGCCTTGGTGCAGTCATTTCCATTCCCCCATGTAGCTGAATACATTCCAACTGTGCTTATTGCAAGAGACGCAACTGTATTTTACGAGTGGAAGTATTCATTCCAGCAGCTTAGGAGACCTCTGCCTTTGTGCCTGGGAGGGATCAAGCATGCCTTATCGCTAACTTTTTTTACAGACTTCTCATTTTATGGACTTACTATGCTGAGCCCACAGAGCTTTCATCTTGCCACAGAGATGCTCAGAAGAAAGGTGGTGTATTCGGCTGCAAGCTCTGAGGCTGACCAGCAGATAAGGAAAAGAAACGTCTTGGATACAACCCTCTCTGGGAGGGAACTGTAAGTCCCTGAGTGAAAGTGGCAGAAACAAGCAACTCCCTTCCGTCCTGGTCTGACTTAACCCAGTGTTTTGCACAGAAATTGAATGTGACCAACTTAGGGGACCATCTGCATTGTTCCTGTATTCTTTTATAGCACCAGTAGAAGTAGAAATGCTTCTAAGCTGCTTTATTACTTTGTGGCAGCACCACTCAAGATTGCAGGCTCAAAAGTCATATTCTGGAGACTGTATACCTGAACCACATACTTTTGTGCTCTCAGGGATTTAGATTCAGCTCACCTGCATGTTCTGGGAGGGTATTAGAAGTTACCAAGGGATTCTATTTCCACATAAATCTAGCTCTGATAGTTTGATTTTGAAGCCTTCAGTTTTCTCAGTTAAAAAAACCCACCACAAAACAATGTAACCCAACACCATCACAACATCTGCACTGCCCAAAATCCCTCACACTGTTTTTTCCCTCATAATGAGGGCTATCATGATTAACTGTACAATGACTTTGTGGGTCCTTTATTTTTTCCTGAATCACATTAGACCTCCTGGCCAGCTTGCAGTAGCTCCTGTAGCTGAGGTGTCAATAAATATTGTACACTCAGGACTAAGAACTGAAGAATAGACTTAAAAAGAAAACAAAAAAGAGGGAGACTGACTCGTGTACCTTAGGCTATATTTGTAATGGGACTGTGAATTTAAAAGGAAAGAAGCCTTATTTTTTTTTTTTCCGCCAGTTTTCAGTAGCCTGCTCCAACATTTACCACAATTTATTTCCCTTGCTACTTTGACATTCTCTACACACTCTGAATCTTTGTTAATTTCTATTGCTGTGACCAACCAAACCTTTTCCCTGCCTTTTAAACTCATACAGTAAACTTGGAGGCAGAAAGGTTAGCATTAGCCACTTTTAAGCTTCAAGGTCAACAACCTTATTGGTAGTGTTTTCACAAGGAAGCAGTGGCACAGGGCACTGACTATGACCAGACAAAGGACAGTTAGGTACCACTAACCACACAGTTCTCATGAATGAAAATGGAGGAAAGAAAAAACAAATTGCAGGAGAGATGATAACTGACTTTTTCAAGTATTATCACAAATGGAATCCTAGCCCTAGACAGAAATGATGCATGTGAACAAGTTGCGAAAATTCAGATAAGGATACAGGTTTTGGGATGGGCAAAGCCAAGGCACTGTTCTAATTTCATTAAAGTGCAGCTTGAGTTCTACTATATTAGCCAGGTCAGTTTAGTGTGATCCTAAGTCTAGGCAACTGCTTTTCTTTCCCTTTATTACTTAGGTAGGTTCTCACACAAAAAAGCAGGATAACTGACATTCAGTACAGTTTAATACTCAATGGAGCACAACTATGCCTTGTCTTCTATTGTGGCTCTATCATTCTACTTCATTCCAATAATTATTTAATTAATAACACAGTACTTTATTTTCTTAGAGGGCAAACTGCATTTTTTTCCTCTGAAGCTCTGAGGATCAAATTGATCACTGTTATTACAACATGTAGTTTCCACGTACATTCTGATCCTTTTCTTTCAGGAATGACACTCTGCTGCTACCTTTTTCCCTTCAATTTTGATTTTCTTTAGGAGATTCTGGTGTCCTGATCAAACACTCTTGTTTGTTTTCCTCTTTACAGGTCTTGATAGTGTTTTCCAGATAATGCATTCTTCAGCTTTGAAATGTGCACTCAGTGAACTTCCACTTGCATCTGTATTGCAATGAACCAGTAGAGAAGCTTTTCTAATTCAGCAAAAGAGAGAAATTTCTTCTCATAGCTAAGCATCTCCAATTCCAATATTTCTATTTCCTTTTTAATTGTGTTTTGTTTTCAGGTAAACTGAAACAGGACAATGATAAGGAATGTGAAGGAATATAACAAGTTGAAAGAGGGTTTTGAATAGTCCGAGATACACCATTTTGCAATCTGTTTCTAGTTGTAAAAAGCAGAGTAAACCCAGAACCAGCCACAATGACAGGTGAGATAAAATCTGATTACAGTTTAAGTACTATAATGCAGAACCTGTGTTATAAAATGAATAATGCACATATTAAAGATCATTTCCACTGCTTTTTTTTTAAAGGAAATTGAGTATCCTAGTTCTTGGAGTAACTGAATAAGCCTCATAGCATTTTGTTTAAGGCTTCCAAATAGACATGTACAAAACTAGGAAAAGCAAGATTCTGAAAGGATAAAGCCAAGGAAAAAAAAAAAAAGAAAAAGAGGAATCAGAATTTAACCAATATACTATGTTTGATTCTGTATGTAAAAGCAAAACTGCTTCATTTTAAATCCTGTGCTGTTACCTCATTTTCAGTTCAACTCCTAAAAGGCTTATTTCCTTCTGATACTGCTCCAGTTGCTCTCTGTGGGAAACTATAGAGTTTATATATTATTCATCCATCTAAAAACCCTGAGGCAGGACCCCTACGGAGCTTCTTCAGTAATTGGTCTCCAGATGCTGGTGATATGCAGTGCTCTAAAAGTCCTTAAACATCATGAGAACACAATTCCATCTGCTTTTCAAGCTGTGTATGTTTAAAGGAACAACACCGACTGCTCACCCGCATTTACACCCAGCTCCTACAGTACCCAGCAACCCATGTGCACTGAACTACAATTTATGTGGCTAATAAAACAGCACAAAAATTTGCAAATGAAATAATCATTGCATTATTTAATAAATATGTGACACAGCTGAGCAATCTATCCACAAAAGCAGTGTACATTGGCAGCAAAATTATTGATCACTTTAATGGTTTCAGAATACACATTACCAGAAGGCTGAGAGTGAAAAGTTGAGCAGGAATCATTGTGTATTAAGATATTGCGACAACATGTAAGCATGTGCTGTGAAAGTTCATTTGGCATTTGCATTTATACCCTGAAACAGTAGAGACAATAATAACATTTAAATCTTATTTCAATGTGACTCCAACATGGGAATTTAGGCAATTCACTGACACAGGGACTTGAAGCAGGACTAAAATTATTTTGTACTACACTTGAATGGTCAATCTCTGTATTTCCTTGAGCCCCCCCCCCCCCCCCTCCACCCCGAAGCCATTAATAATAAGCATTTTAATAATTCTTTTTCCAAAAACACCATAATCAAAAATGCATTAGTTTTCTAGACATGTTATTTGTGAGCGTTGCTTAAACGTTAATCTCAGAAGTTATTAATGTTAAATTAATTTAGATCCGCAAGGGATGCTGACAAATCAATCACTCATCTAGCAGTGCTTTCCCCTTTCTGAGTCATTTTGACCTATCTCCAGGGCTCCCTGCTACAGCCTATACAGTATCACCATTCTTTTTTCTGTCTTCCCCAATACCTTCTATTTCCTTCATCTGCCATAAAGACTTGCCCAGAGACATGAAAGGCAGCAGTTCAAGGCTGACAAACTAATTAAGTTCATTTAGCCTAGAGTTGCTGTTTGCCATCAAGGTCAGTGAGAAGCAACTAATACAATTTGTACCCTAGTGCCATAAAGTAGGCACATCTACGTGGTGAAAGAACTACAACATGAAATCAGATGCTACACACACCAGAAACAGCAAGCATGAGCAATCACAGTTGATAGAGACATGCCTCCTCAAGAAGGGTGAAAATAAAAACTGAAGTGGGAATGTAACAATACACATCAAGAAGATGAGTATGCTAGGTAATAAAAAGGAGTAAGACAGAAAAAACATAACCTACTTGGATTGAAAACAAATTTTGTCACAAAACGATGAAAGAAGTTCTGACAAGAGTAATACCAGAAGGCAAGTACAGGTCTTCAGGGTGAGACAGAAGGTTCTCTTCCCAAGGGGAGACAAAATGACCAACTGTTGCTTAGCAATTGCAAGAGTCAAAAGATTTTTCACCACTGTCATTAGCCAGTAAGAAGGAAAGAAATTTTGGATGTAAACTTTTGGCCACCTATAAGAAAAGCTGTCAGGACAGTATCCTCAGAATAATCACAGACGACTAAAAAATAAATTAAAAATTAGGGCAGTAGCTGAGAGAACATATAACATCACTGTCACTGCCTACAGTAAAGCAACCTTGACAAACTCATGTGGCAATGATTTTGTGGTCCTTATTTATGCAAATCCTTACACCTGTAATGAAGATGTACTCTGGATCTCAGTAGCCAAGGACAAATGTACAGGAATAAATCAGTAGAGTGTCCTACACTGGAGAGCCAGCCTAACCTAATTTGGAGATAGTATTAGGGCAGTCTGCTTGAAAACAAAAATTCATTTATACAACCTTTAGATCATAGATGCACTGCTAGTAATTTTAGAATTATTACTGCAGGTATCATTTACCTAATTGTCATGTGACGGGAGGTTGGTGGGAAGGAGAGATTTTCTCTGCTTCTAGTGTTTGATCTATCAGTGCTCAGGAAAGCCAAGACCCTTGTGCCCGACCAGTCTGTCAGCATCCCATTACAGGGACTCTTCACTGAACAGTCCTGCTGGATCAGAGGGTGAACTGACTGACTTTTTCAGGGAAACGCACAAACATCATAAGGGGGACCCCTAAGCAGGTCTTCCCACTTTGAATGTGTTACCTGCTGCAGGCAACTGCTAGCACCCACAAAGGACTAATACTAACAGTTTATGGAATAACACTGTTAATATAAAATTGTGACAAATTACGGTTCATGACTGCCAGTGATAGAGACCGTCTGCAAAAACAAGCTTGAAGTGAAACACAACCAGACTATAATCACTAATAACAGCTAGCATTAGTTATTTAACATGGATAAGATAAAGTTCTTACCCAATAAGCATCCCTATGGGGGAGAAGACAGCCCATCGACTGATCCCAGAAGTTATGATGGAGTCTATCTATCTCCCTCACTTCTCATTCATTTTTATACTTTTATTTGCTACTATAGATCAGGTGGATCTTGAGTAACTCTAGTCATACATTCTTTTATTACTCATTGGTGTAAAATTCTCTTACTTCTCATTTAAAGATATAGCCGATAAAAAAATATAAAGTGCATGCTTGGTGAGGGGTAGTTGTACCTTGGAGGCAGCTAACTTTGGGATGGAGGCATGCATTACTGTTATAGTGAGATTATCATGAGCAAGGTTCACCTAAGGAAAATGATTTGGCCACAGCCGTTGGCTCAACAATGGACATCTCTTGTATTTCCCATTTGACAGCTGCCATGTGGCTTACCAGCTGCATGGTACCATTAAGTTCCCCATCCTGCAGGGGATGTCTCCACCCCACTCCACCCTCCATTGCTCCTCTACGATAGCAAGTTGTGTTGCCTAGGGAACCATAGTGGAGTAGATTCTGTGCATACCAACCATCCTGAAAGTGGCAACAGTATTTCATCCCTAAGGTTTCTATACTAGAACTTCTGTTAGACCTCAGTTTTCTCTAATTCCTTCCCCCAGTGATTTTCCCACACTAATAATTGTTAAATAATGCACGGGCAGTTGCAAAGTCCAATAGAGATCCACTCTTGTGTAAGGCTTTTCCTCATCACTGGTATGTCAATAATAATAATAGCTGTTGTAAAATGGTACCACTTCAGCGAAGCGAATGGTACTGTGTTGATACAAAAAGACAGCATCTTTTTTAGGTTATCACAGCAACAAATACTCTGTAGAGATGGGACAACAGGAACATTAATAAATTCCTGCAGCACTCAGACCATGAAAATATGATGCATGTATTAATGAAATATTCTCAAGAAACTGTGCCACAGTAAATTATAAATTATGGCAAATTTCTATGAAAATAGGAACATAATAGTAATTGCTAATGGGAAAGGCATCTATGACCCTTGTCAGTAGCATAACTTCACCTTAATTTACAATGATAATTAAGTCTTTATGACATTCTTTAGAAAGTCAAATGTAAGGTTTGCTTCATAGATTATTGAATTCTATTTACCTTTATTGAATTTCACCTTTTTAATAAAGTCTGGCTGTTTGGTTACTGCATACAAAGCTACTAAGAACCACCTTCAATCCAGACCCTCTCGCTTACTGCAGGCATCAGTCTGCTTTTTTCATTGGAGAGAACATCGACCTCACAGTGTTCACCAAAAAAGGAGGAGGCTTCTCTTAGAGAAGATACTACATCTGACAGAGGAAATACTGGTGGAATGAAGCAACTTATCTGAATACAGAAACATTATAAGAGAGAAAAAGAACCTCATGGTGTTGTTTTAGAAATTCATGACAGATGCACACTTGCAGCATTAGGAAAACTGAAGAATACATGTTTATACAGGCAATGTATTCCAAAGCAACATTTGATTTGTACATATTTCCACCTATATTTCCACCTCCCCCCACCTAAATGTACATACTGAAATAATGTTGTGATAATAGCAGAAAGCTGCAATAGAAACAACTCTTGCAGTCTTAAGTACGCATTACAAAGTTTTAAAATGCTCTCGAGTAATCCCACCAGCAGGTACTTGAAACTTCTGCGAAAACCAAGCTATTATAAATAATAATTAGAGAATATTTTTTTTTGAATGTGAACATATTTAAACATTTACAGTTTAAAATATCACAGATACCTAACAAGAAACTGTAAAAATGCAAAGCTTGCAGTCATTAGTATATGCCTGCCTACAACAGGGCTTATAACTAGCAGTACCTTGAAAAATTCAAGATAATTAGAAATCAGCATAACAACTTCTTTCTTTATTTTTCCTTAGTGAATATGATACAGCTTTACAGCTGTCACACATTAATTTCACTGCCTTAGAAAGCTCACAGTTTCTCCTAAGGCTATTTGCACTGCAGAGAGGTGTACTTTCTATGAAATACAAGTGAGAACATGGAACTGTCTTTTTCCTATTCCTCGCCCTAGCCCCTGTGCCTGTCCTAGCTCACATACAGTAGAGAAAAGGAAACTCACCTTGGAAAGCATTAAAGAACACAATTCTCCATCTTGAACAGTGGAAAAAAAGATATAATTTCAATGTCTTTACACCGGTTATCTCAGATCAGCGTAAATGTATACCGCTCTCACCCTTAACACCTTTGATCTGGACCACAGTCCTTGCTGCCCCAGGCAGTCTTAAAGTAAGGTCTAGTAGTGCAGTCTCTATGCAGCACTACCAGAAGTCTTTAGCCATATAATAACTAATACTTTTTGCTCTTCTACTTTGTAAAAAAAGTAGAATTTTCTCTTTTTTGAATTCCTCTTCCAAGAGGTTGTACACTCTTCTGAATCTCCTCTTGAGAAGTCTCCATTTTAGATCTGGAGAGAAGAAATGCAATGCTTTTCCAGCTAAACTGTGTATTTTTGTGTCAATTCACATTTGGAGGCAACATTCAGCAAAATACAATCAATCCTTCATAGACTTATTGCCTTAACCATCTTCAAAATGTGTATAATCACAAGGGATGACAACTAGGTGATGAGAATTTAATGCTACCTGCTATAAACAGTATTCACCCTTTGATATCTATGTTCTCACATACACACGTAAACTCTTTTTTGTCAGTAACAGGAATTAAAGATGCTTAAACTCCATCCAAGAAAAATGAAAATCATAAAATTTTTCTGCATAGGTGCGCAGAAAGATGTGATTCTTATAACACACAACACATATGTGTGTGTCTGTGTCCATGTGTACATTTACCATTTGTAAGAAGTCTCCTCCTTTCCACAATTCTTATCACTCTGGAAGTCACAATCCAAAGTTTTTACAGAGAGTTAGGTAAAAAATTCTCCCAACCAATATGATGAGAAAATTGTAAACACAGAGATATTGTAAACACTGTAATCAGATAATTGACACAAGCAACATAATGCTCAGAAACACAATATTTGATGCAATTACAAATTAATATTTGAAGCACCTGCTATTTGAAGCATTTTAATGGTATTCCATTAAGTATTTGATGAGGTATATATGGAAAAAAGTATATAATTTTTGCCTGCTGTTTATACACTGCAGTATTATTAATTTAAATTTTAAGATTCAGAATATTCTTTGGTGCATTGGGTCACTCATGCATATTTTTCCTATATCTTTTTATTGTCCAAAAAGCTATCCACAAAGCTACTGTATTTATACTTGTGAGGTTATATCAGCAGGTTATGTAGCTCTGAACCTGTCTAACATCAGACATTCAGGACAGGATTTTTTTAATACACAGAGTTATTATTCGAATGCGTCTCATAAATGGGGTGGCATTCTGTGATTCTTGTACTGCAAATCTTAAAAGTATTTACTATTTCCACTTCATATTACTCTATGCCAGCAGTCCACTGGAAAATGACACTTTGCTATGAGATGACTTCCCCACGGAGCAGCTAGGGAAATGCATTTATAACACTTAGAAAGTTAAACAGCAGTTCAGAGAGCTATGGCTCACAGCTGAGAATTTTAAAGAGATTCCATTAATTTTTTTGGAGTAAATCACTGTGGTAGAATCATCAAATTTATGACTAAGAGAAGTGTATAAGCAAAATAATCCTGGGAGGACTGGGAACATGAAACAATTACAGTAAAAGGCAACTTTATGGATTTCTGGTTTACATTGGCTGCTCCCAAACTCCTGTGAGTGAGGCCTATTTCTGAACTTATTTGTCGAGGGAAAGGTGAAACAAAGCAAACATCGACATACAGGGATAAATATATAGCATATTGAATTCTTATATGTAGTTGGTTAAATAACACAGTAATCTGG
Source organism: Lathamus discolor (assembly GCF_037157495.1). Taxonomy (NCBI): domain Eukaryota; kingdom Metazoa; phylum Chordata; class Aves; order Psittaciformes; family Psittacidae; genus Lathamus; species Lathamus discolor. The sequence goes on along the minus strand of NC_088884.1, from coordinate 126,385,141 downwards.
GATAAATTTTCATATAGATTTAGCATGCAGTTGGAAGGCAAGAGCAGAGCATTTATTTCCTGAATTAAAAATATATCTGGAGATTAGCACCACAGTACAATAACAATCGCATTAAGAACTAGATGATACTAAGGTCCTTTCCAACCCTAACCATTTTATGATTCTGTGACTCTATGAGTCTACTAAAACACATAGGCTAGCATCTGTGAATTTTCAAATCCTTCCTAAGTTGCTTGAAAGGATAAAAGTTAACTATCAGTTGTTACATTATTTTGAATTCATAATCAACAATGTATTCTACAGTTTATGGTTGGTTTGCCTGATATAAAAGACCCTACATTAAATCACTATAACAGCATTAAAGGTCATAGTAAGTAAGTTTCCATAGACTAATAACATTATAGATTATAGAAGGTAACTATAGTTATACGATACTGATGACTCTCTTTCCACGGGGGAAAATGTTTACGAAAGATGCCAGTGGAATTACAATGGAAGTCAATGATCCTCCTAAACAGAGAGTCAAAGAAAAACATCAGATCACACTGATGAAATGTCTTTTCTGTCTTCGGTAGGAATTACTTTATTAACTGAGTTCATTCCTTTAGCGTATTAAGATGATATTAATGTCTTGAAAGCAGCAAGACTTTGGCATCAATATGCTTTGTCTCTCTTTAAGACCTTCATATTTCCTTTAGATCAAAGGCAGACTGTTTTTCTTCCTACTGCACATGGAAATGTCTTCTGTAATATAACACATACTAGAACATACACAATTTTACCCATAACAATTTTACAATAATTTAGTGGGGGGAAGCAAAGCAGTAAAAACATTCTAAAGACCTATTAGGACACATTTGGAGTCAGTAAGAGCATTTTATTCTTATTGCTGAAGAGCTGAGAAAATAATCTGTATCTATTATGTATACAACACCACGTACATTGAAGTTGCCTTCATAAAGATGCATTGGAGATACAGATGAAATGTAAGCCAGGAAATTATTACCTTAATATCCATGCAATAGTACTTAAAAGCAATACAGAATCATTTAATGACCAAAAAAAAAAAAGTTACCTATGATGCTCCACCTGCCTAAATACCACATGTATTAGCCAATAATGTGTTGCTAGAGTGTAATCCTTTTATCTCAGCTTCTCTGAATTCAGATTAAGTCTGGTGCTACCTAAGCAAACAGATCACCTGTACCATAAAGATGGTTTCTGCTAAGAAAATTTGAGTTGTTTCTGTCCCATAACAAACACATAAATTTGTATAGAATCAGGTGTACAAAGCTGACTTTATAGTTGGGTGGGTCCAAGCCTTTCTGGCTGGAAAGCCCAAGAGGTGCCTGAATGAGGTGCTGGAAGGCTAAACTTGATGCCTTAGGTGGACATAGCCATCTGCCAGGGAGCAGATCTGGCTCACATCCTTTCAGGTTTCACATAAGGATCCAACCCAGGAACAGAGAAAAACATAGGGGTGCACTGTCCCACTTGTTACATTGTTCAGTAGCAGACAATCAGAAGGAAACACCTGGGTATAGAGTGGTCTCTCTACAGTAATGCTTCCCTATGTAGCAATTATGGGAAACACAGATTAAGAAGTTGCACCTAGAACACCATTTTCCTCAGTAATCAATAAATCTGGTCTGTATGACTTCACCTGATGAAATTTTGCACACCCAGTTACACATACAGCGTCCATTGTATTTTGAAAGAATGAGTTCCAAGTTCGTAGGATAAAGAGGGATTTTGTTCCTTTTTGCGTTTTCTCAGCCCAACAATTTCTTAAATATCTGTCCGTTATTACATCAACATTTTCCTCACCATCTCCTTTTGCACATACCTGTGGAGACCAGGTCTGTTGGGTAATGTCATTACAATGCACTAAATCATTCACTAAGATGCTCAAGATCCTACAGATATTTAATTTATGCAACCATGCTTAGCATTTACTATCATTTTTCTTTACCATTTAGTCGAAGCGCATGCATAATACTGAAATTGGAAACTACTTTCGTTTTCTTCTTGATGATACAAAATCCTCCTAGGTAGAGCTGATGGTTTTACTTTAAATAATAGAAAATGTAAACCAGAAGTATACACGTGTCCACGGCAACATGCTACAATGAAGTAAATTTATAGCTAAAAACATATAACTTATCACTTCAACTGCTTAAGTCATGGTTAAAAAAACCATTATCAGGGTATTATCGCTTTACAAATCAATGGATAAAACAGTCTGTGTTCAGTGAAGACCAGTTAAAAACATATATATATTAAAAAAAAGAATATAAATATATTAAAAAAAGAATAAAAAAAAAATCAGAAAACCATTCATCTCATTTCCAACTTTTGCCTTTAAGGTTTTTCAGTTTAAGAAAAGGTGCAAATCATTTCTTTCCCATCAACTTGCCAAAGCTCAAAACTGTGTCCCAGAATCAAATGGGATTCAGCTCATCAGATTTCAGGGCAGTGACAATGAATGACTTTTGGCTCTCAAAATAACTGCTTTTTTGGAGGTCAATAGCCAAGGAATTAAACAAAATATTTTCATTGGGATTTGACATTTTCAGTTTCCATCCCAAATAAAGTCCACAATGTAAGAAAGGCTTTCTTCAAGCATACAAGGAAGTGTGATGAAAAAGAAACATTTTTTACCCAGAAATTGGCACTGGAATTAAATCAAGTAAGAGTAGACCAGAGCTGTCCTTGTTCTCATTCTGCCCTGTAGCCACAGAGGTCGGCACAGCCTGAAGACAGAAAGCAACAGCAAGGCACCAAACCTAGAATAACCCATTTGATGATTAGGAAACCATCCTAATTAAATAAAAGATGCAGATCACATCACTGTCATACAGAGAAGGAAATCTCTGAAACTTTGGGTAAGCATTCGACACCCCAAAGAAAGCAAATTAAAAAAAAAACCCAAACACTTGGAGGACTGAAACAAAGGCATTGCCTGTTGTTCAGCCCATTATCTGTATAAACTAATTATTGACAGGAGCCAAACTCTAAGCTATTAACTAGAACTAAATGTAGAAATAGTGGAAATCAGAAATTCTGAAATGATTCTCCCCCTAGTCTCCACCGACTGTGCTTTTGTGGAAGAGGCTCAGAGAAAGTAAACTGGATTGCATTTGGATGATATTAAATCAGAAGATTCTCTCCAGAAACACACTTCCTAACCCTTCTGTTACTAATGGATGTGCAAAACTAGTCCAAAGTAACTCTAATAATAACACTGCAGATTTTGGCTCCTCAGGACATACAGTTTCCTTCTGCACAGCATTTTCTGCTGCATTGCATCGCTTGCTGCAGGCTCAGAACCCCCTGCTATGTGGGGATTCATTGAAATATCACCAGAGGCAAATGCACAGCACTGGAAACAGCATCAAGAGGAACACCATGGCACAGAGTTTTACAAAATAGGGTTCCGAGAAAACCACAGACTATAAGCAAGGGTGAAAGTTGCTAGAAAGGAACAATAAACACTTTCCTAAAAAACTAATGGAACTAGGTGATCTTAAGGTCCTTTCCAACCCTAACTGTTCTATGATTCTATGTACTGGAAATGCACTGTGGCATAAAGCACATAATGTAACTGCTTTAAGGACATCTTCATGGAGTTTTGAATCAAAAAATATTCATAAGAACAATAAATGGTGCATAGCTATTCAACAAGATTAATCTTTAGGACAGAAGGCCCAGCCCAGCACTTGATGGAATTCACCCTAGAGTAACTAAGTAAGCATCTGAAGCAACCTTTAAACCACCATTGTGAACTTACAGAGGCCCAGCATCCCAGAGGAGTGGAAAAGGGTAAGCATATTTTTATAAAATGTAATAACAATTGAGCACCTAAGAATTTAGAGAGTAGTACAAATAGATTCGATGGCTAGAAAAATACTACAGCAAAATATACCCAAACCAAACCAACACCACCAAAAAACCCCCAACAAAAACAACAATAGAAAAATACATGAGCCTCTATAAAAGAACAGGGTGAGAAACTACCACCACACTTTTGCCAATAGAAAAGTATCACAAACAATTCAGTATTTTTCTCAAACAGGATAACTGCCAGCTGGATGAGACACTGTAGAAATGCAGTGCATCTTGTTTTTTAGCTAGTTTATCTGACCTGACGTCCTAGGACTTTTTGTAATGAATATTGCCCAATATCCACAAATATTTCAGAACATTAAAGACTTATGATATACAAGTAACTTCAGTTCTTGTTTTCCCTCTATATAAAAGAACACATATAATTTTTTAAAGTCAAAATCAAGCACTGATTTAGTTACACAATCTTAAAATACAGGGACTGGAATTCACTCCCAATAAAAGAAAACATGGTACTTTGTCTACTGCTACTCACGGGAAAAAGCACAGTAAGATTCATAGTTATCAAAAAAACAGTAAAAGAAAATCATGAAGGACAGTGTAGGATATTCCCAGATAAGACAGACAGATACTGAGATTCTGCAGCAAGAAATTGCTGCAGTCTGATTGTGAAAACAGCCATGAGTGCAACTTGTGCAGAGGGTGAAAAAAAGAGAAAAGCAAAAAAACAAACTAAAGACAGTATGACAAGAAAAAAATAATTTAATAATTTATAAAATATAAAATATAAATTTATAAAATATATAAAATAATAATTTAAAAAATACTCTATTTCATGTCAACATTTTTAAAGGATTGCACAGGCCCTTTTAAATAGATGTATACAACATGGTTAAGAAGTTATGTTTGCAAACTTAGTTTTGGTGAATGCAACATGATATCTGGCACAAATGGTAGTTCCATGTTTGCAAGTACATGTAGGAAAACATCAAATAAGCAAACACATGCATTAAAGCTGACTCACATCAATCCTTATGGATTTGATACTCCTGTAGCAATCCCTTTACGAACTTTTGTTTTCACAACTAATAGGCTTTACAAGAGCAGATGCAAATGCTGCCAGGCACTGAAATATATTTAATCTCTCCTTCAGTTTCATGAAAGAATATAGTTATGGTGAAGGCTGGGATACTAAAACTACAGGAAGAGAAAGGCTTGGATTATCACAGGAGAGTCATGAAGAGCCTACGAAGACAAAGAATTCAGAAAAGCATGCAATAATTTAGAAGTAAGCAGGAGATGAGAAAACTTGTAAAAGGAATCAGAACCTTCCCCCAAACACACACAAATACTATAGCAAATCTACTACAATATATATAAAAGGGCTCTTATGAGAAAAATGGTGAAGATACTGCAATGAAGAATTAAACAAATCTTGGAGCTCTCTTGCTTTGATGATTAACTTTGCAAGGTTTATTTAGAGTATTAATGAAGAACAGTTCAGAGATTGGTAGAAAAGAAAAAAGGGATGAAGCTGCTCTCTGTCAGCTTTATGCACACATTGGAAGATGCAGCAGTAACAAGCTGCAGGCACTTAAAAGTGAAAACCACAACCTATTAACTGAAATAGGGGAATATCACCTCCTGGAGCACTATACTCATGAAGATGGGAACCCCATGGGAAAGGTGCTGTTGAGAAGAGAGCACCTGCTTTCACAGTAGGCAATGGTTTTCTGAACAGAACAGCATCAGAAACAAAGACAATATAGAGCATTATGGTAATAGCCTCCCAGTGGGAGAGCCATGTGTCTGTTCTGCTTTAGGAGGACATGCACATTCACTCTAGAGAGGAGGTAACACAGGAAAACAGCAGGACAGGCTGCCAGCTGACTCCAGTGGGTCAAAGGAGGGTCTTCTTGAAGAGAACGTATGCTCTTTTCTCATTTTCTGGAACAGGAAGCGAAACCAGCCTACCCTTGATGGCCTATGGAAAAATGCAAACTATATGCAATCTGATGTGTGTTTCTTTGTGGTTTTCTACTTTCCCTTCTACTGTTGAATTTTTAGATACTCAAAGCTTGCTTCTGGGGAAAGCAAAATGGCAAAAAAGTCCCTGACCTAGGATGCATTAACAGCATCCAGATCATTTTAAGTGAAAGATTAGGGACAAATAAATATTCTGATTTTAGAAAAGTTTTTAATCTCAGCTAGTGCTTTTCAATTCTGTTTCAAGATTTCGTTTAGTAAATGCACAGTAGCATGCAAACCAGAACTTGAGGTTTTTTTAACTTCTTTCAATCACCTGTGTTCATTTTGAATATTTTATACAATATTTGCTGCCTTTTTTTTTTTTAATTACAGTTTTTCTTTTATATTCTATGAAGAGCCTCCTTTCACAGATGACATGGGTTTCTAGGTTGTTTCCAACCTCCTTATCCCAAGAAACGGCAAGTGGGCTTCAGTGTCATGTGACGGGATTCTCTTGCACAGAATAGCAGTATTACAGCATTTTACTTACTTTTCAAGTTAATTATGGAGAGAAAACACACGGATAAGAATATTAAAATACATCACTAAGAATTTGTTTTGTGCAATATGTTGTGCTGTTAGCAGTAGTGACTTTACAACCGAAGGTTTTCTACTGCTGCTTTCTGTTTGGCTGTTTGTGAAACTCCTGCTATGGAGAAGCCCACCAAGGGTGGTAACAAAAAAGCACCTCACAAAAAAAAGCCCATGGAAGATGCTCTCATTCACACACACTGGAAAACATTTTTCACATGCATTTACCAATTCAGAGTGTAAGCCTGATTTGCTTCTATCTAACCTCCCCGCATGTGGCTTTCTTGGGATTCATCCCTACCATCTCCTTACAGGTACCAAGGCAAAGGTAATGAAGGAAACGCAATGATTAATATATCTCTCTAAGGTGGTTTACTTTTTAAATAAACAAATTAAATGTAATATTTAGATTCAAGAGTTTTTGCCTCTTTCACTGACCTCCCTTTTATTTATTTTTGTAGACTTCTTTAATTGCACAACTATGCTAATGTCTTAATTAATATTAGGTTGCTTTCTTGTGCATGTTCAAATCACGTCCATAAAAAAGGACAGAAAGGAAATTTCAAAACTTGATTTTAACATCTCTTGAAATATTGCATTTTTCTGTTGAATTTCAGTGGGTAAAAGCCAAGGTAGTTTACCTAAAAGTTAATGGAGGATTGGCCCCAATAATTAAGAAAATCATTAAAAAATTCAATAACTTTTGCTCAGATACCCTCAATAATGAGGGTGAATTCTGCTCTCAATTGTAATAAACTACATAAACATCAACGATGAAATAATACTAATGAATTAATGTGAATATACATCCCAAGAGGCTTCACTTGGACTAGAGGGACAGAAAAATTCAAGGCTGGCTTACGAGTAAATTATATCAAAATGGATCCCAACTTTGCTTTAAAACTTCAGTGGACTTACTGGGTATTCAGAAAGTAACACCGAGAGCATAACTATTTATATAAAACTCTTTAAAAAAACAAAGAAAAAACCCCAAACACCGTACAAAAAAGTTATTTTTTATTGGCTACGAGAAAAAAGATACATGGAAAAAACACCACAAAAAATGTCTGGAAGGGGAGCCATTTTACAGCTTATTTATAGGTGCTATGTAAGTGTTGCTGTAGCTCCATTGACTCATTAGAATTAACAAGTTTATCAGGTGAGGACCTGCTCCTAGATTTATTGCATATTCAGACATGGCTGGTCACAGTTCACCCAGAAATTAAATGCTAAAACTCTATGCATTATCTTCTTAGGAAATAAAAAATAACTAAAATTCACTGGCAAGGATTAAGTTTATATTTAAAAAATACTTTACAATGAGTATGGACATACCCATGCAAAAACACACACACACAGACTTGTCAAAATAAAATGCTGACACTCTTCTTATCGGATGCATTCATTGGGTGTTTTCATTGTTCTGCATATGGAAATGTATACTGTGCCTTCGGCCACACAGCAGTTTATGCATTATGTGCAAACATTATTTTCATATAAAGATGTGAATTAGCAGAGGGATGCACTATTTATAGTTGGAAATAAATTCCGCCTTCTACCATTCTGTTCTCCCTTATCTGAACTGTACCAATTTTTACCAAATCCTGCACATCAGCAGTAGTAGCAACAGAGGAGGAGAAAATCAGCAGTAGAGAAATTACAGACATTTTTTTGTGCTCTTTTCTACTATTTTTCTGTCCTTGATTCCTGTCTTAAACTGCATAGCATGAAGATTCCAATTCACAGAGACCTGCAAGCAATACAAGACAGACTGCAAAGCAGAAATATTTCCACTATATTATTTTTACATCTTCCTCTGTCCTTCTATGCAGCTTCCATATAATTCCAGGCTATCAGAGTTGAATATCTGAACAAGCTAATACACGAGAAAAAAATAGAGACACAAAATTAGAGACACAATTGCCTCTCATGACTTAAGAATCATTTCTGCGTTCATCCCTTTCTCTGCATTGGCACATTCACACTGCATTGACAACGCCACATATTTACTGCAAACATGCACAGAGAATGCTCAAATACTGCAGTTTAAATTGACTGAAATGACAACACATATGTGAAAGGAATTCCTTATCTTGTCTCTCTAACATATAATGGATAAAATGAACAAAAGAACTGAAACTGTCAAAAGGCATTTAAACCACCCCATTTCCCTGTTGAAATGTCATCATTTTAGTCCTTTAGTCCACTGAGTCGAGTTCATTCAGCACAACCTCAGGAATATACACCACACTGCAGACTGGGCAAAGAAACTCACCTCCTGATGCCAGATTGTGGTAGAGGCTAAAGGACGCAGTACAGAAACAAAACAATGATAGGCTTTGTCTAGTGTGACAGATGTATCAGGTAACGTCTGGACAGTTTGTCTGATCAGACAGAAGGACCAAAGGACCATCAAGAATCCCAAATCACAAGTTACTTTCACTTTACAAGTGTATGTACTATGCAGAATTTAATTAGCACTTGTATAACTCGGTCACTAGGAACGAAGGTGCTTCACTAAGGTTATTTTCTGCTTGACAATATTGTGAACATATGTGATTTGTAAAATGATGGTGACCCAATAGTTTTCACTAAATATTCATGGAAATAAGGCTTATCAGATGTGAAGGAAATCAAAGCGGACAAATCAAGAACCTGGTTGCGATCACACTGGAAAGTTCTCTCTTCTTCTTGATTTGCGTCCCAGACTCATCACCCAGAAGCCTGATGATGCAAAGAAGTACTGAACAGACTTGATCATGATAAAGGTGTCCAAAAAGTGGCTGAGCATTGTCAAGCAGCTACTGTAACCTTAGTGTTTCAAATTGCTAGGCTGACACCCGCTCGGTGAATCCTGCCTGCATGCCTCCCAATACCTACCATGGAGCGACAAGCTTGACAGGTAACCAGCTCAATGCGTCAGGAAACAAGAGACCTAATGGTGACCATTTGTCACATAATCAAAGGTACTAGGATTATTATTGCCTGGTTGTTTCAGAGGTATAGAACTACACATCAAAATTGATATAAATGTTTTAACAGTATTTTTCTCCTTATTTAGTTGGAAACTTACCTGGGTTAAAACCAGAGATCTCACTTGGATGATTTTGATTAATTATATTATGTTATATGAACTGTATTAATTAATTACATTAGAAGCTGTAAGAGCATTTTTACTGCTTTTCTGTGGCATACAGGCTGAATTGTTACCCCAGCAGAAATAAAAAAATAGAAATGGAATCCCAGCTATCAATGAAAAAAAGAACAGCAAACAATAAGAACCAAATGAATTTGGAAAGAGAAGTAGAAGGGAAAAAATAAACCAAGAAAATTTATTGAGGAGAGGAATTTACTACTATGTTCTTTGCCTCAACATTTTTGTGTCTGTTTGAAGAGAAAATATTTACTGATTTTATTTTTTTTTTTTCCACTGGGAACTATGAGCAGTAACATTGATAAAATACACAGTAATGCTCAGTACCCCAAATATCAATTCACCAGATGAAGAAGAACAGCCTACCTATTCAGACCATTCCTTTAGTCTAGAGACTCTGAGAGTACAATTTCTTTTGGCTGCTTTTACTTAAATAATTAAACAAGTGTCTTTCATAATTTTGCCTCAAACACAACTAAGTGTAAGCCAAAAATGTTTACCAGTGGTATCATCTGTTTTGTTAACTGTGTTACAAACTGTAAAGCAGTATTTGCTCAGGACAGTCCAATTATTCTTTTAGCCATTTCTCACTGAACAGGGGTTTTGGTGCTAAGCTGCCTCTCACCACCTCAGCATGTCAGGTGAAACACTCTAGTAAATAAAGTTTTTGCAAGTCTTGGATATTAGTCCAATCAGATAGTATTTCTAACAGCTTGGAAAGCATTGCCATGAGTAGGAACAGCATTGTTACACTGAGACTGGAATCTTGGTTTTTTTTTTGCCACTAGGATGTTTGTGCATTATGCAACTAACAATAGATAACGCCCACAGCACAAAACTCAGATACCTGTGCCTTAAGCCTGTGAACTCTTCCAATCCCTACTGTCAGGTGAGAATAGTTTCCAATTCCTTAGAATACACAGGGGTCAAAATTTAGAACTTTTAACAGGAAGAAAAAAATCTTTCAAACTCTGAATGTTCACTGTGCTGTTCTCAGTAACTCACATTCCCCTCTGCAGCACAGTTTAATGATTTTAGAGCTTTAAGGAAGAAAACATGCTTTCCAAGGAGAATAAAGAGGGCTAAGAGGGCTGCACTTAATTGGAAGACTAAATTTACTCAAAGCGTCTGTGGACATCTGCCAGATTCTTCTCAGTGACATTCACTGCAATCTTGAAGAAGTAAAAAAACCCCAAAAATCCTAGTGAGACTCCCCAAAGCTAAACTGGCATTTAATATACAGAAATAAATTTGTACAATGAAAAGCAAATTCAAAAGATGGTGAAGATAGAAATGTCATCACATTTTAAGCAGGTTTTTTGGGGGAAAAGAAAGAAATAATTTCAAAATTACTTTTTCAAAACCATCAGCGTGGTAATGGAAAGTATGTCTTTATGAAAGCACAAGAAACAAAGAAACAGATTTGAAAAAATCTGCTGTCTTTGAATAGCAGATATTCAGAGTCTGCAGGCTGGCCAGCTAATCATTTAGTCATTCTAGCCTATTGTTATGAATTACATTATTCAGACTATGCAAACTGAGCAATGAAAAAAAGGCATTAAATGTGTATAAAAGTAATAAGTGAAAATGACTCCTTACTTCAAACATTATTCTGCATTATTAGTCTCTTACGGAGAATGCAAAAAAGATGATAAAAGCATCGATGATTGTGGTGCTTGGACCTACATCTGTATTTGCAAAAAAAAAAAAGCAAAAAAAAAAAGGAGCTGACAGACTTTCTAAAAGAAAACTTCAGTATTAAGATTCATTCTTTTCCATTACAGCAAGAGAAGAGTGTTTACCTCATACACATCAAAGCACTAGAATACAAGCAAATACAAAAAGGAACCTGCTCCAAACACACACAGTTTTAAGTGCAGCCTGGGATATTTACATGAATGTATAAAGGTGTTGGCACTATGGTTTCAAATAGTATTTAGGTTGCTGTATTCAGACAAGGCTTAAGTACATGCGCTACACACCAGAATAGAGTCACACTTGTACCTGAGACTACTCATTTCCGAACTAGAGCAAGCCTCCATTCAGATGTGGTAGTGCCAAGTTTTTATGACACTCTCTGCAGTCTCAGACACATGCGCATACCCTCGTCATCACGGTGAAACCAATAAAAGCACAATTATAACTGCACACAAAAATTTTAACGTGTGGCCTGCAATAAAGCGATGATCCTCAATGGCAAATTCTCTTTTGCAAATACATGGGTGATATATCTCCTCTCCTTCCTCTCTCAAGAAGTAGGTTTGTACAGTGCAAGGATTTCAGAAGTACTGGAATAATACAATGAATATTCAGTTCATCTGCATTTTAAGCAGTGTAATGTTAGTGTATTTTTACTTTCACTATAAGCAAGAATTGAAAACTAAAAATCTCAAGCACTAATCAGACAGCAAAGATTTCACACCTTATAAGTAAAAAGAAGTCCTAATTTTTCTGTCATATAATTCTAATACACTTTATAAATAGTGCAAGTCTATAGTAGAGATTCTGTAGTTTTTTTCACTCAGAAACACTGCACTGAGGACTGAGTAAAATGCCTAATGTCAACAAAGATTTATTCCAATTGGGAATTTAAGCATCCAAATGAGTGCAAGTAAACAAGACATTAATTTGTGTCTGGCCTAAGATCAAATTCTCTTCAAGACTGAAGAAAGAAAACCCTCAAACAATCCAAAACCAAAAACCAAACTCCAAACCGCAAAACATTTCTACAATTTGGAGTGGAACTCATGTTTACACTGGGTTGCTGTAGTTTGAAAATGAAAAACCTGACCTGACATTTACTCCCCAACTCTGGTCTACTTTGGGGTAAAGGCCAAATAAAGTTGCTGCACTAACACCTTCATCCAGTAAAAGAATTTGAGGACTCATTAAAATAGCATACGCATGAAGGTGGGCCAATATATTTTTGTCTTCAAAAGTTAACATATATTTTAAGTTTAAGATGGAAAACTGCTTACGTCAAATGAAACAAAGCAATCATTTAAAACTCAATGAAAATTAAATTCTCAGGAAGAGAATTCATCTGTCAGTATTTTAGAAATAAATTCAATCTTCATCATGGTCCCAAGAAAAGGACAGTGTAAAGAAAAAAACATGTTAGTGGAGTCTGGAAATTCTTAGAATTCTGGCTCTTCAGTGATAATTGAAATGCACTTCACATGGTAAGTATGCATTGACCCACATCAAGTAATGTGTATTTTAATGATTTTAATAATGATAAATGTATATGATTAAAATATGACCTCCAAGGCTCAAGAAACTGCCTTGCATGAAACCTTTATTCTTGAAATTTACTCGTTAGTCTAAAATGCATTTCACATACTGACTTCATAAAAGTATCATTTACATTTATTAGCTTTAGTAGAACATGTTCTTTATAATTAATGCTATATCCTAATGTAGTTAAACCAGAACAATAGTTCAGATTTTATCCTTGGGCTCATTACACTGTTATTTTCAAAGACAAAGGATGACAGCAGTTAATTCACATGATGTTCTTTTGATATCTGTCTCTTGAAAAAAACCCTCCCCAAAAATACAAGGCATTTTAACTATTACTCATAGCCTCCTGTTTCTTCACACAGTTATTAAAACTTGACTCAAACCCTGGTACTATTGAGCCAATACTATTATTAGTGAATTCACATCTTGCATAACTGTGCTACACAGAATACTTTTTACCCAAAATGTACACATACTATTAGATGTTATGTATTTAATAAAACAGACATTTAGCCAGGGCTTCCTCCTGATTAAGTTCTCAAAATCTTACCTTTGACCTAATTGTGTTTTGCTGCTTTAGGTATTTGCACTGAATTCAAGAATGTATTTTAGAATGACAAAAATTTTAGAAAATTAGATGCTCCCTCAGCCATGAGCACTGCATATTGCTATGTAAGACTGTAGCTTATGCTTTCCTAAAGCCTCTTCAACTATTATTAGAATGTAAATAATCTGAGAAAAATATAGTAATCTTTGACTTTGCAGCAAACAACACACTTAGAAAGAAGAGCACAAAAGTAAGTGTTCACAAGCATGTTCAAAAATACGTTGCTAGGTACAATTGCAGAATTTTCAATAGCTCACAATATAGAATCATAGAATCATAGACAGTTAGGGTTGGAAAGGACCTCAAGATCATCTAGTTCCAACCCCCCTCCATAGGCAGGGAAACCTCACACTAAACCATCCCACCCAAGGCTTCGCCCAACCTGGCCTTGAACACTGCCAGGGATGTATATTTATTGAATACATTGTGTAAATTACACACAGTGGAAGAATAATAATGCTAGTATAAGTACAGAAGAAAATCACTTCCATTTCAGATATGCAGAAGAGACAGAGGACAGCAGATGGAAGGACAGAAAATGGTCTCCTCATGAACTACAAAAAGGATGTAATTGGTCAAAAATTAACAAAGGGATTTTTCATATAATAATGTTTAATTTTATATATATAAATAAAATATTATATGCAACAGCCTTCACTGTGTTTCCTTGCAGTGTAATTTTTTAATCTTCGTTGTTAGTTAAAATTTGAATGGAAACAATGCATCTTAGTATGAAGCAATAGACTGTATGGACTATTTTTCTTCAACATATGCTCTTACATCTGATAAGCTATCTATTGCAGGATCACTTGTCTCTGAAAGTGACATGGTGAAAGGAAAACCACAACTTCCAGCTCTGTGTCACTATTCCTAAAAGCTGGGAAAATTTTCTTTGAGAACATAATATTTATGTTGCTTTCATCAGGAAACATAACTTGCTACCTTCAGCTGCTTTTATTAAATATCACTAGATATTTTCAAAATGTTAAAAATTGAAAAGTACCTGGCAATGAACTTCTGAAAACACTAAGTTCTGAATATCCATATATAATTTTTGTCCATCCTTCAAATATTCAGACAGGCAACCAAATAAATTTTTAATCTTATGGACCTTATTTCACAAGTACAGAATTTTTTCTGACAGGATGCCAATTTCAAAAGTACTCAGACAAAACACAATCAGAAATGATGCTGTATAATTAATGCACCACCGCTTGCATTAGACTCTTGTGCATTTTTAGGCAAACCAAAATACAGTAAACTTATCTATAAGGTCTTCAAATATCATGAGAACTTTTATAATACCACTTGGGTTTTTTTTAAGGCATTTAGATCATGCTCCACATATAAGAAACTGGAAAAGGCTGATGTAGTGATTTTATTTATGTCTGTACGTTTTGTGTTTGTTTGGTATTTGTGATAAGGTAGAAACTCAATGTGTGCAGCTGAAGCTTATTCTGCCTGGTGGCCATGATACAATACATGATTTTACTGTATAGTTGGGTGCCAAGTCTGGGGTATGAAGGAACATGATGGAGAGAGCACAGATTATTAAAATAGGTACGTAGAAAATTGTTTCAGGTAGAACAGCATGGTCTATAGGTGTCTATGAACATGTCATCAAGGGTACAAAAATATTAGGAAAAATCATTTAGCTGTACCAATGCTTTGAAAGAATTTCTTTGGTGTAGGTTTATCAGAGCTGGAAAAGAGTCTTTTCTTCTGTGAGAAATTAGCCTTCTCAGCTGTAATCAGGTTTTTGATTTAGATCATACATGAAAAGAAAACTGGTTGAACTAAGAAGGGTTGGCAACTATCACCTAAAAATTTCAGGGGAGGAAAGGGTACACTGGAAAAATGTTTCATCACACAATTTTGTTACTGTGAAGAAATAAAATCTTTCTTGATTCATTAAAGATATAACCACAGTATTAAGCAATTGTACCTAGCGATCTTTAACACTGATGCTAATAATATGCTTGGCACAAACCAGATTTACATACAGGGGCAGTCAGCTGCAGCTGTTGTTGACAACTGGAGAATTTTATGGTACAAATAACTACGTGAATTACTTTTATTTCCCATTTTAAAATCAGTAATTTTTAGAAATGCTCTGAGACTTCTGATACAGATCGTCATTACAAAGGGAAAAAATTCACTGAATTGTATAGCTCACCTCTTTCTTTAAGTTCCAGCAGAACTGCACAGAATTCTGCAATAGGCACACACTGGGCTGCCTCTCTCATAGTCTCCCCAGATTAACAGGCACAGGGAGGAATTATTTGTAGGAAGATGCTTGCAGCTTGATCACTGTGACCAAGTGCTCAGCTGTTAAGGACTGTGTTAAACCAGCAGGGAACCTTCAATTTCACACATGAAGAGACGAAAGGATAATTCTTGTGCCAAACCTAGACCTCAAATTAAGAGTCTGGTGCATCTCTAATTCTATTTGACATGAAACACTCTCTTGGAAGGGTTAGGGTGAATTAGCGTATTTAACTGAGTTTTATTTACTAAAATTTTATGCATAACAAACTGGAGGGACAGACCCAGCAGAAAAAAACATTGTTTTCTTTATTCCCTAAGGACTGGGAAAGAATTGTCAGAATTAAGCAGTTGAGAAATTTGATTCAAATGGACCAGCTAGTTGTTAACAGATAAGCACAGATCCAAAACCAAGGACACAGATGGCAATATGTCAAAACAAAGGTGCATGAAATTTTTAGTTCAGGACCTGGCCCCCTGCTATCCAACTGATTAAAGATGATTTGGTAACTACCATGCTCAGCTAATGCACAAAGGTAATGCTGTAAAACCCTACAGTGACTGACCAGTTGCCTAGCAAATAGCGAAACAAGGCATAGCATATCTGTGGAGTTTTTCATTAAATCACTCTGGTAAAGAACCTCCTAGATGGGAAGAAAGCAAGCACAATGTATACCGTATTAAATACCACGAATATTAAATATGGTCTACATGAAGAAGTCCCCACTGCTTGAGAACACCTCACCTATTATTACCTAGTCAAGTAGTCTGGAAGCTCTTCTCTCTTTCACACTTGTGTTTAAAAAAGTGGCAGGGTAAGGCAGCTAAAATCAAGTTTTCAAATAACACCTTTGAAGTTTGCCTTTGCATAATAGTCAATTGTGATGCAAATGAGAACATGTATTCTATACTTTCAGACATCAGGTGAATTTTACATCAGAAGGATTAATCTATATCTACTCATCTTATGACCAGGGCCCGGTCTGGGAGCTCTGCTCTGGCTGCCCTGGAGGTGGGCGGCGTAGGCACCCAGACAGAGCCGATGAGAGGGGAGGCTGCAGTGCAGAGCTCGGAGTGTGGAGAGTGCCTGCACTGGTCTGGTGAGGGAAAGGAGCACAATGGGCAGGGCTGTGCTCGGTGCCCCTTGGTGGAGGCCCTCCTGCAGCAGGTGGCTTAGCTGTGGGACGCTGTCAATAGGCTGCAAGATGTCAGGGGAGCTGAGAGGAAGCAGGAATGCTTGCTCCAGGGCCAGACTATGCAGGGGCCTCAAGCTTCCCCTCTAGCTCATGAAGGAAAGAAGGAGGACACCAACCCGGGAAGCTGGAAATTAGTAATAAAAATAACCAACAAGAAAAGGAGGAAGTTGACAATTAAAAGCAAGGGGCTTCCTCCTAAATCTGTTGTCCCCACACAGAACCGCTTTGCTGTCCTGCCGGTGGCTAATGAGGAAAAGCACTCACACCAGAAACAGCCGGCTGATGCACTGGTAAAGAAGATCTGTACTGGTGCTGAGGCAAAAGTGGCGGGTCGTAGTAGTAAGGGACTCTACTTTGAAAGGGACAGAAGCACTCGTCTGTCAGCCTGACCTGGTCTCAAGGGAGGTGTGTTGCCTACCTGGGGCATGGATCAAGGATGTTGCAGAGAGGCTACCTGCTCTAGTAAGTCCCGCTACCTATTACCCACTTCTAGTGGGTGTTAGGGATATAGAGAGTAGTAGCCTGGGGAACATAAAGAAGGACTGCAGAGCCCTGAGAGAGGTGGTTAGGGGCTCTGGAGCTCAGACTGTCTTTTTGTCAATTCTCCAAGACACAGGGGAAGACCTAAAAAAAGCTAGGAGGGTTAGCCAGGTTAATAAATAGTTAAAAGGGTGGTGTCATAGTCAGAGGTTTGGGTGTCTTGAACACGGGACACAAGTTTGTAGGCCAGGTCTACTGGGGGCTGGTGAAGCTGGTCTGATCAAGAAGGGGAAGAGCGGTTTTGGTAGGAGGCTTGCCAGACTGGTCAAGGAGGCTTAAACCAAATGTGTTGGGGGAGGGGGGCATCATTCCATCCCAACACACCCAGTCAGTTGCCAGCACCTATAACAAATGCTCGGAGCAATGTAGAGATATTCCAGCCACTCCAGCCAATGAGCCGGCTTCATTTGGAGCTCGGCTCAGATGCGTCTATACAAACGCCCGTAGCATGGGGAACAAACAAGAGGAATTAAAGATGTGTGCACGTTTACAGGGTTATGATATAATAGGCATCACAGGAATATGGTGGGATGGCTCCTATGACTGGAGTGTTGGAATGGAAGGTTACAGGCTCTTCAGAAAAATACAGGCCCAGCAGATGGGGAGGGGGAGTTGCCCTTTATGTTAGGGATAGGCTGGAGAGTATGGAACTCTGTCTGGGGACAGGTGATCACTTAACAGAGAGTTTGTGGGTCAGGGTTAAAAGGAAAACAGCTATGGGAGACATTCCTGTGAGGATCTGTCACAGACCACCTGATCAAGAAGAACCTGCGGATTAATCACCCTACAGACAGATAGGAAAAGCCTCATGCTCACAGGCCCTTGTTCTCATGGGGGACTTCAACCACCCTGACATCTGTTGGAGCAATGGTGCGGCCCGGCACAAGCAATCCAGGAGTTTCCTCGATTGTGTAGAAGACAACTTCTTTCTGCAAGTAATAGAGGAGCCAACAAGGAGAGGTGCCATGCTTGACCTCGTGCTCACCAACAGGGAAGGGCTGGTTAGAAATGTGATGCTCCAGGGCAGCCTTGGATGCAGCGATCATGAGATGGTTAAATTTGAGATCCCCAGGACAGTGAAAAGAGCGTGCAGCAAGCTCACTGCCCTGGGCTTCAAAAGAGCAGACTTTGGCCTCTTCAGGAACCCAGGTTCCATGGGATATAGCCCTGGAGGGCAGGGGGCCCAAGACTCTTGGTTGATATTCAAGGATCACCTGCTACAAGCTCAGGAGTGTTCCATCCCAACTAGAAGGAAGTGCAGCAGGAGGGCCAGGAGACCTCCTTGGATGGATAAGGAGCTGCTGAGGAAAATTCAAATGAAAAAAGAGGCTTATAAAAGGTGGAAGCAAGGGCAGGCTGCCTGGGAAGAATACAGGGATGTTGTCCAGGAAGCTAGGGACCAGGTTAGGAAAGCTAAGGCCCAGTTAGAATTAAACTTGGCTAGGGATGTTAAGGATAACAGGAAGGGATTCTATAGGTATGTAGCGAATAAAAAACAGACTAGGGAAAACACAGGCCCCCTCTGGAAGCTCTCGGGAGAGTTAGCTACACAGGATTTGGAGAAGGCTGAGGTTCTGAATGAATTCTTTGCCTCAGTCTTCACTGGCAAAGGCTCTGACCACACCACACAAGTCTTGGAAGGTAGGCGCAGGGACTGTGAGAATGAAGACCTTGTGCCCACTGTAGGAGAGGATCTGGTTTGAGACGGTCTTAAAAACCTGAATGAACACAAATCCATGGGACCTGATGGAATCTGTCCGCGAGTCCTGAAGGAGCTGGCAAATGAAGTTGCTAAGCCACTGGCCATCATATCTGACAAATCATGGCAGTCTGGTGAAGTTCCCAACAACTGGAAAAAGGGAAATATAGCCCCCATTTTCAAGAAGGGGAAAATGGATGACCGGGGGAATTACAGACCAGTCAGTCTCACCTCTGTGCTTGGCAAAATCTTGGAGCAGATTCTCCTGGAAGGCATGCTAAGGCACATGAAAAAACAAGGTGCCTGGTGACAGCCAGCATGGCTTCACTAAGGGGAAATCCTGCCTGACCAATTTGGTGGCCTTCTATGATGGGGCTACGGAACTGATGGACAGGGGTAGAGCAGTTGATGTCATCTACCTGGACTTCTGCAAAGCGTTCAACACTGTCCCACACAACATCCTTCTCTCTAAATTGGAGAGATATCAATTTGATAGGTGGACCACTCTGTGAATAAAGAACTGGCTGGATGGCCGCATGGAAAGAGTTGTGGTCAACAGCTCAATGTCCAGTTGGAGACCAGTAGCGAGTGGTGTCCCTCAGGGATCGGTGTTGGGACAAGTCTTGTTTAACATCTTCATCGCTGACGTGGACAGTGGGATTAAGTGAGCCCTCAGCAAGTTTGCTGATGACACCAAGCCGTGTGCTTCGGTTGATACACTGGAGGGAAGGAACGCCATCCAGAGGGACCTCAACACGCTTGTATGGTGGGCTGATGCCATCCTCATGAAGTTTAACCATGCCAAGTGCAAGGTCCTACACCTGGGTCAGGGTACAGGTTGGGCAGAGAAGAGATTCAGAGCAGCCCTGTGGAGAAGGACTTGGTGGTGTTGGTTGATGAGAAAATGAACATGAGCCAGCAGTGTGTGCTCGCAGCCCAGAAAGTCAACCGTATCCTGGGCTGCATCAAAAGCAGCGTGACCAGCAGGTCGAAGGAGGTGATCCTGCCCCTCTACTCTGCTCTTGTGAGACCTCACCTGGAGTATTGTGTGCAGTTCTGGTGTCCTCAACATAAAAAGGACATGGAACTGTTGGAACAAGTCCAGAGGAGGGCCACGAGGATGATCAGGGGACTGGAGCACCTCCTGTATGAAGACAGGCTGAGAAAGTTGGGTCTGTTCAGCCTGGAGAAGAGAAGGCTGCATGGAGACCTCATAGCAGCCTTCCAGTACCTGAAGGGGGCCTATAGGGATGCTGGGGAGGGACTATTCATTAGGGACTGTAGTGACAGGATAAGCGGTTATGGGTTAAAACTTAAACAGGGGAAGTTTAGATTGGATATAACGAAGTTCTTTACTGTGAGGTTGGTGAGGCAGTGGAATGGGTTGCCCAGGGAAGTTGTGAATGCTCCATCCCTGGCAGTGTTCAAGGCCAGGTTGGACGAAGCCTTGGGTGACATGGTTTACTGTGAGGTGTCCCTGCCCATGGCAGGGGGGTTGGAACCTGATGATCTTAAGGTCCTTTCCAACCCTAACTATTCTATGATTCTATGATTTTATATTGTAAAAAAACACATTTGAGAGAGAAAAGATATTTTCATTCTTGGGCTATTTGTCCAGCAAATATACAATCATGGTGCCAGAGTGATATGTCTTGTAATCTTTCTCCATTTGCCCATGAAGTGCAAAACTACCAGTATGCAGGACGAAAACTATTAATATCAATTCACACAAATAATGTAGTAATCCAAGCAGACATATGTAGAGATCACTTGTTTGCATTGCAAAGTCTCTCAAAGGAGAAAACTGGAATAACCCAAGATCAGGGTTTAACTTTAAACTTGCTCCCTGCAGGAATTCCTTCCTGCCAAACTTCCAAGCAATCCAAGGCCAGAAGCTTTCTTTGGATGAAGAAGCAAATGCTGTTACATAGATCTCCTACTTAAGGCATTGAGGGAGGCAACTTAGCAGCTTCTGGTTGCAAGTTTACCAAAAGTGAAGCAGCAATAGTAGCTGAGGCTTCCCAGGCACCAGACTTCTTCTGAAAGTCATTATATGGTTGATTGACACGGCAAAGATTTGTTCCAAGTAATGAACTATTATACCCTGCTCTCCCTGGAATGTTCTTTCATTCCCTTTCCTCTGACTTGTCACAACCCAGCAACTTCTGTCACTTTCTGTTCTGAGCCATGCACCATCCAGAAGACTCTGGAGGGAAGAAGAAATTTGAGATTTTAACTCTACATGTGCCATGCTATTTGTGCTAGTCTTTAGCCCAGACCTAGAGAGGGCAACACTAACAGAGATGAAGCCTTTTTCGACAGTAGCAGCCCAAGACAACCAAACCCCACCCTGACTCAGAGCTGCAGTAGTTATCCGAGACAGCCTCAAGAGCACCACCACCTGACAAGAAGGATAATTTCTTCTGCTGCTTTCCGGCCATTCACTTGATATGTATGGACTCAAAGAAGCTCCTGCAGTAGATCAGAAAGACAATGCTAGTAGCAGAGCAAATGACCAACAGATAAAGCCTCCAACCTCCCAGGAAATACTTAGATGATGTGCAGTTATCTATTTCTTTCTAAACCTTATTTCTATTTCTTTCCAAATCTTATTTCTATTTATTTCCAAATCTGTGACAAAAAAAAAAAAAAAAGCTCCTTGACGAAAGACTAAAGCTCAGCACTAGGGACATTACAAGCTATAACAGCAACATAAGTGACACGAGTCATCTTAAAGCAGGTCATCTTTAAATAAAGTCCCTATCCAAGGCTAATGATGAAACCACTTTTCAAAGTTATGGTAAAATTTCTTCCCGAGATCATAAAGCCTAGTCTAAGAAATAACTAGGCAGGTGTAATTTTTGCCTTCTAATGCAGAGCTTGTATATTTGGTTGTTTTCCCCAGTATCTTTTAACACTCATGGAAATTGGTTATTCAAGCTTCTCCTACAGAACATCATCAAAGTCCATGGAGCTCAGCACGAACAGCATTTTTTTTTTTTTTTTTATTTTAGAATTCTTGGGGATATCTAGAATACTGCCAGCTGCTGAAGTACAGCAACTGTTTCACACTGTTGTATATAAACAGTTATGCACTACAAAGGAAAAAAGTGGCAATCACAAAAATAAAGTCGTTTCAATTTTAAGGGTCCATTAATACGCATGTAATAAACACGAGGACTTTTTTAAAGAACATTTGCAGATACAGCAAAACATTAAGACTGTTTTTCAAGGTCAGTGAGCAGCCTGCAGCTATTGCTTATTCTACAGCTGAAAAATCAGAATATATACATCCACAGGGGGAGAATTTGCTAGACCTGAACAGAAATGTGCAGCAAAATTCCTTCTTCAAACCAGAATAGAGGCATATGAATTAGAATTCAGAAGGAACACCGTGCTGAGAAACTGTTTCCTGATAAAACTACCAGCTCTTGACAATGAGCTCTTTTGTTTAATTTCAGAGCTTAAAAGAGACAGACTTGATGTCATCATGACATGATACTTTCACTTTTTAGCAGTGACCCTAACAAAAACTACTGAGGGAGCTCTGCATTACCTGAAAAGAAGAGCAACCGTGGGCAGATCTGGCTACCAAGGCAGGACGGTAGGTGTTTTCCTCCTCCTTCCCAAATCTGTCTTACATATGATGGTCTCACTCCAGGTCTGCTACTGCACTTGTGGACTTCCTTTCTCTTTTGATGCCTCAGTTATTCCACCTTTTCTGCAACCACAGGAACTCTGAAGAGTCCCCAGAACATACTTTTGTCTGACATGTTTTTACCCACTGGAAAATTAGCACTGAAAGATAGCCACAACTTGCCAAGTATATATGGTCAAAGGTCAGGGAGGCTATGAAATTTTGTGCTGACTGCAGAAAGGTTATTTTTGAAAATTGGCCATTATAAACATAGATCAAAAGTTAATCTAACTCAAGAGGAGATTATTTCTTCATGAAATTAGTCATGCAGCATAATGAGATTAATAAAAGAAAAAAATCTTGCTCATCTGGCTCTGTCATTTTCCCAATATGATATATTCCTTATTTAATAGTAGGAAATAAGGAATTCATAAGTAAATTAGATTTTTCCCTTCACCCAATAGAGAAATTTCTTCACACTTCTGTTTTCTTGCTCCGCAGATGCATATTTATAATAGGCAATAAGCAAGTGTTTTCAATTCATTGCTGATTTTAACATGTCATAGAATCATTAAATGAAATTGTTCATGAGGGGCTGAATTTTAAGTATTATAGCTGTAAATATAAGACAATAAATCCTGCTATGTAATCCATTACAAATCTGCTACGCAATCAAAATTCAATTAGATTTAATCCGACAATGTTCAATAAACATGTCAAAATAATGTTTATAATGAATAGTTAGAAATCACTATCCTTTGTCTACCAATGAAGATACTTATCCAAGGCAGAGTTATCAAAATAAAGAATTCATTGTCCAAATTAGACAATTATTTTGACTAATTCAAGTACTCAGTTTGAAAATCTGGAAACCCTATCATCACTTTTCATTTAGAATCAGTAAAATTTCTGATTAGGATGCTTTACAAATGACAGCTGTTAACTAGTCACTGGTATAATTACAGCTTATATAATTGTTAAGATTTCAACAACATTATTTTAAGAAAGATTAAACCTGTGGTGTTAGTCCCAAAGCATTTAATGCAACTGCAAACAAAGGACTTCTGTTGTAAAATCGCTGTCTGTTCCATGTTTTCAAACCATGCTTAAAAGTGTGGAAAAAAGGGTATATAAATGTCTGTAAACTCTGTATGAATTGTTGGTATCAACCAAAACCACTGAAGAAACCTGAAAGCCTTCAATAAGAAAAGCATCTGTAGGTCTGTCAAAAGCAGACTCATAGTAGAAGACGAAAGCAGCTTGTCAGTCCCACAGCCTGCATATTTCAAAACATTGAAGATTTTACCATTTAGTCTTATTTCTGAGTGTAGTCCACAATCAACTTAAGTGGCATAACACGAATAACAACTTTTCGCATGGGAAAGAATGTTTAAAAAATATTTAAAACTTCAATTTCTAATTTTTCAGAGACAGTCTTGGTTCTTAAATTTATTTTCACTCATAATCAATTGAAAGCACAGATAATAGAATTTAAACACAAGTAATTAGTTACACAGTGTATCTGATAATTTGCTACTCTGATTACATACATAAAATTAGAATCAACCTTTAAGAAGTGAATATTATTAATAGAGTAACTGGCAGTCTATTCTGAGACAGTAATGATTTGTGGTATGTCAAACATGGGATGTGAGAAATAGGATCAATTTTTATACTTCTGATCTGTAACCTTATTTTCAGTAACAACTTCATCTCACCAAACTGTGGAATAGTCATATCACATAGCCTGTGATATGACAAGGGTACATCATTTGCTGTTTCTATTTTGTATTTCCCTTCTTCCACTTACATACAGCAGATGGTAGCTGTTAACACATCAGCACTCATAACTAAATCAGACTCAATATCACATCTCACCAAAATTTTAAATATTATTTATTTGTGGAGTGATGCATTTTAGAGTCAGATGGTTGCACAGAAGTTCATGTCAAATTTAGTGAATCATTCTGATAAAAAAGTTAGAATTTTCATTTAAAATGCTTTAAATGCAACAGTTAGCTTGATTTTTTATTATTGTTATTTTAAGATTCAATAGAAGTATTTTTCTTCCAGCAAACTGAAATGCTTTATGTAAAGAAGCATGTTTTATGTAATGTTTTACTCATGTTTTCAAGAAAAATAGAGGCACTTTCAAGCTGGTTTTCCAACTCCCTGATTTAGTAAACAATCAGTTACAAAATGGAACTTTCCATTCAGCTTAATTTTCAATAAACTTCAAGTTGTAAGATCTGAATGATAGCAAATTAGATAGAAAGCAATTGTCTACCAACAGCCACACAGAAATTATTCTTCTACACAGCCAGTAGGATTAGCTAAAAGTAAAGCATCTCTGAGTTCAGGTCCACATTAAACCAGACCACTGCCCACATACGTACATTTATATATATTATATGCTTGAATGAAAAACAGTAATATCTGCAACAGTTTGGGTTTTTTTAATTGAACCTCCTTTTTTTAGCAATCAAAAAGAATTCAAAAATCTCTTTAAATCTCTTTGCTATGTCAGATCAAGTCTGAAAAATTTATTACCATAATGTGAAGAAGTGAATGCTAGGAAAGTAGTTTACCTTCTGTCTTTTGATAAATTGGCTACTTTACTGACTCTAAATCCAGTGTTTTTCCACTAACTGAGGCTATCAGATCCCAAATAATAAATGTTTAAGTAATGCACCATGCAACGTCTGCCTGAAGCAGTTATCAAAATTTTCAGCAGGATCCTGTTAAGCCTCATGGCACCAAGTGGGTGTTACAAGATAAAAGCCTTCCTCACTGAAACCTAATAGGCTTGATTCTGATGTTGAATCTCTTTTAAAATGATCAAAAGAGCACTTAAAATCATATCTACTTCTTATCTGCTTTATACTCCAAGAAAATATTTCCTCAACTTTTAAAAGGCTATAAAATGATTAAATGTTTCCTTTCACCCTAGCTTTCAGAAGAATGTCTCATTCTCCCAGCAAGTACCCAAAGAGAATTAAATTTTTTCTTAAAATTAACTCAGATTTGTATTACTCAGAAGGGTACTTTCTTTTCCTAATAGCTACAGCACTTTTCCATAAGGTCCATTGTACTGTTCAAGCCTGAACACACTTTACAAATACAATCATACTGTAAATCACAGGAAGTGTGAAGATGTAGGTTGCTAGAATCTCATGGACAAGAAAAAGCAAAATACAGATGCACAAACACAGCATTTTACAAGGACAACTTTCAACATTTTATATATTACTCTTTTGATGGACTTAAAAGAGGGTATGCCATTCTCTGTCATACTATACCTAAACAAACTTAATTTTAACTACTTTTGTTTGGTCTATTTACAGGCATTGACTTTGTAACTTGACCTTTATGCTTTAGTAGAGAGTCAGGAATGACTTTCTAGACTCCACTGAAACTTCAGACAAATAAAATTAATATTATACTACACACTGCATTATATTGTGCATATCTATTATAAATCTGAGTTGTAAGTTTATTACTGTTTCTTCAACAGGTATAACAAGATCTTTGGGTTTCCATTCAGATCAAAATTAAATACTGAACTTAAAAAAAAATGTTTTTGGTACAAAGTTCCTTTTGTAAATACTTTCAGCTATGAATCAGTCTACGGAGCAGGGAAGAAGCCAACAACAATTTTCTTTCAAAAGAAGCCATAAAGAGATGTCCAGGGAAAAGAAAAGCAAAAATAGGGCAGATGTACACAATACTTCCCCTAGTGCTCTTTCAGACTCCATTTTAATTAAAGGTAGTTTTGGAACCACGTGGCTTCTATGCATTTCTGAATTAATTTTACAGTCTTGCCTTGAAACTGTCTACCCTGTTAGCGTACACAGAATTGCTTGCTAACTTCTACAGGTTTGGTTAGAAATCAGCTTCAACCAGATCCAACTGATATTCTCTACCTATTCTACAGTATAAATAATGTTTATTAGATAATGAGTGCTAAACATATTCCCTTAATATTCATGTGAGAATGTGCAAGTATGCTTAATAACCAGCAAGCAAACTTTGTGATCTCTATTTAAGCATCAAGATGTGCTTATAACAATACATTTGAAAAAAGAAGTGCCAAATAATATTTCAGTATCTTAAAAACAAAACAAAACAAACAAGATGTATAAGAAATCAGGGGAATTCAGTTAGAATAAGGAATAGTATACAAGTTCATCTAAAGGAAGATCTTGTGCAAACATGTCAGCTTGAAGTGCAACATATATTTGAAAGCTAGAGTGATTTGAATAGTTAAGATAAAGACCACTCAATGCGATTTTGAACACACTTTTAGCATAAAATTAAGATTCCTTGCTGCTACTGAAAATGCCTTATGACTTCCTTAAAGCAATGTTGCAAGAAGACAACCCTATGAGGCTGAATAACAAGTCTGTACCATGATCATAAGCCTACAATTATAAATTTACTACAACATCTATATCGCTTGTACTGCTGTTGCTTACCATGCTTGGTCAATAAAATTGAAAATGAAGAGTAAACCTTTAAAGACTAAAATGAAAAATAAAGAATAAATCTCAGTAACTCACTTTACACTAGAAAAAAAAAAGAGCATTGCATATGGTTCTATGCAAATAATAAAAATACACTGTAACTATTTGATTTTCCTTTCGCATTAATCTAACTTTCATAGCTGTGAATTGATAACATTAAATTATAGAATAGAATCATAGAATAGTTAGGGTTGGAAAGAACCTAAAGATCATCAGGTTTCAACAGCTGCCGTGGGCAGGAGCACCTCACACTAAACCATGCCACCCAAGGCTCTGTCCAGCCTGGCCTCGAACACTGCTAGGGATGGAGCATTCACAACTTTCCTGGGCAACCCATTCCACTGCCTCACCAACCTCACAGTAAAGAACTTCTTCCTTATATCCAATCTAAACTTCGGCTGTTGAAGTTTTAACCTGTTACCCCTTGTCCTATCACCACAGTCTCTAACAAAAAGTCCTTCCCCAGCATCCTTATAGGCCCCCTTCAGACACTGGAAGGCTGCTATGAGGTCTCCATGCAGCCTTCTTTTCTCCAGGCTGAACAGACCCAACTTTCTCAGCCTATCTTCATACGGGAGGTGCTCCAGTCCCCGATCATCCTCGTGGCCCTCCTCTGGACTTGTTCCAACAGTTCCATGTCCTTTTTATGTTGAGGACACCAGAACTGCACACAATACTCCAGGTGAGGTCTCACAAGAGCAGAGTAGAGGGGCAGGATCACCTCCTTCGACCTGCTGGTCACACTGCTTTTGATGCAGCCCAGGATACGGTTGACTTTCTGGGCTGCGAGCACACACTGCTGGCTCATGTTCATTTTCTCATCAACTGACACCCCAAGTCCTTCTCCACAGGTTTGCTCTGAATCCCTTCTTTGCCCAGCCTGTAGATGTGCCTGGGATTGCTCTGACCCAGGTGTAGGACCTTGCACTTGGCATGGTTAAACTTCATGAGGTTGGCATCAGCCCACCTTACAAGTGTGTTGAGGTCCCTCTGGATGGCGTTCCTTCCCTCCAGTGTATCAACCGAAGCACACGGCTTGGTGTCATCGGCAAACTTGCTGAGGGAGCACTCAATCCCACTGTCCATGTCAGCGACAAAGATGTCGAACAAGACTGGTCCCAGCACCGATCCCTGAGGGTGTCCCTACTCGCTACTGGTCTCCAACTGGACATTGAGCTGTCAAACACAACTCTTCGCATGCGGCCATCCAGCCAGTTCTTTATCCACTGAGTGGTCCATCCATCAAATTGATGTCTCTCTAATGTAGAGACAAGGATGTTGTGCAGGACAGTGTTGAAAGCTTTGCACAAGTCCAGGTAGCCAGCTGCTCTGCCCCTGTCCATATATACCTTCATATGTCCTTATACATTCATATATCCATATATACGTATATATACCCTTATATACCTTCAAAGTACATAATTAAAGTTTGACTAGGCTTTTTTGGCACACATGACAACTACATAATTATGAGGGATGTCTGGCCATCTCGACTGTTCAGGTGGGGTGTTACTGGCCTACCAGGGAAACCCCCCCCCCTCCCCCGGTTTTCTTTTTGAAAAGGAAAAAAACCCAACCAAACAAGCAACAAACAAAAGCCATTAATGCTGCAATATGTAAGGATACCATAAAGGATTGGCAGGTTTTCTAATGTTTCTGGCTGTGTGCAAATGAATGTCTTTTAGTGTATCTCGACAGTTACAAGTTAAAAACCAGTAATGTCATCAACTTTTGGAAGACATGCTGTGTTTTGTTCTTTGAAAGGAAATTGACCTTTTTTTTTTTAAGTATTTTTTAAACCGATTGGAAAGTCTTACTGCTGGTGACTTCTACCATCAACTACATAATCTCTGAAGATCAATGCTGATGCAAAGCTCATAAAATGCAACGTTGAATGAGAAAGATTTTCATTCTGAAAAATCTCCTTCAAGCTGAAGTAAAAATTCCACATTGTAGCTTAGAGGAAAAAGGACATTATTTAAACAGTAACTCACAAAAAACATAGCAGGACTCATTATCAGTTAGTTACAAGGCTGCTAATCCTCCTTCAGGAAGCCTAAAAAACCATGTGAAAGTGATGCTGATTTGTCACATTCTGTCCATATCTCTTCTTTGACCTTTATTACTTTTAGTACAAATGCTAGTATCTCAGTGAGGTTTTCAATTGCTACTATATTTTAAAACCTTATTTACTAAGGAAGCATAAAGATTTTCTCACGAAAACAAAGTGTTTCTTCCGAACATATCACCTCTTATGAACAGTTTCTTCTCTGTTTTACTGCAAAATTATTTTCACAGTATCAGTTTAATTGTAACTGCACAGAAATAGAAGATTATGCTTTCAGGAAAAGAAAATAAATGGAAGAAAGTAAGCTTTGCATAGGTGTGACATGCTTCAGGACAGCCTTATTTTTAGTATTTGTATTAAAATAGTTCATATCAAAATTATAGCATGAGAGTTGGCACATTCTTAATGTTAACTTTAAAGTCCATGCTATAAGTACATTAGGAAAAATGTAGACATGCGCTGTAGAAATATGGCCATATCTTGTATTTGCAGACCACTACAGATCCTCTCAATCTTTCTTGTGCTTTCATGGCAGAAGAATGGGCAACCATTGTGAAATGGTGTCAGTTTATATTCAGCTGAGAGGGAACAAAATCCCTTTAGCAGAAAGCTAGAGAGAAATCCACAAGCTTCCTGTTTTGTAAAGGTTTGTGAAGATGACAGCTAACTGGAGGAAAAAGTATCTTTTGTACTGCTGTTTATACAGACCACTAGAGCTTTTGTGTCTTTTTTTATACAACCATTACTTTTTGTTGTTGTTGACTCATTGGCTGCTTTAGATTAGCTATACTTCAGTTTTCTGTATACACATAGATGACAGACTTACTACATTTTCTTAAGCTTACCCAAGATCTCCTCATCCTATACTTACAAGTTGAATATTTTTGTTAAAAGGAACAGCAACACTTCTGTCCTTGTAAGCTGCTTTGTTGCAAAAATATATTTAACAGGCACATGTTCTATCCCATCTTCCAATAGCAAAAATACATAATGCTATCAGAACCAGAGCACAACCCTAACGATCACAGAATCATAAGACTGATTGAATGGTGTGGTTTGGGTTGTGAAGGATCATAAAGATCATCCAGTTCCATCCCCCCTGCTACAGCCAGGGGCACCTTCCACTAGACCAGGTTGCTCAAAGCCCCATCCAGCCTGGCCTTGAACACTGCCAGGGATAGAGCATTCACAACTTCTCTGGGCAACCTGCGGACACACACCTTGGTATTTTGATTAGGAGCCACTGTGAATCACGGCATGCCCAGTTGCACATGCCAGGGTAGTTTCACCTATACTATAAGTTGCCAGTTTATGTGAATGTGATTTATAAGTTTTTAAACTGAAGAGCGTATCTTGACACTCTCAGCCACAGTGGAAATGATATGTAACTAGAACTCTACAAAAGCACAGCCACGCAAATTGTAAACCAAAGTAGCAACAGCTTCAGAAACATTTAGACCAGGAATAAGGGGGAAAAAATAAAATAGCTTAGCATCATGTAAAGGAAAGTAGCAAACATAAGAAAGGGATCAACATATCTCTTACAAAAAACATGCATGCTCATTCCATTCCTAACCCCATTTGTTAAGTCTAAATATTGCAACACTACTACGCTATTAAGAGTAAGAAACCATAACCCTGCCACTGGACATGCTCTTTGTTCAGAGGACACATATATTGAGTGACATGTTTTTCCACACACAACCCTGAATTCCCAGAAAAATCATGTGGAATTTTAATGTATCTGACCCACACAAAATTCTGGTAACTTGCTGTTTGCTTCCTGTTGCTGTTTTCCTTCCTTCAGGTAGTCTGATTGTAGCTAAGTTATTCACTGTGGGTTCAAGCATTTATGTTCCTGTTGTTACAAGTATATTTACACAGGCATGTAACTTAATTGTTCTTCCAAATTATCCAAATGAAAGCTACAACCATGGAAGTGAAATGAAAGAGAAGAAAAGAACTCTGCAGGCTGGCACTGGTTAACTTTTCACTTTTGTTTTTAAATATGACCTTGTCTTTTTTCCTTTGTTGTTTTTTTTTCTTTTTTGGCTCATCTCTGTCTTAGCATATTGTCTTGTAAGAGCATGAAGTACAGATGATCTGCATCTCAATGAAAATTGTATGTGGGGAATACATGTTCAGAAATATTCCAGATCTGTAAGACTGATGTCATTTTTATGATTTTAATAATCATAACTCAATTTTATGGACTTGCACATTTGTGAAGAAACTAATTAACTTTTAAATGTAGCATCTCCTTGGGGGAAAAATGTGTTAGACACTAAAATATATTATGATTCAGAGCTCCCAACCATGATGGAGTGGTGGTGAAATTAATGAAAGTGAAGACAAACAACATTTGTGGTTCAGCAACATTAAGGGAAATTTGGATTTAATTCTGATCATGTATTTAAGAGATTGTCAAAGTCTATTCCTCAATTGTATGAATGGCTAGTTTCTTTAGGAAGGGCAAACTTCTTTCCTTAAAAGTCCCGGACTGAAGATTCCACTAAACAGAATGTGGATAGAGTCCACAAGGCAACACGCCATCAACACTCTGAAGTTAAAAAAACACCTAAACAAGTATAAATATAATTTTCTATCATGTTTCATTCATTACATATCTAAGTGCTAAAAATTTAGTGTACTGACAGCACACATTACTAAAAATTTAGTTATACAAATAAAAGGCTAATTCTTTTGGCTACTTAAACCATGTGACTCCCTTTGAGAAACCTGTTCTGCTGGGGGTTGAGATGGGGTCCACCTCTCAAAGAAAGGAAAGAATGCCTTTGGTCACAGGCTTGCCAAACTGGTGAAGAAGACTTTAAATTAAGTTCTTCATGTAAGCAGAATTTCCAGATACCATCTACAGTATGTTTTTAGCCTAAAAAAAAAAAAAAGTATTTTCAAGATATAAAATTTCTTCAAAGGCTTGTATGTGATGATAACTCAAAGTTTTAAATTTATCCTGTAAGTTGGGGCATTGAACTATGAGGAAAATTACAGTGGACTATACAAGTAATTCCTTGTGAAATGCTAAAAGGCAGGCATTTAAAGGAAAAAAAAGAAAAAGATAATAAAATACAAAGCAGAAAGTTTCACTTTATCAATTAGATATTTTCCAACAGTTACAACTTCTCTGATCTTAATTAAGAGTCTAATTAAACTGGCTGTAATCTGTTATAAAGATGACTAAATTTCACAACAAACAGCAAATCTGTAATATCCCTTTACAGCTAAAGATGACCATTTGTTGGAGGCACACTTCCTCTTTTCATTAACAGCCACCAATCTCTGAAAAGTTTGAAATCTGTGGCCTGATCTTTAATTTACTAAAGCACTCTGAAATTAGATTAATAATAGAGAATTGCTACAAGACTTTAATATGTTAAGTTTTCTGACAAGTTCTATTATTCAAGGTCATTCCTACAATAATATTTTCCTTGTGGGCAGGTACAGGTGCCTACTTTCACTGTTAAGAAAAATCCTCCTTTTCTGGCATTAGTGTCAACAAGTATCATGAAGTGTAAAGAGATGCTTGGCAAAACTGTCACAATGTATGACCTTTCTGTAGCTAAGATAGCAATTGCAGTATTGCTCAAGATTCCTATCTAAAACATGTTTATTTGGCACCTATTAGAAATGGGCTACATGCCATCTTCACAGATGGCTGTAAGTGTTCAGTGCTAAACTATTATACTGCTTAAGAAATGTGAGAGATCAGGGCAGGCTTTCTTATACAAGAACATTCACATGTTGTCATGTTTAAGTTATCCATTAAGTTGCCATTGTAATTCTGCTGTGAGCTATATTAACCTTCAAAGCATGAAACTGTATTTTGCACACAGGTAAAGGAATACTTAGAGAGACCTACAAGGAAAGAACATGAATTCAAATGCCCTGAGTATTGTCTGCATGCAGCTCACTTGACTTTCAAGGGTTTCAAAAGTAAATACTACCTTCCTTTACAGATGTGAAAAACAAGTTGAATGATATTTCCAAACAGGCAATGCAATGTACTGCAAATCTTGGAACTAGGAAGCAGGAGATACTGACACATTATACTGTTTACCTCCTGTTCTAGAGGCAGAGATTTATCTCAGTCTCCAGCTGACTGGCATGCAATTTGGATGCTGCAAAGTATTAAGACTTTTCACTTTTCTAACAGCTGCTTGTCAAACCATGTCTGTTTGCAGAAAACAATTCACATTAATACTTCCTGACACTTTTAAACGCCATTTTTCTAAGGCTCCCATGAACACAGCCGTATGCTGACAGGTACTGAGTAGGACTGGCAAAACGGGAAAATACCCTGCCTAGTTTAGTCATACTAACATAATGCGGAATTTGAGATCACCTGGATATAAAGGGCAGTTTAATTTCTAAGATTAAAAATGTATTTAAAAAAATATCTTTACTAATGGCAAAATGTGTAATGAGACATTTTTAAAGCTTATATAATTAGAAGTATGCACTAGAGGACAGAAAAGGAAGCTAGGAAGGTATACTGATTATAGGAAGAATTTGCCTCCACTGTAAAATTGGATAATGAGGTTTATAAGCCAGTAATTTGACATGAGAAGATTCCAAACAACACAATTTTGAACATTATTATTTTTAATTTCAATAACTGCCTTATGTAAAAAAATTATAAAAGAAGAAGCAGGCTCCTATTCCTCCCCCTGTTACTGATACGTTCAGTGATCACAGAGAAACTGTGATTGTATTTGTGCCTCCCTGTCGCTATCTGCAAAATTGAGACAGTAATGCTGGCTTCTCCAGGAAAGTGTTCTCACCAGTAGTTTGAAATACAGTGTGTTAAAGTATTACAAACATACCATTAAAAGTGTGTAAAACAGTACTGGGGATCTCTTTGACCAACACAACTGCCAAACAGTGGAAAACCGGAAGATTAATTTCCATTTGCACTGTTAGCTTTTTAAAAAAAAAACCAAAACATTTAGACAGTGCTCCACTGAATTTCTGTTTGTCAATTTAGAATATGTCTGGCTTAGGAAAAAGGACTTTGCCCATGGTTTGATTCATACACTCAAAGCAATGATGATCAGACTTTGATTTTAGTGATGTTTGATGAAGAAACTAAATACTTCCTTGGGATGGTATAAAGTCAGACCTTGAGGCTATACTGAATGACTGGAAGATACTGTAGGATGACTAATATATTCATTGATTTTACAAGGCACAGCAACCTTCCTATAATTAGGGAATGCTGTACTTTTTCATGGTTAGAGATATCATTAACCATTTTTACACATGCCACCAAAATTTAAGATTAAAAATAAAAAAAATCTTTGGAAAGATCATAACTGGTCTTTTGTCACTTCCTCTGGTCTGTTCATGCACTATTTGTGGACTTATCAAGATTCCCATGCATAGATTTGTAACAATAATGGGCCAATCAGCTTATGCAAAAATTTCTGCTTGGTAACAGGGTCAGCAAAATACTGCCAGTCAAAACTTGAGCAGAAATAACAGCTTCAGATCTGTAACGGTATAAGCATAGCTTTGAGTTTCCCCAGAATTATAGTTTAAGATTCTTTTAACAACAGAAATCAAGCAATATTTTTAAGACACAAGTTTTCACAACTATTTTTATCAGTAATTTACAAAAAAATATATGAAAATTATGTTTAAAATGTTTTATATAATTCAGACAGCTTCTTACTGAAGTTTAAATGTTTTGATAATGCTCTGGAGCCAGTATTGAAAATACTGTAATAGCAAAAAGTACATCAGAGTTTAGTCACGATTCCATGTGCTTAAATGAGTATCATCTTTTTAACACCCAAACCCCATTGTACTGTTTGTCATATCAACTACTGGTCCTTGATCCAAACCCTTTAATAAATTGCCATTTAATTTCAGAAAGGAAACAACAGCACTTTCTGGATAATATTTTCCTACGAGTATACCATAATTAATGTTGCAGTTTTTATATCCCAAGGGAAAATGATAGTTTGACAACTTTCTCTTTTTGTCTCAGATACTAAGAGAAGAAGCTGATATACATGAGATATGGTCATGACTACGTAATTTTATTTGTCTTTCAGAAAAGCAATATATTTGTCAGTGCTCTCAGTGGGTGCTTTTTAAAGCTTCTCTGAAATTCATGCACAAAATGTCTCACTTGGTAATTTTAAAATTTTCTGCATGCTTATCCTGTTTCCTTTCACTAGCATGTGATTTTCAGCTTCACTTCCTGAAGGATGAACTGACAGCTCACTCTGAGAGTTATGGGCCTTTTTGCCCCAGAGTCTATCCTCATGATATTGCTAACAAAATACATTTCAACTATCCATATACTGCTATAAAAACTGGAAGTGACACTGCAGAAGAGTGCAAGGAGTTTTTGTGCCCGACTTGATTCCTGCTTCCAGTCATCTGATTTCCTTGGAGAACTTAATCTCACTTCAGCTGCAACACAAACCGATCCTGAAAAAAAAGAAATTTCCTCCTTTTCACTTTCCTTTCTTCTCTTTGGCTAAATGCATTTTACCAATACTAGTTTTCACAATTAGTTTCCTAAATTGTGCAAACTGGACACTAATACTAATCGGATTGCTACAACTAGTCTCAACTGCTTATCTCGGTGATGGTTTTCATCTTGGTGTGAGTGATCCATTACTATTGCTGGAAAGACAGCAAAGCTTTAATACAGCCAATGATATGAATAATGAAGAAAAATTAACCCCGAATGATTATCAGCATATAAAATCTTATGCAGTGGGCTTGTACTTTGGAATTTATAAATGACCTTTATACTTAAAAGCAGAAGTAAATTCAATCCCCCCCTTCTTCCAACTTAGGTAGAAAACTTTTCTTAGATTCAAGGCAGCAAAAGGCCTTGATGATTGAAGTTTCTACCATATTCAACGAAAAACTGAATACAAATAATTTTATTTTCCAAGACAGTGTATGAGCATATTTCAATTGATAACTATTAATATTCATCTATAGCTTGTTGTAGGCAGAGGAAATATATGAGCACTCTCTTCAACAAATGAGGATGAGAAACAGCACACTGTCAGGCTATTGCCAGTATTTGTGAAAAATGGGGACATGTGGAGCAAAGTCCAACCAATATTCCCTTTGAGGATGGCAATGTGAACTGAGTGACAAGCTATTAGTAAACTTCAGTGGTGCTTTTAGTATTTCAGTAGCATCAGAAGATGTCCTAATGGCATATTTGCAATATTGAAAAAAGGCTCAAAGCAAAGCAACTTCTCACATAAAATGAAAATTCCTCTCCTTCAAGGGAGACCTGTACAGGGTTTGGAGAATGGAACAGGAAAATGAATGGGTCTTCTAACAATAACATCTTAGATGATTTATTCTAAAGGTTTTCAGGCAAGTTCTCAAACTTCAGCACTGACTGAATTGAGCTGATGTCAAAAAGTCTGTACTGCAAGTTAGAATAACTTACATTTGCCTTAACTCTTCGAACTTTCTTGTCATTAATATGCACTGTCTAAGATCTCAGTTAACAGCTGCCCTCTACCACTTAAGGAGCTGTAGTCCAAAAACACTTCATGAGAACTGTTGTGTAAGTGCAATACAGTGCTACAAAATAATTGGCTTAATTGGGATATGTTGAATGGGACTGTCATTTTATTGAGAAGCCCCAGGAGACTGATTCGGCTACCAATATAGAATAGCAGTAAATGTTATTGGAACAAGACACTAGTGGCATGAAATCAGTGTAATGGAGATGATTTTTGGATAGCATTAAGTTGCTTAATGAAGTGATAAATAGAACTCATTTGCTATTACTTATACATTAATACACAAATTGTCAAATATTTGAGTGTAGGTAATACTTGAATGTAGGTAACATTCAAGTACAGCTGGCTTCAGAAGACATCAAACCAAACAATTTCACAAAAAAATCACAAATACAAGATGATTTCAGTCATTAGCAATCTGTTAAACAAAATAACTTTTCTACAATTACAAATTGCTGTCTAAATGAAAGCACTAAGCAAGATACCTACTTAATACTTCTGAAGACAGGTGTGATTTAATGGTATTGTACAAGGTAGAATCTAGAGAATACAACAATGCATACATACATGTTCAAATGCAAACCTTATTCAAATGTGCAAATATCTACAATGAAAGCAGAAAGCCACATATCTTACACTTCTTATGCCCCTGTCATGGTTTAAGCCCAGTCAGCAACCCAGAACCACGCAGCCGCTTGCTCACTCCCCCTTCCTTCCTCCCCCCACTCCCAGAGGGATGGGGAGGAGAATCAAAAGAATGTAACTCTCACGGGTTGAGATAAGAACAGTCCAGTAACTAAGGTATAACACAAATCACTACTGCTACCACCAATTATAATAATGATAAGGGGAATAACAAGGGAAGAGAATACTGCTCACCACCTGCCAACTGATACCCAGCCCGACTTGAGCAGTGATCTAGCCCTTCCAGGTAGCTGCCCCCAGTTTATATGGCAGGCATGATGTGCTGTGGTATGGAATACCTCTTTGGCTAGTTTGGGTCAGGTGTCCTGTCTCTGCTTCCTCCCGGCTTCCCCTCTTCCCTGGCAGAGCATGAGACTCACAAAGTCCTGGGTTAGAGTAAGCATTACTGAGCAACAACTAAAAACATTGGTGTTATCAGAGCTGTTCCCAAGCTGAAAGTCAAAAACACAGCACTGCACCAGCTACTAAGGAGAAAAATGACTGCTATTGCCAAACCCAGGACAGCCCCATATACACTTCATCCTCTGAAATTATTGCTCATTTTATTCTTTAAAAAAGGCAAAAACATCCCCTGATGTCTAACATCAAACGTAACTGAATCACTGAAGTGCTGCAACGCAAAATATAGTATTAGCATTCCTAAAACAAATGCCATATTTATCCATAACCTACATTAACACTTTTCAATGGTATTGTTGCCACAGAACCATGCATGAATAATCCTGCAGCTTCCATCCTTTTATCATCTCCAGTCAACTGAGTCACTATGACTTCAGAATAAATGAAGCCTGCTCTGTGGGCCAAATCATTAATCAGTCTTGCCCTGTCATTCCCTTTTTTATTCAGTAACAAACCAAACCAGTTTGGTAAAGTACGCCCAAGAGGGCATCATAAGCATCCAAATTAAAGACTTATAAAATGTAAGAAATTTGAAATAGCAAAATAAGATATAGTACAGATACAGCATATGGAAAACAGAGTACCATAATAAGCATTTAAGCATTTCAAGAATATTTTCATGCTAACTTCTGCAAGATCAAGTTTATCTGGGATGTTCACATGAGGATTCAACAAATAGGTTTTCTTTTTTTTTTTTTTAATATACAACGCCATCTCATCCCACCAATGATTTTCAGACAGTTGAAGCTACAGGCTTATGGTAGAATTTGTTTTACATTTGCTGTAACTAAACCCAGATTTACTAACTTCACAATTTGTTTTCCTATTACTAATACAAAAGAGAAAAATAGAGATAACTGTACACTTCATTTTCCAGAAACAACAACAAAAAAATCCTAGGTCCTTTTCCTTAGAGGAATCATGATCTAGATTTCATATAGGACAATAACAAAGATAGATGCAAATACCAAAAGGGAACAAAGTGTCAATGCTGATGCTCACAAGAAATAAGACAAAAATTCATGCAGATACCTCAGGCATCAGCCCATTTTGAGGTGGTTTGCTCCTCTGTTCCATTCTCCCACCCCACCAAAAGGAATACTTTGCTTTGAACTCAGCTTTAAAATTCAGATTAATGGGAAATCAAAGTAAGAGAATAATTTGTGAAAGGTCTATCTCTAATACAAATCTTGGTTAGGGAGATCAAGGGAAGAAGTAGATGAATGTGTGCTCTTTGAAAGCATGGATAAGGAGACCAGCCTGTAAATCTGAGATCAAAAGAGAAAGCTGGGAGACACCCTTAAGACAGAGACCAGCCTTCACCCAAAGTGAAAACTTTCTTCCTGAATATGAATATGAAATGGTTCTGTTCAAATTATTTTGGAATCAACTGAAATTACTGAAATCTGACCCTGCAGATTAACAGGAAGACCATCTGTAAATGAGAAAGAAATACTTCAGTCAGTAAAATAATCTTTTAGCACTCTACTGGCAGTACTGTCCTGTCAGGTAGAAAGGGAAAGGAGAAAGAAATTTAGCTGTCTACAGATATCTTCTAGAATGGTATGACTAACATGCACATTAGTTTAATATACAACCATAGTACCTTCCTTGCTGTCTCATATCTAGTCTGAAAACTGGGAGAATAAATTTGGGAAATTATTTTTGCTGTGCCTTTGTAACATTCCCTTCCCATATTCTCTGTATTTCCTTAATACACAATTAAGGAAATATAAAAACAATTAAATTCGCTACTGGAATATTTTGGCTATGTCTCATGAAACGTAAAAATATGGTTTCTTTGATAGTCTTACTAGCAGTTATTAATATATTAGTTTTGGCACAGAAGATCTGTTTAGCTAACCAAAGTTTATATTAGAATATGGTGCTAAAATGGAAAGTGTCTATAATCTCTTGTTGAGAATGTATACTTCACAAGATTGAGGCAAAAAGCTTTGTAAACAGTGATTAGAAAAACCTAACCAAACAACAGTGTTCTCATGCCTAAGAAATACATAATTAGAAGAAATTTGCATGTATTCATTTCCTCTCTGAAATTTCAAATAACATTGCACATACGTGCCTTCTGTTGGAGGTTATATAAAAGGACAGCCCTGATAGTCAGTAACTACAAGTGACCTATATTTTTCCTACTAACTTCTTTATATTCTTTCTCCAAGAATTCACTACTGACCACAAGGCACTGATCGAGATATTTGGCCTGGACTGTCTTCATGCTATGTACAAGCTCCAAATGCAGTCAAAACTGAGAGGCATCAGAGCAAACAGCAACTTTGGAGCTAGTGGGGGAAAACTTCACTACTCGTTGGAATTTAATATCAAATATTTTTCCAAGAAGCCTGCTTCATAGAAGTTCCAAGTCCACTGCTGCTGATCAAATGAAATATGCACTTCTGTATTTGGGGTGTCTGTCCAAATCAGACCATTCATCAAGGGTCAACTGTCACTAAGCAGGATTAGAGAAGAAATAATAAGAGGGCGCAGCTTCATTATTCTGTGTTACAGGAGAAAGAAATCAGGATGGAGATATACAGGAAGAAATTTATTCTGTGCTATTGTGCCAAGAGAGAAAGTGTATCAGGCAATTTTGTAGGAAATCAGTCCCAGTACACCATTTAATAGATTAGAAGCCTTTGTGTAAAATAGCATTCAATCTACTCTGGGTGTCAGGCTTAAAATCGAACAGGCAATTACACACATCTATTGAGAAATAAATTATTCCAATTGCTTGAAAGTACCTATAAGAAAGCATGCTTCATGGAACTCAAAGGAATTAATAAAACCCAAAAGATTAATGGAAACTTCAGAAAAACTAGAGAACTTATACTGCACTGTGAATCTGTACAGTGACCAGTCCATCTTTCTGCTTGAGCTGGTTGATCAGACAGTATGATTTAGAATTAAAAACTGAGAGTTGCATCAAGTCACTACCAATTTTAACTTAAGCAGAAAAATATATCAAAATGTAGAATTCTAAAAAACTTTCAATCAGCACAGTGCCGGCACAAACAATTCTACTAGAAATTTTCTTTTAGCCTTGTAACTGCTAAGAGGTCACTTGACTCCATGTTGTGAAGGTACAGTGGGTGAAAATGAAATGCAAAAGGTCATACCAGACCTCCAGTTGTCATTAACGGTGAAGGCTTCTGATCAAACAACATTTTCAAAGCCTATCTGCCTTAAAAGGTTAGGAAGAATGCTTTCTAAGTCATTTCATCTAGTGGTGGGCTTTTCTAGAAGTGCTATTTAATTTCTTCCAAGGAGTGACAAAAGTGTTGGGGATTTTTTTTTTGTTGTTGTTGTTGTTTTTCTGTTTTTGTGGTTTCTTGTTTTTTTTTTTTTTTATTTTATTTTGTTTTTAAGTCATAACAACAGAAGGGAGAGGTAATCACTCTGGCCTCCTAAAATAGAGAACAGTTGCTCTTTGGGCAGAGCTCCACTGTTGCTTTTGTAAATGTACTAATGAGCCATTGTCATACGGGTGCCAACCTGGCATTAGCAGTCACCATAAATTTACTGCAAGAACACTGCTGTTTGTAATTAGCTCTTCATTACACAATCAGGCTGATTTAGAGAAGCTCTCATATGATTTGTTCAGCAAATGAAGCAATATAATTACATCTCACTTGAAATCAACAAATTAGACTGCTCTTTGCAATTGGCTGTATTATATGCTGTTAGCATTCTAGCACTTGCAGGCCTGTTGTGGCCTTTAGCACTTAAATAAAGTAAGCATAATTAAAGTACTGAATATTTTTGAATTTGCAAGATCAGCTACATAGTAGTCACAATTCTTTGCAATTTAAAAGGAAGCCAAGATTTATGCACCCCAAGCTCTCCATAAGATTAAGTTGCAATGTTTGTAACACCTAACAATACATATAGAAATCAGCTAAAAATTGCTGTAAGAGGATAGTTAATGGGGCTAATGTTTGCTATGTTGTGATTTATTTCACAGTCAGCACTGGAGACACATAAGTCTATTGAGATCAAAGGAGTAGGGGGCTATTAGCTATGCTTTTGGTATTGCACATCTTTTATAAAAGTGAAAATAATCTTCACTTTTTGCATTTTACAAAACATTTCTGAGATATTTCTCTTTTCTAGGTACACTGATGCAAATCTCTTGGCTAAGTAAAAGCACAGAGGAATAATACAACTGTTTGAATACAGCATAGAAATTTAAATAGAGTGGTTAATCAACAGTTCTTGCATGATTACTTGGGGCCAGGCTGTAAAATGATATAGGAAAATGCAGTACTGAATGTACATCTAATAATTTATAATAAAGACTAACATCAAGAAGTAAAAACATAAAACAAATCTTAGAAATAGGAGACAGATGAGATCATGAGGGGAAAAAAAACACCAAACCTTTGCAGAGAGTCTGCTTAGGAAGGACATGCATTATGCTACTCTAACTGATCAGATAAAAGCACAAATGTCTTGAAGATACAATATTTGATGACACTGAAAAGGCAAACACCATAACAAGTCCAATATTTGCTATTATGAGCCAGCTTGATATACTCACAATAGCAAGGAGGGATAATCAGCTCTTACACTTTGTTTTGGCAAGACTTTTAACAAGGTACCCTCTTTTACGCACCATGGTTACTAAATCCTGTGATTTTGGGATTCTATTGGCTTGCCAGAAGAGATGTCAGGAGGCTAATACTTAAAGACCATATGCATATAGATCTTACTTGAAAAAATCCCCAAACAAATTAGGAAGATGGACAGTCTGAGTTTGAGTTGCTGAGCAGCACTAACCCATTCATTTTTCATTAGGATTAAAGACCATGGTAAGTCACTTACCAGTATAACTGAACAGCTCTAATTCCTTCAATATTTGGCAATCTAGCATTCAAAAGTGCAGTGAAATTACCCCCCCCCCCCTTTTTTTTTTTTGGCAGACAGTAAATATGGACAGACATTTCAGATCTGATGAGGGAAAAATAGTACTATGCTACAAATTAAATGATGACCAGGACTGTATCAATGACTGTGATATCCTAATGGGGATACTAAGATTTGTGTATAGGAAACATTACAAAATCAGCAACGACTTCATTACCAATGCAATTTATCTAAAGTTTAGGTCAGGACACAATTTCAAAGACTTATTTTTTTAGTATCATGAATAAGTACTATGTGTTAGTGCACATGAAGAAAATTACATGAAGAAGAAGAAAGTTTTAGTTGATCCTGAGCAATACTCAAGATACAGTTTGAATAATTTATTGCAACTTCCACACAGATTTTTCAATTCCCTATATTCTACATTTTTTTTCAGAAGATTTAAATAAGACAGTTAAAGAAGAATTACATCAGTAAGAGACTATTAAGAGAAACATCTTATTCTTAATAAAGTGCTATTACACTGCCCTAAAAAGCACCCCTGAAGCATTGAGGAATTTTGGGGTCTGGCAGTCTTTGTTTTTGGTTTTTTTTTTTTTTTTTGAAACAAAATACATTTCAGTCTTAAATAAAGATACAACAAGCTAGAAAAAAAGAGAGAAAGAGAGTGGAAGAAGCTCACTTGGTCAATCAGCAAGACATCAAAGCCTGTTTAAAATAAGGTTATATTCCATGTCAATTCTAAATTATTAAAAAATCCCTCATAGCTGGAAATCTGAGTGTCCTACCTCAAGAAGGTAGGACAAAAAAAGATGTTGAGGGACAGATTGCAAAGGCATGTGCCTAATAACAAGTATTTTACCAAAGAGGGAAGCTTGCCAAAAAGATTGCTGT
The DNA here is from genome assembly GCF_037157495.1 of Lathamus discolor. Classification (NCBI taxonomy): domain Eukaryota; kingdom Metazoa; phylum Chordata; class Aves; order Psittaciformes; family Psittacidae; genus Lathamus; species Lathamus discolor. The sequence continues at coordinate 126,341,396 of NC_088884.1, read as the reverse complement.
ATAAAAGCAACCAGAAAGGATAACAGCAGAAATCTATGCAAGTTATGTGGCATATGCACTGTAGAAGAGTTTGCAGTGATTTTCACATTACAACTTCTATTTATCACAGATATGGCGGATAGCTCTGTCTCAAAATTAATCGTTAGTAGAAGCAGCCGTAAAACAAGCTTATAATATGATCAGTATCAGAATGTCAAAATCAGAGGCTATTCCACTTGGAGTGTGAGGGAAACCTTGCATGAAATGGCTGAAATACAACCACAGCACATAACCATCACTTAACATTTTGACACTAGAGAAACAGTAGGTGTCAAATATAGCCTCAGTATTTAAAAATGTGTTCGCAGCACCTGGGAAAACAGCTCCTAACGTCTGACACTGGTATCAAGAAAACTGACAAAAAGTGCAGAAAAATAATACCAGATTTGTGCACTTATGGATAATATCCCACATGATCTGTGGGGGTTTTACCAAACATAAAAAGAGAAAGCAACTGAAATGCTAGGGAAGGAAAACTGATTTCATGAGAGGATTACCAGCTAATCACAAGAGTAATGGGAAGCAAATTACTAGTTTTCATATTAGAGGTAAGCCAACGCTGGAATTCCAAAGCCTGTTTTAGAACTGCTTTTCAACTTATTCATATAAGATACAGAAAAGAGTTAATCATGAAATGACAATTTTTTGCTGACAAAAAGGCTATTAAAAAAGACTAAATTATTCCATCAGTTATTGGATGGCAGATGACTTTCACTGTAGAAAAAATTACTCTCATGGGAAAGAAACAGCTAACTTCAAATATATGATGGACTGAGCTGACAAATGCAGAAAAAAATATTGATACTAGATATAAATAGACGCGTCAGTGGAAATGACAGCTCAATGCTCACTAGTAATCAAAATAAGAAATAGAATGCAAAAAAAAATCTAAAATCCCTTTACGCCACTCAAATCCGTTGTGTGTCTGGATCCTTGTTATTATCCACAGCACTCTCTCTACCATGACCCAAGATACACGACAGGTAGAAACAGTGAAAGAAAGAGCAATAGAGATGGCAGGAAAACATATTTCTGAACAAGGAATGGCAGGTTGAGAATCTTCAATGTAGAAAAAAGTTGACTGAAGACTTAATGCAACCCTTATGCATGAAACCATGAAATGTTGGAGGAAAGATAGAGAGATAACCCTGCTTTTATTTACTGATTTGTCCAATACAAGAACCAACAAATATCAAAGCAAATACAGACGAACTAAACAGGTACTTGCCCTATACATGCATTTAAAAACAGAACTTGGTCCCATAAAGCATTCTTCAAAAGAATTACACAAGTTCCTGGAAGAAAAAGCCAACAAATGCTAAAAAGAAAGATGCCAGTACTTCTGCCTGAGTTACTAAGCCACAGATTGAGGAAAACCTGCAATAAAGTGCTATTACACTGCCCAGGCAAAAAGCAAACATTTGAGAACATTTTAAAATCTCAATATGAAAGAGAATCAACTTAATACCTCTGTAAGAGTATGCCTTCTTTAAAGTCCATATGTAATAATAATGAGTTCCTGATGAAACTGGCCTTAAAAAGATCTTAGGCATTTCATATAAGCATTGGGCTACTAAAGGTGGTTTGTAGAAGTACAGTCTAGAATCTTTTGCAAGCAAACTTTAGATCAGTAATACACCAGAATACCTGCAGTGGAAAACATTCAGCTGGGGTTAGGCAATCCAACCATACCTGGTAATTCTTAAAACTTGCTTATTTGAGATTTACAAAAGATTTAAAAAATACCAAGTGGAGGCAGAGGGGTTGTTAATTTTCCTGACAAATAAAACCCAAAGCACACAGACTAACAGATGATAAAATACGTTAAAATCAACTGAGATAACAGGCTTGATTAATGTTTACTTAGATATATGTATAAACAGCTGCATAAATACAATCACTGTGAAGACCAATAAAAATATTACTACCTACACAACAAAAATACTTTTTAAAACAGTAAAAACAATATTTGTGAGGATGCAATCCTAGCACACCTAAAGAGAAAAGCTTGCTGCTCATAGGTTTAGTTTGTGTCTCAATAAACAAGAGGGCAAGCAGCAATACAAATGCTGCAAAGTGGACCGAGGGAAGTGAAACAGATAGAGAAAAACATTGCAAACCTAAGAGATAGATTCAAAAAAACCCTCAAAAAAAGTATATTGTGTAGGTTCCACACAAATGCTGTCTGTGCAGAGATCGGCATAGAAGTAGTAGGAAAAAAAGCCCATATGCTTAACTTTAAAATAAATTCTGGTTTTACTTTCTACTGTATTCTTTATCAAATAACAGGGTTCCTAAGTTACGGCTGAATTTCATAGCAGATTCTCTCCCTCCCCCCAGTGCAACTGTAGTTCTGTTTTGAAGAAAGCTTCTGGACTTTTTCAGATTTTTACTTTCTGGGTAAGTTTTTTTTTTTTTTTTTTTTTTTTCAAATACACAGAAGCGTCTGTGAGTTCTTTTGCAAAATGTTACTAATTGGCTACTATGTTTCCATTCCTTACCTCTCTCAATTTCACGTCAGAAGTAAAGCAATTCTTTCCTAGTTTCTTATCATAAAGTGATTCACATCAACCCATTTGGCTGTCAACTTCGCAGTGCAAACAGAACTGCTAACTAGGGAGGAAGGTGGCAGGATGCTTTAATATACACTGCTGGCTTTCACCCCCTGAAATTAAGTTTGACTCATGTTTCATAACTGGAATAAATTTGGTTGCCTGGGTTGTGACAAATAATCCTAAGAAATGACAGGACAAAATGAGCAACATTCACTGATTTGAGAAGTCCAGGAATTAACTTGTGTAGGTAGCTCACCAGGGAATTAACTCCAGTTCTAACAGAGGTGCTTTAAGAAGTACTGGGATTGAGGCTATACACATAGACATTCATACTCTAGAAGTAAACTTTAAGAACAGAGCTAGGACCATGGGGTTAAGAGTGCCCATTAACATGAAAAAGGAATATTTAACTGCTTTCAATTATCATTGTCTACTTGGAATGCCATCATTTTCAGAATATATTGTGTTAGAAAATTTCGCAAGCTATTTCCATGGAAAACTATATGCCTATCCAGGAAGGTACCACCTGTCACACAGAATGAGAAAGGAATTAAATAATTAATAAACAGAAAAGCATAACTGACTCACATAATAGCAAGCTTCATTCAGACTAAAGCATTCTTTGAATATTTAAGTCATTGCTACTTGTTACCTTTAAAAGACATTATTAATTATGAGGTAACCCACTTTATACTTTTATGTCCTTTGTAGTAATTCCTACACATACCAGTTGAGATTGGGACCATGCCAGACATACACAGATAACCCACCCACCCACCCCAGTTCTTGTTTCAGAGGCTGCAGCTGACTGCACGATCATACAACTGGATAAAACAATAAGTGAAAAAAATTGGCCCTAAAAAGGCCATTGGCATTTGTTTCTTTTCTTATTTGACCTCACTGTTGCAGCACTTGTATCTCTTTCTCTGCAAGACATTTACGTACATCTAAAGTTTTGGGAGCAATATTTAAAACAGTCCCAAGGATGGTTTAGTTGTGTTTGTGGGGGAAAAAAAAAAAAATTAAAAAAAGTTAAGTTTCCCTTGTGTCATAATTTCCATCTTTATTGAAAGAATTTTGTGGCTGTTATTAATGGACAGTTAGGAACCACTTAGAGCATAAAATGTCTCAAAAATGTAAAGTGAATACAGATGCTGTGCTGTAAGTTTTAGTAGATAATTTCTTAGGAAACATTAACAAAATTTGAGCTAATGCCTAAAATAATGATCACTTCTGAGACATAAGAGCAATTAGGCTTCGCTGAGTTCAGAAGGCAGGCAAGACAACTGTGCTCAGAATTCAGCAATACGTGGTGAATTCAGACTCCCAAAAGATTATCTGTGTTAATTTCTCCTACATTTCCATCTTAGCTGTCACATCATCTATGCGAACACATACAAGCTGAATACTGTCTCAAAATACAGCATTACTGAAAAACTGTTAAGGAACAGATAGGAGTGGAAAGGAATAAAACTTGTACTTTATTCAGAAGTCTATTTCCCTCTCCTATATAACCTGGTCATGCCAGAAGCCCCTAACATTTAATTTTTCACATGTAACATTGTAACGTCATTACAGATTTAATTAAAAACAAACAAAAAAAACCACAAACAAACAAACAAAAAAAAAAAAACCAACCCCAAACAAAATGCAAAAATCCTTGGATAAATTTGTGCAGAGAACATACCATATTTGCAGTTCCTTTCTTGAAAGCTAATAGCAAAAACTCCAGTGTCTGACCAGCTAAAATCAACATTCATCTCCTAAGGCAAATGGATCGTTCATGATCTGTCTAGCAGCACATTCCAGGTGTGTGACCACATTTAATGCAGAAATTATCCTCTACCTAAAACCTACAAGTCTGGTTGATGCTGGATACATAAGAAATGCATGTATAGTTTCTTGCTTAGTGTTTAAAATAACAATGTTACAAATTACAGTGTACTTTACACAACATATATACTAAATATACTTAATTGCTATGAAAGTATGTGCTTTAAAAGTTAAAATGATGTGTTAAGTAACCATAATGGTCTGAGAAGAAAGCTAAGCACTGATAATGTCAAAAATTTGCTAGGACTTTTTGTCCTTTTTTTTTTTCCCACTGTCTTTTCTTGCTTCAGTCTTGACCTACAGCCACAGCTTAAATCACACCTGACAGCCCCACCGAAAGGCTGTAAAAGCAGCAATTAGGAACACTGAAAACACCCAAATAATTTATTGTCACCCTGGGATCAATTTGTGTCTGTTACTAAAAGACTACAGTCCATCACATCACAAGAGAGTCACAGAGCAAGCTGTCTCTCGGCATCAAGAAAGAAAACCAGGGAAGTGCTGGCAAGGAATGGAGAAGTGAGCAAAGCCTGTGGCAAAGCTCTTCTTAAGGCATTTGGGAAAAGGACAGCATTCAGTGTAATTTGGCCCCTTCTTCCTATCAGTAGTAATTCCCCCACCATCCATCTCCACCATCTCCATGTTATGTTCTGCCTGCAATGCACAACTTTTCAGGGGAAAAAAACCATAACAAAACAAACAACCAAAACCAAGCAGAGTTAAATAGATTTACATAATGAGCGAGAAAACATCGAGACAGTGATAACTGCTTTTAAGGATCAGGTGCACCAGGTGAAAATCATCTAATTTATTTCCTTTATAACATAATTCATGCTATGCTTCCATATTGGTGTATTCACTAGTATCTTGAAGCATTGCCCTTTGTAACATTTACTTTATGAAAAAATTAAACTGATAGTTGAATAATTTACTTTATTAAAACCAGTATCAGTACCCAAACTACAGTTCTGTGACCAAAATAACTTCACTGTTTTAACCCTTTGATCGTGAACTACTACTTCACTGGTTTATCAAATTTTTTCAAACATGACTTTAATGCTGAGGCTAGACATAATCAAAAATTACAAATCAGAGGGCTGGAACACTTCTCCAATAAAGCCAGTCTGAAAGAATTGGGCTTGTTCAGCCTGGAGAAGAGAAGGCTCCAGAGAGACCTTACAGCAGCCTTCCATGGGCCAACAGGAAATTTGGAGAGGGACTTTTTATGAGGGCATGTAGTGACAGGGCAAGGAGGAATGGCTTTAAATTGAAAGAGGGGAGATTTAGATTAGACATTAAGAAAAAATTCTTCACTGCGAGGATGGCAAGGCACAGGAACAGGTCGCCCAGAGACATTTTGGATGCCTCATTCCTGGCAGGGTTCAAAGCCAGGCTGGATGGGGATTTGAGTAACATGACCTAGTGGAAGGTGTCCCTGCCTGTAGCAGGGGGGCAGAACAAGGTGATCTTTAAGGTCCCTTCCAACCCAAACCATTCTATGATTCTATGAAATCATTAATACAATGCCAGTGAGGTGACTCAAGTTATGGAAGCAGCTTGCTCTATACAGCTGCTGACCTTCCACTTTAGTGTAAGGTCAACAAGCTTAACATGATTCACTTCATTGTTTAGCCTGCATCAAACAATTAAGGAAACCCCTTTCGAAGATTATATCATATCAGTGTGGGTGATTTTATTAGTATAAAAGCATTTACACTGTTAACTTTTTTCCAGTACATGATACTTACAGAAGTTGCCGTAATAGCAGTATAGCAACACTCAAGGTATAAGCTGCAGGGAAACTATCCACCCTAGATCACTTATTCTGTTGAATGCATGTGTAAGTAAAACTTATGCCCTGCCTTAGTTCCTGCAGTGACCTACCTGACACATGCCCACGCAAAACAATTTTCTTAAGGTTTGCAACCTTTACAGAACAAAGATTAAATCAGAAGCTAAAACTGTAGTGACCATTAAATCAAAAGGAACACAGAAATACAGTAACTCAATTAATAGCCATATTCCCAGGATGGCAGATATTTGACAGTAATGAAACATAGACATCAAGAGAAGACAGTAACCTTCTCCATCAAAGTGCAAAATCAATTTAAACGTTCCTTACTACTCACTGGTTTTGTTGTGCCACTAGAGCACACTGCTCTTTACACATATCTTGTTTTCATTGCATCCCACAGCTAACACACATTTGTCTTACTGTTCAAACACTGAAGTCATTAACATGTGCTTTGAGGCACCACAAACCAAATGTTTCCAATTGCTGTGTAATAATCTGCTGGCAAGGCGAGAGATCTGATCAGAGCACCAGGGAACCATGTAGAAGTTTAAAACACAAAACCAAGCATAAATGTATGCAAATCTTTAGGCCCACCTGAGAACATTCCCACAGCAAATCCCTTTTTCTCTGCTTGTATTATGTTAATAACAAGAAGTTAATGTAAGATGTTCCGTGCCTATGGAATATCGCTGGATACCAACACCAGCGATACCCATTCAGCATGAAGCTTCTCAAATGTATAATCTTATCTGCTGGCTTAGAATTCCAGCTGGCTAGAGATACTTCTGGGCAAAGTAGTGAATGAGATGCTTTCCCTGGTATGAGACCATCATACAAATCAACAGGAAATTCAAGAAAGCTAAGTTCATTCTGCTCAATTAGATATGATGCTGGTTTCCCAGTTGAAAAATGATTGGACAAAGACAAAACTAAAATTAGATTATGACACTGGCAAAGCAAATTGACTGCAAGATATCAAAAAAACAGGCAGTCAAGAATGACTTCAGAGTTAATATGCTCACAGATGCCCAATATCAAGCAAAGACATTCTAGACAGAACTTAAAGACAATTAAAAAAGCTGAAAACAAGATTAAGGTAAAAAATCCTCTCTCCCTCTAAGACATGCTCCAATCAAAATTAAGTATCTTATACCAGACTGCTTAATGGAAAAGGGATAACTTGAAATGTCCATGAGAAATTGTAAATATGTTTCCCAGAAATTCATTATATTTAATACTGTCTTGTACTTTAATTTTTGCTCAACTACCCTTCATAAACCAGCAAAAGGCACAGTGCTTAGTTGTACTGATCAGAGTGGAAGTACAATTTATTAAAAGCACCCATCACTCACCAGCTTTCAGCATAAAATTAGACAGCTTTATATAACAGAAGACCCATTGACATAAACAAGAAGAAATAATGTTAAATACAAAGTTTTAGATATAGTGAGTTTTCTGTTTCCCCCTTCCCCTCAGTAGTTCTTGGAACATAGCCACCTAGCCCTACAAACTCAAAGAACATAGAAAAAAGAAATCATGACAGTGCATTAGACAACTTCACACACCTACAGGATATAATTCATATGGGTTATGAAGTTATGAGGTTATGAAGTTAGAATTAAAATGGTAATTTTCATTAGAAGATATACATGAGAATGACAATACAATCTTAACACTCTACTCTCTAGATGCCATCATAACCAATAGTGTGACCTACAAGGTTGCCCAAGATAGCAGGGACAAGTGTTAGATAGATCCATGTATAGTTGGAAACACACATTCCTGTTGCAATGAATACAAAGACAGCTTATTTCTTCTTGTTTCCACACAATAAATTTCTCACTTATGTTTTACCCTAAGGTTATTTGCTTTTCATTATCATCACTGGCATAGAGTTTTTTGGTTCAATTTTAAAAGGAAACTGTCTAGATGAATACTATACTCTCTTGGCTAATTCTTCTTGCTTACTCTTTCTCATACATAATCAATTTAGTCTAAGCCTTTCCTTGTAAAACAGGTGATATACCAAGGAACAACATGCCTTCTGGGACAAAGATTACATCACTGACTTTTTACCTTAACACATCAATCACTCTACTTCAGTTCTCCATGACAACTAATAGTCCCTTAAAGCCATGCAGAAAAACAGCGAAGAGTGGCATTTTATATAATCCCAGAGCTGCTTCATCAGAGACCTAGAAATGAGCCGTTTTGCACATCTTTGATTTCTCATGGCCTAATCCAAGTATTTTAATTAGCCCCTGCACTTTCTGAATCTTACTCAAAGAAAGAAAATCTGATCTGCAGGTCATTATTAGTCATGTTAATCAATTTCACCCTGCATTCACTGTTATTGCCCAGTTCTAGGTGCCAGTCAGCTAAGCAACCATCGATTTCATGAAGTATGGTAAGGCAGCTGTTAACTTCTGGTCAGAGATATTGACCTCTGTCCAGAAGCAGCTTAGTTCTATTTAAATATGAAAGACAACAACAAAAACAACAAAAAGCTAATTTTAGTACTTTTAAGTAATATTTCTTATGAAACTGAGTAAAAGCAAGTGTGTTGCTCATAAAAGCTTTAATGCATTTCTTGACACAGTGAATTTCTGTAACTAATATAATGGAGAGGATTGGCATGCCACAGAAGAGGCATGCTCATTTTGGTAATTTTGGAGCAAAGTATTCTTTCAAACAACACAGATACTGAACATTTTTCTTATTTTATATGATGACAAACCAATAAAAGCATAAGTGAATTCAAGAACAATTCCCATAAATATCATATTAGTGGTTTTCCTTATAATTTTCCATATTAGTGTAATACTTTTAAAAGAAACAACATTAATTTATATATAAATATTTTTGGCAGCAATCCACAAAGTTGTATTTGAACATTCAGTAAGAATCTTTTTTACAGAAAGATACCATTTGAATGATTTAGAAATTTAATAGAAATTATATAATACATTTCACAACATGGCTTTCCATAAAACAGTCAATTAAATAAACGAGCATGTTACTGTCAAACAACCAAAACTGCGCATAGTTCTGGACTTGTTTTTTCAAAAGATACCTCTGACCAGGAATACTAAATTTACTAGATTGCTTATATTCACATCTAATACTGAAATAACTCCATTTATACTCACACATATGTTAGAGAGACACACTGTACCAACAAGATTTATATATCTAATCAGAATACTAACCAGAAACAGCAGCATAAATAATTTCAAAGCTCTGTCCAGCTATCTAAAACAGTAAGAACTGCAGTTTTAGATTGTATTTGTATATAAATATCATCAGAAAAACTACTTTTACCTTTACAGAAAATGGGAACTGGCTTTTAGACATGATTAATATACTGATTAATACACTGAGAAATTAAAAGAAATACTGCTGATTCATGTTAAAATGCAACCTTATGCAGAAACATAAAACTAAAAAAGCAAAAGCATCTCAAAGTTTAAATTAATTGTATCAGAACTGTGTTTCTGGTCTGAATTAAGGTATTTCTACCACTCAGCCCTTTTCCCTACGATCCCCCTCTGCATTTCCTGCAAAACAGATTCTCATTCTTGAATCTATTCCTCATCTCCCCAGAGACTTCACTGATAAGATCCCCTTCAATATATTTTTCCAAGAATAACTTCACCACCATTCCTATTCTTTCTCCTCAGTTACTGAAACCTGGAATCATTCAGATTCCCTGGGATTTTGTAGCCTATTCTGTAAGTTTCAGCTTCAGGGACACTCTTTTTTGGCCAAATATCTGAGAGCAAGAAAAAGTTTCACATGATGCTAGAGAATCTAGCCTGAAGGAGCAGAGGGAAAACAGGATACAGAGAGAGAATTTCTGTTTCTCCTCCACTACTTGTCTCTTGCATGCATGGAGGGATGTAAGTTGGTTTGCAGGGTTCCGTTACCTCATTTGATGACAAGAAGGCATACACTTTTAAGGGGCTTTACAGAAACCCTCTGCAGGAATGCATTACCAAAGAACCACGTATGCATCTGCAATAGGACTTCTAATAGCAAGAGATATTAGACTGGCATCTTACAGTTAAAAACTGCTTCATACAGACTGGTATACAGTTAAGAGTACTGTATCCCTGACTTGGCCTTCAGTTTATGCTGCTGCTTGTGTAATGTAGGAGTGCCACATACGATTTTCACATCACAGCAAGACTGTGAGACAGCCAATACGTTGGAAGAGAAGTCGACTCTTATCTTGAAATAAAACATCATTTGCCTAAAGGAAAACTGATTGCAAACCAGACTGAAACCAAAATGTCTATGCAACATTTTTCAAAGATTTCATAATTCAGCATACAGTTCTGGGGTGGTTTGTTGTAGGGGAGGCTTGGTGGGGTTTTTGTTTGATTATTTTTAATAGTTCTTGGGCATGATGGGTTTTCTTATTTTTTGATCTAAAGCGGTTTGCTAAAATTTAACCCAATATATGCCAACTTCATTAAGTATCTTACGTGAGATACAAGCTATTCCATCACAGATCTTTTCCAGCCAACATAATTGTTTTTAATAGAACAAGCCCATCCCTTCTCTAGCCTTTACGTGAATTTTGAAAGTACCCAAAGAGGACAAAGAAAAAACACTACAGCACAGCGAAATGCAAATGACTGTCCCTATCAAAAACGAAGATGACACCATGATCAATCAACAGGCTAGAATAATTTACTGTTTGATATTTGCATACGGTTTACAGATTTCACACCTCTCTGCTTCCAAACCCTACAGGTTTGTATAGGGCTTCCAAACCCTATCTTAATGAAATAAAGAAAACTTAATTTTAATTTATAATGATTATTATTTTACTGTCATTCATACTCAAGTCATAGCATTTTAAAGTATGCAGTTACAGCATAAGCTACCCACTCCAAGAAGGAAACAAAGTTGAAATAGATAACACTTCAAAAAAGCTACAACAAACAAAACCAGGGTGGGGACATGAGAAAGGGGGAAAAGAAATTAGCTCACATTTCTTGCTAAGCTCTAAATTTAAAGTTTCCTCAACAAATGACATTTACAAGACTCTGCAGAAATACTCCATGCAATTCAGAAACAATAATCATCAATTACCTTCAAACTTTAATCACCCTACAGGAGTACACATCAAAGAAAAAAAATTGAAGGGCTCCAGCATAACTGGCACTGCCAATCTATTTTACATTTCATGCCCTTCTATTCACAGTTGGCATCCAGATTGTCACTCACTGGTTAAGAACATGTTTAACTTTCCTCCACAATAATAAAACCCCATACAATGAGGAAGCATGTCAAAAGAGGATATTTAAGGTCTTCTTACTGACATTCTGACTAAATGAACATATTTTAATTTGTCCTGTAGTACACTTCAATGCTGTGTTCATGCATTTTTAAAGTCTGTAGTGCAAAATCTGTTTCCCGTAATTAACATCAAACTGCCAATAGGAAAACAGAAGCAGGAGGCTTGCAGATAAAAAGCAAGCACTCAGCATTTTCAAATGTGTTCAAGGGCAGCAATAGTTTTAGACTTAAGTATAAGTTTGGATTATTCTTATTTTTCTATTCATTAGCATAATCTACCATTGTTTTCTTCAGTTAAAAACTCCAATACCTTTGAAAGGTAGTCCACTCAAGAACAAGACTAACATCTGCTCTGAATTATTTTGTATTGTTAAAGGATACTGAAGTCAGTATCTTTTTTTCGTGCATATTTCTGTCTTTCTGCACACCTGGATCTACTTTATGAAACAGAGTGTGGGACAAAGATGCTGGAGTAAGCTCTTTTTTCTTAGTTGTCATCTAAATGAATCAGTTGTACATGAAGCATCTTTTAAAGCACCATCACTTTCCATTAGAACTGCATAACATTTTTTAAAAGAAACTTTGTGAAGTCAGAATGTTTACAAATTTGTCTTAAAAGTGAACAGCTTTTCTTTCAATTAGAAATATTTTACCACAAATACAGAAAATGCTGCAAAAAAGCAAAGGAAAGTTACTCACAGCTACTCTATAGAGCTACAGTAGAAACAACTGCTACTCATAAACATCAATGGAAGTTTGAAATCTTATGCCTTATAATTTCTTTAACTCACCTTTTCCATCAATACTGATTTTCAGTCTGAAGGATGATGTGGTTTTTAACATGGAAGACATAATTTTATTTCTTTTGTTGGAAAGAAAATGTTTAATGGTATTGTGACTGGTAAGATTACTGGATACATATGATACTCAGAAAGGTTCATAGATTCATAGACCAGGTAGGGTTGGAAAGGACCTTAAGACTGTCTAGTTCCAACCCCCCTGCCATGGGCAGGGACACCCCACACTAAACCATGCTACCCAAGGCTCTGTCCAGCCTGACCTTGAACACCACCAGGGATGGAGCATTCATAACCTCCCTGGGCAACCCATTCCAGTGCCTCACCACCATCACAGGAAAGAATTTCTTCCTTATATCCAATCTAAACTTCCCATGTGTAAGTTTTAACCCATTACGCCTTGTCCTATCACTACAGTCTCTAGTGAAGAGTCCTGCTCCAGCATCCTTGTAGGCCCCCTTCAGATACTGGAAGGCTGCTATGAGGTCTCCATGCAGCCTTCTCTTCTCCAGGCTGAACAGCCCCAACTTTCTCAGCCTGTCTTCATACGGGAGGTGCTCCAGTCCCCTGATCATCCTCGTGGCCCTCCTCTGGACTTGTTCCAACAGCTCCATGTCCTTTTTATGTTGAGGACACTAGAACTGCACACCATACTCCAAGTGAGGTCTCACAAGAGCAGAGTAGAGGCTCAGGATCACCTCCTTCAACCTGCTGGTCACGCTTACACAACACCCCCTCCTCGCTCAAGCTGTTGTACAGGCTGCATTACTTATAGATGGTGATAATTAATTAGTTGATTCAAACATTTAGAAAACCTTAAAGAAAAAGCATCAGCAATTAAATGTTACATTTCTTACAATAACATACTGGACTGAATAGGCAACCACTTTACTTGGTGTAGCCAGGAGACATCAGAAAAATCCATGAGGTATGGAAGGGCCCTCACACCTGCAAACATCTAAAGACAATTAAATTCAATATCTTCTGCAATTAATTGAGGTAGAAATGGAATAAGACGGCAGACTCATGTCTGTCCTGCTAAATCTATAGCAGCAAGTTTGCTATTTTGATAACTATGCACAAGCAGCACTTTTACAAAAATATGCCAACTCTGTTTTTCTAAATTAGGTGTGCTGCCCTTCAAATGAAGGGGGAAAACAAAAAAAGACCTTAGCCAGACATCCTCACCTCAATTTATTGAGAGATTTCAATCTGTTAAAGATTATTAGGTCCCTAGTAAGGAATCAACATTTTGCCTGAAAATTAGTATTATGCATTCCCTCTGATTATTTTTTTTTAGATAGAAAATATTGTGAAAAGTATCCTGACCTAATAGTAAGAGAAATTAGCTATATACATTAAAAAATCCCAACCAAAAACCCAGAACAAACCAAAACCAAAGCAAATCCACCAGAACGCCACACACCCATCTGACAATAGCAACTCTCGCTCAAGCTTCTGAACCCAGAAATTAGCAGACTGGAAGTTTGCACCCCTGAATGCCATACAAATACTTACAGTATGTTTTACAGCTCTAATTAGAAGTGTTCCCTCCACCACATAAAAGCAAAATCCCTAACAGTCACTAATGGTCAGGAGTTGTTGGCTTGGGGCTTTTTTTTCAGACAGACACATGCCTTTTATTTTCATTATTAGCTCCATTTCAGGTTTGAAGCATTTGCCCTAGCACTTAGTTCTGGAATTTGTGCACCAGAAGGGCAGATATGGGGATCCTACAGCAGGTGAACAAAGGTTGCTAAGCCACTGACCATAAATGAAATCAACAGATTTGTTTGCCTCTACATGCTGTATCTCGTCAGAATTACACAGCAGCCCTGCAAAGCTGGAAAAACTGAAGCATGTTCTATCACAATGCATAAGCATGCAACAGGATAAAAAGTAAAAAAATCTTCCACTGTATGTGGAGCTTACTCTAACTTAGACAGCCTGATTTGACCCAGTCCTATTAAAATCAATCCTTTTTAATTGCTAGATAAAAGTTATTAATGCCTGGTTCACAAACCAGTAACATTTAAAAAACAAACTATGCACGACAGATCCATTAAAGCATTCAGCCATTTATAAACTTCATTAAAATGCCCATCTGCCTGAAAGATGCATAAGCTCAATTTGGGAAAACATCATAGACAGAAAAGCCCCCAAAGTTGACTGAAATGTCTGGCTAGTGATTTCTGAGAGCAACAAAAAATTCCTTTTCAAGCTAATCAAAATTATAATTGTGGTTTTGTACAAGAGATTTGTAACTAGACAATTCCAAACGTCATTAATGCCTCCTGTGAGACATCCAAGATGCACAGAGAAATGAACAAACACGCATAAGTACACTTTTGATTTCTGACTGCACAAAACAAAAATCTGCATAAGCACATCCAACACTAAGCAAAATAGATGCTTTTGGCAACAAGGCCTTCGTTTATGCAGGATAAATAAATTTAATAAATACAGATGATGGTGGAACTGTTTGCCATTAGCCAGGAAAGAATCATCAGAAACAAATGCTGTCAAATTATGTATTGTGTTATCTCAACAGAAAAGCGTCGAGATTAAATGAATACAAATGAATTGCAGCTCTCAACACTCACTGAAAAGATTCTGTAGGCTTTTTTTAATTTGTTTTGAAAGAAATAGAATATACCAGAGCTCCAATGGAAACCAAAACGATTTTCTGTTTAACTCCATGTCAAAAGCAAGGTCAGGATAGCTTTTAGAACTTTAAACATTTCTGATTTTGTCAGGGTTACCAAATTAATAGGACAGGTCAGAACGTTTACTCCTCGCACATAAAGATCTGAAGGCATTCATTGCTAAACTTGTTACAGGATTATTTTTTTTTTCTCTAGGTCATGTTATGAAAAACACTCACTGGGATTCCTACATGTAAGAAGCAGTCTAGGAAAGACGCCAACACTCAGTTTGGAAGAAAACGCATGCAGTTAGTAACTAAATCAACATCCTCCACATAATCTCCCAGAGAAATTATTGGAAACTACTATCTACACTCAGTATCTGACTGTATGAGCTTTTACATGCTAGAACTCTTGGTTTAAAATTCTCTTACAAGTGCCAATTGCAATTTCCTGCTTTGGTCATCTCACGGTTTTCCTTATACTACCCAACTGTATTCCTTATGTGTACATCAAGTTTGGTTACACTGAATGAACAGGAAAATAACTGCTCATTTTTATTATTGCTAATATACTTGGGATAATGTCATCAGATCACAGGCTTTCCAGAGATTTGCGAACAGAAAGAAAAAAACCCCAAACCCAACCAAAACCACCCTGAACCAAACCACTAAACATTTATAACACAGTAAAAGGTTTTCTGGAGTTAAGATGCATAAAATGTAACTCAAGGTATGCACAAGTTATCGCCTGCTCTTTAAGGATGTTGCTACTTTGCTGGATTATAAGCCTAGTTGAAGGTCTACATTCAGAAAAGAGGAAAGATACTTTTAAAGCCTACTTAGGTGAACTCAAATGTTGCAATTAAGACAACGCCGACTTTAACAAACTACCATCTTTGGAAATACTACTAGGATGTTAATTAAAAAAAATTGTCATACTTTGCTAAAATGCATTCAACTCTGAAAACTAAAAGTTGCTAGCCCTTTCTGTGTACAATAAGAAGTTAAAGGTTAACATTGAAACAATGGTCATACATGAAAAAGATCATGAATGAATTTTAAGTAAAAAGAAAGTTTCTAAATAAAAGACAACTGATGTTTAGCAAGAACCCTTTGTGTTTATACTAGGGAAAAACCTAGTTGATTAGCTCATGAAAGACAATACTAAAACTATACAAGTAATGACAAAGAACTACCAAGAAAAAAAATTATGATTGGTTTGAATGGACTGTTTGCAAGAGGTCCAAAGCAATAGATTTCAACAGTTATGCGATATCATCTGACTATGGGTTTCATACTGAATTCTTGAGACGGATAATCCAAAGACTAATTACTTCTGTTACGCTACTCACTGAAGTTGTGGAAGTAATGCATTCGGAGTACTAAGGATTGCTAAATGCAATCCCAAGATCGCCCAACATGCCATGAACTTCGACATAAAAAAAAACCCCCAAAAAAACCCAAAAAACCCCAACACCAACCACCCCCCCCCAAAACAACTTCTTGAAACTTATTACACCAAGAGACAGGAAGGAATGTAGGGAAATGTGCAAGATCTATATATTTTCCAATTTTCAGCTACTAACGTGCATCTTTTCTATAGTTCATTAATTATAATAGCTGAAGAAAGCAACTGTGAGCTAACTGTTCAAGTTTCTTGTCAAGTTAATGTATCCCTGCAATATGTTCATGCTTTTTCAAGTAGAAAGTAAACAGCTGATTTTTGAAAGGAAACCAATGTGTAAACTGGTATTTACTCATTTTTAGAAGTTTTCTTTCCTATTCATGAGGACAGATTTGAATACTTCACTTGAAGAATTTTAAAATAATATAGTTTCAGCCATAATTCACTTTAAACTTAAAAAAATGTAAATCTAATTGAGATGCATAGTAGAAAAATAATAATAATAAAAAGGAACGCAAAACAAGAATGCATTTAATTTGGTACATGAAGAAGTATGTTTCTAGTATTTCAAGATTACTCAGAGTTAATGTACTGATTTATTTTTGAACCTACTTTGAGTATCTTATAAAGCACACTCCATACAAGTCTGGCATAAGCATTTTTATAAGTTGACATACAGAGAACACAATCTTGCAAAGCACAGGCTACCCATTGGTTCCTGCCTCCAAAATTCTTTGCATGTTCACATGGGAAAGGGATGCAGCCTACAGCCATCAGCATGATGTACACCCAGAAAGCATTTCATGGGGTGGGCAAGCCAAGAAAGATTGACTAGAACAGGGCTTGTGGAAATACAATCTTCATATTCTGACTCCACAAGTACTCAAAAAGCAAACCTGCTTATCTACTGCAATCAATTCAAGGAACTATGTGAAATATAAAAATTTGTTTTCATATTAATTATGCACTACTGAAGTTTTCATTTTTACAGCAGTTGTATTTGAGTTGCCCGAATGCTGGCAGCATTGGAATGTGGGGATACTCCTAAATTTTTCCTACCACAGCCACATTCCAAATTAATTCTGTCTAGGGTGAAGTGAACAATCTCAATTATTTGAAGTTTTTCCCACATCTACCTTTCTTGCAACATGATCATATATTGTGCTTCAGCAAATTAAAGGATTTTGAAATGGGCTGCAGATGCATTCAAGATGACCATTCTGAGCTGAACTCTCCCCAGCTTCAGGGCAACCCTTTCTTTTCCCATTGGTAAAGCCCTTCTGTCAAGTCAGAATGCCTTGAATAATGAAACTGCTGTTGCAAGATACAACAAGGAGCTGAAGGCAAAACCTATACTCTGCAATTTCAAAATAAACCCCCAGTGACAGAAATTTAAGTATTAAATAATCAAACCTGAGACTAGACAATGAAGAACAAAAAAACTTGGTATTACAGATTCAAATCAGTTCATTATAACTCATGCTCAGCTATCCTCTAAGTTGTACTTGTCACACCGACAGTACTTTAGTTTGACCAGAAGCAAGCCCAAGTTTAATAAAACTCAAATAACATCTGTGTGAGTGCATTGCAGACAAAATGAAAGAGGCATTTTATTGCTCAATTTCCAAAGTATGAAAATGTAGATCCTGTGTTTAGTTAGATCTCTAGTCAACACAGACACATCTTGAAATAGAATGTTTCATTTTCCATTCAGCTTTTTCTTTTTTATTTAAATATAGTGATGAATTATTTTATTAACTTCAAATAAGAAAGGTTTAACTTTTAACTTTGAATGAGAGCCAGTTTCAATTTTTTTCTGATGTTGCACATGAAGCAGCAATAACCTAATGTTAAGGTCAACATCAAAATTTTGTTGCATTAAACTCTGCCCCTGTAAAGGTTTCCTTACCCTATCGGTGATATAAATAGTGCAGCTGAAGTTTGTTATCACTCTGGGTTCCAGGATGTTACAGTAAGCAGGGGTGAAACCACCACAGATTCTCTAGGGAGTAGAAAACATCTATCTTTACCTTTGTCTAATTACTTAACTGCAGCAATAACTCTCAGCTGCTAAGGATATATGTTCCAGGTACAGCTAACACTGCAGTTAAACACTTAACTTGACAAAACTTTCCAAGATAGCAATGTTAGCTTTCTCAGGTTTACAGCTTTCGAACACCTAGGGTGCGTCAGCATCAGGTGTGACTTTCAGATGACACCAATTCACTTGCAAGTCCTCTTTCTAGATATTGTGCCTACTGCAAGAATCATGCTGTAATTGATAGGGTCACTAAACATCCTTATTACTAACAGCTTGTTAATCCTTCCCAGGTAAAGAGACAAAAACTGGGCTGCTCTAACAGATACAGTATTGCCTCTTGTTCTCAGCAATCTCCCTTCTGTCCATGATAAACCACAAAGACAGTTACTTCAAGGAGACAGGAATGGAAAAAACAGACTGCTGTGGCAAGACAAGTCTATATTCTTAATCCTTCACAGAAAGCATATTTTACAATGCAGGTACAGACTGCTCCTTGCAAGTCACTTCCAAGTTCTCCAGTCTCCAGTTTAAAAGATGGCAAGACTTTAAAAAAAAGATGGCAAGACATGGCCTAGCACTTTCACTGATTGGAAGTTTACTTCAGTGAACCACTCCCTACCGATTTAGCAATGCTTCTCACCACAAACTTCTCTGGCAGAGACGTGTTCTAGATAAACCTAGGAGGGGTTTTGGGGAGGTGATTTGGAGAAATCTCCAGGAACCCGCCAACAAAGTTTAAGTTGACAAGCAGGTATTCTTTATTGCAGCGTCAGGAGACACGGGGGATAGCTCCTCCTAGCGTGTCTCAACGGAACCTCAAACAGACGGTGGTTATATTGTTGCTTAACATGCATGTTCACTAAACATCATACATATTCATTAACCATCCAAGAACCACTTCACATAATTCCACACCCATTTTCACATGCTCACAGCAACGTGGTAGTGGTCTTTGGGGGGTCGTTAATTCTTCCAACAGTCTTCATCACTTCTGTCAGTCTTTGAAGCACGGGTAGTAGATAATGCTTACACCAACTTAATTGGTTTGGTAACACTGCAGACATAATCATCTTGTCCTTCTACTTATCAGTTAGTTTAGCTGCAACCCATCCTGGACACCTGCTAGTTTCAGATACTCTTTATCTACACGTCCTGTTTTTCTATCCTGTTTTTCTTACACTTTTTTTGTACTAAGGTTGTAGGACCTAAAACTACTGCAACTACAACAGTTTATCTTATACAAGGAGTCTCATTATGTTGTCTAGCTGCACTCTAGTTTTTTATTTCTGTGAAACATGTACCTCAGTTATTTTCCATGGCTACTGTTACAAACCCATCAAACTTAATGTTACTTAGAACTGATTCTACTTATTTACAAAGGTTTGTATTTCATTTTGTGCCTCCCTGTCTCAGAGGGTATAAATAATAAAATTCCACTTACAAAAGCATATGCTTGTTTAATCACTGTTTTCATTACAGTTCTATGCAGACACTCACAGCTTGTTCTTAATAAAAAATAAAAAGACCATTTAAAATATTTCAGAGCTAAGCCAAGTACCAAGTCTTATCCAAGGACTTTTATTAGCCTTTATTTTCCTATTTCCTGACATTTCTTTTTGTTAGCAATACCCAGGAGTTCGCTTCAGAAAGTTATAACACCACACTTGGATTTTGTTGTTGGGATATGAATAACTGGTTATTTCTCAAAGTTCTTGCCAATGTGACACAAAATAGCGATGAAAAAGATGATGCATGTCATTCAGAGATGCACAGAGATGTCTTTTAGAATAAGTGCACTTCAAAATCAATGTTCACTGCTTAGTATTTTTCTTTCTCAGCTGTTCCAAAATGGAGCTGATGTCTCTAGTCTGTGCCACATAATTAGTATTCTCCAGAGGACCCATGTATATTGAAGTCAGCTTAACTTAAATGGTGTGGTGTAAATATTGTTGTACACGTACTACAGCACTAATAGATTGTTTTCAACTATAAAAGCTAGAACAGAATTAGCCTGAATTTTTCAACTGAATTATTTCAGTTTAGTACTCAGTAAGTCAAGGCGACAGATTTCTGTGCACCTTTATTCTATTCCTTTTTAACTCTCAGTACTTGTTCGATCTATGCTACTGTATAGAAAAAACTTTTGAAATCACCTTTTATTTATGAACTTCCAACCAGGTGTTAACTTAAGCAGGTAACAGAAAGTTGCACTGGCACAGGTCTCCTACGATAGATATTCATGCTGTACAGCATAATACCAGAGAGACTGTCCAGCTAGCCTCGGTTCCAAAAGCAGTCTATTCTCATAAACACAGCATTTCTCCCCATCTCATTAACCTTACTCAGCAACAGCTGGGTACTTTCACTTGGAACCTCCCTTTTCAGTACAGTAATACCTGTAGAAGCAGAGATGCTCCTCCTTCCACCTTTCTCCTCCCACTGTGGTGGGTTTTTTTTTTGAGCACGTGTGTGTAGGTTTTTGGTTGGTTCCTCCCCCCCCCGCCTTTCTGCCAAAGAGGGGTACTGTAATTACATAAACAATGCTCAACATGCTCAATGTCCCATATCATCACAGCATGGAGAACCACAACAAAACAAAATAATACTGCTCACCAGTGATTTGTCAGAAGATACTGCCATAAAATCACTTGCATAGAATTATTTTTCTATATTTATAAAAGCTTGTTTCTCAGCTTTCTGAGAAGCCATACACAGTTAGGCAGCTGTCAACTTGCCATCAAGAGCAAGTACAGTCCTTAGCTCCTTCATTTGCCACCACTGTTGCCTCCACACACACCACTAATGGTAGCTAGGTCTTCTCTCTGGCTTCCAGTATTTCTTCTCCAAGTTCTGACTTCTGTTCCTACCAAATACCTTTTAGCTACACCATTTCTATTCAAAAGAAAGGCATGTTAGAGAACGTCTTCCCAGCTGCTGTCACTTTGGCTGTACACAGCACCAGGAGGCAATCCCAGACACTTTCCCATTAACACTTAATAATGCCCCATTACTTGTCCTACTGTATCTCCAGGAAGAGCACTAATGAACTATGCCCGCGTACTCCTTTGGATATGTTCAGCATGGACACTGAAGTGTTCTGTTTAGTGCCCCAATACCTTAAAGGCACATGGTTTTTGAGGAGAAGGGTGGTTAATTTTCAGGGATGGGCAGACACCCAAGTTCATGAGTAGTCTCTGGTATGTAAAGGTTGAGAATTATAAATATTTAAGATGAAATAAATCACTTGTGTAACTTTAAAGAGCTCACCTTAAAAGGAAAGTCAATGAGTAATTACAAGACTACAAGACAATTACTACAAGAATGTTGGAGAAGGACTTTTTACAAGGGCATGCAATGATAGGATAAGGGGGAATGGCTTTAAACTGAAGGAGGGGGAGGTTTCGAAGGAAGAAGTTCTTTACTGTGAAGGTAGTGAGCCACTGGAAAGGGCTGCCCAGAGAGGCTGTGGCTGCCCCTTCCCTGGAATTGTTGAAGGCCAGGTTGGACGGGCTTTGAGTAACCTTGTCTAGTGGAAGGTGTCCCTGCCTGTGGTGGAGGGCAGAACTGGATGATCTTTAAGGTCCCTTCCAATTCAATTATTCTACAATTCTATGATTATATACTATTTTGAAAAACAGGTTCCTAAACTTAAGGGACAGAATTATAAGTGCTTTCTTTGGTAGAAGTTGACTTTCACAATATTATAACATCCTTTTTCAATTTTCTTCTTTAAAATGTTGCATATTTTGACAACAATGACAATTTTTGGAGATGTGAGCTTTCACCATATCAGAGAATAACTGTCTACAGCAGAAGTTTCCTATGACAAGATAGTCATTCATACAATATAACCTTCACTTTCATTTCATCAGAAAAGTTATACCCAGCCATAATCTGAAGCAAACATCCATAAATTGGAATCACAAGTGACATGTTACATAAACTAGCTGTCTGCAAGCAAAATACGAGCAACTCGATCTTCATGCAACAAATAGCATGTATCTCTGAAGTGGGAAGTTGTGCAATCTGTACCCTGATAGAGCTCCTTTGCCTTTAGTGTAAACTCTCTTATACCCTACTGTATAATATGACATAATTTTCAGAAATACAGTTAAAAAAAAAAAAAACCAACACAACTCAGACCACCTTTTTAGGGAAAAAAAAAAAAAAGTTTAGCAGGCTATCAGGGCAACTGGGCCATAGATCTGATCTTCCTCCACATTCACAGCAGATAACTGGAACTGGAGTTCAGTTACTGACTAAACTGAGCTCCAATCAAGGAGTTACAGATTGCTTTTGCAGACTGACTTGCACATAATTAATCTGGGCTATTCAGAGGTGTGGCACAAAGCATATGGTACCCGATATTGAACAGTATCATACTCTCAAATGAGTAGTAGCACATAAAACAGAGCTAGGCAAGGGGACAGAGACAGAATAACAGATGACAAAATGAGTAGAGACTGGCTTATCAACATGAAAAAAAAGTTCCCAGTTTCTCATTTTCCATCAAAACACCAGTTCATTGCCAGTGACAGGAACTAGTTCTGTCCTGCAGAAAGGTGTTGGCTATCTAGTTCACCAATTTCATTCTGTTATTTCTGGCAAATCTGATTGACTTTCTCAAACTAAAAAACTCTTGGCTGTGGCATTGCTTATTTTTAATTTTAATAGCTGCTGCACCAGTTAGAGAACTGTAGGGGTAAAAATACTTGGTAAGGGCACATGATGTGTTAATAACAGCACACAGGCCTGACTATGCTAAAAAAGTCATTTAAACACAAAAGGAGTGAAGTTTCATGTACAAATGTATCATGTTTTAGCAACATGCATGAACTCTAACTAATCATGTGAATCTATGTTCCCCAAACTTTTAAAACATTAGAATTTTTAGCATTCCTTGTATTTGCAAGCTGCTCCAGAACATGACCAATGAAAACTTGCTTCTTTTATTATTTTGCCCTTTTCTCTGAAAGTTGCCCATATCCTGCTTTTTGTCATGTTTTCAGGGATCTGTCTGCCAACAGACTGTAACTTCAGAGCAAACTATGTCAACAATAAGCACCGCATCCATAAATATAACCCTGCAAACCAGCACCCTGCCCCCATTTCAAAATCCTCTCATACTAGAAAAAAACCCCAAACAAACAACAAACCTCTCAAACCCCCCATTTTCCACAAGTCTCATTTTCCCAGAAAGCAGGCTTACAATACCAGAGCTGCACACAAAGCCACTGCAGAGATACCTGACACAGATATATGGAGGTACCTCCAACATAAATATGTTCAATGTCCACAGCAGGTGACATTACAGAAACTGCTAGAACTTTAACTTACACAGTTAGGAATACAGGGCTTGCATGAACCAGGTATTGGAATTACTATGCAAAACCATCACAAAGTCATAAATATTCAGCATACCTTAGATTGCAAAGGTATGTATATCATTACTCGTTTTTTTTTTTTGTGAAAAAGCTACAGAACTTGAATATAGAACTGAGTGCTCTACATTCTGAGTATAGAGTGGAAGTCTCTAGCCTCTACAAGACCTGATTCTTAAATCAGCTGGGAAATGTAAAGTGTCTGCCAGAACACAGCATAGCCAGTTCCCTTACCAACAGTTTTCTAAGGCAAACTAAGTTGAAGCCTAATACTTACTTCTTTATAGAACTTGTTAAGTGACAACATATTTCTTTCTTGCATGTTAATAAATTCTAGATTCAGTTTCCGTTCATCTTGCCAGTACACCATGATTCAGCCATTTGTGTTTACAATGTAAATCAAAAATGTTACTTTTGTTGAAACAAAGAGGTCCATTAATTTGATCAATTTTCTCCCTTCCATTCCTTCTTAATTTTAAGTATATAAACTCTCTACAAACTACATGAATATAGATATTTTGCAACTTTGGGTACCTATATTCAAATCTACGCTGATTTCTGTCACAGATGATTTCTTATATACATGTAGGGCTTTTTGTATTAAATTTATCCATAACTGAATACTGCACTTTGAAATTTCATAACATTTGCTTGCCTCCCTCTTAATACCAAGTCTCTAATCTGCATTATATAGATATTTCGAAGGTGCAGCTGTCCTTTTATAACATCTAAACTTCATAATTTATGGTGAATATTATGCATGAACTATCTAAACCTTTTGGTTTTGATCACAAATTTGAAGAAGTAAATATGAATAAAATGAAGGCACTCAAGTAATTTTGCAGACAAATCAGCAAACTGCTGCATACCTGGCTGTGCACTAAAACATTTTCATCATCTGTTATCAAATGTTCTTTATGTGCATTTCAGTATTTATATTTGCAATACTTAAGAAAACTAAAAAGCTCCAGCATTTTTAGCCATCTTCCACACAGCTTTCAAGTTTGTACTTTTTGTCATCTACTCTATTTCCAAGAGGGACTGGCTTTTCATAACAACTTCTTAGACTTTTGTAAAAATTAAAAGTTTGATTAGTAGAACATCCTAGAGAAAAACATTTGCCATTTGACCACTACTTTTAAAAAATAACAGTGCTGTTGAAATATCCCATTTTCACTTTCAACTACGTACGGATATTTAGGTTCCTATCAGAAAACTCTGTTCTTTTCACAAGAAGTTTTGGAACAAGTAAAGCATACACAATATCACTTAAATGGTACATAACTGGTTTGACAAAAGAAAGTAATTGCCATTTGTCAGCTATGTGACACATTAAACTTCATGGAGAAATTATAAAATGAGAAAAAGGGATAGAGATTTATTACTAATCACTGTACTGCTTCAACACTGCAGTAAAATTTGCTTGCAATGTTTCTATCAGTTTTGACAACAACTAAACACACATATTTAATTTTTTATCTAATCTGTCCTCAGTGTCTTTCACAGTGCTTTATTGAGCTCATCAATCTAGGATAAAGCAACTAAAGGGTGAAGGATTAATAACAGTAAAATAGGCATCTATTTAATCACTCTGAAAAAAGATAATTGTGTGAACTGGGAGAGGGAGAGATATCAGTCAGCATTCTTTCAACATAAAATAACCCAACTGTATTATGGCTACTTCATGAAAAATTAAGAAGAGTACAAGAAAATGATACAGCCTCAGTTATGTACAATTTAGAGGATCTCTAAAATACAAGAATAAAATCCAATTCAGATGTGCCAA
Source organism: Lathamus discolor (assembly GCF_037157495.1). Classification (NCBI taxonomy): domain Eukaryota; kingdom Metazoa; phylum Chordata; class Aves; order Psittaciformes; family Psittacidae; genus Lathamus; species Lathamus discolor. The sequence goes on along the minus strand of NC_088884.1, from coordinate 126,315,810 downwards.
AATGATTCACCCAACTTGAAATTCAGAGGTACTGAATTCAGAGTAGAGATGCCAATACATGTTTCTTGTGTGTTTGCTCTTCCCCAAACATACGAGAGCAAATATGCTACCAAATATGCTTAAATTCAAAACAGTCAAGCATTCAAAAATGCATTTCTTATCTTTATTTTAATAATACTGAAATCCAGATAAGTAAATCTTCATAATGGTTCAATGGTTCCAGACCCAGCTCCATACAAGTCTTTTTAGTAAATTTCTTTCAGATTTTCAAACCAGACATTTATGTTAAGCATTTGCATGCTATATGAACCACTTCATCCAGCTGAAAACTGTTCAATTGAAAAGTTATATAGGCTTATATAACTGGAAATTAAGATGATGGAGATTTTTACATGATGGAGATTTAAGGAATTAGTATTACAGGCAATATTTACTCCCTAACAGAAGTTAAAATGTTCCCTGCTTACTGGCACTAATTCTTTTTCTAGTAACTGGAGAGTAGATACGCTTTCTAAAGCATTAACACATTTAAAAATATATCAACAGTAATCAGTATGATCTTCAGTAAAAAAATGCTACAGTATCACCATATTGAACAAACATAGCCTCAATAGCAGTGCTCTCAATATAAAAAGCATTTTTACTTGTCAGACACCTCATAAAACAAACTTACAGGCTTCCCCATAAGTTGTTTATTACTAGAGAATTGTTAGCCTGCAGGAAAATTGTTGTGGTACTTCACAGTTCTTGTTTTGAAAACTTTCATCCATGGTCTATATTTTTATAAACATAGAATAGCCAGAACTGTACTCACTTTACAATTTCAATTCAATTGCATTACAGATAGAGAGGCAGTTCGTCAAAGGACACTTTGCCACTAAACCAGCAAATATGAGAGGGTAAGATAGATGTGTGCAGCATTAATCTTTCTAACCCCTGAAATATCAAGCTTAAAATCTTATAAAAATGATTTCACTGCAGTGCTCCCTCTCGGTCACCCAGGGACTTCTCACACTAGTAGTCAGAAATCTGATCCTGTTAAGTTGCTAGCTGAGAAAAAGATTCTACCTAAAACATTAGCAAAGAAGACAATACTCTCTTTCGTTTTCTATCAATCTGCTGAGAACAAGGGCTACATACACACTAGCAACTAATATTTCAACAGAAACAACCAAGAAACCCCATACACCGAGAAGTGAAAGCTCTTCATTCTTGAAGTCATAAAAGACACACTGAAATTTGAAATAAAACCTATTTCCCAGTTCCGTATCATTGTTATGGATTAATTTACCTGAGGAATTGTTAAATTTCACTTAAGGAACTTAGGGCATTCATTCCTTGTGTTGCATTCTAGAACTAATGATAGAAGTCTTTAAGTGATTGCAGTTTTCTTACCTTTACTATATATAGATAATGTAAACTTTGATTAACTTTTCTTAAGCAGTTTTTCACATTCCATTCAGAACAGTCTCATTTCTCTGCATGGCTACTTTACACTAGTATATGAAGCTCTCTAACTCAATAAAATTCCAGGATTAAAATCTAACAAGTTGCATCCCAAATGGACAAAAGTTAATAGGTTTGCTGCATCAAAGTGAAGCCTAAGGAAGAGATGACAAAACACTAAAACTTAAAGTATTTCAGAAATAATATAGTTTCAAAATACTGTATTAATAAGGCCCAATGAACAGTTCACAGTCTCTTCTCTTTGACATGAATTTCAATATTCATGCAAAGTAAAACAAAAGACACTTGTACACATTTATCCCAGATAACAATCAAGCAGTACCTCAAAGCAAGCAGTCCAGCAGGCAGACTTTTCACTTTTTTTCTTCCCTTACACGGACTACAGCACATTACAAAATTCAATTTAAAGCAAAACCAGTTGGGCCTTACCTCTGTCACTGAAGTCATCCACAAGAATGATTTCTGCTATCAGGCTATCTGGAGTGCGGTTGATAATACTGTGTATTGTTCGCAGGAGTGAAGTCCAGCCTTCGTTATGAAATGGGATAATTATGCTAGTATTTGGTAGCTTTTCCAAGTACACCTTGTGCTTACAGCTGGAGAGACAAGAAAATAATTGTATAAGCATACTGAAAAGTCTGAGTTGGCATATACTGTGGGCCATTCAACCATCATGGTTTCTGGCATGAAATCCAGCAGTGTAATCAAGTGGTACTTTCATATAACAATAACTAGTTCATTTAAAATATTTATATTGCTTATGATATGCAATACATCTGAACAGTGACCAAATTTAAGTGGAATGAACAAAAATAACAAATCACTGGTTTGAATTAAATTCTTTTCCTTCACTGAAAACTTTATCTTGCAAAATGACAGAGGACACATCTTCTATGACATTACTTCCAGAAAACAAAACCTCTTATCAGAAAGAATTCTGAAACATAATCTGAAACAAAAGAAAGTCTGTAATTATTTCTTTTTTTGTCCATAGTATAAAAAAAGAACTGTAAAAACAGTCTACCACAAGAGAAACTCTATAGACAACAATTCAGTATTATCCTGGGTGATGCGTGCTTATAGCATGTGAAAGAACAACATCCACAAATACAACCCCAACTTCACAGCTAGGTATCCAAAATAATTGCTGCTATTAGATATGGAGATAAACCGACACATGATTTTCAAAATGCAGACTGATACAAACAAGAAAATGTAAACAACCTTTCATTTTTCAAAGGAAAGCACTGCACCTTCAGCATTTTAATGGAATGGCATCTATGTAATATCAGTGCTTAGCCTTACTGTTTTCAGTATTGAGTTGTTTACATATTTGTGCAAAACACCCCATTTTTAAAAATAAATAATGGCCTTGCAATTCAGTTTCTCCTGATAGCTGAGAATATTTCAAAACTAACATTCAGGTTAATGGAACTGATAGGATTTCATCTTTCATGTTTTGTTGAAAAAGGGGGGGAAAGGGACACATTTCGCTGCTGTTAATACACCGTGGCATTTTCAGCTCTGGGGACAAAGTAACTGAAAGATTTCTCATTCTGCACCCAGATAAGGGTATGCCTACAAGCAGAAATGTCAACCTTGTGATAAACACACAAAAACAGAAAAAAAAAAAAAAAAAGAAAAGAAAAAGAGAGATGATGGTGTAAAAGTAAGACCTGCAACTTCTAGGTTTAAAAAAAGGGTCGGTATCTTTGATGCGTATCAGAAAGAATAACTATGCATAACAATTACTGCTGTAGGTTATAATGTTGATTTACACATATTTGCAGCTTAATTTGCATTTCCACTTATCTTGGTTTTGGCTGGGATAGAGTTAATTTTTTTCCCTAGTAGCTGGTACAGTGCTGTGTTTTGGCTTTACTCTGAGAATAATGCCAATAACACATTGATGTTTTAGTTGTTGCTATGTAGCAATTATCCCCATCAAGCACTTCTCAATCTCACATGCTCTGCCAGTGAGGAAGGGCACAAGAAAGCCAGAAGGAAGCACAGACAGGACACCTGACCCAAACTAGCCACAGGGGTATTCCATACCACAGCACATTATGCCGCGTATAGAAACAGAAGGAAGTACCCGGAATGGACTGATCATTGCCCGGGTTGAGCTGGGTATTGGTCAGCAGGTGGTGAGCAATTGTACTATACATCACTTGCTTTTCTTGGGTTTATTCCTCTTTCTCCTTTTCATTACAATTATTATTAACAGTAGTAGTATATTTTACTTTGGTTTGTTTCAATTATTAAACTGTTCTTATCTTAACCCATGGGTTTATCTTTTTTCAGATTTGCCCCATCCCACCAGAGGCTGGGGTAGGGGGGAAAGCGAGTGAGCAGCTGCATGTAACTTAGTTGCTGGTTGGGGTTAAATCACAACACACTTTATAAATGTCACTTACAAATCAATATTTACTAGCTCATTGTACAGCTACCACACTGACAAAGTGTTCCAAAGATATAAGAAAATGCTCACAGCTACTACAGTTGTATTTGCAAAATATAAGCTGTTACGTAGTTGTGAATAAGCGACCATGTTTTTGGATGTTTTCTTAAAAAATTAGATTTAAATTTGTAATTCAGACAGTTCTTCCTAAGATATGGCAACAACAAATTGAATGAGAAGCTATTTGCAAAAATAATACTTTTTGAAGCTTTTTAATAAGCTGTTTGCTGGTAGAACAGATATACCCCTTGGAAAATGGACAGTCACTTTGCAAGAATGAGAAGTTCTGGAGAAAACAGTACTCATTACCTAGTGACAGAAAAGTCCAAGCATATATTCTAACATTTTGGGGGGTGAAAGGGGGAATAATCCACTGCAGCAACAGAATTAAGTAAAAATTCTTTTGCTTATCTGTAGGTAAAAGAAAGCTGTCAAATTAAGAAAGTCACCTAGCAAACCCACCAGCTACTGCTGGCAGCTGTTTGCCAACAGTGATGCTTCCTGGACTAGAACAAGTGCAACTAGTATACGTGTACTTATTATGCTATTCTTCAAAGTACATTTGTAAAATGCTACAAACTCCCAGTAAGTATGATTTTAAAAATGAATAAGTTCTCCATCACCATAAAACCCTAATATAACACACAACCCTCCAAAATACTACAAAAAACCCAAGAAAAAGAATGCCACACTTCAGACTACAACTTTCAAAGGGTAAGGGTAAAAAGTAGTAACACTCAGAACATGCAAATACATCAGAATGTTGCTTATTTCTAAACAACATACCTTTTGAAAAAGATTGTACTGAAATTTGTGTATTTGCATGATCAATATTATAACCTCAAATGTATATGTATGGGAAGGTCATTAGATTTGGACACACTCATTGATGGTTCCAGGGTAATTGCACATCTGAAGTGATGAGAAGCAGCAGCAACATTGATGGGCTTGGCTTTAAACTAATTAATTCTTCCTACAGAATAGATTTTTCTATTAAACTCAGAAGAAAGACACACTTACAAGACAGAAAAGAAAAACACCTTACATTTTCTTAACACCTCCACCATTCCAATTTGACCTTTAATCCTCATGTTATTTACTTTTACTTTGATAGTGACTGCAAAGGTACCTGGCTATGTGAACAGATTTCTAGTAAGAGCCACAAATCACCAAAATGATTTTTCCTACTTTTTTCAAATAAGCTGCTCAGATTCTCAAGTTAATAGAAATGGAAACTTGAATTTCATCATCTTCTATTGTTAAGACAGTCTCTAAGGTTTCATAGTGGTGCCCTACTTGCCTTTCTTCAGCAAGGTAAATTCTGCTCAGTTTTACCCCTTGGTCTCTGACATGAGACTTCTAACTTAACAGAAGGTCACTGTGTTTTAGAAGATGTGATAGAGAAATCCATTTTATCTGAAGTTCTATTCAGCATTATCTAAAGCAAGGTATAGCTGGCTCTGTGCTGTGATGGGCTGCAGGACAGATCTGATAGATAGCTGTAGTGTTCAGAAAAGGCCCATGAATTGTAATAAGGACACAGAGATCCACTGCTGAGAATTTGATTTAACAAGAGAATAATCATATACACGTGCAGCATTTGTTCAAAGTCCATCAGTGTGGTTCTTCATATTCTGCATAATAGAAATGATGCCAAATACCCTGGCTGTAACAAGACTACTTGGAAGCAGAGTAATATTGCTTCTTGTAAGCCATTGCTAGTCTTCAATGTGATCAAGTCTTTGTGCATAAAAGAAAAAAAACTAGTAATCATATCACTAGGTCAGAGTACAGTCCACAGTCAAACTATTATTACATTTAAACTTATTCATGTGTCTACAAAACAGAATAAACCAGTCTAGGTAGATGGATGATTCATGTATTAAGCAGAAAAGTTTTTATATGCAACAGTAATTAACACAATGATAAATCTTGACACACATAGAGTTATCTTATCTAATACTTCAATTCACCTGCGTTTTAGTGATGATAATGACATTTAAAACCAAGAAGTATCAGCAAGTTATTAGACAAGCTACTAGAAATATACTTTTACCATTAACTGCAACAACTTTGCCTCAGCATCAAAAAATTTTAGAAGTGTTTTTTCAACACTTTTCTCATAAAAAAATTCTGTGGAGTGCATTTACAGAAGCGCTGACAAAGTTTGAACATAGCTTAAAACTAACCTTCCTTTATTATTCATGCTGATTTCAAGGTTCCAACATACATCTTAATAAATATCTTATTTTTCACCCACCATAAAGAAGGCACAGTTTCAAGACTACATGCTTTTTGCTGTCACCAAAATAATCCAAACATAACAGTGTTTTAAGCATTCCCAAGCAAAATACAGACTGATTTTAATATGTCTACTCTATAAAATTAATCTGGTTAACAGCTTAAATACCCTGTGGAATGAATGTTTTAAAACTGAGATTCCTGATTCTCCAAAGTAGTGAGAAATTATTATACCAGAGACTTTTATATTTCCTGAAGAATGCAATCTTACCAAAATTTATTAAAATAAAATATAAAGCAATATTTACTGTAGAAAGAAAATATGCTATGTATAAAATAAGGATTAATATTGCCATCAAATTTTAACAGTTTTTAAAATGAGCACTAATATTCATTAGGGTTTTTTTTTTTTTAATTATGGCATACGTTCAGTGAAACTGAACTGGCTTCCTACAGAAATACTTGAAATACATCTGAGCAAAATATTTTTATTTTTCAAAGACTCAGAATTTACCATTTACTTCTAAATTTCAGCGTTCATATATCTGAATCAACAAATTGGGAAGGGGTAAGGCAACAAAGAAACAACAGTATGTACCTAGGACTCATTGCGGGATACTATTGAAGGGGGAAGAATAACCCAACAACCCAAACTAGAAAAGCACTAATAAAACCTTAATAGGATACTACAGATTGACCTTACCAAAATATTACAGATGCTTTCCTAAAGATGCGGTTATTTTTGCAATTAATGTATGCAAGCACAGCACATCACCACTTATTCGTGGAACAATGCTGAATAAGAGGTTCAATAGCTAAGGTTAAGAGAATGACAATTTCTTAGCACAAATGTTAATAGATTTCTTCAAACTTATAATTAAATAAATTCTTAAATCTTAGAATAATTTCTGTTTTAATACAGAAAATTATATACAAATGTCTTGGTAGAGATACCTAGAAAGAAATTAACTATGATAAGCAATTGTCATCCTGCTAGGTAGGTAGCTCACACCTGTATTTTCTGACTGAACTTACTACATTAGCATCCAGAAGAAAGGGAGTTTAGAAGAGAACATGCAAAGGGCATTACGTACCTCCCTCACACAAATACTCAGAATTATGAAATAACATTAGCAATTTTGACTTTGCCAGAAAAATATTTTGGACACAAACCCTTGTTGTGTAGGTGTGAAAAAAACCTGACACCAAATGGTGAATTTTCTGATGAATCACATACAATGACATTTTCAAGATTATTATCCTGAATGTAAAGTTATGAACTTTGATTTATGCTTTCAAATATTGCTATCCTTGATAGGTTGTGTCTTTCTTTCCATGATATTTCATACCTTGAGATCTGATATTTCTTATCAGAGAATAAAACTACATCACTAAATTTGTCCCTTAAAGAGTTTCATATAAGATTCTTTTAAAAACAGGGGCATGAGCTGTTCTCAAATTAATTTTAAAAGCAATAAGTACCTCTTCACTATCTCTGGACAAAGAATCTCTCTCTTCCCCTTCCATTATAAGATAGACTACTAAGCACTAATCATATGTATGATACAAGTATGTCATTGAAAAAAACAAACTCTGAAAGCTTCACAATACTTTTTATTATACACACCTACCACAGAGTTGCCAGGAAATGATGAGTATGAAATCAAAGTTCTTTACTAAAAGCTAAGGTGGAATTTATTTGCAAAAAATCTGTATAGTGAAATATGTTAAATATATATATAATTGACAAAGTGGAACTTTTCACCAGTTTGTGTTTGTCGTGGTGCTCCTAAAGTTTCTCACAGCTGAACATTTGCACCCTGGAGTTCAAGGCTTTTTTATAAAAACAATACACTCGTACACTTGCCCTTAAAACACTTAATACTGGTTTAGTTATTCTTTTGAGATATAAAATTCTTCTACTGGGTTGAAATAAGAGTCAAACCCGAGTTTCTGAATAAAACAATTTTAGAGCCAATTTCGAAGTTGCAGGTAGACTTTCAGAAGGCTAAAGGAATAAGAAGAAGTTCCTTTATTCCTAAAATACTAACCTGGCTGAGGAAGAAAAAAAAATTGTCACAGAAACATCTGGAAGCTATTTGCAGCAAGCACTAATAAAATACAACTTGAAAAGAGGACCAATCATAAAAAGAGAAGTAGTGAAAGGAGTTAAAATTACACTTTGTTATTCACTACTGAAAGTCCTAAGATGATTATGATTTCATTTTGTAGGTTAGCCTACTCTATTGGGCAGAAATAAAGAAACAGCTTCCTTTTACTTCAAGGTATAAGGATAGTTCTGTTTAATTCCCTGATGAGTATACAAGTAGGAAGAAAAAAAAAAGTCCTAAACTATCATACTAGCTTAAGATGCAGAACTGCAAAATTCTCCATCTTTACAGCTTCTCTGTTAACAGAAACACGCAGAAATCCACTACCTCTGTAGAAGAGCAAATGGAAGAAAATGGGCTTCTAAAGTGATGAAAAAGAAGAGCAGGGCTGGCACCATTTCAGCCACTTTACAGCAAAAGCTGATTCATAAAAGCAGCAATGTGTTTGACCCTGTAGATGTAACAATAATATTTTAGGCACATTAAGGGATGGAAATAGCAATGCCTTGGCCAGTTACCAGGCTCTGTGCCTTCTAGACACAACAGCCTTGTAAACCGCCCTTTCTGATAGATAAATAGCATAGGAGGAGTTAACTGACTTGCAGGTATCCCTTTGCTGCATTTAGGAAGCAAGGTAGCAGCCTACTACTGCAGTTACTTGATTACAAAAGTCGCCCACCTCCAATTTTCTCCTCATTCATGAAGTGCCAAAGAGCAAAAACAGAAAGAGATTTTCAAGCTTCTACCCCTTCTCCTCACTGCACCATCCCACACCTCCCCCTCACCCTGGCTTTGTCAGCGCATGCTTTCTTAGCTGAGCAGCATTTTCAGATCTGACCTTTTCTATCCTTTATTAAACCAACTACAGCACCCGCTGGGTTCCCAGTGGGAAACTACTACTGACAAGCCCTCTATAAACTACCAAGATAAAACATTTTCCAGTGAAAATTTACATAGTATGTGTCTTAGCATGTCAAAGTACTCAATTCACAGCAACAAGCTTCAGTTGCACCTTGTTTCTGTTCCAATCTAGCTTTGTCAACAAAGCCCAGTGAAGTAGTGGTAACTAGTAATTTCTGCTGCCATCTGACAAGGCTGTAAAATTAGCTTGGGTGTGAACTGACGGAGGGAAAAGTAATCTTTATTTTCACAGTGGCTCACAGCTGGGAAGCAAGCAGACATTACTGGGTACACGCCTCAATAAATGTTACACCACTTTTCCCTACTAGAACAAATAAGCCTTCTCCAGAACATTATTGCTATTTTCACAACAATTAAAAAAAAAAGAAAGAAAAAATCAAATTCTACAGCAGTGTCCTTGTTTCCGCTGGAACATATTTAATTTTCTTCCTAATAGCTGGTAGTTGTTGCTAAGTAATGCTTACCCTGATCAAGGACTTTTCAGTCTCTCATGCTCTGCCAGGGAGGAGGAGCACAGGAAGCCGGGAGGAAGCAGAGACAGGACACCTGACCCAAAGGGGTATTCCATACCTCAGCACATCATGCCCAGTATATAAACTTGGGGGAGTTACCCAGAAGGCCCAGATCTCTGCTTGGGTCAGGCTGGGTATCAGTCAGCAGGTGGTGAGCAATTGTATCGTGCATCACTTGTGTTTCTTGGGACTTATTCCTCTCTCTCTTTGTTGTCTCCCTTTTCCTTACAATCATTATTATTCTATGCTATTTTGTTTCAATTATGAAGTTGTTCTTAACCCACAGGTGGTTTTTTTTTTCTCTGCAGGGAGAATGGAAGGTGAGCAAACAACTGTGTGGCAGTTGTCAGGTGGGGTTAAAACACAAGCAGAAATAGTCTGCACTACCACTATTAAACACACAACAAATAACACTTCTTGGAAACTAAATAAGCAAAGCCTTGCACTCTTTATGTAGGTTTTCTTCAGTATGGACTTCATCAAAGCTGATAGACCTGAACTAGGCACTTGTTACTTTATGCCATAGCATGGTTAGGGTTGGAAAGGACCTTAAGATCATCTAGTTACAACCCCCTTGCCGTGGGCAGGGACACCTAGCACTAGACCTTGTCACTCAACACTCTCTCCAACCTGACCTTGAACACTGCAGGGGGGCTGGAACTAGATGATCTTAAGGTCCTTTCCAACCTTAACTATTCTATGATTCTATGGAGCACTTACCACTTTTTTGGGCAAGCTGTTCCAGTGCCTCACCACTCTCACATTAAAAAACTTCTTCCTTATACCTAATCTAAACTTCCCCTGTTTAAGTTTGAACTCTTTCCCCCTTGTCCTGTCACTACAGTCTCTAATGAAGAGTCCCTCCCCAGCACCCTTTTAGGCCCCTTTCAGATACTGGAAGGCTGCTATGAGGTCTCCACACAGCCTTCTCTCCTCCAGGCTGAGCAGTCCCAACTTTCTCAGCCTATCTTCATACAGGAGGTGCTCCAGTCCCCTGATATTCATTGTGACCCTTTTCTGGACTTGCTCCAACAGCCCCATGTCCTTCGTGTGTTGAGGACACCAGAACTGCACACAGTACTCCAAACAGGATCTCACTAGAGCAGAGCAGAGGGCTTGACCTGATGGTCACACTTCTTTTGATGCTGCCCAGTATATGGTTTACTTTCTGGGTTGTGATGTCAATTTGCAGTCTCTCCATAAGCACTGCATTTCTTTGAAAAAATCCATCAGTGAGTTTGCCTCAGTTGGTCCTTAGAACCAACAGGTGTCTCTAACCAAGCAAAGAACATGAGAGGCAGATAAGCCTGAAGACACAAAGCTCATCTGTGTTTGCAAAGCTTGGTTTACAAGACAGTGAGGTATAAAACCATAATGGAAAAATCTTATAAAAAATTATAAAAAACCCCAACAAACTCTTTTACATGCTTTAAGAAACTTTTCTACTCACCCATAGGTATTAAATTTAAGCTTGTAAAAAAGAAATGCATATAGAATTTTATACCATCTCAAAATCCCTCATAAGCAAGCCTACATCAGCAAGCATCTTAGTACTATAATTATATTTCAGCTAAACCTTGCACTTTATCACCTATGAATTCAAAAATATCATCAAGTAGCCCGATTTATATAATATACACACCCCCAAACCACTTGTGAGAGAGACTACAAAAAAAGAAACTACAAAAACATTGATGTACTCATAAATCATTCTCTCACACCAAGCACACTTATAAGATCAATAAAACCCCTCTGTTTTGAGTCTAGGTTCATCTTCCTGGCTGAAGGAGAAGAAACAGGATTAGAATCTCAGATTTTTGCATCTCAAAGTGCATCTTAAGCATGCTACTGCAGGAACAAACCAACTGGTACTTTGGTCAACCACCCTTTAATTTCTGTTTCATAAATCCTTACTATCCTTTTACCAGTCCCTCTTACACTTCAAAGCTATCCCAAAGGCTTCTAGGAACCTGCTGGTGGGTATCAGCCACTCCAGTTTTGTGCCAGTCCTCAGATACTTGTCCCAGTTGTCTTGATCTTGAGAGGGACCTCAAAAAGATATCAGTTCTTCATAGGTACATCCTATCAGGGCGTAAGGACTTACTATGTCCAGTTTGCTGAAGTATTTTAAGATGGTTCTTTGTGATCTACCTCCTTCTCTTCTCCACTCCCTTTCACAGCAATATATGACCAGGCTCACACCTCTCTCTCAATATCATCTCCTGTATACAATATATGAAATAAAATAATGGGTAAGATATTACTAGATCTGACCAATATCTATAGCACAAAAATCCCAGCCAGTAGACATGGGAACAAAAGCTGTGAAAGTGCTGCCTCCAGGTGTCATGGACCACATGTGCCTGTAAGACAAGCAAGTTCTCTTGCCTGCTACCACATCCTGTGGCCAGTGCAGCTTTCAGAAAATAAGCGCTCAACAATGTTATTCATAATCAAACTAGACAAAAGAGAAAGAAACTGACTTTTTTTATTCCACCCTGCTGCACATTTACTGTCCCTATTACATGAGTCTAACAGTTAATTCTGTTGCCAGCAAGAATGTACTGCTGGCACTTGCTGTGTTTTGTTGTTATTAGAGCTGAAATTTCATTTGTTTAAGTATCCAGTCTTACGCAAATTCACATTAGATACATGCCTAATTCTATGGAAAAAAAAAACCCCAAACTTGGAAAGGAAGCAAGAATGGATGTATAAAGGAAGGTGTACTGAGGCTTTTCATAAAACTATTAATGGCATATATCATCACTTTCACCTGTGAAGTGCAAAGGTACAGATCCCCAGAACATTCCACATCTCACAGATCTTACTGGAGTTACACATACTTTCCAAATTTACCATTGTATTATGTGAGAGTTAGAAATTCTCTTTAACTGCTGCCAAATGCTAATAGACTTGGCTATCCAGATGTACAAAACTGGCTGGAGGGTAATACCCTTCAGTATTGCTGTCCCTATTAAGTTTAGATTTCACAGTTATGTTTACTGCAGCTTGTTATTTTCTCAGGAGTGTGGGAGGCTTCACTGGATTTTAAGTAACTTTCAGAGCATCTAAACACACAAGAACTACTTTCCTCCACTTGTATAAACAGCTTATTTCTTTATCAAATTCTTTTCAGTAAACAGAAAAAGACCATCAGGCTTGCACTCTCCTCGGTGGCCTAGTAAACACTGCAGCCTGTTTCTCACCAAAAGGACGGAAGGGGAATCATCAATCTTTTGCCACATTTCAGATGATGCTGTCAGAAAAAAGGACACGCAAAGTACCCAGAAAGCACTTGGGAATTACTCCATGTTATTTGTTACTATCAATACATATCGTGCAGAGGAACTGACAGCAGGCATGACAGAGACAGAAGACCACAAGTTTTCTTAGCTATAAAATATTCCTGTTCCTGTTTTGAGAAGCTGTACTTCAAGTGTGATGCCCTGAAGCAATTGCAGAGAACAATCTGGTAAGGTTTGGAAATGGGGACAATGCCTTTAAGTTTTTGGGCCACACGACTTTCCACCTACTGAAGGTGGAACACACTTTGAAAAGCAGTCAGAGTAAGGACCTCCAGCTTTCTCACTAGCCCACTAAAAGTACAATTTGAGTTTAACCAGTTGCTCTGTGACCAGATGTGGTTAAGGTAATAGTAATAAACATCAGAAAGAAGCAATGCAACATACGTGTGTATTAAGACATTTCAGATTTCCCACAGTGAATGAGAACTAGAAAGAAGCATTCTACTGTTTCTTTCAAAATATAATAAAAAATTCAGTAGAAGATAGATCCAAACACCCAATTGCTTCCATGACCCTTATTAAATATTGTGAAGTTAAGCATATTTAGATTGAATAATTTTTATTTCAGCGTCTTGAAGCAAGACAACCTGAGCCTGTCTTTAAAATCACAGAATGATGAGGGAATTTATTGGATTCTATCTTGGAGTACTGGACTAAAGATGGATTTTTAAGGACAACATACATATCTTAAACTGTAATAAAGGCACTGTATTTATAAAAAAGTTATTAAATACCTTCAATGCAATTACTGAAAATTTGTAGAGGCTTTAAATACAAACTACTGCATGACTGTAGCTATAATTTATAATATATCCCTTTTCCATAGGAGTCCAGTAGTTCTAGTCTTTCTGCAAAGTTTACCAAAGCATAAGTAAGAACTAACAGTAACCCTCCCACCTTCGGAAACTTAATACATATTAATTTTAGCTTCTTTTAAAAATACATGGAACAGGAATCACACTACATTCAAATATTCTGAGGACCATTCAGACATTCTCTCAGCTTTTGCTACTGACAAGGAAGGAGAGTTAGTGAGTTTCCATTATGCAGAACAGGTAGAGTGAAATTTTCCTTTTTTATTATTGAAGACAACCTCATTAGTGTTCAGAACACAGAAGATCTCACAGCCTTTAGCTAAACACCTGTATTTCTTTGAATATTTCTTGAGGCGTGTGAAAAGTTTAATGTTTAAGAAAAAGGAGCACAGCTCAGACTTCTGAAAAGGAATAATGCTGGGAGTGACAGTGAAGGGCCACCACTTCACACAGCAACAGCAAGACCAGCAGGCGATGCTTAAGAGCACTGATCCCAGCCCATACAGCCTAAAATCCAGACATCACAAAAACCAGTTTGTATATTGTATGTCCTTAATGTAGACTATGACCATTAAGAATTTCAGTACAAAGTGAATATATCTATGCCCAGAGAAATCTAAAACGGATGGGATTTCTTGTGATAAATTATTAAGACAAGCCAATGAGGATTTGTGCCTCTGACTTGCGACTACACAAATTATCAATAATTGACAAATTTTATATAAAAATGAGACCTGTTGTTGAAATCAAGCTATACAAGCATACCAAACCCAAAGATTTTCAATGATAATGCTCACAGCTCTATCACTATCAGGAATTAACTTGAATTCCTTGATTCAAGAATGAAAAGCTAAGAAGTTGGATGCTCTGGTCTACAAGGACCCAGGAGTTTGAAACAGGATATGCCACAAAACTTATATTTATGGTAATGTTAAGAATAGATGACCGCAGTCATTCCCCTGAGCCTCATTAAAATCACATTTTGAATAGCATTCAAAATGTGAATCAGATTTAGTTTTGTTTGTTTGAACAAACAAAATGGTAGGATATTTAATAATGCTGAGAAGATAAGAATTAATGGTAACTTCTATATTCAATTATTAGAATAAGTAGCATTTGTGTCTCTACAATAGAAAACAATACTGCCAGCATTTTTCCTATCTTTAGAAGTTTTGCTGCATTCCAGACTACAGAAAGTAGCACAGGACAGGTGAAAAGAAAAAAAAAAAAATCAAAACACTCTTCTTGTGGGTTTTGAAATATTTTTCATACTGGTACAGAACTTCTTTTAAATAGCAATTCCATTGGCAACCCTCAGTACTCCCCAAACCTCATAAAATTGCCTTCCACTTCAGGTGATGAAACCTCTCATTTTCACTGAATCAGTCCTGAACTCCAATGAGCTGACCTGATAATCTTGTTTCACATTTTTATTTGAATTATAGAAGGAAAAATAATGAATGCTTGGCTTGTTTGGATTTTTTCTTTAACTTAAAGCCAGGGGGTGATCATGGGCAAAGAACAGAGAATTAGCTAATGACACTTGGCAAGAGCACCCACTATGAGTGGGATACAAACAAGACAAAACCTCAGAAATGAAAAATAAAAAAAAAAAAAATTCTTCAAGTGTAGCTATAATGTAGCTATGAGATTAAAAACACTGAGTAGTATAAGAGATGCAATAGAATCCATTAAGCACACAGGAAAGCTGTTAAGTCAGCCTTAAAATAGAAGTTAACTGGTTTATTTCTCTAGGGATTTTTACAACACACACATTTTACTGTCTTAAAAAGGAAAGAACCATCAATCTGAATACATCTTGCTGAAGTGCTTTAAATATCACACTTAAAGGAAAAAAAAAAAAAAGATTGTAAAAAAAATTGAAAACTGAATTTCTTAAAGCTCAGTCATCCAAGCATTTGTTCAGTTCCACCCGTCCACCTCCCAGAAGATATAGTTTGCAAATCCCAAGACCAGTTTCCTAAGAGACCAAGAAGGACAAATTTAATTTGGATTAGACAGAGTAAGGTCTGGTTATGTGCCATCTTTGCATACTTTGAAGAAAACCAAACATTTAGAAGTAGGACTTGAAACTGTTTTGGTCTAAGATTTTAGAATAAATATTTTTTATGAAGTTATTTCAGAGAAATGTAGAAACTCCTATAGCTGCTTTTAAAATTTAGATAAAATTTGATCCAAATTACATGATTGATCACTCTGGTTTTTGTTATATTTGAAGATTCATTTTGTGAATTTCCTCTACTGATGGCAATAAAACCATTCTATTTGTTTTTTTAAAACAAATCCTAGACAACATTTTCAGAAATGTTAGTCCTTGGCACAGGTAGGCCCCTGTGCAAATGGTATATGCTAGACAGAAAATCAAAACCTTTGTATCCATATAATAACAGTATCCCCCACAAACATGCAAAAGAAGACAGTTAAAAGCTGAATGACAGGTAGAAGCTCCACAAATCAAAAGCCCTTTATAACACTCAGAAGCTGACAAAATTAAATTTGCCTGCTATACCTCACCTGAATTAGCTGCACTCATTTCAGTAAGACCACCCTTTTGTGGCATAGAAGCTATATAGTTTTCCAGTGAGTTTTTCTGAAAGCAACCTTACGAGCTGTTATTCCATTTCACACATGCTTCTGAAGAGAGGACATGCAGTCCCTAAGTGAAGTGCATCATACTTAACACACAGCAGCTGAGAGATTGTTTTGTTTCTGACAGTAGATCAGAAAGTATTGTCAGGCTTCTGTGTGTCTTAGAAGTTTAAGATAGAGACTTGCTTCAAGGTGCAACCACCAGAAGTATAGGTTATAAGCTTTGTCATCTTATCAGTGTAATACTTAGCACGCAAATTAGCAAAAAACATTTTTTATCTCTGTATTTAGATGATAACAACTGGACTACTTGTGTTTGAAGTCTTTAACATAAGGAAGGTTAGAAGGACATGATGCAAGTCAGTTCACTCAGGACACTACCAAAACATCTACCATACGAGACTTCACTGAATGGTATAGGAACCTAGCTGAATTGGAACATGAAAAAGATGCAGATACCAAGGATTCACACTTGCCAAACAAGATGCTTATGTGAAAGTCACTAAAGGGTTTGTGAAGGGGGAAGAGTGGCATAGAAGGACCAACATAGCTCCTAATATGTCACTTCTGACAACACATCACTCCCAATGCTTCTGGGGACTTGCACGGAAATGTCATTGACTGTGTGGACATTAGCGGGTGAGAAACAAGTTGACAGAAGACCAACTTATAAAAACACTAAGGTAGGATAAACGTCAGCTTCCTTTTGTATTTAGTAGTAGTCCTATGCAGTTTTGCTAAGACGCAATGCTTGATGAGCATATTATTACTCCAACACTGTAATTTAACACAGCTGTGATGCTGTTCAGCTGTACACTAAACCTCAAACATTTTGGAAGCATTCTTTCTACAAATAATTTCCGGTATCTTGGTAAAGTAGAAAGCAAGCAAAATATATAAAATGCATATCTTGTTAGAAAAAGTTACTTGACTTAATTCTAACCAGTGTTTTCTCAAAACAATGATACATGGAAATCAAATAAGAAACACCTCCAACAAAAGATTTTTTGAAAATATTTTGTCAATTCCTCCGCTGAGAATTACATTTAAAAATCTTACTATGCAAACATTCATATACTGCTCATTCTTTGAAAAGGATAGCTCTACATCTGACAGAACAAGATGTGTTAGTTGCCATGATATTTCTTTTCTTCATCTTCCCCCCTCAAGAACGTCTGTCGAGCTCTCAAGTTCTGTTCAGTTCCCTGAGGAATTTCAGTTATTCACACAGCAAAATCGTACAGGTTAAGAAGTAAGTAGCTATCTTAACCTGAAACATACTGTATAAAGGGAATTGCATCCAATGAAAAATACAAACCTAATCATGGAGAAAAAATAGTTTTCTCACACTCCTGTACCTTTCCCCCTTTGACTAGTTGCATAACACCCTATTAAAAGAGGGGGGGAAATGCTATGTAAAGAGAAAAATTAAATCATCCCTCTCTTCAGAGGTCAGAATGACTCTTGAGGATTAGAGCTTGAAGCCTAGAAAAGCATACATGACCTTTCCTGTTGCAGACAGAAAGCCTTACTTCTTGTATATGGGAGAAAAAATTACAGAAAAGGTTTGCTGAGAACTGCATGACCAATTTAACTCACTGGTTATTTTCCAAAATAGTCTTTATCCTGTTTCTCTGTAGGATATTACTGCTATTAAGGAACACCACCATCATCCAACCCCACCAAATTCTGCCCATATATTTCATTATGGCTCATTCTCTTTCATGCAATTCTACGCTCATTATCTGTGCTATCAGCACCCAGTAAGCTGTAGCTATTAGGTTGCTTTCACTTCTTACGTAACAAACCAAAAGAAACATTTTGGAAACACTGGTCCAAACATTTAGCCAAAACCTTTATGCAAATTGTTATGCTGCCCCCCAAAGGAAAGATCAGCTATTACCAAATGAAAACCTGAAAAAATATGTAAAACGTTATTTATCACTGCCTAAAAAATCACTACCCAGAAATGCCATGAAAACAATTTTGTTATTAAGAGAGGCCTCCTATAGTCTTGATGTGTTACTAATAAAATAAAAGTTAAATTTATAAGACAGATAGTGCAAATGATTTAACAATGACGATAAGCTTTCCATTTTCTATTTAAAGGAATGGCCGCAATTTTTTGTCTGAGGGTTCATGACTGACCTCCCAGAAAAGCAAGTTATTTAGAGATATACAAAGATACAAACTAAAAATCAAATAATCCAGGAAAAAAAATTACGCACTTAGGATGTCGGATGTCTGGCAGGGATCGTTCCAGTGCTATGTTGTTGCTAACAAATATGTTGAAGCCATTTTCTCTATATGCAGAATCATCATGGTCTTCCTCTGTAAGAGGGTACGGCTTTCCATGTTCACCTTTCCCTACAGAGAAAAAATACAATTGTTTGACTTAAACTGACAGCACAAAATGGACTACAAAGACAAAAATAAGTTAGATTGAATTTCAATTAGTACACTGTGTCCGGAACATCTCTAAGGAACTTCTTGCAATGTCTTTAACAATGCTTTTGGTAATTGCAATATAAAAATATGAAGTAGCTACAAATAATGGGACTTGGAGGCCCCTCCGAATTCACCCAATTCATTTAGCTTTCCTTCTTTCCAGAGACACAGTAAGCTTAAAGCATTTTATATATAAAAAGGTGGATTAAGCTAAGGCCTTTTTGCATCAGAATCAAGCTTTCATAGCAGTCATAAACAAATGGGTCAGTTATAGCAATTCTGATTGATATGAGTAACATAATTACTCAGTTATTCTATATTTCAGCAGCCAGAGCAACCCTCCCACCCCTACCACCTTTTCCAAAACCAACTTTTGCATTGAAGTTTAGAGTGTCCAACTTTCAAAAACAAATAGCAAGGAAACCAAATGTTTTGCTCTGGGCTCCTTGAGCACCCTTGAACTTGAAGAGACCAGCCAGATCTACTCAGTGCTTCTGATGTCTCAGCACTGCTGATTTGTTTTCAGAAAGTTGTCACTTTGGTTCCCTAAAGAAATTATCTGCTCATTCCCTGGCAAAGAACAGGTCTTCTATTCCAGCTTCTTATTCCCAAGTTATTTCTCATCATCAGTCACTTGGCTTGCTTAGTACATACCTCAGGCAAACTACACCTCTATCTCTTCCAGTCAAAGAGTAGAGAACACACAAAAACACTTCAAAGAAAATCAAAACACAAAAGCCTTCACTTCTCAATTATTTTTATTCTTATTCTTTCAGAGGATGAACACTTCAGAGTTTCTAAGCCTTTCATGCCTACTCAGGTTCCCAAGAAGATACACTTTCTTCTACATCCAATTGATCAGCTTATAACATCTCTATCTTTCTCCCTCCAGGCCCACTTATAAGAAAATATCTCCTTCTTCCTGAGCTCTTTTAGAGACATTTATCAACTTCCCAGCTAGATTTGATAAATGACCACCTGACCCTCAGCTAATCAGGAGCAGCTGCAGGAGGGGATGAAGAGAAAGTGACTGTAAGATGACAGAAACATCCAGTGGTATTCTTAAAGCCTGTGAGCTTCTCTCATTGCTCTATTTCATCTTGTAGAAGCATAAAATATTAACAACATAGAATATGCAGCTAAAGATTCTGTAGCCACTACATTTTAGACTTTTTTCAGATAAAATAATATTTTTATTTAAAAACTGTGCATATAATTGCAATTTCATTTAAATTCTTAAAGAAAACAAGGTTACTTACAAGGGAAAAAAGTTTCTATGATGAAACACTCTTTGTTTATGCTATTTCATGGCTAACAGGTACCTTGCCATTTTATTTTTTTTTTCAAACATCCCCAAATGCACATAACATACTAACAAAATACAAAATCTAAGACTAAGCTTCTACATGAGTCCTTATGATTTCATACTAAGCTTGGGGAGGAACCATAATATTAAAGAGGCATCTGATGAGTCAGAGTACTACTTAAAATTCAATAGTACAATCATATGAAATCTGTTTCATAATACAGTAACAACAAGCTAATGTTGTTCAACTCCCAAGTCATAGAAATTTTAGCCCCTCTTGTAGTACATATTCTAAATAGACTAGTACATATGTCGTACATATTCTAAAATTTTAATTTGCTTTTAATAAGACATTTATCCAGGTAGTTACAAATATAATGGAAATTCCAGAATAAATTACCTATATGATAAAAACATACTATTGCTAATTGATGTTTTTGCAATATAATTGTCTGTATAGTCCAGCTATTCACCCTGTCTGAAGAAAAGTGGATTCTTTGTTTTTCTTAAAGGAGTCCATTTGGCTATTCAGGAGATGAGTATTTTCCATACTGATATAGTTTCTTCATATTATCCCCTGCTAGTGAGACTGAAAGCAAGTACTTCTAAAGTAGACTTCCACTCTTACTCACTGAATATGGAGCACTATCACTGTGCACAAGCCAAAAGAATAGGTATCTTGGTTGTTATCTAGAACAACTCAGAAATGGGCTGAACCTTCTCATACTGTACTGTAGAAGTGTTTGACCAATTGCAGTCTATAAATTGCTTCTGCACTTACACAGTAAGTTGGGCCATGAAGTGTACTAGAAATTGTGAAGTGTGACTCTTTCCTAACACTATATAAAAAGTATGAAATAAAACATGTAGGGCATGAACAGAGGATTGTGGGCTTTTATGAATCCCATGAATACTTCTCCCAGCTTTCTTACTTGCTTGCTTTTTCACCCTGCAGCTCACACTGATTAGCTAGGGATCAGGTGGTCATGTAAAAAGCTGTTGGCTAATTTCTGTAAAAGACCTCAAATAAAACCAGACTATTTCTTATGAGGAGGAGAGAAATAGAGAGCTTGGAAGATAAGGATTAAAAAAAATAAAAATAAAAAAGGAAGTACAGCTTTTGGATAATCAGTAGGCCTCAGGAGTTCCTTTTGTACAAAAAAATGCCATATATAAGTCTCACAGCATTAGAAATTATCGTAAGCACATTAAAACTCTTTCCTGTCACTGATTTGCTTTCCAAGATGACTGTCAGTAATTGCTATCACTGCACACTGGTTCGGAGATGGACTATCCAAAAGTTAGCCTGAAATGACAGGGTGACAAGGGGAAACTTCACAATGCAAGAGTAAAATTCGGGTGAAAAGGAGTGCGAAGGAGTTCAATGTCCCATTAGTGGCTACAGAAAGCTACTTTAAACCCATCAATAGACAGATACAAGCCCTTCTATACTATTTGTTCTGCCTGAAGATAAAACAGCAATGCAGAAGGCGTGTAAGGGGTATTAAGTATTTGTAGAGAAGAGAATAAAAAAGCCCAAATTTTTGGCCAATTTGAGTTTAAAAAGGGGCTTACCCAAATGTGGCGGATAAAATCAGTCCAGCACCTGATACTCTCTCTGAGACTCATTTGCAATTGCAGATTAAAGAACCCCAGAATATTAGAACAATCAGAGACATTTTAGTTCAGTTACTTGGATTTTGATTTTTCAATGAGGTGGGAAAGAAGGGAAAGAACCCAAAAGCATAAGAATGACACATATTCACTGTGGCCCAAAAAATCCCATTAGAATGCTCCATTGTCTGAGAAGCCTAACAACACTGTTTAATTCATACAATGTGGTCTTTGTGATTACAGATATTACATTGATTTTTAATTCAGTACTCAATGTAGGCAATATTTTGAAAATATGTTTGGTTTTTGGTGTTTTTTTCCTAAAACACTATGATGGTTTTGGAGTTGATATCTCTACATTGCTTACTATTATGTTATTGTTAGAATGCACCATTGATACACCATCTCAAAATGCTTCTCCACAGATATTCATATAAACAAAATAGTGAAGTAAGGTATTATAACCATCCAGATAAAGTACTAGCATAGCCAAATATCAGATGCTTGTAAGGCTTTTTTTTTAGCCCCACTCAAGGATGTTACTGTCTCCTAGGAAACAATATACTCTATACCTAGCCCTAAAGGTTTTAAGTTTTATGCTTGACAACTTGTGATAACTGATAGTTCAAGGACACCTCAGTTAAAGCATCTTCTGCTTATTTTAAACACAGATACACCAGAAGGAGAATAAACCTTCTTGAAAAACAGATGGCATGAAGGACAGAGGATTAGGGTGAGAAAGAAAATAAAGAGAAAAACCCCATTCTGTATACTTGATACAAATCTGCAACAGCAGTATAATGGCTCTGGATTAGCAACAATGGTACAGTTGCCAGGTATGATAATTATAAAGAGAATAGGGATATTATTGGCAAAATCTATCAGCTGTAAATCAATTCGCACATGCAACAGCTGTTCTGCACTGCTTCAGCATGAAATGGACAGGGGACCTTGCTTAAAATTAAAAACATCAAAACACATTCAAACAAGTTCGGGTTTCATGGTCTCCTGGGTTTTGTTCTGTTTTTTTTTATAATTGAGATAAACATTATTTATAATTAAACAGGCACGGTAAAAAAAAATGGCTTTGCCATATAAGTTAAAAGAAGCTAAATAGTTGCTTGACATCTTAACACAGGAAACTAAGTAGATGAAGAACAAAGCTACTCAGTGTCTGTAGGGAGGAACTGTGTACAAATCTGAATTATTTACAGTTTATATTCACTGCTATTAGTTTACCCAGGGAAGACTTCACAGCCACACCAAGTCAAGACTATAATTCAGTAAAATATTTAAGCACACCCTTTACTTCAAGCATTCATGCATCCTTTAATCTAGTAACAATTGTAATAGGGAAAAAGAATTCTCTATGATGTGCTAAACGCTTTACTAAATAAAATGAGTTTAATACATAAAACTACAAATAAGTAAGTTGTCTCAGTTACAGTGCATCATTATTTTGGATAAAATACTTTTGCTATTTTTTTTGAAGTTTATGAGGAATTTTGCCTACTACCTCTAAATATTCCATCCAGAATCTAGTACAACATTGTGCACACCATACATAAACTCAGAGCCCATTCTCTCATATGAAAGTTCTCATGGATAGAACAGATACCTAATCTTATCCTAGAGCAATATTTCGCTACAAAACTGAAGTCCTAATGGTGGGGAGACAGACTGTATGTCTTAGCAAGGGTAGACAGAGAAATACAAAGTCAAAATTAATGCAGTCACATGTCAGCTTCAGAAAAGAAGTGTAAGAGTGGAAATAAAGATCATCAGCTGAATAAAAGCATTAAGATCAGACATCATCTTCCACCTTCTTGCCACCTAAACCTCTACACAATAGCCTTCTATGCTCCCTGGTACAAGAGTAAGAGAGCAACTGCTCTGTTTAAAGCAATGTGTACTATTTCCTATAAAATTTCTGAATTTCCCTGATGCATGTACGTATATACGTTTCCCATCTTGTGCTGCGGAGATGAACTGCATATTATTTCAATTAATAACAGGTTATCAATTCAAACTGCCACCAGATTCTGCTTTTTGGTGAAGTGCATTTCCATTTGAATATAAACAAAACCATTTTATTCCTTACTTTTCTTTATCCTCAGAGACAAAGGGTGCAGCACATCTGCTAAGATACTGGTTACATTTTCTTGAACAGAGAGGTGGTTTAATAAATGCACTAAACAGTGAATGTCTCAGCTTCTCCTGGAAAATCTATACTTGATGGAATTCTCATCTTGTTTGCAAATTTTGCATTTTCAAATCTTTAGAAGACATCTAAGTGAGCAATTTTTACCTAAAATTAGTTAAGAGTCAAATCAAGCGCCAGTACAGACTAGTCCTTGGGGAAAAAAGTTGTTTTATCAAATCACTTTCTCTTTTTATACCAGAAAAGAAACTGCTTACTTTGAACAAATGTTTTGTTTTGTTTGGTTTGTGGTTGTTTTTTGTTTTCTTTTTTTTTTTTTTTTTGTGTGTGACTCTACATGTTAATACCAATTTTCTGTAAAAAATATGAAAGCTTTAATTCAATAAAAGCATGAAGAAATTTTGTTTGCTGATTTTTTATGGAGAGAGAAAATTAAAACTGCACATGCCTTACATGAAAGTAATTGTTTCATACCAAATGGGACTAACCAAGTAGTAAAAAATGTGTTTGTGTGTATATGTGTTATGGTTTTTCAGATAGCTAATAAGAACACCTTACTAACTGTATGAGTAGTGAAACAATGGGATAGGCAATCCAGGGAACTGCAGAATCCATGAATAGTCAAGAAAGAAATGACAGCATGCCCCACATGTATGATCAATGCAACTTTAGCCATCTGTTGAGGTTGATCACAATCTTAAATTTCTTTGAACTTTATGAGAAATAAGAGAACTGCAGGTAAATTGCTGGAATTACATTTTTCCCCAGAGTCAATAAAACATGTATCAGAAACTGAAATTTACCACAAGTCTATTACACTTTTCCCAAACTTCTTAGAGTATCCCATTAGTTGTACAACTTCACAGGCCTAATTTATAGGCAAGAAACTGAATTGATTTTACATCAATGGAAACAGGATCAAAAATACTTTTTTTTTCCCCCTACTCTGCCTAGTAACAGCCAAGGCAGTAAGATTTACAATAATTTTAACTATTTATTACATAACTCATACCTCTGTCAAGGTCTGAGGCAGTATTAGGAAAGGCTTTTCCTTAGCATTACAGACACAGCTATAGTCAAACCTTATGCTACTGGGAAAAATAAAAAACCCTGTCAAGGATATCCTGAGCAATACATTTGCAAGTAAGAATAAATAATTTCTTTCTAAATATATAGCAAAAATTATTTATGACTGTTTCAATATCAATCTACTACAGAACACAATTCAAAATTCACTCATTTTCTGGTAGAAAGCTTTAAAATTTCTACTATTTTATTAACCTTGAGATGACAGTAGCATATACAGGTATTTCTTTCAAAGACCGTGTAGTCCTCAGTAAGTGGGATAGATATGTTATTGTCCTTTCTGTATTGCTGCTACAGTAGCATGACAGTCAGCAAAAGAAATATGAACTAAATTGTTTCTCTCTTCAGGAATGGCTTTATAGAAGAACAATAGGTTTGGAGAAAAAGGGAGAAAAACATATAACTTTAAAATTTATTATTTGACTGCTGGCTCACATCCAGAATGGAATATTTGTTTTCCCAGCAAACCACAAACCAAACCACAGGAACATAAAAAAAATCCTCAAAGAAACCACAAAAACAAAGAGAGAAGAATATGCTCCTTAAAAAAATTAAAAGGGTATATTCATACTGTACTGTAGTTGGATCTTTAGAATATTGTTTACTTATCATTCACATGACAGAAAAATGAAAGTAAACTCTTGCTAACACAGAAATGAGATCTATACTTAAAGCAGTGATGCATTTCCCCACCCCTCAAGAAAAAGAAATCCCATACTGGGAAGGAGGTAGATACAGGAAAAGCATTTACTGGAGAGAAGGGGAGATGAGAGGGACAAATGGGAACCTCTGAAATGTACTTATTTTACATATGTTTGAGAGGCATTTCTATACAGAGAAACAGAAACTGCTAGTAAAAGACACACGGTGCGTCAGGGCAGCTAAAAGATGATTACAGCAGCAGTGTGGTGAGCAGAAGAACGAAGCAGCATGGGTAGTACAGCAAGAAAAAATAACATCAGACAGGGCAGCAGAAGCACCAGGTCACAGCAAGCTCCGACAACTTGACCTGGGTCTTGCTGCCTCACAGGAATCCACAGCTCCCAAAAGTAAGGAAGGATTTCATTCAGGAGTGGGGAAAAATCAGCTGGCCTATCCAAAGAGGACTGCAAAATTATTATTGCTATACTTAAGGAATTAGCTGTTATATGTTGTTTGTTTATCTTTAACAAAATATTGTTTGCCAGGTCAATGATTTGCAAGAGCTAAAAATAAGCTCAGTGCTCTCAAGATTAATTCCTGCAGGTATCTAGGCATTGTATTAGATATCACTTCAAATTTCAACCTGGCCTTTGCTGTTGGCAGTTGTGTTCTAGTAGAAAAGGTGCACTGTGCAGGTAACAGTCGGAACAATCCAACTCTGCTTATTGTAACTTTTACATCACTCATTTCATTTTGGTCGTTTTAAATTAAGACACTGTGCTTTACATCTTAAATATGTGCATTTTCTCAATCAGTAATAAATTCCTAAACCATATAGCCCGTGCTTTATAGAAAATAAGAGTAATGTATCCCTCACCTTTTTTATCCATTCAAAACATTAAAAATGCAGCCTCTGAATTTCCAACATACGCATCATGAAGTACAAACACATTGTGCGGAGAAAAGTGATTGCTTTAAAATACATCATGAGGTTAAACAGTGGCATCATTGTGTTTCAGCAGAAGAAAGACTGCATATGGTTCTGAAAAGTAAGTTGTCTGAAGGCTTGAACAAAAGCTTCACAAAAATAAATAATGCTTTTAAACAATCTATAGCTTTTATCACTTGCTGCAAGTACTACAATGGCTTGCCATGCAGAAAGACTCATTCTAATCCCCTTCCCACTTTAATAAGTCTAGAAAAAAGAGGAAGAAAAAAAAAATCATACTATTTAGTATGTCCAGTGTATTTAGAATGCAGCAGTGTACAATCCAAGATAAGCAGGAACACATTCTGTTGTGATATGAGTTGCTCTATCACCACAGCAGAGCAGCAATATCCTCAGTAGTGTTCTGCAGGCTGAGCTGAATCTAATCATAACTCTGTAGCCAGGGGATGCACAGTACATCTTCGATTTAGTCTAACTACTTATCACCAAATGCCACAGCCACTGGAATGCTTTTTTCATTTAACATTAGAACAGGCTGGCTGTAGACCATTAATCAGAGACAAATGCTGAATGAGCAAGCATGTGGGCAACAGAACACAACCATAAAAAAGGGTTCACAGTTTGGTTTAGTAACTGAGTGACCTGCTAGGATAAAAAAAAAAAAGACCTACTATGGAAGAAGATTACCTGAAAAAAAAAAATCTAATACTGTTAAGGTGTTTGTTTCAGTCCTTAAATAAGTTAATTCACATAAACAGCATCAAGAATGGCATTCTAATAGTCTCTAGAACCAGTGGGTCTTCTATAATTAATGCATGTGTCCAAGCTGATCTCTTGAAAGAGCTCACAGTGTTACTAACATGGTATACACAGGAACAAAACAGCTCCACAAAGTTTATGTAAAATTACAGCTGCATAGGTACAGTTTTAGAAAGCCCAGAAATACAAAATGATGGGGTTCTAACAGCTGTAAGAACACAACACTTTTTCCTCCCCTTCTTTTTTTTTTTTTTCCTTCATTCTAAAATGTAATATAACCATGGACCAATTACTGCATACCATCACAGGAAAACAAAGGGGATGTTCATGGAATCAGCCTATTAATAACAGTTCTTTAATTCTCTCTTCTTTTTTTTTTTAATGAATTCAACCTAAACTAGCTCTAGAAGCTGGCTTTCTGGCTGTTGCACAACAAAGATGGAATAACCTGTAAAAATCAATTTAGCTATGTATGATTCAACATTATGCAACAGCACAGTCACTCTTGCACTGGAAGCACTGCTTCATGATGTGTATCCTACAGAGAAAGAATATATGAGCTGTCACAGCTCCCAGTAAATTTAGATTTAGCTTGTAAGACCCCTAACAGATGAAAAAAAATTAAATATATCCATTCTTACATATGAAGATAGCAAATATTCACAGTGAAAGCCTGAGACAGACCCAGGAACAAACTATGTCACCTGATTCCCCACATGGTGATTCAGTGACAAGGCCATCCTTCTTCCTACTGTAAAGCTGAGAAGAGTGCCTATAAGCAAGCAGAGTTCGCACACCCAGGGCCAAGAAGGTACCTTCCTCAGGTAGTATATATGTGTTTTCTTGCTTTCTCAGGTCCACTCTGGTCTATATATTATATAATGTAGCGCCATATTTCTGAGATGATAATTAATATGAAACTGGAGCTAAGCATGAAAATAATGATCTGATTTAATAAAAACACAGCCACCCTCACCTCCACACATTCAGAAATACTATTATTATCCTTGAGAAAAACAATATAAGCCTATGGAACTGTAGTGACATTAAAAGATACAGCAAAGAGCAGTAATGACAGATGAACAACTGAAACTCCAGTTATGTCACGTTCTTGAGACTGGTCTACCTAAGTCCTTCCACTTTAATTAAAACATTATAAATTTTTTTTTCTACCACACCTAAAGTAGCACTTTGAACCTCAACACCCTTCTCCTTTTTGTGTTTTTATTTGCCAAATCAGACACACTACTCTTCTGAAAACTGCTTTTGATGCTGCGTATACTCACTGCTACCACACTTCCCAGTGACTGGCTTTCTTATAACATACTACTAATGCTGCAATCATTAATATTGCTTTTTATCATTCATTTTGTGGTTTAGAACACATTCTATCTTTGAAATGATAAAAGATTTTCCTATGTTAAGGAGATTCCTGTGGTAAGGAGAACTACACTTAATGCTTCCCCGCTATGAGCATAGCTCTGCACAGCCCTCTTCCTCACTTGCCATTGATTCACCCTCTCTCTCAATGACAAGTGTCAAATTAATGCCAGCCTTTTTTCATATCCGTGATACAAAAAGCCAACCGAAATTTCCTGTCAATATATGCTGTGGAATCAAGCAGAGGCATATGTGGAGACTCAAAAAATCTTCAGCCACGAATTGAACAGATTTTCAGTGAGTTAGTTTGAAACATTTTCTATTTAAAAGGACAACTCATCACTTACAGAACACAACTAAATACTTACTCCAGAGCCACACTTACACATCAGCAGGAATCCGCATATACTCATTTGGAACTTTTTGGAAAAAGTTAATTTGCCAAAAACTGGTGTTTGTATTCAGCCAAATGAAACGGTTTTTCATTTTGTTGATGTCTGAGTTGAAGCAAATAAAAAATACATTTTGAAAAGGAAACTGCTAAAATTACAGGCTCTCTTTTTCAAAATCTTATATAAAAAACAAAACTTAATTAAGATGATGAAAGAATAGGCATCCAAGTTGAAAATCCTGTTTGTGAACCAAAACTAGACTTCCTCATTTTATCACAGATAGAAAATTTTCACTTTTTGTCAGTTGTCACTGACATAAATCACTAGCAATGAACTCACTTCCTTTACAGTAAATTTGTTATCCAGATGATGGCCTGTGAAAATGCATGGAATACACTTAAGCTTATTGAAAGAATCCTTCAAAATGCCTTTAAGAGCGGTTGCTAAAAACAAATAGATGAATATAAAAAACATCCCTACAAAGTACATTCACATTTTACACTAAGCAAAGAGGAATCTTCCAATCAATTCCTTTTCTTCTCTCTTTTCCATTTTGTTTGTATCAGTTGACCAAGAAATACTTGAAAACAAACTGCTCATCCAGGCATCTAGAGAGACAGCTACCTCAAGGATTAGCATCAAAGGACCTTTTCAAAACAGGGATGCAGTTCCAGAACTTAGTTCTTAAGCTTCCCTCAGATGAAAGGTCTGAACTGAACTACACCACCTGGCCAAAACTGTAGCCAAGAATCTATTGTTTTATCAGTACTTTTATTAGCATTTTTAATATGTGTAATTCTTATCCACTAAATAAAAGAGACATTAAATTAAAAAAATGTTACTTGAGTATATGACATTGCCAAGAAATCCTCAGGGTTTCCTAACTTCCATGTAAAACTTCAGATTTCTCAGAAAAGAACCCAAAACAGATGAAAACATGGTCTGTATCACAGTTTAATGCGAACTTTAAAAAACTTAGATGGTTGTATAAGTCAGGTGTAAATACCATGCTGAAAGGACAGTATGTTAGTAACTTGCTTAACTTACTGATTAATAAAATGTTAGCTCTCTAGAACATTAACAGCTCACATTTTTCACTCTTCTTTCTCAAGCATGTGAAGTTTGGATTTCTTCCCAGTATAACTGCATTAGCAAAAGCTGGGAACAAAATATATAAAACCCCCCAATAAACTAATATGTTATTTAGTTCAGGCTTCTTTTAATTTTCATGTGACAATATCAAAATTGGATTAATCTCTAACCCAAAATTCTCTCAAGAGTGACTTGAAGTTTTCAGTAACAAAAATATCCTTTCCCCTAAAGAGCAGGAAAGCAGTTCACAGGGGAACCATCAGTGCTGGGAGGACAAAAGAATCAGCATCCTTTTAGTGTCTGCAACTTGCCCTCTGGAGACTATTCTTTCCCTGATCTACACACCAGTACTGTGCGCTTCACGATCAGGGCTTCAGGATCAGTCTCGCCTTTTGTAAGTAAGTTGCCTTACAAACGAGCAACCAGAAGTATCAATAGCCTCATATACATTGACCAAAGTTTACAGAACACCTACATGACACCCAATTAATTAGCATATAAAATAGACGTAATAGTCAGGGTAACCTGAAATTAATTTAAGTATCATTTAAAAATGTAAAAAATATAAACCTCTTTTAAGAGTAAATTAACTAAGGAATACCAAAAGCAAGACCATCTCCATGAACTAAGAACACTGATAATGCAATTTATATATATATATATTATATATATATATATAATCAATTTGTTTGTTTATTTGTTTTTCCATTGAATTTCCTGGCAAGTCTTGCTATTCACATTCCAACATGACTTGCAGGACTTTTAAGATTGCCTAAAAGAAGTTTGTTTCCAGCTTGTAGACAGCAGAACTTTGATGCATGTTGGCAGAACAAAATGCCACTCTCAGAAATGTGGGGATTTTTTTACTTTCCTTTGTTAGAAGGAGGACGGATTCTCCCAGATATCACACCACCACATCATTTGATGAGCTAGTATCTATAAGGCAAATTATAGCAAAACAATCATATATCTCTGCCTTTTCACATATATTGACTAGATGTCAGACAAATTGTTCCACCAGTCCAATGATTTTTCTCTGTCAGCCTTGTTTAATGAAAACAGAAAAGAAAAGAAAGTCAGTTTCCACATATTTCAGTCATAACCTTTATTGAGATAACTATACTAGACATTCACTTGTGGAGTTAATTCATACACTCAGAAGAAAAAAGCTGTGACATGAAAGTAGGCACAGTTCATTGGGTTTTAATAAGGAATGATTGTTAAATCCAAATATCTTGTTGGCCTTTTGAAGGGCAAAAGGCTAAAAAATATTCCAAATTTGTGTTGACGAATGTAACTATGTAATCTTCTAAACCGCATTTTCTATAAATGAAAAAAGTTTACAATATCTAGTCAAATAGAAGCACACAGCTAGTATCATACAACAATACATTATATACCATCTTTGAAGAATCTTTATAGTTGTAATGCTAAGGAAGGCAACTGGTGAATTTTCAAGTGTAAAGAGATTTCTAATTTCTTTGGAATGGAGTGCTTATGATTATCATCATAATTATTCCACATATGTAACATGCAAGATTACTGACTAGTGTGCGGGTAACATGTGACACTGGTATACTATGCTGATAGCAAATTCCCTCAAGTATTATGCAATTAGGCCCCCTAAAGAGCCTTGGTCAATTGCTTGGCTAATCTTTAAAACTGAAGTTCCTCTTATGGGTCATTTGACTTGGATTCAGGTTAAAGGACTGTCTTAATTAAATCTTTAAAAGAAATAGTCTTTATAGCTCATTGGCAGAAGCTTATTCCATGTTTTAAACTTAAAAATATGACACAAAAATAGTAAGGAAAAATCCTCTTTTGTCTTTGCTTCTGAATTGAAGAATATGGTCTTGACATGCTATAATTGCTGCCAAGTACTTGTTCCAGCTCTTTTGCCACAGTTTTGTTAGGATTCATTTCCCTCTTCTTCTTTGAATTGGAATTTTCATAGCAAAAAAAAAAAAAGCAACACTTCAAAACTGGCATACAAAAGAAAACAATGTTTCTTTGTGCAAGTGAGTCAAGCACTAATTGCTCTAAACTGACAAACTTGGTAATTTTTACACCTATCACAACAGACAACTGACTCAATCTAGATGGTCTATAATGCTGTCCTCCTCCTTCCACATGGACAGGTCTAGCCTGAAAGTCTCTCAGCTCTTCCTTCATTTCAAACTCTCCCTGCAAATGAGCCACAGGTTTCAGAAGACTACCTAGATGGAATAATTTTTAGAGAATCACTAAATCTTTCTCTTTCTGATGACCATTTTTGCTGATACTGAAATTATAATTTTCTTTCTTACTGTCATGGTAAAACTCAACATACCAGTGCCCAGTACAGAAGGACACACTGAAGATCACTTTCAGTGCTCTAATTAGTAAATCAAAGGGATGTATTATGACCTCTGTTTCCCCTTCCTCGGCCTCTCTGGTAGTCCTTAAATATTAGGTTACCAATTAGACTTAGGTGGTATCACTGATGAGTTTTCAAAGGTGGGTGGCAGACAGGGAAGAACAGGGAAAGAACTTGGGTAACTTCAACCACAAGTAGGGCCTCAAATCTTTGCTGTGAGTACTGACACCACAGAGTCATTTGTGCATTAAAAAGAAAGCTTGACTGTGACTTACACCCACACAAACTCCTTTTTACAAAGAGATTTAAGTGGCAAGAATTAGTTCTAGCATGTGAACAGTTTTCTGACAGAGACAAATGCTATTACAGCCATAGCCTTACACTTCCTGGCTTCTTCTGAGCAGTGTAAATTTGTTTGTAAGTTGCAACTGAGTGGGGGTGCTTACTAACCCAAAATTACCACTTAAGTAATTCTGTAAAATGCCATTCCACAATCTGACATTTGTAGTCAGCCAGGGGAAAACTTATGCACTTGTGAAAAAAACCAACCAACACGTATTTTCTAGATACTAGGCTTTAAACTTCTGGAGAAGTCATCATTGAAAAATCTCTTTACCAATCAATATCTGAGAGTATAATACGCTTATTTGTATTTGGCACCTGGCTCCAAACTGCTCTCACTGTTTTCAGTATGACGTTCAGACCATTAAGCCTGAGTAAGAGTGGTAGAATCAGACCACAGTCTAAAGAACTTTATATTTACGGGGTAATTGTGGTTTAATATGTTAAATACTTTATGTAACTGCAGTAGACTGTAATTATCTTTCATATTACATATCCTTTACATGCCTTCTCCTTGACAAGCAATGATTAACATTACATTTTTGAATTTTTTTAGTCATGTCAGACTTGCATTAAGATAAACTGATGAACATTTTCTCCTTTTACAAGAAAATACACTGTAAACTCAATGAAGCATATTCATGATTAATGCTATGAACAACTAAGCTATGATTGTTTACTGAGACCTTGGCTACCACTACAGTTCCAATTATATTGCAAGTTCTTAAATTCTTTCTACAGGAATTGCAAGTTCAGAGGCTTAAATTAAAGTTAGCAAATTTGTTTAATATATGATGATGACACAATTCCCAGTATATATAATCCCATCTGACATATGGGATAGGTAAATCAATATTTTAATATGTGCTTCTTTCCCTGCACAACTTTTATTACATTTAGCTGTATAGGTATCACAGAGCTAATTTTTTCGTAACTAATAGGGAAATAAATTTAATGCTACTATCTGTATGATGCTGCCTCATATCTTCCAGAGGCACTTTGAGACTAGGCATTGCTTTGACAAGTTCTTCTGAATTTAAGAGTGGGCACTGTTCAAAATGATAAGGATTAACCATGCCAGTTTGCAGGAATTATTCCACTCCGCTTTATTCTCAAAATTTCTTGAACAGAAGTTACGGGTTAAAAAAGAAATCACCTTTGCACAATTTCTTTAGGTCACAGAGAAGTCAAATCTCAGGTGGTCCCTACTTTTTATTGCTGTACAAGAGCACTCTTGATTCTTTTTCCTCCTTTTAACATTCCACCCCAAGATGGAGTTTCATTCTATTTCCATTTTCATCACACACATATACAGTTAATTTCTTTTTCAGTGTCTGTTTAGTTTGTTTATAGAACTAATCTGTATGAATATTTGTTTGTAGAACTATAGAACATACTGCCTGTTTATAGAACTAATCTTTATGAAATGCCTGCACTGAGGCATGTAAAGGTCAAGATCTTTAAAATCCCCTTCTCCTGGTCAAGATAACATTTTGAAGAAGCAGAATGGCAAAGACTATACTGAATATAGGAAATTCCTTCTGTCCACACAAGGTTTGACCATGCTACTTAAATATACAAATAGGAATAACAAAGACTCTGCTAATGACTCTAAAGCTGCTGGGATAACCATTGGGTGATACGGTACATTCCTTAACCAATTTATTTTGAAGACAAAAGTTTTTATAAGCTTATATTTAGTGCTATAAACACAACTCCTCGCCTGTTCTCTCAGAAATTTGCTTTCAATTACACTGCATTTTCAATATCCCTCATTTTGGCATACATATGCAAGATGCTAAAAATATCTCCAAAAAGTATTTAAAGAACAGAAATTGAAAAGAAACAAATAATCAAAAAAACTCTACAGAACTTGCAGTAGGCAATCTTTCTACATCAGTTTATAGGCTATTAATTTTATTAATAGAATTGATAAAACATTTTTCAGAAATTAAAGCTTACTTTTTGTTTTCAGTCAGGTCTGCTCAGCTGGAAAGTTTCCATTTTTCTATTCCTCCAGTTCCCCCACTGCAGTATTTTACAATGAGAATGGTATCACTTGTAGTTAGAAATAGCTTTTCGTGATTAGAAATGGTGCCATATTTATATATAAACATTCAATCTGTACTTCTTAAAAGCCCAAGAATTATACATTTGAATCCTTCCTCTTATCTGAGAAGGGCTGTAATTCCTCATTACTGCTATTACTTGTAATTGATGAGCACATACATCTGAGAATTTCTTGAGGAAAATAGATACAATAACTTTCAGAAATGGAGTAACAATGACATTGACAGATTTTCTAGGACTTTTAGTCTTACCACCCAGGACATAAAGACAGAGGTGGATTCGACAGAATTTCTTCTCATGGGTACTTCTGAATTACTACCTTAGGCCTTCATGGCTCTCTCCTGTGAATCTCATCCCTCAAAGGAGCATTCAGAGATCTCAAAATCCTAGTTCTGAACAGAAAGTCTGGAAAATCAGTGGCCACAGGTGCCACAGCAGTTGCCATGCTCCTGAAATGAACATCTTGATAGATATGTCCTCAGAGTCCTCACCAGACAACCAAAGGGAAGTAGGGAAACCTCTGATGTAACCTCTGAGGAAATTGCTAAGTCAGTAGCTGATAAATAGTAGTATCAGGAGCTTCAGAGTTCAGGTTCTCTATCAAAAAACATAGGCAGATTCACACTGCCCTGATACAGCATTGCTGTAGCTGGACAAATAAGCATACCAGTAGCTACCCGAGTTATTACTACACAATCTGCATTCATATTTTACTACAAAATCTTGCACTCACAACTATGAACTGAAATTCAAGAATGCTCTTCTGATATAGATATGACATTGTTTACTACTTACACAAACAAAAATTGGCAGATGTAAGATTTGCATTTGTTTGTAGTTCTCATATTTTTTAATGCAAATTAAGCATATTCTTCATCAGAGCATGTCATCAGTTGAATTCCCAGAGGAAACTAAATTAATAGAAACAGTTCTTATTTTAAATGCTGATTTCTTGTCAAAAGATGGCATGACATATCAGCTCCAATAAAGTCAGTTTCTCTGATTAGCTTATTCTGTTCCCTCCTGCTCCATCGTAATATCTGCTCGACTTAATGGCTTAC
Organism: Lathamus discolor; assembly: GCF_037157495.1. NCBI lineage: Eukaryota > Metazoa > Chordata > Aves > Psittaciformes > Psittacidae > Lathamus > Lathamus discolor. The sequence goes on along the minus strand of NC_088884.1, from coordinate 126,279,709 downwards.
TTCAGAAAATTTAAACAATTAAACCTCTTTTTTTTCTTTTTTCTTCCTGAAGTACCTATCCCAACTGTTTAGTTGGGAATCACATGGTTTTTTTAAGGTAAACTTTTGCATTCCTTTTCCTGCATTTGGCTTTGAGGTTATGACAGAAAAATATTCAGAGAAAAATGTAAGTAATTGCATTAGCTGAATTAAATAACTTTCATTCACTGTGTCTATTCTGTACTGATGAGCAGTGTATTTAATATAAATCATTAAGGTCTCCTTTCTGCCTTTGAGGAAATCAGGGCTTGGGTAGCTGGCAACTAATTGGCTATCTTCCCTATTCTACCTTCAGTATAGCTATTAGTACTTTTGCAACCCAACAGCACATTCCCTTTATTGGCTTCTTGCATTCTTGTATCAAAATCAACCAAATAAAATTCTTAGAGCTCTTTTGAAAATCTTATTTTCACTCATAGAGATTGAAAATATTGAAACTGCATTCAAGTCTTGGTGAAAAAGAAATAAGCTGCATGTAAAATAGTGAATTAATTTGTATTAGACAAATAGTTCTGGTACTTTTCCTAACAAATATTAAAAAAACAACAGTAAACATGATAGTATACAAAAATACACAATTAACCTCTACCTGCAGATCTGTCAGTGGGGAATTTTTAACTGCAAGTTGTTGAGTGTAGAGTTGGGTCGTTTCGGTTTTGTTTGTTTGCTTTTCTAAATCAAAATGACATATGGTTTGAAGTCAGAGAAGAAAATCCAGGCAGAGTGGATGATAACTTCCTTTCAGCGGTGGCTATAAAGCAGGCATTCTGTTACACAAGATACAGCTGGGCATAGGTGTAGGAGACAATTGCTGTCTTGTGCATCTGGGCAACAGCATCAGTAAGGTCATGGCAGTATCTCAGAAAAACCTGCGTGTAGTCCACTGGGCCATGCTGTGATAAGCAAAACTAATAGCAGTGCAGTCCCACATCACATGATAATTTACAGATTTTTACTAGGGTCCAGAAAAAATATGATGTTGGACAAATCAGCTGTCAGGGAATTATGACTCCAAAGATTGCTTTGCATTTTCTCCACCAGTATGAAACAATATCCTACACCATTCTTAACAGAGCCTGAAAGTGTCCTCTTCCCAAAAAATCGAGTCACAGAGAAAATTAAATACCTGTGGAAATTAAATTTATAGACTTCCAGGCTGCTGCCTTAATTACAGGCCATACCACCTGTGATATCTTACACTGGTGTACCTCATTGACGAGTTTATTTCTTTCTCCAATGTCATTAGCATTCAAATATATAAATATATATATACACACACAAATACATACATATATAAATATATCTCACCTAAGAGTACATTGCTTCTGTGTTGAGAACAGAGTAACAATCTACAAGGCCACTGAAAAAAGATGATCTGATGTCCACATCTAGATGTAATCTTATGCACACTTGAAGAGGCTTGCCTGGACTTTGCTATGTGAAAGAGCTTCAGATTTGCTTCTCTTACTCTTAACAAACAAAATATGTATTTTCCAAAAGTAAGCACGTCATCCCAAGAAATACCCACTATGAATACGTATCACAAGTCTTCAGATTACATGTGTAGCAACTAGTTAATGTGTCTTCTGCTGTAAAACTGACATCCTAGAGAGTGGGACTGTAAGCTATAAAGGAATGTTAAATAAAACTACGCGCAGCACAAGTGGACACACTAGGCAGATTTAGACCATCACTGACAGAGCAGTGCCAACAAGCAATAGCTGCAGTGTGATTGCATCTGTACCATCCCTTGTCTTCTCAGGTGGGAAGACCACAAAGCTGTCTTCCTCTCAAAAGGACTTCAGCAAATCCAGCTGAAGGAAACCGACCTTAGAAGGATCTATACCATGAGCTAATTCCATCTAAGTTAGAAGTTGAACAAGTAGTACCAGTTACTGAAGCCTCTGTCTCTGCAAGAGTCTTTGAATATCAATTATGTTTTGGCTAAATGCAAAGCCTTGCCACTCTTTTATTCATTTCCTTCCTTCTCAAGTACCATTCCATGCTTACAGAATGTGAACTAATGGTAGAAACACTATGAGCATACACTTGAGCCTCAGATGCTCCAACAAATGGCTTTTCTCTTTAGCTTTAAACCAATCAATGATTTCCATTGAGGAGAGACCACAAATTCAGGAATATTGGTTTTAATTTGGTGGAATAAAAGGGGGTCAAAATATTTGGTCTTGAAACAGAAGAAATAGCCATGAAGAAGCTAGCACCTCTTCATAATTAGATATATGAAATTCTTTTGCCCAGTTCTTATATATTGTAAACTTTACAATTAAACCTATACTGAATTTGAGAAAGTCTTCACTACTTTTCTGTATAATAAGCATTGACTGCCTTTCCTGAAATGCCCCAAAAAGCCCTTTCATTGGTGTTATTTAATGTCTTGATTGATTTTTAACTAGAAGTTGTTTTCAGCTATATTTTGCTTTGTTATTCAGGACAGAAATTATATAGTATGTTCCAAAAGTGAGCACTGAGATACTTCAGCTTTGCATTTGCATTACTGTGTTGTGATCATCAAAGAAAAAAAAGGAAATCTAATTAATAATAATGACATGGAAATCATTAAAAAAAGATTTCTTAAATGCTAAAACTCAGCAAACACTATCACCAGGAAGCCAATGAAAATATAAACAAGTCTGAATATTTTAGGTATTATTGTTATTACCAAAAATAGAAGTTTACTGGAAGGAAAAAAAAAAATCACTAGGGCATTCTTGTATAGTTATAATGTAAAGAGTAGGACTGGGATATAATATTAATGTAATTAATGTATAATATAATAATGGAATAACATTTTACTCATTTCTTAGTCCACTCCACGCAGTGGCTTGCATTACGTTGCCAGTGCTACAGCTATCCATCAGATAATCATAAGTAGTATTGTTTATTTTCCAAAATATATGGGATCTACACAGCAGGAATCAAAAGTACATTGCCAAAGCATCAGTGCACATCCCTCAAAAAGGTGTATTCTGATATTCGTTACATATGTGCATGCTTATACAGACATGCTGCTTCTATTTTGTATATTCTGTATATTCTGTCTTAGATATTTGTCATTTTACACTTAGCAGTTTGGAACACAATTAATATTGATCTGACAATAACTTAATCCCCTTCCCACATTTTTTCCTCCTAAGATCATGTAGGAAGGAAGGATAATATTTTAGTTACTGATGTCCAGCTGTAGCAGCCATTTTTTCTCCTCAGTAGCTGGTACAGTGCTGTGTTTTTGACTTTAGCCGGAGAACAACACTGATAACACACCAATGTTCTGAATTATCGGCTGGGCTTAAATCACGACAGTGATCAAAGAGATTCAAGAGAAAGAGAAAAATGGTTTATAAAATTAACCTATACTTGCAATATTTTACTGGTTCAGGCTACTGCAAAATCAAATACTTACTAAGTCGTATGAATCTGTCAACTGGATTCAGTTATAGAGGCATTTTGGGGGCGGCGTTGGCTGTCTTCTGACAGTGGGATCAAGACAGCATAATTTATTTTAGAATAGTAGATTGGCCTTTGTAAAATAATGACTTTCAGACACTGATTAAGGTGCAATTCAGCTGCTGCTTCCTTTCTTTCCTTTTAATTTAATTCATCTCACGTTGAATAATTGTAAATTATATTATAAAAGAAAAATTCAAATCTGAACATGTTCTGATGACAGAAAGAAGAACATAAACCTTTCTTTGCACATATGGCATACAGCGCATGAAGGTACGTTAAAATTACATTACTTGCTGTAACAAAGTGCCCTTCAGTGTATCTACAAATAGAATTTGCTTTCATTTTCAAATAATTTTAGACTGTCAGAATGAAGTGAAGTAGCTTCAGCAAAACTAAAGGATTTGGGCTCGGTAATGGTGAAAAGGGTCAAAATTTCATTCTAACATAACCTTGGATGCTCTTGGATGTTCTTGGCAGTTATAGGGACTGGATTCAGGTTTTATTCAGTGATTTAAGGACAACTCAACTTCAGCTGTGACATACATCCCTTTGGAAACTGACACTTTTGCTTATATTTGGTCACAGTATAACAACTGATTTGAACATTAAAAATAGTGTTATAATAATATTTTTGCCCATTTCCTAGTAAAATCATGACATAGCTATTAGCATGAAACACATTCTTTTTATTTTCACTTGCCTATATTCAGAGATAAAGTATCTGTGGTTGGTCTGACCCCTCAGTTCAGGACATTATGTCCTTGTGACATGCTGCAATCAAAGAAAGGCTGTTAGGAATGCTTTTTTAGCTGACTTAAAAGAATAAAGAACCATATGGAGAAAGAATGAATAAACCACTTAAATTTGCTCTGAATTTATGTATACCTGAACGCATAGCATCTTTTTGAATGCTTTCATAATCATGCCAGTCCTTCCTTTTCAAGCCATCAGTCCAGATAAAGAGCTGTCCATCTCCAAGCCCCAATGGAATTGTCTATAAAAACAGAAAACAAACAAACAAACAAATAAATGCATACCTGCTTATATGTTTGCATTATTACAGAACACTTACAATATGACACAAGTAAATAAAATGTTCAGTATATACAATGCAAATATTGAAACTTTACTGTGATAAATGAAGCTGTTTTCCTAAATAGTGTGAGAAAACCACAAATTTAGTTCTTGACAAACATTAATCAAAATATGTCAAACAATTCATGCTTAACATTTCTCTTTCCAGCAGTGTCCTGCTATGGTGGTTTAGCAAGAAGCTCACAGATGTTAAATGGACCACTAAATAAGTTTTGTTTGTTTGTTTTTGTTTTTATAGCTAAAGATGAGTTATTGTTATTCATATAAGGGCATGCTCACGCATTGGAGACAAAAGAGTAAAGAGACCCTCAAAGCACTCCCATATCCTGTAAATCTTTCTTCGTCATAAGAGATAAGGGGAAAAAAGCAAACAAACCCATCCCCCCTAAAAAATACCCAGCAAACAAACCCCGTGCAACATGCAGTTGGTACACTGACTTCCCCTTTCCAGACCCCAATTTCTTGTGTAAACCTGAGAACTGCTTTTGACTTCTAATCGAATTTATCTTTCTAGAGCTTTCCTTTTTTCTTTCTGCAAAAATGCTGGTATTTTAGAAAAATAAATTAGAAAATTACCATCAGAAGTACTTTTGAAGTACAAAATTTAGATCCATAGGAAGTAGTACAAAGCTGCAGAATATTTCAAGTTAGCCATTTTCTAAATGCTTAATCTATAAAAGATGTATGAAGAAGTTGAGAAAATTTTATCAAGCAAAGATAACCTACCATATATGTGCTGAAGGAAGTAAAGAAGCGATTCACTGCTGCCTAGGAGTAACATGAAGCCTCTAGTTCTGATAATTCTAGGTTTGAACTAGTAAGTTGTTCAGAACGAAAAGCATATGTACAATGCATGTTATAATACTGTTGTCAAAGGGTATATGACAACACACTTAAAAAGCAGTTCCAGGGAAGCAACATTTGATCAGCCTTCTACTAGGAAATACTGAAAGCTCCATAATAACCTTACGAATACGTAAGAGTGATGCTCTGAACTTTATGTACGAAGTGTGTAAGCCTAACAAATATTGGACTCACCCATCTTCTTTCATTGACTTTGCACAAAACAGGATGATACTTGATGGCTTCCAGTGAAGTTGTCCAATCATTTTCAGTTAGGGTTTCTCTTTTTAAGACAGATAAATGTTTGCCAAGGTACATGATACGGGTCTGGAAGGTAAGCCATCCTTAACACTGGGGTTTGAAGGCTTTCAGAGTTGTAAGCAGGAAGTGAGGAATGCCAGGTGTGGCTGGTTACCTCCAAGCAAAGGGTACTAGTAATCCTTTGGATCAGTTAGTATTTCTGAGAATGTTGGATTTTCAGAGCAAAGTGCTGTGAGCTCAGTGCTCTCCATTAAATCCCTGAATTACTGAGAAAAATTCACCACATTCAGCTAGCATGACCCACTTTCTTTGGTTTTAATATTAAAGGTACTCATGTTGCGCATCACCAAAATGCGATCCAGCCTGTACTTATTCCTCTATTACAAATTGTGCAGACATACTCCAAGACAACACTGCTGTCTTGTTTTAGTATAATACAGTTCAGAGGTTCACACGTGGAAGAACTGAAGAAGAGCTAAAGATATCCTGACACAACTATTCTATGTTATCAGAATATCTAACCTTCCACATCCTTGAAATGAACTCATTAATGTCAATAATTCTTGAGTTCAAATAATGCTAATATTCTAATGGTAATATGAAATTGTTTTTTTCTTAAAGTCAGAAGCATAAGGTACAACTCAGGCTGTTAGTGGTAACCATGATTTTTGCAACCAAATTCCTAAAATCATCCACTCTGAAGCTCTAACTGGTTAGCTAAAAGTCAGCCCCAGACAGATAGGCTTCAATTAAACTTCTATCACTTGTCAATATGGGTACAGCTGGTATGAAACACTTGGTCTCAAAAATTCAAGACTGTCAAAATTATCCTATCAAGAGCAGGATAAACTTTACTTTTGTGACCCTTTATTCCTGTGTTGGCTTGTTTCCCTAAAAACAGTGATGCAAATGGCAAGTTTATAGCACACTGAAAGAAAGTTGAGTAGTGGAGTTTACAGCTGGTTTTCTGTTGCCTATTTGCATTTTGATGCCATTAGTCTTAAAAAATATTAATTACTTGTAGTTACTTTACCTGATAACATTTACAAGTCTAATGTACCAGGGGGCCCTCTTGCAAGCATAATATAGTTAAATAAATACATCCACCAAAATTAATCTAGCAAAATGATAAATATAAATCCAAATATCATGTGATACACAAAAAGCTAACTGAAGCCTTGCTGTGGATGATATGTTGGATAGGTTACATAGCCCTAAGAGGAAATACGAAACTAACAAATCCAAAAAACATAGTTTTGGAGCCCTCATAAGTCCCTGTTTAGTGACTAAAAAGAGCTTTGTTTAGATTATTTTGGGTTTGTTTATTTTTTTTAAATACATCCCTTACCTCTCTCCCATCAAAATATACATTGTTAAGAGCAATCAATACCATGGTGATCCTTCAGCTCTAGCATCCTTTCAGTGCCTTGAAAATACAATGCCCTCACAAAGTGGCTTCCCAAGGGTGGTATTGGGGAGCACATATTGTGGCCCTTAGAAGGACTGAACTTCATGAAATTCACCCTGTGTACACACTAATTTCAGTTCTGCAGTGAGGATGAAACAGGGTTTATGAAGGGATTCAGAGTTCCAAAGCTACACTCTCTGGAAAGAGCAAGAGGTTTTGCAGTGAAACTTCTAAAGCTCTGAAGAAACCAGAAGTGCTTTCAGTCCCTCAACTAAGTATCTCCCTTGTCAGCAACTGAAGGAATTTTTTTCATTATTATTTTATTTTATTTTATTTTTTTTTTAGTTTTTTGATGTTACTCTATTGCTTAGCAAGATACAAAAGCACCAGGAAAAATTGGTTCCTCCAGTTCACTTTTGTCTAAGGGTAAACAAATTGCATTTCGAAACACAGTTTCTGGAATGTTTTTAGAACTGCTAAAAGGCTACATGGTAAAATTCTGTGCTCACATACCTCCTCCTTCCAGATGACAATGACTGGAAAAGCCCCCATTTCTAGAGCATTTCTGTCTGGCAAGTAAGAAAAGAAGCTTAAATAAATAAATAAATAAATAAATGTACATCTTATTCTAGCCTTGTCTTCTCCCTACATACTCTGTACTTTTCTTTATCTGCTCTGTTTTGGATATATTGATAAATTACACCATTTTATATCAAACTAGAACAAACTCTGGTTTTGTTATATACAGGCTATGATTATCCGCAATGGCTAGATAATAATAACCAATATAGTGTTGCTAGTTTTAAGTACACACAAGAAAGCCCAGAAACCACATCCCAACCTCTATGGTCAATCTCAGAAAGACAAATTCTGAGTACGTGAATAGGAAGTCACTTCACAAGATCAAATGTGCTAACAGATTCTGAATTCTTGCTGATCACACACTTAACCATAAACTGATGGGCTAAACTGAAATAAAATTAATCACACTGCATTAGTAGAAATGCAAAGAAAGCAACAAGAGGAATTCTTCATTTTAAAGGTAATGTATAAGCAGCCAGACCAAAAATGATTAATTTTATGCTACCTTATGACTTCAGCACAAAATCTGGTTTAGACATTTAAACAAATAATCAAATAAGCTTGGTTCCAGACCATAAAAGAAAAATTTATCAAGGATTATTAATTTGTGGATAAGTAAATTACTGAGGCATAGGACACAAGAGACAAAGGATTACGGAGAATACGCTTGCTATTTGCACATTCTGGGTTCTCTTATATTTAAATAGTGGCAACACTGCAACACTGGTGTAAAGCGTTGGTTCTACATGTGCCTGCAAGAGGAACAGTACTCTTTTTGGTATATGTGAAGGCCTAAGAAACGAGAAGTATGATTGGAGAACTTTATGGTTCCTCCCAACAAATGTAGTTGAGCTTCTTTCCAGTGGAAACCAAAGTATGAGAAAGGAGAAGGCACAGGCTCCCCTAACTCCCCCAAGCACCTCACCCTAACATGTAAGCAATGTTTATATGTATACTTTAGTGATATATAAATATGCAGGAATGAGAAACCAGCACAGCTGATTAGCTGAAACATATTCAGTGTTTTCTCCTCCAAACATATCTGTAAGTCACCCACAAAATCGTGCAGTTTGCCTCTACAGCCCACAGCCTCTGGAAGTCAAGAACTACTTTTATCATGGCAACACTATTATAACAGCAAACATCACTCTGCATACAGACAGCTGGAATTTGACTGGCTGTCAAAAAAATCCTACAACAATTTATCATCCAGTCATTTGTTACATGTAGTATGCAGCTGTGAGTTGAACATTTTTAAGTGTTTCAGTCCAAAAGGGATTAGCCACCTACAGCAACATTACATACAGCATCTGCCTTACTATTTCATTTTCACATTAACCTAAAACCTTTTGGGACATAAGAGTGATACAGCACTACACAGACTCTGAAGCCCCTTCTCCTCCAAAGAAGACTCAACATCTGGTTCAATTACAGAGAATATGATAAGCCTCCAAAATACTGCAACCATCAAAAACTCACTCACAGACTATTGAAGACTATTCCTCAGAAGGAAAAATAACCCACCCTCTTCTCTGCTTTGACATTTGAAAGCTTGAACTCAGAAACAAGTGCCTTCATTGAATAACTCATTTATTTTTAATTTCACTCTGTGGAGGCAGACAATTAGAAGGGACTCAGGCAAAGGAAGATGATATATCAATGGAAATGCACCTTTCTAAAAAGAAGAGATAATTACAGATTCGCTTTTAGCCTGAGGTTACTAAACACCAACATACAATCAAATACTGCATTAACAAAACATATGCTGATCAGCATAATCACTTCCAATTGTTTAATTTATTTTAGGAAATAATCTTGCCTAGAACATAAGCACTTGATCCTGCCCAGAAAAAGATGCACATGGGAAAGAAAGGTGGTAAAGTACTGACATTAGACACCTTCAGGGATGTTTCAAGAGAAACATGAAAACAACCACTGTTTGATTCTCCTTTGTTCTTGAAGTAAAATATTCTGTATAGTGTTTGCAAACAGTGTTGTGTAAAACAGAAAATCCACTATTTTGCTTGCATCCTCCTAAAACAGGTTTCAGGACTCTAAGCTCTGACCAGCTACTCTGATCCAACAAGACAATAATAATAATAAACAAACCCAGAACCCACTGAGCAATTAAATTCATTCCTTTATCAGATTATATTCGAGGAACATGTTTAAAAGAGTGGTGCCATCAGATATATCACCATAATTTTATTATAAATCAGCTGCAAAATCACAACGTGCATTTCCCAGATTTCGGTTCTAGTATTATCAGAAGCATAGGAAGACAGACTTTCTCATAAAGCTTTACCCAAAGAGTTGGAGTGATCATGAAAACTACTCATTTTGAAAGATTTCCCCTCTTTCTGTTTATGCTGAATTTTAGCACAAGACCATCAAAGTGAGATATTAGCACTACAGTATCCAAATCTAAACCTGAAGGGCTCTCCCACTTACACAAGCACAAGAAAAATCCATTCTGGTGCAGTGACTGGCTGAGGATAGTAGAGATGAAAACCAAAATATTATTTCCCCTAAAGATGTGCTTGATATAAGGCAGCCCAACCTATAGAAAATGGATAAAATCCAAACATCACACTATCAAATCTTTCTGCCTTTATGCTTAAGCTTTGGATGTCACTTGGGTAGCTTTTCTTTCTTGTATCTCTTTAGTATTAGACGAAAAACCAGAAAAGGCCTTATGTCTGAACTGCCAATGCAACTGAGATCTCCATATAAGTATTATGCAGAGCAAATAGGTACAATACAGTCCTTAGGGACCTGTGAAGTTTCCATCACCATAAAATCACATGTAGTAATTTGGATCCACCACGACCTTTCCCAAAAATACCAAGAGCAGGCATCGCACAGACTGCAAATACCAGCCGATAGTTTCAAACCCTCATGCTACTTGTTTCTCAGGATCCTTCTCTGGGATGCTATCCCACTAGGAGAGGAGAAGTGGCTGCAGTGAGTGCACCGGCAGGCTGGGGTGGGTGGACAGTGGCTGCCCTGGCCACCAGGGCACCTACCTCTCACTGCCATTCAGTCTGTCCTACACCGCTGCTTGCTAGCCACTGCCTGCCAAAACTGCTGGCCATCAGAGCGATGTTTGGGGGACCTCATCCTACAGTGCCACCCTCCCATATAGTTTAAAGAAATAACTGCTGTAGATCTGAATATCCTTATTAGGTTGGAAAACAAGGAAGATGAAGCAAAGGTTGTTTGGTAAAATAAAGGGAACTATTACCTGCTATCAAGAGAAGGTGGTAAAGGCTCTAATGCTCAGAATCTTTCTAAAAGAATAAAAAAAAAAATTAAATTTAATTATATTTTTAAGCAACTTTAGAACATTTTTAAAAATACAAACCTGAATTGTTTTCTAAACCCTTGGCTTGAAGCAATATAATAGAGAGTTGGGGACATGATGAATTTCTGCATATGCTCAGATTTCTTGTGCCATTTATTTGTTATGCCAGAGCAAATAAGTGTTCATTGCTCTGACATTTACATTAGTAGAAATAATTAGCCCAGCACATCAAAAAAAGGGCAGCACTTGATTTAGTCTGCGACATCTGAATGTCTCAAGGTTATTTCATATTTGAAACACATCAGACTTTCTGTGCTTTTAGTTTCTAGAATATCATGGGCAACCCAGTAGCATTGTGTCATCAATTCCAAATTAAAGCTTTTAATAATGTTATTTAGAAAATGCCAAGCTCCCAAAGCATTTAATTACCAAGATTTTAATAGACAGGTACAAAAGCTGTTATTGCTCCACTACAATTATATTGTTAAAGTCACAAATCCACAGAAAAAAAAAACCCTAAGTTAAAATATGAGTTTTAAAAACATTGCAATTTCCTATTGACCCAGTGTATGAGTGCTGGAGTACTGGATGAACATAAACTCTCTAAGGATGCATTTGCATGCTGAGAAGTTGTGATTTATCATGTCAAATTATGGAAGATTACAGCTGTGTACTAATATACATTGGTACGAGAAGACTAACAGCTTCTTTAACTCAGATACTGCCTTGCATCCATCATTCATAGGTTAAGAGCTTGTAGTATGCATTCAGGATGCAGAATTTTAAACATACATATTTTACAAGTTATGAGGAAAAGGATTCACAGACACCTACTATGTTGACTATATCAGGTGATACCCCAAGGGAAGTTCTGTGCTTTGCAACTCTGATGTATTTTGAAACTATCCTCAAAAAATTATTTCTCATTTCTTTTAACATCACACATTTCCACAACATCCATTATCACCACAGTGAAAGAACCAGTGCAATTTCAGTTAGTTTGTCATATGAACAATGAGTTACATGTTGGCATCTCTAATTACTATAAAAGAGAAGTAACCAGAAAGTTGACATTTGTATTTCCTGACTTTTAAGAATGACTCAGGTAACACATGCAATCCCCAAAAGAATACAGCGGAGTAGGACAGAATAACACCAAGTTTCTATCCTGGGCACATCACAGTATGTCCAAACGTATTTTTCTGTATTCCAGCCAATGCCCATTGCCTTTTGCTATTTCCCTTAGCACTACTAGAAAGATCTGGCTCTGTCTTCTTTACTCCCCACAGACCACTGGTATCCACTGGTATGATGGCTATAAACACCTTGTATTTTTAAGGCTAAACAGGCCCATCTCCCTCAGCTTCTCACCAAAAGACAGATGTGCCAATCTCTTTGGAGGAGGAGAAGAGTAATACTAGTTCCACAGATAGGGGATAAAATTCCAGAGGAACTGGGACTTGTTGACCTGAAATACCATGAAACACCATGGTGACCTACGAAGTCTGGCAGTGAACCTTGGCTTCCTAAATGTCACAATTTCAACTGACTGTAGGAGAGGAGGTAGGGTCTAGTCTGAAGGGGTAACAAAAAGATTCCTCAGAGTAAGCAACTGCCATCTCTTTCTTCCTGCTTGTGTAAACTGATGACATTTGCTCAATAACTAAAACACCTAAACCAATCTTTTCTTTATGTTTTATTTTTATTTGTCTTACTTCCAGCTTGGTGAAAAGAAACTCAAGAAACATTGTAAGAGGAAAGGCAGACACAGAAACTGACTTTAGCCAAACTTTCTACGTGTTTTAGCTCTAAATATGAAAAATTGCTACGAAAAAATAGTTTCTGTACCAATGAGAGCGTATTCTATATTTTTGACTGCAGTAGAAGGTAAAACTTCATTTGGCCTCTTAGAGTATTTGTAAAAGCTAAGAGCCATTTATTAATAGATTTTTTAATTGATACAGTAGAAAAGTAATAGATTTTTTAATGATGGCTTTAATGAGCTTTAAATTCTAATCTCTACAGATAAATAACCACACTATGAAACAGCCTCCACATACACGTGAAATACAGTAACTTAACATTTTTACAAACAGCAGAAGGAAAATACTGATTTGTTTAAAGAGTATTTCTGAAGTTGTTTGCTGATCAATGCCACAACAGAATTCATGTTCCAAATGCACTGATTTGCAGAATACTCAAGTTTTTGGCAATACCAATATGGAGGTGGAAAACACTTTACCATCTTACTGAGCACCCCACAGTCCTAGCCTGTTTACAAATACCCCAGAATATCTATATTAAAAGGCAATCCTTTAAGCAAAAAAAAAAAAAAAAAACCAAAACCCACCGTGAATGTAATGCTGTTATTATTAGAAGTCACTTTCCTGCAAAAACATCCATCAGTTCAAGAACTGGTATTAAACCACACCAATTAAAAGCATCACTAATACCCAATTTTTGAATTTGCAGGTTAGATTACATTGGATTAAAGAAAACATTGTTTAATTAACTAAAGTAATAAACCCACATTGCTGAAGAATTATTACCTTGCACTTTAAAGAAGACCCTGAACCAAAGTAATCTGCCCAAATGCAAGTGCCAACCCTTATCAGGAGGCTTTTGATACTGCAGTGTATGTATCATTACTCAATCTCTCAAACAATTCTTTCCTTATGTGGGCATTCAATAGTAATACCCATTCCCTAGGAGACTTTCAAACAAACTTCACAGACTGCTGTAGAAAGAAAGCCAATCAAATGTAACTGACAGGTTTATATTCTTGTCCACCATTCTTAAGAAAATATGAAGCTGACAAGAAGGCCTCTTCCAAGGTCCTTGATTTTTTTTTGTCTCATTATGCTTTCTGAATGTGACTTAACTCCACGCTCGTTCCCTTCTCAGTCTCATATTCCCACAATAATTTCTTTCCTTTCTTCTGAGTGTGGTTAAGTCAAGCTATTCCACACAAACACCCTTTCATAGGTGAATCTCTAAAAATAAACTGAGGGAGATTTGACAAAAGAAATAACATTGTTTAGTATACTCCTTTCATGTAAGAAAGGTTTTCAATCTTGCTTTCTACCAACAGAACACCACCACACAATGAATGTCTTAACATACAAAAATAGAGAAGAATATGCTCTCCTGAATCCATTTAATTGCAAGAACAGGTTAATTAATACTGAAGGAGTTCTGACTAATCTTAATATTAAGATATTAAGGTAGCTCCTGTTGCTGCCCTGTCATGCTCATTTTTGTTGAAACACCAGAAATAAATTTAATACTACAGAAAGTTTTAAGCCATGTTTTATTGTGTGAAATTCAACAATCAGTCTCAGAATCATGAAAATATATCTGGAATGTCTTATGAAACATTATCTTGCCCCAACTCAAATCAGGACTGGGTATGCCTAAATTACTTCCCTGAAGTATCTACCTAATCTGCACTTGCCCACCTCCAATAGCAGAGATTGCACAATCTCTCAAGGCAATCTACTTCGATACTTCATTATCCTTGCAATTAGAAAACTTCCCCTTTCATCTAACCTGCATTACTTGCTGTAATTTAAGCCTTTTATTTCTTTGTTCTTTTTACCAGGGTAAGGAATAACATATTTCCTTTCCAGCAGCTACATTTCATGGACATGAAAATTATTCTCTCCTCTAGACTAAATGCTCTTAGTTTTTCAGTTTCTTCTCAGCTCTTGTTGCTGACCCTGTGAGTATATGAAACTTTAAAGAGAACAGTATTGCTTTGTTAGTAATTGGATAAGACTAAGAATAGCAAGTACAAATTGCTTATTAAAAAAAACCCAAACAAACCAACAAGAAACATTAATACTAACTGGACAAAGAGCTAAGTACCTCAAGGAGACCATTTCCTGAAAATAAGAAAAATTATTTATTGCAATATGTTTTTCCCTCTCTGACAATGTAATAACATACCCATGTTGTGCATTCATATACTTCATACTTTCAACCCAGCCTCATCCTAATTTAAGAAGCAGCAGTGAATTCTCTTAAAGTGGACAAGTGACTGAAATGTTTATGCATAATTAAGGCAGTGAAGAATAAATTACACCACAAACCTGAAAAGCTACTAATCAAT
Source organism: Lathamus discolor (assembly GCF_037157495.1). Classification (NCBI taxonomy): domain Eukaryota; kingdom Metazoa; phylum Chordata; class Aves; order Psittaciformes; family Psittacidae; genus Lathamus; species Lathamus discolor. The sequence goes on along the minus strand of NC_088884.1, from coordinate 126,264,598 downwards.
GAGATTCTTACACTTAAAATTACTAAACTACTAGGAATGATGATCTACCAGGTTTTGTACTTCTGCTTGTGCGGGTGAATGAATGCTGATTTTTCCCCTGGCAGTGAGAGCATATTTAAAGAATTCAGGTATGCACAGAAACTCTTCCCCAGGTGGGAAAATAGCAAAAGGAGTGGAAGGATGGAAGACTTATGAGAGGTTTTAATGAAATATTTCAAATTCTGCCAATGACCTTATTTCTTTCCTCTGAACGAAAAACCTTGAAATTGGACAAACAGGTGATCTTCTCTGCCTAATGCCATTTAAGCTGACCTTTCCATTTTATGCCAATAGTTTTCAATTATAAAACCAATCACACTATATTTCACTAACAGAGTACTGTGATTAGTTAAATCTATTTTTATCAACAGCCTGAATGTGAACAGCATATTAAAGTAAAGTGAACAGCTTCGATTGATACACAGAGTTTTAATTTCTAATTCCTTGTCTCCCAGTCTTTTGGTAGGAATTGAAGGTTACACATTATTGAACAGCGTAAGCTACTGTAACTCAAAAGTAGCTTCAAGGATTTGACCTTCATTTTTTCTCAGACTTTTTTCTCCCATGTAGTATATAGACACCAAATTGATAGGTCTGGAGCTATGTGGAAAGTTATTAAAATAAAATCCTTATTTAAAATAAAAAAAAAAAAAAAAACAAAGCTCAAGACTGACATTAAAATTAATTACCACAGTTCTTTCAGGAAAAGAATCTATATCCACCCACCTTTGCTACATACCTTTTATAGATTTTGTAAAAGTCTTTAAAATGCAAGACAATAATTCTTCTCTAGTGTGTGTTCATTAGTTGAGCTAATTGAAAATGCCATTTAGTATTCTAAGAACTAGAACCCATGTCCAGAGCTAGGTATTTAAATCTGTGTTTACTTTATGTTAATACAAGCAGCCTAATTTTCATAGGCTACTGATATCAGCATTTAAGTCTGAGAATGTTAATGTTACTTACTATATCTGAGCATCTTGTACTTGAGACCCTGCTGTGGCATTGCACTGTAGAATTCACAAAAAGACTGCGCTGAATAGCCAAGTAAGTTCTGCAAAGAAACCGTGGCAGGCAGAGAAATGGTAATGCAATTCCCACAGCCTCCCCCCGGAAAAGGTGCTAGAGCATGGTCTTACAGACCACTTCCGTAACCCCCTCCTCTGAGAGCAGGTTTTCTAGTAAACTCAAGACAGCAGCCCGTCCTGCCAGACTCCTGCTGGGTCACAGCTGCAGTACCTGTTAACCCCAGCCCTTGCAGAGGCTTTCATCACAGCAGGCTCACATCTTCCTACAGGCTAGCTCTCACCAGGCCTTCTGGCTGAGAACTTAGGAGAGTCTCTGTTCTGCCTTTACGAAGTCTCTATGCATAAACATAAAACACTCTTATTCCCTCTGTGCTACCTTGGCTGAACTCAGTATCCTTATATTCCCCAGCAGATCTGATATACAGCTACGCTTCACTGGCTCTAAGGCAAACTCTAGGGCTCCCTTAAAGGCCAATTCTCTCTACAACCAGGACCATTACTATCATGTAGACACAGAGAAAAAAATACATTATCTCAGCTAGGACCATGAAGTAGCTGTTCTTTCAAAACTGACTTTTTCCTGATGACTGTTACAATTACAGGGATTAATATTATTAGTCCCCTTTTTCTCTTAGCTGGATATTTCCATACCCAAAAAGCCTGAACTTTAAAATGTCTTGGGTCTGGGGAAGAGTCAAAAAGGAAACACATTAAATTGTCAGTTTAATATATATATATTAGATTCCATGGTGACATTAAATTTCCCTTTTTATCCATGAATATTAAACATTAATGAGGTCTCAGGTACAAAGACATTAAAGTGAAACATCAGAGAGCTATCACTTAGCTCATATACAGAGAAAGAAAGTTCACAAGGGAAGCTAATAAAGGTCAAACCCACAGAACTACCACAAAACCAGAACATACAACAGAGAGACTCAAGCAAACCTGCTTTCAAAAGGGCTATTAAGAAACATATACACATTTCCACAAGCAGAATTTTCATGCAAAACACAAAGAAATGGAAAGTAATTAAATGCATGAAACCTATTCATGTATGTATTCCTAACAAAGTAATGCTTGAACTGAGAGCCTACAGACATATCTTGAGTGACTTGTGAACAACATGTAGAGGAGGCTAACAAACCTTAAAATGAAGAATTCATACGCACAAACAAAATCATAGTAATAGCTGCATCCTGATATCCCTTTTTTTCTCTCATGTCTCCAGTCCTGGAGACTTCCACGCCTACAAGTTTTAACATAATAATTCAAAAACCCAAGCACACAGTGACTACACATAAAGATAATAAGGTAATATGCACTATTTGCATGCCAGCATACACAAAATACAAGGAAAGAAATATATAAGGATGAGTAGGAAAGCAAAAGATCATAGGCCAACCAAGTGACAGCTTATTTTCATATACTTGTAATTGACTTTTCTACCTCTACCATTTTATTCATACACACAACACCTCCCCACAGGTATATAAGCAGATATTCCTTTTCTCCACCCTTGAAGAGAAAAAATTATTGTTACAAAATGAAAACCTACCTGGGAGACATTCAGTATTTGGAGGCATAGTTTAGTACATCTGACAGAAGTATAGTGAGGGGAAATTCTATACCAGGTGTTCTATAGGTAAAACCCAAAACCAAAAGTCATAGATCTTTCTAACTTTATATAGAAATTACAATTGTGTACCTTCAGCCAATTGTGTATCCAGGCTGTATTTAAAAATTAATTTCTGTAAAATCAGAGTTATTATGGTGCATATGATGGCTAGCATATCATATTCTGAATACATAGCATCCATTTAACTGGAATATTTTCACTTCTAAATATCATATTATCACTCTGATATAAAATGGCTTTGCACACATACCATAAATGAAATATTAACAGCTCAACAGTAATTTGTAAATTATCTTCGAACTGTAGATAGGTATACTTTAAGCTGCTTTTACTATATTACAGCATCTGTCACCACATTAGCAGTAACCAATACATGAGACTTCACAAGAGAGATATCAATATCTGTACCATTAGATCTTGGATAAAGCCATTTGAAGAATCCTGTCATTCACCTAAAGCTGATCAGGTCACCACAAACCCTAAACGAAGCAAACCCCTGAGAGTTTTCTACTCCAAGTCATTTTTCTAAACAGCAAAATCTGAACCCCCAGAAACACCTTTCCATAGTCAAGTACATCCCTGAGTTTAAACAAGTGAAGCCCGTTAACCCTCTATTTGCAGGGGAATTATCAAATCCAGTGAGGGTGAAGGAGTTACGCTCAAAGCTGGGCTCAGTATGAACAATGTTAACAGAAGTAAAACAAAAGGATATGGTTTTGTTACTGAATTGAACACCCATACTGCGCTCATGCTAACTGCAAAACTAGTGAATAAAAGATATCTTTTTTGTTTTTTAATGGAATTTCAAAGTGCAAACAAATTTTATTAAGTTTTTCCCATGGACACATTTTCAGCAACAGTACCAAGAACAGCTGTAATTAAAGCTTTACTATAGATCCTTCACTATGACAGTGTCTCACATCCCTAGTGATCACAAGACTACTGTGCTCAGCAGCAAAACCTAGTTTTCAGTTTGTCTTCAAACAAGATATCAGACACTATCCTTAAATCACAAGTAACTCTTTAGCTCCCTGATTTTTCTTGTAATTGGTCTGCAAAATTTTTAAGATACAAATTTTTTCATACATACCCTTGTTCATTAAGCATACTTGTTGGGTTTTATACAACTGGACCCACACATTTCTGCCCCCCAGCACCTCTTTATTTCACTCACACAGGCACAGCACTGATAACACAGCTTGTGACACCAAATTGCAATATCACATTGCCTCATGTCCTTCTGCCCTTCCTGAAGAATATGTTCATGATATGGCACATTGTCAGGTCTTTATTTCAGTAATTACCTGTATCAAGCCAATACTGTACATACAAATCCTACAGAAAGTATATCTATCTCTTGAGTATTGCAACATCTCTCCCATGATACGTCCTGACTTGGAGAACTGACTCCATCACACCTCCCTGCATGCAAACATGCACCAGACATGCACCCACTGTTTTTTCATCAGCTACTCTGTATTCACTATCATTCAGTACTGATTCAATACCAGTGTAAGTCAGTACTTGTCATTCACCTACGTTCAGGTATTCTTCCATGTCAGATTGTCTGTATTTAGCACTATACATAAATCTTTTATGAACAGTTCCTTTCAATGTTTCTGCCACCCAATTTCAGTTCAACATACAGTTCTCACTATGAGTAAGAATAGTTCTTCTTAAGCTGACCTGAATAAGAAATAAGAGCTTCAAAAGAAGTTATAACCTAGTCCTTCTCATACCAGAGACGGGGAAAACCCCTCCAGGTACTGTTAACAGTCTCTTCCAAGAGGAAAAATATCACCGTTTAATCTCTAATCAATATCTATTATCGATATCTATTATTGATATCTGTAGCAAGCAAAACTTAAGCAAATCATTCAACAAGCAATTCAATGAAAGCAATTCATTCAACTCAAGACTCATTCAATTTCTGCATCAACTGGCTGTAACTTCCCTTTCATACGTTAACATTTCTACATCTCTTTAGTGGGATCGTCCTTTGAATCAGTGCTTCACTAATCACCAGGTAGGTGCCTGTAGCTAATACACATGTGGAAATGGAAAACCCAGTGCAGAAAAATCTTTAAAAAGACTTTTACTGGAATTTGTTTTATATATATACCTTTTTTCTTTCTGACAATGAATTAATATTATCTGAAAAAACTGTGATTATCAAACCAGAATTTAGATCATAGAATCCTAGAATGGTTATGGCTGGAAAAGTCCTTAAGATCATCCAGTTCCAACACCCCTGCCATGGGCAGGGACGCCTCACCCTAGATCATGCTGCCCAAGGCTTTGTCCAGCCTGGCCTTGAACACCACCAGGGATGGAGCATTCACAACTTCCTTGGCCAGCCTGCTCCAATGCCTCACCACTCTCACAGTAAAGAACTTCTTCCTTATATCCAACCTAAATCGCCCCTGTTTAAGTTTGTACCCATTACGCCTTGTCCTGTTGCTACAGTCCCTAATAAAGAGTCCCCCTCTAGCATCCTGGTAGGCCCTCTTCAGATACTGGAAGGCTGCTATGAGGTCTCCAAGCAGCCTTCTCTGCTCCAGGCTAAACAGCCCCAACTTTCTCAGCCTGTCTTCATACGGGAGGTGCTCCAGTCCCCTGATCATCCTTGTGGCCCTCCTCTAGACTTGCTCCAACAGTTCCATGTGCTTCTTATGTTGAGGACACCAGAACTGCACACAATCGCCCAAGTGAGGTTTCATGAGAGCAGATGGGCAGCATCACTTCCTGTGACCTGCTGGTCACGCTTCTTTTGATGCAACCCAGATACCAATCCTACACTGAAAATATTCCTCATTTTCCAAAGTTCGAAAGGCATGAAAACCAGTTTTAAATATCTAAAAAAAAAAATACATAACTCACCAGAAAGCTGGAGATATGTATTTATATTGTTGTGGATAATGTGTGTCGTTATATAATGCAAATTAATACTTAGCATAATAATGATTGAATTAATTAATCATTACATAATGTGAAATAAGAACAGCAGGTCATCTAAAAAATCAGCTACAGCCACATCACCACTACAGGATCACCCTTTTGAGCTGGAAGCTAAGAAAAGACCACAACTGAAAAATTTTCTCTAGCAAGTTGTGATTGAAGCCTGAGAGCCATCCATCCACATGGTGATCTGCAATACAAAACCCCAAAACCCAGCACCATCCATAGTAGACCATCTGTTCAAGCTCTTGTGAAATGTTACCTAAGAAATACGCTAAGCCTGGGGTGAACTAAATCTGGGCAAGAACAGATGGAGGTCAGTTTTCTGTGGCTTATGATGAACTTGAGTTTATGGTCACCTAGAGCCTTCCTCAAAGTGCCTCTGGTAAAACCACACAGCCAGCTAATTTCTGGACCCAACACGAACCATTTACAAGAAAAACAACATACCGCTAAGGCTATAATGTGCTCGATTAAATTAACGTACCTGAAAACAAATGCCATAAACAGCATCAACTCCTTGTGGAAAATACGAGGCTACAGCCATGCAATACTATCTAATAAAAAGGAAAAGGAAGACTACACATCACAGAATATACTTACCAAAACATATCTAAGTCATAAAAAGAGAACATAAGGTAAAATAAAACCAGCAAGGGAAGGTAAAGTCATGAAGAAAAATTGCTTGCACTGAAAGTCAAATCAGTAGTGAAGAAATCCCTGTCATCTACCAAAAAGGTCTAGATAACTGAGATATTACAAAACAAGGCAGTACATGAAAGCTCTAACAACTGATGTAATTCATTAATTTAAGAAAGGGAATACTCTGACAGGGCAGATTGTAGCATATTAAAGGCAGTAGGCTGTATCTGCACTAGTACATTTAAAAGTGTTTGGGAGTAATTTTGAGCAAGGGAATGTGCTCTTCCTAACTGAGAACTGTTAGAAGACTCTCTGTCATGCTTTTGCCCCTTGCCACCTAGCCCATACATATTTCTGCAGTGATCATATACTGAGCACCAATTCCCATCAGGTGCTGTTCATTGAGAAATCCTGTTTTAGAGATCAGGAGCTGCATAGTGCAGATGCTGGCCACTCTGTGATAGCTGGCTAACATTCCTGGCAGAGTTAAAATTTTGGGTTATAGCATAGAAGAAAAGCACTGCTTGGATGGAGCATGAATGCAAACACAGTCAAATACCAGCTGTCACACTGCACAATACAATTTCTGACATTTCCATTTAAAAGCCATGAAAAAATATTAGCAAACTCTTTCATACCTGCAAAACAGTTAACTGACTTCTTGACAAAAATTCATAAATATGTTAGCTGTAACACTCCTAACTTTCATTTTTAATCTCAGTAACAAAATCTTCAAAATACCTGCTGAAAAGACTACAGACATTACTTGTAGTGTGTTGTAGAGTGCTGAGCAGCACAGATTTTCATTACTGTGTTTAATTCACAAGGTTTGAATCATCAGTTGGTACATTTCAATTCGGGCACAATAAATACACATAAGAGACATGGCAATATTATTTAGGTAGGATTCTGAGAAAAAAAATAAATCTATAAAACAGTCTTTGCAGACATAGAAATAAAACCTGTAGTTACATTGTTTATTATGTATTGATAACTACTATAGCTTGCATGCTTATTATCAGAAAGTAGAGAGAATTATTAAACACTTGAAAGTTTGGTTGTGTTTTTTTTCATGTTTCCTTTGTGGCTGCTCTAAGTAGCAAATTTCAATCAAGTCTTATAGCAAACTCTTGCAGAAACTTTGACTTCACCCAAGGGATGAACGATGTTATCTCTGTAATAGTGTCTATACGCTATCCTTATGCATTTGCTTCTACAACTTTTAAATTTATCCCTGTTTAACAGGCTGAAAAGTATTCTTTTGATCATAAATTTCTCTTGAAACTAATTTCTGCATGGTGAACACTGTACTTTCTGGGACTGCACAGAATCACACTGAATGGTTGGGGTCAAAATGGCCTCTGGACATCATCTAGTCCAAACCCTCTTCTAAAGCAGGTTCACCTAGAGCACATTGCACAGGAACGCATCTGGGCAGGTTTTGAATATCTCCAGAGGAGACTCCAGAACCTCTCTGGGCAGCCTGCTCCAGTGTTCTGTCACCCTCAACATAAAGTTCTTCCTCATATTCTGATGGAACTTCCTGTGTTTCAGTTTGTGAACATTGTCCCTTCTCTTATTGCTGGACACCACTGGAAAGAGTCTGGTCCCATCCTCTTGAGTTTGTATGCAAGTGTACAGAAGCATGGTTCTGAAACCACCTACCTATCTCTGTTTTGACTTCTCCAACACTGTTTCCTGCAACTCAGCCACCCGATGTAACAGATCATCAGATCATAATAATGCAGGTACCTATGTTTTCTCCAGAAGGTCTGGGCATTCATTGCAACCTACTGCCTTTACTGAATTCTCCTTCTTTACCAGTTCCATCTGGGTGGATGCGTCAGCTCAGGGGCTTTCTGTGTAGAAATGCTGGTTTTAACTCTGCAGAGAGTGCGCACCATTATGCAGAGACCTGGAGCACTTCCCTGGGCTGTGGGCCTACAAGCAGCATGCAGAGCCCTCCTTGCTTGCCTTCTCACACCATGCCCTGATTGCTCAAGCTCCCAGGGGCCATTCAGATCTCCCATGGTTGCTCCTGGCAATGTCCAAGCTATGTCAGCCTCTCTCTCTCTTTCTTGAGCTGCTGGCTTCTGGTGGAGCTCTTGGCTCTTTCTTGGGTTTCCCTGGCTCTGTGAACACCCCTGTATGACTTGATCTAGTGCTCAGCCACAGGACTACAACCATTTTAAAAGTAAAATTACGAGGTGCATTTTTAACGTTTAGAAGGGTTTGTTGACTTTTTTTTTTTTCCAGAGCAGATATATAATAAAAAAGCAAACCAAGAAAATTATAAGCACACACATCAGCATATACAGCATTTAGGGAGATATTATTAAAATTCAAATCCACCCAGAAACAGAAATTCTAGTGGAGCAAACTGGATCCTGGTTGCGTGGCACTCTGTACTCTGGTTTTTGTTACGTGCTGAGTATCTAGTAAATTCACAAAATAGCACTGGCTATACTGTACTGCAGAAAAGTACTCTACTGACGAAACATGACTAGTCCAGAATGGGGAGCCCACAGCACAACAAAGTACAGACACTGACTCCATCTGTTCCCTGGAGCAGTACATTTTCTTTGCACAGATGGGATGAGTGGGACTAAGGAAAGCAAGTTGAATTACTCAGCTCAACTTGTGGAAATAAAAGATTCCTTTCAAAGGAAGACGACATTTTACTGACACCATATGTCCTGGATCGGTATCATATACTGAAGAATAAAGGTCAAGGTGCCCTCTCTGCCCAATCCAAACACTCAGCTTGAACTGTAAGGGTATTTTTAAAATATCTTTCTCCAAGTGCTCTTAAAATTGGCTATTGCTATAAAGGTCTCCTGCTGTGCCTACACTGTTTGCTATATAGCATATCTACAAATGGATTAAAGATGATGCCTGAGTATCATCAGGTGCTGGGGGAAGGTATACACAAGTGAGCATGGGATAGAAAAGTGGGAGACTTAAGACACTGACTTCAGAGTTGAAACGCTGCAGTCAGCTTGTTTAAAGAAGGGATGTTAGACCAGGGTCCCAAGACTACAAGAGGGACCAGAAACCCAGAACAGAAACAACTAATGCTTCTCTCCTTAGGCTGAGGATTTCAGAACACTTCAGACCAACACACACGTGATCATATGGTCGTAGGCCAGGCTGTAGCATGTGTGGACATGTTTTTAATGATGAATTTCAAATTGCCAGATATTGTTGCTGCTTCACTCACATACCCTCTGGAGCTCTGGTCAAAGTTTGATTTTTATCACTTTTGCTCCTCCTCAAGTCAGGGCTTGATATTGTAAGAGTAAGGGTTTTTTAGTTAGAATTGAGCAACAGTACCTCAAATCGCAATGTTAAATACACTCTTTCTGTTTAAATTAAACTAGAGTCAGAAGAGTTACATTTACTTTCTGGATGTGCCAAGCAAGTGAGTAAGGAATATGGAATTAGGTTTGCAGCTTTTAAACAGGAGCTGTGTAAATAGCTTAGCTGCTTTAACCCACTTTGGGCTGTGACAACCCTAATTAGCAGATCTCATCCTCTCTACCTGGTCTTCCTCCAAATTGTCTTGAACACTACTGAGCTCATAGCAGCACAAGTTCCCTGTGCAGGTGTCAGGACAACTAATCTTGTGCTCTATCTTGCACAGGATTTGGCAATATATAAAGACAAAGAGCAGATTTCAGAGGATATGCACTGAAGCATGACGGTTAAGGTCAAAAGCTTTATTTGACATGACTAATGTATGTTTTTCTTAAAACATTTGGTATTTTTAAAAATTTTAGTAATCATGTAACAGACCTACATTACCCTAATGTAACAAATTGTTGTATATATATATTACACAGCTATCGAATACACGTATGTCATATATAGAGCATATAATAAATATTTTTCAAGTTATATCTGACTTTATGATGTTACTTTTTATAGAGTAAAGCATTGAATCACAGTAGATTTTGTTACAGGGGTGTATATTAAATTGTAAGCTAACAAAAATCAACACATGATCAATGTTTATGGAACTACAAAATACATGTTCTAGTTCTCCTAAAATAGATGATGCAACATCGTGTTTTGAACTGAAGCACAAAAGCATTCTTGTGTTGTTAAAAACCTTACACATTGTGACAATCATATGACCTTTTTAAGATAATAAAGTATGAATATTGATAAGAATGTGTATTTCTGTGACAGCAAGCATTCATAATCCATATTAAACTATTTTAAACATATTAAACATTAAACTATATTAAAACATATTAAACTATAATCCATATAAATTGCACTACCAGTCTGTACTACATGTCCATGTTTAATTTCCATGTATGTGCTTTTATTTAAACATATGGGCTAATTATTTTATCTCTTCGTCATGTCATAGATTTTTAAGTTTCATTTGATACAGTCTAAATAAAGCACAGCAAATGTTTATTATAAGTATGGTACTATTAAGAATACTCATAAACATCTTCTGCGTGTTGCAGAAAAGGCAAATGAAACTCACACAGCAGAATGCAATTCATTGTACACACTAAGGGCTCAGAACCGAGTGTCTGTCTAGCTCTCAGCCACACCAGGATATAGCAACTAACTGTGGGATAGAAAGGGGACACATTCAGCAATTCTCCACCTGCTCACAAGCATTATTCACACCTGTAATACAGTGATAAGAGTAATGAGCAGATCAGGTATCAGAGTGGAGTCCAAGTGCAGTGGATGTCCTAGAAAGCAAGGGTAAAAGAGAAAAGAATATGCCCTACACATGCTGAGAGTACAGAGAGGAGAGAACTTACGGAAATGTTACTTCCAATTGAGATTTTTCTGTCATTGACCTAGAAGCTGTTATCCCTGCTGCTGACATCATCATTAAGAATATTCCAGCTCACATGGTGTGAAAACACAGATGACTGTGCATGCAGACAGGGTGATCAGATGTGTCAATATTTATCTCTTTCATCCCTGTTCATTATCCAAAACAATACAAAAGAAATTCCAGATTGCTTGGGCAAAAAGAAAAAATCATAAAATAAAACCACTTGAAGTCAGAGGCATGAAAATGAACAATTTTTACCTTTAAAAACCAATTTTGTTAAGCCCTGTTCTGATGATCTGCAGTCATACTACTTATGTTGAAATCTGAAAAAAACCCACCCAAAACTGAACTATATATAGTCAAGGGGATTCTACTTGGCATTCAAAATGTTTTAATTTCATTCATATGATCCCCAGATGAGACTTGGGTGTCATAAGCATATCTGAGGTTGACTAAATTCCCATGGGCTTATATCTAATAACGTAACATAACTTATAGAATAGTTAGGGTTGGAAAGGACCTCAAGATCATCTAGTTCCAAACCCCCTGCCATGGGCAGGGACACCTCACACTAAACCATCCCACACAAGGCTTTGTCCAACCTGGCCTTGAACACTGCCAGGGATGGAGCACTCACAACCTCCCTGGGCAACCTATTCCAGTGCCTCACCACCTCACAGGAAAGAATTTCCTCCTTATATCCAATCTAAACTTCCCCTGTTTAAATTTTAACCTGTTACCCCCTGTCCTGTCACTACAATCCCTGATGAAGAGTCCCTCCCCAGCATCCCTATAGGCCTCCTTATTATTATTTGCACATACATTAGTATTAATAACACCCATTAGCAGTTGTAATATGAACTGCAGGTTAAGGAAATACAAATAGTGAGCAAGTTTGTTAGTGTCAGGACTCTATTTTTTAAAAAGTGCAATTTACAGGTAACTGCAGAATTTCACAGGAGATAAATCACACTTGAGCTTTTTCGGTCTTTCAGTCATAATCACTGTACCAAAACCTCAGCGATGCTGAGGCTGACGCATATGATCTAAAGTACATCCATGATCCTTTTAAACCCATTCCTGAAACACACAGGACTGAATAGTCTGTACGGCAGATAGGTCAACCTTTCAATAATAAGTTCAGCTGCTTTAGTGACTGTTGAGATAGATTAGACAAGCTTTTTCCACAGGCTTAAAATCATCAAGATATGCCATTTTCTTTATCAGAATTCTGCAGATGCTTTATTTCTTTCTCTGATAGCATCACTGTACTCTCATGAGAAAACACTTCTCAACTGTCACACTCCTGAATGATCCACAGCTTTCTATCTAAGCAGATTTTATGTAATGAAAATAAATTATGCCTTTCCATAAGTATTGCGGAATCTCTACATTTTGTATCCCAGAACCTTTTGATTTAAAAATTGCAGTTGTTTAGTCTCAAGGCGTTATTTTATGATAATCAGGATGTTTTTCACATTTCTATGTGAAAATTTATATTAAAAATTCAGACTAGTCTCAAAAGTTACATCTGCTGGAATGAAAACAAGAACTGCCGACTCCAATGCTTCAAGACTTCTATAACAAGAAATAATTGCTTTGTATTAGTATTAGAAGTTTATTATAAATTCTTTTATTAGGTATCTGCTCTAGTCTTTCCAGCCCTCTTCAAGATAGTGGATAAAACACTGGTTTAAACTCTTAGACTTAATTCTCATTAACATTAGCATACAAGAAGGTTCAGTATATCAAACTGAGGGGAAAAAATAGACTGAATAATTTTAAAGGATTATATACTGAATAAAACTTGAGACAGTGACACCATAAACCCACTGAAAAAGGATATTGGAATGGGTTTTCTGTGGAGCTCAGGTTTCAAACATTTCCTTAATTGCAAACCTGTCATAGAGACTACTGGTCTCAATTATTTAGATCCTTCAAAGTAAGGCTCAACTTTAAAAATTTTCTGTTTTACAATGTTGGCTTTTTATAACACATTATAGCTTTTGGATTATAATTAGAGCCCTGCTTGCTTACTTCAATGATAATAATTATAATTACCAAGTTTCATTAAGAATATTACTTGCAGGGTCTTACGAGCAATATAGTGTGTTACATTATATTACTTTTTCTGCAGCAATAATAAATGACTCAAAATCAGTAATTAATGCCTTGATCAACAACCGAGAATTGGTATAAAAATTTCATCACAATAGACAATATGAAGAAAATAGGACAACATCAGTGTTACAAAGGTTTTGGCACTTTTAGTGAAGATGATAGAACAGAAGGTAGAGGTGGCTCTTGGAGCCTTGTTCTGCCTATGACAGAAAAACATGCTTCAAGACTGGAACTCTTGGGCACTATAGCAATCATAAAATAAAAAATTAAAACCATAAAATATTACAGGAACTACTTTGCCAATGGCAATAATTTAACCGAGTTCCAGAATCTTCATTTCGTATTTTCAAAGAAAGAAGCATGATTTTAATGGGAGTTTCCAAGATACCTTGTCTCAGGTTATGAATTTGACTTCGATACATCAGGGCTCTTTATGTTCAAAGCCCTCTCTGCAAATTACAGTACCCACTCTTGTATCAGAAACTTGACAGCAGACATTCTCTGTCTGGGAAACTGCAACAGAAGAATCAAGAGCTTTCAGCACTTAATAGCTCTTCAGTCCTGGAATAATATATTTCTTACCAGCATGGCCATTAACTCTGAATGTCTATTTACTCAGGAGCTCATGATAGGGAACTGGATAAATTCCAGTAGCAGAGCAACAAGAGGGGCACGCCCTTTTTTTCTTTTTTTTTTTATCCTTAAATGGTGTATTTCTTTGCAGAATTGAGTCTGAAAGGACTACCAGGACCAAAACAAGACCAAGAAAGCCAGAAGATACCTCAACAAAGGGGGTACAAAGACTGAGGTGTAGTAAGATGAGCCTGCTGCAATGATAAAGCCTGGCATTCAAAACGCTGAATTTCAAGGTGTTTGAAAGGCAACATCTGTAGACAACACCAGTTCCAAGCACCTCTGAGAGCTGCAGTTTCTATTCAGCATTGCTAATTCAAGACAAAAAAACTCCAAAATCATAAAGTACTTCTTAGTATAATATTGCATTGCTAAGTGTATGTGATCTGCTTTGCTTTATTAACATAGAGGCTTTCAAGAATGCAAGTAGTTCAGAGCTGTGAAGATAAAAGATAAAAATACAAATATTAGGAGAATAGTAGCACTGATTCCAATGACAAAGTAATTCACTTGTGAAATGCCTCTGCCTTCAATGTCTGGCAAACATGTGACTCCACAAAGCTGTCAGCTTAAAAGGCTGATCAGAAATAGTTACGATGAAAGAACAAAAAAGACATGAGGCACTTGGCGGGTCAACTGTGTTCACACCAGCTCTGGTAACTGTTATGAGCGGAAGTGGTCCTCATAATTTTGATACACATTTTACTGTTTAGTTCTAGTGTTCATTTTAAATGAGATGATTACATTACCATAGCAATGAAAAGCTATACACTGCTAGATGAAAGCTAAATCTTATCTTTCAGATTTACTTTTTACCTTACCCTATTTTCGTATTTACAGCTTGGAGGTTACATGTAAAAAAAAATCTGTGATGCAACTGTGGTTGTGTATACATAAAAGTAATATACAGAAAAATTTATGTCAGAGCTGCTTCTCTGTTTCCCACAGCCTGATCCTCCACAGCACCATCTGCATCTCTCAGTAGTAATCTTGCTATTATTTATCCTCACCTTGTTTCCATTACTACAAAACCCATCTTGCTTTTCATTCCCCAGCCTCTCCTCCCCTTCTCCCCCCACTTCTGACATTGATTAGGAGAGGACTACCTGAACATGTGGGCTTAGTTAAGTGTGGAGTTTCTGTCTAAAAATGTAGTAGCTACTTAATTATGCACTTTTAGTTATCACTGATACAGAGAATTTATTTAAAATTATATATAAAAGAATAAAGAAATACCACCAAAATTACTTTCACAGCTTTTTCCTTTATTTTTCATTCAATAGAAAACTATGAGTAGGCATACAACCAGAATCACTTGAAGGCAGATAAAGTATTATACTTCACTTAATTTAGCCTTTTCTTCAAATTCAATATTAGAGCAATAGTAAAATAATCAAAATTATCTGAAATGGATTTACCTTCAATGTCACCTTTATAAGCATTTTTTTGCACTGTACTGCAACATTAGGGAAGTTTACCTGGGTAAGATATTTGCAACTAGGATGTCACAAAGATTCCTGTATTCTAGTTAGGCAAAGAAGACGCATTGCAAGGTTTTCTGAAGGACCTTGTAGCTCTTCATTCTGCATGGCATTCACTTTCAGTCTCTTTCCAAAGCTCAACAGTTGCAAGACTCTGTCACATACTAAGGACTTGAAAGAAAAGCCTTATCTTTCCAATAAAATTAACAATCCTTTGAAGAAACTCAAGAACACCATACCTGGTTTCAGATTCATGACTGAATCACAAGTATCATAAAATATGAGCTGCAACTTAACTTGTAAAAAAATAATTTGAGTAGTCTGTCTTGATGGTTTAAATAATACTTATTTCCCTCCTACACTCTATATTGAAAATCTGGATAACCATATAGCTGGAAAATAGCAAGTCAGGAGATAAGTGTACTACACGGAGAAGTGGATTAATGTTTGTTATGTTGTTATAGACTTGGGCTGCAATAATTTATTTGAGCTCTGTGAATAAAGGCTCATATGTTTTGGCAGGTGTGTGTGATTTCTTCCTTCTTTCCCAAAAACACTGTAGTCATCACATAGTATAGTTATTACAGGTATGAAGGCAAGTTTGTAGAGACACAAAATGGAATGGCAGGGATGTTTGGAAAAATCATATCACTGTCCTGGATATTATGGGACTTTGGGGCAGAACTTGGACACACACAGTTTAATGATGATTTTAATTTAAAAGAAAGTGATTGCTGAAGCAATGTTTTTTAACTGCTTCTACACAGTCCTGAATCAACATGAAAGACAAGTGTTATTGCAGACACACGTCAGCAAAGAATTAGTCAATAGAAGGTGTGTACAAACTAGGACAGAAATGAAGAAGTGCCATAGATGAGTAAAAGACTATGTATCACACAGGCAGGAAAAGTATACGGATCTAAACCTTCAACTTTACGTTTACATCACAAAAATCTCTGCATAAAAATTACAAAATATTATTTGCTATTTCTCTTTGAGCACATATAAATGATGGAAAGAGAAAAATCTTCACATATTGTATGTTTTGGATACCTTCTTTCATATGATTATCAAACATTTTATTGTGATCATTTTAGAACATTTAGTGGGAATAATTAAGGTCTATCTAAGATCACTGAAGGTCAAGAGTGGAAAAAAGAGAAGGGACAGACTAGGGGATGAGGCATAAATGTTAACATTGAGGATGAGGAGAAGGATTTCATGGAGATGCCTCTATTGACATTTGAAATTCTCTTTCTGTACAGTGCAGAATAATGCAAATAGTTATCTTGTTTGGACAGTACGTGTCTCAGGATAAGTTGCAATTACCAATGACTTTGATGGATAATATATGTCAATAAAGTCCCCTTCATCAAATCAAGTGTTTAATATGTCTGCATGGAAAAAGCTTATGACTCCTAATGATGTCTTTGTTTAACTGCTTTTTTTAAGATACAAGGGCAAGACTAGTATTACAATGAACACAGCCAAACTAGGATGAAAGTATTAGCTGAAGAACAAAACAGAGATCTCAGTTGGCTTCATCACATGCTAAGGAATGAAGTGACAAGTGGTAGTGAGCATGTTTGATTACAGAAGGAGATGGTTATACACACTATGCGGATAGCAGGAGAAATAACTCAGTCTCCTAACTGCAATGAACGACCTGAACGAAAAATTAGTTTAATTTTTCATAAGCATTTACTTCCAAACCCTCTTTCTTCATATGCTTATGTTCCTATCCAAAATAACAATTGTTTATGCATAAGTTGTCAATTATATTCTTTAATTGTTGTAAGTGTTTAAAAAATGACACAATTTTATTGTCTAGAATGGTTGGCAGCAGGAAAGCAGTACAAGCTCATACTTCAGACCTTGACGTGCAAAACCTAACTTTGTAGGAGGGAGTGGAAGAAGTCACAGAGGTTTGATCTAGCAAGTTGCCACAGTTACACCTTGCATCAGCCTTCATAGTATGCATTACTTCATCAGACATAGGGAAGAAGATTTTTTTCTTAACAAATCTCCTAGCAAAATTCTCAGGAAAATCATGCTTATTCTCATGCCATAATTAAGATATTTTGCCATTCATAGCCTTGATTCTTACTAACTCAAAGCTTTACTAAATCAAGACGTTTGACAGGATCTAATTATTAAAAAAAATAAAAAAAAATCTTTAAAAAAGCAGAAGGAAACTAGAGAAGCTTAGAATCCAAATCAGCTTTGTGTGTGCAATTAGACACTGTTAGCAATAAAGATTTAACTGAAAATTCAAAGTGAGTTTATTTGTTATAATAGAAAAAAATAAGATAAAGCATCATTAACAATTACAGATATTTGTTTAAAATTAGTAAAATACATGCATTTGTATTTCTAAATACAAACAAAGCCCAGAAACATTATCTAACCTGATGATCCTACTGCAATTTACTTTATAAAGTAAATACATTACACTTGCAGCTCTTCTCAGATTGACCACTAAAGTTCTTGATCTGTCTGTGGAAACTGTCAGCAAAAGCTGATGTCTCCTGAGGTAAAAACTCCCTCAAATAACAAACAAAACATTGAAAGTCCATGAACTGAAATGAGACCATCCCATTTCAGAGGTATTCATGACCAACTGGAATGACAAAAAAGCTCTGATCACTAATCATGGTGACCTTATTTACACTGGTTATTCAAAGGTAATAGATTATAGATCCCATTACCATTCTCTTGAGCTATACAATTTCCTAAATACATAAATTAGATAGCAAACTAAATATTCTTCCAAATTGTGCCAAGATCTGGCTTCAGTTTTATTTGCTTCACTTTCAAGCCACTGAGAAAGCCAAGACTAATCACAGAATTATAGAATAGTTAGGGTTGGAAAGGACCTTAAGATCCTCCAGTTCCAAGCCCCCTGCCATGGGCAGGGATGCCTCACCCTACAGCATGTCACCCAAGGCTCTGTCCAACTTGAATTGGAGTAGAGAGATTTATTCCTTACATTGAATTAGATTCACCTGTACTCTGAACACTTGCAACTGAAGATAAAAGCTATGAATACTGGTTAATCTGGATCATTAAAAAGAAATATTTTTATTTGTTTAGATGTGGTTTTCCATCTATCTTTTTTAGTTCCAAGGATACTATCCAGTCTAAAATCTAGCCTTTAAGCAATACATGCTTAACACCTGGTTTCACATAATGGCTGAAGTGGGGAGTCATGTCTGGAGGTCATCTTGGTTCAACACCCCTGCTCAAGCAGGGCCACTTAGAGCAGGTTGCCCAGTACTATATCCAAACGGCTTTCCAGTGTCTCCAGAGGTGGAGATTTCACAGCCTCCCTGGGAGGCCTGTGCAAGTGCTCAGTGCTTTGGAATGGTGGTGCAGTTTTCCTGTAAAGACTAGCATTTTTTAATACTTAGGTAATTTTTCCTTAAATCGCCTTCCAGGACCTGAGTTAATGCCTACTGTCCCATCCCTACAATTTTGAATGCAAAAATTCCTTTCATTTTATCTTTTAGAAAAACTCTATGACCTGTTGACAAATTGTGTTAATTAACACTATATGTCAAATATGAAAATCTTCCTTCACATTTAAAAAGAAAATATTTCAGCTCATTTTACAAAAGCTCATTATAAAAAGTTTATAATTTTATTTATAAAAGTAATGCAGGAAAAAAAGAATCTGTCTTAAACCGTCTAAAGCAAACTAAACCAATATTATTACATTGCCTAATGAATAATGAATTGAAAATTACCAGTTTAGCATAATTTATGTTTACAATAATCCTTACATTTCAATGCAATAATTTTGGCCTCATTTTCAACCTATGCAAAATTAGTGTCTTCCAAAGACTTACAGAAAACTGTCAAAAACAATGGAAAGAAGCAATTTTTACCTCTTCTTCAGAAATGGAAACATTCTCAACCCCTCCCAACTAAGAAACAAGACCATCCAGTAAACATTTGAAGAAGGTAACCTAAGTGATTGTGATGTCTAGGTAGGAAACATATTATTTAGGCTACTGAAGCAAGTTAATGATGCTAATTCTCCATCATGGTTAAAGCCTCCTTCCTAGCAACTAGATTTTTATAAAAATATATTAAGCACCTTTCTTTTAATAAATTAAGGTTCTACGAGTTCAGAAAATGTAACACTTGAAATGTATAAACCTTACAAAGTATGGCTTCAGATACACAATAAATTAAAACTAACACCTTCATCACTTAAGTTTGAGGGGTGAGAAGAGAGAAAGTGCCCCAAGTCACACACATCTCTTCATAGCAATGAAACATGCAGTTTTTCTCCCAGGTGATGGCAGTGTGGATTTACCAAGGCATTGCTTACAGTCTTATGAGGTAAAACTCAAGGGAATGAGCAATCCCAAATGAAGAAGAAATGAAGAAGATCTACCATCTTTATCCTGTATTTTGAGGAAATCTTAAGGAACCATATTTGTTAAGTATGAAATCTGCAGATTAGATATGATGTTCTCAATGCCCTCAGTACATTTAAAGACAATAAATATTTATTGATGGGCGCTGAATTTTGCTAGAATTTACCCCTGAAACTACACAAAGAAAAGAGATAGTTGCTTCCTCTGGGAAATCATAAATACAGGCAGATGTTATTTCACATTTGAAACTATTTTGAGAATCCCATAGCATTAACATTCCAAATAATCAATTTCAAGAGCACATCTCTACTCCTAAATCAAATGAGAAAAAAAGACATCTCTACCAAATTAAAATTCATGCTGAAAGAGCTACACCTTGTAGCTCTCTCTCTGTCATACAAATAAATTTACAGGCTCACCTGCAATCAAATAAGCCATGAAGCAATAACGTACCATCCACATATTTGAATATATACCTAGTATTAATGGCTCTTAACTGCTGCAGAGACAAGGGCAGGACCAGTGGGAATGATGATAAATTTCATCAAGTTAAAATAATTTCACTTCTATCTTTTCCTTTCCATGTCTACTGTTGCCCTGCTTAGGAGGCAGCTTTATTCTGGGACTTAAAACACATTCTTTAGTACTGTCTGGAATGCAAATGGTCTTTGGTGCTTAATACGAATTTTGAATCAGATCTTGTAACATGGAGAAAAGGGGAATAATTTAAAATACCTCCTAAATCTAATCTTCAGCAATAGATGAAGACTCCACAAAATCATCTGCCTCTCTGCTTATCTGTATTTCATCCTGCTTTCACTGCCTTGTTTCTCAAATACCACACCTATCCTAGTGCAACCATCACCAGATCAAATTGCGCAGATTCTCTTCTCACTCCTAACTTCTCTTTGTTCTGGTGCCTTTGTAAATCCAGTCCTAAATTCTTTCTCCCATACTCATCTCCTAATGTGATCAGATTCTATGCCTGTTTTTCTCCATTCTTCTTCCCATGTCACTTATAACACAGACTTTGTGTGCCACATTTTCAACTCTAAGCTTCCTTCAGCACACACCATGCCATTTTTCTCCATCTTTCCCACTTACTAGTCCTCAGGATTCTGCTCTGATGCTCCATGGAATGGAGATTAATGCTGCTAAGTGACAGAAAGATCTTTGAAGATCTAGTTATCTATGAAGAAGTGAAACATTTTTGTTGGTAATGCAAACAGTGGTATTTCTAATAGTTTTAAAACTTGTCCAAATTTGGGCCTATGAAACAGACAATAAGCATGGATCTGATTCAATCCCCTTCTCCATGTAATTTCACCTTCCCTCTTCACAGTAGGACAGTAAGACCATTGAAAGTAAAATAACAGGTATAAATAAGCAAAACACTCTTTTCCTTACTTAAGGATTTAGAAATACGTATTTTGCCCGAAAATCTCCCTCCAACTATGTAACCTGATAAGACATATAATGTGATATCTCACATTAGGAATTCCAACCATTATGCCTTATGCTCAGTAGTGTCATAAACCACTTAAACCTGAAAATTATATTAAGAAATATTGAACAAACTTAATAGACATTTCATCAGTTCCACTTACGGTAATTGAGTGCAAAATTCTACCATGTATTACAGTATAAACTGCTTGAGCTAAATCATGGAAGTCCCTAAATTGCTCTTTTACAGTATTAATTGTTACAGCTTGCAAAAGGAAACCCCTGTCAAAAATATTAAAAATCAATTAGACATTTAAAAGTATTTGGCACAAGAATTGCAATTATTTTTACAAAGCAGCACACACTTATACCATACAAATGACTTGCAATTATCATTACTTCACTTATTTGCTCGTTTTAATGAGAGAGAAGTTATATACAGAGTTTCCTTTTTTTTTAGGTATCATTTCAAAATTTGAAGTTTATATAAAATAATGTATAATTTCTCTTTAAATAAACCTACTGCAAAATGCACCTCTATTTTCAGACGCATCTACAAATTAATTTATATATATATCTGAACTCGACACTTTCATGATGTGTAAGGAGAACCAGGTGTCTAGGAAAGGAGTTTACTACAATCAGCAAACTGAACACAGGGCACCTATGCTAGTCACTACAAAAAGCTGGCAAGAAAGCTGAGTCGTTTTCCTTACAGCGGCTCCCGGCAGCTCACATTTGTAACTCTCAAACTTTCTGAAACACAGTTGTGAGCTTCCTCCTGAAAACTAAGTAGTGTGGATTTTTTCACTGGTTACAGTGCACGTGAGATTAGAGAAAGCATAGGTTCAAAACCCCTTCAACTATACCGCATCTGAATACTTGCTTTACGCTTTCAGAAGACTGCCACAGTTAGCTGTGGTAACAGACTGTATTGATCCTTGTACTCTTGTAGCTCGCCTCCTTGGCACTGCAAAGGACCCTGAGATACCTGCTGGATCAGCAAGCACATAGGAATTGCCAGAGCTCCATGATTAGGGTGTTCATTCGGGGGGAGGGAGCACCAAGTTCAGGTCCCTGCACTAATGACTGCTTAATTTAGAATACTGACTTTTCATTGTAGTGGAATCAGAAAGCCTGATTTCCCATCCCAAAGGGCTTCCCTAATCACTGGGTCACAGAGTTCTGTCTGGCTTAAAAGATATTTTAGTACTTAATTCTAAATAGAACAGCTCCATCATGAAAGTCTCCGAAAGGACCAGCCAACTGATTAACATGAAAACCTGAATGTAAATCCCTTGGAAAAGGCAGGAGGTGTGCCTCTGGTCTCGCCAATATTTCAGCAAAATATTTTTAAGCAAAACCATCTTACACCGTCTTTTCTGGCAGCTCTTGTCTCATAAGCTCCTTTAAGGACATCCTCTGCCTATCACCACAGAATAGGGGACATAAGCATCCATGCTACATACACGTTGTTTTCAGAAATAAGGTCAATGACTCACAGGTTTCTTGCAGCTCAGTTCACTGGTCACATTTTGCAAGCCATGCAAATACTGAGAAGCAGCAAATTATCATCTTATATGGCTATGGAATTTGAAACTAAAAATCCGAAGTTTTCTTCTCAGTACTTGACAGGTGAGGTATGAATACATTGACATTTAAATGCTTGATTTAAATGCCTGCAGGGACATTTAGGCACTGGCATCCCTCTTGTAAATTTGTCTTTTAAACACTTTGAGATTTACAGACAAACAATACTTGTAATAATGAATTTGGAGAATTTAATAATAATGTCATCAACTAATCTGTTTAAATTACTTGAGTTCCTTCAGCTAACCTGAATTAAAATGTTGCTATTAACTTTAAAAGAAATAGGATTAGACCTGTTTTCCATTGCTGAAACAAACAAACAAAAAACCCCACTTAAAAATCTGGTAAAGATTACTAAAAGCCAGAAATGTTCCTGTGACATCATTCAGAAAATTGGAGTATTTAAAGAAAGGAATAAAATAATTAGCTGAGTCTATCATGTCTTATACTGCTTGTATACAATAAACATAAATACAATTTCACAAAGTATAAGAAACCGCTTTTTGTCACAGGTAAGATTTACTGGCTTCCAATTCCACTTGGTGCTGTATAACTCACAATGTGATAGAACACCATAACTGGGTAAGCTTTACACACAGAAAACAACAAGAACAACGTGCACCTGGCCCCTAAAACCCAACCCAATGCCAAACCAACACATTTCAAAGAAGAAAAGGAACCCAGAAGAAGTCAAGGCGTTCTGACAGAGCTCAGGACAATTTCTGCTTGAGTCAGTGGGCAAACTGCAAAGGTACAGACTCAGCAACTTCTAATGCTTACTGCCAATGTTCTACACGCAGAGATGTAATAGAATTGCATTACTAATTACCTCCATTATATTCTCCATAGATTTTTACAAACAACTAGTTTCCCACTGCATTAAAGTGATCTACATTTTAGTCTGATATGGGTGGGTGGGTTTTAAGAGTAATAATGTAATGAAAACCTTCTGGTTCCTAAAAGAGCACTATGACATCCACAAGTTGAGATTTAGTCATTTTCACCTACAGCTTCACTAAGAAGAGTCAATGAATAGCACTCATCTAATTTTGGAAGGATAAACTTTTGACCGTGTTAATGATTTTGCTTTTCAAAAGCTTTTCCTCTGTGAGGGAATTGCGGCATGTATGCTTTTACGCATTCAGGCCATAATAAAAATCCTGTTGCTTCAAATGTGGATCTGTGTTGTTGTCAGTTTACTTTAAAGCAGACTTTGTATTATACAGAAACATAGACAAACATTCCCAACTACAGTGTGCATCTTTGTTTTCAAAAATAATTAATTAACTCTCTTGTTCAGTGCACTCCAAATCACAAAGGCTAAGAGGCTGCTTTTCTCAATGATTTGACGCTACCATTACAAGATTAATTGCCCTGGAGTAAAAGATAGAAAAAATAATTAATTTCCAAGCAAGCAAATTGTACAGTAAACACAGAAAACCTTTTCTAGTTTAAGAACACCTCAAGAACCTGACGAGGTTATTAAAAAGTGTTTAATCCTGTAAACTACTTTGATATTACTCATAGTACAAGTAAAGCCCAACTTCATGAAACCTTCAGTTTGGATGCTGTGTTTGGAACCCCAAATCCTTACAAAAAATAATCAAACAATTCTATCGATGGGGAAGTTCTTTACAAATTTGTGAGATAGTTGACTGACAAAAGCATTAAGAATAAATCTCTTTCTTGATGTCCTTCAGTATATAAATTCTGTTATACTTCAAGCAACTAAATAACTGCCTCTTCAGGATTGCATATCTTCACTGCCACATACATACGTAACATAAGATTTTCTATGCTATAAGCATTTTCACAGACATATGTGACAAGAAACAGCTTAACTGTTCTTCTATTCATGTTCACAATGTGATTTTTGAAGAACAGAGACATCACTAAAAGGCCTGAAAATTCCTATACATCCTTCCAACCATGGATTTTATATGAATACCTGATCCACATAATATGGTACATATGATCTAGTCATACAGGTTTGAAGTTCTAAACTTAAAAACAAATCACAAGATGTAGGGATTTCATTAGAAAAAACATACTCCCAATACTGGACATTCACTGACATCAAGTCACTTAATAGGCATCAGTATCTCCAGAGATCAGCATTCTGAGCTAGACAAGTAAATGACAATTAAGATCACCATGTGAGGCAACTATTAATAATCTATTAAAAGAAAATAAATCCTGTAAGCATGAGGAGAGATTTCCTGCAAGCAAAAATATAAGAAACTGTGTGTGAAAATGTGTTGGGGTGGAAATCAGTCTTTATTTGATATATCTTGATATTCTATATAATTGCTTTTCTTATAAATATATCACTTATTTATTATTCACATTTTTAAAGTACATAACTAAATGGAAAATAATCACATATGGTGCAGGAGATAAATCTTTCATGTAGATTCAAGCACAGTAATCTTAAGGAAAGCAGAGAACTTGTATGAATTTATAAGAAATAATTAAAAGTATGAAATAAACTAAAGAAATTGGACAGGACAGTGAAAGGCATTTCATAATAGTGAGGTTAATTAAATCTTAGTAGTTTTCCAAAGACAGTGATTACATTTAATTAAAATTCCAAGGGAGGAAAGGAAGGAAAATGTGGTATTTGTATATACCTACATAGTAGTATTAACTCTGCTTGGGCTTCTAGGCTACATCTATAGAGCCTTCTGTGGAGAGACAGGGCAGACTAACTGCCCAGGCTCAGAGAACTGAGCTTTTCCAGATCTACCAGCTAACAGCTAGTGAGCATGCAGTCCATAGGACCAGTCTAGAGCTAGTCCAGAGTGAAACCCTCTGGAGCACACATAAACAAGACATTTGGTCCTCAACAACAAACACTGCAGTATCAACACTATTTGTTGATGTAAACTCAGCGGATGGACACCCATCAAAGCCAAAACTTAAAAAAGGCATACATCAGTTTGCATTCTGCAGTGTGGAAACACAACCAAATCAAATCTTGAGTTACTCTCAGGAGCACACTCATTTGCAACTGCCTCACTATCAGCAAAGTCTGCTCACATCAATCTGCAAAAGGTTATGTGGATTTTCTGTCAGCAGAGTTTGAGCACTTGGCTTTAAAGACTGCTGGAGCTGCAGAAGTCAGCCAGCTGCAGTGGTCTTTCCCAGTTACGCTGCCTCACACCAGACTTCTCTGGCCGTTGATGCTGTGGCATGACATGGTGCTTCAAAAAGACAGTGAACCTAAAGCAGACACAGCCTCACAGTGGTTTCAGTCACTCTAGCGCAGTGCTCAAGACTGATGGGTAAGCTCAGCTAGCCTCCACATTTCTACGTTGTTCATGGGAACCTTCAATGGTGGCTGTGAATGTATTCATGCTGCAAAGCTCCTCAAAGAAGAAGCTCACTTAAGTTTTATTTTAAACTCAGCATTCATAACAACAAACTGACAGAATATAAAGAATAGAATACCCTGAAAATCAGGAATTTCTCATCATTCCTATACACTCACCAGCTGCCTATCCTTCACACTACTTTACTATATTCACATCTATTTCAAAGCAGTTTGGAGGAAATCCAAAGAGCTACCAGATGCTGTTTGCTGTTCCCCAAAGAGAACCACAGATTATATCATAATAACAGACTGCAAATCAGAAGTAAAACTGATACATCATAAATCCCTTTTTAGGGTTCTATTCTGTAGTTTGAAGTTTCTAAATATGATTTTGTGTTTTTTAATATCTGCTTATATTTTCTTTTGTTTTCCACAGCTGGTTTCTTTGGCTAACATTCATACTGCCCAAATTGCAGGCAGAATATTCTTCCTCACATTGACCTTTGTGGCACTGCTTGCTGAGAGCGTATTTTTATTTAGATTTCCAATACTGGCATGGAGAAGTGTGCAAGGCTGCTTTTCACATTAGTGGAAAGTGCCAATAAGCACACAGGAGATGTGACATTAGACACAATCCAAGCCTTATCAGTAGTCAAAACAAAGATAATTAATCTCAGTCCTGCCCCAAAAGAGACACTGTTTATAGAACGTAATGAACATTTCCATCGGATCTACAGGCAGTAGTGTTTTCAGTAGGACAAATTTCCATATTCTGACCATAACAGCAGAAAGCCCTTAGCAGTAGGAGATCCATTCACAGATCTACTACCACCACAAAGTAATACTTGGTAATTTACCAGATTTTTTTTCCCATATATTTTATCATCGCTGAAGAATTACAATAGAAATATACTAACAACCTTCCAAATTCCTGTCTACTTGGAGTTTTTTCCCCAAATTATACAGAGGACCAGCCCCCTTGAGTGCTGAGATGATTCTCTTTCTAGTATTCACGTAACCCAAACTGGTCTTTTCTCTCAATATGTATTTCTCATCAATACGCTTCCTATGTAATTATACAGAAACACTGAAATCATATTCAATACCACCTTATCCATCAAAAGCATCATACAGTGCTTTTGAAGCTGGCATATTTGAAAAGCATCCAGAATGACCTATGAGGCTACTGGGTCATTTTGCCTTTCCTCTGAATTAACAGAAATAATGTTCCTCATCCCAAAAGGCGAACTTCTTACCTAAAAATTCCAAGAAGTTGTCTTTTGCTTTTTGAGTTGTGACACACTGCTCTCCTCAAAATATGATAAAGGTAGTCAATGACACTTTATCATTTCTGGTTTTATTCAGTATCTCTGCTCATGGTGGAAGAGACACATAATTAGCAAATAGCACGACTTCTGCACCTCACACATCAGGAGGGCTGTGATGTTATGCTCCTGCCACCATTTCCCATACCAGCTTCTGTAAGGCTGATGTGATAATAACACACTTTCAATTCACCAACAGTAATAGGAGCACTGAATTCTTTGTACAGTAAAATTACAAATGAAACAAAGGAAAAGCGTGAATGTATTAAGATTAATGAAGCTTCACATTTAACTTAAATGTCATGTTGTGGGTTTTTTTAAATGTTAATACTGGAAGACAATACTTGACAATAACTGTTCTGCCACCCACAGAGTAAATGCAAATAAATTGGACAAGTACTGAACTTTTTATAAACCAGACCTTTAAGTACCAAAGGAAATCTTGCACATTTACATTACAACTTTCATTCCTCCTTCTTTGCATCAGACAGCACATGGAAGACTTATTTAACTTACCTGTTAACTGCAAAGCTGACACAAACACAAAAATGAAAAGTAAAGCACAAAATTCTTTGAAACCACTAGTGCTGTAATCCATTCCTTTTCCTGCAACTGCTAAAGCTGTTATATCTCTTGCTTTCTCTTCTCCGCCCCAGCCTAAGTGAATTTCTAATTTTGAATCAATTCAAGATGACAATTCCAAAATTGCTTTCCTTTATTATACTATCTTATTGCTATTTTAATTCTATTTCCTACTGCATTATACCCTATCCCCTATCTTATGTCTCCACCTCTTTTGTATAAAAACTTTTTTGCCTTCATATTCCAAGTTTCCCATAATATCAAATCTGTCTTCATCCAAGCCTCCAATTAACTCTTGCTCTAAAATCTCCCTAAAAGCTTACTTTCAGGGCTTGTGTTTCACAATACCTTTGTATGTTGTTCTGGGGAGACAGGATGGGTTGTTTTGGTGTTTGGGTTTTTGTTTACCCCTAGGAGAGTGGGGGTGGGTGGTGGTGGAGGGGTTCTTCCATGCTGTTATTGTAATTTTACATTTTACAACTGTATATTGCATTAAGTCAAATATGCTCCTTCATCACAAGTATTTCCAGCATACTCATGAAAAAAATAAATACAAATACCATTACTAGTGAGAGATTTGAAAGTTATTTAGTTTGCCACTTCAAGTGAAACATACAGATTTCTCTGAAATCCATTAATCTGTCATTTCCAAGCTATTAGGATGTGTTTCTTCCAAAAGTTTATGTTTCATGATTCGAACTAATGATTCATAAATAGTTAAATGTGCCTTTTGCATAAGTGCATCATATATTTTTGAAAAACAATAAGTCAGATATGGAGTAGAGGAGCGATTCTAATATATAAAGATTAGTGAGAGAGTGACACTTGCACTTTATAAAAATTAATGTCAGCTGATCTTTGCTGAAATTTCTATAGCATGCTACAAAAATGGGAGCACAAATCCTTTTGCTTTATCACAAATGCAATAATATTGTGACAGGAAAAGTCTACGGCAAATCTCTAGCAAAAATAACCCATTAGCTCCTTCTGGTTCGTTAGTTTTTTGAGTCTTTTGACTTTTTTCTTTCAAGTATGTTACTATGGCTGCTAGTTGTCGTGACATATTATTTATGAGGCATATGTCTTTAGTTAAGCACTGTTTTTTTTATGGATCTTTTTGGCAGGTTTTACTTACTGCCAGATCACAGAATCACAGAATCACAGAATCCCAAGGGTTGGAAGGGACCTAAAAAGATCATCTAGTCCAACCCCCCTGCAAGAGCAGGGTAACCTACAGGACATCACACAGGAACTTGTCCAGGCGGGCCTTGAATATCTCCAGTGTAGGAGACTCCACAACCCCCCTGGGCAGCCTGTTCCAGTGCTCTGTCACTCTTACAGTAAAGAAGTTCTTCCTGATGTTAACGTGGAACTTCCTATGCTCCAGTTTACACCCATTGCCCCTTGTCCTATCACTGGATATCACTGAAAAAAGCCTAGCTCCATCATCCTGACACCTACCCTTCACATATTTGTAAACATTGATGAGGTCACCCCTCAGTCTCCTCTTTTGCAAGCTAAAGAGACCCAGCTCCCTCAGCCTCTCCTCATAAGGGAGATGTTCCACTCCCTTAATCATCTTTGTGGCTCTGCGCTGGACTCCTTCAAGCAATTCCCTGTCCTTCTTGAACAGAGGGGCCCAGAACTGGACGCAATATTCCAGATGCGGCCTCACCAAGGCTGAGTAGAGGGGGAGGAGAACCTCTCTTGACCTACTAACCACTCCCTTTCTAATGCACCCTAAGATGCCATTTGCCTTCTTGGCCACAAGAGCACATTGCTGGCTCATGGTCATCCTCCTATCCACCAGGACCCCCAGGTCCCTTTCCCCTTCACTACTTTCCAGCAGGTCACCCCCCAACCTGTACTGGTACATGGGGTTGTTCTTCCCCAGATGCAAGACTCTACACTTGCCCTTGTTAAATTTCATCCAGTTTCTCCCCGCCCAACTCTCCAGCCTGTCCAGGTCTCGCTGAATGGCAGCACAGTCCTCTGGTGTGTCAGCCACTCCTCCCAGTTTTGTGTCATCAGCAAACTTGCTGAGGGTGCACTCAGTTCCCTCATCCAGGTCATTGATGAAAATATTAAACAGCACCGGTCCCAGCACCGACCCCTGAGGAACTCCACTAGTCACAGACCTCCAGCTAGATTCTGCGCCATTGACCACAACTCTCTGCCTTCTTCCTTTCAACCAGTTCTCGATCCACCTCACTACTTGATCGTCAAGCCCACACTTCCTTAGCTTATCTATGAGGATGCTGTGGGAGACAGTATCAAATGCCTTACTGAAATCAAGAAAAACTACATCTACCGCTCTACCATCATCCCTCCACCTAGTCACTTCCTCATAGAAGGCTATAAGGTTGGTCATACATGACTTCCCCCTCATAAAACCATGTTGGCTGTTCTTAATGACCCCCTCATCCTTGATATGCCTAGTGATGGAGTCAAGAATAAGTTGTTCCATCATCTTTCCAGGGATGGAGGTAAGGCTGACCGGTCTATAATTACCCGGGTCCTCCTTCTTGCCCTTCTTATAGATTGGTGTGACCTTTGCCATCCGCCAATCCTCAGGCACCTCGCCCATTTCCCACGACTTACCAAAGATGATGGAAAGTGGCCTAGCAATGACCTCCGCCAGCTCCCTCAGCACCCGTGGGTGCATTCCATCCGGACCCATCGATTTACAGATGTCCAGTTTGCATAGCTGATCCCTAACCCAATCCTCATCTACCAAAGCAAACTCCTCCTTTGTCCTGACTCCTTCTGGGGCTATAGAAATCCGGGGCCCTCGGGGAGAGTCTGCAGGAGTAAAGACAGAGGCAAAGAAGGCATTCAGCACCTCTGCCTTCTTTATATCCTCTGTCTCCAGGGTACCCACTTCGTTCAGCAGTGGGCCTATATTGCCTCTTGTTTTAGTTTTATTTGCTATGTATTTGAAGAAGCCCTTTCTATTGTCTTTAACCCGACTAGCAAGATTGAGTTCCAAGGAGGCCTTAGCTGTCCTAATTGCCTCCCTACATCCTCTAACAACTGTCCTATATTCCTCCCAAGCGGCCAGCCCCTCCTTCCATAATCCATAGATTCTCCTTTTCCACTTGAGTTTGCCCAGCAGCTCCTTGTTTAACCACGCCGGTCTCCTAGATCCCTTACTTGACTTCCTACTCATTGGGACGCTCCGATCCTGAGCTTGGAAGAAGCGGTCCTTGAATGCTAACCAACTATCTTGAGCCCCTTTACCGCCTAGTACACTTTCCCATGAGACTTCCCTTAGCAGTTGACTGAAGAGGCCAAAGTTGGCCCTTCGGAAATCCAGAACTGTGGCTTTGCTAGGTATTCTATTCCTCCCACACAGGATCCTAAACTCCACCATCTCATGGTCACTGCAGCCAAGGCTGCCATTGACCGTCACCACTTCGACCAAACCCTCCTTGTTGGCGAGTACTAAATCTAGCAGCGCTGCTCCCCTAGTTGGTACGTCCACCATTTGCATTAAGAAATTATCATCAATGCACTCGAGGAACCTCCTAGACTGTGAATGACTGGCTGTGTGAGTCTTCCAGCAAATATCGGGGTAATTAAAGTCCCCCACGACGACTAAGGCATGTAGTCGCGAGGCTACTTCCAGTTGCCTGTAGAAAGCCTCATCAACTCCTTCGTGCTGATCAGGAGGTCTGTAATAGACCCCCACAACTGTATCACCCGTGCCAGTCAGCCCCTTGATTCGTACCCACAGACATTCCACTTGCTCCTCATCCGACCCCGGACAGAACTCAATACATTCTAGTTGCTCTCTCACGTAAAGAGCAACTCCACCACCTCGCTTCGCTGACCTATCTTTCCTAAAAAGGACATAGCCATCCATGACCACATTCCAGTCATGTGAACTGTCCCACCATGTCTCTGTAATCGCCACTAGATCATAACCTTTAGCCCGCACACAGACTTCTAACTCCTCCTGTTTATTCCCCATGCTGCGTGCATTGGTGTACAGGCATTTCAGGGAGCCAGTCCTAGTACTCTTTTTCCCCTGCGGGACAGGGTCTAAAGAGCTATCCTTTCCCACAAGTGAAACAAGAGATTGATAGTCCTCCTTAGCCCGCCACCCTTCAATCCCTAGCATGTTCCTCTTGGGCTTGTCCCCAACAGGCCCAGTTAAATCCCCTCCCCCCTTCCTAACTAGTTTAAAGCCCTGTCAATAAGCCCTGCTAACTCCTGCCCCAAAACCCTTTTTTTTCTCTGGGACTGGTGTATCCCGCCTGTCACCAGCAAACCAGGTGTCCCATACAGCAACCCGTGACTGAAAAACCCAAACCCCTGCCTTTGGCACCAGTCACGTAGCCATACATTAACCTGCAGAGTCTTCTTATATATCCCTTCACCCTCGCTTGCAACAGGTATGGAGGCAAACACCACTTGCGCTCCAGACCCTTTAACCAGCCGTCCCAGGGCCCTGTAGTCTCTCTTCATTGCCCTTACGTTCCTCGTAATAATTTCGTCACTGCCAACCTGAAAAACCAGCAGTGGGTAGTAGTCAGACGGCTGCACCAGTTCAGAGAGCTTATTTTTAACATCTCTAATCCGAGCCCCAGGCAGGCAGCAGACCTCCCTGTGGGGTGGATCCGGTCGACAAATGGGCCCTTCTGTTCCCCTCAGAAGGGAGTCACCCACCACAATTACTCTTCTTTTCTTCTTGGTTGGGGAAGTTCTGAGGCATGTGGGTGAGTGACTAGCCCTGGGTGACTCACTAGATAGATTTGCCTCACCATCTCCATTCACCTGGCCCTGAATTTCCAAGACCTCGTACCTGTTATTCAAGGGCAACTGGGAGGGAGGAAGGGATTGTGAGGGTTTTCGCTTACCTCTCCGAGGAGGAACCTCCCTCCATCCATCCTTGTCCATTAAGCTCTCTCCTTCTGTCTGATGGTAGGAGGGAAGGGGATCCATATCTTGTTGAACCACTTCCCTCTGCCCTTGCCTTAGGGTGTGGTTCCACCAATCTATTTCACTTTCACACTCTCTAATGGCTCTCAACCTTTCTACCTCCTCCCTCAGTTCAGCCACCTGCCTGAGCAGGTCATTTATTTGCTCACAGCGAACACAAGCAGTGTCACTGGCTCCCTCCAATACAAGTGCCAGGCTCAGGCATTCGCTGCAGCCAGAGACCTGCACAGCTGCATGTCTGCAGGAAGGCTCAGTCTGGATACCCACATTAGTACTCACTACAGCTTTCGATCGTGTTGTAACCATGATCTATCTGGTCAATCAATCCGTCTACGTCCCTCAGCACTCCTTCCCCCTCCTGTACTCCAGGCGAGTCCTCTCGATGAGGCGGATGGAACGCTTCCCTGCCCGCTCGCCTGCCCACTCGCCTGCCCGCGCGAACTGCCGCGCAAACTGCCTCGACCCTCTGCCTCGACGCTCTCTGTTTGCCGGCTCTGGTCGCCGCGCTCCTGGTCGCCGCGCTCCCTGGGAAGGTTTTTTAGCCACTCCCAGCTGGTGCCACTCCTCTTGGCTCCGCCCCCTGTGAGTCAGCCCCTCGCGGGAGCTGAGCTTCCGAGTCCTGGGCAAGTCCTGTTGAGGACTTGAGGCTCCCTCCTCAGTGGCTCTTGTCGCTCTGAGGTGAGGCTCCTGGACGCTGATCTCTCCCCTCTCCGCTCCGGTGTTGCAGGCGTCCTCTCACAAGCTACTCACCTCAGCAAGTCCTACTCACCTCAGCAATATACTAGAACATTTTACTGGCATTGGTCATGTTAGGACTGTAAATTAAAGCATCCTGGATGGGGAACTGGAGCTTACTAACTCAAATTATAACCGTTAAAGAACAGGAAAGTTGTGATATTTGATTAATTAGGAAAAGAAAAATTTCTGTATTACAAAACATAGCTTACTATTCGTGACATTCTAAAATAATCATATAAAAACGATCCATCTGCATCAAGAACATCTCACCATAAAACAAGGAAGGATAGCACTAAGTACGTCATTATTAGACAATTTTTTGTTTCATTGCTCCCAATACTTCAAATTTAAGCTAATTTACTTAACAGAACATTAAGAACTTATATTAGCCTATAGATATAAAAGAAGAAAACTTCTTTTAATCTTTTCTGCTCTGTTTAATTACCTACACTGAGAAGCAGAGTAATATAAACCCAGGTGGAGTACTGTGTTAGCTGCTAACATGCAGCTGTATGTAATTATCTTGTGCCATCTGAAAATCCTGTTCTACCAGGCTGAGCTAGCTTGAGAATCTGTGCTCTGTTGTGTTACACAAATCTAAACAAATGTTATTCAACAAGCTTCTCATTTTTCAGAGAATGAATAGGACGTGCCATTAACACATTAAACATCTGTTAGAAATCTCTACATCAAATCAACATACGAATGATTCATCAAGAGAGGTTTAATCTAATTACTTCACTGATACATAACTGTGGTATCATTTGAACAGCAACAGCAGTGAACATACACAAACTAATATTCAAGGTCTAGTAAAGACAGTATAACTGCACACAGAAATCTGTACAACCACAATGTCACTGATGATCCAGTCCAGCTCAATTAAAGGTAGAACAGGTGTGCCTAACTAATGCGCTTGTCACACATTTTGACTGCAGTACAGACATACCCACTGTAGTCAGGAACACCTAGGTGATATTTAAAATGCTTTCATATTTTCATGTTTCGTGTTTCCTTCCCCCACTCAAAAAAGAAAAACCCTCAAAAAAACCCCAACTTTTCTAGCATGGTATTATTATTCCATTTACTTTTCCTTTGTTTTTTTTTTTTTTTTTTTTTTGACTCAGGTGGGTACAGTTAGGCCAGAATTAATTACGTAGAGGAACTGAAGGGACAGCAAATCTCTTCGCAGTTCTAATGCAATTACTCCAATTTAGGAAACAGCCTAAGCAGAAGGTTGAGCTAGCTCAAATTCAGTCTATTTTAGGAGGTCCTACAAGGCCATAAATTGGCTCAGTCTCAAGACTTTTGGAAGCTCAGTACCACACAAAGCCTTTCCTAGCCTTTGAACTCACTTCAGAGGCCTGCTGGGGGGTGGGGATTGAGTGATCTCTCTCTATATTCGTGTGTGATCAGCAAACACACAAGTATCAAGTAGAAAATCACCTATAATTGTGACATCAATTTCAAGACTTTCCAACAATATTAATGGAAACATGCAATTTTAAAGCAAAATGAACAACATCCCCACACCAACACTATAGCCTCTGCTAGTAGGTAATAGCTGCAAAACTCCCAAGCTGAGTTCTCCCAAGCTGTAACTTGGCAGTTGCTATTTATGGGGTCTCAGGAAAGACACTTACCTTCAGGAAGGTAGTATTTATGACTGTGCTGTTACCTCTTGCAGAGACTGCCTTTGAAAGACAATTCAGGGGAGATGGAATACCTATCAGGCTTTATAAAGTACTGCATCTTAGTCACACCTAGGAATTTGTAGATTGATGAGTTCTTTTGAACAACCTCTTTCAATCTACTTCTGGTCTTCCCCATGCATTTAGCCCAACACCTGTGTGAAGCACTCTTGTGATTTCTTGATACAAAGCCTGGTTTAATGTAATTTTAGGCCTTTTTTTGCTGCTTCTCAACAGGAATTCTGGAACTATAGAAATAAGAGACCAAAGTGGACCATTTAGCCTAAAATTACAGAATCTCCCAATAACTAGGTCAATATACACATTCTGATTCCTTTTTTGGATACCTACCTTAGCATACTGGTAAATAATTAGTAATTATTAACCAAGCTCCTGGCTTATTCAAAGGACAGCAATAAACTCCTCCGGAGGACAATTCAGAGCCTTAAATTAGGCTTCTGCTCAAGAACTGCTCTCTGGGGAAGTCATGTTCTCACATATTTTGAAGAGGTCCTAGGGAGTCTAGTCAGGTAATTTAGTCTGCTCAATTAGATGCTAATAGTCATACCATACTGATATCCTCTAAGTTCAAATATAGTGCAACTCCACTTACATATTTCACATGCAAGTTTGTTGTGTTGCTCATCTGCATGTAAACAGTTCTCCAAGGCAAACAAAATGTACAAGCGCTACCTTTGTATGGACATCTTGTTAAACATAATGATTATCATTAATATCTTTTACAGTATTTGTATTTTGAAATGTCTCCTAGCTCCATAATAATCTCATATATAATATTTGGTGACATGCTCAATGATTTAAGTTTATTTAGGACTGAAACAAAGGTAAAGAACTAAACAAATGAATTCTTACATAATATTCATTTGACTGATTCACAGCTAGTTAAGCTAGCTACAGAATTAAAGACAGGCAAGGCTCTTTTTCAAAAGTGAAAAAATACCAGTTATGAGTTTCTTAAAGCAAAAACTTTGATAGCTCTTGATCAAAGTATCTGAATCTACAGATTATCTGTAATGTCATATAATAACCCAAACCTCATTAGATAAACCTCAAAGGGGTAGAGGAAAGAGAAAGAGAGTGAGTGAACAGCTGAGCAAGAAAGTAATCACTTGAACAAAGGCACAAAAACAATTAACAAAAAAGAGTCATAGAATACGACCAAAAATATTTCTCATCCACTGCCCATGGCTCCCTGGTAAACTACATCCCTAGTTCTTTTTTCATCATGAAACTTAACTTGAGAAGAAGTGTGACCCCAGGGTTACACTTTCCCTGTCCCAAGCAAGAACAGAACCACCGAAGTCACCTTCTGAGGCCTCACTCCCGCAATGTTAAAATCATGAGAGGGGCATAACTGCAATTAGCTCAGAAAATGAGTCTGTCTCTTTATCCTTGGCCATATCTAGCCTTGCTGCAGCTTTATCATTATTCTAAAACGGTATGTCAGTTTTTCAATTTACACCATGATCTTGGCCATAAAAACGCTTCAAAGCCAATCTAAGGATGCATATGATTTATTGCCCTACTGTAACCTAAGTCACATTAAATTAAGTAGTATAATTCATTACTTTCTCAAGAATAAATACTCCTTCATATATTATTCTGTTGGAAATAACAGGAATAATTGAATCCTTGACATAAACTTTATGAGAAATACGAAGATGTGGATTCTGCACCTACATGCCTTACACTTACAAAACTATGGACAGGGAGAGACCTACTTTTATATTTTATTTCTGTGTTGTATAGTAGCGAGACACCATTTAACTGCCAAAGGATAGCTGTTCCCTTCTCAAATTCTAGAAGAGAAAAAAAAAAAATCAATGAAATTGTGAGATAAAAGCCAATTACATATTAATAATGCAATATGATAACAATGTATTTTTTATCAGAAAAATAAACTAAACATTCTGAAGTTTTTCAGTAGCTTACTGTTTCTTCTCCAAGTTCATACTTCATGGTGCAATATCATAACTATTTGGACCAATTAATGGCCCAAGGAAGAATATCTAATACAACAAATATACAGAAATTAGGTCCTCTACATACCACCTCATGCTGCTTCACAATCAATAGATCAGTTATTGGCGTAATCTTATGCCATATTCAGCTTTTCATGCCTCAAGCACTAGCTTGCTATCTAGCTGATTTCAACTGGGATATACTGGGCTCTTCCCAGCTGCTGAAATGACTGTTATAGAAACTCTTAAATTTGTCAAGGTAAGGCTGAGGAAAAGATCAAGAATTGAATATGTGTACTTATTATAGCACTTTCCCGCATGAGTAACATGCAGTGAAGATACTATAGCTGCAGAAGTTAAGTAGCCTTATCATGATGTAAATGGACTTCCATTTCCTCCATAAGAAGTTAAACAACTCTATCTGTTTCTACTGTATTTACAATTGAAATATGTCACTGATTACTAGCAAGAGAGGCCAAATGATACTCTTGAACAGACTCAAGAGCTCTTTTACACTGAACTGAAGAGCTGCTGAAGAACAAATTGAGTAATGTGAAACAGGTGGCAACACTGACATACATCTACTCCAGCCCAAATTCACAGTGCAGCTGAAGAGAAGAGCACATAAAAGGTAACACTGATCCAATGTCAAGTGTCAAAGGAGAGTGGAAGCAGGAGCTTTTATTCAAACATTCAGCCCACAAAATTACCGCTGCTTGAACATCTTTGCTTTCGATGTTCAACTGACACCCTCGCCCTTAGACTGGCTACTTCATGATGTCAACATCTGCATCACTTCCTTTCCCCTCTACAGTCAGCATTACAAGAGATAAAAAAATTTTCAAATCTGCACTCTGTACTCTATGTCTTACTAAGACCCTAAAAACTGTTTGCATAACCAAAAACATAGTCACAGAATTTAACAACTATTGCTATATTTATAATAATATACTATAGCCCTGAACACAAGTGTCACAAAACCATAAAAAGCAGCAATTCCTGAACTTCAGTAGCAGTCTCCCTGAATTGCAAATATGTGACAAAACCATGAAAAATGCACGAAAAATGCATAGCTTTAATACAAAGGCAGTAAAAAACAAAATTGTGTCTTAACCAATCTCTGTCAAATAAGAAGGAGGTGGGTAAGCAAGGATAAGGTGAAATCATAATTTTTTCAAGAATTAAGAGGAAAAACATTTATAGTCAAAGATACAAAGTGGTTAATATGTTAACTAAAGATACAATATTACTGGATAAATATGACAATCATTTGACTGAGATTTTATCAAGATACACTTGAGGATGAAAAGCTCTAAGGGACAATATAAACTACAGAAAATACTGACTAGGGAACAGCACTGCAGGAAAAGATATGTAGAATAAGATACAATATACCAAACGTGAACAGAATTAAAAGATCAGCACTGTACGGTAGAGATTGTATGTAGAGAGGCTGTATAGGCAGCTCTAGCAGAGTAATTAATTCTCATGTATTGATGCAGCTAAACACAGAATACTGTAAATATGCTGCTAAGCTGTTTAGTCAGAGTACTGATAGCAAGAACGCGGAGCAGTAAAAAGATATTTTGCAATTAGCGTGGTTTAAACAAAGTCAGCCATAAATCACGCAGTCGCTCTCTCACTCCTCCCCTTCTTGCCCTCCCCCTACTCCCGCAGGGACAGAGAGGAGAATCAAAAAGAATGCAACTCCCACGGGTTGAGATAAGAACAGTTTAGTAACTAAGGTGTAACACAAATCACTACTGCTACCACCAATAATAATAATGATAAAGGAAATAACAAGGGAAGAGAATACAACACCTCACCACCAGCCGACCAATAACTCCCCCCACCCCACCCCGACCGAGCACCGACCAGTAACTCGTCCAGCCCCTCAGTCCTAGCCCTTCCGAGTCACTCTCAGTTACATCCTGGGCATGACGTGCTGTGGTATGGAATACCTCTTTGGCTAGTTTGGGTCAGGTGTCCTGTCTCTGCTTCCTCCCAGCTTCCTCTCCTCCCTGGCAGAGCATGAGGCTCAGAAAGTCCTTGGTCAGACTAAAACATTTGTGTTATCAGTTCTGTTCCCAGGCTAAAAGTCAAAACAGAACGCTGCACCAGCTACTAAGAAGGAGAAAAATGACTGCTACTGCTGAACCTAGGACAGCAATGCAAGAGCAGTAAGTCTGATAAAAATCAGAAGGCATACTGCATAAATAGGAAAAATTAGTTAATATACACTAGAGGAAAAAAAACTTATTGAAAGAGCATAGTAACTTCTTATAGATACATAAAAAGAGCTAATGAAAACAATGCAAAAGTATATATAAAGCAGTTATTGGCAGAATATGAAGAAAGAGCCCTCAGAGTATGAAAAGAAATATAAGCCTAAATAAATGCAAGTATATTTAGTGAAGCTAATTGGGTTGTTTTGCTGAAAGGAAGGCAACAGGGTCACCATCTTGGAAAGTGCTCACAAAGAAAGAAATGAAGAGAGGTGTGGGTGGGGGGGAGTCTAATGAGCATTCTGTAGAAAGTCATAAATAACTCTGAAGCAGCCGGAATGGAGTCATTGAACCAGACTCTCCTTCCAACCCCATCATCCACAAATGCAAGTATTGAATTATGAAGGATGCAACTATTAAGAGTAAAAGTGCTCTTCAAAGATATATGAAGTTGTCAGAAATTGAGGGGAAAACATGGAAAAGAACTAAAGATGCTGTATTACACAGGGTCAGTCCTGGCTCTACTGAATACAGTAATGTGACAAAATGACAGTACACAAAGAAAAGAGCACAGTAATATTAATCGTGAAACTATTCTCATTAACATGAAATAAAGTAACACATTCTGTCTAGAAATAAATGTAAATAGTCATGTCGATTCTTTTTATTTAATTATAATAATGCTCACAGCCAAATATTTGTGCCTATTTAAAGCAAATGAGGCATTGGCTAGAAGGTTAGTCAGACTCTGTGTCTGGCCTTAATTAATTTTCGGATGCTGAACATCTTTTGACTAGGAATTTCACGGTCAAAGGTCAATCCAGGAGGCAGGTGACTTAAAAAGAAAACAGGTTTCTAAACATCTTTGAGGATCTAGTGCCTCCTCTACCTCTTTTTGCTCCAACTTAAAATATAAGAACGAGTGAAATGGTGTTGTGAAGCCACAGTCACTTCATGTTGAGTGCATACATGTTCTTGGGAAAAGACACAATTTCATATTCATAATTCTTGGCTTGTATCTTTTTAAACAATACAGTGATCAAATATCATGTGGGATGTTCCATGCATCCTGTGACATAATGCTTGATTTCGTAGAAAAGAGAAATTGAAGAACTCTAAACACAAAAAACCCCAAGAAAATCTACCAAATACTTTAGGCTGTGTAAGAATGATAAAAAAGAAACTAAAGAGAACACACTAAAATAAAATAAAATAAAAAAAATATATGTACTGGACAAGATAGACAAAGTAATGGCAGCATCAACAAAACCCCAACATTCCCCATAGTTTAAATAACTTAAAAAACAACTAATGGAAAAAGCCCTCTAAAAACCTGCTGTTGCATTCAAAGCAATGTTCTAGCTAAAACAAGTTGATTCACCAATTAAGAGAAGTATTTTTTAGTAGATTTATAAGGGAGAAGTGCATAAATGCCTATATTGACAGAGCTGGAATCACAAGAAAACTGCATCTCTCATTCTTAGGAAGGTTATTACAGAATTTTTCATCATTGCCATTTGTACTTAGCCAGCTTATAGTATAGTAAGAACTTCGCTGCTTCCTTTAAGAAAAATACTGTCACAATAGATGTACTGCAAGCATTTTCCATAATATGAAGTCAGATCATAGAAAGATGATAATCACTTTATGAAATATTGACATCACATCCAGCCTCTAGAACTTTAAGCCATTTCCATAAGAGACAGTACTGCTCACACTGTAACAAACCAAGAGACTGTAATTACTCCTGAAAACATCCTAGAAGCACAGCTAGAAATTTAAATTAATTGCATAGGTAATATCTTGGTAGTAATTGACTTTTATTTCTCAAGAATTGTTTTAACTTTTCAACAGAGAGCTATTCAAGCTAGTATGTAAACTTATTTAGGGAAGTCAATTTGACATACAGCAGAGCAATAAAGAATGGTCTGGCAAAAATCATGTACACTAAAAATAAGTACTTTTATGGTCCTTAAGTAACTGTGGTTGAAAAGTAAATTTTTAATACTACCTTTGTAAGGTCAAGCAGTAACCTTAGAAACTGCTTTTTAAAAAGCCTCATTTTACATTTTTACCTATTCATTATTGTAATACAGGTTTTGCTACCATTTCCTCTTCCAGAGCAGCTCTGCTAGTCAAAAAATAGCAGAAACTTTAGTATTTTGAAAATCTTTCTTCTTGGCAGGTCAGAAATTAGACAACTTAAAAACACCAAAATCATACTTTCATGACTGATAGAATAATAAACAAAACAAAACAAAAAAGAAAACAACAAGGAACATTTCATATTAAAAAAAACAAACAAACAACAATGGTGAGAGTAAAAAGATGACATTCCAGGTGAAAACAGTATTGTTTCCTTGGGCATTTGGAATAAAGTCCTAGAGAAGACATGGGGACAAAATGGATAGTTTTGGTTCTCACAAATACATTTCTAGTTTTCTATATTTTCATTGAGGTACTTTTGAAAAAAAAGGAAAGTTAATTTATTATCATATATTTTAGCTTATTTGTGGCAGAACAGCCATGCCTCTTGTACTTTACTAACATTCATGTTGATATTATTAATATTTATTGATATTTATTTTTTACTGCACTAAGTAATTAATGTTTTTCTTAGTTTCCAAACAAAAATAGAATCTTCTAACATGTGAGGGTTAATGCTCACATATTTATAGTGAAGAAGTTTTATATTTAGTCATCCAGATTTCAATTGACTGGAAATGTTCTCTTAGTTTTCTGAATCACAATCAATTACTGGTATAGTTTTGCTTGGATTTTTTGATTAGTCTAACTTGATGTCAACAACACTAAATCTTTAAAGTAAAGGTGCCTGCAAAATTTATCATGTTGACGTGCTCAGCATCTTTGAATTCTGCACAAACCAAATAGAAATTAATGTTTCTTTAAGCTTGCTAGGAGTAAGTAATGGGTATACCTGTGCTGTGGTTTAAACTCAGTCAGCAATGAAACACCTTGCAGCTGCTCACACGCTCCCCCATGGTCGGGTGGGGAAGAGAATTGTAAAAGTGAGAAAACTTGTTGGTTCAGATAAGAACAGTTTAATAACTGAAAAAATAAAATGAAATAAATCAAATCAAAACAAAACAAAACTGTAATAGAAAAAGAAAATGACACACATGGGGGGGGGGGGGTGTGGGATATGAAATGGGAAAAAAAAAACAAGAAAGAAAAGTGATGCAAA
This sequence comes from Lathamus discolor, assembly GCF_037157495.1. Classification (NCBI taxonomy): domain Eukaryota; kingdom Metazoa; phylum Chordata; class Aves; order Psittaciformes; family Psittacidae; genus Lathamus; species Lathamus discolor. The sequence continues at coordinate 126,221,824 of NC_088884.1, read as the reverse complement.
TGAAAAACAGCTGCTTACCACCAACCAAACTGTGCTCAACCTGTTCCCAAGCTGCAGCTCCTGGCCAGCTTTCCCCCAGCTTCATATACTTATCATGACATTATACAGTATGGAATACACTTTTTTCAGTGAGGTCAGCTGTCTCAACTGTGTCTCCTCCCTCCCAGCTTCTTGTGCAACTCCCAGGCAACTCACTGGTGGGGTGGTATAAGAAGCAGAAACGTCCTGTGTAAGCACTGCTGAGCTGTAATGAAAACATCCCTGTATTATCAACACTGTTACCATCACAAATCCAAAACATAGCCCCATACTACCTACTACGAAGAAAACTAGCTCTACGGCAGTCAAAACCAGCACAAACTGGAAAATAAATCTTTCCAAACTGAATTTATCTTCATCTGTTTCACTCTTATAACTGTTCAAATGCTTATACTATGATAAGGAATGAGATCTATACTATAATCTATACTTAAAAGGTAAACAAATTGATAAAACAACTGACTGGGCAGTGACTGAGCTGAAGAGTATGTGAGAAATATTCAATACAGCTGAATTCATGCATTTCTTCAGTATATCTAAGTCATGCACACGTAATTCATTCTGAAACCTGACATTTGCACAAACCCATCAGGTAACTAAATTCACAAATCAGAAAAGAAAAACAAAATCAGTTTTATAAAAAGCAATATTGCGGGCCCTACAAATCAAAAAGTAATTATTTGCCTCTCCTTTCCATCACAGATATGGCAAAGAAATATGATTTTCTGAAGCTAACAAAAAAAATTTGTATTTTATTTATATTTGACATACTATTTCAAATTAATGTTTTTTGTCTTTACGGATCACAGTCTTTGTCTATTCCTCTCCTGAAGCCAAAAATACAGATTTCCAAGCAAGGACAGGAAGATGTCTTGCCTGTATTCCACTTTACTCCAGCTCCCTCCCACATGCATATGAAGTAGTACAAAAGTTGCCAGAAGTATTATCACTTTGGAGAAACATTCACAAAAGATTTATGCTGGAGCAGTGGAACAATAGTAGAAATTATAGCTCTAGCATAGTTTGTACTATATGCTGACTTGCTTGCCTCAGTGCCTGTCTAAGAGTAAAGAAAGATACAGAACAAATGTTGGGCTCTTTATTTCCAAAGAATAGGGCACAGAAATATGAAAACAGAACAGAACAGAATAGAAATAATAGCTTTTCCTGCATGTAACAGATAATTTTTGAAAGCCAGGCCTTCTTCAGATTGATACAATTCCTCTGTATATGGCTTGTGGTTTTTTTTTTAGTAGTTCATATGTCACTGGATATGCCAATGACATATGAACTAGTTCTATCTAATCATTATATAGTGTGAAATTTTAAATTATTTAGAGATATTTTAAAGAAAGACAATAGTTTCTGATTTGCCAAAGCACAGGAAGTAAGAGAGAAAAGCAACTGTAATAATTACGTTAATACAATAGAGAATACTTCAAACTTGATTTTGTATTCCTTTTCTTTTCATTTCTTTTAAAAGACTACTTTTTGAAGAGGCCTGTATAAAGAATGAACACTGAAAATTTTAAATGGAGATTTTCTGCCTTCTTTTTCCAACATGATCAAGCATTCAAAATATTGAAGGCTAAAAACTTGCTCAAAAGCTGCATGTTTTGTCTTTGGTTCTCGGCAAGTGAATGAAGGTACAGAGGGGAATTCCAAAGACATAACTAATACATTGGCCTTAACTCCTAGAAATTAATGTGGGTAGAAAGCACTATTTCTTACATTCTGTATTTATAATACGCATTAATATTTTAGTTTTTGCAGTGTCAGATGTCAGTACCTCCACTCGACACTCAGTGTATTACATCAAATGTCGGAAAGACTTTAATTTGAGGTTGAGAGATGAATTGCTCTCTTTCCTCCTCGGACTTCTAAATCTTATGGTCAAGCAAATAGCTCAGCTGTCAGACATGCCCAGGAAATAGTAACAGAGCAGAGCATAAATCCCAGACCTGTTCTAACTTAAAAATAAAAAAAATAAAAAATAATAAAGACCATCGATGGGAATTATTTATAATAGTACTGACAAATGTTATAGATACATAAATTTCTAAACTATCTCACAACATAGAAAGTAAATAAAGCATATTTGTTTCTGAACTCAAAAGACTATATCCTTCTAATATACGGGTTTGTTCTGATCAGTAGCAATCACGCAATTTTTTTCCTCTTGATGCTTTAACTCGCCTACCTACCTTTTTTCTTCTATTAAGTGACATCATCTTTACTAACTCTTTTGTTCTAATCACACTATATTAAAACAATATAACTTAATTCAAAGTAATACATTAAATAATGTGACTGTTCAATTTAAAGTATTTCTAAATTGGTTCAGACCTTCTATTATTAAAAAATGATAAAATGTTATAGCATCCAGTCTGGACCATTTTCAGAAGGAGCTGCCATCATGTCACTAGCAATAAAGCATCCAGCATTCTAGGGGATCCAGGTCTAAATATTCTAAGTCTTCAGAAGAAAACTAAGTTATGATTGGTAATTTTCTCTTTCAGAATTGCCCAATGAGGGCAAGTGCTCCAATTCATACTAAGAATTGAGTATGAAGAGATTTAAGTTTTGAAATATTATCAAGAATGAACTTTGAATGAGCTTCACTTTTGCCACTAACAGAGAAGGTGCCTTATAGGTACGTTTGCTGGGTGAGCATGACTCACAGGGGACCTGGCTGCACTTCAGAGCTTCAGTTCCTTACCTTGGAGCCACTACAGAGCCATCCCTACAGAAACCCCTTCCCCAACAAAGGCAATTCTCAAGTGAAAACACATAATCCAAGTCCTGCTTGTGGCCTTAAAAGCAGGAAGAATATCCTTCCTTGCTTTCATGAAAAACACATCAAGGTTAGAATATGAAGGATTATGTGTTTGAAATAGAGTGTAATGACTTGAGAATGTTGTAAAAAGCATGTAGTAAGAAATGAATATAAGGGAATGCTCCTTAGTACCAATTATCTTCTAATTTTTAGAATATAATTATATCTAAAAATTATAATAGTACTTATAATTACATATTTTTTATCCAAAAAAAATTGAAACCCAAATGCTGCTCCAAAAGTTTCCATTATTTTCATTGATCTCTTCATATTCATTTCACACACTTATCGCACTGAATTGCTTTCTCGCTGTGAGCTGTGTACACTTCAGACATCAGAAAACTCAGGGTTTTTTTCTCTGTTGAACTAATAATTGAAAAATGTCCAGCCAATTTTTCAATATTTTCACAAGTTGTGCGGGGCAGCATGGCTCCAATCAAAAATTCAGTAGATAATGAGGAATCATATAAATGTTTAAGCTGAATATTTAATCTCTGGAGGAGTAGCTTAAAAAATACCCTGCACAAAGAAGCAACTTTGTACATTAGTATTTGCAATATAAAATGTCCTGCAGAATAAAACTTCTGAAATGAAAATCTGAAGTCCAAGCTTCCCGTTCTTACTGTCTGCAGAGTTCACAGACAGCTTATTGCTCCTCTGCATTAATTATTTTCCAAGAGGTTGCTTAAGAAGCCAAGAGCTTGTAATCCTGGCAGGGAAACAAGAGGCTCAGGAGAGTCTTAGCAGCAGTCCAAGAGTTGTCTGTTATACACAGGATGCTAATATATAAAATATAGATCCTATCTCCATTTCCAGCTGACAGCACAGGGTTATGCAGCAGCTGGAAGGCAGGATCAGAGCTCTCCCTTCCAGCAGCAAAGAAGATGAAAGAAGATTACTTTGTCATCCTAATTGTTTGGATTTTACTTTCACCTTCAACATACTCAGAAATATACTCTTGAGAAAAACAGATGGGGGTGAAATTAACTGATACAGAACTCTCTGACAGTATTAATTATAGCATCATTGTCCTATGCCATGGCTAGTTCACCTGTTGCAGCATGCCACTGATTTCCTTACTGTACCATACAGCCCAGGGAGCAGACAGGGCGTCGAAGAGCAAAAAGGGAAATCTCTGCCAGCATGTTCAGAGAGACTTAACTAGTATGTACTCCTGAGACTGGAACTCAGGCTGCAAGTCTGAAATTCCAAATTTCAGTGTGCCACTGAGCTGCTATTTAATGCCACTGAATATCCTATGCTAATCACACACACAGGATCTAAACATAATACCATAATATACTAGCTAAGTTAACAAGCCTTGAAAACCTCAAGGGAGAATTTTCTGAGAGAGCCAACTGTGCCTCGGAGAAGGCTAGTGCAGTGTTGTCTGCTACAAGCCTTAAAATCATCTGTGACTTTCGTGCATTTTGATGCCAATATGTAGCACTGATATAATTATTCTTCACATTGTAGATTAATGTAGATAATTATAATGTAACTAAACATTTAAAAATCAAACATGAAAAAAGATATGTCAATATTTTTAAAATATCACAATATCTAGCAATGGTTATACCCATTTGCAAGGCCTCAGGTGACTTTTTCATGCACCCTTCAGAATCTTTTAAACTCAACTTGAAAAGTGTTTTGATGTCAGTTTATAATATTGACTAAAATACAGGCATCAACTGGTTAAAATTAACTGGACAGGCCACACGTAGTTGTGAATGAGAACAAATAACTGTTTAGTATGGTAGTTTTTTAAAGTACTAAGAGTACTCCAAAAACCTTTTGAAACTACTGAATACTTTGTTCTCATTTGAGAACAAGTTTTAAGTAAAGCTTTACGTAAAGGAACAGAATTATCTGTGACCTCAGCATTTCTTCTAAGCCAATTCAAGATATACTGTTCAATTTTTAAAAGGGCAAACTTTGAAAAAGGAAAATCATTATCTGCCAGAATTGTATTTCTCTATTCCAATCTACTACTTTTTATTTTGTTGAATTTAAATTAGTATGACATGCTTTTTTACATCAAATAAGAATTCATAGCAAGCACTGCACAACTGTAAATGGATAAAAAGTACCAGGAATTCTTTGGGCTAGAATCACTCTCTCAGTGCCAACAGAACAATTTTGTCATATGCTCTTGAATTAAAAAAAAACCCTCTTGGCTAGACTCCATCCCCCTATTCAAATAAACACTTAAAATGCTGCATTCCATTCTGTCCATTTATTTTATAATATTATAGCAAAATGTGGTTTAGAGTTTCAGATAAAGTAATTTATTATATTCTTCAGGGTTTCACGCTTGAGAAAGGCAAAATTGTTTGACAGGCTTCATAAAATTGCAGCTATGAAATAACCAAGTATTTAACATACAGCTACTGTACAACTGTTTATTACTATTTGTTTTTATATGCAATTATACTACTACTACATCTCATATGCACACCAGGTGTTAATAAGTAATATTTCTGCAGGCAGATTTTAAAGATGCTCATGGTGGACATCAGCTGTCAGCAGCAACGAGATGTGGTCACAATTCTCCTTCTCTTTTTCACACTGTGCACCCTCCTAATGATTGTGCTAAACCTAATTGAATGTGTCCTGGTTTAATTTAATCTGGGTTGCCCTCTATCAGTAACTTTATTGCCTCACTCAGAGTCTCTATTGATCTAAAGGTGTAGATACACAACTTGTTTTATACCAGGAGAAAAGCTGTAATGCTGGTTTAAGAGATCATACATCCCAGACCTGACTATCTTAAAGTGTTTTTGAGATGGCAGAGGGAGATTTTCTAGAGCTCCATAAAGAGTGGGATTTGGAGTTTTCCAAATTTTTAGCAATTTGGAAAACTTGGACATGTGGATTGATAAGAGGAAAAGTCTTTCACACATTCAAACTGCATGTGTCTAATCATGAATGCATGCCTTCCTGATTTACATGAGCATAGGTGCTAGGCATGTGCAAATAGATTTAACTACAGAGCAAAGGTTAGACACTCACTTTTCCATTTCACATATTGCTGAAGGGAGGTGAATCACTTCAGTAATGAAAATCTAACTGTTCAAAATGCTTTTATTTTCTGAAAATACATCATTTTAACAAAATGAAGGGTAATACTGTATGGAACTTTCTTTTCTAATGAATTGACAAATTAATTAAAAACATAATTTCTTTTTTTGGTTCTGAAAACATCAGGCTAAGTCAACAAATGCAAAAACCAAAATCTATTTATTCTTACAAGATCTACATAGTTTTTTAAATATAATTCATTCAACAATTCAGTTTCCATCTCAGCTACTTTCCTAACCACTGCTTTGAGATTTGAAGTTTCTTTTCCAGGTTACAGTGCAAGAAAAATATAGCCAAATAAAATTCCACTAATACATCTTTTTGATACATTTTTATTTAACCAGGGGTACAGAGCTTCCTCTTGCTGATACAATAAATATTTACTGTATTTCAATTTTAATTTTAACGAATGCTTTAGGCAACCATAATTGTTTAATATATTTCTACACTATACATCCATTGCAAGAGAAGACCACAGATTAGCCTATTTAAACAGACAAGTTCAAACTAATTGAAAGCAAAGCCCAACGACAACAAAAAAAACCCCACTCTAGATTCAAGTGCAACTGTCTCAGTGAACTTTTTTAACCAGAAAATCATTAGAGAGCTGTGGGGGACACAGCAACTGAAGAACAGCAGCTGATGGGTCAGTCAATTTAACAGTGGCAGGCAGTAGAAGAGGCAGAAGGCAAATACTGGTCTGTGCTTAATCTCAGTCTAGTGATGCTGAGAAACACTGTCCCAGAATCATACAAAAGCCATGACTCCTCTCCCCACTCCAAAATTCCCAGAGTATACTGGAAACCAGAGTATATTGGAAACCTTAAAATGATGGCCTATCTCCTCCTGCCACTTTGGAAAAACAATGGGCCCAGACAAAGACTGAGAGACCACAATATCTGAGACAAATTTAGTATGCACCTTAGTGAAGTCCTGACCTTTAACAGAATATCTGATGAGCCAAAGAGAATATTAAAGTGTTGACCTTTCCATCTAAATCTTCAGCATAAAGACAGGACCTGGGCTTTATGATATATTTCAAAATTACACTTCTACTTCAAAATTCTTCCTTGCATATATCTCTGTTTATTATTTAAGTTCTGCACTGCTAATGAGTAAAAGTCATAAATCATGAGTTGTCTAGCTGAATTAACTAGAAATACAGAGATACAAACAAGTAGGTAGGTAGAGATGGTTTTGAGGATTTATTAAACTATTCTTAAACTATCTACAATGTCAGGATACAACTTAAAAGAAAGAAATGAAGTCTGAACATATTAGAAACATTTTCATACTGAAGGAATTAAAAACTAGTCACACAGGTCTGGCAAGAAAGAAGAGATGATGTAAGGTAATGATTCGTCGGGGTTTGTTTGGGTTTTTTTTTTTACCTATTTTTCTACTTGCTGATTCCTATGAATTTCATTTGGTCACAGACATGTCAAAACTTTTCCACATGTAGGCAACAGGGTGTCATCCTTGTCCTTGCACAGGGATGATATATCTTCTGTGTTAACAGTGATATCCTAAAAGTTTCAGGAAGATTTGAAAGAGTTGGAAAGACCAATGCAAGTTTTTGGGAACTGAGGTGAGAAAAGAGAGAAAAACTGGCAGACGATTTTGGATGACCACCAGAAATCAACAGCAGTCAGTGGACACTGAGAAACAATGAATAATGAAGGGTGAGCAGAGCCTGAGGAGGCTGTGACTGGAGGTAGGACAAAGGAGAGTGGTGCAATAGGGACCAGAGATGGCTGACGTGGAGAGAAGACCTGCAGAGCTGGTGAAATTAATGCCAAGAGATGTGCTTTGAGGAGTCCATCAAGACAGGACATAGTAGATGAATGAAATGGTATGGTACCTTACTGACTCACAGCACACATTAACTTGGACCATATCTTTCTAAAAATGGATAGGCATATATTTCAGATGAGGGGAAATTACCACATAAGTGCCATATATTGTACACAGAATTATCATTATTATTATTATTTAAACTCCAAATTTAGAATTGAAAGTTCTCTGCTGAATGTTTAGCACAACTTTCCCAATCATCATAAACTGAAACCTCATTATTTTCATGTTATTCTGCTGAGTTTGTCAATATTAAATTTGGCAGATTGCATGCTAAAAAGCACTGGCTTGGATTTGCATTTATGCCCAGTTCCCAAAGTCAATCGTCTCATCTGCATTGTCTTCCGAGCCACTAACATTTTAGATACTTTCCGAGAAATCTTTCTGATGCTGCCAAGGAACAGAGAGAGAAAACACTCAAACTGCAATTGTTTCTTCTGAATTTGCATTCTTGCATCCATCCAGTTTTACAAATCCTATCATTACACAAAAGGTCAAAAACTGCCACTGGCAAAGACTGTACTTGTCTCACTGCAATGTTAGTGTTCAGTTTACTAGCATGACTAATTATCTCCCATTGCTGGCTAACATTTAAATCAATACATTTAAACAAATGTCTCTTTCTTAATAGCATGGAAGATTAAAAAGACATGCCTATGGTATAGGTTCCTAATTTTTCATGTTTCATTTTTTGCATGTTTTATTGTATTAATTTCACTAAAATTAGCATCACAATATATCCTTACTTATATAAAACAACACCTATCATTGGAAAATGTAACACACCCCCCCCCCCCCTTTCATGAGTTGTACTTCATTGGAAAATAAACTAAAATTTAGAATCTGTTCAAAACACTATAATATCAAAATTGAGCATAACTATAATGAAGTAATATGAAAATAGAAGATTGATGGAAAATAACAGTCATGGGGGAAATAAAGATTACTGAAAATGTTACTGTTCTGAGCAACTCCTCTGAAAGTACAGCTTTTTATACTTTTCATGTACAGCCAATTGGTGCAACCTTTCCTCCCCTCAATCATGATTATCACAACTGATTCGAGGTACACTAAAATTAATTTATAGTTAATTGAAAATGAGAAAAGTCCAGTGTATTTCACGCTACTGTCATGCCTTTTTAGTGTATACATCACAGCAAGTCCAATCTTTCTTCTACTCACTTTCTTGCTGTTTTCTGAACATGTACTACATGCTCTAAATAGAACATGCCAGTTTATAATTTAAAGTTCAAAAGTTTCCACTGAAACCTATTACTTCTTAAAAAAAAAAAATCACTTGTTAATTCATGAAAAATACCCACACTTTGCTAAACTTTATTCACATGAGAAGTAAATAAGATGAATTACTTCAAGAACAACATGTGTGAACAGTATTCAGATTTTTTTATCATGTTACCCATAATTTGAATTCAACATCCTTTCCTTTGAAGAAGAAACAAATTCTTTCTGTAGTTTTATCGAAAACTGAAGGCCAGAGGTGAAATAATTTGTGACTCAGTCAATAAATACAATAAAGGACTGACATCTGGTAAAAGGTAGCTTTACATATGTAACTGACAGGTTGATGGCAGATTTAATAGCTGTGTAGGCTTACAATAAATTTGACTTCAGCTCTGGGCAAATCATGTTACGAAATTCTGTCATGTCACAGAATTTCTTAGAGATGACCCTGTTGTATAATGGCATGTCACCCAAGAATATTCTCTAGTGACCTGTTTCTCATCCAGAAGACGAAAGAGTCGGATTAGTATTCCTTATTTAAAAGTGCCATAGCACTGAAAAACATTTTGATCATCCCACATCAGACAACAGTAACTACAGAACTGCAATTTTTTTTAAACTTTAATATATTACTCTGGAATGTAATATATTACTTCTTTAACACAAAGTTGCATAATATGAAAAAGGCAGGGAAATACTTTTGTACTTGGGATTCCAAGAGAAATACAGTTACCTCAGTATCTTTATGATCTCCTTGACTTCCCATCTCCATGTGGCAAAGTTGATCTTGAAACTGCTAATACTGATTGACTAAATGCAAATTTTGATAATCATCAAACCTTAAAACTTTTACGGGAAAAAAATCAGCTGCTATAAATCACTTCACTTTCAGTGAAAGCTATGGCTTTATTTCAGTTAATGCCAGGTGGAAGTTAATTCTGTGGTTTCTATCTAGAATATTAATAATCTGAAATGCCACTTCCACAAAGCTTATGCATATATAATTTTATGAGAACTCTTCTTGAAGTTAATGGAAGTTCATTTGAATTTATATACACATGCACATAAGTGTTTAGTGGATCAGTATTTAAGTTCAGAAATAATTATCAATAAATGGAAACAGTAAGCCAGTAGAGTAACAATTCATGGCTACCCTCATCAGTATTTATGAATCTTCATGTTAATTTCTTAATCAAAACAATTAATTCCCTGCTGTCCCTCTCTCTCAAGGTTTAATTTTCTGTGGCACCGACCACAATGAATACATTAAAGTAAAGGTTGTCTTATGGTAAATCTGAAACAAGTCAAATGTCTTTCTTCAAAAAGTAATTTTTACAGGGAATAAACATTCTTTAAAAAAAATCATAGCATTTCTATAATCTACAAAAATGTGTTAGAATCTTAAAGTAACTAAAATCCAAATAAATTATTTTAATTGACTCAGACAAGACTGAATTACTGCAAGGACAGATGAATGACTACTGCTACAGATTTCACAGCTGACATTATCAAAAGATTGGATGCTTTTGCAGATTTTGCAACTGAAGAGGAAGTTCAGGATTGTTCCATTGTTATATCAAGTCTAAACCTTGCGTTCAGAATTCAAGACTTAATTCAGATGCCACACCTTTTCATTGAATACTAACTTAAACATGCTTAAGTGCTTCCCTGACCACAGATGGACTGAAGAAAATGTTTGTTCATTATTCTGAAATGCGTCTGGCATGAGGTTAGCTCTGTAGAGCTACTCTCTCAGCTATGTGACTACTCAGTGCAGTAAATCACTTACTTGCCACATGGATATCCCCACTGCTCAGGATCTGCCATCGCACAGCAATACTTAAACAGCAGAAAAGGAAAAGAAATTATGAAGAACTCTCCTTACAATCATTTCATCTTCAGATTACCTTCAGATCTACTACTACTGAATCAATAGAATGGTATAACAACTGAATTCTGACTATAGAGATTTCCTTGTGAATGTAATGGAGAAAATATTTTTTGGTCAAGAACAAGCAACCATGTCCCATTTTACCATTTCCCTGCACTGCACGGCATCTTAAGCCTACGCAGAAAATGATTCCACATAACTCCTTAATAACTCTACCAAGAGTGGTATGAGGACCAAATCAAGCACTGAATAAAATGGAGATTAAAAAACACCTCTGTGCAGCCACAGTACACTGCTAAATGAAATGGAATCACAACCTGGGTTGAAAACAACTCTAAAATGTATGCATTTAATTATTTTTAATGCAATTTGGATCACAAAATCTGCACTTGGCCCTGGGATGTCTTTTCTTATTGAGACCAAAATCTGAAAAAATCCCTCTAACCTGTGGTTCAGATGCAGAGAAGAAATCACATTAATTGCAACAGTTTGAAGCAGTTAGCGATTGCTTTGAGCTGGAAGCACAGCAAAACTCATGAAATTCTAGTGATAATGATCTAAATCCTGTTCATGTTTGAATGTAACATATTAATTAAAATGAAATTAAAATCTCATTGTAGAAAAAAAAAAAAAAAAAAGTTTTTTTGTTTTCTTTAAGTTTTGATAGAACCAGAGCTCCAATTGCAACAGAATTCAGAAAGAATTCAAATATGGAATTTTTTGCTTCATCAGAAGATATTTAAATTAAACTAATGAGAGACTGTACTCTTTCTGATCTGGCTGTACTGCTTTTAAGCAAAGCTGTATGTGAGACAGTATGGTCTTCTTATTCTACCAACATGCCCATGAAACTCAGGATCCTTGTTAAAATATTGTGTGCTGGAACTATAGAGAAAACTTCCCGTCTGTTCTTTGTAGTACCATTGACAAAATACATTATAGCTGACTTAAAAGCATGTCATTACTTAATGTTTAGCTCAAAGATGCTTGGCTTCTTAGCTTCCTTAATTTTCATATCTAATTTATAACAAGGACCTTTGGTGTGGTCCAAACAATGTACTTGCTTTAAAGCATATGCTCACATCCTGATCATCACCTCTTTTTTAATGAGTACTGGATGAACTGTAAGGAGTTATATTATACACGCTTTTCAAGTTTTCATACTGACAGCCTTATTCTTTAAAGTGTATGAGAGGTTATAGAAACCCCAAGCTACACAGGGCTTCATCCACTAGGATAAGGCTTATATTCTGCTCTGTTTCTTCCTCTCAGAACACCATGTTCTGCCACTACCTTTGATTTTCCTTACAGATCAGTCCAATTACTTTAGAAAGCTTTTGTTAGCATATCCCCTCCTGCTGTTCATAATTCAGTATGAACATGATCCCCACCTGAAACTTTGTTTCAAAACAGTATGACTTCCTCCTCAATCTCTTTAAAAATCCATTTCTTACATAAATAGCTCAGCTGTCTAGAAAACAGTTGCCTGTAGTTTAGTTTTATATTTGCCTCTTTGATAACATAAGTTAATATTAATTATATTTTAATAATATTTAAAATATTTATAATTTTAAAATTATTTTAAATATATAAAATTTTAAGTCACTAGTTTCAGTGCTGATCAGGATTTTTTCCCCCTGGATTTTTGTATATTTTCCTCAAAGTTACTATTTTAGTAATTTTAATAAATGAAAATCCATTTTTAATCAACACAGAAAAATGCAATGGGAAAAGAATACCCTCATTCATGAATTATACGTTCTATAGACGACAAATATGGAGATAAATGTTGCATGTTTGTTCATGTGGCTGAGTATGAAGAAGAAATCACAAGTAAGATTCCTTCTAATTAAGCCATTTTTCTAGCTGACAACTGCCAAAGCCATCCCAGAAATCCATGAATATTAAAGTGCTGTTCACTGGCACATTCGGCATTTTGAAGCTGGGCAAATAGAAGTCATGAAATATGAAAGGAGTGACCCATGTCATTTCGTAGAAAATGTTGCCATTAAGATGATATATGGGAAAATTCATCTTCTGGAAGTACTATACTATATTTTCGGTACTACTTTGCTTCAGAAGCATTACTAGTGGCTGACATTTTTCCTCCTTTGGCTGAAAGAAATTTATGAGAGATATTACAGTCAAGATCTTAAGTGCCTGTTAATATTGATATATATACTTATCTAAAACAAGTGCATATTTTTATTTATAATGAAATTCTCTGCTGACAGCACATTCTAATGCAGCCTTTCTCGTATCTACTAACAGTGACACAAAATCATTACATTAGTTCTAAAAGAATTTTACAATTTTTACAATTAAAATCCACTATAATACAAAAGTATGGGACATTTTTACTTTAAAGTAAAGACTCAACTTTGTTTATATTTCAGTCTTCCCAATTTGGGATGAGCGAAAGTCTCAGAAGATTTAAATTCTCATCACACGTCATAATTCCGGTCTTCCAAACAGCAAAGTGTTTCAGAAAGAGAAGACATTTTCCCAAATTTTAGGGGTATAAAAATCATAAAAATAGAGCCTGCCTGGGGTTAAATCTGTCTCATAATTCATAAAGTGAGTTATCATTAAGGGGCCGCCCTTTGACTTGTTTCAGAAGTTCTTCACTATGTATATTTACCTGTCACTTAAATTACATGTATCTTACAACTTCTGATTACACTTTTTTTTTCTGGCCTTGGTTCAACTAAGCAAACCCAACAGAAAGAGAAGGATGAGCTTTCGGGAAAGTAATATTACTATTCAATTTTCATTTTGTTTAAAAAAGATATTTTTAGCATTATCATTTGAGCCTGAAACCCCGAGTTCCTGGCGTGTCTGTGAGCTATAAATCAATACATCATTTCATCAGTGATGATTTAATTAAGATAAAAAGGCAGCCACGTGTTAGTTTCTTTGTCTAACTGATAGCCATAGGAGTTCATGATGACATCCTGGACGCTTCAAAGAATACTTAGAAAAGAGTGTTGCTTAAGCAGGGAGTTTTCAGTCAACATAGCTTGCACACATTGGAATAAATTACCTTGAATATACCTTTGTGAATAAAGACACTGACGTTCAGCAGCTGGTGTTTCAAATCCTTACTCCCTAAAAGTACATTGATTTTAAGCTGTAAGGCCTACTGTAAATGTGGACAGGAAAACCATCCCTTTTTCTGAAGTCTGTACAAAACGACTCCTGCCTTTTGGCTGCATAGTGATCTGCAATAAATACTTCTCATGTTCCTATATCTTTAATAATTCACTTTGAAAAGCCAACAATAGCTGTAGGCACAGTCTGTTATGATTAATGGCAGAAGCAGTTGCCTTTGTGTAACAAAGCTCTAAAGGTTCTAGAAGTTTTCAAGGTCACCATTTCATCCAGAAATGTTCTACTTATGCTAAATATTCTTTAAATATGACAAAATTGTCATGCAAAGTAAGATGTGTATTATCTTAAAGGAAAGATTATACAAAAAGTGCATCACGAAGCTTCAGCTTAATAAAATTCATATGCACGTCAAGGAAAACTGCAGTTCCAAGGTAAAGTTTTTGTCATCCCCTTCTCATTAGACAGTGGAAGTACAAACCACAACTCAGATAATTTTGCCATGTTACCAGTAATTTGCTATATTAATGTTCTCCACATAAAGCTGAAGCTAGATAAACTAACTTTAGTATGGTCTGTTATGAAATTAAATGATAAAAAATAATGCTGTGAAACTATAGATGTCATTATAAAGAAAGTCTGATTTTGCAGGCAGCCTTTACAAATAGTTGTACCAGAACAGAATGATAGCTTTTGATGCAAAAGTTTTGCTCTTAGCCTTTACAATACCTGAGAGATTTATCTGTGAGAAATTGCCACCACTTACATACTGAAATATTCATCAAGTGTGAAAGATAATTATCCCCAAACTTTCCACTATAAATATATGTTCCTGGAGCTTTAAGTTCCTATATTATTCTTAATAGTCATTGCCATACATTAAAACAATTTGCTACACTTCACAGGATGTCTTCACAATCTTAAAGAGGACAACAAACTTTTATATGATATCTTTCACAGAGGGCATATGCTAAAATACTTCAGAAAACTCAAAGTTTATAGCAGTGGTAAAAGAAATAGAAAGTAAGGTAGATGATCATACAACAAATAAACCCCCTTCTTTTATATTGTAAAATGATAAAGAAAAATATGAATACACATAAATAGCTAATCTTAAGCTTAAATCAGAAACAAACCAGTTCAAAATAAAAGGAGCTTTATGCAGACTCCATTATGGCATAGAAGGAAATGGCATAGAAAATTGCTAAATTTTTAATGATTCTTATTTCCAAAGAACATATTAAAGTTGTTATGTTAATCTCTGTCCCTCAGAATCACCTGATTTTATGAAAACCCTATCTTTCACTTAGCTAAATATATCTACAGTTTCTTGAAGAAAAAGAAAGGAAAAAAAAGAAAGGCACAAAATTTTGACCCACAGAAACCTAAAAGTTTTTAAATCAACTGTGTGTTTGAACATAGTTTAAAAGAGAGCACACTGCTTTCACAGCCTCAGCAAACTGTGATGCTGAGTCACATGCAACAAAGTTACAAACAGCAAAAAACCCTGCAAATTTAAGTAAGCTGCATACAAAAAAGGATTTACAACTGCATTTGGGATTACTTGTTTGGTGAAAAAAACTAAAATAATTTTCACGACGTTTTGAGCAGTATAATACACAAACTGCCTCAGAATACAAGGGGGTGAAGCAGGAAATGGGACAGAAACAGAACTGCCTGTCCTGGTAGTGTAATGCTACCTGGTACTTACGGAGGGGCTAGTTTGCACAAATAAATCTTTGTCTATTTAATTTTTTGTGACTAAAGAAACTTACACACACCTCTGTTTGGAAAAAGTGCTAGTAAATCAGCAATATTTTTTGTCAATGATGTGTGACATGCATCAACACAAAATTTGTTTTCTTCCAATGATAAAAATAAATTATTGATATGTTTTGCTAGCAGTACTATTAGGGACATAGATGACAGCAAAACTAGTTAAGATCATTCATTATCAGCAGAACTGATGAAGTAAGTTGCAGTCTTTAGTGTTATTGATGCCTCTTGTCAGGAGAACCTACCCACATTTCCAATGTCTGTAGGAAATCAGTGTGCAAGAACGAACATGACGGTAACAGAAACAAAAAGAAAAACTCATAAAAAATAGTAACAGATATTTATAACCAAACAAAAAGAAACAACCAGCAAACCTCATAAAAATCGCATACAACACTGTAAAAAGACACTTTTAACAGAGTTTAACACAGCCAGATGCTTGCTTAAGCAATTTAGAGACAGTGTCTAGACAGAAAAAAAAAAAAAAAAAAAAAAAAAAATTATCACATTTCAATCATCCATGACTAGGATAGAATTCAAGTTAAAAAATCATAAAAGAAAGTCTGATTTTGTACTCTTACAGTAAGATTAGCTTAGCTTTAAACTTCAGATTCCAGTCCAGATGAAAATGTGGAATCACAGAATCATCACATTTAGTTGTAGAACAAAATGAAGGGGATAAATGCATATTTTGAAGCAGTATAAATAAACTCCATCCAGCAGAACCAAGCCTGGCTCATGACCTGGTCTATTAAATCATGCAGTACATCATCTTGGATTAGTGCAGAAAACTGGAAGATACAGTCCTTGTCTTACAGTTGAGTGTTATAAAATAGATTGTGAAGCAGCACATAATGACAGGGTGCAATGTAAAGGTCTACAAGTGAAATAAAAATGGACATATAACAGCTGACTGTGATTGCTTAAGAGAAACAAGATGTTTAAAAGTGTTCAAGGGTGAGCATATCCCAAGATATACTGACATACAGCAGGACATAAAACATTCCAAAGCACATGACAACCGATTTAATCACATTTCAAGTATATTTTAGTACATTAAAACTACGTATACTGTGGGTAAGATTCAGTTAGGATTTCAAATTGTAATAGCAACTGACTAAAAGTACCAAACCTACCATAGCATAGATATCTTATATACTCTGTAGCACAACTACTCAGTGCAATGTGTGTACATACACTGACTTTATAATTCAGCTCTTCACATAATTTTTAAACACCTCTCTGGCTGTATCTTCTGACGCCTGTTGTATTTCATATACAAATGAAACGTGAAAAAGGAGAGCCCTGAATGTTAAGCTTGCTTTCACAGATTGAAGGATGGAGGCTCCTAGTCCCCAGAGACTCGTTTAGTAATATTTCAATTTGTTCACAATAAATATTTAATGTGACCTTCAATACGTCAGTGACTAAGATACCACATTATGCATCTTTCCCATTTTTAACAGTCTAAAGTAAAAAGTCAGCTTAATGAATAACTTGCATATAAAAAAAAATCCCTAACTGTGCAAATTATTCATTTTCTAGTGTAAATGCTCAGAGATACCAGTTGGTGCTTTTAGAGCTTTGTAAAAAGTGCTCAAGCTTGTTTTGTAATATAAGTCTGAAAAAAACCCAAACCAGTGCACCCTTGTGCCAGCAAAGGGAGTTGTAAAACTGACACTGGGCAAATTGCCTTCTTTCCACTCAATAAGACACACTGTGTGTGGAGCGATGGGGAGACACAGAGCTCCTTTGTGTATAGGACCTGTGTAGGTTTGTCGCCTTCACTGAACTTCATGGCCTATTTCTGTTACTGATTCAGTGGTTTTTTTCCAAGTAATTTAGTAACAGCTACATCAGGTCCATGAAGCCCAATATCCTACTGGTGACCACTGCCAGGAGCAGAACCTTCATACTGGTTTCACCAGCACAAAAGGAATCTTAAAGATGGTCCTGAGCCTTTGTTTAACAAATGTTCTTCCACTCCCAAATATTGTGGGGCCCATTAGAAATATCTCAACATATGCATATGAAGGAAGATTTCCTGAAATATACTCCAATGAAATGCATAAAAATGGCTCAAAATTTTGTAATACATTTCACATTGGCAAATAGCCATGCTAACTAGCTGCTATTACCTTGGATTTCAATTTCTGCTTGATATGTTTGTGCTCGTCCTAATGCCAAGTGACACCTACAAAATTACGATGATCATTGACAAGTTCCTCTCTGCCTATCCATGACAACTGGTGATAATGCTGATAACCTTCTGTTATCACAAACTTTTACTTCAGCAATGGGGAAGTAAGTGTTTAACATCGCAGATGCTTGTGTGTGCCAAGGCAGAATGCAGAGACAGGGAGGGTAGTAATTAGTTCTTTCATATTAGGTCCCCCACTGTCTTACTATACCAGCAGCAAGACAGACCTGCCAATATACTGTCTTATTTTAGATTCTGTATTTTGCTCCTCCACATTCTTTGCTCAAGACATTAAAGCATTCAAGAAACACTAAGTTTCAATGTTTCTTTTTGCATTCAATATTTTTTTAAAGCTTTACTAGCAGAAACATTGGGAGATGGAAGTGCAAGAGGAAGTTTTACAACTCTGCAGAAGTTGTTTTAAGGATTTTATTTTAAATTCAAAATCAATCTAACAAAAGCACAGTAGCCAACTACCATATGCTGCTTAAAGCATTCAACATTCTATTTAAAATTAATCTAATTGCATTAAAACAAACAAACAAATAAACAAACAAACAAAACCCCCCTGAAGCTCCCATAAAATCTGTATTTCTAAACTGAATGCTAACAGCATCATGCAGATCCAATATCTTAATCTGGGAAAACAAAAGTTCCTGTAGACAAGAGACAGAACTCAGTGAAGGACTGAGATGCCTCTTGTATATAAGGAAAGGACAAACCATAGCAGCAAAGACATTTGGAAAATAATGAACAAGAACTCGTCATTCACTCCCAGTGTGCTTTGTCATCAGAGGAAAGTGAAAGAAAATGGACAAGGACTGTAGGTGAGTAAGAGAAAAATAGCCCTCAGATAACAGCTAGAAATTTGACGAGCAGAGAAAAATAGTCTGAGTGCCCTTCTGCCAGAAAACATCTCTATATCAGGGCATGAGGATAACACCAGTAGTAGCAACCTTTCATAAAATAAAAGGAACATCGCTGTTCTTATCTCACAGGATACATAGTCATTAAGATAATTTGATAATCTATATTTAAAACACCTAGAATAAAGATTTCACTAGGTCAATATTTCATTGGCATTTTAATTAAATAATTGGTCTAAATTCCAAACTGGGAAATGAAATTATGATCTTATTTAAGCAGAATAACTGGGGTCATCAAACGACTTTTAATTAAATTGTTAATAGATTTTTCTGTAATTCTTTCGGATGATTGATGACTGCACACTTAGTTGCTGAGTTTGTTAATTACCATTATGAGTCAATTCCATGCAGTGCACTTTGGTATGGCTGCTCTAGTTATCTCCCTATTAAAAAAAAAATCAAGAATTATCAGTTTTACTCCGCTGCTTAGCATTACTCGTGCATGCTTCCTGATGCAGTTCCCTTTTAAAAAAGTTTGATCATTTCCAAAGTTAATCTGCTAGTGAATTACTAGCCCAATTGTATTTCCCAGCAAATCTTGCTCCAATCGGCTTAGTAAGCTTTCTTGGGATTGTCAAAAGAAACGGTCATTTCATTTTCTGAAAATCACGCAAGACAAGCTACCTTAAACTTCCTTTAACATGAGCTGTAGAGATGGCAAGTTTTTTGGCATGTTCTCTAGCTTCATTTACAGAGTTCTGTAATCTCCTGACAACAGGTCTGTGATTATGCATTGAATAAAGACCTGGAGAAATGACAGCTTGATTTCACGCCTAACTACTGCTATCTGTCCTTAGTTTGTTGACAGCATAATTCCTCTTACCACCAGCACTACATAAGCAGTGTAACTATTTCATCTTCTGCAAATATAAGCTCTGGATTTAAACTTTTTTTACTTTGAGTTGAGATAAGCAATTATATCAGCTTATAGTGCTTTAAAAAAATTGAAAAATACAGAATTCATCTCTGCTTTATTCCTAAATTCTACAGCCCTGAGGATATTGCTACCAAGACCTGAGCTTCCATAAAGCCTTTCTAAATGTATATCTAAACAATTTGTGAGTCGTATTTCTCACTTTTATCAAAAAAAAAAAAAAGGAAACAAAAAAAAAAATACTAGTCCCAGGTTTACCAAATCAGCCGTCTCAATGCACCTCAGTATCTCAGTAAAAAGAACATCATTTCACCACCTCAGCACCATCATGGATGGCAAAGAATCACAATCCATATTTTTAAACAATATTAATAGAAAATTCACAAAGGTTTTATGGAGAACTGCACATCTACACTACCACCTTACTGATGATGTGTTTACCACTCTATAGTCAAGAGCCCAATAAAGATTATAGGATCACTCTTATTATTTTACCTGTGATTATTATGATGGGAAAAACCTTTGCCCCTCACCACCATGCAGGAAACATTATGTTGACAGAAGAAATGCATCTGCTAGGCCACAAATAAAAAGCTAAATAATACTTTTTTCTAAGTATTAATCTATTTAGATCTGAAAAAATACAACAGGGACACAGTTAGTTAAAGCAAAACTGAAGAAAAAAACAAAACCCAAACCCAAACACAGACAAATGCATAGGAAGCTTATTTTCTACAGAGTTCATTTTGACCACAATTACTTTCTTATTGATTTCTTTGGTGGCTTTTGCTGAAACGTAGAAAGTTTCAGTTCTCTTATCAAGTAATTATTAACACTCTGATGAAGCCCAGGGTTTTACTTCAGTCTCCATTTGTTTAGATTTGGGAGGCAGAGTTAGGAATAGAAAATCATACATCTGGTAAATTATTTTTTTTTCTTCCAGTTTACCCACTATGTTTAAGTAGATGAATGGCTACTTGGCACCTCTTTGGACTTAATTTGCGTCTTAAGGTCTGCTAAGCCAACTTTCTTGAATAAGGTGGAGGTTTAAATCAGGCTTTCTACCTGTAGGCACATGCAATTCTAAGTTACATTTAATTAAAAGAAATGTTTTCTGTTCCAGCATATCCAGGAAATTTTGAAATCAGGAATAACTTGATGAAAAAGAACAGTTCTGGAAAGGAAGAAAACCGAGAAAATTCAGAACAGTAAGTGCTACAAGCAAAAGGCTTTGCATCTTTTGAACTCTGGCCTGAACATGGGTATCTGCAAAGCTTTACTGCTTCATGCAGGACGGAAAGGGGAAAAACTGGAAACCTTGGAATTAGCTGCTAGGTGCAAACAAGCCTTCAGGAGCCAGCAGAGAGAGCATAGAGACCATTTGAAATTTTATCTGAGAAGTAAAACATACCTTATCAAAGGTCAAAGGACTGTGAGAAAAAGTTAAATAACAATGAGATTTAGTTCACTGGATTTAAAACTGTGACTTTATGTAGGTTTTTTGTTTCCAGTCTAATACATATTTCATCAGCCTCCAAATATGCCTGCTTATGAAGGGGATGGCCATTTTAACTCCAAGCAGCACTTTTCAAGAACTAAAAAAACCTCTGGCCTTCATCAAGATGTCTTCAGACACAAGTTTCATGCTTGTCTTAGTGAATTAGATCCTCTTCCATGATTTTCTGCATTAGTACTCCACTAATAAAGCAACTAAATTGAAAACACTCAGTTTGTCTTCCTTAAAATAATTTTCAGCACTACTTTACTTGCTTATCCTCATTTAGCAAAATGTTGTAAATTCTTACACGGGAGAACAAAGACTTTCCCTCCCTCTCTATTTTGGGACAGCTAAGCTTGGAGGCTAGCATGGACAGAAAGGCACCCATGGTCTTAACATATATACAGCATGGAAAGTAAAACGTATTGACTTGCGTTTGTCGTTTTGCTTTCCTAGTTAAACTTATGAAAAGGATAAGCCAATGGAAGCAATATCACAGCTTATAGGCAGGAGTTAGGAAATCATGTAGGGCACCTAGAAACAAGACTAATACCATATAGGGTTCAGCACAGAAACTCTACCATCCTTCAGGTTGAAGAGAGATTTTAACTACGAACTGTGAATTGCAGGATTTTTTCCTCTGTTTACATTCTTGCTAAGCCAGAGGCAGCGATTAACCCTTACAAGCTGTTTTACAACATGGGTCATGTCTTCCTGTTTTATATCAGGTTGTCACCACTAAACAAATTACCTCCATAGCCATGTTTATCACTGCAGTGTGCAAGTCAGACACAAACTGAGTTTTGACCCTTCAAGTACAAAATATGACTTTGGATATTTCTATCTCTGTTTATAAAATTGGATTTAATCTCAACAGGATAAAATAGGATCGATGGAATCATGAAATGAAAATCGTTATACATTCATAACAATAAAAATAAATAGAAAATTATGAAGATGATTGCAGGTGGAAGTTGAGGGAAATTATGCCTCAAAAATCAATTTCCTGAAAACACATTTCCCTAAGACAAAGTATTTAATTGTGATATATGTTTTTGAAACACAAGTGACCGCATTCTGTTGTTAACTAATGGAATCAAAACAGCGTAAGTGAAAACAGAACTTATCACTGCATTTTAATGCTATTCTATAAAAGAAAATTAACTTTAAAAGAAGCTTAATTAAAACGTGGAAGGTTATTGTTAAGAGAAAAACCCAGTATGCTGTGAGTTAGCTAAAAATATTAATCAGGTTTTAGAGTTTAAAAAGAAATCTCTCACACATTCCCAATACAGCTCCAGACAGTTATGACAAAACAGTAAGAGCAGATTATGTAAGAATTCAACAAACTTTTCCAACTTGCAAGGCTTCAGACTTAACAGACTTCTATTGTAAAAGCAATTCTATAACCTACTTGAAAGCTTCCCTAGCAAATTCATGAATAAACTGCTTAACCAACATTACTGCAAAGAAACAAGAGACGTGCACCATTTTTTGTTGTTGTTTGTTTTCTTAGGAAAAAGTCCGTATAGACAGAATTACAGAAAAAAACCCCAAAACACACAGTTTAAAAAATGTGTTTGTGTAATATGGCTCCTTTATTGATTTTTAAATAAATGTAACATAAAGAGTATGTCAACAAAACAATTCAGCTACTGCTTATGCTATGAAAAAAACAGGAGAGGAAATTAAACGCTGTCAGCTGTGGCACACTACAACAACAGAACCACAATTTACATTTATTCCTTAAAATAACTCAAGTAATAAAAGCAAAGCATAACAGTGCTTTCTTTGGGCAATGCAGTAATAATGTCAAATGCAATGGCTGTCATAAAAAGGTAAGAATACTGAAGCATACATCCTTTTATATAAATTCTCTTCAAGCACAGAAAATTTTCAGATTCGCAGTAATTTTCCACACTTGTTATAGATATAAATCCCTTTGTATCAACTGAGGTATTATAGATATTCACAATCTAAGATGACCAATACTGGGACAGAAAAGTTTGTTGATACTGAAATCTAGTCCTACTCAACAACTCCAGATTTAAAATCACCCAGAATATATGACACCTTTTAACTATCAGGAAATACTTACCTAAACAAAGCTCTCACTTTCTGGCCTCACTATTGTTAAAGAAGAAACAAGAAAGCTGTAATGCTCAAAACCCAAACTCCTTGGTAATCCAACACCTTAAATACGTATTTAAGAAATATCAAAGTATATATATACCCATCAGTATATAATCTCTTAAATACAAACATCTCTCTAAAAAGAGTTTAAACAGATTCACACACTTAAACCAAAGTTCCCAACTGCGCTTGAAACAGGGCTCTCAGAAACTCAGAGTTGAACGGCAACTTGCAAGACTGGAGCTCATTTGGGTGTGAATATACTGAAGATTTCTTGGAGTAACTGAACCCCAAAAAAGAGCTGACAAATAATAGCACACTAAAGCTAGTATATCAAAACGAGCAGGAGAAGTAATTAGATGTCTGTTTCCTTCAGCAAGGTGTTAACTTACCTAAAACTGTGGTTTAAAGGAATTATTCTAAGAAAGAATTTATATAAAAATAAAAATCGTATACCATTAACTGTCAGCCAACTCATGGCCTTCTGTTACACAGCTCTCTGAAAAATGAATCAAAATGAAAATTTTGTTTCACACTAGGGATGTCTTATTTAAAAAGCTAAAAGAAAAATTTACACAAAACCCATTTCTGTTAAGAAGAGGAATACACTTTTTCATAACTCAGTCATAATTTTCAATTAATTTTCAATTAATTTCAATTAATTGAAATAAATTTCAATTAATAAATACCTGATAATGTATTTTTTAACTTAGATTTTTCCTTCCAACACCAATGAAATTGTCATTGTCAAAGAAAGGAAGCCTAGTTTTTCTTTATTCTGCTATTTCCTCCTCTATATGCTTACAGCATGACTGCTGTGCTAGTCCCTTCACAAATCTCATGGAATTACAAAGAAAACTCCCAAAACAGCTGCCAAAACTCTCTGTAGGAAAGAAAATTAGGGATTTTGTTCAGGAAGTAATGCAACTGGCAGGTAATCAGACTCCCTGAGAGCTCAAAACCATAGTGCTCTTCCACCCAGAAGAATGCTGTTTTACAGAGACTAAAACATCTTTGCAAGTTTTATCTTCTTAAATTTAAGGTTCTAAGGAAAAAGAAATAAAAATAATAAAAAATATTAAAAAAGAAAACCCCACACCACCTTAAGGCTGCTGATCACACAAACGACTATTTAGTGTTATTGTACCTTTTCATGTCTATCCTTGAGATACTATTTTGTGAAACACACTGGTTAACTAGGTAAGATGTGGTTAAAAATAGTTTCAACACTCCAGAAAAAGAATCCACTGCATTTAAATAATATTAAAAAAGATTTTCTTTTTTAAGAGAAGCATGATGAACACCAAAACAGGCAAATACAAATCAGAGATTTCACCAGAAAAATACCAGAATATTGCAATCCCATCCTTCTTAAGGAAATCTTAAGCATTGTTTCAGCCCTTGTAACTATAAGATGATGTAAGCTACCTGAATTAAATGTGCTTACTGTAAAGAATGGATGCAAATCTAAATGGCAAGCTATGCGCCCACACAGCCATCACATGCTGTACCATAGGCACCTTATTTGTCTATGTCACAGACATGAATTTTCCATGAATATAAAATCCAAAAGAAGTCAGGAGCTGATATTTCCTGAACTCATAAACCCAAGTTTATATCCAGATTTGAGTACTACTCCCTGTGAAAACTAACCTACTGCAACAAAACTATGTTCTGAGCATAAGGAATACAGACTAGTGGAAGTTACACATCAGAAGGAAAGGTTCCTAATACTCATTTGGGATTTATTGCATTCATGTTCAGTGGAGTACACTTAGCAAAGTCACTCTCAGTGGAGGAAGATAAATGCTTGTTATGATGGAAAAATACAGTTTTTCAAGTGAAGTGGAGCTAAGAGTGACCCTGTGGTTAGGGACACAGACAAGCATCACAATGATCTTGAAAAGAGCGCATATTACCTGCAGGCTGGAAAGAAAAATTCTCTTCATCCAGTCCATACCTTTGAAAATTATTTTGTGACTTCCCATGAGACAGACACCTTGGACACAAGAGGAAAAAGATACACTATTTGAACTTGCTTGAGCAATGCTTATGACTACAGGAATTTTCTTGTCACCTTCACTTTGTGTCAGGTATTGTGGATCAATATAGTCAGTAAAGAGTAGTGCAAGGAGTAGTTTTTAGCACACAAAAAACTAACAACAACTGTATAGGGTGCAGAACTACTTAATCATGGCCAAACTGAAAAGAGAAACATAGCAAAGCTCCATCACTTGGATCCTTATAGGAAAAAGAAAAATCTCTAAAATAAAACATACTTCAGAAAAGATTCCCTATCATTCAGGAAGGTACGAAACCCCAAAATGCATCCATATGATTAAGTGTACTCTGCCCATATAGTGATGCTGTTTAAGCAAACTATATACATTTTAACAGAAATAATGTTTCCTCGTTTTACTGACAAAATGAAAAGAACATTCGTTGGATGGTGCTGTTTGCATACTGAAAGCTACAGAAATGTAAACAGTAATCACAATAAGCTAACTGCAACAAATGCTTCCCTTACCGGTAATTCTATTATAAGCTACATGGAATAAAATATACCTATTGGAGTAATCAAAAATTATACCTGTATTTTACAGGTTGGAGAAAAATACTGCATGTAAAAATGCATCAGTGTACCTATTTTTACCTACATAAAAGTGACTTTAACTAAGCTACTTCTAACACATTTTTTAAAAATGTTTTTATACTTCCTTAAGAATAGCAATACTTAAATATTTCATGATTAATGTTAACAATAATGACTTAAAACTGGTGTTCTACATAAGTAAAGAGAATATATGTAATGCAGGATTTTTTTCTCAGAGCCAGGAGACACTAAAATTTGATTCTTTTGTCAAAACTTGTTAGATGACAGTTACATTTCTAATACTATTCTAAAAAAGATAATCTCACCTTTTGTTTCAGGAAATATGTTTATATATACAACTGCATGAAAGACCAGCACTTTGTCTTTGATAAACAACAAACAGCAATCTGATGCCCAACAGGGTGGAAAATTTCTTCGTGAGATATGAATCTCATGCTGGTTTCCAACATGAAGTTATTTGTTTACTGCAACGTCAAAGATGTGCACCTTTCAAAGATACAAGAAAAGACAGTCCTGCTTTTAAGGACAGATCTAAAATTCAGGAACAGCAACAATTAAAAAAAAAAAATGCTCCACTAGATAAATATAACCCGAATTCATGCAAGATATCTGTCCCTATTTATTTGTGGGCAACAAGGATACTGTTTACAGGCTAAAAAGAAGTGCCAAGGGTGACAAGATCAGAGGCAGTCAAAGAAAACACAGTGGTAAAGCAAAGATAGAATTCATAGGACTCTGTTTTGCGCTGGAAAAAAGCCACGTGTGTGGATATTTGTGTATGGACATCTATAAATGACAATTATGCTTGTGCACAGGTAGGTAGATTCTCAGAAATACTGAAGCACAGCAGACGGGGTCCAATGAACATATTCAAACAAAAAATATGATCCCATCAGTGAACAAGGATTTAAAATGCACATTCTCTGTATGCAAAGAAAAGCAATACTCACTTGAGAAGCCAAAGATGACTGTGCTTCTGTGATAAATGAATAGACATTCCCCTTCAGCGAAGAATGAGAATTAGAAAAGAATGAAGGGACTGAATATCTGACTTCACTGGAGCTGTGTAAGCACTGAATTGGAAACAAAAATGATAAATAAGAAGCCCAACATGGAATAATGATAAATACAGGGAGGTGGTATCAAATCAACGTAACAGTCAAGTAACAAAGAATGATTAGTTTGAATTATTCTTATCTTTGCAGTATGCAATGCTGAGTGAGCAGCCATTTCAGAAATGTAATTCCAGTAATACAAGCTCCATGGCTGAAGGCTGAGATGTAAACGTGTGCTGTTACATTACCCGAGATATCAGTGTGGGACATAAATTTATGAGAAACAGATCATTGCCAGGACTAAAACCAGTCTATTCAGTATGGCACAGAGAAGTGAGTATCACCAAAGAAGGAGTAGCAAGACGTATTTGATGACCCTGTACAGACACCCTCCCAGAAATCAAAAAATTGTGTTGTATAAGCACTTCTACCAACTGGGGACACCTCTACAGGACAGCTGTGACCAAAGAGATGCATC
Organism: Lathamus discolor; assembly: GCF_037157495.1. NCBI lineage: Eukaryota > Metazoa > Chordata > Aves > Psittaciformes > Psittacidae > Lathamus > Lathamus discolor. Next base: position 126,194,219 of record NC_088884.1, on the reverse strand, counting down.
ATACTTGCAAATATAGTGCATTTATCTCCTTATAGCATGTGCAGACCATACAACTATGGCACTATTTTGTTAGTGGAATAGCAAACTTTCTAATTTTTAAGACCTATGAGGAAACACAATGGATCCAAGACAAGCTCCTGAGAAATTGCTTGCTCCTCAGGAAAGCAGTCTCTATAACCTGTTCTTGCTCAAGGGACTGAAGTGACACACGTGTCAGTAAATATCTGGATACCAAATCTCGAAAAACATGTATCTAGAACTTGACTTTACACATCTTAAATTCTGGTAATTGGATCATTGCAGATGGAAAAGATAATTAATTGATTAGTTACTGAGACAGACAGACGGTCTAAAAATATAATGATATGACACTTTCTATGGTATTTGTAAAAGTGAGTAAATAATACCTGGAGATTAAAATTTTTCACTGCTGGGGAAGGCAAATTAAAGCCCCATTTCCCATTTCAGAACTTCACTTCCTTTTTAATGCATCAGAAGTCTCTGAATGTCATCTATGCATTTACTGAATCCCACTTTGTTTTTAAAGCCCTTCCAAACTTCTGAGAGACTGACACATGAAAAGATGGAAAAGGAAGAACACATTTAAAACAACCCACCCAACAGGCATAACAATCAGCAACAACACACTACAATTACAGCAACAGACTTGCTGCAGGTTTCGAGTATGTAAGCCTTCAGCGAGGTCCTTAGTGCTGCAGGCTTAGATTACCATTTCTGAAACAGAAGTGCTGATGACACACTAAGCTTTAAGCATAAAATGCACTGATCTCCTCTGGAGGTAGAGTACATGGTATTGATCTTAGCACTCCTGATACAAACAGCAAGCTGTGACTGATAAAAAGCGTTGTTGTTCTTAAATGCTCTTGAGGGGACTAAGAAAGCAGATGCAAGGTGGCAGAAATTAGAAGGGATTGAGCACTGTGGGTATATTTTGAGGTAGTTGGCTCAATAATTAGAAAACAATTTTGAACAGCATTCCGTAATTCCTGTCTCATTCACTTGCTTCTAACAGACAAAAGCACGCAATTACCTAGATAACCATTTAAAAATTTAAACTCCTAAACTGTGCATCACTGAGCACTGTTTCCACTGCCTATCAAAATGTAAAAACAGATTATTTCGCCTCAGCAGCCAGCTGTGGGCTAGAGAGGTCAGTGGACTTTTTGCTCTCATGCGATTATGCATAATAAAGGTTTGGTAATCCAAAATGGACTCTGAGCACCAGCTGCTTTTGCTGGAGCATCACAGATGTTATTAGCTGTAGGTAAGCCATTCTGCACTAGAAGAAATTTCAGCGAACTCAGCTGATGATGTATTATGGTGTTAAACTGTGCTAGAATGAACAAACATTAAAATAAAACTCATCACTATATGTAACAAAATACACAAACCCAGCAACTACTCGACACTCTGGTATCACTTTTACACATGTAGTCTAGAGCAGAGTAATGCTGAGTCAAAGAAAATCGTATTTATTGAACATGCATCAGGCTACCCAATGGCAAGGATAACTTGTTTCTCTTGCATGTTCGACCCTTCCTTCAGTCATCTTATTTGGAGGGGGAGAGAAAGAGGTTTTGTGTTGAGTTTTGGAAGAAGCATGCACTGGATACAGGCAAGTTAATTTCTGCATAACAAAAAGACATGAAAAAGTAAAAGCAAAAACTTGTTTGTTATTCTTTTAATATAAAAAAGCTATTTGACACATATTAACTTATGTTCAGCAGATTCCCAATCCATAAGCTCTTTAAAATTCATTGATGCCCAATACACTTAAGAGTTTAGGAAAATTAACAGAACTTACTCTTTTTTTACTGACCACATAGAGATGTGAAAATAGCAAATTCAGCTGCCTGCTTTAGTCATAATTTCATATTCCTAATACCTCAAGAGAACATAATTTAAAGGAGAAAGGCATTATTTGATTTTTGAGCTCTTTGATTTGTCTCATTCAAAACTTACAAAGATTTTAACAATTTCTTATTCACAAAATGCATTACCAAAAAAAATTCAGTGTTATTGATATATGACAAGCCAGTAGATAAACTCATTCTCAATACACAATAGATAATCCAACTACCAACATTAATCAGACATCTTGAAAGACATGATCTCAGTTTTAAAAAGCTTCAAAGAAAACATCATCTGAATCTTCTGTCAGTCAGCTGGCAGATGAATTTAAAACGTATTGAAGTGAAAATGTGAGACCCAAGTTTAGGTTTTCCTTTTCTTTACAAGCTTACCTGAAGACATTTCACTTAAATCTTCATAGGAATGTGTGAGTATTCTCAGCTTGCAAACTAAATATAAGTGAACACATAAACATGCAATGCAACATAAAACTGTATTTGTGAGGCACATATAAATTAAAGGATAATGAACAAAACTTGCATTTGGGTGAATAAAGTTTCTGCAGTCAGAGAGCACGATCTTTCATGTTGGTACTGCATGTTATATGTTTAGAACTGCACAGTAAATGTTACCCCTATTTATCTTTTTACAGTATCTTGGCACCGCGCTGTTTACTGTAGGCTATTTTCACAGTAAGAACCCCCCAAGATAAGCATGCATTTAGGAGCCTATCCAATGGCAGGTTACAGAGACTGAATGCATTTACAAGGAAAGATTAAATCATCAGAAAAGTCAGTAGGAGTGCTTATGTGCTTAAAATCAAACAAGTTTATACAGTCCCAGACACTAAGTGAACAATTCTCACAGATGTCACTAACATTGATATACAACATTGTCCTCCTCTTGATTACCACAATCATGTAACTCATCAAAAACAATAGAAGAAAAGTATCTAAATGGCAATTACTTTTTACAGATTCAAAGCTTCTCAGAACAGGGATGAAATCCCTCATCTCTCATTTAGATCCCCACATAATAAGTTCTCTGAACCTCATCTAGATTAACATAGAAATCTGCTGTCTAAATGAGGCAGTTGGGTTTTAACTGGAGAAGCACAAAATTACATGATGATGCAGAGAAGTAACATTGCTATTTTTATAGATGACCACTGGTTTTCTGTATTAAAGGGGTATTTTGGTCAGGGAAGGAGCAAATACTTTACATATTCCTTTCTCTATGCCTGGATGTTTACAAACCACAAATAATCTTCTGGCTGGGTATATTGGGTCTGTGTGGCAAGATTTTGGTAGCGGGTGGGATATAGGGGTGGCTCCTGCGAGAAGCTGCAAGAAGTTTCCCCTATGTCCAACAGAGCAAATGCCAAACAGTTCCAAGACAGACCCATTGCTGGCCACGGTTGAGCACATCAGCAATGGTGGAAGAGCCTCTGGAAGAATATGTTTAAGAAGGGGAAAAGAAAACTGCACACCTGCAGCCAGAGAAGAGAGGATTGAGAATATGTGAGAGCACCAACTCTACAGACACTAAGGTCATAATGAAGAAGAAGGGAGAGGAGATGCTCCAGGTGCCAGGCAGAGATTCCCCTGCAGGTTGTGTGAACACCCTGGTGAGGCAGACTATCCCTCTGTAGCCCATGGAAGTACACAGCAGAGCAGATTCTACCTGCATCCTGGGAGAACATCACACTGGAGCAGGAGAGTGCCTGAAGGAGGCTGTGAACCTATGGGAAGCCTGTGCTGGAGCAGGCTCCTGGCATGACCTGTGGCCCTGTGGAGAGAGGAGCCCATGCTGGAGCAGTCTGTTCAGGTTTGCTGGTGGGACTTGTGCCCTTGTGGGGGATCCACACTGGAACAGTCTGCTCCTGAAGGGCTACACCCCATGGAGGGAACCCATGCTGGAACAAAGGAAGAGTGTGAGGAGTCCTCCCGCTGAGGAGGAAGGAGCAGTGTTTTTAAGACTTGGGTTTATTTCTCACAATTCTGCTCTGATTTGATTGATAACAAACTAATTTCCCTAAGTCGAGTCTGTTTTACCTGTAACAGTAACTGCCAAGCGATCTTCCTGTCCTATCTCAACCCATGAACTTTTTGTTGCATTTCCTCTCGCCTGTCCAGCTGAGGAGGGGAGCAATAGAGCAGCTTTGATGGGCACCCGGCATCCAGCCAAGGTCAACCCACCACACTGGGTCAGGCAGTTTTTGGACTGTTTCAACACTTGCCTCTTACAAAGCACTCCCTCAGTGCACTGGCTATAAGTGTTTTCTGACACCACTTCTCAGGCTTAACCTCCTGCGCTATTCAACACCTCCAAACACCCCTTCAGAAACCACCAACCAACTTCATGGCCTGCTCTGAAGCAGTTACATTCAACTTGATACAAGAATGACTGACAGTTTATAATGTTGTAGTCTACAAAGTGATTTTTATTTTTTTTTTTATTCTTAGGTTTGAAGACTCTTAATAAAGTCCCTTTGCACAGATGAGCTGTGCTGAAGGAAAACCTTAAGGATTTTCAAGGTCTCAAATCCAATCTGGCCAATTTTGCCTCAAAACCTTTCCCAAAAGCCATGACCCATGTAGCAAGGGAAATTTAGAAGTTTCAGATACAACTTTTATTTTGCCACCAGCTGGGGTGACATGATGTTTAACAGTCACATTTTGGACATTAGCCTTGATAATCAAGCTCTAAACACCCAGGCAGGAAGGTCCAGATACAGATATACCCATATACTTTTCCCCTGTGCATTTCACATTTTTTTGGTTTGGTTTACAGTAAATAAGCAGTATACCAGAAGGCACCCTATATTCTTAGCCTGAATAACCCATCTTCGAGATTCTTTACATCTCTTTTACAGCTGATCAAGGGTTAGATGTAACTGAAAGCCCTACAATCCATCTATATAACCCTAAGGGGCAAATTTTTACCTCTGCTGTGATTTTAACCATTAAGACTTTGCCACTACACCTGATGGTTAAAGGCCATGAGTTTTTGCAAAGGCTTGAACTCCTCAAGAAAGATAACCAGTGTGACAATGTTTCGCAGGCACATCTGGATCTGCAAACACCTCGTAATGACCTTAAAAGGTTTCTCAACACCTCTGAAAAAGTGTGCATCAAGGAATAAAGGCCAGTGATTTAGTCTGACTTTGCTGGATGACAGGAAATATTCTAACATTCTGGTTCTGCTACTCAAATGCTCATTTCAAACACTTGATAATGTGCTCAACATTTAGGTATCAAAAATGGCACAAAATTACTTCAGTCTTGGGGTTTCAATTTTTTCTTTTTTAATATTTGCAGTTGCTCAGAATAAGGTATCACCTAGGGACACATAACTAGGAAATTACTGTATATCATAAGAAAAAACGTTTCTCTAGGAAGGCTATGGATTGTCCTTATAAACATACTGCATTTGAGTCAGTTTTCATATATACAAAAGTTATCAACAATGTAGATTTTCTTGACAAAAATCTCCCAAAACTACATAAAACGCTTTCTAATCCTGATGCTTTTAACATTATGCAAATTATTTATCCATTTACTTTATTAATAAAACATTATTGTATTACAGAGACACATTCTGCATTTCCGTTTTTGAGCTATTTTTAAATTAGGTTAGATTTGACAAGGGCCTATTTGCGGTAATGTGGTAATTAAGATTTGAACAGATGTCAGTGTTAATAAGGAACTCAAATGAGGTGTAGGGAGATGAATATACTCTTTTAGCTGTGCTGGCACACCAGACATCATTGAGAGGAGAAGCCAGCATGGCGTCAGCAGGTTTTTTTTTCAGATTGCTTCTGGAAAATTGTCCAGTAACTCAAGTTTTCTGATATTATTAAGTCATTTCACACCACCTTTCAGACTGGTTTATTCTTAAAATAAATTACTGTTCTATCAATATTTATGACATTATAGATTTTAATTGATTCTTTATAATTGCATAACTCTTTATAACAGAAATTATCTTTTTGTTATTGATCACAATTTTAAAAATATTCCTTGCCTAGATTTATTTTTCTTTTTCTTTTTTAGATTTTCTGTCATTACAGGTTGCATGAATACTTAATGCTATGAGAAACAATTTTCAGAAATTACAAGCTAAATTCATAGACAGGTCTGAGTCCTGACCAAGAGTTTTAAATGCAGTGCAAAGAAACCAGTATTCACACTGTGTGTACTCAATTGGAAAAAGCAGTACATAAATTCACCATTAGATAACAAAGATGATAAAAATAATTAGTTACTTACTTCATTCGCAGTCACTCATTTAACCTGCATCTACAGTGGTAAATGAAAGTGGTCAGACACCATTCTCTGCCCCAAAAAGTAACTGGTAGAGCATGTGCCAAACCCTCCAAGCCCTCAAATCAGTGCAGTCACTTCCAAACAAATGGTGACAAGCCATCCCAAGCCCTGAATTTTGCTGATGCACTGTTTGAGAGGAGTAGCTGGCATAAGTAACACCATGTTCTTTACACTGCTCACTGTACAGCAGCATGGGAAACTGGGTGCTAGTGGTCTGAGCCACACCTTGGTCTTATTTCTTTTAAATCAGCAAATCTCCCTGTCTATTCACCTAAACTACTTACATGCCTTTCTTGCCTCACATCATAAATGAACAAATTTTTTACTAAATTCTTAATTGGTTTCTCCATTGCTCATCTTTTTCCCAAGGTCACTTCAACAGAGTTTGGATTGAGTCGGAGAAGAAACAATACAAGAAGCTCTCCTGATAAGGAAGGTTGTTTGTTTCTTTTGGTTTTGTTGGGTTTGTTTTTTTTTAAATCTCTTTAAGAGAAATCACTATCTTGATCTCTTCTTTTCCATTTCTCATGACACATTTCACAGTCACATTCTTCTAGTACCATCTTAAGAACCTCTTCCAATTACAATATTTTCATGTCTCATTAAAAACTCAGCAAGAAGATCCATTAATTTGACCCATAATAGTTTATGCAAATATATTTCAATCTAGCATTCATTATACTTTCAAAATAGAAAAATAAGAGATTAACATATAATAACAAATTGCCTCATCACCATGTAAACACTGGCATGTGTCTAAGCAACATCCACTCTGCAAACCATATCAATATATACTTTTGACCCTGTGAACAATTATACTCAGAATATACCTCAAGAATCATAGAATGACAGAATGGTTTGGTTGGAAAGGACCAACCCATCTAGTTCCAGCCCTCTTGCCATGGCACAGGGAAACTAAACCAGGTTGCTCAAAGCCCCATCCAGCTTGGCCCCGAAGTGTTTATTAAAAGGCTTGGGCCATTTAAACTAGTTGTTGGAACTTGTTCCTATCTTATGCAGAAATCATGGTATGCAGATTAAATTACAGGCACTATTAAGTAGAACTTCATACCTCTATGCAATTTCTGAAAATAGAAAGTTAGTTTAAACAATATTCACTACAAATATTATAAAAGTCTTTAAAAGAACAGAAATTAAAAAAAAAATCAGAATTAAAACTATTATTGAGCATTACTTAAAAAATATTGCTGCTTCTCAGTAAGGATAAGAACCGGCTCTTACACAGTTGGTTTCTTATTTTTTTTCTTTTTTTCTTTTTTTCTTTTAAATGAGCAATGAAGTGCCACTTAATTTAAAGCAGGCATGTTCAGAATGGGATGGATATCAGAAATATTAGAATCTGCCTAAAAGTCTTACAGAATAGTGAGGACCTGAAACAGGACCAGACTGTTCTGGACCAAAACACTCAAAAAGATACATCCTGGCATTATGTCTCAAAGTAACTCTTGCAAATCAAGCAGTGCCTAAATTTGGCAGAAGGTGCAAAAAAAATGGCAATATGTTATCCACTTTACAAGAATCAAAAACTGAATGTGAAAACACAGCCAGCCAAGTGCAGCAATGAGAAAAAGGGTAAGAAAAGTAACATTAGTTCAATAAAGGTCATTATAGAAGGACTGGACAAATATTGCAACAGAAAATTACCAGCTTGTCAGTGTGAACTGATACGAGGAGTTTATTTGTTTCAGGTTTGACAGGGACACAGAGGCCCATGTGTGCCAAGAGCAGCAATATTAGCAGTGAGTAACAACCGTGGGCAACCTAAAACTGATAACCGTGATTTTAATCTTAGTAATGTAGAATTCACTTGAAACAAAAGACAGATTAAAGAAATGGAAACAGGCAAGATTTTAAGAGAAAGAAAAGTTATTACTAGGCTTAAATCCACATAAATTGTGTCATCAAAGTGCTGAACAAAACAGAGGAAGAGTCAGAAGCTTCTTTTTTTTTTTTTTTTTTTCCAATTTCCTATTTTGTTTTTTCAGATATAAATTAAGGTGCCAGTAACAGCTACCAAGTGCTAGGAAAAAAAATGTCATTGTCCTAATCCAATACAATGCTGCAAATGGTAGTCGTATCATAGATGTGCAGTTCTCACCCATGCAGACATGTACCATGAAGAAGTAGGAAACCATTATCTAGTTCCTTAAAGAGGCAGAGAAAGAAATCAACATACTTTGGTTTTCAATGGATCTTCTTCAGATCAGCAAGACTATAAGACATCAAGAAAAACTACTAGACTAACTGGCACTCGCCAACAAACTAATGATTAGGGGAGCCCTGAAATTTCACCCACTGTTGCAGGCACTGGTGTTTCAAACTAAGGGTTTGCAAAGTCTTTGACATACAAAATATTGGTCATTGTTAATTTTAAATCTATTTAACTGGGGAAAGAAGGCACAGGGGATTGTTTCTGCCAAGAAACAATAACACAGACTGGTTCATCTGATTCAGGTGCTGGACTCCTTTTGGCTTTGAGTAACTACTGAGCATGGCAAAAAGCCGACTCAGACTGAGCAACAGGTCAGACTAAACCAAGCAAAAATTATTTTGGATTATTCTGTCATATCAAGAAGAAAAAAATGTTTTCAGTTATTATTACTGCTAAACAGTAGTTCAGCTAAACCAGATGAAAATCCAGTATTGAAGCACATACCAGCTTTATGGTCTGTAAAATGCTCACTTCGAAGCCTACATCTCCACTTCTGACACAATAATGAAATAATTCCAAAGCAAAATTTTAACTTGTTCTAAATTTTTGCCACTAAAGTTAGTAGTTCATAGTCCTAGTTACAGAGGACCAAAAGCTCAAATATTTAATAGGAAAAAACCCCACTGAAAACTTCAAAATAAAAATCCCCCCTCACACACAATCTATATATTGGGGTTTTGACTTATTTACGAATGTGATCTAGAATAACACACATTGCTATGCCAAATCTTAAAAGTAGTTCACCTGTTGACATATAGCACAGCATTCTCTGTTGGTGTCATTTAGATAAACCAGCAGTTCATTATCAGATCGAAATAGATGTTATACAAAAGATATTATATTGCTAAATTTTGACACCACTAGAGACACACTGGGAAATCTGTGTGCAGTTCTGTAGTGAGTGCTTTAATACAGTTACAGTTTTTTCTCAACCATTTCAGATGGATTACTGCTTAGACTCTAAAGAGTTTCTGGACTCTCAACAGATTAGTGCCATCGCATCTGTTTCCATGGCGTTCATTTCAGTGCCCTTTCGCTATGTTATTATTCTACCAATCACTCAATTTTCTGCAAGGTAAAGTACTCTTTTAGATAATTCTTGTTTCTCTGGCCTCCGTTATACATAGACAACATATCTCAGAAGGCAAACATGATATTTATATGCATTTATGTCTTTTTATTCTCTTTCACAGTTCAATTCAGGCAGCAGGATTTCACTCGTACCATTTGGGCTGGCAAAAACTGCAAGTACAGTGTATCCCATGCTAATCTTCTTGTCCTGCTTACTCCATGTGTTTTATTCTTCTACATTATTTACTGTTAACTGTCAGCAGCAAGAGTACTGATCTCCCTTCTGCTCTTCTTCCAAGCTTCCTTGAGTATTAAATATTGTGAACAATACTGTAGCTTCCTTTGAAGAGGTGGAAAAAAAACCCAAACACAAAACCAAAGTGAAAGCCCTTCAACATCTTCATCAGCATTTAAAGCACATGTATTTAAAATGTCAAGATACCTTGTAATGTCAAGGTACCCTTACCGCAGCACTTCATTTCTCATATGGCGTTACATGAGCCAACTTTCTGTATTATCCAAGATATGCACTGATACCACCCCACCACCCCCAAACAAACAAACAAAACTAAACAACACCACCTCCCCCCACACTATAATCATCACAATTACTACCTCCTCCAGGTCCTGAAACATGAGCAAAATAATTAAAAACTCATAATCGAAAAACAAACAAACAAAACTGCAGTAAAGCCTGTTTTTAATATATGATGAAAGTAAAGGTGTGTGGGGGGGGAACAGTTATTTTTGCTTTGTTTCCCCTCTTGCCACAAGTTTAGTGTAACACTTTGGGAAATTCACTCAGTCCTGTGATTTTGAGGAAGTCTACCACAGTGAATTCAGTCACATACAAAAAGTAACTACTGCTACAACTCTTAGAAATTTAAAGAAACTTTTCTTGCTTTCCCAAAGATATCTTGGATCCTCTCATCATTCCCAAATATGGCGTGATACTCCACAGCCTTAAGGTTTCTATTGCAGTGCCTGAATTTCTGTACACATCACAGTGACATGAACCTGGAGATTTTCAGGATCACCACAAGTGATACTTCCCTACTTGTCAGATAGTACCTACGATCTTGAAGGATCCTGTATGATCCCCATACAGTATGGGCTTGAAAGATCTTCCTGGGTTAAAATTTTACCATATCCCTCTGTACATCCATCCCCTGGTAGCTTTTGATGCAATATATCCTGTCTCATACACTGAGAAACAAAAAGTGGAAAGCTCTTATACAGGCCTGAGTACACTGCACAGAAGTTAATTAAGCTAAAGGATTTTCAGCTGGCAATGATTTGTACATTTGACGTAGCTTTCTGAGACCCATATAACATTTTTTGAAGTAAAACAAAAAGTGAAAGTTATGAAAACAGTAAATACTCTTAGCAGTGAAAAATGCTGAACTAGAAAAATAGCAGTAAAAAGAGTTTATGAATTTAATTACACAACATCACTTTGCTTGTAAAAAAATCAAAATTCTGTGTCTATGTGACATTTACACAGATGAGCTTTAACAACTGTATGTAGATGGCTGCAGATATTCCAATCTTATTATTATGAATTCAGAGAATAAGATTATTCTCTGAAATTCTGGCAAACAAAAAATTTCATCACTTTGCTCTTCTGCATGTAGGGCACAGCGCTTTACTCCTTTCCATGCTATAGCCACCTGAATGAGTCAGGAAGCCTGCTTTAATCTGCTATCCATCTTATGGCAGAGTCTGTCTATATTTTTGGCTCAATGTGGCCCTAAGTGATCAAGATATCAGACCATCTGTATGTAAAGCACTCTCTCACAAACACATCATATAGGAAAACTATTTTTTTCTGATTTTACATATGTTCAGTATAATAATTTAAAAGACACATTTCCAAATATATCCACTAAATGGTCTTTTCTATAAAGCTGTCCTTAGCAGTAGAACACCAGATAAAGCAGAGACGCAGTGAAAAACAGAAACCGTAAGCTTAGAATTATGGCCTTAGTCACACCAGTTTACAGCTTCTACTTACCCATCATAGCAAAAATGCAACATGGAGACAGGAGAGAACTATGCTGAGTACCTCCAACAGCAAAAGATAAAAAGGCTTTAGAAAAAAGACTGTATCACTATTTACTAACAAAGATACATAGGAAATGTTTTCTTGTTACAGGATGATGACAAGCTACAGTTTTCAATTATCCACAGCATCACTTTAATGTCAATGAGAAGGAGGTATTAAAGTTTGATTAGGTTAAAGGAGTTTATTCCTGCTGATAAATCTAACCATAAGCCTGACAATTCCTTATTTATGTTCTGCTAAAACATTTGCATTTTTAAAAAGCACTTCTTTACCATTCACATTCCTACATCCTGTGTTGTCGCTGTAGGGTTTTTTTTTTTTTTTTTTTTTTTTGTAATTACTAGTTAAAATCTCTGCCCTTTTACACCCAACAATATAAGAACCATATAGTCTCAAATAAGTTCACATGTTATTCTAACAACACAGCATTAGGACCATGGAAGATACTTGAATAGTCACACAGAGAATGTACATGACATGTATTTTGCAAATGAGCTCTGAGAGCCTATTTGTCCTCATTAAACTATTGCAGATCAGAATGATTACATTGGTATTAGTGTAATTCATGAGAGACACTGATGGAATAAGAGACATTACTGCAGCAGTTATCTATAATTGTCAAGTTATAATGTTGGTTCTTGGGCTTGTTAGGTAAACACATGGCCAGCAGACAGAAACCTCTATGAAGAAGATATGTAGTACCATCACTATTAATCACCACCCCATGCATATTTTCTGTAGCCCTATAAAAAAAATAATTAAAAAAAAAATCTTCTAAACAAAATTACTAACTTCAAGGACTCATAATGGTAAAATTATGTATCATAAATTTTTCCCACCAGACAAACACTTCAGGTGGCATTCCATGTAATGGTGTATAGCAAGTATCAGCTTGAAGAAAGTTATATTACACAAATATATATGAATTCTTATTAGTAAATTAGTATGGAAAGAATAGGCTGGTGTTATTGCCCATCTGACTTCCCAAAATGTTTTCACAGGTTTTCAAAATTTCTTAAAGAAACTAACTTGTCACGCAATAAAATCAAAAGCATTCTAGTAGAATATTATGTATTAAAAATGAGAAACCTATGGTCATTCCCACAAAAAGCAGTATTTGCAAGTTTTACAATATCTGTCTTGAGCTCTGTATTTTTCATTATGTTCAACAAACTATATGGAAGAGGGAATGAATGATGTCACACCGAAGTTTAACAATGATTTGAAATTATTCAGAATAATGAAAAGTAAGGTTAAATGGAAAAGAGGTACAAGTTGATAAAATGAGAAAATTAAGCATTGATGACAAGGTCACTTATGATAATTTTAAGAATAAGTTGTAAATTTGTTATTATCTCTTAGGAAAAAAAAACCCAACAAACAACAAATTAGAATCTCTTTTAGACAGAAACCAAAAAGATAACAAAATTTCTGGAATTCTTATAAAGAAATAGAGAATAAATTATTAGTCCACTCACTATGTAAGTTTGTGGCAATTGAAAACCTTGTCTATTGAACAAGGTTGACCCTATCTCGGAAACTTATGACTAAATTAAATTAAGCTATAAACCTTGTAGAAAGGAAGGCAAGAAAGGTGATCAAAGGCAAGAAAAGCTTCCAAGAGCAGCTCCAAGTCTTCAGCTTAGCAGGCTATTGAAATCATGAATGGTATTGTAGGCTTTTCTTTTACTGACTTTTGCGGGAACAGCATAAAGAAGTTAAATAAGGAAACATTACTTACTGTTTCTCATAATGCAAACTGTAAGGAGGCAACCTTAAAAGCAATAGGAAAAAAAAATAATCCCAAACAGTAAAATACTTTCTCAGACCTCACATGAACTGTGAAATCCCTTTTATTTTGTAGATTCAAAAATGTTTCTGGAAATTTCAGCAGAACGACCACTGAACATTTATCAATGAACATTATAGTTAAAGAACCTCTCAGTAAAGAAGGTGAACATTATTTCCTTTCTGTCCCTGAACTGAAAGCAAGGATGGTGCCTGTTCTTAAAAAGTTTAATTTGGCAGTAGGATTCCAAGGAAGGCCCTCTTCCAAGATATGCCAAGATATATCAAAGGCAGTTCATGTTCATCCCAACCAGACAATGTAGAATGGATTGGAATGTGGAAGCCAGATTAGGGGTTATTAAAAATCGGAGAGTGGCAAAAACATATTAGGAGGCAAAAATCTGATATTTTGAATAAACTTCTATTTTTTCCAGATACTCTAAAAGAACAAAATAAAAGCTTTCAGGTTACAGAAAGCAACTCTGTGTCCAAAATTTCCCTCCAGATGCAGCATTCCCACATAAGAAATTTGATGATACCTTCTACTTTCAAATGTTTCTAATATATTGGCTTTGGTTTTCAATGAAAAATAAAGTTTCTCATAAAAATTTCTTCTATTTTTAATATAGGAATCTTAGTGTTTATAGAGGATAAGAGAAGATCCACGTAAAGCAGTTAAGTGAGTAGGAGTGGATACAGAGAAACCTCAAGATTAAATTATAAAGAAAAAAAAATCTGATAAATTAAGTAACTTTTTCCCTTCATGTTAGCAATTCTTCACTTTTAGGTGAATAGAAAACCCCAACACATTTATCACTGCATTTTCCAAATAAGAAGTCAACTGTAAATCATCAATGTCATTTTGTATGCACATTTTAGTTAAGATCATAGCTGAGTAACTGCTGCTCTGCTGCTGTTCAGTTTGCTAAAACTTCAAAACATAGAAGCAGTTGGACTATGATAAAAAAATTACAAAATGGCTGGAAATAGCTCTCTCCAAACTGAACTCTGCTTTGATAAAGGATTAATTCAAGCTGCCAAGTAACCAATACTGTTTGACAATATTTTGAAACTGTGGTCAGTTTTGACCATAATACCAATGGCATTAAATCAGCTGACTCTGAAGAAGAAAATTTTGACCTACAGCCTTGCAGGCTTCCATTAGTCAAACAAATCTGTAAATGGCAGCCTCTACAGCAGAACTTGACACTGATGTGGAGACATCTGCTCTACTGCACCTCTGCCAACAAAACACAATAGCAACAAAGCATTTAGAGCTGTTTGATTTATAAAAGAAAAACGAAAATTACTAGTTTTCTGGAAGACTTTCAAGTGCATACAGGAAATCAGTCCATTCTTAATTATATCTATTTTGTTAAAAAATGAAGCAAAAATATCCTTTGAGTTGGCAGATTATTCCTTATTTTGCAATACTAACACATAAGTGTACAATAGATTTACAATGATGACATATAGTAAATGACATATAGTTATAGGATCTACAAAGGTCTATAAGAAAGAACATACTGTAAGGTAACATGAACAAACCTTAAAATTTGTATTCAGAGATCACAATCTGATTTATTTTTGAAAGGACAGCAACTTGCTTTACCTATGTTGTCTTCATAATCTATTTTTAAAGACATTATGATAGTTTAGAAAAAGTTTTCCCTGTAATATAAATGATGGCAATCTGAAATGCATATATATATATATATGACTGCTGTCTATGACATGATAATGATATGAAATCAGAATGTGCTTATCTTTGAAGAAAGCACATTGCTTTAAGAAACAGATAGGATTTTCAAATATCCAAGTCCACAGAAGAAGAGAACTGCAACATAAATCTGAGCAAATCTGAAACTTCATGAAACTCTTTGCCCTCTCACAGCTGGAGTGAATAGAGAAATCCAAGGCTCCATCACACCTATAATCCAAAGACATGAGTGGGCTCCAAGCACCCCTAACTACTAAATTTTAAGGACTAACATTAATACTACAGGCCTGGTTTCCTATCTCTTTATCACCTGGCACAGTGACCAATTTAGCAAAGGGTATAAGCTAACCCTCTATTTTATCAAAGACCAAAATTATTCCAAAATCTGAATTTGAAAATAAGAAGGTGCCTGTGTACCCTACTGAACCTGCGATAGTTCCAAATGCCATTGAAGTGGCAGACTTCACCTGAAAAGGAAGCATTCACACCAACGCTGGCACTTAGGGAAGGATCTTCTCTTTGCACAGCAGTTCTGGCACTACCAGCAGCTCACAAAAAACTAAGCAAAGCCTTCAAAGCGGAAAGCAGTTGACAGAGAAGTCAAACCAGTTTCTTCAAGTGCAGAAGAATGTTGCTGCTCCAGGGACACATTTTGAAATTATTAATAGTTATGCTTACAAACTGGATAACTGCTCCCTAGACACAAAGGAACATACACGCACACATATGCACGTGCACAGCATGCTTTAGATCACTGCCACTACTGCACTGAGGGAAGTACATTTAGATATAGAGCGTGTCCTAAGAAACATTCATCCCAAGATGAATATTCTCATGCATTCTTTCATACAAATGAAAACCTCATGCATTCTGAATGAACAGTCTCAGCAAATTTAAGTGAATGAGCATCTTTTACAAATATTTTCTTCAAAGAAAAGAAGTGTGTATGCTTCTGAACTTATTAGTCTAACCATTTCTGAATAGACCATATATTTTCTGCCCTCAGACATGATTTTTCAATACTTCAATACTGAAGACAGACATATACAAGTTACTATATATGTTACTTATTTTAGTTTCAAATTGAAGAATTCTGTAATGTCAGAACAAATAAAAAGACTCTACACAAAAGTTTTATTTCGTAAGACAAGTACCACAGGCTGACTCAACGCAACATTTACTTTTTTATGTCTCCTACTGATGCAAAAGAAATAAACAAAATATCTTTCCCATTTACTGCCACTTGCACAGGAAACTGTATTTTACTTTTAACCTTCTATTCCTTGTAATGTCTGCACAAACAAGGTGAGAAAAAGGAAGCACTCTTATTTCTTCCCCATGGAGAATCTTCTCTTCCCAGCTTTGTAAAAAAAGCCACCAAATAAACACAAAGCTAAACAAATAAAACCCAACAACTGCCCCCCCCCCCCCCCCCCCGACACACAAGAAAAAAAAAACCTACAGTGGTATTTAAAAATTGATACAAATGAAAATGGTGAAGTCTGGATATGTAGTTTCACGGAGATTTCAGAGATGCTGGACTTCAATTCGTCACTAGGTTTCTGCACTTGTATTGGCCATGTCTAGATCAAAACCTCTACAAACACTAAGAATGGCTGGAGCACTGGTTTAGATTTAGTATAAAGGGAAATGTACTACAATCTTGTTGAGCTGTGGTGTAGTAACAGCCACCAGCAATAAAAACAAATTGTAAGTTTCCCTTGGACCTCTCTCTGCCATACAAAAGAACTGGGTTTTACCCTGACATTGAAATACAAACCTTCTGGGAGACAGTAGGAAGCTGGGTGATAAGAGCTCTACCTCCTCCATCAGCAACAGTGTGGGTGCCACTCTGCCGACAGCTGGCAGAGACTTCTTTCCACAAAAAGAAAGGAGAAGAAACAGGAGTGGCACCTTTATCATTTGTGGAGACCTTTCCATGGCACAAGTGGTAAGAAAGCTGCTACAACCCAAACGGCATTGGTTTCAAGAGTTAATCCTTCAACATGAAAAGAGGGATGTACCTTATGGCATTTGCTTCATCAGAAAGAAACAGCTTACATACCCAACCAGCAGCCACAGAAGCAAACAAAGCTCAAGAATGAAAATTAATTGGAATCAGGTCAGGAAACCTCGTTTGCAGCCACAAATTGATGCTAACTTTGAAAAAAACTCTTATTTGTCATTTGGAAACCACATACCACAGGATCCTGGAGAATGTGCGTGCAGAATAAAGGAAACTGACTTCATTTGCCCTCATCAACAATACCGAAATATTTACAAGAAAGCATTTTCAGTTTTCAGTAGCCTGGTACAAAGGCTCCTCTGCAGTTTTAGGCACTTGGAGGTAACATTTTTCTTACTTATTGGTAAGAGTATGCCTGCAATGTAGCCTTTGTTCTGTTAATCATAACTGAATTTCTAGACACATCACATGAAAAAGGCAGCACTTGAGACGATTTACTAATGTGAGAGTAAAACTGTCAGATTGAAGTCAATAAAATTTTTAAAGAGTATTCACACTCCATATCCAGTGACTTCAGGAGACACTGTGTGCAGCAGTCACTAATGCTTAGGTAATCAATACGGAATTATGAGACTGGTAT
The DNA here is from genome assembly GCF_037157495.1 of Lathamus discolor. Classification (NCBI taxonomy): domain Eukaryota; kingdom Metazoa; phylum Chordata; class Aves; order Psittaciformes; family Psittacidae; genus Lathamus; species Lathamus discolor. Next base: position 126,176,536 of record NC_088884.1, on the reverse strand, counting down.
TTTTCTTTTATGGATATCTTTGTAATCAGCTTCCTGGCATTCTACCCAGTGTTCTGCACAATGCTTTAGAGGAAAGACTCTTTATAGAGTAATTAAAGGAAAATACACCTACCTGTTCATATATATGGAACTCTGGATAATCATTCTTGTGGAGAATTGCCAGATTGCATGGCGAAAAAATACATCTGAAACATAATGAAGTATCTTTATCTGGTGTTCACAATAGGGAACAGAGGAACCAGTGACCAGCTCCCTCCTTTTTCAGAAGTTGTGGAATGTTTAATTCAGCAAATGTATGAAAAAAATCGGCACAGCTTAAATACGGGTTAAAATCTGCACATACTGTGCTTTATACAGTGTTTACAAGATTCTTCACTTTAATGTTTGTGAAGTGTGCAGATGGCACTGTGTTTTGGAGGTTACTTGTTTGTAAATCGCTTTCTGAAGTATGCATAAGACATTTATGAATACACACACTTACACTTTGAACTCCAAGCTGGGAATTGTTAATATAGCTCAGCATCACACAGAAGTCTTGCTCCTTTCTCTGTCTTGTTTGCCAGATGAGATCATACTGAAGATGAAAGTAGGTTTTTTTACTATGTAGGGGCTTACAGTTGCTATAATGACTCTGCTTCACCTTGTGCAACCTGTTTTGCAATAAAGAACTAATGCTAGTGATAAAAAGACACTGTCATCTGTGATGTGGAAACCAGAATACTACAAGGTTTTAGGGAAAAGAATGAAGAAGAAGAATCAGGATTCTCAAAGATTATGGTCTTTGGCAAATGCATAGCATTTCATCAGGAATAACAATTAATTTAAGCTTTTCTTGTTCTGATAAATTATCTCCACAATAATAATTCAAGGAATCTCCTTAGTAGAGAAAGACATGTTAGAGCCTAGGATGCATAGTGTGGAACAATACAGCTTTAATATGTAAGGAATAAAAAAAAGGACAACAAAACTGAGACAACTTAACATGCAAGTCTGATGCTTCAAGTCAAACTAATGCTAAAAGAAGAGCAACCCACTGTCATGTAGCTGGCTGGTAAGTAATCCCATAAGCATTCTTGGAAAGAGCCTGGGAAGGTGAAAGGTATGATGGTCAAGCAGTACATTTAGGATAGCAATCTAGGTAACATCTTTCACCAGAGCAAAAGTGGAATCGATTCACAGAATCAGGTGTGCACTTGCACACACGTATCTGTGCACAGAAAATCTGCCCAGGGCAGCAGCTGATACTGCTGCTAGTACCTATTGGGAAGTCAAATAGATCAATCACAACTGCCAGTAACAGGGATCTTCTTAAGTCATAGGGTATTTAGCAAAGACTTCTTTGGTTTTGTTATAGCAAAATGTTTAATTTTGCATTCTTAACTGGAAAACAAGACAATGTGGGTGGTAGTGGTAGTTCTGAATTACAAAATCTCTTAATATCAGTTTCCCTCTGTGAATTAATTATAGAGCAGCATGCTTGGTGTTTGAATTGTAATCACAGATGAACAGCACAGAGACACATGAAGGAAAAGTGAGCACTAGCCATTCATAAAATACAAAGTATAGCTTCATATTTTAAATAACTTGCACATACACAAAACTTGAACTGGCACAAACAATAAACTTGCTTCTAAAAACTTCATGCAATTCTAAATGAAACTTCAATCATTTACAGGCATTCCATAGAAAAAATAACTACTTTTAAAATTAAAATTTAAATTATTAAAGTATTAAATTAAATCCCACCTCAGTACCAAGAATATTTTTAGTAACTATAGTGAACTTCTCCAATTATATTAAGAAATCCTTGTGTAAGAAGCTCAAAGTATGTTACAGTTTCAGAACATGATGGCTCTTAATACCAATGAGATCTTTTTATGTTCAAACAGACACTTCAAAATCTATTCATAGATGTAGCAGCACATTTATTGATTTCCTGCTGTGGGTAAATAAATTGCTTAAAAGCTATTCCTTCAAAAATACAAAGAAAATTTCCTGCAGTGAATATACATAAATCATGTCAGCATACATGTTTATAATACACAGTATTTTTTCCTCACAAACCTTTCTTCTTAGGATTTTGACATTTGCTTGGTTAATTATTTGTAGATAAACAAACAAACAAAAAAAAAACAAACCACCCAGCTGCAGGAAGAGAAACATATTGTGAAGGTATGTATTTGCATACGCATTTACAAAAGAACAAGAAGGTACTTCAAATAAGGTATTCTGCACAACTTCTGATACAGTCCATTTTGATAACAGTTCTACATCCATCTGTTTTATTACTACTAAACATGGCACATTCATTTGTATTAAACAGCCTGGTGGAGCTGCCTGAGATTAAAAAAAAAAAACAACAAAACCTCTAAATCACCATGAGCCACATCCTCAGCTGTTTTGCTTCAATGATACAATATCCTTCTACAGAGGGAGGTTGATCTTACAGCTGCTCTTTGTTCAAATTCTCATTGACTACAAAGAAAGTTTACTGCATAGAGAAATCACAGCAAAAATGATGGAAATAATTGACCTAGTTAGGTAGAAGTTTTGAGATATCACAAAAGAACAGGCAGAGGAAGACAGTATCATTCATTTTAGCTTGTCAAAATGGTTTCATTAAATTTTTAGTTATTCAAGGTAATGAATAAAAGTTTGAGCGCATTAAAGTAAAAAGGAAATACCTAAGTCTTCCCCGCTTTTCTCAGAACAATGTTTGCAATCATTATACCAATATTATTGCATTTTTCACAGTATGTATGTAGCATTTATCTGTATCACATTTGCAATTTTATACGCACAAAACCACACAAAGATTCATATTCAAAAGAAGATAGAAGCTGCAAACTCAGTATCACCTACTGCATATTATGGGGGTTTGTTTGTGGTTGGTTTGTTTGGGTTTTGCAGGGTTTTTTTGACTTCATTGTTTTCAGGAAGAAAGAAAAGCAATTAATTCTTATTTCCTTAGGAAAAATACAAAAATTTCTGTCAACTACATACCTGAGCTTTGATTCTACATATAATAGAGACTGAATTGCCAGGGAAATAGAAAAGAAAGAAAAACAGGGGAAGCAAGAAAGAGTAAACCTACAGATTTCTTTTTTTTTTTTTTTTTTTTCTATGCAGTGGGCTTTGTGGGGTTTGTTTGGTTTTGTTTGTTTTTTGCCAGGGCAAGACAGCACTAAAAAACAAAACAAAACACAAGAACAACAAAAAATACACCCTACATTGTAATATTTGCGTTTAGCAGAATTACAGGCTTGTCGCTGTGAACAGAGAAGGGACTGCAGATAGAGGTAGAAGAATTAAGGGAGAATTGCTGTGTGTATGTACACATAATATATAGTTTTTTTGTTCATGCTCTCCATGAACAAGCTATGAAAATGTAGCAGTCCAAATTCTGCAGAAAGCAGATTCCTACCTGAACTGTTTGTGAACACACATGTTTTCTCAAGAAGCAGACATAATATCATGATGCAGCTAACCAACAGGGAACAAGCTAAAATTGAGGCTAATCTTGAAAATATCAAATATACTTATTCAAAACACCATCACTGTATATATGCAGTTGTTCATTCATTCAGCTTTCTATTTTCCCTTTGAAATGGCACAGTAATCATCCATATTGTTGACACCTGTCATGGAAACACTTTGAAGACAAGGGGAAAAATATTTCGCTCCCTTATCACCAGTATGGATCACAGCCTCTTGTGCTAAAAATCTCTCTGCGACATTATATAATGAGATTTTCTGGTCCCCTTGGGCAGCCAACAGTTCTCAAATATGCAATAATCACACTATCTCAGATTATATAGCCTATATACCTCATCTTTCTCTGTACATATTATTGTGTTGATAATTATGGGGGGATGGGGACTATATACATATGGAACTATATACCTTATTAAGCAATACTTCCTGATTTTATTTTAAAGTATCTATGTTTTATTACACATTAGACTTAAGAAACATTAAATCATACTTCATATCTTACTTTTAGATATCTCATATTACTAAAATATTCCTTAAATCATATTTCTTTTTAATATTAATTTTCTCCAGCCTTTTGTATTAACTTATACACAGTGCCAAAAAATTCTCCACAACTACTCTGCCTCCAAAGCACTTCCCTTTCTTTGAAGGGCTGTGCAACAGGAGATCTTCATACAAACAAGACACCCCATCTACCAGCTGTTTCCCGTCCAGGATTTTGCCTCTGAAAGGTTTTAGCAAGCCCACTGGCTTTGGGCTGCTTTGTTCAGCTGCTCACCATTGATCATAAATCTTCCCAGGGCTCTCTTTACCTGCTACTAGTTTTTGTGGGGTTACCACATTGAGAGAAAAGCAAATCCTCTTGTAAAAGCTCCAATTATAAGAGTCTTATCCAGAGCTTCTTTATGAATGCTGTCACCAGCTGAGAGCACAGAACATGCATATTTTTGTGAAATAAACTCACTAAAACAAGAGTAACAAAGGACATGAATTTCAAATTCCATTTTTTCCCTGTTCTTTTTAAACTCTAAACTCAGCCAGTATCTTTCATAAGAGAGATCAGATCTTACACGCAAGCAGCTGACGAATAAGACTTGTTCTTATTTGATTATTTGTTTGTATTTCATCTGCACTATGATAGGTCTAATAGAAAAGAAAGCAACTGGAAGATCTAAATTAAAACACCAAATGTCTAGATTATAAGTGTTCATTCTGTTCAGAAAAACACTTATGTAAATCTTAAAAAGACTAAAAAACTCCATCTTCAGAGCAACAAACAATCTCTATTTAGTGATAATAGCAGCTGCTGATTCATAGCGATTGCCTTTCTGCAGCAGCTCAGTTTGGAAACAAGTATTCAATAGCAAAATAAAAGCATACAACTGATTTTTCAAGTCTATTCATTGAGGATGTATTCATATTCCTTTATCGGTAAGCATACTGTGAAGCAAAGACAATGCATTATAACAGCAGAAAAGATAACTGGAAATTAATACATTTATCATCATTCACTTTCCATCATCCAACCATATTAACAAAGCCTAAATTTTACACTTTGCTAGATCATTACTATTGAAGTATAAAGAAAACAAGATTTCAGTTTGAAGAATTTAGGTCCAAAGACAGATTAAGCAATTTCTAAGTCATACAGCATTTTAGGCCAATGTTTCAGAACAATTCAAATTTATTCATATTATCTGTCTTTGCTTCCTTAATGTTAATTCATTACATTTCTTTTTGGTTATTAACCATGCTATAATTTCTGTACTCTTGCCCATCTCTGATCTTATAGCAAAGATTACAGAGATACTGGGCATAAAACTGCCTCTTGTTTCTATTTGAGGAACAAAGGTCTTTACTGTAGACTTTCAGGAAAAAGCCCCCATGTACTTTTGGAAGGTAAGGCATACTAATCTTCTATGAACATACATGTAATCTCCTTATAGTATCCACTACAGATATACCTAGAGTTATTCATTATTGCTTGTATAAAATACAGCGACTCATTTTTATAAGCATTTTCTTTTCCCACTTTAGCAGAGAAACACTCATAAAATGGAGTAGGAAATAAAATGGTTTTCTGATTTTATTACTACTATTTTTAGAGATCCATATTCTTGAAAATAACTGGGTGTGAAAGTCTTTGGTTCATGGGAATCTCTGGGACAGATTCTGACATACTTTGCCAGTGGCATACTTTGTTGGTACATCATAGCAAAAAAAGGTTCCTTAATTTCAGCAGTCTGAATGCAGATTAAGGCAGTATTTACAGCAGGTGTTTGAACAAAACTGAGTGGGCTTTTTTTCTTCCACCTGTATTCAGGGAAGAAACATCTGTTGCTATTCACTACAACATCAAGAGAAATTGAATACTAGCATAGGACTAATTTCTGCTTGGCTCTTCTGTAAGGATGTAAGAGGAGCAGCAGGGGAATATTCCCTTTTTCATCTGTCAGGTGATGCAAGACATCATCATCATTTCTCTTTCAAAGGTTATTAAGTATTCTCATTGGCACTAACTAAGCCTGTGGAAAAAGGACTCATAAACTACAGAAACAAAGCGATAGACAAAGAGAAAGATACAGGGAAAAAAATAAAAAATGATACCACTTGGAGTTTAATTCTACAAAAGTATGGAGAAGGACAAAAGCAGAAATGATAGTCTACCTCCAACTCAGCTGGCCCAATCATTTCTTCTTTCTAGCTGGTTCAGTCTCTAAGCCTTCTTGCTGCAAAATTCTGAACCCAAGAAATGGTTTCCAGACAAAAAGATCTAGGAAAGATGGAAAGATGATACCTTTTGCAATTTAACTGCCTCCATCATGCAATGTGAAGTGAGACCAAAGCAAAGCTGGAAACTTTCTGGGTCTTCCAGGGCATCCCATGAAAGGTAAGGAAAAAGAAGTTATGTGAGTCATCTAGACCAAAGGTAAGAAATAAACCATTTTCCAGATAAATAACACAGTACAAAAAGTTAGTGAAAACCACTACCAATTTCAATTAAATTGAATTTTAATTGACAATTAGGTAAAAGAGATGTAGAAAAGTGTGTCCATTCTGTGTCTTTGTTTTCTATGATAAAAAGTGTCACGGGTACAGTAATAACAATAAAAAAAAAATCCTGTTGAAATTAAACGTTAACTTTCAAAGGGGTTTGCAACTAGTATGGTGTTCTTTTATTCTAAACTGCTTTATTCTACATTACTTCATCCATCATGACTTAAAAGTTATTTTCAGTTATCCAATGAGACATGATAGACTTCTACTCAACAGCTTTTTTGAAGGTGCTTTTTTCCCCCTAAGTAGTTTTCTCTTGACACAAAAGTGAAAGACTGTAAACTCCTTTCAAAAAATCACTATAAGTTAAAATATAAAACAGAATATCAACTCCTCTGTTATTTTCAAGAGGGAATTCAGAGGCATGACAAGTCAGAATGAATACACTTCTTAAGCAGGGTATTGCAAACTTCTCCACAAAAAAAAAAAAAAAAAAACAAACAAAACAAAACACCAAAAACCAACCAAACAAAAAACAAACAAACAAACAATCAAACAAAAAAAAAAACCCAACAAAACAACCCAAACATAAAGGCATTATGAAACTGATGTGTAGGTAGACTAGATAGCCCAAGTTTCCCTATTAAACGTGCTCTGACTGCTCTAGGCATAGCTTCTGCATTCTCCCAGTGTTGTCTATTTATTTACAAAAGAGTCACATAAGATTGGAAAGAAAAGAATTTTCCCTACTTACTGGAAGTTCTGTTTTGAGCTATTTAAAGAAAATCCAGACTTCAGGATGAAAACATTTATTTAGAACTTTTAAAGGGTTAAATTCACTTGTACATGGAACACCAGTTAAAGGACACAAACACAATCTCATTTTATCTCGAGGACAAAAGCTCAGGTCCAGATAGTCTGAATTCTATTTATGTTTCTGAGACTTACAGGCAGTCAATAAAGAAACAGAAATGAAGGGGGAACCTGGATGGAATTTAGCTTGTCTGGTATTTCCAGGTAAAATCCCAGGTTTGCAAGCTGCTGTAAGCTACCTTGATGACTTCAAGAACTCTGACTGAACAGAGTAAGCCCAAGAACAAGGCTGTTTCAGTAGCATGTGAAGAAGTGAACCACCACAGAAATTAAATTTTCCCTAATCAAATACATTAATCTATGGAGAAACAACACTTGACTGTGGTAGTTACTTTCAACACATTGCTTGCCTCTCTTCACCATCAACAGCTCTTACAGATTACTCAATGACATAGCCATAAATCATCTAAAAAAATGCCTCAAATCAATCTGACACAAAATTTCCATATAGTTTTCAAGACAATTATATTAATTTTTTTAAATCTCCAAATTCAATATAATTTATATAATGTGTTTTTAAGGTCAAGGATTATAGCTCAATGTTTCATAGAACTTGCTTAAGTTTTTTTTTATTGTACAATACAACTGCAATCATTTCAAACCATGAAAAAAACCCCACAACAAGAAATACCCCATAATATCTTTTCTATGATAAAATACATTTAAAGCAAAGGAATTAATTCCCAGAATTTTTCACAGCTAGGAAATGATATGAACCTCTTTCATTCAACATGACTCCCAAAAAATACAAATCTGTGCATTTTTTGGAAGTATGTCCAGTTCCTTTCCCCAACTGACTTTAGTATGCCTTTTATATCAGTGGCAAAGCTCTCTCTCAGCCTAGTGCCTAAAGCAATTACTAACCTAGGAACAAAGACTTCTAACTCTAAATCAAAATGTAATTTTAGGGAAGTAAATTCCTTATTTAAGAAAGGAAACACTCTTGATGGATTTATTTATACATTTATGTTTATACAGATTTACTGTCCAGCATTGACTTAATTAATCAGGAAACTAGTATGGTCTTGATCGAAATAATTCTTCAAATGTTGGGGAAAAAAGAAGACCAAAGGAAAACAAGTAAATTTATTGTGTGACAACATAAAATATTAACACACATTTAATCAATAAACACAGATGCTACACAAAGGCAACTCATAGGTGTATATTCAAATAAATGGGTAAGAGTGCTCAGTAGTGGTCAAAAAATGCTTTATCAGGCAGACAGAAGCTTGGGCTCTTCTTGATAGCTGTGGGGCTTCAAAAGAGAATTGACCACAGCTCAACTATGCTTCAAAAAGAAAAGCAATGAGGCACATCTACTTTGAAGCTATAAATCACCTTAATAGAACTGGGTCAGCATGATGTTCCTCTGAATCCTTGCAAGTACCTGGAAAGCTAGAAAGGAAGTCTTTAATTCCACTTTGGCCCCTTCCAACCAGATGAAAGAAAATATCTGATGTAGTCCTGAAATATCTAAAATTCTAATTATTTTTGGTCACATTCTTCTAGAAATATAACAGTGTAACTTCATCAGGCTCATGAGTTCTGTTCAGCAAGTCATTGTCTAAATCAGGGAGAGACCTTGACGTTGTAATCCTATGTTCCTTCACATTTTACATTTGCGAATTAGAATGGTATGTTTTAAAATGAAGAGAAAGAATGACTTCTGATGTCAGAAATGGCCACAGTTTCTACCCTTTTCAGAAACAGAGTAATACAGTTGTTCAGCTTCAGGGAATACCATCTGAGGATACACAGTGCAATCACAGATACGCTAAGTCAGGCACAAGCTATTCCCCTGCTCAATACCCCTGAGAGATGACATTTAAATTTAAAAGACTGTATAATCCAAAAAACCTTCCAGTGACTGTCAGCTCTGACTAGAACCTCGTCTTTTTTTTTTTTTTTTTAAGAATACACATTTCTTGTGTGGCACAGTGATGCTGATTAGAGTTATCAGATGACTAACAAAATCATGTCAGATGCACAAGTAAAATAAAATTAACTGGAGAGCCTGACTTCATAAAAAGATTAACTATTTATGAAAAAATATCAGAAATTCCTATCCAGATTTATTTGTTCCATAATCAATTCCCACTGAACTTATTGGGGGGGGGGGGGGGGGGGCGCGGAGAAGATCCCCTGTTTCTTTTTCTTTTCTCTGACATCTGGATAGGCCCAAAGAACTAGAATATGACTCCCCTCCAGCTTTTTTTACATCCCATCCAACAGGCAAATTATGGTTTGTTACATTATCCTCTTTCACTGCTATGCTGATAACATTAAACTGTATCACTCTCATGAACATTTCCTTTGAAATACATTTCTGATTCTAGAAAATTCAAGTGTCTATACCCATTAATTTTTTGTGCATTGATGCTTGGCATACATTAAAACTGCCATATGCATAAACCTTTCAAAAGACTGTTTTATTATGCTTTTTCTGTTATGCAGTCTACCTGGAAACAAGTTATGTATGAATTTACAGACAGCATGATAAACATTTTCCTCTTATGGGAAAAGTCTTCACTTATCAGAAATATTCAGTGTTGTGGATTTCCAACTAATCCTTGGAGTCATAAGGCAACCCAATCAACTATATTTTGACATGTTTGAAGTCTGAAAAAGTTTAGAATTTTGTTTTTAAAAGAAAAGTTCATAATAAGTGATCTCAGCTTTCCTTTGATATTCCACAAATGCCAGCTCATTTCTGCAACAAAGGAGCATTTTACTCACAATACAAAAGCATTTGCAACTACTCAAAGGTTTTGAAGTCAGAACTGAAGCATGCAGTCTCCCTTATTCCCCTCAGAAATCTGACCAGAGTAAATAAGAAAACTACAACTTGTGGAGCATAAACTCAGGACTAGCTGTGTGCTAACAGTGACTCCAACACATCCAAGATGACTCTACGGTGCAGTAAAATTGACACGTACATACTGAATCCAGCACCATCACAGCTCCTTAGACTCACCAGGCTCAACCTGCAAACCCAGACCACACTGACCTAGCAACTATGTGTCAACATGCTCCCAATAAGCCAGAAGCATCAGACTCACCATAAAAATGCTGCACTGATTAGAAATGAGAGAATTCTATGCCATATTAATAAAGACATGAAAGCCGATGGGCACATCCTGGATTAAAGCAGACTCAGACTTCAGAGCAAATTTCCACCATGTTTGTCAAATAGTTCAAGGACCAGAAGCTCCACCCATTCTTGTTCCTCAGTTTTCATCTCACATTATTTCATCTAAATTTAAGTACTTGTACAGTCTTGCATCAAGTACTGAATGGAAGTATTTATTGGATCTACAGGCAATGGATCATTGGCAATACTCTATGTTCAGTGAGATAAAGACTGTTTATTAGGACTCCACAAATTTAAATATATTCTTAAAAATACAAACTTGTATCATCCTCACAGAAGAGATCAGAAGAAGAAAAGTCATCATTTTATTAAGCATATAGTGTATGACTAGAGACCCTCTGTCTCTATGGAAATCAAAAAGCTATATAAACATATTTCAAAACAACAGAAAACAAAACAAAAAAAAAGTCTTTACACAGAAATTCTGAGTTCAACCCCTCACTTGCAAACACCTATAATGGCATTCCTGCTTGAAAACTGACAGTCTGCAACAGCCCAGCCTCCTGGTAAAACACTCATCATATAGTGTGCTCAAATCAAATAATGAAGAGTATCACACTTTCTACTATATTGATACTCAAATTCCTGAGTCACAGATGGCTTTTAAGTAATAGGTTTGTGACCCTTTGTAACGCTACCTATTCGGTAATCTGGTATTTCAGATCTTTGGATTTGTTTCAGGAGTCTCCACTAAATTGTCTTCATGTGAGGGTGGTGAGGTCTTGGAACGGGTTGCCCAAAAAGTGGTAAGTGCTCCAACCCTGGCAGTGTTCAAGGCCACGTTATACAGGGTCTTGAGAAACCTGATCTAGTGTGAGTTGCCCCTGCCCATAGCAGGGGGGGTGGAACTAGATGATTTTAAGGTCCCTTCCAACCCTATTATTTTAATTATTTACATATATGCACATTACAAAGAGCTAAAGTGGCCCCTCTTTCTCATCTGATAATTAAGAGAACTGTACGCAAAACAAATACCTGCACACAAAACAGAATACCTTTCTCTACATCATGTCTCTGTCTAGTGAAAACGTTGCCACTTAAGCAACCAAATCTCAGGTATAATTTCATGCGCTGTCAATTAAGATCGAACGCAACATCCTATAATTGAAATGAATGACAACATCGGTAATGCTCTCATTATATCTTAGTCTTTGTTTGGCAAAGCTGCTTCTTAAATAACAAATCTTGTACACCTGAGTATACGATATCAACCACATCAATCTTGTCCGAGTGAAGAAGGTTGGCAGCAGTATGAAAATTTTTTCAGTTATTTTTCTGCTTACCCATATAAAAACCAACTCAAGATATTATAGTCTCATTTCTCCATTATTTTCTAAAAAGTAGGTGTATGTGGAAACTCCACTTTTAAAGTTGTCCTGTTTTCAATGTTCCCTTAAAATAATGGAACTGGGCCAGACAAAATTTTAAGCAGACTAAAATAAACTGAACTTACTTACAAGAAGGCGTGTCAGTACTCTGGAAAAACAGCTGTTCCAACTGGCATTTAAGCCTCCTATGAAATTTATTGCAGGAACCCAGTGATTCGAGAAAATTAGAAATATAAGTGGCTATAAACAATCATTTTAGCAATAATTGGTAATCAACTAATTTAAATTTTCACCCTACAAATTGCATGGCACAGTTTTACCATTAGCTAGTAGAGAATGATGAGATCTTTCAACATATTTTATTAGCAACATCTGCAAAAAATTACTTTAGACTTAATGAGTTAAACATTATTTCAGATTTGCAAAGCTTTCATTATTTTTGAGCTACCAAACCACCTCAACCTTTCAGTAAATTTTAAGATGAAAATTAGTTTTTTATAAAATGCAAAAAATAGAATTTTTTATAAATAAATAAATAAATAGAAGGAAGCCCTTATAACGGTAAGTCCTACTGATTCAGGTAAGATCCTGTTTTCTGTTGTTCAGATCCTTATAGGAGTTAGACTCTAAAGCTGAACTTTAAAAAAACAAGATTTATTTATCTAATGGTGTGGATCTCATACGTTTAAATTACCTGTGAAGAGGTATATGTTACTTCAATTTAAGCACAGGTAGCATTTAAATGTAACTTTATTGTGCCCAAAAGCAAAAGCTTAGTGCAACACCTACTCTTAATTCCAGTTTCAGAAGAGGTTAGGAAACACCCAATATTTTTACCACTGAAGGTACATACAGAAATATGTGTATAAGTACAATGGGTGCTTCATGAAAACCTTTTAGAAACATTCCGAGTTGTGCTTTTCCAGTCAGCAGTTTATAACATAAGAGAAGCTTTACGAATAATTTTAAATCTTACCTTGAAAAGGACTGTAAAGATTCATATTCTATACATTTATCTGTACCTGGCATTTCAAAGCTGACACTCTTGATTCCTCAGACATTTTAGGAAGACTGTGGATATGCATACGTAACAATTTACAACAAAAATGTAAATGCACCTTCTTAGAGATCCGACTTTTGCACTTCATATTTACACAGCAGGGTCATGAAACAAGCATCTGCGAGGACTTGAAATACCTCTCTACTGAAGGTTGCTACCTACAGAGTGAACAGCTGTACGCAGCCATCTGGGTCACCACTGGCCATTTGGCATGCAGACCCATTATAACATCACAGAAATCAGGCTTATACTGAAAAGTTTATGAGAAAATTGCTTTATAGCTCTAAAATTTTAATAGGTAACTGTGGTGTCTATGCAGGGTTTTTTTTTTTAAATTATGCTTAAACTAGTAACAGCTCTGGAGTACATTCGCTTTTGTCTAGACAAAATGCCTTATGCCACCAATTACTTTCATTACCATAGTACTTTAGTACCAAAACCCTTCACCAGAATTTCCATAATCACTTTTGTTCTTTCTTTTAAAGTACACCTATACCAGGGAAATTTTGCTATTCATCTATAGTTTATATAGTTAGAATCTGAATATAGACAGTGCCTCGCTATGCATAATATGTTTACATCATGCTTTTCCCTCTCACCTGAAAGAACCTTTCTGGTTCATTGTGAGACTTCAGAAACCTTCTTCAGTATTTGATATGCAAACCATCTCATACAGGAATAATCTTATTCTTATGTGTATCTCCATTGACATGAACAAACAAGATATATTAATTGATACTTCAGAGTAGTCAGGTACACATTCCAGTGTTGGCAGCGTAACTTCATTAAGATACAAGGACAGGAACTCCGTTCATGGAAAGCATCCACCATAATCAGTGGTCCTCAGCAAATGTCTCTATTATCACAGATTTTGTGCAATGGTGTTCTCTCCAGCTACCTTGGAAAACATAAACACATCCTGCTACAAAATGTCAGCTTATAGTCATGATGTTTCAATGCAGTTATTCAGTGTTGCACCTGAAACAGTGCTTTTTTTTTCCTTAAGATCAGATGATCGGGGACATGCGTCTGGGGAAAACTTTTGTCTTTCCTCTTCCCACTAAGGTGAAGTTTACACAGTACAGTCCCGAAATATCAGAAAGATAAATGACTCAATAACTGCAAATGACACTATAAAGAAGCAGGGTTAGATGCAGTTTCAAATGTGGAAAGAATAAGGAGCTGTCGTTAAACATCGTTTTTAATCATCATTACTGATGTCGGTTACATTCAGGTACTTGGGCAGTACCAACTCAAGTATCTCTGATGTTTTAGGTGGGTTGCTGAGATAAATAATCATAGAATCATAGAATAGTTGGGGTTGGAAAGGACCTTAAGATCATCTAGTTCCAACCCCCCTGCCATGGGCAGGAACACCTCACACTAAACCATGCCACCCAAGGCTCTGTCCAGCCTGGCCTTGAACACCACCAGGGATGGAGCATTCACAACTTCCTTAGACAACAAATTCCAGTGCCTCGCCACCCTCGCAGTAAAGAACTTCCTCTTTATATCCAATCTAAACTTCCCCTGTTTAAGTTTAAACCCATTACCCCTTGTCCTATTGCTACAGTCCCTAATGAAGAGTCCGTCTCCAGCATCCTTATAGGCCCCCTTCAGATACTGGAAGGCTGCTATGAGGTCTCCATGCAGCCTTCTCTTCTCCAGGCTGAACAGCCCCAACTTTCTCAGCCTGTCTTCATACGGGAGGTGCTCCAGTCCCCTGATCATCCTTGTGGGCCTCCTCTGGACTTGTTTCAACAGTTCCATGTCCTTTTTATGTTGAGGACACCAGAACTGCACACAATATTCCAAGTGAGGTCTCATGAGAGCAGAGTAGAGGGGCAGGATCACCTCCTTCGATCTGCTGTCATGCTCCTTTTGATACAGCCCAGCATATGGTTGGCTTTCTGGGCTGCGAGCGCACACTAAAGCCAGCTCATGTTGATTTTCTCATCGACCAATAACACCAAGTTCTTCTCTGCAGGTCTGCTCTGATTCTCTTCTTTGCCCAACCTGTAGCTGTGCCTGGGATTGCTCCGACCCAGGTGTAGGACCTTTCCCCTTAGTGAAGCCATACTGGCTGTCACCAAGCACCTTGTTGTTTGTCATGTACCTTAGCATGCCTTCCAGGAGAACCTGCTCCAAGATTTTGCCAGGCACAGAGGTGAGACTGACTGGTCTGTAATTCCCTGGGTCATCCACTTCCCTCTCCTTGAAAATGGGGGTTATATTTCCCTTTTTCCAGTCATCAGGAACTTCACCTGACTGCCATGATTTTTCAAATATGATGGCCAGTGGCTTAGCAGCTTCATTCGCCAGCTCCTCCAGTACCCACAGATGGATTTCATCAGGTCCCATGGACTTGTGTATGTTCAGGTTCTTAAGATGGTCTCAAACCAGATCATCTCCTGTAGTGGGCCCAAGGTCTTCATTCTCACAGTCGCTCTGTCTGCCTTCCAAGACTTGGGTGGTGTGGTCAGAGCATTTGCTAATGAAGACTGAAGCAAAGAAGTCATTCAGAACCTCAGCCTTCTTCAAATCCAGGGTAGCCAGTTCTCCTGATAGCTTCCGGGGGGGGTGGTGGTGGGGGGTGGTGGTATTGTCCCTAGTCTGTCTTTTATTCACTACTTACCTATAGAATCCCTTCCTGTTATCTTTCACATCCCTAGCCAAGTTTAATTCTAACTGGGACTTAGTTTTCCTTACCTGGTCCCTAGCTTCCTGGACAACATCCCTGTATTCTTCCCAAGCCACCTGTCCTTGTTTCCACCTTTTATAAGCCTCTCTTTTCCTTTGAATTTTCCTCAGCAGCTCCTTATCCATCCAAGGAGGTCTCCTGGCCCTCCTGCTGCACTTCCTTCTAGTCAGGACACAACACTCCTGAGCTTGTAGTAGGTGTTCCTTGAATATCAACCAACAGTCTTGGGCTCCCCTGCCCTCTAGGGCTATATACCATGGAACTTTACCAAGCAGGTTCCTGAAGAAGCCAAAGTCTGCTCTGTTGAAGTCAGGGCAGTGAGCTTGCTGCACGCTCTTTTCACTGTCCTGAGGATCTCGAATTTGACCATCTCATGATCGCTGAATCCAAGGCTGCCCTGGAGCATCACATTCTCAACAAGCCCTTCCCTGTTGGTGAGCATGAGGTCAAGCATGGCACCTCCCCTTATATCAGCTCCTCTATTACTTGCAGAAGGAAGTTTTCTTCCACACAATCAAGAAACCTCCTGGATTGCTTGTGCCAATTCTTAATCAAGTAGAATATCATCATGAACTTGCTCAAGTTGTAATGCTCCTGCACTACGGATTTACCCTTACCACTGGGCTAAAATGAAAACATTGGAGAATTGGGTTTTTTTTTTTCATTGCAATGCAGAGTAAATACAACTTTGGATTCTTCCTGGCTGCAGCAAGTGTGCAGTGCTCATCTTTGGCCAAACACTCAAAAGAACACCTTTCAAAGATTTAATAGAAGATTTTATATTTTTTTTTTTTTGTCTTATAATTTCTCAGGCCTCACTTTATCAAAAGTGACACATTGTCACTCTTTGAAATCACCTGGCTAAAACGCTGTGCCTAGAGGTAAGTAGGTTTTGAAATGCTTCACCAAGTATGAATCTCAGAGCTCCTGCTTCCAAATGGCACACACAGGGACTAGCTGTATGCTGGTGGATGTCACTGTGATTTTGTTGAAGTGAAAAAAGTATGTCCATCTATAGAAGTTTATTGTGAAATAAAAATGTAGTTAGTAGTCCAAGTCTCTTTGGCTATTAAGAAAAGTTAGAAGTTAAAGATCTAATATGGGTTGCCCAAGGAAGTTGTGAATGTTCCATCCCTAGCGGTGTTCAAGGCCACGTTGGACAGAGCCTTGGGTGACATGGTTTAGTGTGAGATGTCCCTGCCCGTGGAAGGGGGCTGGAACTAGATGATATTAACGTCCTTTCCAACACAAACTATTCTATGATTCTATGACATTTACTTTACAATTGTCACAATTATGAAAATTACTTTAAAAAAGGACATTTGACAAAACTTCTTCAGGTGTTCCTCACTGCTTTTACCTGCTCTAGCTACAGCTTCTATTTTTAAAGTCCCCTTTTGAAGTACGTGGGAAAGAACAGAGGCTCCCATTACAGTTTGGTTGAAGACAAATTGCCAATGACTAGAAGATAAGCACCGTGTCACACTTTATAGCCCTTAATGCACAGAAAAAAAATACTTTTTCAGATATAAAATGCAGTATTTAATTAACAAATTTAGATAAGCCCAAAATGTGGAATGTACTTCAATACTGCCGGAGATCACTGTACTGATAGTATTGCATTAGAATGTATAGCTAATGTATTCACAGCATGCAAAACTCCTGCATTTTTCTGGGATACAGATTATGCTTTGTAGAAATTTTATTTTCCCCCTTCTTTCTAAACATGAAATTTATATCTCTTTTTTTACTGAAAGCACTGTAGACTCTCTACTATTTTTCTCTAAAAACCTATAAAATGTAAGCCAATAGAAATAAGGAACCAAATTCTTATTGGGATATCCATCCAGATCTCTCACTGACCTTCAAGTGAAATTAGAAGTTTCAAGACATTTTTGCCATTGGGCAGATCACATTTATGGATTACAGTTTCAGAAGTCTATTTCTTTACTATAAATATGTAGGCTATTCTCCAACTTGGGTTTTTTATTTGCTTGATTTTGCAGTCTGTGCAATAGAAAAAGCAGCATTACGGGCATCTCTAATTCAAACAATGTCGAGTTCATGTTCTCACAGAATGGCTAGAGTACCTGTACGCAGAAAAAAGCACATGCTTGTGTGCCTTTGTATGAATGAGTCTTCTAAATGAGGTATGGAAAGCACAGCCCATTTCAAATTGAAAACAATATTTTCACTACCAAAAAAAAAAAAAAAAGTAGCCCTTACTTACTGAATGAATAGGCTTCAGGTGAGTATTTCAACTTGGAGGGCATGGGAGGTGGAGAAGAGGGAAATCACATGGTAAAAACACCTACATATTGTTAGCTTTTACCCTTTCAATATTTGTATCTTTGCTAATGACAGTTTCATTACACCAGGTGCCTGTCTCCCTCAGTCATCCTTCTACTCTCTGAAAGAAGTGACATGACCATGAAAAGATCAAGAGAGAAAAGACAGAATGCACAAACTGCAGGGATGATATTCAAAATAAAACTGTTGAGGCATCCCAGCTGAGTTCTTCATAAAACCCAGACCTAAACCCTTACTCATTGTCCTTATGAGCTACGAATGCAGCTCCAATTAAAGGTCCTACATCTGTGGCAATCTTAAATTAACACTTTTTGCCATTCTCTCCCCCTTCAGAACTCATTAATGCACTGGCATTCCTCCTCTCCTGCAGATCATCTTTTATTATCACAGCATCCAAAGTAACTGCCTTATCTGAAAGTTTTTTTTTTTCCGTTCTATCAATTTTTTATACATGCTTCTACAGTTTACAAGATTTTACTATGAGAACTGAGGATTTACTTCTGAGCATCTATAAAGAATATAGTTATTTCCTCACTAGAGTTTCTACATAATCCAGATTACAAATTAGAAATGAATCAATCTGCTTGTTTATATCCTTCTTAGGATAAATTAAATCCCTGTAAAGGCTCCAGGGACTATATTGCTTAGCCACTGCAGACAAAACTGCAGATATACAAAATTTTGTGTTTATGCTGGTTCTTCTTTTAAGTATTTTCACCTATAAACGTATTTTGGTTTGGGGTTTGTTTGTTTGTCTTGGTATTCTGGGGAATTTTCTTTTATTATTATTATTTTTCTATGAAAGCAAAGATCATTATTCTTATAGATGTAGTCCATTTTCCAGCCTGAAAGTGTGGCATATTTCATAGAACCTACTTTGTTCACTGAGTGTTCTACACAAAGCATCTTCTACCACACAGCATTGCTGGTTAATGTGAGAAAACACCTTCACATCATGTCTGCTTTCAGCATGGAAGAATTCACACAAAAAATTCCAACGACACAAAGAAGTCCAATAACTCTCCAGCACTTATGTCTTTGGAAGTCAATAATCAGCATTATATATGTCACTTATTTGTATTTGAGGGAACAGAAAGAGAAGGTTTATAATGGTATTAGGGCTAAATATTTGCTTCAGCAACAGGACTTACAACCTTAGCTTTTTAATTAGGTGTATCAAAAATTATATTGCAACAGCAGATAAAAAAGCATTAAAAGCTGCTGCTACTGAAAGACCAAATATTGAAGAAATTCTTCTCCTAAGAAGATTCACCATAAACTGCTCAGTCTCCTTCAGCAGTTTCTGAAGTCCTTCTGAGTTTTAAAATAGAATACTTTTTCCACAATATAAACTGCATCAATAAACGTTTTTGCTCATAAACAGGATGTCATACATCAATTACTGTAAAAATTCATTTGACTCCCCACACACACTCAGGGCTTTTGCATTTTCTTTTAGGTTTGTGGAACCTAAAAAGAATTTTCCCTCAGCTCAGCTACTGTGATAAATTATTTAAAACATTTTCTCAACACATTAGAATTAACTCTGAAGTCAGTAAAATTACAGCATTTTATACCACTTAAAATCTGGTACAGGTGATTTAAGTGTTTACCTACAATTTTGTATGGTTTTGGAATATTTTGTTCTTGTTGAAAGTGAATGGTATAAAATTGTTAAGACTGTCATAATTTTTTTTTAAATGGCTGGAACATGCAACTCTGAAACCAAACTACAGCTAGTACGTTATTGTAGTAAATTACAAAAATAAGAATTCAAAATTAGATAGTTTTTATGACAGGCTTCCTATTACCACTTCTCTCTCTCAGCTAACAAAAAATGTATTTAAAAGCAAAATAATTACTAGACTTGGAACTGACATCTATCACAGATATCCTAAACATTAAATGTTTCCCTCTTTTGGGTTTCAGTTCGACAACAGCCAGAATCATCCCTGACCCATTCCTCCTCTCTTACACTAAATATTATGGACTGTCTTTTTTAGAATGTTATGCTCATTGCTGAGCAATACATAGTCCATAAATACAAAAGCTAACATGATTTTCCCCAGAAAGATTGATGGAAAAAATAGAAAAATAGAAATAGAGAAAAGAGGATGTAAAAGGGAGTGGAAGTCTGCAGTTACTTGTCTTAATATAAACTGGCAAATGTTCAAAGTACCACTCAGATTTCAGATGCGCTATTAGAATCTAAGAAAACAATACATTTTCTACAATTAGAAAGAATGTCAGCAAAAGAAAGCATGATTCTGGTTGCATAACAAATGTAACTGTAAGCTGAAATCTTGAAAATACACAATATTGCCTTCACACACACAACATTCTTCTGATTGTTATTACTTGTAGTTGGTTTCTCAGTAAGATGGCTCCCTGTGTGCACATTTGTATAATTTTGTATTTTGTTACAAAAAGCAACTCTTACTTCCTTGTGGCAAAATAGCAAAGGCACAGGTCACATATTCAATAACTATTTAGGCTGCAGCCATACAAAACCTGATATCTTGCCCTACTTCATGGGCCAGGAAGCTTCCTCTGACACTTTGTATGGAGCTAGACACCTCCTATGAGAAGCAGGGAGGGAAGCCTTGGAGAACCACTGATGACAAACAGATGACTTGGGCACACCCTCAGCACATGGCCTCCTCACAGAGACCAGCATCTGCCTGTTTCAGTTCTCCTCTAGTCTACAAAAAGTCAAATTGTTTTGACTTACACTATCTGCATCACTTTTCTGAGCTGTATGGAAGCAGATGATTAAAAAGCTCACCCAGACAGGCAATGCTATCAGCTGAGAGACAGCAGACATTTTCTTGGGCTCTGCTGTTCTGGCAGTTTCCAACTCCATGCTGAATACCAGCTGTTACGTTTGAGAAGAATTCTCTGCTCTGCTTCAGCATAAAATCAAATAGCTTACATTACAGATTTATCTGAGGTGTATCTACCTTATCACATGTTTTCACACTCAGCAACAACCTCTGATACTAGAACTAAGTGGCTTCTCAGGCCACGGTAGCTCACGTGCGTACTGCTTGCTGAAGGACCTTCATGGCATAGCACTTGGTGCTAGCTGGGGGCTTTCTATTGCCCAAGACAAAAATTTGTGTTTCCTATCTCAGTGCACTTGAAGGACTGTGAAGGCTGGGGTGCAGCTTGTCAGTACATCTATAACAGTCCTGAGGATGACTGCATACCATACAGGTATGCAGAGAAATTTAGGAGAAAAGATTCTTTCTTGGATAAGATTAAAAAGACAAGGATGTAGAAACAAGCTATTGAATTTGAAAGTACGGAAGCACAATCTTAGCCCACTTAATAACAATTTCTTAGTTAAACAACTTAGCCCACAATTCATCCCAACATTTATCAAACTTCTTATTCCCTTCAAGTCAGTGCTCTTATGCTGTATCCAAGACCTACAAAAGTAAAAATATTAATAATGCAAATCCTTCCTGTCTTCTATCTTTGCATTATACACATTTAAATGCCTTCAAACTCCCTATCATTAATCACACAAGAAACAGCTTTAAGATATGTAATTACATAGAGCAACAAGGTAGTCACTGTATGTCTCCTGTAAGTAAAGCTCCCATCATATGCAAACAGTATCACAAATATGCCTAGAATTTAAGAATAATCTAACAATTTTTAGGAAAGATTATGCTTGAGCTGAGCTTAAGTAAAACTTATCAATGTGTGATATATTTAACTAAAGTTAAAGTGGCTTGGAAATTATAACTTCTTTAATGTATTTCATAAAACATTTTGTTTATTAATTCTTAAATGCCCACTTCCTCTATCACCTTCCCAAATTATTGGTGTGGAAGAAACGTATCATGAAAACTTCCCTCTTGATTTTAGTTGTTTATAACAATACTTGTAACAGTGCAATTAGTGTATTTCATGTATATTTTAAAACACTAAATAGAAACAAGCCAAGCAGCCCTGGAATAAAACTGTTTCACCTTCTTCTTGCTTCCTTCTTCTTTGTCCATGCCCTCTGATGAAAATGCTGTAACCTCCTTTGTAGCAGAAAATTCAAAAGGCACTGTGATTTTCTTTCTTTTATACTCTTTATCAACCCCAGGCACCTTTGGCTTTCAATTGGTAATAAACATGTTCTCTTTTTTTTAGGAAGTATTCTTTCCTGCTATTGCCACATCACTCTTCTCCTGAAGTCTCCTACCCCACCACTTTTATGTTTTCCCCATCCCACTGCCTCTTCTCTGTTTCTATTCTACCCTAACTGCACCACAAAATGAGTTTATACTCATAAAATAAATCACAGTATATAAATATGTAAACCACACACAGTCTAATGGAAAGTACGAAGCCCAGGTCCAGGCAGTTAATTTTTACTAAATGTCACACAGTTTTCAGATCTTTGGAAAAAGACAGGAATGAAGGGATAGGGACATCAGTTTGTGCCTCCAGCTAGTTAGTGTGAACTAGATTATCTTTCAATATTTCATATATTTTAGCTTTTTAAGTACAGTGTTAAGTGTAAGCCCACGAATATCTCTGTCATAAGAGAAACAAACCAGTCCCTCCCCTCAGCATGGTTTGCCAGCAGCAACTCTATCCAATACTTCAGACACACTACAAGATTTTCTTTTTCTCTCTATTGGTACCTATATTCTGCTTTCTCGTATGTTCTGCTTTTCGCTCTGTAAAGATATTAGCAGGTACCTTGAGAAAACAATATATGTTCATGAAACGTCCCTTAGATAATCTATCTTATATTGGACAATAACATAGACATATTTCATGCATAAATCAATAGCATGATACAATCACTTTAGGCAGACAGAGGTTTTCTGTAATGCTGACCTATGTCACGGACAGAAATAAAGGAGGGCATAAGTCAAGGCGAGTGCAAGTTACCAAGGAGAAGGCAGTACAAATAATCATGTTTTATTAATTTAAACCCAGAAAATCTGAAGGTCTTACTACCTTTCAAGTCACATCTATAAAATCAGCAATATCAAACTTGGTTCCTGTGCTTTCAACAGTATTTCAAAGGAGGACTTATCTACTAGTTTCTTTATCTTATAATAAAACCGGGAAAGAACAGGTGCTGGTCCACCCAGCTCTTCAGTGTGAAACTCTTTACAAAGCTCACCACACTTCTAGATTTATACCTCTATTACTTTAAATGGATCACCGAGAAGAAAAGACGATCAACATACAAAGAAGAATCTTATGAGAATTCAATGGCGGGAGAAAACAAAACAATGCCCCCTCCCCAAACCTTTTGAAAAATAGACACTTCCAAGAGTTACAAAATGTGCAGAAGATTGTTCTTGTTGCACAGGTCACAGAAGTGTTTTCCTTCTTCACTGTGAGTGCATAGCTCTCCTAATATAGACGTATCAGGTTATAATAAACATCTCTTGCTCTAGTCTTACCACTTTTCTGCTCCCTGTCTTGTGCACAGGAAAGACCAAAGATAACTGAACTTCCAGCTCTAAAGTCAGTCCTGTTATTGACTTCACTGACAGCAGGAGAAGGAACAGACGGACATTTCCTCAAGAAGGAAAATTCACTCTATGATATTTTCATTTCTGGCTTACAGTGTTCTGGAGCAGAGGATACCAAGGCACATCTAACATTATGGAAAGTACTCAAGCCATCAGCCTGAGAAACTGGGAAACAAAGCTGCTACATCTGAGCTTTACCAAAAGATAATCTTGCCTTCTTACTGCCATACTTTTTCTGGTGTGCAAGATGTTTGTCTAACAAGACCTCATATAAGAAATCCCAGCTAAGAATTTATATTTAGAGATTAATTAATATTCCCTGGGAAAAAAAACAACAACAAACAAAAAACACAAAACAAAACAAACAGCAAACAAAAAACCAACATGTAATTTGTTCCAAAATTAGTCAATTTATTTCAGGATATTTGAGGACACTTTATTAAGATACTAAGGCTAGAACAGATGAATGAGAAAAACAGGAGTAACTCCTCCTGAAGAGAAAGTTCTTGGAAATATCACTGGGCACTAGACCTGTCTGCTTATTATCTATATTTGTTATAACGACAACTGGCACTTGAGCCCAAGTCATGGTAATGTCAAATCACTTTGTGACTGACATAGCAGACTCTGTTTTGAAAAATGGTAGGAAAACTAGCTTTTGTAAACTGTGAAAAACACTTCTTTCCTTGCAGGCTTTTGAGAGTTTGTGACTTCAGAGTAAGCAGGTCTCAGCATGCCCTGCAGAGCTCTTAATACTGCTTTATAGCTGATATCTGTATTTGTCTATGAATATCCACTGTGATAATTTACTGTGAAAGGCAGTTAAGGTGCTTAGAATGCAGAATTAGAAACACCTTTTTTAACTTGTCTGCAACTGTTTGGATCTGATCGATCTGTTGTAAGTTTTACATTGCCTTTCTTGAAGAGGATCTAAAAGGAGCTGGGGAGTACACTACCTGTACCACAGGGTATTTTCCCAGCTCTTCAAGAAGTGAAAACAAGGTTACCTGCAGAAAAACAAGCAACCAAAATACATACCTCATCTTCTTTTTGAGAAACACGCTTAAATATGGCAGAATGTAATTCACATGGCAGACATAAGCCAAGATGTCATAAAGGCACAAATCTCATTGTATGCCATCTTAAAAAAGCTTCTACCCACACGCTTTTCAGTACCTCCTCCAATAACGTCAATCAGAACACAACTTTCAAAATTCTGTTATGCAACATTTTGGTTACAGAGAAAATTACGCTGCAAATTCACTGACACTATACACTTCAGAAGGTCTGGGGGTTTTGTATTATCTGGCAAGCCATCAAAATTTGCTGGAGTCATACCACCTTACATAAGAGCTGTTTATATGTAACCATAAAAATGCTACTATTTTCTACAGTAAGGCATGCTCCCTTGTATAAAAGACCACTGCTAAACCCACTTCAAGGCCCCCACACACATGCTTAACACACACATGCAATTCTCTACAGTACCAGCTCCTTCCAAATGACAATTTATTTGCAGTGAAGAATTGAAAAAAATAAGACCCAGTTAAATCGTAATATATTTTTCTGCTACATTTCCAACTAGAAATACTTGCAAAACAAGATGCTTTGTTGACCGTAAGGACTGTGAAAGCTTGCATTTTAACAAAACAGTTATGGCTGCACTCTAACTTTTAATGCTATTTTTCTCCTTGCTTTGTCCTTTAGCTTCAGGCAGCTAAACAGCAAAGAGGAACTGAGCTGTTAGTGAGTGAACGGTATATCGAATGTCATCCACTTGCACAGATCTTTCCTGAAGATCTTGCACATCCAGCAGCTGAATGACTGATGAACAATGTCTCCATAAATGTAGATAATGAATCAACAATTGAATTCCACTCCTCACCCCCCGATTTATTTATTTATTTATTTATCCCCACATGAGAAGGAAGAACTAAACCCTTAAATCCTAATGGCTTAAGGATTGAATTATATGAATATCTCACAATAATGGAATTACCTTCCCACTGCAGGAACGGTCCTTGCTTAATCACCTCTAGTGACTGCAACTACCATGTCACCCCATGGACCAAAAAGAACACTTCTCACATTGCCAGGAGACCAGGAACTTCCATTTGGCTACTTTCAGTTACTGGAGCACAGCAAGTACAGATAGAAGGAATTGGTAAATCTCACTCCATCACTGTTGGTATAGTTTCCCTAGAAACAGCTAACTATAGCTAATGAGGAGAATGAATGACTCATTTAGCTCATTGTATGAGATTTTTTCCTCCTTTTCCCCTCAACAAAAATCTCACCAACATTATAGCTTCACACTTATTTTCTATAATGTTATCGTATTTGTTGGAAAGAAGGTAAGACAAGAAAAAATTAAAGCATCCAAAACCAACAGTGAATGATAGCTCAAAATACTAATGCAGTGAATATTTTAAATTGTTATTTTATTTTTATTTAAAAGACTGCATTTTTTCTAAATCCAATGGCAAAAGCGTTTCACCTTATTAACCTTTGGTGAGTTTCAGCTAGCAGTATTTAACCTGACTTCTTCATGGTTTTCGTATTCTGACATTGTAGAGCTACCAATTTTAGACCCTAACTAAGGAAAACGTAAAATAACCAGATTCATCTTCCTCTCTCACTACAACAAGAAAAAAAAGCCTTAAGGTATTAAACTAAGTTTTAATTTATAACAACACTGAGTTATCAATCACAGCACCTTTCTGTCTCAAAAGTTTTGCTGTTGTATTGCTTAACATTTTAGAAAACAAACAAAAAATATGAATCATTGTTTCAGTACCAGGCACCAACTATCTTTCAATCCTTGCTAACACACGGGAAATGAATTCATTCTTTACTGAAAGCACTGTCTTACTCCACTGGGGCTGTTTGTCAGTTCCTCCAGAGTGACACTAAATCAAGTTGCAAAGCACTGTAATGTAAATCTCAGCCTAATTTACTTGTCACTGTGTTGTGACATTTGGTTAAAAATGCTTTTTAATTGCGAGGATAAATTATACATTAAGAATTCTTAGTGGCAGTTTCAATACTACATCAGATTATTGCACTCTAGAGAAAGGAGCTGAACAACTATGCAGCCACAAGCTATGACAGAATATTTTTAAATCATCGGGTTGATCAGATTGATGGTGTTGGTAGTGTTGTGATGATGAGTTCTGTCCCCTACAAAAACAAAAGACATAATCAGTCTTTTACATTCAGTAACTCATAAAGAAAAAGTACTCTCTTTTTGTGAATCTTTCAGATCACTCTAGCTTCTCGCTTGTGAGTTATTAGTCAGACTCCCTAAAGTAATATGAACTGGTTCTCAGTCATGCTGAAAAATAAGCCTCTATCTCTTCTATAATCTAGGACAGGGAAATGATTGAAAATAGAACTAGCTATGTTAAAAAAAAAAAAAAAAAAAAAAGTTGTTGAATAATTTTTAGCAATTTTGAGCATCTCCACCTCCAGGACTGCAATTCTCTCTACACAAACAAGGTGTGTTGGAAACTGGACTGCATCTGACACCTCCTGCAGCAAGCAATGAGCAGTACTCAATCTGAGCTCATGCCATACAGGTAGAAGGCTCCACACTGCAATTAATAAAATTTGACCAGAACAAAGCATGTTGCAGAATTTAAAAGTCAATCCTATTGCTCACCTGTATATTGCATTTTGAATGTGGTGTTCCTTAGTTACATATTTTTTATAGTTCACCACACCAGTATAGTATACTAGTGTAACTACTACAGCCTCCAATAGTGCAGGTTGCTCTAATAGGTGAAGCTACTCTGCAATCCACGGCTTGACATACACAGAAATTCACCAACCATAACTTGCAAAAAATGAGCTGTCAGTAAGGTGCAACACAGATGTTGCTGGCCAGTGCAGATGCCTCATCCTGCTGCTTGGATAACTTTCTTAAAATCAGCCTTTTCCCAGATCTCCAGGCTGCTATTTTCATTGTCCATCAGCATGGCATGGTGGCTGCGGTGCCTCTGCTTGCACCCTGTGCCATGCTTTCTTTCAAGGCCTTTGCTGTTACCTCTACCCTTAGGCCATACAACATCATTGCAGCACCTGGCACCATAACACTGTTTGCACAGCAAGTCTTTATAGTTACTTGATAGTGAGAGGCCAGGACCAGGTCCTGCAGTTAGCATGGCTGTTCACAGGACACATAGCGAGCTTAAGGCTATTAGCAAATGACAAAATTGTTTTACTAGGTACAAAAATGCTTCAACCATTATAGCATACATGTATGTTTAGGATAAAGTAAGCCTCTGCTTGAGTTGCAAGATGAAGCATCCATTATGCTCACTGAAGTACCAGAGACGGAGCAGTGACTGCTGCTATTGCAAGTACCCTGGCAGTTACTCATGGCCTCTCAGGAGCCCAAACCTCACCTGCAGGGCAATGCCCACACCTTAACGAAGCTTCAGCAGCTGCTGCCCAAGCTGTAGCACAGCAGCTGTAATTGTTTCCCCTTTCCACACACAACAGAAATACCCTGCTTGGGAGGCTTTCTTGTCACCTTGCAAGAGACCTGAAACTTGTACTAGGTAACCTTTTGTATAATACAGATGTAAATAATTTAAAGAGGTATTTCTCTCAGAATGACACCGTGAGCTTCAGAAAATATGCACAGAACCCCAGTTGAATCTTTCCTCATAAAACCAAATCAGACTATTTCTTTAATTTAATTTGTGGTTTATACCGCTAGTAAGCCACCCTCCTGTTTTCTGACTTTTTCAGTGATACCAAATATATTTAAAAATGAGGAGGCAGATTTCCTATAATAATTGGGTATCTAAATAGCTCATAGGAGCTTAGAAGATTTCTTAGAAAGTACATAACCATCACTGAAATATGTAAGTGCTGACATCTAATTCAGTAATTGTGTCCTGAAACACGGTTGGTTGGTATTAGGATGTAAATTATTGTTCCTGGTATTCATAGTAAATCTGCTTATTAAAATTCCTTTTCTGAATATTAATGCAAAGTCTGCAACCCCCTATGCATAAGAGACCTGTATTATCACACAGAGTAACTTGGCAGTTTCAAAGAAACCTGACATAATTAAACCAAATCAAATCAGAAATGAAAGGAAGTATAACCATGTGAGGGGCTGACAACCTGAACTTTCACAAAACCGCGGTGTTAGAAGCATATTATAATACAATTCAGCCTATTACAAGCTCTGAAATACCAATTTAGGAAGTCTTTCAAAAACAAAACTCTTGTTTGTGTTTTTAATTATGTTCTTCAGCGAAATCTTTAATATTAAACAGATTAGCCCTTGAGCATTTCTGAGGCATCTCTACTTTTGGTAGTACATTTTAAGTGTGCCTTCAATATAATTTAGTATTTAGTAGGGCAGAAACAGCAAGGGAACCCCCAAGACACTGACTCTAGCTGCCAACTACCTCAAAACTGCTTATGTACTTCATAAACTAGTCAAAGATAGTCTTCAAGGATTCTTTACCCCTATTTCTGCATGATTTTTACATTTAAGGACCTCCTTCACATTTTCAACTTGATGTGTTTCTGACCAGTTTTGAATCTTTGGGGCTCTTTCCTGCAGTTATGCTGGATGTTTGAAGGTGGTCTGTGGTTTGGTTTGGGGTTTCTTTTTCATTTGGTTTGGTGGGGGGTTTGTGCTTGTGTTTATTTGTTTTCCTGAAGAGCAAAACACAAGAGGATCTTTTAATCTCCTCCTGTGTGCTCCATCTCCTCCTTTTCTGGTTACCAAAGAAGTCTCTCTGCACACGTGTTTACATTAATCGGTTTGGAAGAAGGGGACCCAGAGCACAGTACTACCAGCAATGTCTGGGTTTGTGCTAGCATTTCACTCTCCTCATAAAAATCAGTCACATGTCTTTTTCTTGCTGAATAGCATTAGTAGATTGCAATTACTTAATGATGTGATAAGACTAGGTGGGTTGTTCAGCTGTCATTTCCAGGTGATAAGCTCCCTTTTTAGAGAAGAAATTCTGAAGCTCTAGATAAAGCACTTTATGTGGTTTTGTATAATATGATTTTATTTCAATTCCATTACTTCAAAAAAAATCAGTTCTTTGTAGTGATGAACCATTCCAGCTTTGCAATGAAATTATTAGTATGACACAGTTCTAATGGCTTGCTGGTATCACAAATAGAAAACGTGTGCATCTAATTTTCAGGTGAATTTCCACATTACCAATTTTGCAGACATTTGTGATTGCCACATACAGATGCTATGCCGCTTGTGTTGTGTGACTAAAGGAAAACCAATGTAGAAAATCAGAACAATACTTGTTGAAACCAGATAATTCTCCCTCCCCATAACAATTCTGAAGCCAACAACAAAATTTACAGTATGATCAGAACAAACTACAGATGAGTTCTATATACAACTCAAAACCCTCAATACAAATTTGAAAGTACTAAAGGAGTTTGTAAAAGGCTGCATACCCATACCAATGATGGCTTCATAAACCTTATAATGATACAGAGATAAAAAAAAAGAATCTAAATAAAGAAGCATAATAATTTAATCCCATGGGGAATTTTCAACATGGCTTCCAAGAAGCTGATTATTTTCTTCCCTTTGGGGAAAATTTCAGGTTGATGTTTTAGGGAGTAGAAAATTTAAAATATTTTTTTCTTAGGAACTGTTTTGAGCTAAACATCTTGTTTGAAGTCACAGAAACTTTATTCTCTTTTTTGAGAGTCTGTCAGTATTGCCAGATGCCATCATCCATTAGCTGATGCTTTAAACTCACTTTTTTGAATTGTTTCTATTTTGAATGTAAAAAAAGTATTATTTTTCCAGATACAAAATTTGTAAAACTTTTGTGAAGTACTTTGTTAAGTATTGTTGACAAGCTGCGGCCACTTTCTGTTTCTTCCCCTCTTCAATTATTATTTTTTTTTTTTAAAGCTTTGAAAGCTTATTCCTCAAGGGCATATGTAAAATTCTGTATACAGCAGTTCCAGTGTTCTGGTAAGAATTTATAACACGGCTTTACATCTTTCCTTGAAAACATCTATTTCTGCTTATGTCTGGATATGCTGTTTACAAATATATTCTGTCAGTTTTAAGTTTGCAAAATGCAAACCATGTAATTTGAGTAAAATGCTGCAGCTAGACTGATGCAACTGAATTTCATGAGAAAGAGAAATGCATATCTTTAATAGACATATATATGAGTATGTTAAGAAACATAGCCAAAATATTTGAATTTGATGCCTAAAGTGCCTAAATACAGTTTATATTGTAACGTGCTCATCGCATGTAGAATTCCCACCAAAAATATTTTGCCTGTTTAGTACAGAGAATCAACTTGCAGTGTTTTTATTCCTGGCTGCTGAAATGCTATATTTACAGAACCTAGTTGTGTCAATGTACTTTTAAAAACTAAGGAGTTTCTCAGCAAGAGTAAACTTTTACAGCTCCACTGGCTTTAAATTAAAAACTACAAGTTACAGCAACTGAAGATCAGTCATGATATGTGTTTCTTCTTTTGGTCCTTAACCTCAACCAAAATTCTTCTGACATTAGCAATGTACCAGTAGTCCAAAGGTTTGGCTGGGGGCTTTGGGTGCGTTTTTTTTGGTTTTTTGGTTGGTTGGTTGAGTTTTTTTAATGTTGTTAGAGATCACAAATTTGAAATTTTCTAAAAGTTTCGTTTTTCAGAGTTGGCAGCCATTATCACACATAAAGTCAATATTGGCCTGCTTTAACCATATAGACAGTGCTTGCTGCCCTTAAATGAGTGCTGAGTTGAGATTTCCTGTTCCTAACCCAGAGAGAACTTTCCTCTATGCTTTTGGGTGCATTGATTCATATGATCTACCATTAAAACAGCAGAGCTCTGTAAGGACCTACCTGACACCAAAGCAAAAGAGAATCTTTCTACCCACAGCTAAGAGTACGGTCAGGTCACAAGGATCTAAAGATCAACTATATCTGAATTCCTGAGTGCTCTTCTGAGCTCTCCAGCTCCTCACAGAAGGTCCTCGTCCTCTGACAAGCACCTGGTTATGATTCAGAGTGGGAAAACAAAAATTCCTCCAGATCTGCTGGGAAAATTCAAAGACTAGAACAGGAAGGTGGGAAAATCTCAGGCTGTTTTGGCTCACAGTGTCTGTCTTACCAGCATTTAGCATCTCCCACTGCATCAGCTCCGTGGTATTGCATACTCAGAACTTATGCAGAATGCAAGTTTTAAGGATTGACTGCTTCGAATATGCAGTGACAAAGATTAATAATGTAAAAAAATATTAGCAGGAGGTACGGTGTTAATGATTGCCTAGCTTAATACAGTTCCGTTTTAAAGTTTAGAACTGGCCTGATACATCAATCTCCTAAACATTCCTATCACAGCAATCTCTAATTCCTTAGCTGATACACAGACTTAAACTAAGTTACACCAGGCTATTAATCACAGTACTTTACCCAAATTCTATGGTTTGCGTTTTTGCCTACTTGCAACTGTCAGTGCACTGACATATTCGCCTACTTGCAACTGTCAGTGCACTGACATATTCCCTTCAGTTACTGGCCAAAATTGCAAACTGTATGTGCTAAGGGAAAGTAAAGTATGTATCAGAGACAGTGCTCAGGAGCTCTCCAAGAACACAGCCAGAATGCCAAGAATTATTAGAAAGGTAATCAAAAAGCATTACTGTGCTGCTGTGTAAGTCAAGGTGTATCTACAGTTTGAAGGATGCATGAAATTTTGGTCCTTCCTAATTTCATACACTTTAGTAGCACGGGGAATGGATGACCACAAATGCATAACCCGCCCTCTTATGAGGCAAGATTAAATAAACCGGTGTACTCCAGCTTGGGAAGATGATGACTGAGGAGAAAACAGGATAGATGTCTGAAAAGCTCTAAAAATCATTAATAATATGGAGAACGAGAAGGGTAAACTATTATTCACTATGTATTTTAAAACTCATTTCAATTCCTACTTTTTCAGCTACTAGCAAACTGGGAAAAAAAAAAATCTATTCTCTGCAAAGCTCTCAGTACAAAAGATTTCAGTAAAAGAAGATCAATCTCACCAACCAAGAGAAATAGCAACAACAGAAAAATCATCCCACTGTTGCATAGCAAACAAGTATCCAGAGCAAAAGTGACTGTAAAAAGCAGAAATTAAGGTCAGTTTTATGTAACAAGAAGGCAAGCACAAGAAATAATGACTGTGGAGGCCAGAGACAGCATATTTTTTCTGATCAGGATGGCCCATGACAAGTGGGTTGGACCTAGATGATCTTAAGATCCTTTAACCGTAACTATTCTGTGATTCTGTGATTGGCTCATAAAGGAACCATATCGTCAAGATTTGCTCATGTGCCTAATTTCTGCTGCCCTAAATATCCCTCCCGGTACTTCCAGAGCATCCTGGAGAGAAGAGGATGGACAAAAGGAAGAAGAGTAGCTGTAACAAGGTCAGAGCACACACAAGCAAAGAAATTACCCAAGAACAACCAGGAGTGAGACAGAAACAGCATTTGTAATATCACTTCAGCTCACGAGAGGAGCTGATGATTGTTTTGAGGGCAGGAGGAGTAAAAGAGAGACAACAGTAGTTCAAACTGAGTCGAAGGGAAAGCAAAGTTGCCCTAGGGAGAGAAATAAGAGAGAATTTCCCCATGATTCAACTGCCACAGAAGCAGCGAAATTGGTAAAATACATAACAAGGGCGTGGAAGCAGGTGGTAAATTCACTAAAGGAGACAAGGAGACCCTGAGCTGCAGGCACAGGGGACTGGGGAGAGCAGGGAAGGAAAACAAGGGCGGAGGGACAAGGGGGAGGAACACAATTATACTGTAAATACCTTATACAAGCTGGAGGCAGAAGTGGGATGAATCAGAGCTCTCTTGAAAGAAATAACCTTAAACCCAGCCTTCCCACAGTTTCTGTTCTCACAGGGAGAACCAGGAGAAAGAAGGAAATCAAATAAGTAGTAAATTTGAAAGAGGAGTAACACACCAGGTGTACAAACCCTCATAACAGGACCACTGCAAAACACGTGAAATAAAAGCATGGTCTCTAATCTGTTTGTTGTTATCTTGGAGTAATGACCAGCAATGTTCATGTTTTCTTCCTGGCCAAGTTCATTTCAATTAAGTGTTCAGACGGCATTCTTTTTCACTCGCCTTCCAATCCAAACACTACATATTTCAAATGGGCACACAGCCTGAATTTTAGTTCTTAATTAGAACACACAATGATTCTGCCTCATCCTTAAATGAACGGGAAAGCCTATTAGTTAGATGATCAAATTTTGACAGGTTAATTAAAACTGTTTAAATACCCCTTACCCTTTACACTACAGTAAGAAAAAAAAATTCGGAGTCACAAGAGTTAAATTTGAGTTCATTAGTCAGGCTTTGAGTCAAATTCTCACTTGAGGTATAACAGCACAGGTCTGTTGAAGTCAATGGTGCTGCTACCATCTACACAGTCGAGGAACTGACTCATTATTCCACCCTAACTGCATTTACATCTTCAGATTAAAGCACGTCATTCTGCTATCAGTGATCAAATCACCGCTCTCTGGCAGGTGAGGGCCACACCAGCAATGAGCTCTTAAACAGTGATGAAGAATCACAGAAAAGAAAATCCCAAGGGTCCAGTTAAGACAATTTAAAAATTACTCTATAGTGCCGGGATGATTCCAAGCGATAAAGCAACGTTAAAGAATTAATATACAACGTTGGGTAATTTCAAAGAAAAAGGTACTGTAAAAAAGTAGATGTGCAGATACAGCACATCAATAGCTATGCAAAATACAGTCATTGCAGTTAACCTTAAAACAGAAGAAACCTGTAAAAAGTGTCAAGAACCACTGCAAACTTAACCCACTTGATACACTGTTCATTTAATGAAATACTTTTATGCAAATAATTATTCCCTTTCAACAGAAGTGCACTTATAAACTAACTCAAGCTCTTGCATCCCAGAAAAAAACTGAGTTTGTTTTATTTGAATTAGGTTTTATGTATCACCAAGTGCTTGCAGAAACGCAATCCACCACTTGCTGATTATTCAAGTTGGTTTTGATGTTTCACCTGATTTAAATGACCTTGGTCCGTCTGTGTGTGCTTAACTTCTGATATTTCCCATGCTTGTCATACCATCACACATAGCCCAAACAGCTGCATGGTTAACATCAGGTACGGATCCTGCTTTCTGCCAGTTTTGCATGGCTGGTGACCCACTGTGGATAAATACCCCTCAACACCGCCCCTCCAGGTCAGCTCAACCAGCTGGTGCAGTGTAATGGGGAAGGCACAAGACACACACTCCCTCTGTGTTTCCCAGGAGCTGGCCCATGGCCATTGATAGGTTATTTAGTCAGCACTTTCTTACCAAGGCCATACTCCTGACAGCTGACTTTCTGCTTGCAAAACACACTATCTATCCTCAGTACAGTTCTGAGCTACAGGATGGACTTAGACTTGCACTGAAGCATTGTCAGCACAACAATTTCCACTAGGGCAGTATTGGTACAGAAATATACCATCCTTCCTCCTTTCCCACCCCCTCAAAACTATCAAAATCTTTGGTGTAGATTGACAAGAGTCCTGTAGCTGATTTGGCTCCTGTTATTCAAAAGTTGAACTTGAACCTGCCAAGCAAGAATTTCTCTTGGCATGTGCTGCGTTTCCAACAGAGCACTGCAGTAAGGCACTGGTGGTCCTGCCACCTTAATGACAGTTCTGTCCTCTGTCCTGCACACAGCTCCTCGTCCCCCACAGCTTGCAAACATCACTGTTTTCACTCCTGAACTAGGCCAAAATTATGTTAACATTCAGTTAACCATGTGATACTTCAAACTGTTTCTCTTTAAGTATACAAAATAGAATTACAGTAGGAAAAAAAGAGGAAAAAAAAAGTAATATTTAAAAATCTCAGTGATTACAGGAGTTGTCAGACAACATCCAGATGAATTAATTCCCAGCTAAACACTAGAAGCCAAGAGTATTAAATCTATGATTCAACACTGGTGAGTCATTTTGTTAAAACATAGATAAATACCAAAACAGGAGGGATTTTTGAAATGGTGCAGGGATACATTGTGCAGATCCCATGAAACTCATTTCTCTTGCAAACTCAGCAGAACTGAAAGTCAGTCTAAAGTGGTTTACACTTTTTTTCTAGAGGCAACTGAGAAGTGTTCTGAGCAATTTTTAAAAAATTGCTTTTTTGCCCCTTCCAATATGCATGAAACAGGAAACAGCCTTTTATTTTGAGGCAAGCAGATCATAATAAAACATGCACAAGAACAGAAAAATTAAACTTTCAGCCATAAAGCAATAAAAAAGATATAAATTATAGAAATTGATAACTGATTTTAATCACTTAGTCATTATATATCAGGATTGTTTTAACTCCAGTTATTTTTCAAAGTACATACTAACTCAGAACTATAAATGCAACAAGTCTGCAACCTTATAATCAGTCAAACCCCCAAATTCACAGTACAGAAAAAGCAAATTGTAGTTGGCGTAGGTCAATTGCCCTACCGAGACCTTTCCTAAATGCTTTCCATGTTTCATGGAGCTTTAGTGACCAGTAAGCCAACCTGAGCAAATAGTTCTCAAGTTCAGAAATTTGGGCTAGATTGCAGAAAGGGAGAGACAGACCCTTTAATTGCTTTTTTATAATTATTATTGTTTTAAACTCTAAGGAAAAGTGAAACAAAATTGCTCTGAACAGTTGTGTTGGAATTGACTTTCAGCAAGGTTTATGGACCAATCTTTCGACCAATCTTACATCCAAGTCACAGATTCAGCATAAGAAGTCCTTTAAACTGATCACAAGAACACTCATGCATATGGTTAAGTGTTTATACAGAGCCACTGAATTCCCATTTTCATTAGGAATTGATGCATATATTTTTGAGAGCAAAGTTAAAGAAGACAAGGAGCTGTGACGCTGACCACTCTTTCTCCCGCTACATTAAAAAAAGATATTCCATGAGAAGGCCATGGAACACACTGAAATACTCCTACAAATAAATTAATGTTTTAAATCAACAGAAGACCTTCAAGACAAAATACTTTCTGTGTCTCAGTCTTAACTAAAGTTGCCAAGATAAGGGACACGAAGTTCTTTAAGTACTACACAGTAATAGTAACACTAATAATATAAAGCCAGAGGGTTAAAGGCATGTTATTTTAAAGACACAAAAAGCATTTAAAACTTGTGTGATAAATAATGGTTTATGTTTCTTTAAAGGTGCCAAGTTTATTACAAAGTTAGAAAAGGAAATCTAAAGGCAACACACGCACATGCACACAAAAAAAAGCACAGAAAATCACAAAGGATAAACAAAACTTTATTTACTAACTCCAGCTCCATAAATTCTGACTTTATATTCAAACATGAAGCTATAAAATAAGTGAAATTAATGTGCAGGGGGGTGGTTATTCAATATCATATTCAGCTCAAACATTAACTTTCTTTTCTTTTAATATGAGAATCCAGAATAATAAGCTGATTTGGCAATGCAGAACTACATGAGAAAATACATTCCAAATAAGTAAAAATCTTGGACTTCCCTCAGAATCATTTTAATTGTCTTGCATTGTATGGTGATACAACAAGCCTAACAATGAGATTTCTGCATCCTTCACAGTATTTCTAGTCAATCAGCAATAGCAACATAGTTGATTTCCTTAGGTTTTCTGAAATATGTGAATTTAGTTTAAGATTTCTACAAGTTATGGACTTGCATAGAGCTCAGAAGCTGCCCTCCAAAGCAGAAACCATTATAGTTTATTCTAGGAGGTCTATAGAGCATACTTTTTTCCTGATTTTTTTTTTTTTTTTTTTTTTTTAAGCAGGGGGTATATTTGGCCCTGCACCCCACCCTTTTTTTTTTTTTCTTTTTTAAACAAACTACCAGCATGGTAGGGCCAGAACTTAAAATCTACCCAAAGTCTTGTCTACCCGTGCCTGTTCTTAGCAGTTACCTCCCCTTCTATGCTCTTTCAATGACTTCATTTCCCTCTGCTCTTTTCCACCCAGAGAGGTTCCTTTATCAGGTAGAGTTTTTTTTCATTTAACATTCAGTTGTGAATTCCACTTAATCCAACTTGCTATTTTGTTTCCTTTCCACTTCACTACCTGAATAACCTCTTACTTCTACACAGATGGGTGTAGACGGATTACCGCCACAAAAAGGTGGCAGACACAAGAGCCGAAAACTCATAAACTAGCCAAATCTGTCTGAAAGCAACAGGCACAATACCGCAATCTGGCAAAAGACTGTCATAGCCTGTAGGAGAGAAAAAAATACCAGCTGCTGTCTTCCAAAAGGTAACGCTGTGAGTAACATTTCATAGTTAGCATATCTACATAGTCAGATGCTACAAGAGGAAAGTGGTATTAAATCTTCCCTTATTTTCTTTACAAAGGATTAAAAAACCCCAAAGCTAACACTACTGCAATCTGAAAAGCTTGGATTCAGACAGCAAAATCTGAATTTATCAAATTCCTCAAATTTGATAAAATCCCTGGGTGTTCAGTCTATACATTATTTATCTCCGTGATCTCCGTGAAACAAACATTTACCATTAATAGCTGTGTTTTTTCTAGCACACAGTACAACTAGACAATCTGTCCATATACAGGATGATGGCATAAAGATGAAGTGTCAGTTAAGATTGTGTGTACTTACATGTCATGTTTATTTCCATACAAAAACAGACATGAGAAACTATACTTAGATCAGATTCAATTTTTTTTTTTATTTTACAAGTATATAAACTTTCATGTGAGCAAAAGCAAAGGCCTGTCTTAAAAATGTCTGTCACTATAGCTATAAACAAGTAAAGATTTATCTGGTAACTCCCTACAGCAACAAACAAACAGAAAAATATTTTCAATTGTTTTATTTTCCATTAAAAAAAAAACCAAAATCTGAAGAACAGAGATTTAACATTGTGGGTTAAAATTCATAACTTCTGAACCAGGTGCAAAGCAGATGTGAAACACTGCTGTTCTGTTTTGATAGCAGTTTATTCCCTCTTTAAGAGCACACGGGTGACAACACAAGGTTAAAAACCAAGCTAATGTAAAACCCCAAAAAACACACAGGAAGAGTGGTCCCTTATGTTTAAAAATGTGGATCAAACCAAAATGAAAGAACAAAAATATCTCAAAAAACCCACAGCACAATACTGGGTCCTTTAGCCCCTGAAAAATGGCTAGACAACTTCCAATAATGCAAAATCACTTTGAAAACAGAACTTGGAAGCACCAAAAATTCCAAAATCAATCACCTTCTCTGCAATACACTTACTTCCATTTGCTAGATGAATTTCATATTTCATTGTTTACATTATTTTCCAAACAACTGCATTGCTTTATTGCATGTTATTCAGATTCTGAGCGGAATATAGTAAACTTTAACAGTAACCTTGATGAGACATTAGCTTTCTATGCTAGATCTGAAACTATATTACGTTACAGTATGTATTTGTAGAACTTATGATGACACTCTTAAGGTTGATCCTCCAAATACTACCAAAATAGTTATGCAGAAGATACTAATCGCACTATTCTATTCCCAAAAATGTTCACATCGTAGGTTACTGATTTAAGCACTGCAACTGAAGGACGGGGCACTTTCCGGAAAGTAACTTGCCTCTAAGGCTAGTAGACAATCTCAGCTACAGTCCAGAGCCTTGCAACTCTGCATGTAGTCACCATTCCCACCAAACAGCCACACCAAACACAGTGGTCATCCCTCAGCCGTCTTTTCTCCAAACTAAAAAACCCCAATTCCCATAGCCACTCCTCATAAGACTGATGCTCAACAGCTTTGTTGCCCTCCTTTGCAACACACTCCAGCACCTTAATTTTTTTCTTTTAATGAGCAGCCCAAAACTGCACACAGTATTTTAGGTACAATCTCACCAGTGTCCTTCTAATTTTCTCCCTGAATAATGTCACAATCTCCATGAAGTTCAAGTTACCTAGGCCTTAGGGGTCGTCAACATCTAATAACAGGACCTAGCATCAGCTCCAGGGGAAGCAAACACACACAAGTAAGAAGCAGTAAATTCTACATAGTTCAGACAATATTTCATCCTTGAGAAGCAGTATTATTTCCTGGTAGCATTGAAAATAGCTGAGTTAGAGCACTAGATACTCTTAAGCGCCCTCCACCATCATGCTCTTTCCCTTTTTAAGGGGTTTCACACACATAAAATATACATCTCCAAGTTTTAAAGAATTCTTCTAGTCCTAAAAACATCAGCTTTCATTTTCATAGAATTCTGGACATAAAAATAGTGCAACTTGTCTTCCTTTAACACAGGTGCCTGCTGAATTTAGGAAGTATTTTTTCTTTGTGCCTTTAAAATGTCTGTCTACAAAAAAAGTAGAAGTAATATATTGATAAAAATCTGTCTCATAACTTAACATCAGAACTCAGCTCTTCCCTGTCCTTTTAAAACATTTCAGATATTTATAACCTAATAAACCACATTTTTTCCAGTTTCCAAGCTTCAATGTTAGTGACAGATGTATACATTAAAAAAGCTCCAAGTCCCAAGTTAATTATCCTCAATATGTCTTATCAGAGCAGCACGAGTTCTACCAGTTGCCATGTCACCAGAAAAAACATATCTACAGCATTGTAAATTTTTCATCTCAATAGCCACATCCTTAAACCAACCAAAAACCCCACAACTGTTGAAAATTTACATACTCTTTAATGATAAGAAAAAGCATTGTCAAGTTCTCTGCATATGACTTCTGGTTTTATGTATTCTGGCTCAAGCTGTTATTCTTACCTACAGCTGTGTGCCTCTGTTAGCACCAGTGGGGATTACACAGATGAAACAAAGACCCTAAATTCGGCTAACGATGCTACACTGCTGGCAGAGCATAGCAGACTATCATAGATACTGACTAATCTTCAAATAGTTTAACAATTACTTAATTTCTTCCTTTTCCAAACCATGATGAGGCGATTTGACAAGCCCACTTTGTTAATGGATTAGTCTTAAAAAATCTGACAAGCATGTCCTGCAGAAAGTGAACAAACCAGGAACTATGAAACAATGAGATCCCTTAATAGAACACAGTGAGAGTATTTTAAAACAAGCTTTGTTGATACCTACTGTTTCACAAAAACCTGTAAAGAAGCTATTTTTTTGGGTTGCCAAACTAAGCTAAGAGATTTGATGCTGTATTTCCAGAACTCACATGAAATAGACTGATCTCACCTGCAGGCCTCCTTCTTTCAGAAATCCACCTACCTCTCAACTACTCAGCAGCTAACCTAGCCACATTAAATCTCTTCCCCCAAGCACAGCATGATTGTTGCTAAGTATCGCCTATTTCTTCAACCAGTTAGGTGCTGTGGATACTGAGCATACCCAGAAAGCTAAGCCACCTGCGAGACAGACACTGAAATAACACAGTTTCCCTAGACAGTAACTAGCAAGTGTTGAATTCACTTCAGGTGTAGCTTCAACAGGGAGCAGGAGAATATTTTTGCTTAAAATTTCCTCAAAATTAGTAGTTTCTTTCCCTAGACAGATGAAAGCTGACCCTTCCTTCCCTTCAGGCAAAGAAAGGACTTGAACCTAAGTCTACACATGCTTTCATCACTATGTTAATGTGTGAGAGAAAATGCTGAGGAAAAAAAATACCACCACTGCATCTCCTTTCCAGAAAGGATGTTAAAATACAGCTCCAGGGTCACTATAAACAAAAACTCTCTACATCTCCCCTTAGCCTAACTTCTTAAGAAGGAATAACATTCTGAACAGCACTTTTTTCCCCAGTTTCTCCCATGCAGGCCCATTCCCCTTGTCCTTAATTTCAGCAGGTCACAAGTAAGCATATGACTTACTTAAGGATTTGAGATGCTGAATACTCAGGGTCAAACAGGCTTCTGGATCACTTTGTAGCTTTCCTAAGCATTAAGTGCTGAAAAGCTCAGCACTTCTAACATTCAGACCTCTTTTCAGATGTAGCCTGAAGTTGATCAAGTCAAAGCACAAACTCACAAATTCCAAAGGTAGATTTCTGTAGCTACCAGAGCTGAGACACTACCCTGGGGCTCCAAACTAATTAAAACCTATAAACAGGTTTCTAAGTTTACTTTTGTATCATAAAGTCCCAAGACAAGTCCTAGACTGGAAATTCAACTTGAGAAGTAATTAGAATACCCTATTCAGTTTTCCTACTTACCTGCTGAGATTCTGGGGCATATAGATAGGTAGGTAGGTAGATAGACAGACAAACAAACAGACAGATAGATAGATAAACAACAACAAAACCATAAGCAAAGAAATCGCATTTTCTTGACATACTGCTTCTACTAACTCTTCTACAGAGAAGCCTATGTGCTCTCCACATTATTCCAGAGATATTAACAAGGATGGTATTACAGTAATTACTGTATCTTTCTATCACAGGTTACTACATCATGTTTTATAGAGTTTGGCTGCAGAATAAAACAAGGAAGGAGAGAGAGACACAAACCTAGACAATCCCAAGGAAATTAAGAGACCTGACATGTCTAAAAAAACTGATGGCTTAATACAGTCAGAAGGCAGAGGGGGAGCGCCGCCCGGAGGAGAGACCCACTACTTTTTTCCATTAAAGCATCATTTTGCAACGCATTTCCTTTTCTTAGTAGTTATGAGCACAGTTTTTCAAAGCATGTTTTCAAACTGTTAGCAAATTTCTGACAACAATCTAAAATTACTGTGTCCAAAGTCAGGAAACTTCACAAGCAGCAATTCTTTCTAAATATTGCACTCAATCATCTCTACTTTTTCATTGACAAATTCCATGTTGTTAATAGGTGTTAATCACAACTTCATCAGTATGCAGAGTGCCTTCTATTGTGTGGATGCTGATTACAGGTAATTTGGCAGCTGTTATAATGTGTTAGCTGCTTCAGCAATGTAGAATATATAATGACAGCTTTACTTGCTGAATTTTTATTTAGTTATGAATCTTTTTCTCCTTACAAACATCCCAGTGAAAACAAGTCACAATGCTCTGGTATTAATAGGAAAGAGAAGAAGCATGGGGTGTATTACAACTAAAAAGGGTGATGTAGTCTGAGTCACCTGACCAAAAGCCAGTCTTGAGGGATGAAATGGGAGGTTGCAAAGGTGGTTTGAAGTCAGAGCCCCTGGAAACTACAACCCTGTGGTCCATTTAATGTTAACTGTACCAGATAAAACCACAAGCTACCTAAAAGGAGAAAGAAGGTCACTGCAATAGCTAGTGTATTTTTTCAAATTAGCATTTTATTCCTGCAAAGTAACTAGTTACTGAAACAGAGAAGGAAAAAGGAAACGGGTCAAACAAAAACTGGGTGGCTGTCCCTGAATCTGTTTACCAATTTGAAAAACAAGAAATCTGTCATTATACAACTTGTCTGGTTGAATCATTTACTTTCTCCAGTAGATTTAAATCATAGGATTACAGAATAGTTAGGGTACTGGAAGGCTGCTATGAAGTCTCCACACAGCCTTCTCCAGGATAAACAGTCCCAACTTTCTCAGCCTATCTTCATATGGGAGGTGCTCCAGTCCCCTGATCATCCTCATGGCAAATATGCTTTAACTGAACCTAGTTGTATTTTAGCTCTGTTCTATGCTAAAACAAAAGACATTTTCTTACTGGTTTATATTACCTTCCTCAAAAAAAAATGAAACATAATTCAATTCAGGTACTCTGTTAACTCTGAAAATATTTTGCCTTTCCAATTATATGATTATACAACACATTGGCTTTGTATAAGCTCTGTACATGAGCAGGACATTGAGTAGCAGAGTAGGTCAATCTCAGGTAAAAAAGTAAACTAAATGAAACCAGTTTGCATTTTTAGTACCTCAAAAGAAATTATTAAAATGAATACGAGGTGCTGAAGGTCTCACTTAAATGCCATTACATGCTTGATAAGAGGTGCACAGGTTTTCAATCTGTATGCCCTAAAGCAGCCTGTGATTCCCCATATGTTTTGTGTTTTGGTTTTTGGTTTGGGGTTGTGGTTTTTTTTCTACCCTGCCAAAGTCAAACTTACCTTTAAAGAGATTTTTCACATGATAGCCCCTTATTGTAACAGAAAGATGCAATGTCTTGCTTCTGCAAATTTAAGTTCTGTTTGAAAGCATTATTGCTTTTCTCAAGTTGCAGAGCAGGTTTAAAGAGAACAATAGTCTCTAAAAATAAACATAATATATAACAGTCTCTCAGGCAATGTCAAATGCAATGGAAAAAGAGTGATGAGAGCTCTCCAACATGAGTTTTAATGAACCTTTTTTCTCTCTTGTGTCAGAGCAAGTATCATTTATTTTTAAAGCAATCGGTCACAGCTTTCTGTTAGAATGATGGACTCTTGACTGATTTTGTTGAAGTACAGAATAATAAGGAATAATAATATTCCCAAGCTGGAAGTCAATAATGAACAAAATTTGAAGTCAGCTAAAATGAAGTACTGTATGAGCTTAGCTTTAAAGTACATGGGATATAAGTCTTCAGACTACAGGACAGAAGCCAACTACTAACTGACAAGGATTAGGAAGAAATAATTTTCCCTATGGGCATGTAATTCCATAATCATCCATCACAGGAACTCACAAATAAGTAAATAAATCCTCTCCAACACTTCTTACTAGCCAGGGCTGGAAGGGAATTGGGGAAACTGACATAAACCACATTTATCCAACACAGAAGTTCATGTTTCGTAAATATATCATGATTTTTTCATTATAAATGAAGTGAAAAAGGCAAATAGTTACAAACCAAAGCTGACCAAAGTTTATTAAAAAGAAGTTTACATAGTAAAATTAAGTACTAGTAATTATTACCTAGTTCCTAATAATGCCAGATTTTTAAAGTGACTCTTTATAAAAAGTGGGGAACTTTTCTCGGGAAACCACTGCCTCACAGGAATTCTAAGGCACAAGCATGTTGTTAAGCTATCTGAAGCAGCTCAGTCAGACCGGGTACGACAAGTACGACTTAACTAAGAAACAGAAGTACACCAGGCCCAGTAGAGCATCTTTCCTAATTGAAAAATCCTTTTGCTCTAGATCCCGCACTATTAAATGCCTTTTCTTTTTACAATTTCCTGATGACTGTATGTATTACCATATCATAGAAGGTGTTTGAAATTAGCTGGTTTTGCAGGAACAAGACTGATTCACAGTTTATAAGAGCTCTGAAAAAAGTAATAAAATTATGGAATTGTGCCCACAAATAAGTGAAAGCCCCCTTACTGACAAAATACACTTGAAGGCAGAGACACACATCCAACAGAGTCTGTAGCAACAACAGGTTTTCCTGGGGCATATGAAAAACTCACATGAATTGCTTTATTAAGGTTTCAAGCAGCATCTTAACTGTATACAACTCACTGCCTGGAAAGAAAACCT
The DNA here is from genome assembly GCF_037157495.1 of Lathamus discolor. NCBI lineage: Eukaryota > Metazoa > Chordata > Aves > Psittaciformes > Psittacidae > Lathamus > Lathamus discolor. Next base: position 126,131,703 of record NC_088884.1, on the reverse strand, counting down.
AATTCATATACGTGATCTCTGAATACCAGTTGTGACATCACAAGCTCACTGGCCACTAGAATGAGGGCTGGCAGCATCCTAAGGAATTTGATTGTCGGCTAGGTGGCAACAGAAGAGTGGCTGCTCCTCAGACTCTAAATTTTTTTGCATGTTTGAACTGAATCAGGCAAAATTTCAAGACAGACAGAAAAAAAAAAAAGGCCGAATTAAGAGCTGCTGGAGCTCTGCTTTGAAAAATATGAGTTTGGTAAACTATCAGAGCTGCTGAAATATGATATACTACAGCCAGATTCCTCATCTTTGCTCCCACCTATTATCATTCCTCAGAAAGACACAAGGAACTTTGGTGGCAAAGTTAAAATCATACGGTTGCTGGGGGTTTTTTCCATATCTATTTGGCTGCTTAGAAGGAAGAGGGAAATGGCAGAAACAGACAGTTTTCCATAACAAAAAGAGTTCCGACTGATTGCTTGGGGACCCTTAAAGGTTTAATGTAAAATTGAAAAATACTTGTGTGCCACTAACCTGGGTGAAAAACCTCTCTAAGAAAAAAATCTTTTTCCTTTCAAGGAGGAAAAGCAAAAGAATAGGTGTATGATAATCACAGCTGTCCTATCCTAGGAAAAAAAGTACGGAAGTAGCCAGCTCTCTGAAGCATCTACCAGAAAGCAAAAAACTCTTAAAAAAAACATTGTCAGGTAAAGCTGAGCAGTCACACAATAATTATTAGTCATGTGGTTCTTATGTGTCACTGTCTTCATTTGTGACTGGAAACTGCTTTCCAGAGGAAGTTTTCCTAGGTGCACCTTAAAAATAAGGGAAGCTAATCACAGAGAGACAAAGTGATAAGCTAGACAGCATAGAGGGACTGAAAAGTCAGTCACATACGGATAGGCCAGTGTTTGGTCATTCAGATCACACCCCAGCAAGAAATGGATTTGATATTTGGAAAAAGAAAACTGTCTTATGATAACTTAGCTTCTCAGGAAGAATACTGCTTATTCTCATTTCAATGCATTTAAACAAATTAACTATACATATTGTACGTCACTTTCTAATCATTCTGCAATGTAGTTATACTTTTCGACACAGTCATCTTCTATTCATTTTTAAGCAAAACAACCAACAGCAACTATAGCATGACAAGGTGTTGGCAAGACTTGATCCTGTAAAATCTCTGTTTCAAGTTTCTGTTACACAATTGTCTGTTGCCACATTTTCTAACCTTTGAAATAAGCAGGGCTTTTCATCCTAAATAATATTTTCCTTGGAGAATGAATACAGTATGAACACAGTAATTGGTTTGTTTCTACCTGTAGGCTATCCAGTCACAATGTGAGAGAGTTTGGGGATTTTAAAACACACACACTAAAAAAGCCTACTGCTATAAAAATTACTGGTTTTTTCCATCTCTTTGAAATTCTAAATCATCCTTGTTTATACTTCAAATCAAATTTATAAACCAACAAAAGTTCACTCAAATTTTGTTTGGAAAAATCACATCCCCGAAACCACTTGGAAGAAAGGCTGCTGTTCAGATACATACAAATCTCTTCCACCCATGAATTATGTGAATATCACATCTGAATTATATTTAAACCTCATTAATTAAACCACATGTTATCTACTGATCTTTACTTCATTAAGAAGATGCATCTCTATTTAAGCTTATCTTGGATTTATTCACTTTCAATTTTTTTTCAAAAGTTAGAATCATAGAATCATAGAATAGTTTTGTATTTATTACTTCTAATACATTCTTACGCTTTGTTTTCTCTTTCAGACTGGAGGGGTTTAGGTTTGCAATTTTCATTCTATTTTCTTACAAAGTGTCAAATAAATTGTTGGCATTTAACATTAGCAATGTAAGGGTGGAAACACCGTGTGCAGGACTGCTAGCAACCATCAGCTAAAACCAAAAGCTTTTTTAACACTTTGTAATTATATGTCTTTACTGAGTAAGAGCCTTTCAAAAATGGTTATACTGTTAGATTAATGCTACTTGATATTATTTTTAAACCTGTATGAGCTGATGCTTTTGTAAGCTATTATTAGGTTAACTGCCATACTAACCGATTTCTTTTATTCACAGAAAAGGCTCAAAGTAACGAGTGGTTCAAACTTCTCCCTCAGCTACTCCTTTGAAATACCACTTGTAGGGATGAGAAAAGGGTTTGGGGTCAATGCTTTCCAAGCCTTGGCCTCATAACAGATTTTCTTCAGATGACTATGATGTTGCCTAGGGTTTGGTAATAGCTATTATTGCTAGGGTACTTCATTGTGTACACCAATGTTCAAAATGTATTTTGAAAACAGCAGGGAGAATGAAGATTTGAGAGGTTGCTTGGAGCACAAAAGAGGACATGAAAGAAGGTACAAAGGTTGATGCTGGAAATAAGTCAAAAGAAACTGCCTGACAGATGGCATCCCAGAAAGGAAGGGCTCTATGGTAAGATTCAGATATGAAACAGAAAGTCAGTCCAGATGGTGACTGACAGCGCTGATTACAAAACTCAGTTCCCATTGAAGGCAATGGGAGATTCACTCCAGTAATGAGGATGATGGCAGTGAAATCTATTCTTTAAAAAAAAAAAAGAATCCTGTTGTTTTGCTATGAAATACTCTGCAAGAACTTGTGTAGTTCTAAAATTCAAGCCTCAACAGCCGCTCAACAGTGTAGTGGACGTTACCACACTGAAACTTGTACATAAAAGCTAGAACTACATAGCAGGCATGTATTTAGGAAAAAGAGAAATAAAACACATTTCTAAATCATATGGAAGATGAGGAAGAAGGTGGTAGCATGGTCGATGTTGACCTCTTCTCCCAGGTAACAAGTGACAGGATGACAGGAATCATCCTGAAGTTGTGCCAGGGAAGGTTTATATCAGATATTAGGAAAAATTTCTTCACCAAAAGGGTTGCCAAGCAATGAAACAGGCTGCGTAGGAAAGTGGTGGAGTCACCATCCCTGGAGGGATTGGAACTTGATGATCTTAAGGTCCTTTATAACCCTAACTATTCTATGATTCTATTGTATTCCATGCGGTGGACTTGACAGTGCTAGGTTAACAGTTGGACTTGATGATCTGAAAGGTCTTCTCCAACCTAAATGATTCTATGCTTCCTTAAAAACATCTTTTCCATCTTAGATGTAATGTTCTGCATTAGCAACTTCACATTTTGCTATTCACGAAAAAAAAAAAAAAGAGAGGTGGTGGGGATGGGTGGGAGGAGAGATTAGCTTTTATCTCCACCAGTTATTGTCAGCAAACTCTAAAGTGGTGTTCTGGTAAGCAGAATAAAATCTGCCAAATCCCTGATCAGCACAGCCTATAGAATCATAATGATAATGCTTCCTGTAAGTAACCTCTATTGAGACAGGGGGCAGAAAAAAGATAGTTTCTTTATTACTAAATAGTTAAGATACATATTCCTGCAGTAGATTCTATTCATATTGAAACCCAAAGTACAGCCCTGACATCAAACAAAGTGCAATACCAGGAAAATGGGAACCATTTGGAAAGAGCAAAACATCACTTTCATATCAAGAGTTCAAATTACAGGGGAATGAATGTACAGCTCTGCAGATATTCCATGGAGTAATTTAAATATTTTAAGGCCATAATCTCCTCTTTATATGCAATGTATCAACATGAGTAAATATTTCCCTTCAGTATTAAGATAAAAACAAAAAACAAACCAAACTTAAACGAAAGTCACAACTCCCCCAACCTGTTCCCCATATACTGGCACAATACCACAATCTCAGACTTAAGATGCTACTTATGACACTTTGCCATATTCAACACATCCCTGTTTTACCCTGAAGAGGAAGAATTTAACATTATTGAGGTGAGAGAAAAGAGAAAATGTTGCATAAAAATTAAAAGTAAACTAAGTATGCAGAAGACTGTAGGATCCTATTGCTAGCACATAACAGAGCACGGTAATTAGGAGGATCAGTACCCCTATAGGTACCAATTAAAGTTTAGAATGTGTCTTTAGTCTCCCTCATACACCAAGACATGTATTTATAATGGTAAACTGAATATTGTTACAGCTACACTTAGTCTACGGTGCTGGCCTTCTTGGAGTGCCACACCTCAAATTCACTGTTGAGCTGCAACACTGAACCTGTCTGGCATTTATTATTCTTTCTGGCTCGCCAGAACACTCTCCAGCATCAAGTAACTCGTTCAAAATCTCCTCCTATCCTACAACTTGATTTCCTATCAGCAGCTACTATGGATGACTTTAACTTGCACATTATTAGTTTAAGAATGACTTTTATAAAAGTCATACAAAAAAGTTGTTATCTAGGCAACTGTTTCTGACAGTGATCAACAGCAAATCCAAAAGAAAGATACAAATACATGGCAAAACAACTTCACTTCCCTACAATATCTTTCCAGCCTTCAGCAACTGCAGGTCCAAGGACATTGCAAGCCAGTGGTGCTGTCTTTAGCCCTAATAGATTTTTCTTCCATGAATGTATTCAAACATTTCTTGTAGCTATATAAGCTTTTAATATTCACGATCCCTGGTTCAGAAGTTTCAACTGCTCAATAAACTATTGTACAAAGCCCTGTCATTTGTTTTGAACCTGGCACAGTACCTAATTTGATGCTATTATTTCTACTGAGAGAGTGAATGAAGTGATCCCTGCATATCTTTTCCATGTTACTCCCTTCTCAGATGCCTCTACCATATTATCAGTCCTTCCATCAGACACTCAGCAATGAAGCCTTTACTTAATTTGGTCACCCTTGATAGGTACTCTTCCACCCTATCTGTGATCATCAGAATTGCACAAGAATTGCATATAGTATTTTGAGAGTACGCAATGAATTTACACAGCAGTCATAATGTTATCCTCTTTGAAATGAAAGTTAACATTTTCATAAAACTAATATAAGCATCAAGAGCTCCTTCCAGAGTAGCAATTACCACGTCAAAAGTTATTGCTGTACATGTAAAACTAGGATTATTTATTTCCCCATATACATTATCTTATATTTATCCACATTTTACCTCAGAGGGCTAGACAAAGACAGACAGAAGTTTATGTAGAGAGATCTTTAGCTACAGCAGTAGATTTCTGCCTATAACCTAGCCCAAATTTCCTTTTTTTTTTTTTTTCCCCACCTCTTCCATGATATGAACTCTGTCCATTCTAATGCATCTTGTAACCACTGGGTATCGAACCCACAGATCAAATGTTCATGCCTGTTTCTTAGGCATAGATCATCTTAGTTTTCAAGCACCTTGTAAGTGCCTCAGACTAATAACAACCCCAAAACATAAAAGTGTTTTTATTTTCCTTCCATAATTATTCTGAAGCAATTGGGATGCATCTTTCTGGTCTTGCTTCACTTTTTTTTTTTTTTCTCCTCTTAAGGGGCTTAATGTTCAAGATCTCTGCTGATCTTTTAAGCATCTCAGTCACTGCTAAATCACTGTTCCACACATAACACTGGGTTTATTCCTCTTAGATGATTAATCAACCTCTAAACCAGTTGAAAGTGTCATTCTGGGGAGGTGTATATTCTGTTTATTTTAAGCAAAGTACTATGCAGGTGCACTTTTCGGCTGCGACTGGAGTCAGTTTTCAGATCCTCTTCTAGAAGACCAATTTAACAAAAAATTATAACTGCAGCCTAAAGTTACTGGTGACACTTAATAAGTTACTCAAGCTTCCATAGCACTGCCAAACATTTCCAGTCCCATGTTCAAGGGTGGGCAATGCTAGTTTTATTGAGATGAGACTGCATCACTAAATTTCGTTACTGAGCTGACTTCCATTTGCTTGTGTTTTGGGTTTGCAGTGTTAGCTGCCCATAATGTTAGAATCAGGACAGCTTTGCACAGAAAGGCAGACTAGATTAAAACATAGACGTATCTGGGATGTGAAAAAACACATTGCTGAATTTTGAAAAATACGCATTAAGCCCTCATTCCAGTTCAACTTTAAAGCAGGACACGGCAAGTAACACTTTCCACTTCTAAACGGGAAAATGTACATAAAGTTACCTGTGCAACAATTTAGGATGTGAATTTTACAAGAAAAATAAATGAAATGCACTGGTTTTACAAATTAAGTTTTGGGAAATAATCTGCATTAAAGAATTTTTCCACCCTGCACCATATATAAGAGTAATTTCCCACTTGTGTACTAAAACTGTGAATAAAACACACCTCCTGCTCCTGATTTTCAGTCTGGCGTACCTCACAGACCACCTTAACACCTACATTGCTTCACATTAAAATACTGCTTTATACCACACTCTGCCCTGCAAATGTGATTACCAGGCATCGATGTTTGTGTCCATGGGGATATGGGGTACTATGGCGAAACCAAGGCCCTCCTCTCCACATGCACTACTGTTCCTCTGACATTCTCTGCAAAACCTGCCTCCAGCTACAGACATCAAAAGCAAAGCAAAGCATCGGGAAGTGAAGTAAGGAAGCCCCACTAAGAATCTTCCCTTGGTTTTGGTAGGAGCTCAAAGAGCATCACCAAGCTACAGTTCTCACACCAAAACATCCCAAACTGCTCAATCCTTTCAAACTTCAGGCTGCAAAGGAAGAAAGACTTTTGCCCAGGTACAGGTGTAGCAGCATGGATCTGTTAAACTGGAGGGATACATAAGGGGAGAGTGCACTGATACCATAAGCAGCACCCACACCTCATTAAGTTTTCCCTTTATAGCAAAACAGCAAGCCTGTTTTTTCAGAACACTAGTACAAAAAGATGACCATATGTAAAACAGAAGAAAATAAGATTATAGAGTCTCCTTTCAAGAGGGAGCCTCAGTTTGCTACATAAAAGTATAAAGTACACTTTATTCACACATTTTCAATTCACTACAACATTAAAAGCCCACAGGTCATGTTTGTACAATGTGGTTAACATAAAACTAAGAGCTTACTGCAATCAAAATAAAAAATTCCTCGCTGGCACTACTTCAATAATTGACCTAGCCCAGGGTCATTTTCAAACAGTTTAAATGCATCATTAATCCAGAATATTCCAAAGCAGCTTTACTAATATGTTGTAATAAATTAGAACAGAGAAGCAAGGTTGCAGTTAGCATGCATTTAAAAAAATAATAATATGATAACAAGATATGCCAGAGATGCAGACTAGAGCAACATGAAAGAGAAAACATAGGAAACATGATAGCAACATGACTTCGAAGTTCCAGAGATATATTCAATGGGATGTATTTCCTTCATTTTCTCAGGGCCATACATTTTCATTTCTTTCATGTTTCCTTCCTGTCACTTCCATCCTAATGTTCTGAAGCTCCTTCTCACTCTCTATTATCGTTAAAAGAGAGTAGCTGATCTCTCTAATAACCAGATCAGTAAATTGGAGGTTACTCTGCAACATGAAGAAGGTTGCTAAATAGAAGAGAAGGTCAGTCAGTTGATTATTTTATGCCAGAAGAAAAGCAGGTTACAAAGTGTATTGTAAAGACTGCAGCCTTAGGCAAGTATTTTCGGAATAAACCTGTGTATGGCTTCCTAAAGAAATTATATGGGAGTCCATTGTCTAAATTGTAGAAACAACTAACAGGAAAACATACTTGAAGACTTGAAGGAAAACAGACTTGAAGAAGTAGAGAGTGAAAAAAAAGTTCAGTAGATCATCTAAAGTTATCACTGTTCAAAATCCAACCATAAAGTCAGCCCACATACAATCTGTGCCTAAAGAGGGAGGGGAGAGAGGGGGGGAATACATAAATCTACATTTATTAAAAAAACCCAAACAAAAACAAATAAAAACCCACCAAACAACAAAGGAAAAAACAACTAGAAAATGCAAAGATACTGTAGATTGTACTGAATTTATACTCATAAACATACGTTTTTGCATAGTGTCTCTCACGAAATGGTTCCATTCCTGGTAAGATTGTTAGGACATGTTACATTATAAAAAATAAGCTGCTTCCCTGTAGGAAGCAGATGGTCTTCTCACCTCCTCCTGCCCATAAACATACATATGCATGTGTGTACATATGTGTGCATATATATATAAAAAAACACAGGGAAAAGCTCAAAGCCCACGCTAATAACCATTTCTGATTAATCTATTCTACTAACAATTTAAAACGCATTGAGTCTCAATTAACTGAATTTTACCTTTAAACTTAATTCAGTGAGATTTTACCCTCATAAGTCACAGAACAAACTTCACTACAACACAAGTTTTTCCAAGGCATCCATCTGAAGAGGTTACAATGTGTACAGGCAGTAAATACACTTGTCTTGGGCTTGATATCCTGTGTTCATTTGTCATGCACATTCATTCCAGATGCAGAAGCAGGCTGCTGCTTAGCATGATGCCATCCCCATTTCCCTTCTCCCCACATAAGATACAATTTTTCTTCATTGCGTCTGAAGGAGACATCTGTTTTGCGTCTTGAGCATTTGAAGACAAATTTCTCTCTCACTTGTTTGCATTGAAGTTGTTTCAATGAAAACACCTTTATCTTCACCAACTGCACTATAACTCTGTATGGGGTCAGCACACAAACTGCAGCCCTCAGAAATTCTGAGTAGTAATTTGCTGAGATACCACTCAGATTTATAAAATGCCTCATGTTAATAACAACTCTTTGTCAAAGCATTTCTCTCTATGCTTTGTGTATGGATGGTTTAAACAACGTCTCTGCATCTCTACTGCTCTTGCTGCATCTTTTCCTCATGAAATGAGAGGACAGAGAAGATGGGGAAAGATAAGATAGTAGACTTTGTTTCCAGTCAGATTTACTTCCCACCCCACTGCAGCTTTGCTGCTTTCCCTGATGGAGCTCCAGAGATTCCCTGCCCTCCTCTGCAGCCCCTACTACATTGCATGTCTGTCTGCAGCGCTAAAGGTGGCATCTTTCAATTTTGTTTTATATTGCATTAGTAGAGGCAGTTGGTAGAGGTGAAGGCAATTTCACTTTCATGTTAGCAAAGCATAGGCTAATATGTATGTTCTGGCTGTGCCTCCGTTGGGCTTGTATTTCCTAAATGGATTACTTCAAGAAAAATGGAGAGACAAAACTACTCTTCTCTCAGACCACTGTATAGATCAAGAAGTAATATAGATCAAAATAAAATCTGATCATCATTAGAAGGAGTGTCTCCATATACTTGGAGAAATTCCCACTGTTTCACCATCACTGGGAATTATGTCAAAGATGCCCTTATGATTTAAAAGATTTTATTTGATGTGAAACCCAGGTTAAATATACTGCATGAATATTTTGCTGTGAGGCTTTTGCATGTCATTTTTCAGTTTTCTGCTAATTTTTATAGCCATCCCAAGTACTTTTTATGTTCATGGTATGCTGCATCTCTTAACGATTTTGTAACTTGAGTGGAGAATTTGTTACTTAATGTCATAAAAGTTCTGGGTTTACATTTTTATACTGGTGTTATAATTGCAAAATTTGATCAGCAATTTGACTGTCACTTTAGTTTATGTTGAGCAATTCTGGAAAAACAACATCCGTTCAAGCCTGTCGTTTGTTTTGTATCCATATCAAATGCAACTTAAAATGTAGTCATTTATCAGAGCCTGAAATATAGCAATATATTTCTTGTAGGATGGCACTGATATGTCTTTTCATGCATTCCCCATGCTAATGTGAAACTACCACTCTGTAAAAAAAGCAATCTAAAAATTTTCAAGATTCATCCCAATATAATAATTTACCCAGCAATCAAGTGAGATATCAAAAACTTTAAAGAAACTGAAATGTCCTTTTTTCCAAAAAAAAAAAAAAAAGCAAACAAAAAGGAGAGAAAGAGGCAAGACACTGAGGTGTGCTGATATGTTGAAAATAAGGCAGCTTTCCCCACTGAAGGGCCGCAGTAGATATTTTGCCTCTCAGATAAAAAACAGATACCAAAAAGTCAACTATTGCATTAAACCATGTATTACATTCTGTGCAAGACAGATTATTTAGAGCTGACAAACCACTGAAGGATACTGCTTCAGCACAAGATTTGATACAATTTACAGTCTCTTCTGGAGTTATCTGTCTCTGGCTAACTACTGCTACATCTGTGCAGGCTTTGCCAGGGACTGGCAAAATTTGCCAAGGGTATATTTAATCTGTGCAGAAGAGAGATTTCAGTTGCAGGTACCTGTTGGAGGAGATAAACTTGTGGGTGGGAATATCTCAAACCTCACAAGACCACATGCACTTGTTTCACCTTGCCTTCCTTGAGGCAACCATGTAAAGCTTCAGTAGCACTACCTCAATGTTACATTACAAGCAGAATTTATAGCCCAGGGACTGGATGACAAAACAAAGCAAACTGCCTGTGGCAGACAATTATGTTATCTAAAGCAAAATTAGAAGATTTTAATCACAATGAGACAAAAACATAATGGATAAAATACTTATCTCATGCTACAGAAGTTGTTAACATTGCAGAAATACATGTGCAGGGCCTATATTTCCCAGACATTGGCTCTGAACAGAGACACAGAGAGCCCTTTTTCTTCCCCATCTTCATCTATAAACAGAACTTGTCACCAGCTGGCTATAAAATGTTCTTCCTTGTTCTAAACATTTGTTTGCATTCTCCTAGTACTTAATCTATGGAAAACTATTTTCAGAGAGCAACAGTAAGTAAACAGGCTAATTTTTTCTGAATAAACTCATATGTTATTCTATTTTAAGTACAAGTATGAAAAAGAATGCTTTTTTTAAGCAAATGAGCACCTTAAGTTAGTCTGATAAATCTACACTTACACATTTCAGTGAGCAATCCAATTTCTAAAGCACCCCGTATCAACACTGGTGTCCTGACCAAATTCTAGTTCAGATAATTACTCTCTCTAGCTAAATGCCTTAGCAGTACCCCATCCTGTCATAAACTGCTGTATAGCACAGAATTAAACTGGTACACCGCCACTGCATCTTAAGCGCAGAATCAATGGCTTGTTGCTGATCAACAAAACATTAAAATTGTATGGGCCAGATTTTCTAGCCTACTATGTCCAACACAAATAAAACCCCGAAAATGTGAGGAAACTGCACTGGACATGGTAACTTTTAGCTTGCACAAGCCTAACAGATGTTTCAGGGCACTGCATGTTCATTGTGCTGCCAGAAAGCACCAATTCCCAAACTCCTTGTTGCCGCAGCTCTCACGGGAGTTACTGCTCACATGGCCCTGAAGAAGATATGCAAATACTCTTCAACTACTTCAGGGAAAAGTCTGGCAGATAGGCTTAAACTGTTGTGGAGGTGGTTTCAGATGATCCAGTGAAGCATCTGGCAAATGCTGTTATGTTCTGTCACCAGAAATTCGGCTGAAAAATTCAGGCATTGGATGGTAACCAACAGCTGGAGATGACAGGAGTAAAGGGATGTTGTAGTTGCCTGTTAAATCCACATGTGGCTAGATGAAAGCCTTGTATTTCAGCTAGTGGCTGCTTCCTAAACTAAGGGGCAGAGGTCTTCATTAAACAGGGTCTGACCAGGAAAAAGAGGTGACAGGAAACTCCTCCGAACAAGATCTGCCAAGAGATCTTAGAACAGCATTGTAAGATAACACCACACCTATGAAACACCACATTGAACAACTACATGGCAGCTCTGACCCTGCAGAGTACAAACATCCAGAGAAGCAGCCTATATATTTCTATATCAGCTGCACATACACTTCATAATTTTTATTCCTACAATTCTCTTTATATACTGCTATTAGTTTTGTAATTATATAGCTGACTTGAATCTCCAGGTGTTTGCATCATCTCTGTGAAGAAAGATGCATGCAAATTCTGGAAATTAAGGTGAAGAATTTGAAGGAGAAGCACGAAATCCTGTTAAATTTCTGCAACAGATTTTCTTCCTCTCCTTTACCACTTGAGCAAGCCTCCTGAGGTAGGTCTCTCCTATAGTGGGTTTGTTTTTCAGTTTGTGGGGGTTTTCATAAAGAAAAAAGAAAGGATTGCTCTGTTGAAGACATATTTTGAGAAAGATTACCAGCCAAGCCCATCACACAATGAATCTCCTCCAAATGCAACTGTTGTCAAAACCGGTTTGAAACAATAGAGCCTGACCTGGAATTCTCAGAAAGGAGCTGGTTCAGCAGGGTGACAACTCATAATAAATCCTTTCCACATCTTAAAGAAATGTTAAAAAACTTGAACTACTATTTCTTTCAATCAGTGTAATTTGGTCTCTTGACAGTGAGGGACATTTACAATAGACGTGGGTTTTTAGCTTGGGATTCCTGAGCTGCATTTTATTTACTTAATTTAACTTGCCAACCTCCAAGTTAATTTTTTTCAGCCTTATTTAAAGTAACCAAACATGTCTGCTCCCAGCCACGATCCATCAAAATAGTTAGCATACACTCAGCTTTGACGAAGTCAGTTGCTACAATTGTGTGATCAGCATATTGCTAGAACAAAGACCCTAAATTACTTATCTGAACACTAGAAAAAAACAAAAGAAAAGATTAATTGTTCTTTCTTCTATATGTGAACAGACACCTGCCTACACACACAGTTACACCTCCAATGAACGGCATGCACAATGAAGTCTGGCTCCCAGCTGGGATGAACCTACTATGGAATACTATGGAATTTCCCCTGACCCAAACCCAAGAGCTAAATTTCCTGCACAGGGAGATGACGAAGTTTAGGAAAGAAGTGAGCATCATGTCCCACTGAGACAAAACACAGCTTAGGTATGCCCCCCCCCCCCCCAGTCAATGAGCAGTCTTGCATCCCACCACTTCTGTAAAACCATGGAATCCCCTTCATTGCAGTGGCCTTTCTACAAGTCTCGGCGTGCATAAAGATTTCTTGACCTTGTGTTTTGATCTGGATGAATCTGAAATGACTGTGCTCAAAAAAAAAAAAAAAAAAAAAGAAAAAAAAGTAACTACACACAATAATATTAGCGTAAATGCATTACAAACACCAAGATAAACTGAAAGAAAACTAAATATAGAAACCAGTCAATTTTATCCTCTAAGATATACTCTGTTCAGCAGCATTCCTGAAAATTGATAGGTATTAAATTAACCACAGGAGGGCTCCCTCTGGTATACTCAACACAACAGAAACATACTGTTAATTGACAAAAATAATATTGTATCTTAAAAGTAACAAAGGTTTCAGACCTCAAACAATATTTTCCTCAGTAGGCTTCAATATATAGAGGAGAATAAAATTATACATGAACAATTCAGATAAAGAAGTGAATTACAGAAGTGTTAACTGTATGACTGTTAAATGGCAAACGCAGATTGCTAATGCACTGCATTTTAAGACACTAAGCTGTTTTGCCATTTCATATATAGGGGCTTTTGAAGCTGACACACTGGCACAGCAATGAACAGGGCTGTAGAATAAAAGAGGATTGAACACACCAGGTCCCAGCTGCTGCTGTGAGGAGAAAAAAAATGAGGACCTGCTTGGAACAGCACATGCATAGAAACTGAGAAACTGAGCAGAGAAATTGAGGCTTCATTCTAACAGTATTTTTTATGGTTGGCCATGCACTTGCCCCAAATAGTACAAATTAATGTCAGCACTAGCCAAGCAGCTGCTTTTATAGACTTGGACCTGTTTGTCACTCTATACTTTATTTAATTCTCTGTTAAAGAGAAACAAAATTTTCCTGCCTCACAAGGCTGTGGTGAAAGCAAAGGGAAGTAACCAAGACACTGGAATTAAATCCACAAGTAACTGGCAGCGCGATCATAGGAAATAGGTGTCTGTGACCAAGTTTTGCTTTCAAGATGCAGCTTTTACACAGCTCCAGGAACAGAGTCCACCAACCTTCACTGCCATCAACAGTGAGTAAATACAGTTAACTGTCCTGGAACAATTATGCTTATGAGAACCCATGTAATGAGCAGTAGGAAACAATACACTTTGAGGTAAATTTAATTTTTTACCGCTTTCACAGACTTCAGAAACGAACAACTATTTGCAAGACAGATTTCAGGCTGAAACCAGTTTCTGGATTCAGGAGCCAAAGTTAGTACTTTCACAGCCACCAGACATGGAAGGTGGATTTTGTGCCTGTTTGTCAGCTACAATACAGTCCCAAGATTTGTAAGAACTAAGTTCTCCTTATACTGGGGAGTCTATTTAAATCCCTACCTCACATATCGCAAGAGAAAGACCTAATCGTGGGGGCAACCAGACAGAAATACAGAATTCACAGGACAAGGGAAAGAGAGCATGACAGTATTCCATGGAACAGTGCTTCCTCCTCATAGCACAGCTATATTTTGGTCTTTTTTTTCTCAGCACCATGCGTGCACCAAGATAAGGAGGGCCAACACCATTCTGTTCCTCCTGCAAAAGTACCTAAATCAGGAGGTTAAAGTAGCATGCCCCACTGCACCAAAGGATAAGCTAAATGAAGCCAGAAATCTACCTTCTTTCCTTACTTTACACATCATAAAGCATTTCAGTAATACATCTATGAATAAGCATTACCGTGTGTTTGTGACTAAGAGATGCTGCTGTTCAGCCCAATTTAAACTGAGCAGATTTGACACTGTGTATCAGGGTGATGTCAACTGAATAAAAAAAGTACCAAATGGACCTGAAATAAGTTAGGGGTTACTTCACTAGATTGCTCTCTTTTCAGCCAACCACACAGGCATTCTATACAAATAGAAAGAAACATACCTCACACTGCTTTTTACCAAATACCTATACTACAGACACAGGAAAGCTGCTGCAAGAAATATGGTTTTGTACACAAAGCCATTTTTCATATATTGAAAGTATATAAACAGACAGGGATAAAAGCCTTATTGCAGCCAAATAAAGTAGCACTAACTTTAGACAGCATCAGACAACCAGCTTTGGACTACGATTACATCCTACTGGTTGTACTATATCGTTGCTTTTTCTTCACAGGAAAAAAAGCCCTGAAATTTAAAGTTTCATAAGTTTGCATCCAAACACCCTGGCCTTGGGATTTTATCACAGTAAAAGATCAAACAGGACACTTGTATCACATACATAACATTTCAGTGACAAAACCACAAACAAACAAAAAATCAAAGTTAAACTAACTCTAAAAGCTGTAATCATAACTCAAGGGCACCATAATGTGTTAAGAAGTTTATAAGACTTTGTTTAAAAGGCAGTAAAAATACCCCATTCAATTTCCCTTAGTCTCATAGTACAGCAAGGAAGACTGACTTACAAAGAAATAAACCAGAAATTGATTGTAATTTTTTTCCCTCATGTGTTCTGTTTTATTATCAAACTGTGTTTTATAGAGAGCTTGTTGCTTCATGTAACTCAGAACCTTAGTACCTGTACACTTGAAGCTCCATCTTAAATAGTGTGATAAGCCTAAAGTAAATAACAACTATCAAAATATAAAGGTCAGGCCTATCAAGTTCACAAGTGAAAACCTTAGGAAAATAGGATAGATTAAAAAATGTAAATTTGTATGAAACCCTCAGAGGCTGACAAATGCTTAGGGAATTAATGTACAGTGATCAAAATCATTAATGCTGTCTGAAATCAGGGTTGCCAATACCATGTTCTCATCTTTTAATCTTTCCTAAAGAGAGCTGCTCTGTTCAGACACAGAATTTGCACAATGACAAAAAAATACTCTTATGTAACTTATTGCAGCACTATTTTAAATAATAAAAAAGTCAACTTATTTTGTCTTATTAGACTTTCTAGATAGCACAAAAGAGAAGAAATGCCCATCTCTAGGCACTGGAAATGACACAGTCCCCAGGGGACACTGTTCTACCATCGATAGAAACAGACTATTTTTGCTCTGTGGACTGCTTTTGAACAGCTTCTTTGCTTACTGCTGTCAGGATATCAATGCCTCCTCCATCAGCCTACTACCCCTCCTTCGCTCCAATGCTGTAGCAAGCAGCTGAGGTGGTGGGAGAGGCTGACAGAACCCTCATTCACAGAGAAGTTTGGGGATATCTGCTTTAGCAATGAATTGGAAAGTTTAATTTATAACTAGACAGGAAATGAGAATTTCACCATGCCATCTCCTCGAAAAACACCTGATGATCAATAACTTTAACTGGTCTTAAAACAAGATGGTACATTTATAAACATTACTGCCAATGTCAGAATACCACTAAATGCACATTTTACTAATGAGGGCAAAAGCAATCCAGCCTATGGCTAACTTACTAAAATCATTGACAGCTCTTCCTCTCTTCCATGGTCAGGATGTACCATAGCAATCTGACTGGACTCCACTGTCATGTGCTGACTCTACATACATACCTACATAATCTAACAAAAGAAAAGCCTACTGCAGTTTCAGCAGAACTGACCTTTAAACTTGTGTTAAATATCGAGTAATTGAACACCTCAAGGGTAAAGAATGACTGCATTTTGCTGATTTCTTGTATCTCCTACTAACTTAAAAGGGGGAGAAAAAGTGTCATCTACTGTGACACACTGTTCCTAATGAAGTCTTTTCTAGTATGATCTCATGCCTGCCTAGTGTAGTCTTGAAAAAATGCACTTGCCATCTTCTTACAATTTCCTTTATATTTAAAGGAGTCAAAATTTGCATTTCAACCCTTGGTCCCTGTATGCATTTTGAGTTATAACATGCACATCAAAAGACAGAAGTACTGTAACTGCATTACTTCAACCTGCTAACCTCACTGGGTTACTGACATTGCCAACATGACTTCAATTCTGACAGTGATAACGGAATTACATTAGAGTCAGCTGTAAGGTTCAAAGTTTCATTGCTCGTTTTTACTGCTTTATTCCCATTAAAGAGTCCCATTATACATCAATCAATATTCAGGTGGGGAGAAAAAAAAAAAAAGGGTGGGAGGGGGAAAGAAACTAGTAAAAAGCCCCCTTTGGAAAACTCAGGATTTAAAATTTGCTGGGGTCTCATTAGCAAGTCTCACTGGCCCTTCATGTATGCTCAGCTGATGATCTCCAAGGTTTGCTTCCACCATTTAATCCAGAACTTTTTCTTAAAAGAAGTGATTTCCCTTTCAGTGTTATTCAGTCATCCTCTGCTTGCAGCCTTAAATATTAGAAATTTCATCTTATGGCATGGCATGTGTCTTTTAAACAGCCATACAACAAACATGGAAATCATTATTTGCATTGAATACCTTAGCTTTTCTAAATCATGAAGTAAATTAGAACCTGAAAAGACTACAGTATGCACCTTGTAAATTAATGACAGACAGTTATGATTGTGTATAATTTTCTTTCAGCAGAAATTACTTTCAATTAAAATCTAGCACCTGACACCTACTGCATTTCAAAACCCTTGGAAAGACAGAGTGAGCTCCAACTAAAGAAGCTATCCCTAACTTCCTCCTGTAGTAACAAAGTATCTTCCATTCAGCATATCTCATTAAGCAAAGTTACAGTACTTTGGAGGACTAACTTCTGTAAGGGATAGCTATGTTAACAAAGAATCAAATACATTATTGTTCAGTTGAAGCCACTGACTTAAATACATTTAGTATGGGGGGAAAGTGCACTATATACATGGGTGATGACCCTTGAAATTAAGACTACTAATACATTAAAATGATACATGATGCTGTCTAATACAGGCTAACATGATGGCTACACAAGTGGTAAACAAGCTAAAGGATCAAACTATCCCATAATTTCTTACTAATGATCTATGAAATATTATATTTAAATTACACTTACAATTACAGTGTAGGAGCATAGCTCTGTTGGACAGAACAAATATAAGCTTTGGTAAATTACACTCAGGGTTTCAAAGCACTGTATCACAACTCCCTAAAACTCAACTTCACTTAATGTGGGTCATACTGTGATTTATGAGCCATACATAAACCCAGCGAGGTGAAGAAGAACTTCAGGAAAAAAACAGCTTATGTCAACTGCTGTTACTAATAATGATGATTGAGGAGAGTGTAAACTGGAAATATTTGAAAGTTCGTTGTGACATCAGTCTGACAAGCAGTTACACACAGCGCAGTTGGATCAGGTCACATTAGCAACATTCGAAGAGAAAATGACTGTCAGTCACTTCAGCCGAGTTTTCAACAGAAAGGAGGAGGAAACAAAAAACCTAGGCGGTTTGTTACCTAGATGGACCCCGAGACGTTTTAGCGGACATTCAGGCACACGTCAGTTTAAGAAGTATTACAGACAGGCAAACAAACAAAAGTTCCGACAGAAACTCCACTTCTCGTAACGATAATCAGAGCCCAGCCTCACCCTGGGCTAGCCACCGAAGCATGCAAAACCCCACGTCCTCCTAATTTCACAGCGGTTCCACAGACTGCTCACCCTCACCCCTTGTCCTGCCCGGGGAAACCCAACCCGCCAGACTCATTTGTTCGCCCGCAACTTTCCCTCTTCAGCGCGGAGGCTGGGCCAGCACATGTGCTGTGCTGCGCTGTGCTCCGCTCCGCTCCGCGCCGGGGGCTGCCGCGCCCCAGACCCTCCCGCTGGTGCCGGGCCCCGCTCAGCCCCGGAGAGGGGGAACGGGGACCGCGCCCCGTGAGGCGGCAGCCCGCCAGCCGCCCAGCGCAGCGGAGCTCCGCCGGGCAGCGCTCCTGGACAGCTTCGCACCTACCTGCGGCTCGGAGGGATCGGCGGGCTTCACCAGGTGCTTCTCCTTGTAGAGAGACCAGAGGCCGATGTCAGGCAAGAAAATCAGCGCCGCGGTGAAGAGCAGCGTCATTTGCAGAAACCTCTTCTGTTTCCTCTTCATGGCCAAAGCCGGGCTGCTCTGGCGGCGGTGGCGGTGGCGGTGGCGGCAGCGGCAGCAGCTACCCCAGCACCACGGGGCCAGGTCCTTCCCTCCCCGCTGTCCCTCGGAAGGGCCCGGCGCCGCGGAGAAACTTCGCCCGCCCGCCTCACTCCCGCCCGCCCCGTGCCCGGGCGGGGCCGCCCCCCGCGGCGGCGGCGGCGGGGCCGAAGCTGGCGGCCGCTCCCCCCGCCCCGGCGCGGCGCTGCGCGGAGGCAGTGCCGCTCCCGCGGGAGCTCATGGATCCAGCAGCGCAAGGAGCGGCAAACAGCCCGGCGCACAGGGGCAGGAAGGCAAAAAAAAAAAAAACCCAAAATATTTCAGAGGAGGTAAAACAAAAAACCACAACCAGAGTGCAGCGAACTGCGCTAGCTCGGGAGAGCGCCCCCTCCTCCCAGCTCCGCAGGAGCGGTAGCGCCGCGCGGAACCCCCTCGTCTCGCCGCGCCGCTTGCCTCACGTCCCCCTGCCTGCCCGGGCCTGGGGTGGGGGGGCGCGGCATCATGAGCTCATCACGCGCAATTTGCTAAGCAGGAGTATAAATACAAACGATAAAAATAAAGAAATAAAGCGAGGAGCGCAGACGCCGGAGCCGCGGTACGGCGCGACCCTCCACGACGGGCAAGGGGGGCCGGCCCCGCGACCCCCGCCACCACGTGCGCCGCCTGGCCGGGCCAGGGGCGGACAGCACCGGTCTCGCCCCGCCGCGTCCCCTCATCCCTGCCGCTCCCTGGGTGCCCTCCGCCGGCCCCGCGTCGTTCCGCGCCGGCGGGCTATGCGGCGAGAGTGGGACCGCGGGCCGGAGCCGGGCGGCGCCACCGCCGCGGCCGCCGCGCACCGGGGACGGGGCTTGCAATTCCCGTTCCGGTCCGTCCTCCCCGGCGCTACGTGAAACGCGTGGGGAACCGCGCTGAGAGCCCGCGAGCGGCTCCTGGTCCGGGAACCCGGCCCGCTGCGCCAGGAAGTGCCGGGGCGCTCAGCCGCGAGGGGTCCCTGGGCTCCCCCGGCAGCGCCGCTTCTGCCAAGCCTGCCAGGCCATCAGCCCGAGTAGCCCCTGCCCTCCCCTCCCCGCACCGCACCGCGGGGCTGAGGGCGCCCACGCCTCGGGAGCAGCACAGGGAGAAGGAGATGTTCAAAGCCATGTCGCTGCGGCTGTCGGTTCTACCCCCGCTCTACCCTGTTGCATCAGACCCGTTTGGGCTCCTAGTCCGAGTTCAGCTGCTTGTTCTGACTGCGTGGTGTAATTACCTTTTCGTCTCAAACTATATCCTCTCTGCAAAACAGGACACATACATAGGTTAAGCTTATTGGGACCTGGTGCTCTTTCAGCTTTGTCATGTCAAACAGAAGGAAAATATGTTCCAGATGTAGTATTAATGTTTCTAGAATCAACATTGAAATATAAAGGTGTATCTAACTTCATTTTTTTCCTGCCCTTCATATAAAAAGCTATCACTTCAACTACAGTCCATGTTTCTGTTGGTGGCTAAAATATTTCTGAATGTCAAGGTCTAAATCCTGCAGTGAGAATCCTCTTTCTGTAATTAACATGCACCTCTAGAAATTGTGAGTAGTCCTGGCCTTTTCTGTAGGTGAGATAGATCTTGCCCATCCACAGAACTGTCTTGTGCAGAAAGCATTTCCTATCCATGCACAAAACAGTGAAAGAAGCAGTTAAAGGTTATTTTTAGGAGAGTAGCTGGAGATAAAGGAAAGCTTGTGGGAGGAAGAGAACTCTGAACACTGAAGGTGGGGGGGGGAGGAAACAGCATAATGCTCTTCACATAAAAGCAAGACTGGAAGGGACCTTACAAGGTCAGCTCCTTTGTGGCTCTGCCCCAAGGCACAATCAGATACATCTATGTCATTCTTGACATGTGTTTGTCTAACCCATTCCGAAGTCCTCCAGTGATAGCACCACTACAGCCTCCTCAGGCAATCTGTTCTGACTTGCAGTTACAAACTTTTCCTTAATGTTTAACCTGAAACTTCCTTGCTGTGATTTCAGAGTATTACATTAGTATTACAGACAGACAGCAAGCACAGTACTCCACTCAGTCTTTACACAGTTAAAGTCTGCTTCCAGATACTGTTCCATATGTACTCTGGGGACATCTGAAATGCTGACGTCTCTTACTGCTTTCATCAGGACTGTCTTCAACTTATTTGTATCTTTCTCGAAGTGCGATGGCCAAAGCTGGATATATTATGCTACTTGGGACCTCATAAGTGTTTATAAGAAAAGAAGGATAACTGTGCATGTGTCACAGTGCATATCCTTTTTTCATGCTTCCATGTGGAATGCTAGCTTTGGTTTTAAAAGCAGTAGGCTGTTAACTAATGACCCTTCTGTGGTACAATTTAAGCTCCGGCTGGTTTCATTTCCCTCAAACTAACTACCTTTAGTTCATTGTTCCTACTTCTATCTGCTGAATACTTCTCCCTTTGGCTCTGTCTCTATTGATTTTTTCTTTTTTCCATAATATTTATTCAGTTTTTCAAAATCACTTTGAATTTGAGGCTACCTTCCACTGTCATATACAAATCTAATAAACAATTTCTATGCTGTAGTCCAGATTGTTAGCAAGAACTTTAGCATGCTCAGATGCAGGACAGATCCTTGCAGAGCTCTTCAGAATGCATCCTCCCACACTTGAGAGTAAGCCATTGATACTTCACTATCTCTGTAGTTTCCAGTTTTGCATTTACACTGATGGTTGTAAGACCTACGTAAAGTAATCTTACTTAGAAAAGTATCATGTGCAATGCTTTGCTTGATTGTCTTAGTGACAAAGGGTATACATCATTGTTTTCTTTTCACCCCTGCCAGGCTATAAGGATGTCATGGAAGATCACCAAAAAGGCTATGCAAGTAGTTACACTTTTTGATTACTGCAGCTAACCAAGAGGATATTTAGTTCAACCAAATTTTTAAAATTTGGGTTGTATTCAAGAGCTGAACCCACCAAACTATTAGAATTCACAAAACCAAAGGGCACTGATGTTGTTGTCAGAATTTCCACTTACATTTTTAGCTCAGCATCCAGGGTTAGGAAACCTACCCAGCATATAGAAGATTTTGATTCAGCTGCCTTTTTGTCTGAAGGGATTCAGCCCTGATGTTCTTCCACTCAGTGCAAGAAGCATAATAGCTAGAACCATGCTAAGTATAGAAATGATTGCTATGAGATCATATAATAATTCTATAGAAAAAAGTAGGACTACTGGCAGAAAAGATTTAGGAGATGTTGATACTGAAATTCCACAGCATGCTGGTTAAGTCCCTCTCCAGAGGTTGAAGTGAATGCAAACATTCACTCTCAGGAGATGAAATTCAGTTTAATTTCCTGAATCCTGAGAATGATTTTGTGGTAAGGGCCATTGTCCACAACTGGCAAATTCAGGTCTGCTTTGTAAAGAATAAAGGCACATTTTCCAGCAAATAATTTTTTCTCACAGTCATGAACCACCCAGCCCAAACAAGAATTGCTGAATTCTTAGGATGCTAAGCTTGTTTAAAGGGCAGAAAAAATAAAAAAGAAGTACATCACTGTCCTGTGAGTTAAAAGCCGAAAGCACACATCAAGGCATGTGGCAATAACATATGCTTGCCCTAGAAGAACTTGTAGGGGAGCTGCAGAATATACAGTTTCTCCAGTGGGAATACATTCCAATCTTCAAATAAATATTTGCTCAATCTCAAGCCATATATGAAAAAGAATGAAAGAGGTGTATTCTGAAACCATGCACACCTTGGCACCACAATTTAGTGTATTTGGGACATACTTTCATTTCTCTTCTACATGTCATACTAAGCCAAAAGTTCTATCAAGACTTCTGATGTGACTCTAGGGCAGAAAATCAGAGCAGAGTGCAAAACAACCTAGCAGGCAGGAGAGCTGCCAGGTGGGAGGACTACAGAAGCTATTCAGCCACACATTTCAAACCTACAAGCTGAACTCAGCCTGTGAAGAACATTGTTTTGAGATCACAGCTTTATGTATAGAATTACTCAAAAGAGATTCCAGCTCATGCCTAATCAATACTGTTCATGCAGGAAAGCCACTATTCAGTGCATATATTGCAGGAGCCAAACTGCTCTCACATGAAAGATAGAGTACCCACCTTTATGTTCACTGTTATAAACAGCAGAGCTTGATGTGCTCTAAACAGAGCATGTGCTCTAAACATAGAATGAATCTAGTAAAATGATGATCTCTAATACTGCCATATAAAGAAGTGAATAAAGGAAATGGAATGGGAGTTTCCTTTAATTACAGTATTTACCTCCAGGTAACTCAGGATGTAAAATGGCCAGGTCTGGTTTCATTTGTTGTTTCAGTCTGCTTAGCTAGAAATAACACATAGTGTTGCAAATGACTCTCAAAGGCAGGAAGAGGGGCAAAGGGATTTTTAATTTTCCTAGCAAAAGCCAGATCTGAAACAGAGTTGCAAACAGATGGCAATTCTGGTATTTAGGGGGCTGACACGCTTTTCTCATGGCTGGGTTTCATCCTCAGACCTCCAAGCATCCCTCACAGCTCTTCACACCCTCTTTCTGTGTCTTTTGTCTTAGCATCAACGAAAACCTCAAGTGCATAATGCTGATAGCATACTAGAAATAGAAATGGAAATGAAAATTCAATGTGAATTCAACTCTTTTACAAAAGTTCAAAATCCAAGTCCAAACTCCCACAAAGAACATATATTTTCAATGTATTCTGCAGAGAAAAGTTTCAAGATATTCACCTCAAAAACTGAAATGTTCATATATATATAGACTCTGGCTTTAAATCGCAATACATGTAACAGTTTTTCATTGACATTCTAAGTCACTTGGCCTCTTCTGTCTCCAGTTTTGACATCAAGTTTCAAAATAATCATCACATATTTGTATTACTTCTAACTGTGGAAATATTTTTTGTAACTTTTGTTTGTTGGGTTTTTCATAGAACCAAACTCTTGGTCTCAAATTTGACTGAGAATTTCAGCCGAAAGAGAAAGCTAGGACCCCTCCTACTCATATAGGAAATACAGAAACTCAGTCTCCAGAGAGAAACTCGAGAGAAATTCCTTTTATCAAGACTTTTGGATCCTGCCTTGTATTTTTCAAGTTATTAAGTTTGGCAATATTGCACAGAACCAGGAAATTGACTTGATGAGTATACTACAAGCATTTATTAAAATAGAAGTTATAAATCTGAAGACCTCATCTTTTTAGCCAGTAGAGATTTTCTAGTCACAGTACACTTTAAGGGCCATTGCCTTAGATAAAAATCTTAATGGCAATGAAAAGAGATAAATTATAGGAAAAGATGATTGGGGAAGTCATGTGTGTGTATGTATGTCCATCTTTGGATCTCTGGCATTTAGAAAATAATGTCATTCCTACTTCAGAATTATAAAGTTTAGTTTAAATTCCAGAAAAACAGCAACATTCCTTCAGTGAAAGTTCACATAGAACTCAAATGAGTAATGCTAACACCATAAATTATTTTTACTTTCAAATATTTATTCTGTTTGACTGGCCGGATGAAGAATGATTGCTTCTTCATTGTTGCTGTGCCACTACAAACTCAAGAAAGCAAACAAAAATGCTGATGGATCAGACTTTTTGCCAGTTACCTCACAAGCTGCAGATTCGCTACTGCACAAAAGAAATCACTGAAATGTAAGGGTAATCAGAAAAGTTTATTTTGAGAGAGAAAATCAGTACAATATCAAATATTTCTAAATAGCTCAGTAATCATAAAACACTGATGTCAGGAAAAATAGTTGCTCATTCTTCCTTTCACAAAAATCCACAGTAATTTGGACCTAAATATGGTGCAGGAACATGGCATTTGCAGGAAGCTGGATGAAGGAAAAGTTAGCTTCTTTTAGTTCATCTTTTTCAGCAAACAGAAGCAACGCATTAGATTTACAAGAACAGAATAAACTCAACTCTGTTAGCTAGAAAAAACATTCAGCTTTTTTGAATGTCAGCTCTCTCTCTGGTCCATTTCAGAAAGGCCTCACATCGACAGTACTCTTTTCACATCCAAGAGTTTCGTTTGACTGAAAATTCATAGGGCCTTCAAACTCTCATCATGAAACTTTATATGGGTTGGATCTAAAATAACATTATATTACTGGAAATAAAGCCGTACAGCCTGCAAATCTTCCTTAACGAGATTGAAATTCTCATCTCACCGAATTTCTAAAATGTGAAGAATATATGAAAAGGTAGCAGATGTCACCTTCAGTTCTGATTTCTCACCAGAGCATCGCCAACAAACTTTGAAGATGTCTACGCTGATAAATAAGAGAGGAGAATGGGTAGATGGAGCTCCACATTGCTTAGCTGCTCATTTTACTCCAGTTTTGTTTTGGTCTGCTCCAAACAGTTATTTCAAAGACTAAGACCAGGCTCAGCACTGGGAATCATTTATTTCAAGCGAATCATATAAGGGGGTGAATGGCACCAGGTTGTAGCTCTGTCATCCTCCACTCACTCCCAGTCAGCTGAGCACCACATGCCCCAAGCCCTCCCATGCCTTCCTGCAGTTCACTAAGCTATGTTGCCTGTCCCTGAGGTCTGAAGAAAGTCACTTTAGTGACTTGCACAGAGACCTCATGTCATCTCAAACACTGTAGTGACCTGCACCTTATCCTCTCCCCATTGTGTCAGAGATCAAGATAGCAGCCTGGAACCTGAACAAACTAAAATGTTGGTTTGCTACTAACAGTTCAGTGCTAATAACATAGTATTTCCCTAATTCACCAATGGTTAACTATTTCTGTGAAGTATACCTAGGACAACAAATGGTATATGAATACTTCCTACAAATTTGATAAGGAAACTGTCAAAGAGAATGCAAATGTAGATCAAAATGTTGACAGCTCCGGTTCCATCAGTGCAAATTTCTAGTATAAATGTATATAAAAACATGAAGCAAGTAAGAAGCAGCACATTTATACTACACACTACTGCACTGAATTCCAGAGTGTACTGCAGAAAGGCATCATAGATGTCACAGAAAGCAAGACGATGGTTTTATATTCTGGGTGCAACCCAGCAATTACATAAGCTGCATCCTAATGACTGCATATTGCTCTACCATTAAGGAGAAAATGTCATTTTATTTAAAATTATAATTGCTAAATCCAGTGATTTCTGATGAGCTGTGTGAATGTGATTTGCAATATTGATTCCAACATATTCAAGAAGAAAAAAAATGCTGAAAGAAACAAGGTTCAAGGTAAATACATTATAACAAAGTATTTTTGTAAGGGGCATTAGTAAGAGATCTTCTGCTTTTCAATTATTAACATATTTGACATTTTACATGCAAATGTTGAAGACTGGAGATAAGGTCATCAAAGGTAAAACACAAAGGACTAGAATGCCACTCAGACAAATGCTTACTAATATCTTTATAAGCAAGTTACTGTCAGTTGATCTACAGTCTTACTAAACAGATATTTAGTGTTTTCCATGGAAGCTGTTATTCATATTTCAAAATAACCACCATGTGAACTGGAAGACTTTTTTTTTTTTTTTTTTTTTTGCTGTTGCAATTCAGACATCACAAGTTGCCTTTTCAGTCCCAGACTTCATTCAGGCTCATAGGATATTCAACAGTAGTAGACTCAGAATACATTAAAGGATCAAACATGAGAAATACAGACATCACTGAATATTATGAAGGAAATAAATATAAAACTAACCAAAGAATTTAACCAAAAGCTGACTGAAAATTTTGAAATAACCCCTTATAGCACAGAAGTTATAAAGTCTTCATGGCTATCAAATATTAAAAAAATGTTGCATCTACCTACGTGGCCCTGAGTTTAAAGATAATGTGGGTTTGTTTTTCCTTTTTTTTAAATTTGTTTGGCTTGTGTTTGTCTTGTTGTGGGTTGTTTGCTTTGCTTTGGTTTGGGTTTTTTTTTGGGGGGGGTGGTGGTGAAAGGTTCTGCTCATAGCATGAATAAAAGTCAGGAAAATTGCTATGAAGAAACTGAAGGCAAACACAATTTTAACACATGTGTGGACCTCTCAACATGCTTAACCCTTTTATTAATATTTGTGAGAGCTGGCAATTCCTAGTCTTAAAACATCCATAAATCCATTGTTTCAAAATACCCACCTTACTGAATGTTTCTGAATCTTGTTTTGCCTCCAAATAGTCAGAAGCACCACTAGGAACTGCAGTAACTTGAGAGCTGATAGTCCATAGACAACACTGAAATGTATATGGGGAAAGCCAATAACATCATCTGCTGCTGTAATGTGAATCAATAAGCATTCTATCCTGTCCTTTCACTTCAGAGTTAGAGCTCTTGAACACATGTATCTGGCTTGGAGTTTTTCCTTTTAAGTGAGAACAAGAACAGCTTCATTTTAGCTACAGCAATCAGGAGTAAATGAGAGGTGAATCAGGCTATAGGCAATAAAACAGTACTTGTTCATGTGGCTTGACAAAGTTACTTTTTTCAAAAAAGCTAACATTCTGAAACAGAAATGTTGTTCCATGCTAATGCCCAACCTTAGCAAATATAGCTGAGAATATTTCCCCATCATCATTTAGAGGAAACATTTTTTTCATAACTAGGATATAGAGGGTCTTCCACACCTTGGGAAGCTGATTTTAATTACTTAACACAGTATCAAGAGGATCATTCCATGTTCAAGGATAAAGAATTAAAAAAAAGAAGCTAAGAATAGAGCCAAATGGATTAAAAAACCCAAACAGCTCATCCTGGAGTTAATGGTAAATTTAAGAATAACTAATGTTAAGAGGTCTTTATGAAGTGATTAATGAAGTCTATCAAGTAGAAAATACTGAATTCTCCAGAACTTTTTCCAGGTACATGCATCTGCAATTTTACATATACTGGAGAAGAGAGAAAAAAAAAATTAGGAAGAAGCTTTCTGCTGAGATAATAGATTCTACTCAATGAAAAAAGTTAGACTCTGAATCAATGTGGAAGTAAATGGATTTGTTAAAAACTAAATATCAACAACAACAACAACAACAAAAAAAAAAAAACCAAAACAAAACATGAGCACTATAAGGACACTTTTAAAATTTGAAATAGAAAAAATATTTAAGACCTTTTTAAACAAAGTTCAAGGACAGTGCTCCATTTCAATGCATACAAGGACTTTTGTTTAGCCCAAAGTGAATTTCCTTCTTCAGCTCACCATTAGCCTCCTTCTCCTCACCACATGTGTTCCCACACACACATGCTTAGTTGAACAGTGATTTTCATTTGTGTCCTTCCTGTGCTTTAGATGACCTTGCATTGAGGAGATTAGCTTATCATGAATGTAGATGTATATAATATGGGAGCTATTATTCTGACTGGAAAAGCATATAACAGGCATGTGAAAAAGGTTCATACAAAATACTTACCAAGATAAAGGGTCACTAAAGTATGAACACCTCAGCAATAAGTAGGACTTTTGAAATTTCTTATACAATCTTCAAGCTCATGTTCTCAAGATGTTACAACTGAGTTAAATACTTTCCAGCCTTCAGGAAGCTACCAGAGCAGTTTGCACTACTGGTGTTAAGCCCACTTTATATGTTTCAAGACCATTTGGCATCTTAAGACTGAAGACAGCATAAGCCTATATACATAGCAATTAATATCATGCATCTCAGGCTAAGCCATAACAAAATGTCTCTTTTCAGATGACGTTTATGTATAAGTACAAGTTAAATTGTCATCTCTTCTTTCTTTTCAGGTCCCATACCATGGCATTTCGCTAGCAGAGAACTTCCTTGCCAAGATAGCGGTCCCCATCTGTCATTCACTCGTGTTTCTTGGCGGAGTTGAAAAGCCTGACAGTTTCCATGAATAACAATGACACATACTCATATCTTGTGAAGAGGCACAAATTTTATTGATGGAAAAGGGGGGAAAAACCCTGCAGTGTTTAAAGAGTTTTCTGAGCATTGCTTATGTCTGGTTTTGAGTGAAGATGGAACTGCCATTATGCGTGAGTTAACCACCATGCTTTTACCTGTCATCATGTAATTGCTGACTGAGGTCACGGCAACTAAGGACCTGTCTTTGCTATGACCACAAATCTGCTTTGCAACCAACACCCCATGTTTTTACAAGAAGGATTCTTCTGTATTTTGCCATAGCCCTTGGTTAGCTGGTGTTCCAACAGTTACATAGCTGTTGACCATGTTTATGCCTCTGCACTTAAAAAGCTGCTTAAGTACACTTGTTTGAACACCTTTAAAATTTCCTAAAATCCTATCAGGGAAGAATGCTTTGGAGGAGATGCTCACAAACACCATGTAGAAAACCTGCTTCTACTGCTATGAGTGGTTTTCATCATAGGCTTAGCAAACATAATCGCACAAACATTGTTATAGATGCACATCTATGCTAATTTTCAGGAGGACTGCACCTACCTTTTTGGTAATAGGTTTATTTTGTCAGCGCAGAAGACAATGGGAATAAACTCTCAAGAAAAGAAAGAGCTTCAGCCAAGCTTACTTGGTTTCTGTGACTGATTAATAATGCAGCACTACGTCAGTCTTTGGTCAGCCTTGTGTCAGCCAAAACTTTATTTCTAGCACAATCTTATGCAAATTTGAGTCTGAAAAATTTCGTCTGGTCTGCTGAGGTTCTTTACAGAGAAAAAAAGAAATTAACTTTTATCCCATATCAAATGTTATTATGAAAGAAAAGGGAAGCCATCTGTATAGACCTGTATTTAGAAGCATTTTTTTTTATGGCATGAGTTATTTGGCATTTTGTTTTTCCTTCAGCTCCATTCTTGAACTTCTGACTATACTCAAGTTGACTGAGAAATATACTCATGCCTTTAGGGAGTCTGCACTATTTCAGATTATAACTTAGTATACCTCTTTTTTATTATTATTTTTTTAATAGATCTATTTTCACTGTGTAAAAATCAGTTTTTTAGAGGCTGGTCAAGCACTGGTATTGAGGGAAAGATGCTGTTGAATATTATGTTAGTGATGTTGGCACTAAAGTAGGTATATGCTAATAAGATTTTGAGAGTCATCAGCAAAAAAGGAGAAGATTAGAATGTTGTATAGGAAGAGACAGATGACCTTGAGGGCTAGAATAATAAAAGTGAAACTGAGTTTAATCTGGAGTGGGACAAGATCATATATAAAATGTCCAAGGAAAAAAAAAAAAGATCATGAAAATTGAGAATGAAATTTTAGGTAATAGACTATATTTCCGTTAAGTATTAGGAGAAAACAACGAAATTTATTTTAAAAGGATCTTACTAACTGTATGATTAGGAAAATTCATTGTGACTACATGCAGTAGCAGAGACGTTGCTTAATAGATCCAGGGATCCCTTTTAGCCTGCTGGACTTGACTGACTTGTTTAATATATTTGACTAATGCTACTCCTACCTCCTTTCTTAATTACTGTTATAAAGAAGTCTGAAACTATCAAAATGTGTATTGCTCTTCTACTCAAGGACCATTTTCTTACCTAGTTTTTCAATTGTCTACTTCTTTTAAGAATTAGTATTTCAAAACTCAATCCTTTTGAAAATGCTTACAATTGAAACTGCTGATGGGCTTAGTCACTTTGACAAGTCAGCTGCTAAAGGAAAGGAAGATGAAGCAGATGAAGTACAGAAAGAGATAAATTGTTTCTGCCCAACTTAAACCTTATTGAAAACAAGCTGGAATTGTGTCAGAGTGCCTTTTAAGGGAAAAAATAAAGAGGCTTCTAAATATTGGGTCACCCGCTATGTACGCAGTCACGAAAGCCTACTATTTCTTCTCCAGATTATTCGGAACAAAAGTCCAAAAATAGAAGATAAAATGGATCTGAAGTTTTTTGTTTGTTTGCTTATTTTTGAAGGGAGTAAACTATGTAGTTCTGGTCAACGTGGTTGTATAAGGACATTGACAGTAAGTTGAAAAATGTCAAAGTTCTTCAGCAGGTATAACGATAAATTGAGACTTCATTGGAATTCTCCTTCTGGGGGAAATCCACACCATAAAGTTCCTCACTTAACAAGGTCTCAAATGCTGTTTTTCCCAGCTGGAATGCCAAGTATTGTGCATGGCCAAAGCTCCACAGAAGTTCAGCCAGTAAATGTTAGAAAATTACACAACAGAGAGCCTACTTTATAAAGTAGGTTCCTGAATTTAGGTAGAATTAGACTTTGTACATATTTATGAATATGGTATGTTCACATAATGCTTAAAATTCTGAAAAATGAAAATTCATAAAGTACCTCATTGATAAGAATCTGTTTCAAAATACAGTGACCCTAGGCAAATCTGGTTAGTCATCCCCCTTGATCAGTACACACACAGAAATCTGTATCAGACAGAAGGATTTTTGAATCTTCTCAATATACACAAAGCACGTCCTAAAAATAGTAACTGCCATTTCAACTGTGTCTAAAACACAGTGAATCTAACAATGTGAACTGCGCTATGTCCTTATTTGAGGAAAGACTAGGAGATAAATATTATGTGGCACGTCAGTGTGTGTGATCATTTTGTTATATCTCAAACTGCACTGATCTTTTTTTTAAAGATTTTTTTTCTTATGGGCATATGAAGGAGGAGTTATTCTCTTTGTGGAAGACAGCAATAGAATTTAAAAGCTGAGGCTAATGTGGAAATGACACAGTATGAAACATTAAATAAATGGTATATAGCAATTTTCAAGATGGAAACATGATTGAAAATCTTCATCAAAACAGACCAATATTCTGCAGTTTTGATATATATATACTGAGATTATTCAGTAAGAAAGAACACTTTTATGACTACTGAAAGTTCATAAGCAAAGGAAAATGATTATGAAGTTAAAGAGCTTGTGAAAGTCAGAGTTGTTTGATGAATAGGAATGTACTAAACCAGCTTCTTCACTGAGAACTTGAAAGAAAATTTTTCGTCATGTTTGCATTTCTAAATAAAGTCTGAAAAATGCATTAACTTGCAAACTATAATTATTACTTTTGATAGTTTAACAATCTTTCTACTCTTCATAACAATTTCTCAATAAACACCATGTGCTTTTAAAATGTCTTATGACTGTCTGAATTTGTCCTGCAATTAGGTAGGGTAGAGATACTAAAGATAATCAAGTTTGAGATCCAAGTCATAGGATGAGTGTCAACAGTTTAGTTGCAGTTACAATTGCTAGCTCCATGGTGGAGCCAAAAGCATGAGCTTTACACTTATTGCTGAGAGAGAATCAGAAACATAAGTGTGAGCGGATCCAGCTTCCTACAGGAATGCTTTGTTCCAGCATACCCTACATAATAACAATTTCTTAGACCCTGCTGCAACTGAAGAAGTGTTTCAGGAATTCTATTTTATTAACTGAAATACCTAGTTGTTAATGTAGATTGCCAGTCATTAAGTTTCACTACTGCTGAATGTAGATTATATCATAGGTATACCACAGCAAGGGGAAAATTCACATTTCAGAAAGGAAATCATACAAATGAAGCCGTTCCACAAAGATTTCGGACTATAACCAAGTGTCTTGGGGACAGTCAGCAACTTTGATTTTAGAGAAATGCCTTTATATGCCAATGGAAAATATCATTCACAGTGAAGCATCTGATGAAATGCATAAATCACTCCTTTGTTAAAGTATCATTCCAAAATTGGCTTCATAAAAGAAAGACTATTCTTCCCTATTTGCAAACATATTTTAAAATAGAAAGTACCATATACATCAATTTTTAGTGAAGGCTTAATCTCATTTCCAAAACTGAAACCTTTTTTGATCTTTAAAACTATTATTTTTCAAGTATTATAAATTTTAATGTTCAGATGTATATTAAAATGTGTGTAAAATAATAACATGCAATAAGAGCAATTCTAGGTTATTCTGTACTAGCTATGTAATATTCTTTCATTAAAAACAAATAAAAGCATAAAAAATGAATTAATGAGTGAAGGTCGATACTGCTCTCTATGTCCTGTCAGGCTAGATTATTCTTAAAAGCGGAATGGGTGTTTCCTCATGCATCTTTTCTTGTCACACTGGGGATACCCAAAAGAAAAAACCCTACCAGTTTACTACTTTGCTCGTGAATGTGTGGAAACAGAGTTCAAATGCCAAGTTATTACTCTGGATGAACCACTGAATGTCACAGACAGTCCAGCCTATTTGATGCAGGTATAGGATGACAGCCTCCTAAACCAGTTAGGGGCTATAAATTTTGAGACGGAGAGCTTCTTGTTGCATGTGGCAGTACAATTTTATTGGTTTGTAAGCCTTCACTTTGAAACCTTCTAAAAATCATGTTATCAGAAGAACTTACATCTAGTTACAGTGGGTTG
The DNA here is from genome assembly GCF_037157495.1 of Lathamus discolor. Lineage (NCBI taxonomy): Eukaryota > Metazoa > Chordata > Aves > Psittaciformes > Psittacidae > Lathamus > Lathamus discolor. Next base: position 126,098,637 of record NC_088884.1, on the reverse strand, counting down.
TTTATTGTCCTAAAGCAAGCAGAGAGCACTCTGAGTTGAGGAACCTAGGTTTCAGTTCCCAGCTACATCTGGAGAAGATTCCTTTGACACTGCCTGGCTGACGTAAAGAATTAACAGCATCCTCCTAGGCTTTGACAATGTCTTCAGTGGTAACACACTAGGAATGACATTTGCTCCTCTTTTAAGAGTGGTAACAGGGTGTATTTTCTGCAGATTACTGGAGTTATAATTTTCAGGGCTGTGCCCTTCAAAAATACTCATAAAGGCAAATGAGCTACAAAAACGTGTTAAGTGTTCATTTGTATGTATGAAAGTCATTCAGTATATTAGCAGTTAGAGGGACTATCAAATTTTAGGTTGCATGTGCCACTGGCATGCGCATCCTGTACTCATTTTAGAAAGGGTACTTCTTATTCAGAGGTAGATATAGACTGATAATAGAGTACATTTTCATACATAGCTGTTGGCCTGTCATATTCAATCCACCTCCATTAATTTAAGCCATTCATTTAAACAGGAATGTTCCAGGTATTGAAATACACATTGTGAGTTAGTAGTGAATTTCCATTTGTCTTACTGTTAGAGGTTAAGTAAGCTCCAAGGTACGAATCAGTCCTGAGAAGTATTGTCTGAACTAAAATATACCTTTCTAATTTGTAAGCTCCTCAGTTAAGAGATGTATCTACTTACACATATTTCAGAGACTGCAGAAAAAGATCTGAAAGCATTACTACAGCTAAGGTGAGAGTGAAAGCTCTCAGTACCAACTGCAAAAGATGTGCCAATTGCCTGGAGCAAAAATAAAAATACAACTGTAAATTGCATGGAATTATAAAATTACATGCTGCCTTTAATGACATACTTTGCTATCAGAGACCTACTTCAATAGTAGGAGATGCAGGATATTAGCAACATTCTAGAGCTATTCTTGCAGCACAATTTGTTATTGCAAGTGCTGCAGACATACTACTGTCTGCATAGGTGGTGCAAAATGGAAGATTTGTTTTTGCAAATCAGTGTACAACATACCTGTAAGGGAGCAGGCTAAACAATGAGAACAGGCTGCGTTTCCAAATATGCTGATTATAATAATAAGCTAATGATCTCAGAGACTAGCTAGACATCAAGTAGCCTGTTGCATTAGCAACGGGGAGAAAAGGGTGCTGAGATGACAACTGTCATGCAAACTCCTACTCAGCATATTGCAAACAAGTTCAGCTGAGCTGACAAGGACGTAAAACTGCTTATATAGACAATGCCAGTTTTGCTAAAGAAAATAATTGTTATGACTCATAAGAAGAGCAAAGGAATTCCTGAAACGGGTAGAACAAGTCAGATTATTACAATGTTAAAAAGTCACCAGTAAGCTGCTTGTCAAGATGAAAGAAGGGGGAAAAAAAAAAGATGGAAGGAAAAAGATGGAAGAAAATGGAAGTCACTCTACATTAGACATATCTGTAATTAAATCAAGAACTTATAACACCGAACCTTAATACACATGAATAACTGAGAAATTAGTTTCTGGTCCTACAGAAAGTTAGAAGATTTAAGCATTACCATGTCAAATATGTTGGTGGGTAATTAGTTGCATCTTCTGACAGACATAGCAAAGTCCAAAGTCCAAATGCAAAAGAAACTTCTAAAGGTGAGAAACCTTGCAAATTGCTTTTTTTTTTTTTTTTCCCCTCTGCCTCATCACCAGTGCTGGTAATTCAGATAGTACCTAAGTACCTCCCACAAGGAGAAAACGTTGCGCGACCCTTAAAGAAGACAAGATTAGGAAACAGGCACTGAAAGTCTAAAACCACACAGATTCATACGAGAAAATGCATGCAATTTCAACTATTTGTGGGATTACCTATTGCAATGCCTTATTAATAGGATGGGTGTTCTCACCTGCTGCTTTTCTGGAAGACATGGTTTATCCAGGATTATTTTTGGATTCGGTACAGGGAATCTTGGCAAAAAAATAAGGACCAGTTACTACAGAGGTCAGACTAAATGTTCCAATAATATCTGCAATCAGTGAAAATTTTAATAACACCATTGCAATAGCCTCTTCTCATGTCTTGCTTACTAGAGGAGATAAATCCTTGGCTGTATGCCCTGGGTCTGCTTCGTGTTGTTAATCACTTTGCAATTACCTTTAGAGAATATGTTGACTAAATAGCTTTAGTCTCAGAATATTCCTTTTCTCCTTTATATTTCTGTGAAGCACCTACAGCTTTTCTCTGTGCTGGGAAAAGAAAATAATTTTACTTGCTTTAATATTTCAATGTTCCTTGTGTCTCTTGGTTTTCTCAAATCTGAAGTTGCAAACTGATACTTTGGAGAGAAACTCCAAATTTCCAGGCAGCTTTTTAAAACCCTTCCTCCACAGTAACTGGGAAGATGGTTTCCAAAAATTTTTAGTTTCTTGCCATTCCATTTCTTTCTTCAGCTCTTATCTCACTTCAGAAGAACTTATCTCTCTGAAAAATAAATTAATTGATAAATAAAGTTTCCTTTTCCTTGCATACCTTTCTGTACTAAGTGCCTCAGCAGCACTTTTAGTTTGATTAGTCATAATGGGAAAAAAAAAAAAAAGTTTATTTTCATGCAGTTTTATCTATGCTATTGAATATAGAAAAAAAAGAGGTGACAAAACATTTCTGAAAAAAATCACAATTTGTGTCTAAAACATGACATTTCTCTAGAAAAACACCATGTCATGAGCTGATAATGCTGAAATTAAATTAAAGGATGATTTGTGCTGAAAAGCCTAAGGCAACAGTGGAATACTTTGCTGATAATCTGGTATAAAGCTGGTCCAACCAGTCTCAATTTAAGAAAGCAATGATGATAGGGGAATCTAATGGGTCACCTATATTAATATATTTTGAACTTCAAAGCACATGCTGTGATGCTCTTTCTCAGTGTAGAAACTGTACCAGGAATTTATGCACAATGAATCAAGGCATAAAAATGGAAATTACAATACTATAAGTAATAATAACTCTTTCTTATTATATATTTCCTGTTATAAATTTGTGTGTTAAGACCAGTCTCCAGACTTGACTGGGACTCTTAGGAACTGTCACCACTAAGGCTACTCACAGAAAAGATCACATCACATCACAGTGTATCCAAAGTGCCTCTTTCAGCTGCCAGAACTGTAAAAAAAAGCTGTGGTGTCAGGTTTAGTGGTATTCCCTTTGTCAGTTAAACAGAAGGCTAACCTATAAAATTATGTAAAGCATATACAAATTTATGTTAGTTACTACTCTATGCAATATATATATTTTCTTTCTATCTAGTGCTTCAAGGCACAAAACATTTGTTTGATTTTTCTTTGGACTTTGCTCAAATTTAAACTCTCCTTCAGGGCTATCAGATGAGCTGCCCTGAAGCAGCTCAATGTAGCTTGAAATATAGCAGGTGCTGAATGGATGCTCTCCCTTGCCAGTAGCTGTAGCAAGTGGCAAACTTGCCTTTATCAGCTTCTAAGGCAGTGAATCTGCCCTATTTTTTCACCACAGCCTCAGGCATGCTGCTGATTATTTAGATTTAAGTATATTGGAAGTCGTAAATGCATCTCACTGCAGCTACCTGTAGCTGTTCAAAAAGATGCATTGGCAAGTTGACTAAGAAATCTGCCTCAGATTTAATCTCAATAAATTGCATTTAATCTGTCTACTGTTTGATACAAAACATCTTCTTTGTTAAAAACACATCCACAGACTTTGGAGCAGAATATGGATTAATGATTGATCAGACTCAGGAGCTGCTTGCAAAAAACATTGATTTTCTTTATATAACAAAGCATCTAAACATGTAGGGTATATTACCATTTTATATAATTGTCCTGGGTTCAGAAGCAGCAGTCATTTTGTTCCTTCTTAGTAGCTGGTGCAGTGCTGTGTTTTTGACTTTCAGCCTGGGAACAGCGCTGATAGCACCAATGTTTTTAGTTGCTGCTCAGTAATGTTTACTCTGACCAAGGACTTTCTGAGTCTCATGCTCTGCCAGGGAGGAGGGGAAGCGAGGAGGAAGCAGAGACAGGACCTCTGACCCAAACTAGCCAAAGAGGTATTCCATACCACAGCACGTCATGCCCAGGATGTAAACTGGGGGCAGTTACCAGGAAGGGCTAGGTCGCTGTTCGGAGTGGGCTGGTTATTGGTGGGTGGTGAGAGGTTGTATTCCCTTCCGTTGTTATTTCCCTTATCATTATTATTGGTGGTGGTAGCAGCAGTGGTTTGTGTTATACCTGAGTTACTGGACTGTTCTTATCTCAATCCATGGGAGTTACATTCTTTCGATTCTCCTCCCCATCCCTCTGTGAGTGAGGGGAGGAAGGGGGTGGAGTGAGCGAGTGGCTAGGTGGTTTCTGGGTTGCCGGCTGGGCTTAAACCATGACAATAATCTTAGAAAGTAAGGTATTACAGTTTTAGCATTCCAGCAAAGAAATTTAGTCCCTAGCTTATAAGGGATTTATCTCAAAGTATTTTGCTTTTTGTCCTTTCTCAGAGTGTTCTAGAAGTAGGCAATTATATTTCTTTGCAAGGGAGACAGATAAAGTAGATACTGTAAAATGCATCCACTCATCCACTTGCTCTTTTGTTTCATTGGTTTGGTTTGTTTTTGTTGTGGGTTTTTTTTTTTTTTTTTTTGAATGGAACTTTAGAATTTATATGGATAGTTATATTTTCTAAGGGCCATTCCTGTTTGCCCTATATATATGCAGTCCATTTCAAGTATGAAGTAAAAACTTCTCTTAAATTACGTTAAACATGATTGTATTTGCTCTTAGTGGAAAGAAAAGCAAAACAAAACATTCTTCCCAGCAACCAATTCTTAAAACCCACCTATTAATTTAAACATACCTGGAAAAATAATCTGAAGGATGACCAACATAAATAGTTGGAATTTAAAAACTGCAGACTTAACCTGAATTGCTGTTATTTGCTGTCAAAAGTGTTGATTTTGGAAATAGTTGGTGTAGATATGAATAGCTTAATGTATGATGATAGGTGTATTTAATTTTTAGGATTGTCAGGATTATTCTTTTAAGCTTAGTATATTAGCTAAGTATAACTAAGGATAACAAAATTTATCCATAACTTGGATGGATTCTTTCAGAGAACTGGGAAACAAAAAGAAGTAAAAGGAAGATACCACAACAATAAATTAAGAGAAGTTGTGAAAGATTCAACCACTTTTACACACTCTAATGTAACATTTAGAAAACAAAATATTTAGTATTCAGAAGTCACTGGCTCAACAAATTATGAACAGCTTTGAACTTCCCTACTTACTTTACTTGTAAGAATATTTTTAGTGGTAGAATTTACATTCTTTTAACTCCATAACTTTATGTGCCAGTGCACTGATGTGCCTAAGGGAGCATCTGAAATATAAAACTGGTAAAGACCAGATAGGCTACAGAAGTAAGCTTAGTCCATCTTACTGACAGAGGTTATTTCCATTAATATCATATCTTAATAACTCTGTCATTAAACTGGCACAGAGCCTTGTGCATTAGCTTTTCTCATGAACCCTAGGATTGAAAGTTGTTTATAAAATGGATAAAAGCATGACACATGGTTATAAAAAGGCATACTGCATGTATTAAGATTGCTCTCATACTTCAGTACACATACTTCTAAAACATCCCTATTCCTTTAGGCTGAAGGTGAGTAAGAATTATACCTTATAGCCAAAATCCGCAATATGAACTATTTTACAAAATATTTTTAGAGCAGCTTTCTCTGGTGGATAATGATTACCAAGAAGTATATATGAAAGATTAAACACCATCAACTCTAAACACTCTGCTCTTGTATTGACATGACCACAGTAAATAGGATAATGTATGTCTGAAAAATCCTTCTGCGCCACAGCTGTTCAGCTTTAGAGTAGTGCCTATCTTATAGATAGATACTAAGACTCAGGCAAAGCCATAAGCTAGTCCATGCCCATGACAATCTCCCACATCTACAGAGTACACCACGCTTTACAATTAAAGGTAGTTTCTGAATCAGATTCAGCCTAACAGAGGAAAAAATAAAATCCAAATTTTTAAAGACTAAAGCATGGTATGTTAAAACAGTGCATTTCACAGCCAAAGGAGGTAAACGGATCCTCCACTGTCAGTTCTTAAGTGATTGCTAGCCAGGCCTTAGTAACTTGGTTCCTTTGATTATCTACACTTACCCAAAGGATCCTCACTATGGCTTGTACTGCTCTAGTGCTTTATATTGTACAAAGCTTCTAAACAGTGAGAACCACCTTTTATCCCTTTCTTGCTTAAGAATGTCACAAAGGTTGAGGACAGGAAATGTATTTCTCCTTTGTCCCTTAACTGGCTCCTTCCCACAAGCAGGTTCATCACATACTGAGGATTTTCCTGTTGTGAATATTCAAGCTTCATAATAATTTTTTTATGCCAACTAATGTGTAAAAATAGTACAGACCATGAGCTGTTTGACCTTTCCAGACCTCAAAATTATTTCTACAACAAGTAGAAAGTTTCTACACAAGTTTCAGAAGAAAGAAAAGATGAGAGCTCAAATTTACATGAAAAATCTGAATGCTACTGGGCTTAGATAGAAACAGTGTTACAAAAATGTTTTTAGTTTGTTGTTAACTGCTGCTGAGCAAGTGTCAGACTAGTTCCACTGTCATCTAGGCCAGCACTTAAAAGCACAGAAAACATAAGTAAGAAAAAGATGGCTGAGAGGTTGAGATGAATCACTGGGTGATACCTGTATATCATTCACAAAGAGTGTCTTCCTTCAACAAATTGTGATCACCTGTCACAGGGACATGAGAAAATCAGCACCAACAACCTGAACAAACCTTGAAGAGTTGGAGGAGCACTGAGACAGAAAAAGACAAGCCTGTAAAAGCAGCCGGAACTTGCAAGACCAAATGCCCAATCAAGCCCTATATCTTCTTGTATCCTTGTCACACCTTGCCACGCAGGTCTACTCTATCCCTTTTCAGAAGGTGAACCAGGTGAACCAGAGCACTGTGCAGTTTTCAAAAGAAGGGGATGCCATAGTTTTAGAGAGGAGCAGAATGTGTTGTTTGTTTTTTTTTTTTTGGTTTTTTTTTTTTTTTCTGTTTGCTCCTCTTATTGACATTGTTCACGGTTTTGTAACACTTTACGTTGGAATTGTGCTTTCTTAGAAAACATTTATTGCGATGTGGATAGCTTTATCTGCTGCAGTCCCATAATCTCATTCCTGAATAATAGTCAACTTGGAACTTATCACTGCATACATAAAGTTAAAATATTATCCTTCTATTACTTTGCATTACATGTTATTATTTCATCAGCCATTTTATCACCCAGTTTGTTTTTTGGGGGGATTTTGTGTACCTTTATAATTACTCATAGTTGGTCCTTTCTTTACTACACTCCCATAGTTTTGGTTTAACAGCAAACTATTTACTCCCACTTATGCAACTCCATTTCCAGGGTATTTAAGAATACGTTAACAGGGGTTCAAACAGAAAATTGGTGGGACTGCTGTGTTGACCTCCTTCTACAGAAAACCAACTATTTATTTCTAGCTAGTAAATAGATATTCTAATAGCTAAGAACATAGAAATACCACTAGGGTTTATAGCCATTAAGCACCCTCTGTGGGAAGAGCATATCACCATTCTGAAGAATTTCACACAAATATCAGCAAGTTATACTTCTAAGTGTTATGCATAGCATGTATCTCTAGGCTGCACCTACTTGGTAGTTTGTATCTTTTATGTTTCAGACTAAAAAACAATCTTAAACAGCCTCTGAGGAAGGAACTTGTGTTTTTCTTCCATGACTGTTAGAATTACATAATAATGAAAATACACTTTCGCTATCTGTAGTGACTGTGATGAACAGTGAAGTACAATTAACTGTTAAGAAAATACTTAAATGCTTAACATGCACTGGTAATCCCAATGACTTCACCTGATTTTGTTGTGGGACTAAATGCCAAATGGGCTCATTAGGCATGTAACTAAAGATGCATAGTTGGCTTTCAGTCCTACAACAGGAATCAAATGAAGTCATTGGGATTATTAATGTAAATTAAGCATTACACCATAGTGGCACTGCTAAAGTGAGTAAAGATTTAATACACAAACTGTCTGTAAAGTCAGGAGAGAAATAATTTCTACAATTTAAGGTTTATCTTAGCTTTAACATAAAGTTTTTAAAAAGAAAGGGAAATAAAGCAATGAATGATGATGAGCACCAAAGCATAGGTTCCTCTGTGAGAACTGATATTGTTTTGTTTTGCTTGTGTAAGAGTGACAGAAGTCATAGAAAAAACAATAATGGTGGAGAATGAATGCATGGAGAACAAGTAAGAGCACAGAATGCCAGTGTTAAAAGTGTTTCATTCTATCTAGCACTACAGTTGAAAGTCCTCATTTTGTCTATATTTTTATAATTGCAAGGAATTTGTTATTTTGAGAATTATTGAGAATGTTTGCCTCAGCTCTGACCCTGCAAAATAGGTCATGGCATTTTGGACTCTCAAATCCTTCTGTATGTCAAAACTTAGAACAGAGCCATCTGTTCCAGTTATCAGTGTTTGATTTCTCCTATTGCAGTTAGCTCTTGCTACAATGTCTTACAAAACTTGTAATGGGAGAAAAATGGCAAAATATGCTTTGAGTCTGCCCAGCTTTTTTGATCTTAAACTTCGGTGTCTGAGCAATTATTTTGCTACAGCGCGAGGCATACGTGTGAGAGATATTTCTCATTCCTTGTAATTACATGATAACGATGTTAAGCATGAAAATCTTCCTGTTTTCCAAACACATGTCCCTTGTGAACTCTGAAGCAATTTTTAGGTGTTGATGACTCATTTGTCTCCAGACATCAACAATAACATATAAATGGCAACTTTTGAATCAAGGACTGACATAATCAAGTCTTTGTCTATAAACCACCTTTACTATCAATGCTTCAAATAATGGATATTTTCAAATAAGACAACTTCACTCATAAAGAAGGAACAATCCTCCTTTTCGTGTTACGGGAAATTAATGGAATATGATTAATTCAAAGCCGTTATTTATTCTGCTTTGCAGCAAATCACTTGGGAGTGTTTGCTACTTTTAATTTGCCAGGGTATTGCTCTTCTACAGATCAAATTAGTAACCAAGTCTCTTGTTAGGCAGAATTCAAATGAAACTGGAGTTCATGGGCAGTTCAGCAGAGATGCCCTAAGCTTTTGCTTCTGCTGGGATCTGCTGCTTGCTAACAAGATGCCATCATAGGACAAGAGTGCTTAAGGCTTCTGATGTGACAAGTGAGACTTACTGGGGCTACAAAGCTCACTGAGCATTCAAACACTGTGCTTTATGAGCATATTTGAATCTCAGCCATGCAGTTTTATTCTTTTCACTATTTTTTGTTATGAAGCTGTACTAAAGTATCAGCAACACTGAAATCTTTTTTTGATATGGATCATAAAGCACCCATACTGCTCTTTCTGTATTAAGAGATTGTCAGCATTTCTCAAGACAAAACTTTGTTTTTTCTCTCACAATGATCTCATAAATTCATTGTAATTCACTGTAAACACTTCAGTAGTCCTCAATGACTAAAGCTGACTAATATATGTAGGAGCTGTAAGATCTGACACCAGCTTTGCAGTGGTGTTCTATAAGTTGACCCAGCCTGGCTGTATTCTTTGGAGGGATGGGATTACTGTATGCATTCATTACATAGTAACATTACCTTTAGTGTGGCCTTTAGTCAAGATAGTTCTAAGGTAGAAGTACATCAACATGAAAGAAACCCCTCAATGTAACCACTCCACTCTCATGGAGTTCTCCCAGAAAGGTGATATTTATTTATTTTGTTTTCTCCATATAAAATATACATTTCTGGTAGGTAGTAAATCAGAATGACATGATACAATTTCCATTTCTTCTCTGTTCAATTATGCCATGCTATTCCTCAGACTTCAACTATTCATTCTAGGATTGTAGGCCGGAGAGGGAGACTATAGTATCTGAACTGCTACAGGAACACCTTTTTCTTGCAGTGTAGGAGGTCTGTGCTACAAGGATTAGATGCTAAAAACCTTCCTCTGCCTGAGTTGTTAGGAGATTTTCCCAGAGGGAATGAATGCATCTGTACAGCTTAAGTGACTTCTGCAGAGTTGCACTCCTTGAGATACAGAAAAAACCTTTGACATGACACAGTCCATTCCCTTTTATGGATTATTAAGTAGTTTTCAGATTATGTGGTGTCGTGGTTTGAACCCAACCACAAACCTCGTCCACTCACTCCCCCCCCTTCTTGCCCTCCCCCTGCTTCTGGAGGGACGGAGAGGAGAATCAAAAAGAATGCAACTCCCACGGGTTGAGATAAGAACAGTTTAGTAACTAAGGTATAACACAAATCACTACTGCTACCAACAATAATAATAATGCTAAAGGAAATAACAAGAGGAAAGAATACAACACCTTAACACCAGCCGACCAATAACTCGCCCCACTCCCCCCAGCCGAGCACCGACCGATACCTCATCCAACCCTGTAGTCCCTCTACCCCTTCCGGGTCACTCTAAGTTACATCCTGGGCATGACGTGCTGTGGTATGGAATACCTCTTTGGCTAGTTTGGGTCAGGTGTCCTGTCTCTGCTTCCTCCCGGCCTCCCCTCCTCCCTGGCAGAGCATGAGGCTCAGAAAGTCCTTGGCCAGACCAAACATTCGAGCAGCAACTGAAAACATCGGCGTTATCACCACTGTTCCCAGGCCAAAAGATCAAAACACAGCACTGTACTAGCTCCTAAGAAGGAGAAAAATGACTGCTGCTGCTCAACCCAGGACATGTGGATAGGCAGTTCATAGCCAGTACTTCAGCATTTCATTTACAATGACTTCATATGAAGTGCCATGGGTATGTTTGTCATTTCAGAGAAGGAATACTAGAGGTAAGTACAAATCTAGTGTGTGGTAAGTGCACAGACTCAGCACAACAGAAACATACCTTAGTAATTTGGGAAAATACTTATTTCTTCCATTTATCTTGAAACCTTGTCACACAAAATTATGAAATCCATTGGAATAAAGTGACAAAAGTCTAAATTAAAGCACAATTTCTACCACTTCTTTCTCCACATAAAAGCAATTTTCTATCCTGCAGTTCTGGGGGTAAAGGGGACTTTTGAGAGTTGTTTTTGGGGCCTTGTGTAACATAGTAATCATTAAGTTTTACAATATTCTCCATTATTTTCTGTAGGCAATTTTATTTCACTCTTATAGAACTTTACAGTTCCTCCATGGACTATATCTATAGATGCTCTTTAGGGAAATTTGCTTTGATCTTTAAGCATCTCGATATCAGCTCCTTCAGCTTACGGATGACTTTTTTTCCTTCCGTTTTTAGAAACTGCTTTCTTTCTATTCTTTATCTGTGGTCTATTAAGGTTCCCAAAGTAAATCTGGGATCCATTTTAATAGTAAAAATGTTTCACTATATATGAGTAAATAAGATCAAAAGTTTGACTGATCTGTTTTTAGGCAAGAAGAAAGGCTCAATTAAACTGATTAATGGATATCTTATTCCAAGAGTGGTCAATAAAACCATAAATGAGAACATACTCTGCAATGGGTAAATGATAAATGCTATGTAATGCAAAATACGGATTTTTGATATCATATAATGACTACTACTCAAAGCAACTCACTGCAGAACTCACAAAAAGAGGAAAAAAAATCCCTGATTTTTATTCTGAATGAAGGCAGGATTTGGTTCAAAATACCTCAGTCAAACAGTGACTTTGAAACAGTGACCCATACCCTGATAGAAGAGATACAGAATTACCTATTCATAATACTATTGCTTACCTTCAGTTATCAGTGGTATATAAAGATGTGAAGCTTGTAAAAAAGTGAAATTGAAAAGAGCAGCTGAAAAGGTAAAATTCAGCATGAAAAATAGCTAAAGACACCACACTAGCCAATCAGAAGAAGCACAACAAAAGCACATATAAAAGGCCCTCTCTGAAAAAAAGATCTTATTTATAGGATGTACCATAATTAAATGAAACAGTAAAAACACATTTAAACCAGGGAAGATAGAGTAAATCAGAGCAGAAACAGCACTACCATTCATAGCATAAATACGAAAATATTAATGATGCAAGATAATTAAAAGATTTGAGGAATGTCTTAGTATATACCCCAAGGCTATGACTACTTTTACAGTCTAATCATCTGTCAGATAGCTGCATGTCCTTGCAGTCCTGTGCCAGAGATCTTCAGTTTCAGGGGTCATTAGATCCTATAGGTACAAAAAAGATCTCATGGGAAGAAAAAACTATCACAAAGAATTTGACCATCCAATGCCTTGTTGTTCATAGCAAAGAAGCCTAAGAAAAGCTGATACCACAGAGTTTCTTAATAGGATGTAAGTCTGAGGAAACATTTCAGTTAGATATGCCAAGATCATTTTCAAAAACACATCAATAAATTAAATAATAATAAATCACACAGATCATGTGATATTTGCTCAATAGTTCAATATGAAGCTGCCAACATGTTAAGTATATTAGTCACCATTTAAATCAGCTTTACTGCCAGAGGAAAGGAAGATCACTGATGAAATTCCAGCTTCCTAGAAAAATCTAGGTTATTCTGCAGCAATGCACAAAGAAAATTGACAAATTTTGTAATACGGACATAGTACTTTCAAAAAGAACTAAACATAGAAAGAGGGGTGATGAGGTTAACCTTCAAATGGCTTCTGTATAAGAACTTTATAGAGTTCTTACATATAACATATATAGCTTTTTATCTCTAGGGATGGCTTGAAGAGAATGTAAAAGAGAGCTATAGACTTAGAAATGCTCTGAATTAAGTAGGGTGGGGGGCTGGGGGAACCTGTTGACATTTTCCTACCAAAACACCTAAGCTAGGTGAGTCTTGCTTAAACTATCAAGCAACAGATTTAAATCAAAGAAAGAAAAAGAACACCTGTAAAATCACTTAACTTTGCCATGGCATGTAACAGTAGCCAAAATGGGTTAAGAAATAATTAAAGAAATAATAAAAGAAAACCCATCAAAATATATGGTGTAAGAAAAACTAATATAATAAAACTAATTATTGATTTTGTTTTAACTTGGAGGAAATATTTAAGGGTCATGCATCTACTCTACCTTTATTTTCAGTATGCTTCCACTATGCACCTGTGACTAGCCACCATCAGAGATGGGACACAGCAGTGATGGATTGTTGTTTTGACCAGTAGGATCAATCCCAATGCAACTGCTATTGCTACATTTCTAATACTACAGCACAGAATAATAGAATCAACAAGGTTGGGAAAGACCTTTAAGATCATCAAGTCTAACCATTACTCTAGGACTGCCAAGACCACCACTAAACCATATTACTGAGGGCCTCATCTACACATTGTTTGAACACTTCCAAGGGACGGTGATTCCACCACTTCCCTGGGAAGCCTGTTCCAGTGCTTGACAACCCTATCAGTAAAGAAACTTTTACTAATATCCAATTTTAACCTCCCCTGGCACAACTTGAGGCCATCTCCTCTTGTCCTGTTGCTTGTTACCTGGGAGAAAAGAATGACCCCCACCCCACTACAACCTCCTTTCAGGTAGTTGTAGAGAGCAATAAGGTCTTTCCTGAGCTTTCTCTTCTCCAGACTAAACCCCAGTTCCCCCAGCTTCTCCTCATATGACTTGCTCTCCAGACCCTTCACCAGCTTTGTTGTCCTTCTCTGGACCTGCTCCAGCACCTCAGTGTCTTTCTTGTAGCGAGGGGCCCAGAACTGAACACAGGATTCGAGGTGTGGCCCCACCAGTGCCCAGTAGAGGGGGATGATCACTGCCCCGGTGCTGCTGGCTGTGCTATTTCTGATAGAGACAGCTGTTGGCTGTCCGGGCACACTGCAGGCTCATGTTCAGCTGGCTGTCAAGTCAGTACCCCCACTTTGGCAGAAGAGGATGCTAAGGCAATCAAATCATGCTCAGATAAACCAGGATGGTTTATGCTACCATAAATCACAAAGTTGTAGAGTGTCAGGATGATGGAGCTAGGCTTTTTTCAGTGATATCCAGTGATAGGACAAGGGGCAATGGGTGTAAACTGGAACATAGGAAGTTCCACGTTAACATCAGGAAGAACTTCTTTACTGTAAGAGTGACAGAGCACTGGAACAGGTTGCCCAGGGGGGTTGTGGAGTCTCCTACACTGGAGATATTCAAGGCCCGCCTGGACAAGTTCCTGTGTGATGTACTGTAGGTTACCCTGCTCTTGCAGGGGGGTTGGACTAGATGATCTTTTTAGGTCCCTTCCAACCCTTGGGATTCTGTGATTCTGTGATTCTGTGAATTTATTTGTCTTGCACCTTTCTTCAAAAAACATTGCTCCTGACCTTTATGTGTAAGAACCTAAATTCTCCCTTCAGAAGTATATTCTGAAGAATTAAACATGAGACTGAAAAGAAGGATTTTCTGTTATAAGCTGTTGCCACATCCACTTTATATGACTTCTATAGTTAAAGTTGCAATCAATACTTCCAATACTTAACTGTGACGTTTTCTTTAAAGGGAAAAGAAGCATTTTTTGTTTAGGGGAGGAAGCTGCAGAACTTTTTCTCTTTAAACCACTTAAGTCCCTCACAGTGGCAGGCACACATTCAGGCAGTTTTTGAAAGGACACAATAGATTATAAAAACGTGTGTGCATGTGTGTGTGTGGCATTTTGTCTGAATGCCATGACACCCCATTGAAAATCACATACCTTCTTAGAGTGCTGCAATGCAAATGTATTACTCCCGCAATGAGACTGCTGCCCTTTAAGAAAACAGTGTTCTTCCTTTGATAATATTTTGAGCCATGTCCTGCTGCTGTTCCTTTCAGAGTGCTGCTTCATCTTACTTTCTTGATGACCTCCTGTAGCGATAGGCTTCCTTCCCGGTTGAATCATGCAGCGTGGAGCACGTCAGGCTCTGCAGAGTTTCTTAAATACTTGGTTGAAGGTCAGTTCTGCCATCCAGGAGAGAGAACAAACGCATAGTTTTATGCTGCGTTACGCTTGCAGAAACTGGGAATAAAAAAGGAAACCAACCACTTTCCCATTATGATGGTGTTAATTTGTAACCCTGGGACGCTATAACCTCTGCTACTGGAGGCTTGCCAACAGTAACAGCTGGATGCTCAGGCATGCGTATTCCACTTATTTTACAAAACAGTAGAAAACAAAGGTGATGGCAAGTCATATGTGCAGAAAAGGTAGGGTTTTTCTGCTGCCGACATCATGTAATTGAATGGCAGGCAATGGTTTGATGCAAAACCTTGATCCCACTGAAAAACTGTAAAACTCCTGTTGTCAGTTCCTTTAGGGAAATGCATGAGGTGTTTCTTGCAATAAATCATTGAGACTTAAGAGTCCCAGAGAAACAAAGTTTCTTCTCCCCTTCTGTTCTCTTCCTCTTTATACCAAAAGTCTGTGTGTGGGTGCAAAACACCAGTTTAGGCAGATTATTTGGAAACTCAGAAATAAACATGGAAGAACTTCAGTGCCACTCTTTACCTAGAACAGACATTCATGCATATGCACACAACAGATTCATGCTTAGAAACACACTTTAGAAAGTTTTCTAAGAAAACTTAGAAAATTTGTCAAAGCTATGGCAAAACTTCTGAATAGCTTCAAACAATTGCAGTGTTTAAAAGAAAATAAGGTGGTTTGCTTTCACACATGGAATTTTCCCTCCAAGATTCAATCCTAAACTAATAGTGTTTAACTTTACTTTAGAGAAATATTTGACATGAGGCTTCACTGATCCTCCAATAATAAGAATCCAAGCAGTCTAACTAACTCCCCCAAACCAAGATGGCTCTATTTTATAACCTACAAAGAAATAGTAAGACTTTGGATTATGACAGCAAGACCTAAACTTTTAAAAATGATTTTATAATGTCTGAAATAAGATCATTATATATTTTGCCCCATGTACTGGGTATCCAGTCTTTATGCACAAGAATCAGTGCATAAAGATCACAATAATAATCACAAATTAATAATCACAAAAAGTGATAGCAAAAATAATTAAGAAGAATTAACTTTCTAAACAATTAAAAAAAAAAAAAAAAAAAAGAGAAAGCATTCACAAAAGCATTCACCCCATAACAAGCACAGGACATGCATTAGCAAAGTATGGCAAATAGTTTCTTGACCACGATGTGAAAGCTCTCTCTAATTCCTGGTTTTAAGGTGATTCTGAAAGGCACTCTTATCTGAGCTATGAAAGACTTCTTTTTGTGTCACCACAGCAGTGTTTTACCTGCATGCTGAGCTTGTATTCTTTGTTTTGTGCAGCTCATTCTACAAGGTTTTCTACCTTCTTCTGGTTTTCTTAGGCTCTACAAGCAAGTAAACTTTTCAATTTATATTAATGGTAAAGTGTTTTTCGCTATTTCTCAGGCTCATAAGCCACTGTCACCGTAGTGTCTGAGACTTTTCTTTATGGTCTTTCAACAGATGAAGAACAACATAGTATTAAGGCAGGAAAAAGTTCTCATTTTCTACATGGAAAACAAAGAAACCGCACTACTACAGCATAAAACAAAGAATCACTGGCCTGGCTTTTCTATTATCAAAGCTTCCTTTCTGTGATGAGCTTTCTGGTGGTAGGTTTCCATTTCTGTATCAAGGTGCATAGATCGAAACTTTTAGTTGTCTGTCTAAGCAAGCAGATATATTATTAAAAGTATATTATGCATAAAAATACATTTTTATTCAGCTTAGATTAGTTTCTACTTTAAATCTCAATTATATAAGCAACAAATAAATTTATTAACCTAGTAAGTATTCTTTGGCTGTAATTTCAATGTTAACAAAAGTCAACTTAATTGCTTTAAGAAATTTACTGTTACTATATTTCTGTGACTTACCAAGTGAATATTATGTACATCAATCAGTTTTAGTGTTGAAAAAATCTGAAATTACAAGAATAACTTACATTTTAATAATGCTAAATGCTGTTTCACTGTGTAAGAGTCCATTGTCAAAATGCATAATATTCAGATTTCCTTTCATTTAATAGCAGAGCCAATGAAGAGGGAAAAAAAAAAAAAAAAAAAAGAGGTATAACTTTAGTACTATCATATTTTCATTTCTGTTAAATATCACACTGAGTATGGTTCACATTTATCAATTTGAGTATGCAGCAGTTATGGGCCATGCTTTTGTGTATGTAATTTCTTTTATTAATTTTCCCACAAATCAAATTATATGAGAAAAAGAGGGGAAATAAAGATAATAGTTTCATAAATATCTTAAGGGCAGATCATAAATTGCATCACGAATCATCATTATAGTGTTCTTTGTCTTTCAGCTTCAGAAAGGGGAATCAGAAATTCTCACATAAGTTTACCTCTCATAATAAATCATACAATGATTTGTTTCCAGCCTTCTTTCCATACATTTCTTTGCTGCATTACATAAGAAATTGTGAAAGCAGGTGCATATATTTCAAAAGTAGATGCAATCACAAAAACATTCAGAAAACCAAACTTTTGCCTTTAGGAAGCAATCATCCTTGTTTTGACAATTAAAATATTCATTTTGGTTTGCAAATACTTCCTCCCCGTTATTTCCCATGTTGCCCCTGACCTGATTCCCTTTTCCTTTTAAAATAACACAAGCGGGTCTTTTACTGACACAGGTCAGAGAATCTTACAAAATAATGTAGTCTGTGCCCCCTTGAGCAAGAAGGTGCTCTTCTGACAGTCAGGTACCGCAGAGGTTGGGAGGGGAGCAAGACGAAAAGCTGACTCCCGACGAAGACCATTTAATGCTGGTATATGACACTGAAGCTCAGTGGCGGTGACATGTGGTCAGGACAGTAACCTTTTTAGCCCCTGAAGCTGTGTACCCAAGTGTTAGCTCAACTGAGACATATATCACATTGCCTGGAAAGCCTAAGAGAAGCAGTTGTGTCAGTTGCCCATGAAAGAGGTGGATGTAACCACAGGGGTTTCCTCAAAATTTACCCACTCCCTTCCTCAATCAGTCCCGCACAGTTCCTCCTGATTTGCTTAGTCCTGTATTTGGGGATCTGGATTAGCTTTGCACAAGTCAACCCTACATGGCAGCAGTGACCTAACCCCCGTGAGACCTATACTGTGAATTGCTCAAGTGCTGGATATCAACATCTTCTCCACTGTGCATTTACGTACCACCGCTGTATATTGTGATCTGAAGGCTCTATCAGCAGCTACACTTCATGCACCTTCAGCTAGGGAATGTCAAGTGAGATCTTAAGCCTGATTATAAAAAGAGGTTGAGAAGAATAAGCTTGCCAGATGTCATGTTTCATAAGTTTTTAAATGTAGGTAGCTGAAGTCTGATTTCAGAGACGAGGGTCACTGTACACTTCTGAGCAATGTTACCCAATATCATTTCACTGTGCTAGGAAACTACTGGTACAAGATAAATTAATTTCATCCTAACTGCTATGTCAATCAGTGTAAGAAGATATTAAATCACAATGGAAAAGATATTGTAATACAGTGATTATTCTCCTGGGATACACTAACGCATGAAGAGCAGCCAAGAGTTTCATATAGTACAGGACAGTAATTATCTCATGACAAGTATGTTCCCAGGAGATCATTTTAGAGCTATTTTAAAGATATTATAGAGAAAAGCATGTATATATTGTACTAGAAGAAGACAGATACCACTTTACAGTCACAAAAAATGAATCGTAGCTGACTGTGAGTTACACACTGATTAATTAAGTGTTAACAGCTAATTGAACATCTCTTCAGTTGAAACATATTTATAACAGTGTTATAACCTGTTAATCACACTTTGAAGCTGTAGCAATAAAAAAGTAGGAAAACAACTTCTCTTCCTCCCCTCCTTGTTATTTAACTTGATATAAAATATTTCCTTTGTTTTGCCTCTTAAAAATACTTTAAAAATGAAAGTTTATATTTTTTTTTTATAAAAACAAAACCAAACACCAAATGAACAACAAACCCACTACATTTGGCACAAATGCAGAATATTCCTGAAGAAGGATTGTTGAAGCTATGGCTTGAGTTCTGGGGAATGTCAGTGACTGACCTCAACTGAAATCAGTTTACAATTCTTGCAGTAAGATAGTCAACAACTTTTCCATATGCCTCATTCCGATCTTGCAGTACACATTTGCTTACACTGCTCTAACACTTGGCTATTTCAATATCCCTGGAAAACTGCATCTGTTTACTCTTTCTCCTTTTCTTTTCAAACCAGGACAACTACCAACTTTTTTTTTTTTTTTTTTTTTTTAGCCTATATTTTTCCCATACACCCAATATACTCAATTTCTCTTTCTATTGCAATGAACTATATCATAAAGATAGCATGTGTACTTGACTGTGTGTGCTTGTGTATGTGTAGGACTTTTTCCCCTGAACTGTCTCTGCTTTTCTTGGAAATGTGACCTTCATGTAGTATACAGAAAACTGAATTGCTGTATGCATAAATACTTGCCTACAAATTTTTTTGTGTAAAAAACTCTTAAAAAATTACTATGATGTTTGAAGCCTCAGCAAATTAATTACATTATAAACCACAAATACTAATAGGTTAGTGCTAAACAGGTTTTAGGAGTAAATTCTGTAACTTATTTAGAAAAATATTTCTGCAGAATATATCCATATCTGCAGATTTAAGATAGGATATTACCCTTATTTTTATCAAGAATGACATGAAGATAACATTAGTAGGAAATACATATGGACGCAATATGAATTCTTCATTGGTAATAAAGTCAGGGGGATAAAATCCTGCAATATTGATTACTCTTTTGCATAGCATGGAAATGAAAAAGTGGTAATAACACATTTACAATTTTTTGTAATGTTCCTCTAGGGCATTCGCTGATATTGATGCAGGACAGAAGGGGAAAAAAAAGTGGGGAGAGCGGGAGGAGCATAATTTTGAGGATACAATTTACAAATAGACATTACGAATCGCCAGTCTATTTGTATTTCCTTCTTTTTCCTTTTCCCTTACCAGTCCCACTAAGGTATAAGAATGGAAAGACATTACTTTGTTGTCAGTATTCTTGTCACATTCTTTAATAAAGGGCTAAAATACGTATTAATTTCTGAAGAGCTCAAGGACTTCTTAAGAGAAATAGAAGACTTCTCCCAAAGGAAGGGGTAGAGTCAGAAATTCATGCCAAAAAAAGGTGAAATTCATCCTTGGAAAAGGGCGAGCACATAGTCCGTGTGTCATTTAGGTTTTAATTTGACAACTTCATTGACTCGTGTGTAATCCTGTTCCCAATGTCTGCAAGCAGGATAAATTTCACACAGGGTAATGAAATACAGAATAAAGGTGAAAGAAAGTGTTATAGAGCCGTAGTGTTTGCGTGACATATATAAAATATATTCTGCCTAGACAGAAACAAATTCTGAAGCAGTACCTGCAGATGCAGCTATAGGTTAAGATCTGAATGAGCAGCCAGTGTTTTTTTCTGAACTTAACGGATGGGACTTGCTGTTCCCTGTGCTATTCTATTAACACAGTTTCCTCTTTAGGAGTCTCTTCTTCAGCAACGCATCAGGCATTATACTCTATTTCCCCTACAACATATCCCCTGTGTCTTTGCAAAATAAATCTCTGCTTACAAAAGGATAAAGATCATTCAAAAGGCTCAGGATCATCAGAGTTTCAACTACTGCACTGTTTAACCTTTACTTAAAGACCATCCTGTGAGAAGACGCATTACTTATTTTTATTTTTTTCCCCCTCCAAATCCCCTGGGTAGTTTCTGAAGACAAATTCAATTTTTCATGAGTAAGTAGAAAGCAAGAACCAGAAAAATGCTAGTTTTAGGAAACAGCATATTTTCTAACAGAACTGGAGCTATTTAGCAAGCAGCACAATAATGGATTTTGCATTAATAAAATTGGTATGTTCACAATCCATATATTTTAATTTTTTTTTTTTTTTTTTTTTTAACTGAGTAGGATGAAGCTTTTAAAAGTCTCTTAGCTTTACCCATGGTGGTATTTCATTTTACCACTGTTTGTAATTATCTATTTACACTAACATAACAAATGTGGTGCCTCGAGCAAAAAGCTAAAGGTTGATGAGAAACAGACTGAAAAAGCACCTAAATGTTAGCATAGTCAGCAATATTTTCAAGTTTGTAAAAATTAATACAAGCTATCATTAGAATACTTTATAGTTCATTGCCTCATACATGAAAAAAACAAAGCAGCAATGCTTTTTATATCTGTCAACTTGATTTTTGCATTGTTTTATCTTCCTTTAACAAATGATAGAGAATGGCTCATAAAGCTTCCAGTATAGACCAACAGTATAATAATTTGCTATAGGCATCCTGATCTACTTGCAACTTGAAAGCATCCAGAATGACTGAAAAACATGTATCGTAGAATCAACTAGGTTGGAAAAGACCTCTAAGATCATCAAGTCCAACCGTTACCGCAGGACTACAAGACCACCACTAAACCATGTCACCGAGGACCTCATCTACACAGTTTCTGAACATAGATAGTAATACATATATTGATATAACATATGAATATTACATAATATATTAATTATAAAATATAGTAACATATTCTAATTACAGAAAACACAAGGACCAAGAACAAACAATTATGTTTCTCAGTGCTGTAGGGTGAAGATGGGTAACTGCCTGCTTCACTCACTTTCCCAGTTGTCTTGACAGAGGAAATTAAAAGGTTCTTCTACTTCCGTGTGCTGAGTCCTACGCATCCCAAAGAGCACTAGGTTTCATTCCATTTGGTGGTTGTGGCTTTCTAAAATGAAATAAAATATCAAAGTACATTTTAATAAATTATGTACCAAAAAAAAAATAAAATTAAAAAGTGTTTTGGACTGAGTATAGAGGCTGCTTCAGAAAATGACACAGTGAGAGAACCAGTGTCAATTAATTTTGTTTTGCAATGTTCATTCAAAACGAACAAATGCATTACTTCCCATATAATTTTACCAGCAGATGTTAATTCCCACAGTATTTTAAGTCACTGACAACCTCAACTGCTAGCAGTGAAGCTTTCCAGGTGTGTTAAGCAATTAAATACCTATGCTACAGTCACATGCTGTTGCAGTAATAACTATCTGACTCACAAAATTAGGTAAAAATAACATGGAAAATTAAGTGGGGTTAAACATTTGCTGCCATCTTAGCAGCATTCATAAACTGTGTCTTCTTACACAACTAATTACCAAGAACTACCAAAAATCGCTAGTCCAGCTATCGACTGTTCAACAGAGAAGGAAAAGCTTTGGCCCATATAGATGTGAAAGTACTATTTTAGGCTCTTTAGTGATGCAAGGGATTAACGGGCAATGAAAAATATAAAAAAACCCCGAAAGCCTATAGTTGTAGAAATAGCCATAATATTTCTAATTTTTATGTAATGTTTGTCATATTTAGTGTCCAGATATTAGGACTTTTTTTATTAATGAAAGGTGCCACATCCTAAAAAAAAGCAAGGAAGGTGGTATTTTTTCTGAAGTGCTAGAATTAGCTAGAAAACTGAATATCGTCACCTTTTTTTGTACGTAGAATGAAACATTTAGAAGGAGAAAATACATCAGGATCAACCCAAAATGAAATTTTTCAGCTGCAGTCTGAAAACTCCCATGCAATTTAACATGATTCTCTACCCAGCAGCTGCAATACTAGGCCATTAATTTTACTGTGTTAATGGCTGCTTTCAAAGACCTTGTTTCTGTAAAGGGTAAACGAAAATAAATATTCTTTCTTTTCTCTCAGTTATGAAAGGTTCGCTAAAGAAACTGCAAACATGAACAGAAAAGTCAGCTTACCTCTACCCTTATTTTACAATGTTGCAATAGATAAAACAGTATCTAGTATCTCTCTTTTTGTGGAGAAACATCAATAGGTAGTATTGTCCAGAGCTTTTTTTGAGTTGGATCTTTCTCTTCTTTTCCATTTCTATAAAAAAGTATTTTCCCACATGCTTCATGCATATATTTTCATCACTGCAAATATTCAGAGGGCATCTGGAAACAGACTGAATCTTGGTAAAACAGAGACTGCAGAGTACCTGGTGTTCAGAGAAGTGCTCCTTGTTGGTAGATGGTTCATCATGAAGTGGTCAGTGACTCAAAATTTGTACCACCTTTTGCTCAGCAGTGTGGTAAAAGATATTTTGTTAGATGTAACATTCATCAAGGAGGAAATCCAAAAATTCATGAAATATAAAGAAAATGGAATCTAAATTTAATAGCAGATTATGAGAATTGTGAGAGATTCAGCAATTCTGCTAGCATATTCCCATAAAGATCTACACTTCTCTGACCACAAGCATGCCTGACACTCAGGGGTAGATACAACTAGCAAGAAAACATCCTGCCTCCATGGCTGAAGTTGACATTAGGGCCAGTAAGTTTATCTTGTTGTTCATTTTAGGCTTATTAGTATAGAATTCTTTCTTTTACAACTTGTAGAACAAAGATAAGCAGCAGATTTAAAGCTATGAGATACAAAGGTTGACAGTGAAACAAAAAAATTATGAAGAATAAAGTGTGCTATTTTCATTATAATGAAGTCCATTTGGTTTCTGCTTTAGAAGAAAGTTATTTTAGGCTGTTTAGTTCTGCAAGGATTTAACAGACAAAGAAATATATATAAGAACTTGAAAGAAATATGTGTAAAAACATCCATAATATTTCTCTCATCAATATGCTTTAATCCTGGCCAGGATTCTGGAAAGAATTCACGAATGAAATTTAATATCACATAGGCTAACAAAAGCCCTGAATTTTGCATTGGCGTAAGTAATTCTAAAATAACCCCATCACTCCCAATATATCTGATTTTGTATCAAAATAGCCTCTGCTTGACTTCAAACCTCATCAACAGTTTCTTGTGGTCTGTTCTCTGCATTGCTGCTCCCTGACACCCATTATGAGGGAATGCACTACTGCCACCTGGGTGCCACCCCGAACCAGGAGTGCCATCTGCTGCACAAGCAGAACAAGGGGAAAAAAATCTCGGGTAGAGACACCAGTCCTGGGCCTTCCCCTCTGACTGCTGTTTGGCCGCAGTCCCTCCAAAAAATCTACTTTTGTTTTGACAGGGTGCTGAAGCTGGTAAGAAAAAATGACCTGTATACGGTTTGAAGACTAAAGAAGCTGAAGCACTTCTTCCAGCATGGAAGTACCAAATACCTTATGGAGGAGAATGTAATGGCTGATGGGAGCTATTATAGAGTGCCATCACATTGAACTGTCAGGCACTGGCTTTATTAGCAAATCTTGTGAATCTGTAAGAATGCTACAGGCAAAAATCCTTCCCCTTTGGTGCATCTCCAATGCCCTATTCTCAGGAGAATTAAAAGTGAGGTTTTACTGTCTTTTCTCATTAATTTTTGAATAGCAGAGCAGTCAAGAAGAATTCTGTTTGTCTGCCTTGCCCAGTAAATTAAATTCACAGACAGAATGTCACAGAGCCCCAACTCCCTAAACAACAAAGTGTTGCAATATGACTCTTTTCTTTCATTTGGGAACATGGGGTTATCTGTGAATAAAGATCTCATATCCCTAGTAGTGAACAGTTCCACAGGATTGTTTTTTTTCCAGTATGTTGCTGGATTTGAGTGTGCTGTAAACTTATGACAAAACACTGCCTCAACTTTGTCTGTGTCTGTCAATAATATAGTTTTAATGAATCTGACCCTCTAATTCTCAGCTCTCACAACCACCAGCACTTGTGTAACAAACTGACACATTGTTCAGCATACATTTTTTAAATCTCATTTAATTTTATAGTTGATTTTTTTGTCTTAAAACCTTACGATTTTATTGAGCAATTAAACTGTGTTCTCAGTCAGGGGGAAGAAATGATAATAAAATAGCAATAAGTTAAGCAGTAATTTCTAGATAGAAGTTGCATTTTTATTTCCTCCATCATAATAGCAACAAGCATTTGTTTTGTAAAATAAGATGCAAAGTCTTCTAAAAAGTTGAAAATGACAATTGTGTATCTCCCCCCCCCCCCCCCCTTTTTTTTTCCTTAAGTGTGGTTAAATTTAGAGAGCTTGGAATAACAAACTGCTTCTGCTGTACTGGCCTTATCAGATCAGTCAAATGAAATGAGGAACAGTTGGTGGAATCTTTTTCACAGCCATTTTGTTGACTGATGGCTGTTTTCAAAGCATCAGATACTGACTGTTTCCAGAAACAACATCTGCTTTAACATGAACATTATAAAGGTAACTTTGTTGCTGTGAACAAACTACTGAAATACTATATCTGTTGTAAACAGTTGTGATCTTAAAGATGACTGGAGACCTCTTAGTGATGATGCAATGAATACTAAGTGAATTTTAAAGATGTTGTTTAAAAGTGTAAAATACTATGTAAAGCATCTATATCGTCAAGTAAAATAATCACAAAATTAGATTTTAATAAATGGGAATTTGAAAGACATTGCTTTTCTAAAGTATGTTTCTATCCACCACGAGTAAGGAAGAAAAAAAAGTACACTTAAGATAACACAAAACTACCTAAAATAGTAAAAAAAAATCCTCACCAACATGTATTTAGTTTGAAGGAAATCGTAAACCACAAAAATGTATACTGCTAATCTATAAAGAAATTCTCCTTTATTTTTCCACTACTGATAAAATGTCATTGGAAGAATACAAGAATTCAACAAAGTTGCTCTGCTGTTCAGCCACATAACAACACAGTAGTCAGAAGCATGTGACTAGTTGTTTTAAGATGCTATAGCAACTAAGAGGTGTATAAACATGCTTAAAAATTGAGGTCTGAATGCCAGCAGACATGTGCTTCTGTATCCAGAAGAAACCTGGCTCCAATAGCATACTAATAATAGTAGGCCAAACTCTTTAATCTTTATGTGGATATTAAATAAATTATTATTTTATAATGCAATTTCCTATGGAATTTTAATCTTGGTCCTTTCTAAAGTAAAAATCCTGCTGATTTCAGTCCCTATTTGAAAAGCAATGGCAGATGAAGCCGCTATGCCACTTGAAAAATATTCTTCCACAGAAATAGAATCATGCTTTTCATAGGCAGAAATGGCAAGGAGGTGCCTTTATTCATTATTATCCTCTAGTTCACAGCAGATTGAAAACTTTTTGACACTTAAACAGCTTCTATCAGTGGGAACTGATTTCATTAAATCAAAATATATCAGCAAAATCTAACAACATTGCTGACATTTGGGAAAAGTGTCTCTCAAGAAGTTTTTTTGCAGTAAAATGATGTCCTTAATTTTGAATATTACATTCAATCATAAAATCAAAATATTTTGCTAGACTGTACTCAAAAGGAGCATAACCTAGTTGCAACAATATACTGTTTGAATTGTTCCAATAACACAAAACCTAAGCATTTAAATCTTAAAAACCATTTTGTTTCCAGAATATACTAAAAATATTATGCATTAATATTTTTGGAAGGACTTTTTAAGATATCTTTCCTAAGAGACTTTGACGCATGCTCAGGTTTAGGAGAAAAAGTAGTTTCAAGATAATTATGCTTATTTTTTATGAAACAGACGTTCCGGATTTTGACCAGACTTGAGTGGAGTCATGCTCCAGTTCATGCTTCATCTCTTTTACAGTGCACTGCACTGCATTGTGTGGGAAACTGAAGAGTTATAATGCTGAACTCTAATGGCTCTTAGATCAATAAAGTACTGTGACATGCTGTACTCCCAGGTGAAAGGAAAATTGAGCTGGCAATTGACATCTCGGATCTGCCAGTTCCTTACATTCACGGAGACATTATTATTTAGTCTGGTTGAAAGCAATATTCTAATAAACCAAAGGTCAGGGTTGAGTAATAAATCTGAAGCTAGAGTCAGTTCATCATAATTCTGCCATGTAAAAGTCATAATGTGTAAGCAAAGGTCAATTTTAGCAAGTCATATTCAAGTATTTTTCCTTGGGGCTATGGCATGAAAAAACCCTTTTGTGTTGTGTGATAAATAAATACTGAAAGGTATAGCAACCACTAAATACTGTATTACAAATTATATCTTATTAATCCTGGTGCGTATCAGATTCTTAGAGACTTAGAGATTCTTAACACCATTCCAGTCTTATCTTTCAATTTCTCAGCACATCACCATGTTAACCTTACAATACATTCTCCTTAACTAATAAACTGAAAGAATATTAGCTCATTGTACGGGTAATTCTGTGGACTACCAAAGTTTATTACTTTTTATGTTTCACTGAAAGCATTGAGGGATTATCATGCCTTTTAGGAAGATCTTCACTTTGTAAGAAAGCTGAAGCAATGCTACGTGAATCAACCTGCCTTTCCACAATTCTTTCGTGTAGACTTTTAAACTGATGAAAACTGTAGCTTTCTGTCAGCAAAGACTAATGGTCTGAAAGCACTATACTAGTCAAATAGCTGGAAATACAAAAGCATTTATATGCCATTTCTCCTTGAGACAGCACATTTCAGCTGAAAACCTGTTCCATGAATCAAGAATTGCTATTCAAACCTTCAGTCTTGAGGAAACCACATAAAAATGGATCTGTTTTAAACTGAAAAATAATGTGAACATTACTTTTTAAATGTTGCATCTTGCTGAGAACTCAAAATAATGTCCCATAACAAGCTGTAGTACAATATAGTTTTGCACTATATAATATGATGTAATTGAATCATTGTAGTTGCTGGGTCAAGAAGCTGTACTATAAATTCAGGAAGATCTGCGAGTAATTCGTGTGTAAAGTACTAGCATAAACATGGCTGATTAAAAAACCCAACAAAACAACAACAACAAAAAAAAAAAATCCCAAAAGAACAACAACCAAAAAAAAACCCCAAAACAAAAACCCAACCAAAAACCCCCCAAAAACAAAACCCAAAACCAAAAACAAAGCCCTTGTAAGACACAGATGAAGGTCAATGTCCGTTAAATTGTCCTTAAGTTTCCAGAAAGAAACTATAATTTAGCAGTACCTTCTCCAGGAAGTAGCAACCTTGCAGTGCAATTTTCAGGATTTCTCTTATCAGAGGTCCGCTGAGATTTTCAGCTTCTGTAGGCATTTATATCACAATTACTATTGTGAAAGCCTTCATTAGAGTTTTCTAGATATTATTACTACTTATCAGCTTTCTTACTTCCATCTTCCTATGCCTTACCAGAGTGTTTAATATAGACATGCTGGACACCAACAGGAGCTCAATTTATGAAGTCTATGCCCACTTTAATCTCTTATTTCAGGAGCAGAAGAGGACATGTGAAATTTAGTTCTTTATCATGGCACACTTCCTTACAGAGAAGAAATCTCTGCCTTTGCATTTTCATTAACTGAACAATAGAAGTATTTTCTCTGGTTCCTAGTCTAATCCTATGTGATAACATTTACACTATATATAATTATTTAACTGGAACTGCCTACAGCTACCGAGATTCCTGTTCTTTTTTTTTTTTTTTTCTGGTGACATCCATGAGGAGCATGCGGAAAACTCAGCCATAGTAAATACCATCTGTTGTCTTTTTTCCATCCCCTTCCCACCATCAGGTATTTATACACATGGATAATCCTGAGCCTTCTTTTCTTGAGGCTGAACAGTCCCAGATCTCTCAGCCGTTCCTGATATGAAAGGAGTTCCGAACCCTTAATCGTCTTTGTAGCCTTTTGCTGGACTAGCTTCAGTGTGTTCATATCTCCTGTATAATGAGGAGCCCAGACCTAGATACAACACTCCAGATGTGTCTTACCAGTGTTGAGTAGAAGGGAGAAAAATCCTTTGTGTTTTCAAGATTATAATTTTACCTATAAAAAGTAAGAAAACCTTTTCTAAAAGGAAGTGCGTTTTTTTACATCTTTCCAGCATGGAAATTATATTAGTGCATAATATACTATTTTGCAATTCTTGGCTGTTTACTCAAGAGACATTATTAAAGAGCTATTACTTAGTAAGATACTAGTTTTCTTTGGAATTTCTGAAACTATCTAAGAATACTTCCTGCATGTTTATTAACCCCAAATCTGTAGTAGCTTCAGTTTGCTTAGATAATTTAATCTCTCCCATGATAATTGTGTTTTTTGTTTGCTGCATCCTGGTTTTGAACATAACACTTTTCCCCTTCTTTTTCCACACACACATCTGCTACTGTGACATCTATTACACAAGATAAATAGCTCAAAACATTAGAATTAAATGCTTTTTAACCACTAGTCTCAGAGATTAATAACTACTAAAAGAAAAAAGGTTAATGCAAGTTTTATAACAAGTTGTTATAACCAATATTTCAACAATATCTCTTGCATGGAATATGTTTAACTTCTACATTACATAGTACACTGTATTTGTATTCCTTTACAATTCCTGTTTTCAGACATAATTAGGGGCAATTTAGATATATTTATAGTGTTAGTGAGGAAAAATAATGTGTTAAGGGGGAAACAAATCCCATCTCCTACACTAATAAAAAAAAATTACAAAAATAAATTTACAATTGCCCTTGATGCACTGCGGTGTGCGTGTTGTGTATTGGTTATGGTTAAACAAGAAACTGCAGTTCAGGCAGCTCTGAATATCCTGCGCAGTAATCTTAGAATTTATGGCTACCTGCTGGTTATAGTTACATACTATATTGAATATAATGGCTTCTCCTTAGCTTATTGCCATGCTAACCACTGCAGGCTCCATTACCTTGCAAGTACCCATCGCAAGTGTTGCTATTAGTCGTGGCTTTCCTTTTGTAATTTTTCCAGATCCAACAATTATATCACTGTTTTCCATAATTTGACCTCTATCGTATCTGACGAAAAGGTGCCTTTGATTCTAACTAGATCAAGCTAATTTTGGTATTGCTTTCATTCTACTTTGTATTAGGCTCTATAAGCAAATTGCTTTTGGTTCATATTGTGACAGAACTCAAGTAGAATGCCAAAGTTTACATTCCTTTTAAGTGCAGGATACTGAATAAGGTTAAATATAGGAATATAGGCTTCTCAATTACATATGATGCTTATTTGCAGAATCATTAATCTTTTAAAAATAACACACTTGTGCTTCAGAAGACACTGAATGGGTTGTTGGCTCTGCTGTTACCTAAGCAGAAAACATGAGCAGTAATGCAAATGCACAATCACTGTTGTGGGGGAACTTTGGAATGGTTTGGTCTTCAAGCTTTCTCATCTGTGAGCAAGACTCAGTTACTGCTGCTGAAAAGCATTAAATTGAGCTGTTGTTAGTTATTCATTGTGTTTTATTTTGCTAGGAATCATTAGGAATCAAGGATGTGAAAGCCATGAGAAATGGGGACATTATTTATACCTTTTTCTTACTGTTATGTTTCTCTTTGCAATTTAGTAGTTTGGGTTTTTTTTAATTCCTAAAGTTTCTTTTATTATTATGAATCCTTCCTTGTGTGTCAATACTACAAATGTAAGTCTCATCCCATTTCCTTCTCAAAATGACCTCACCTCTAAGGCATTCCTTAAAACCTAAAAACTAAATTATGCTTAACAAGCATTTTAAGACTTCTCCCAATATCGTCTGCCTTTGGAAATCAATGTCAAACTCATGTTGTTTGAGATCAACCCTCTTAAAGGGGCTGAATAATGACTGAAGGTCTTCTATATAACCAGTGAGAATTTAGCTAATTAATATTTTATTGTAGTCCTATGTTTTATTTCTAAAGTATCATTAATGTTAACTATGATCTACCTATTACCCCTAATTTGTTCTTGGTGATAGAAATGTTATAATGTGCAAGAGCTCAAACTATTAGTTTAATATTGCAAACAGGTTTTGCAGAGAACGGAAGGAGAATGTATGCAGACTTGTGCAAGTACTTCATTTCAGAGCATGTGAAAAAAGATCCATGGTAGCTAAATTAAGAAAAAAAACAATGATTTATCTAAGTTGCATAAAGCTTCTCTCTCTACTGAAGGTATTGGTATTTTACTTGATCCTCTAGGTGACAGAAGATATATTCTACTGTTATATCTATATATGGATTATTGCTAATAAGTGGAAAAAAAAAAGGGGGGGGGGGGTGTGCTGTAAAAATACAGTTCTGTCTCATGGCACCAAAATATCTGCAGAACAATTGTTCTGCATTTCTAGTTAGCCTTACCTGTGCTACGATTAAAGAAAGTCCTGAAAGTGATGGGCCTAGAGATAAAATTTGAATGAAAGTGTCATATGCTCATCTTAATTAGGTTTCAGACTAATAAAATCACATTCTTGCAGTTCAGCACACAAAATTATTTTGACTGTTAAAACCTGAGACTTCAGGACCTTCCAGCTGAAGGAGGAGTAGAAATCAGTGTCATGTTCATTTTCACTTAGTTATGCAGAAAGTTTCAACTAAAAAGATGCTCAGCACCAGAAAACTTCAGTATTGAGATACTGCACTTGTTAAACACTTTTTACATTAGCACAAAGATATTCTGCTGTCTCTGTCACAGAGAAAATTTACCAACACTTATTACAACTGCAAAAATGGTATTGCTAACACTGGAAGACACCTGAATCAGGACTTGGCTGGAGTTTTCCAACAGTACAACTGCAAAATTACAAGCATTAAAATCTATTCAAATTCCATCTTATAATGCACTTCACTTACTTTACCTTCAGTTTCTTACACATGTCCTAATTCTGAAAAAAATATATATATTTCACTGCTCAGCATTTACATTTAGTCTGTTCAAGAGCCATAAAACTCAGATTCTTCCGCTAAATCCCCCAAAGAGTTCCATCTGATGGTCTTAAATTTTGCCTTTTATGTTTTAAAGGATGTGACTAACAACAAAAAGAATTGGTAGCAATCATTTTTGGAACAGTCATGCTATCATTGCTAAATCCTCTTACAATACTCGCAATACTGGGGGACATGTTCAATTCTCCACTACCCAGGAAAACACCATCAAAACATGTGGTCCTTAGGCAGGACGCATCAGTGGGGAAAAGATGATTCTAACAATAAATATCAGAAATACAGTCAGACCTGACGAAAATTAAAATACCTAACTTCCATTATCAACCTCCTAATAGAATTTTATTTTTAACAAACATTAGAATTCTGGTAGAGACCAATGTTCATGTATTTTGAAATACCTTGATAAGAATTACATCTCTGTGAAAACTTCTGCCTTATTGTTTCAGGTGGTTTGTTTGTTTGTCTGTTTAAAGAACCAGCTTTCTCTAGAGAACCTGACTTTGATTCCTTTGCTAAATCTGTCTTTGGAATACAACACTGGGGACAGACTGTCTCCTGTCCTTGGAGATCCAGAGTTAGAGCTGGGAACCAGTTCCTCATTACATAGAAAAAGTAAGATGAAATTTCACAAAAAAAAAAAAAAAAAGTAACTGCAAAGGGAGAAATAAATTAAAACTGGTAGAGAAAAAATAATATCCTTACATTATTTGGGTCTAGAAAAGAAAATTTACAGAAAATGAGATATTTCTCTCATAACCTACACCTGACTATGTAAGAAAAGGCAAAGTGCTATTATTTTATGAATCATATATTATACACAATAATACATGTAATAATACATATATATTTATTATATTCCCATATTATTATTTTACTACATTTATTATGTGCTGTGTTTTTTTAAACAGAAGGAATTTCATAAAAACCTTTTTTTTTGATCCTCAGGTTCTTACAGATATAAATAGAAATGTTCAGACTTCAAGTCACTAATGCCCTTGTAAAGGTGAGAAACGTGAGAAGCAAGAATAAGCTTTTTAAAAAATAATTTAGAGGGATAATGAAGATCCTCACAATATATATATGCAAGATTTCAGTTATTTCTGAGGAGCTTTTCGATTTTTTTAACTAAAAAGCAAGCCCATTTAAAACCAAATTATCCCTTACATATTTTGTGCTATGACATATTGTGTTATACAAAATTAAGAAATACTTTTTAGAAAATGTTTGCAAACAACTTTAATTTTGAAGTTGAAGATGCTTATGAAAATATGTTGCTTATGACAAATACCGTACTTCATAATAAAATAATATCACTATAGTGACATTTCTAGTTGTTATGGTAACAGGGTCTGTAAAAAAGGTAAATGAGCTGAAAATATGTAGGTATTTTTCTCTGCAGAATTTTTAGATAAAGTTTTTCTATTAAAATTCTTTGGAAATAATTCAGAAAATAAAGTAGGGAACAAAGGAACTAAATAAATTAGGTGGAGTCATCATTATTGTTCTGAAATATAAACACCTGTTATATTTACACTCTTTATATGTAAATGGATATGTAACATTTGTATACTCTGAAAGAAAATGGAGAACAAGCTCAGCAAAGCATCCTATTAACCATTTTCCTATTTCATTCAAATCTTAAGATTTGGAAGAAAAAAAACCCATAAACCAGTCACATTCAGGCAATTGGAATAGCAGTGTTATTTATTGCTCATCAGAATTAGCAACCCAGTTGAATCATACTATTCTGCCTGGTAAATGTAGCTGTTGTGTACACACAAGAGACAAGCATAGAAGCCTGAGACAAAGGGAGTTAACAGCTGGCTAATGCTATCACTGTTTCACAGACTCGCTGCCTATGTTCGTCCACACAGAACCCAGGAGTGGAACCCTACTTGTAAGGGCTACTAGTAAAGGTGGAAGTGGGCACTAGCAGACTCTAGCAAGACAAGAGAGGAAAGTCATAGACTTCTTGATCATACAGGCAAGAGGCTCAGAGCAGTCACACACCTTCCCATGATGCCTTATCCTTCACATTGTCTCAACAAAGAACACAGTTGGAAGACAATACATGGATGCTTTTGAGTCACTCGCTTCCTGGTCCTAGCCAAATTTCTTGTGCTGCTGATTACTGTGAAACGGGCCTTCTTAAACCAGCAAATCTATTCTTGACTCTGTTGGTTCTCAGCAGCAGTTCAATTGAGTTTTCAAGTTTCCCAGGAAATAATACCCATGGTGAGAGCCAATCTGACAAATACCAGGTGAAAATAAAACATACTTATGAAACTGCAGCAATAAAACTTCTGTGTCCAAAAAAACGGTAGAAATACCTAGAAGAGTTTATCTCTGGCTTACATATTGTAGATATTCAACTGATTGTCACTGATTCTAATATTATGATGAAGCCAGTCTGGGGGAGTTTCAGCATGGGGGAATTGAATCATAAGATGGAGGAGCAATAGAATATTTTCCTAAATATTTTTTTCCATCTGTTATCTTATTATTCTATGGATGCCTTTAAAAAATTGTTTCCTAATTTCATTTCTATTTCAAACATCCTGCAGAAACAAGGAGTCTCATTTAATTGTTGGGTGAGATCCATATAAATATATAGCTATAAATATTATATAGCTAATATACATTGAAAAAAAAAAAGAGCTACTTCAGAAAACAGAGAATTTGAATTTTAAGAGTCAAAAATCTGCGACTGAGATGGATTTGCAAATCTGGAGAAAGATATAAACATGCATTCAGATACCTCACCCACAATTGAAGCAATTATGTATTAAATGCACTCCTTATGAAAACCCAAGAAGTCAGCTCAATGAAGAAGCACCTCCATTTGGAACTAGAGAATACTGTGAGACCACAAAACATATTAAATACTTCTCCGTAATTAGTACAGTTTTTGAAGTATTACCTAGTAAAGTCTCAGACACCTCACAGACAGGTCATCAGTAAGCAGCAAAAGCCCTTTTAATTTGGTGGAAATATGAGATTAACAAACACCGAACACAATTTCTGGACACACAAAGAGGTGGTTTGGTAAAAACATGGAGATTACAGCTGATACAGCTACAATGGGTTCTGACATGGGCTCTTTCACCAAAGTGGGAAGTAAACCGAATCCCATCACTTGAGTTATTTAGGACTAAAGAGAAATAATGAAATAGACGGCATAACTGAATTTCTTTTACAAAACAAGTTTTATATAACCAAACAATAACTAAGTTTACCTCAGTACATCATTAAAAGTAAAATTATTATTCTGGGTGTCAGAGTAGTTTTAATAAATAGTGGAAAGTGTCATCGCATAATCTGAGTTGCTATGGGTTTCACTGTAAGTGGCAAGAAACACTGTTATTTATAAAACCTGAATAAATACTTAATAATTAATACCATAATTAATTTTACTTTTATGCTTGTGAAGTCTTTGCAGGTAGGAATGTATGCAGATACAGAAGCTTATAACTCTATTTGTAGCTTTCTCTGAGCTAGAATAGTCTCAGAAAACAATCATCTGTTATTAGTGAATTAATTTTTGAAAAATTGGGTGAAATACTTGGAGACCAGTAGCAACACCACTTATGCATGAGAAAATAAGTGCATTCTGCATTTCATGATCTAAATTTTCTCTGTTTTGATACGACAATATTCCTGCACATAAATTTGATGTACACATAGAATTTACTGGAACAGTTTCAGACATGAAACAACTAAACTGGCCAAGAATGATATAGTTAACGACTTACAACATCATTCTCTCTTTCAAGATGGCTATATTGATTATTCCTTTATTGGAGTGAAGCTGCCTTAGTGCAGGTGAGGCTCCTAAAACCATTTGTAATAATCCAAGACTCATTCACCTCTGTGGAAAAAGTTGTGTATCTGGTAAAGGGACCTGAGATAAAAAAGATAGGTTATGAGAGTATAATACTGTGGAACAGCATATATTCTTGTCTTTGATACAGAAGCTGCAAGTATTGTATGGCAATAATTGCTGCAGTACTATTTCCTACTTAAGCAGAAATGTGAAATTAAACACAGGGGTATTCTTGGACACTTTTTTTGTGGTTATTTACTGACCAAATTAAATGAAAATTCTACATAAAAAAAGCATATAGAATGAGATCCTTAAATAGAAATTTAATTATTAACATTATTATTTCATTACCAAAAAAGGTAAATTATAAGCTGTGCAGTTGACATACTGGAGGGAAGGGATGCCACCCAGAGGGACCTTGACACACTTGAGAGGTGGGCTAGTGCCAGAGTCATGAAGTTCAACCAAGCCAAGTGCAAGGTCCTACACCTGGGTTGGGGCAATCCCAGGAACAGCTACAGATTGGGCAGAGAAGAGATTCAGAGCGGCCCTGCGGAGAAGGGCTTTGAGGTGTTGGTTGATGAGAAACTTAACATGAGCCAGCTTCAGTGTGCGCTCGCAGCCCAGAAAACCAACTGTATCCTGGGCTGCATCAAAAGGAGCATGACCAGCAGGTTGAAAGAGGTGATCCTGCCCCTCTACTCTGCTCTCATGAGACCTCACTTGGAGTATTGTGTACAGTTCTGGTGTCCTCAACATAAGAAGGACATGGAACTGTTGAAACAAGTCCAGAGGAGGCCCACGAGGATGATCAGGGGACTGGAGCACCTCCTGTATGAAGACAGGCTGAGAAAGTTGGGGCTGTTCATCTTGGAGAAGAGAAGGCTGCGTGGAGACCTTGTAGCAGCCTTCCAGTATCTGAAGGGGGCCTATAAGGATGCTGGAGAGGGACTCTTCATTACAGACTGTAGTGACAGGACAGGTAATGGGTTTAAACTTAAACAGGGGAAGTTTAGGCTAGATATAAGGAAGAAGTTCTTTACTGTGAGGGTGGCAAGGCACTGGAATGGGTTGCCCAAGGATGTTGTGAATACTCCATCCCTGGCGGTGTTCAAGGCTAGGTTGGACAAAGCCTTG
This sequence comes from Lathamus discolor, assembly GCF_037157495.1. NCBI lineage: Eukaryota > Metazoa > Chordata > Aves > Psittaciformes > Psittacidae > Lathamus > Lathamus discolor. The sequence continues at coordinate 126,061,938 of NC_088884.1, read as the reverse complement.
GGCAACATGGTCTGGGGTGAGGTGTCCCTGCCCATGGTCCTTTCCAACCCTAACTAATCTATGATTCTATATTTCTGTAAGGTTTTATTCATTACTTTCTGAAAATGTTCTTCACATTGTATATTTTAATCTCCCATTCACTAGGCCATTGTAACGTGATCTGTAAATTGCATATTCCACTGATTAAAATTCACTGTATTTGAACCAAGTCACAGTTATAGAATCATAGAATAATAATCATAGAATAGAGTTAGTTGTTATGACCTAGCTCTCCTGATACAATTATGTTTGTTTGTGAATAAGGCTAAGTTCCTGTCTATGTGTGTATCAAAAGCTTTCTATTTAAAGAAAAAAAAGGAGTCTGATCTAAGTAAGTTTGTATTTCATTTTCTTCAGCCACTGAAATAACCTATGAACTAGTCCACTATGTGCTGTAACTAAATATTCAGATTATTTCAAATCTCTATTATTCCCTTCCTGGTCTATTTTTACGTATACACAGAGTACTTTGGCTCAAAAATGCAAATATATGCAGTGCTATTTTACTGTTCTGAAACCTCTGTTTATATATTCCAAGCTGGCTGGAACTTTTTCAAGAACCTTCATTATCTTAGACATTTTGAGAATATTTTGAAAGCTTGAATAAATTGCTTAACCACCAAATGCCTAGGGCAGCTAGGCAGTGTCTGAAGACTTAGTGAAGTGAGTGACTCTTAAATTAGACATTTGCATGGTTATTTTTAATTAATCACCATATAAAATGTAATTAGCATGCACCACTTATCATTTGAATAGCAGTTGGCAATTTTTTTTATTTTGTAATTTTTTCTTAGAGCACACAGTTCAGGAAAAAAGAGGGAATCCCAGAGGCTGATGTCAGGAATGATCAGGGGTGATTTAGTTGGCTGTTGTTCGGGATATATCATGTAGTTTATTTCACTCTCTATTGCTCAGGATTTTTTAACTTAGACAAATACTACTGTCCATGCTCGTCATCTCCCCCAGTCATTTTGAAGCAGTAATGTGCTCAGTGACAAAATATCTTTAAGACTTGCACAGAACCTCATTCTCCAGTGCTGTGTAGTTACTTTGTGATGCTGACTTTAAAGGCAACAGGATGTAGCACAGGTGCAGGGCCCCACTGTCTTTAATGGACATTTGTTTGTACTGCTATGAATGAAAATTCCCAACACTGCTTTAAAGTGGATTGAAGAACATACAAGAAGAGCTGTAAGGCAGGTAGAATCCCTAGAGGAACACCCAGAATCCAATTACCTCCTGTCTGGAGGCAGACAGCTCTTCGCTCAGATTCAAAGGTACAGATCCTTCTTAACAAAGGAGTTGATACCAGAACCTGCTGCACACCACCAGTATCTCCAAAGACTGCAGTTCTCACTACCACAGTGCCCAGAGCTGGAAAGGACATTTAGGGCATCATAAAGACATCTCTGCTTGCTTGGACAAGCCCATTCCCTACATTTATACAAGATTGTAGGCAGGTACTTCAGCATACTGAGTGTCTGTACTTATAAACAACAGTTCCTGATGACATGTCTCAAAAGACATGAGATAACACTTTACATCTATGGATTCAGTCTTAAGCCCTGGCCAAGACAGATGGCTGCAACAGAGCAAAGTTAAAAATGTGGGGTTTTGCTTTCTTTCAACTAAGTACCCAGATCTGTTAACAGCGCCTCAGATACTACTTTTCAAGTTGATCATGGTTCCAGAACAGCAACTACAGCATATAAACTGAAATTAAAAAAGCAGGATAAGCTTACAGCATCCCCTTGCACTGAGGACATTCTCCTTCTGAGTCACACAACAGCGTGTGGACTGCATCCTCCATACCATCACCATACTGCATCACCAGCTTGAACTGCACTCTAGAGTGTGCTCCTGAAATTTTATTTCCAATACAAAGAATTTTGTCTTTAGAAAAGCTTTGAAAGATCAGCTAATTTGAGGATGAAGTAACTACTGCATTGCATCTGAACAATAGACAAATTCTAGAAACAAGCTGAAAAAGGTTTCTGGAAACCTTTTTAAACCAAACTCTCACTTTTCTGTGAGAAAAAAAAAAAACTTGTCTTGTTCTGCTGTTCTTCACCTCACCTGAGGAGTATGGAGCTATTACTCTTTTTGGTTTATAACACTCCTACATAAGCTTTAGTACCCCAATTTAAAATGAGGTTTCAACATCTGACACAAGACTTAGAGCATAGCCACTTAAATCAGAATTTATAGTTCTGGAAATCTCTGTTCTTCTACCTCAACACACTTAAACCACTCCAAATTTTCATTGTTGCCTTCACTTCTTTACCCTAATATTTCTCAAGTGATACAAGTTTTTCTTCAGTGTATTTTCACAAACATCTCAGTACTGGCAGATCTGAGCACAGAGACCATACAAGTTCTCCCATAAACCAAGTACCACATAAGAAACTAGCTTTTTTTTTACTTTTCTTCATTTATCTGTGACTTTTACCTTTTGATAGCTTTCACAGAATGCCTTCAGAATAAAGACACACATAAGGTCATACAAGTGGGCTCTTAATTCTTCTAAACATTGTATGGGAAAATGTCATCAACTCCTTTTACATAGTAACTCAGTCGTTAGAAAGATCATGTAAAAAAAGAATAAAAAGAAAACATACACAACTAAGAAAAAAAAGAAAAACCAACCCCCAAAATAAACCAACTTACCTACAAGGGAAGCACCCGATGCCAAAGTTATTTATATTTCTTCATGAAACATTAACTAGGTAAGATACGTAAAATACTACAGACTAAACTTCTTGTGGTAAGCAGCTACAATTGACAAGACAGGAATGGAACTACTGGGTGGTTTGTGTTCCCCTCTTTCCCCCCATTTTCCTTTTTTTTTAATGTTTCTTTTTTAAAGGAGAACTGCCAACAAATCCCTCCACACCACAGTTCCAAAGCAGACAAAATTAAAACTTTGAGCTTGTGGTAGGTAGGTCACCTATGCTCCAGAGAGGATATGGTTTTAAACTAAATCCCTACCCTGAACAGTTCCTATCAGGTTTTGGATTCCACTCAGGAGATCAATCACTTAAAATCAAAGCACTAGCAGTATTTTATAACAGTGCTTAACCCTCTCTTTTGAACTAGCCTTAGTTGTTTAAAAACGTTCTGTTACACTTACAACCATAAAAATTAAAAACTAAATCCCTCCATAACAATGCCTACCTGAATCAAATAGAATAAAGCAGTAGTCTAACCCTGAAAACTTCTTGTTCCTAATCACCCTTTAGCAAGATTTTCCCCAGGGAGACCCAGCTACATAAAGCAACATGCTCCAAGCAGGAGAGAGTAACTGATGCCTCACCCAAAGATTGCTGTCAGAAAGTGTTCTCTCTGATCCTGCACCCTTTCAGCAGGTGCTTGCTTCAGACTAATCTTTTCCTCTTCCCTTTTTCTGCCCAGTGGGACATATTTTACTTTTTTTTTTTTTTTTCCCTAGCAAATGCTCCTCAACTTTTCCTAAGCTAGGCACTAGAGAGTACAGCATAGATATTACTCTAATGAAAATGTCATTTTTTACTACCTCAGTACCTGGTAATAAAACTCATTTCCCTATTGAGACCTTTTAAGCATACTATTTGTTTTAAACTGCATATATGCTTGTAAACAGCTTAGATTGCTGTAAATTGATCCACCTGACATCGTTCTTTCTGGTGTGGCTAGTCAGGAGAAAGAGAAGGCCAGGTTAATTACAAATAAGATGTGTTAATTATGTAATTAACACATCACTTCTCTGTAGCAGGTAGAAAGGAGCAGGAAGACAACTGGGGAATTGAGTGAAGTTATAGTAGAGATTGGTTTATGTGGCACAGACAGCAGGGACTAGCTTTGATGAGACACTACAGCTGTGTGTAATGCACACTGTCGAAACCCGTATCTCTAGTAAACTGCCTGAATTAGTTCAGCCATTCATCTCCTTGTGAACATAAGGAGTAAAAGCCATACTAAGTTAGTCAGGAGTTTGCCTCAGTTTCTAAAGACTTCGATGCGTCTGGTCCCTTCCTGAATTGTATAGCAGAAGGCATCAGTGGGGTCTACACAGAACAAAGTGCAACTTGAAACCCTGTGAAAGTCTTCCCGCATTCCTGCCCACTGTAAATATTTTATCCTTAAGGATAAAGGATAAAGAAATTCAGTTATGACACCCAAAGAGATGGATGCTATTGCTGGTATCAAAGAGCTCTAGCTTGTGTGGGTTTTTGGTTTTGGATTTTTTTTTTATTTCTTTTATGATGAGCTAGTAAGGGCATATATGTTATATATCACAAATTTTGTCCCCGAGTACAAAATCGGTTTGGACTCAATGTGCTTGTAAGAAATGCACCTTTTACCCAATGATCATTTTGACCCATACTTACCAAATAATCCATGAGCTTCTGCAGTTTCAAGCTGTTACACCCTAAACCAACCAAGATACCAGGACAGATCTAAACAGTGTAACAGATGAGGTTTACACAGAATTAAGGTATTTAGGATACTTGTTGAAACTGGCACATAAGTTTTAATTTCACATCTGTCTTTTCAAGGAAAAGAAGGAAAGAATTTACAGAACTCCGCTGTGTAATTCCAAATATCTATCCAACGGCTGAATTCATTGATGCCCTTTAACCTCTCATATGCATGATGCTGCCTGTCACTCATACTTACTGCTGTCAAGAGATGCACAATTACTTTCAGACAGTGTTATGAGGGTCTCAGCTGTCTTACACTTCTGTTCAGAAACACTGACCTTTTCTAAAATAAGGAAGGGAAACAAAAGCTGCATATTATAATCCCCTCTCTAAAATGATACTGTTTACTTTTTTGGTTATTCATCCATCCTTTTCTTGCTTTTTCCATGTAAGTGACTTGAGGTTCAACTACATTCTCAGTTTAGCGTTTCATTCCTAGCTTTACTTATGAAACCAGTACTAAGGCAGAATTTGTGAGGTCTCATAACAAGCTTAACCATGTCAGAATCGTGCCTTTCATGTAAAAAATTTTCTGAAATCTAAAAAAAAATATTTTATTTACATGTGCAGTGCCACCCATCTCAAGGTTTTGTAGTATATGTTTATAGTTGATCTCTTTTGTGCAACTTAAATAAAAAAGTTGAAGTATATCTAGTGTATCAAAACACAGTTTGTTTCTTTAAGTACTCTTAAAGAATACTCTTATGCATCTTTTTTGAAGATATTCTGTAGTTTAGGGTTTTTTCATCCTTATTTCTTCAATTTGAGTTCTAGTGGATTTTTTCCCTATTCTGTTCTTTCACTTACATAATTTTATTAGTGTCTTCATACTGCTCTTTCTGTGTCATGCTCAGGAATCACTATATATCTTCTTTATTTTGGCAAATTAGTTCCAATGCCTCTGTATAATATTTTTCAGATCATCATAACAATTTCAGATAGCAAATCTTTGAAGTTAAAGCTATCAGAGATTGAGTTTTCTATTTCACAGCTCTAAGCAAAGTCACTGTTCTACACCTGTAGACAAATAAAACACTAATTTCTGTTACTAGATTGATGGGGTGTAAACCTGTGGTCAGGATTAAAAAAAAAAAAAAAAAAGCACAAGCGTTTTCACTTTAACTTCTCTACACAAACATATTAAAAGGTAAACTCAGGAACAGGATTAATTATCCTTCCACATTGACCTTGATGAGCATTACCTTAATTTAGCTGTTTAAAATTTTGTCGTGGTTTAAGCCCAGCCACACAGCTCACTCTCTCACTCCTCCTGCTTCCTTCCCCCCAGCTTCCAGAGGGATAGGGAAGAGAATGGAAAGAATGTGACTCCCACGGGTTGAGATAAGAACAGTCCGGTAACTCAGGTATAACACAAATCACTACTGCTACCACCACCAATAACAATGATACGGGAAATAACAAGGGAAGAGAATACAACCACTCACCACCCACCAACTGGTACCCAGCCCGGCCCAAGCTGCAATCTAGCCCTTCCGGGTAACTGCCCGCAGTTTATATAGTGGGCATGACATGCTGTGGTATGGAATACCTCTTTGGCTAGTTTGGGTCAGGTGTCCTGTCTCTGCTTCCTCCCGGCTTCCCCTCCTCCCTGGCAGAGCATGAGACTCAGAATGTCCTTGGTCAAACTAAACATGACTCAGCACCAACTAAGAACATCGGTGTTATCAGCGCTATTCCCAGGCTGAAAGTCAAAACCACAGCACTGCACGAGTGACTAAGAAGGAGAAAAACGGCTGCTACTGCTGAACCCAGGACAAATTTACATCTACTTTTCTAGTTTTATGTCTAGTTTATTTCTAGTTTTCATAACTGTGCTTTTTCCAGGATAAAAAGTATGACGCATCTTCAAGACTGTTTAGCAGCCCCAGCAAAAATGAAATCCATAGATTATTCACAGCCACATTACTGTCTGAATGCCTTCTTAGTGCAAAGAAACAAAGAGCTAAGACGTATTGTTTTGCTTTACAGTTTTTAGATTTTACTAACTACATTATATTGTTTGTTAGTTTAGCTTTTCAGTATCTTTGTTATTGAATATACTGAGAACATACAGATTTGGAAATAAAGACTTTAGGTTGAGTAACACTCAGTTAATGACAGTAGATAAAGAACAATTGCTTTATGTAAATTATGCAAAAAAAAATTTCCAGCATTGTGATTGTGTCATGATCAGCTATTAATCAAACTACACACATGGTATGTATTCATACAGCAAGAGACAGTGTGTCAATTGTTAATCCAAATTATTATGAACACAAAATGTTCCGATAGAAGTCTGGTAAAATAACAAAAGTAAAAGGTTGAAAAGAGGTGAGAAACATCACAGAAAGGAAAAACTGAGAAGGACAGAAAAGAGGTCATATGAGAGCAGAAATAAGTGGAAGCAATCAAGGAATGCCATTTTGTAAAAGATCCCAGGCGAAACAAAATTGGTCCAAGTTGTCATATCTAGCTGACATTCTTTTCTATGTAATAAGTACTGTACCATTTTTTGGTCCTACATTTACTGATTAGTAGAGGCTCAAAATTCTTCCAAAGAATAGATGAGTTTTAAAAATGAGATACAACCTTAATTGTAGGTTTTATAAAGTAGCTGGGAATTGCTGAATCCATATCCAACCTCAGGAGATGCATATTAACAACAAAAAATATGAGAAAAAAATACCTGAAATGGGAACAGTTTGCAAGAACAGAAAGCAGGTGAAAGAAGCTAGAGAAAACTGATATCAGTGCTGTTCAGTGTTTTCAAGAATTGGCTTTCAAATTGGATTTTCAGTTTCTCTACAATTGTTTTCATCATTTTATTTATAACTGATAGAAAAACAGACTACATTTAAAATGGAATTGAACCATTTTCTTACCTGTTTTTTACTAAAGCAGCATTAATATAACAAGATAAGATTAATAAATTCTAAACCTCACCACATTTAGCTGATATTTTCTATATTTACACAGAGACTCAGATTCTTTTGGAAAATTCTTTTGTGACATATTCTGTAATATTTTTTTTGCAAGATTTTTCGCAGACTCTGATTCCCCTCTGAAAACAAAGCAGTTCACAGTTCTTAAAATAAGTCATTAGTCATTTGTGTGACTAAGTTCCAATACAGGTGTTCAAGCAAAAGAGCTTAATGATATAATCTCACTGTAAATGTTTTTGGTTTTGTTTTTTTGTTCTTATTTATTTATTTTTACACAAGGTAAATAAAGAGTAGAAGAAAGAAAATAATACCAATCTCATTTTACAGGGAAAACCACTGAAGTACAAGCTAGGTTCAAGCCCTCCAAATATTGATCCTGTATTAGTCAAAAGTTTTCCCAATAAATGGACACTAAATATGTTCATGGCAAGTAAGAGAGTTTTTGGCATCTTGCTATGGGAACTGTCCCAGTGCATTAAGTAAAAACAATCTTGCTTCTCTGCACATTCTTTTAGTGTTTTGATTTGTTTTTTTAAATAAGCAGGGAAATAAAACCCTGAAGTAGATAAGTCATTGACTGACAAAAAAAAAAAAAAAAAAAAAAAGAGCCCAACAAACAACAAGGCAATGATAAAGGAATTATTCAGACTATTTCATGCTTCTGCTGCACAGCCATTTCAAAACTTCTTTTAAAAGAATTGCACTGGTCACCCTCCTCCTTTCATATGCTATTAGCTTCACAGACAGCAACAAGAAGCCCAAGGAAAATACTGAGGTGCAGGTGTGCAATAATCAGTTATTGAAACGTTGATGAGCCATGTGTATTGGATGCTGCAGGATCTCTTAAAACCTAGAATTATAAACCGTAGTTTCTCTAAACTTGTATTGCACTTAGGAAAAATAAATACTTTTTGAAGTGATGCAATGGGCACAATCCTTTTCTCACTGAATTCAGGGGTTGCTCGTCTGCTGCACCCTCTCTCCACCATATACTGGTCTGAAACATGATAAAAACCTAGAAAAAAACGAGCCATGAATATGCTGTGAAATATGTCCTTTAAGCTGTGATGGCCTTGTTTGGCCCACATTTCAAGCATGTTTCCATTAAGCAAAGCTGGTGATCCTGTGCAGAACATTCCCTTCTGTGCTTCAAACTCAACACTTGCAAATAGGTCTGCTTTTTGACAGCTCTGTGATGCTAATGTTTCTGCTTTCTCTAGCCTCATTGAACAGAGATGACATAATGGATTACGTTCAGGCTTGTACAAATGGTAGCACACACACTGAAAGCGAATGCCATGTCCTAGATTTTTGAGAGGTTTGTTTAGCTTGTCTCAGCTCATTTGTGATGTACATTTTCTCCAATAAACTGGCATCAGTTGGATCACCATAAAATAGTGAAAAATAAGGTCTTTTTGATGCTTCTGCAGAAAAGCATGCCATTTGATAGTTATCTGAAATTTGGCTTAATAAAAGTCTGTAATGTGACATGTAATTGCCAACCTAAGAATAGCATAACCCGAAGTCAACTGCTGGTGTAATCTGCATTGACTTCTTAACAGGTAGATTTATAGACACTTTCCATTACAATCCTGTGAAAAGGTGTAATAGTGCACTTATCATCAATTGACATTTCAGTTCTACCTCAGGATATAATTTTGTCATGATAAAACTGCAGGGGAATTACAGAAATGGTTATAAATCAGTGTCTAATGTTTTGCATATTAGGGAAGTGGTTCGTGAATTCAGTGTAAGCACAAACATTCTAACATACAAGCACTTACTTTTATTTGGTTATGTATGTTTTATTTGGTTATGTATGTTCTCCTGAGGTACTTTTCAAAGAAAATTTAATGGCAGCGAAGGTATCTTGGCCCTGCCTCCGTTCTGGAATGATCTATTTTCTAAAAGTAAACTAAATGTCTGTATTGGAGAATTTAGAGTTTATACCAGATTTTAGTGCTTCGTGATTGTTATTTTTTCCTCAAGGTATGCACTGCATCTGTGTGCCATAGAGCACAACACTAAGCACTGGATTAATACATGAGATTTTTCAAAGACATCTCTAAACTTTACCTTCCAAAATTAAGTTTTCCCAACAAGATTTCTGGTCCTAATGTAAATGATCCACGTTCCCAAGAAGGCATGTGAAGAGTTTCAAACTTAGTGATCCAAAACCTGAATCATGTGGGAATGAAACATAGAGGAAAAGATTGAATTTGGGCACCATTGAGACTATCCACACCAGACAGGTAGTATCTGGGGGGGCTTGTCTAAGGCTCATGGTCCCCTTGGTGCCCCCACTGACTGTGGGGTCACTCTTTGAGACTGCTTCCTCACAATAAGCAGAATACCATAAAGCAGAAGCGGAGCCTCTCTTCCGACACCACCAGGAGAAGTGGGGATGCAGCTGGGAGGTCACCCACACCAGAGAACTCCTAGGTTTGGCATGGTTTTCCTCCTGCTCAAAGGTGGATAACCTGGGCTGATAGAGGTTTTTCCTCTGCTCAAAGTGCTGAAATAGGATGCTTAAGTCAGGTTTCAGTGTCAGACAAGGAATTTAAAAAATCACCCAATTCAAAATACCAAGAGTCTTTAGGAATTTAAAGTTTCCCTTACACTGTGCTCACGCTCTCTATAAGGATGCTCTTGGGTGGGGGCATACATATGTTTACATGTATATGCATCCAGATTTGCTGGCAGATTGGAGTGGAAATACAGATCTGGGACTTGAGTGGAAGCCCTAACCTGGGATTAGCTATGTCTTAACATAAGGTGGATCTGAATTTTCATAGAGAAGGGCTGCCTTTAGCTGAAGTCTTTGTAGCGTACATATGTAAAAGAAATAAAGCCACAGTCCTGTACAAGACACACTGACTAGCAGTATTACAGCAGATGACGTAAGGAGCTGGTTCAGTTGTGAGTGTTCCCAGTGGCTGTGTCTGAATTTCTTCCAGAAAAGCATTACATAGTCTCCTGTATCCTTGCTTGAACTTAATGTTGTCTATGCCTTGAAGGATTTACTGACATCTGCAATTTCTTCCATTTCCAATGATTCTGCAGTTTGTTGTGACATGAACCCTTGTCAGGGGTTTATTTGATAGGGAGTCAGCCTGCTTATAGCAAATGGTTTGCTAGCAGTGATCAAGTATTTTGCCTCTCCAGTTTGCTAATTGTTTTATTCTAGCATAGGATAGATATTTGGAGATTGCTCTTGAAGACAGAAAATTCAGCAGATCTATTCTATTCATGATCTGTTTGATCTCTGCTTGGGTTCTATCAGCTGAGATTTCCATAGCTGAACTGCTGGTAACTTCTTACTTATGTGACCTGCTGTTCATTGTTATGATTTAAAGTGCTGCTTGTAATTTTGTGGGAATACCTGTGAAACCTGTTTTGCTGTTGTTTAAAAATCTAAGTTACATTTTACTTGTTTTCTTTTTTCCCATCTGAAGTAGACAGTTCAGCTTTAGTCAGAGACCTGGTCTCAGGTGATATTTCACTTTTTTCACTTTCACTTTATACCTCTGGTATAGTCTATAAAGTTGTAGACTCCTGAATAATGCATTCAGACTGACTGACAATGAGCTGAGTTGTCTAAGTTAGTTTTCCTAACATCCTTAGAAGTTCTTTAGAACTTCTCAAATATGACGGATAATTGTTTGGAAACTTCATCCTCCAGTTTCTCAGAAGCCATAGATGCATCTTGTCAGTTCCCATGAACCTGTGCACCTTCAGGTTTCTTACATGATCTCAAAGCTGCTGTTCTTCATCCTCAGTCTCTGCTTTTGCTTTCTGTGATTTGGGCAGTGTGTCTGGAACTCTTGCGAGAGAAGACAAAGACAAAAAAGTCATTGACTACTTCTGCCTTCTCCATGCCCCAGGTGATCAGGTCTCCCATTTCCTCCCAGAGGGGGTCCACATTTTCACTTGTCTGCCTTTTTTCCCCAATGTACTTGTATAATTTTTTCTTGTTGCCTTTAATGTTCTTGGCCATATTGACTCTTGACAAGGCTTTAGCTTTCCTAACCTGATCCCTGGCTGCTCTGACTGCTTCTCCATATTAATCCCAGATTGTCTGTCCTTTCTTCTGCCCTCTGCGGGCCTCCTTTTATGCTGGAATTTGTTGAGGAGCATACTCTTCATCCACGCAGGCCTCCTGGCATTCCTGCCTGACTTACTCTTTACTGGGATGTATTACTCCTGAGCTTGGAGAAAGTGATTATTGAATATTTTCCAGCTTTTGTGGGCCCCTCTTCGCTCCAGGGCTTTTCCCATGGCACTCCACCAAGCAGATCCCCAAGAGGCCAAAATCTGCTTACCTGAAATCCAGGGTAGTGAGCTTGCTGTGCATCCTCCTCCCTGCCATAAGGATCCTAAAATCTACAAGTTTATGGTCACTGTATCCAAGGCTGCCCTCCAGCTTCACATTCCTCACTAGCCCCTCCCTGTTGGTGAGGACAAGGTCCATCATAGCCTCTCTTCTTGTTGGTTCCTATATCGCTTGGAGAAGGAAGTTGTCACCAGTGCATTCCAGGAACCTCCCAGATTGCTTGTGCCCTGATGTGTTGTTCCTCCAAAAGATATCGGGGTGGGTGAAGTCCCCATTGAGCACCAGGGCTTGTGAACATGAGGCTGCACCTATCTGTCTATAAAAGACCTCATCTTTCTGCTCAGATGGCCTGCAGCAGACCCCACACCATAATGTCCTGCCCAGTCCCTATTGTACTTTCAATCCTGATCCACGAACTCTCGGCCAGCTCCCAACCACCCCTAGGTGGAGCTCTACACACTGCACCTGTTCATCCATGTAGAAGGTGACATTCTCACCACATCTCCCCAGCCTGCTATTCCTGTAAAGACTAGATCCTTCTATTCCAACATTCCAGTCATGGTAGGTGTCCCACCACATCTCTGTGATGCTAGTGAGATCATAACCCTTCACGCACACCCACATCTCTAACTCCTCTCGCTTGTTCCCCGTGCTATGTACATTGGCATAGAGGCATTTCAGTTGGGCCCCTGATGATGCTGGTTCATCGGCTGGAGTGGTTAGAAGTCCTTTGTGCTGCTCTTCAGGTTCCTGCTTACTGACCTGTGAGCCCTTCCCAGGCTGGCCATCCCCTTCTGGCACCAGTATCAAACTCGTAAGAGTGGGATTCCCCCTTCCCTGCCAGCTCTAGTTTAAAGCCGCCTTCACCAGTTTGGCAAGCCTCTGACAGAAGATGATCTTCCCTTTCTCTGACAGATGGACCTCATCAGCCACCAGCAGACCAGGTTTCTCAAAGTGAGTCCCATGATCTAAGTAGATGAACCCTTAGCTGTGTGGCATCAGTCCCATAACCATTTGTTGATTTGCCAGATTTGACTGATCCTTTCAAACCCCTTCTCTTTGACCAGGAGGACTGATGAGAAAATCTGCCTGTGGTCAGAGTCCTTGACTGCTGCTCCCAGGGCTCTGCAATCCTCACACTGGTACTAATTGTATCTGTGGTGCCCACATGAAACAGCAGCATCAGCAAATTATTAATCTGAAAATATAGATACAGTCTTGACTTTCAAAGTAAAATCAGTGACTTGAAAGCGTTGTTAACCTGTAACATTTATAGCAAGGACCATAACTGGAAAGACAAAGGACCAACAATTATGTAAGCTGATTACAAGAAAAACAAGAAAAAACCCAACATATTGCCACTACTGTGCTGAGTTAGAGATAACATTCTATTGAGTCAGGCACCATCAGAAAAGTATCAAGCCCGGACATCTTAAAACTAAGACAGTATTTTTTTTTTTCTTCGTACATGTGCTACATTGGATATTTTGTGCTTTTCTCTTAGCAGTAGTTAAAAACAAAAGAAATTGTCCATTTTCCATGCAGTCTTATGTATTTGAGAATTAGAAACTCTTTCTTGAATTTAGAACAGCTACTGAGGAATTATTCCAAGATTTCATTATAAAGAAATACTGGAAATATCTGCTAAAATATTCACGAGTTTCTAAACTGAAGACCTGTGTTGCAACATGACAGTAGAAAAGCACTGTCACCATAAGAATTCCTGGGTAGTCTCACATCACTACACTTTAAGGAAGGACTACTATTAATTCCAACTGTATTCTAAGCATGGTAGACACTGCAAGCATGGTGCAAATTGCAGGTAACTGCTGATGGTTCTCATGTAGGAAACACCTGAAAACCATAGAAATTAAATTATCTGTTTTTCAAAAGGTCAGCACCTAACTAACAGGTGGAATCTGCAAAGGTAATAAAAACTGAACAAATTTCACTGACAAGGTGTGCATTTTTTAAGTTACATTTTCCACAAAGTTATTTTTAGCCTTCTGAATGTATTTATGAGATTACAGTTTTGAAACAAAACATGTGGAGGAAGATTCTAGTCTTCTTCATGTAGCATAGTATCATAAAACACCATCATTTTTTGCAGTAGTATAAGATCAACAGCAGAGTAAAATGCTAGACATGGTATTAGAATTTGACTCTTTATCTACTGTTCACTGGATTTAATGCAGAATGACTGAAAATCAATAAGCATGGAGAACCTGTTTATTTTTTTTTACCACCAATGTGCATGACAATGAGTAGATTTTTAGGAGCAAAAGAAGTCTACAGAGATAATTTCTTCTCTCTTACTAACTCTCAGCACTTGCCATCATGCGTCAGCTCTTTAATCTTACTAAATGACAATTTTTTGAAGATTCATTGCCTTAACATAATATTACCCAACCAACGAAAAACTTGAGGCAACAAAATGCAATGCTCAGAATAAGTTTTCGTATCATCTGAAAACTCCTATGTACTCACCACTTCTTGTCTATACTAAATTTACCTGTATTTTTCATGACATGTATAATGTCAATAAAAACAATGTGTTTATTTTAATGTCACACTGAAAAATGGAGTTTGAAATTATGTAAGTAGAGAAATATTATTAGGGTGAATTCTACAGAAATTAAGGATTGTGGTGTGATCTATGGAGAGTTACAGAGTCAATATTTTATCCCAGATTTCCTCCTCTATCTTAAAATGATCACAAATGGCTGTGAAGGAGCTGATGATAAAACATTTGTGGTAATACTGCTTCTCATATGATGGATTACTGAGGCTTAGGAATTGAGACAGACTCATGAATGTGCAGTATAAAAAGGAACAGCCATATATTTTTACACACGGGAACTGAAGTTTTAAAGCTAAACTACAAGATACTCCTAAGTTATCAGCTGACATTTCATGAATCCTCTGTGAGAAAAGGAGAGCAACACTTTTCCACAAAGACCTCAGCTAAGCAAACCACATACAGCCTTTGCTTGAGGAGAAAACAGCTGGCTAAGTGCTCTGCAAAGTCTTTATTACAAATTTGGTTTTCAGCTCCCCAATATTTGGCTGCTTGTGCCAAACTTTTAACACTGCAGTATAACAAAAATTATTTGAATTAATCTCAGATTGTTATTACAGCAAGTGACCCCATGTCAGGTCAGTGCAAATAAGAAAAAACTTGGCTAGTCTTAACCTAGAAAACTATAAAATATGTCAAATGGATATCTCTCAAGTGTGTGATAAAAAAGCATCTTCACTGCCTCCAGCAGTATTGTATCTGACCTCAGAGCATTAGAGAAGAGAGACCATATTGAATGCTTTCATTTCCACATAAAATGCTGATCATGATAGTTCAGACATGCCAGATGGAAGTAGTAGTGATAAATGGTGTTGATGCCTCAGGAGAAATGAGCTAGTAAAGTTATATTATGTTCAGTTGGGATTTTAAACATGTAATATAGTTAAAACTGTTACTCTCCCACAAAATCATACACCTCATATTTCAGTGCCATGTCACATATGGAGAAAAAATTCCTGCCATCATGTGCTATTATAAAAATAAGATTGTAATGTCACAACAAAACATCCTTACACACAATATATGCAATATTTACTAACGCATGTATATATGAAACGATAAACTACCTGTATAGGAAAATCCAACAACTTTTTTTCTCATTTATTCCTTATACGGCTATAGAAATATATATCTGGAAAGAGGGAAATAATACCACAATGCTAGATTAGATAAGGCTTACCTCACATGTGTTAGTGGTCCTTTTTTTCCCTCTAAAATTAGTTAGGAATTGTGAGCTAGAGGCCATCAGATGTCACAGGAGGCTCAAGGCTGTCTTTAATTGTGTTTGATCTGGCTAACAGCTTAACTGATCTAAACATAGTTTGTATCTTCTCCAAAGAGGGAACTCTATGGTATTTTCCCTTTCAGTGTCTGAAAATTTTAGAGGGAGAATGTAGATGCTCTGTACTGTGTAAGCAGAGGTCAGTCTGCTCCTGAAAATACTGAGGACTCAGAAATATGTCACCAAGTTGCAAAACCATCCTGTCCTCTGTTTGTGTTCCTAGGACTTAGATCACTTTACTGGTGATATATTTGCATTCATTCCTTTTACTAGATTGTCTTTCACCAGTGGCATTCTCTTGATCTTCCATACAAGGAAGCAAAAGAAAAGAAAGAATTTAAAAACTACTAGATTGTTAGGAGAGTTATTTTTCAACCATTCATTTTAGAGTTGTGGCCAGAACCCCTTTTTTCTAAAAATAACCATTTCCTTTTTTTTCACATCTGGAGCTACTCTTTCTTTTTTTGTGTCTTTGTCAAGGTGTGTGCTACAGAAGCATATGACAAAGTTGTTCTTGGAGAGGAGGAGGTGTGCCTATAAGGGCAACATTTATGTTGAAGTCAGTAAGGACCAAATATGCCTCACTAGAAAGCAGTGTTGTTCTTGGAAAGGAGAAACTACACCCAGAAAGTATATAATGTTCATAATACCATACATACTTGCTATACATACTAAAGAAGAAATAAGGGATATTACAGCCTGTATTGTCTGTAAATCCTTGAAGATAGAGGTGCAACAGGAACCTTGATTTGTCATACTTTTTGTGTACATTACTCAAACTCTGTTCTTTGGCATCTTGGAATTTAATTTCCTTTGTCTAACTTTTTCTTATTTAATTTTATTAATTAAAAGGCAGCCAAAATTAGAAGAAGAAATATTACAGAGGTATATAAGAAATAAGACAGTGGAAAAGTCTACCACGTAAAGATTAATTTGTCCAATTTCAAAATGTATATTGCAATATTTTATAGCTGACAGGTGATCATAGGCTTATAGTCATTACAATTCATCACAGCAGGAAGCTGTTAAAATGACAGTATGGGCAGGTATAAAATTATATGAAGGAGAAGTTATAGAAGATAATTTTAAAACTCTAGCAACTTGTCCTTTAAAAGTTTCAATCACCCAAAGAACAGAATCCAAAAACTAATTATAATTTTAAAAGACTGAATTGGAAAAAATAGCCCGTTGGGGACGGGGGGTGGCGGGGAAATTTATGCAGGCAAATTTCCATCTTTACTTCCTCCTATTCATCAAATTATATGATTTGCTACACAGGAATTACGTAGAAGTTTTCTGCTTCACCTTTTTGTTTTGAATTTATTGACTGATATGCCAAGAAGCAGAGAATGGGTGTCCAATCCCAATTTATGCTTTTGAAAATCTCTCTCTCTTTCCACTTTTGCAACCCTATCATTTATAAACAGCAGCCACGGGTTATTTTCAAGTGGAAAAGGAATGTTCTTTGGCACTGATCAGCCTTGAGTGAAGTTTTATAGCAGTCTTATAAATTTCTCAATAACAGGGCTTATAATGAAATTGCTTAAAGTACTCTGACTCTGGTAGCTGGCACACTAGACACTGCTGAATGGATCTTTGTCATAAGCTAACACAAGGAGCTTGAATTTTTTTTCTTTCCTGTTGCTGCTAGCACTGCTTTTTGCTTTTATAATTCTACAATCAAAGGTCTTTAGGTTTGGATATTACGGGCGTTTCTTCAGGCTTTTCTATATTCCATTTGGTAACTGGGATCCATTACAAGACTAGGACCTTAAGATCATAAGTTCTTGAAGGTAGGATTGTATTATACTATAGGGTGCAATGTCTACCACAGAGAAAACATTGAACAAATGTGCTCTATAGATGCAGTTTTAATAGAAATACTGACAGATGGTTTAAGCGAGATACCAATTTTACACATTATGACATGCAGAGTGAAAGGGGTATTAAGATATTTCTGAGATGTTCTTGTTTTGTTTTATTTCTCCTGCCTTTCAAAACTGAATGGGCCTGTCCTAAAGGGGTATATTCACAGAAGCCTAATGGAAAAGCTTCTTCTGGCATAAGCAATATTGAAATACTGAAGGAGGGGAAAAGGTAGAACAAATATTCTAAACTTTCCTTTAATTTACTGGAAGAATCTGTAACTTTAAAGCTAAACCAACCATTTTGGCAGGTGAAACTACATCTCAGCCAACCTATATGTAATCAGCAAATATTGGTTTTAATAATTTGTTTATATTTTAGCATTTCTACGAAATTCATATAATCAGCCTTGTAATCCTTTCTGAAATTGAAGTGAGATAAACTGAGCCATGACTACTGGCCATGTTATAAAACATTTGCTTAAGTTCAAGTGTATCTTAGTCTCCTTCTCTGGCTAGGAAAACAACTAGTCTCACAACAAAGCACAGTTCATCATTAAGAAAGCTACAAACTAATCACATTTAGCTGAGCTTTCAAATTAGCCTGATAGAGAAGACTGTTATGTGCTGTGTATGCAGAAATACAAAACATAACCTTTTCATTTTTAATGCAACTTGCCTCAAGAGCATGCAGACTTCAGTTAAAAAGTATTACTAACTTCGATGCACCTTCAATCAAACCTCTTTTTCTTACACATAGGTTGGTGTTTCTTTGTATTTCTTTGCATTTTTACTCAGATGCCAGCCAGTGAGCACTGCTGAGACTCAGATGAACCAGCACCTTTGACATAAAAAACACATGAGAGACAAGGCAGGGATCCATGTGCATCCATGTGGATATCTGTGGAAATATCCAGCCAGGTGGGAACACTCAGCCAGATAAGGGAAGGTGACCTGAACTTGAAAAGAGAAGAGAGTCCATCAATGTTTGAAATGGATACTAAAACACATTTGCAGCATTTTAAATTCCTGTTGCCTGAATGTTTTCGCCGAGTCCTAAAAGCAGAATTCAGTTCCTGGAACCCAGAATATCATTGTGATGTTTAATACTGACTGGGTGAAATTTATTTGAGTACAGATCTAGAGAAACTTCTCTAATACCTTATAAGCACCCTATTGAGAAAATAAATGAAGTCTTTACATTACACTGCACTTCACGGGGAGAAATTCTGGTTTCTCCTGAAGCCAATGGCAAACTTTTTTTCTTTCAATGGAGTGAGTACCTCACCACTGAGATAAAATAAAGAATAACTTTGCAAACCCTTAAGCAAGGATTAAGTAAATTAAGAGTCCTTTATCATCTTTGCACAATGAGTAGATTTAGTCTTTTTTAATCCATTTTCTGAAAACCTCATGTGTCATGCACTAATAATGACATGTAGTAGAAGTATAAATATTTTTAAAATTTCAAATGGATGGGCAAGATTGAAATGCATATTTCGTCTTTTTTTTTCTTTTATTGTACAGAGCAAAGGAGGTTTTTAAGAATAATTTTAACTCAGTTAAACTTTACTATAATAAGAATGTCTTTAAAAGTTCATATTTACATATTCACGAAATCTAATTATAAATATACAATGAAACATAAAATGCCATGTGAAATAAGCAAGAGAAATTGATTTCATGTGTTTTTAATATCTCTCATGAACCACCCTTCTGGTTCCACAGAATATAAAATGGAAAACATTTTCCTTGTTATTTGTCCAATTATAACATATTGCAAAAGCATAATTACTGTTTAGAAACATCCAATTTCATCTACATGAAATTGAACGTTACTTATTAGAGTATAGACTTGTAGGCATGTAGGTGGTCTTGCCTTATTCATATGTTGTTATGAATAATAGGTTTCTAATTGACTGACCAGGACTATGGTCATGCTATGCAGGCATTGAAAATCATGGATTTCTAGTCCATAGGTAGAAGATACCTGGATGCATATCCATGAACTTAAATAAAATTCCTGTTAAAACTTAATTTTATTGCTTTATTAATACTATCTGCTTATATTTAAAGTACTTCTCAGGAAAATATCAAACACTATTATCTGAGAAAGATGATTAAGTAGTTTTTTATGCCCAGAATGTTCAGGCATGACTGTCACATCCATATATATAAGCTTAATACATTTCCTCCTGTCATTTTCATTCATTATTGAACTGAACAAAATTCAATAAAACACAGACTCCATAGTTCACTTGTCAACATCAACTATAGTTTGCACAGGCTTTTTCAACTAATCCATCTGAATGTAGTCCTTCTTTGCATTACTTGAGTCAACTTAATTGCATATCAGTTTACCTGAATAGGCCAGAAAGTCTAAACATGAAACCCATGAGGTTCACAGGTGTTTGTAAATTTAGTATCTATTGCCCAAAAGAGCTAATGGCCTAAATTAAATCCTGCAGCATCAGTACATTCCCATCTGCTCAGTGCAGTATTGTCTTTCCTTTTTAGCTTTCAAAGTCCCACGAGAAAGCATTTTCTGATCTTGACTGTCTTAAATAAGGAAGGATCATGAAGTGCAGAGCTAAGTAAGCTAATGAGTAAACTGAACAGAATAGACCCCCCACCCCCAAAAAAAAAAAAAAAAGAAAAAAGGTTTCATGTTTGTTCTCTTAGAAAGCACACAGTGGTCCCAAGCTGAATCATTTTTCATAGTCTGGTACCACCATCAGAAATCCTTTGCAAATCTCGTAAGCCAGAGTCAGGCCACCAGGACTAAAACATGGAAAATACATCAAGGACTTCTGTTGTTTAAACACTAATTTCCAAAAATCTGGTTTTGTGTCAGTGAATAACTTTGATGTTCGATTAAAGATGACATTAAAAAAAAAAAAACAAAAAAAAAAAAAAACAAAACAAGAAGCAAATTCAGAGTACCAAAAGGAATTTTTCCATGTAGTCATACTGGGACTTGAAAATGCTAGTATTTACATATGATCACTTTCAGAGTCCAGAGAATCCTAAAGACAATCCAGCTGTGTGGTCCCACAGAGTACTGTACACTGATGAACCTCTCCTTTGAAGATACGAATATCTTGCAAAATTATATGAAGATGGGGAGGCAAAAAAAAAAGGAAAAATGCCTACTTACCTTTATATCCTGCACCTTTATACTTAAAAAAAAATAAAAAATAAAACAACCTGTAAACCACTATAAACAACTGATAATTGTCGTGGGTTTCTTTAGTTTGTTTTTTTTTTCTTATATATATAGCTTTACTAGTTAGCTTGTTTTCTGCCACTGCCTTTTGTGCAGAACACATATGCCTACCCTGACTGCTTGGGGGTTTAATGTTTACAGCTTAGTAAGGAGAAATGTGATTGTGAGCCCCACTGCAGATATTTAAATATCTGATCGAAACATTCAACAATAGATATAATTAAGCAGGCTCTAATTTTACTTATGTGACTCAACATAAAGAGAGGAGCTCCATTACTTAAATGTTTATGTCATTCCTTGGAGAAATGACCTTAATTTATTGTAATTTCCAGTTGGAAGATTACCAAATTAGTTTTGAATTTAAGTAGCCCTGTGGGTGCAGAGTCATCTACTGCCAGATTACATGAAGCACACTTATTACTTCCAATTACAAAAGGCTTATTTTTCTTACTAAATAAGTTTACCTTTTTTACTAAATAGATACTACAGTTAAACTTTTCTGTAAGAATCATCTTGGATTTTGACCAAATAGTTAATCAAAGTATCTATACAAATGGAAATACAAGTTATATTGTATATATATATGAAGGTTTCATTTTGTGTATTACAGCAACTTAGCGAAAAGTCAAATAGAGTTTTGGGTGACTGAGCTCAATTTTACACAGGACAGCCAGGTTTGTGCAACTATTCTTAAGAGAAATTTTGCAAAACGTTTAAAGACAGTATGTTACCAAACCTAGGTTTTATAACTCACATAACCACAATGAACATAGTCCAACTGACACAAAAGACTGCCAGACACTGTTTCCCAGCTAAAAATTTCATTAAAATTTTCCAACATCAGCAGAACCTCCTGCTACAGATAGCTATTTGTCGTGGTTTAAACCCAGCCACGCAGCTCATTCATTCACTCCCCCCCTTCCTCCCTTTTTCTTTCCTTTCCACCCCCGGAGGGATGGGGAGGAGAATCGAAAGAATGTAACTCCCATGTGTTGAGAGAAGAACAGCCTAGTAACTAAGGTATAACACAAATCACTACTGCTACCACCAATGATAATAATGATAAGGGAAATAACAAGGGAAGAGAATATAATACCACCTGCTGAAATGAGCCCAACCCCAGAAGAGAGCCTGTGCCCTTCCGGATAACTCCCAGTTACCTCCCCAGGCATGACATGCTGTGGTATGGAATACCTCTTTGGCTAGCTTGGGTCAGGTGTCCTGTCTCTGCTTCCTCCCGGCCTCCCCTCCTCCCTGGCAGAGCATGAGACTCAGAAAGTCCTTTGTCAGAGTAAACACTACTGAGCAGCAAGTAAAAACATCAGTGTTATCAGCTCTGTTCCCAGGCTGAAAATCAAAACACAGTGCTGCACCACTTCTAAGAAGGGGAAAAAATGACTGCTACTGCTAAACCCAGGACACTCTTTCATGAGGACAAGCTATTGTACACAAGGAACAAGCCCCAAAGAGACTGAAATTACAGTGAGCAAGAAACAGCGGTTCAAAATAAGAGTTCTACTTCAGACTGAAGCCAGTGGGTAGATTTGAGAGCTTTGACAAGTCCATTAATGTCATATATAATGCCTCACAATTAAACTTATTCAAAATGCAAAATGTATTTCTATTATCTCACATATATTTAAGACCTGATAAAAACCTCCAAATTTTTACTTATATTTTCCTGTGAAAGAACTTTTGTTGTCAGCAAATATCTTCACTTTTCACTTTGCTACACTGCACTCAGGGCTTTCAGTCTGCACCTGCTTGATCCATCCTTCAGAGATTGTATATTAAGCATTTTTTAGGAGCACCTGATAGAACACAATATTGGTCAGGTCCCCCATGAAGAGTTTGTACCAAAGAGAGCCCCAAAACAGTCAAGAATTCTGCAATGGAGAAATGGGAGGGGTGGGGGTGTGTGAGGATGCACATCAGCAAGTATCTGTGTGTTTATATGGAAGAAGCATTTCTCCCAGGGAATTTTAATCGGATGCTTTTCCTTCTTTCCTTTCCTTCCTTTTCTCTATTAAAATATGGACTTGCTGATGTCTCATATATGTTTCATAATAAATGGGGTTATGAATTTAGAAATCCAGAGGCAATGCCTGGAAAGGGATCTTTAACATTCAGATAGTATTCCAGCACAAATTGGACCATTTGTCATGCTTATTTTGGTGATATCATAATCTGTGTACAAAATAACTAAATCTCATTCAGGGATGAGTGCAGCATACTCCTACTGAATTATACGTAGTTCAAAGCCGGATTAAACTTCCCCTGTGGACTGAATGCCTACGAGATTTCTTGTCACTTCTCTGTGTTTTTCTACAAAATACCTACAAGAAATTCACATTTGTCACAAATAATCACATTCTTATCCATCACTGAAGCACACTGAAACCAATGGAACCCCAGACTAAAGCAGCATGGGTTCTTTCCTTCTGTATACACAAAAGTGTACCTAGAGGACTGAAAACATCTTTTATATCCCTAGGCAGACTTTGAACTGGTCAAGCTCTGGAGCTCCTTTTCCCAAGAGCTGCCTGTTCTTGCTTTCTCCGCTAGATGCTTCCATGAGAGCACACCCCAGTCACTGTATTTTCTGGAGAACACAGTTGTCTGACTGCGCTGGGTTTGGCTGTAACAGCTATTTTTCTCCTTAGTAGCTGGTACAGTGCTGTGTTTTGGATTTAGTCTAAGAATAATGCTTATTAGCACTGTTATCACACACCAATGTTTTAATTGTGGGTAAGTAATGCTTACCCTGATCAAGGACTTTTCAGTCTCATGTTCTGCCAGTGAGGAGGGGCACAAGAAGCTGCGAGGAAGCAGACACAGAACACCAGACCCAAACTAATAAAAGGGTTACTCCATATCACAGCATGTCATGCCCAGTGTATACACTGGAGGGAGCTAGCCAGAAGGCCCAAATAGCAGCTCGAGTAAGGCTGGGTATTGGTTGGCGGGTGGTGAGCAATTATATTGTACATAACTTGCATTTATTCTTTTTTCCCTTCCATTTTCAGTTTTATATTCTCACCCCTTGTTATTTCCCTTATCATTATTATGTTTATTTTTATATTCTAAAATTATTATTGGATTGTTATCTCAGCCCATGGGGTTTACATTCTTTTGATTCTCCTCCCCATCCTGCCCTGAGCTGAGGGGGAAGAAGGCAACAGAGCGAGTGAGAAGCTGCATGGGCCTGAGTTACCGGCTGGGCTTAAAATATGACACTGACTAGCAGAAGCACTATCTGAGACTGTATATTACAGCCATTGTTTTCCTGATCCAAAGTAACAGAAGAAAAACAGAAGCTCTAGTTCACCAAAACTGACTCCTCTGACTTCTGATAGATGAACCACTTTAACCTTTGGCAGCTCATAGGCAACCACTCAGTTTTCAAGGAACGCTAGTTAAATCAGTTTGACTGCCTAGGTGCCAGTCTGCTAAAAACCATCCTCTAAGAAAGCAAAATGACTAATAACTACTTAAACTTTATGGAACAAATCATCTTTCACAAAACCAGGTGTTCACCACAGAGCATTTTTAGGTGTACCGATTTGCCAAAATCTGCTCTCCTGAGGGAGGTAATATAACTATGTTATGTGCTGATTCTCATTGGCCATATTTTAAATGTGAGTTTATGCATACAGCAATCAGCATGGAAATGTTATTGTGAAATTTATAGCATACCCTTTTCAGTAAAACTACAGGCATAATAGTGAACCGTTTGTATTTCGACTGCTCCTGTCATCATTTCACAGTCTAAACTACCTGGTATAATTCTTTTCTGTGTTAATTTCTGGATTCAAGTCAGCAATTAAAAGATCACTTTTACCAATACAGGACCCACAGGCTGAACACAATGCTGTGGCATTGCTGGTATTCATACTATATGTAGTTTCCCAGGATCCTGTCTGAATTGATGACAGAAGAGGGTATATGACACATGCAAGAGATTCTCAGAAGAGTTTTCACATCAGGCACATAATATCCTCAGGCATCTTAGCACACGGGGATGTATGTAGGCAGCAGCATCCTTTATAGCTCAAATTTTAATGCAAGGCATGATAAGATAATCCAGTCTTACCTGAAAGCAAATGAAAAAATAAATACATTTCACACAGCACTACCTGAATACTTCAAATAAAAGAGTGTTTGAGGCAACTAGATAGCAAGGAAAGGCAAAGGCAACCTTTCTGAAGGCTTTCTTTACACAGAGGGGGGAAAAAATGGAGAAACTTTTGTGTTTGTTGTGTACAGAGCTGAAAAGGAAGAGTAAGAAGCCAGAAGTTTTTTAGAAGACTTTTCTGACACTCTGGGGAAAACTTAAAAAATCCTGCAGAAAAGAAAGGATTACAGTTTTACTGAAACTTACCACCCCTCCCCAAAGCACCAAACCAAACAATAAACTCCAACCTCGCCAGCGCCTGAAGTTTAACAGTACTGTAGGACTCCTGAAAAATTGAAGAAAGTTTTTATTTAAAGGACAAGTGAAATAGGAGGTTTACTGAAATCTTGAGAGAAAAGGATATTCTAGGACTGAACCCAGGCAAGAAATAAATCCTCCTAAAGGAATGAACCCAGGGATTAAATGCAGGAGAATGCAGATCTGAGTTGTGGTATATCAGCCATGAAAATATAACAGCCAAACTTATAAATTTAACCATTTGCCATAAGAAACATCATACCTGGGAGCAGCCTGTGACCTCCTCCATTCCTCATGTTCTTTCCAAGCCAGCTATGGATGAAAAGACATACAGTCTCCAAACTAATCTTAAGGTATCCTCTAAACTGTTACAATTAGCCATGTAGGTAGAGGCCATTTGTATTTATAATATATTTGCATTAATATAGCCAGAAAACATAGTGACAATCTAGCCTAAAATGTTCCTTGCTCATACTGAAAGGATCTGATGAATGTCTGTGAATACTTCAAGCACTGTTTTATTGTAAGATTAAATGATTCTTATTTGGATGTTTACTCTTTTTAAGAGTCATATCTGCTCACACTTAGCAAAATTATTCCCGTCAAGTCCAAGAACTCCATTTTCTGCTGGACTTGTCTGCTCTCATCAGCACCTCCTAATCAAGCTGCATTTCCTTGTGTTTTCTTGCAGTCCAAAACCTCATTTTCAAAATTACTTCCTTATACATAACTATTCATTAGGACTTCTGAATCATTTAAAGTAATAGACATTTTAGGAATAAAAGTATTTGCTTATTAGGGAGGCATTTATTAGCACCCTATGATGTAGAAAATTATAAAATTCACTAGTAAATTATAAAATTCTCCATGACGTATTATCATAAAGGATCCAAAACACTCTCTAAGTGGTGCTGTCTCAGGGATTTAAAAACCCTGGTGTCTCTGAAATGCACAAAACTACTACTTTCAACCAGTCATGTGAGGGAGAGGCTTGGTTTTGGCCTAGGACATGGAACTGCTGGAACAAGTCCAGAGGAGGGCCACAAGGATGATCAGGGGACTGGAGCACCTCCCGTATGAAGACAGGCTGTGAAAGTTCATCCTGGAGAAGAGAAGGCTGCGTGGGGACCTCATAGCAGCCTTCCAGTATCTGAAGGGGGCCTATAGGGATGCTGGGGAGGGACTCTTCATCAGGGACTGTAGTGACAGGACAAGGGGTAACAGGTTAAAACTTAAACAGGGGAAGTTTAGATTGGATATAAGGAGGAAATTCTTTCCTGTTAGGGTGGTGAGGCACTGGAATGGGTTGCCCAGGGGGGTTGTGTGTGCTCCATCCCTGGCAGTGTTCAAGGCCAAGTTGGATGAAGCCTTGGGTGGTATGGTTTAGTGTGAGGTGTCCCTGCCTGTGGCAGGGGGGTTGGAACTTGATAATCTTGAGGTCCTTTCCAACCCTATCTATTCTATGATTCTATGATTCTATGTGTACTACTTGACACACAACCTTTCATGTAACTCTAAATTTCCTCATCTTCATTTAAAGTTAGTATTTCCCATAAACTACACATCAAAAGTCTCCAAGGAGGTACGCTTCGAGTGGAATAGATGAATATTTATTACAGTAATTTGTTGTCCTGATGAATTTGGATCATGTAACAAATTAATTTCCATTTGGTGCAAGAGGTGCAAATACTCCAAATAATTTAGAAGGGTTTCAATGCCAAATCCAATCTGTTACACGAGAACCAGAATAGAGCAGAAATACAGAGAGGCCAGTGCCACCCAGAAGATACAGCTTTCTAGGAAGCAGTGTATCTAAAGCTTGCTGGAGCACATGGTACTAAAAGGAAGGAATGAAAATTGCATGCAGCTTCCTGTATTTCAAATTCTATCATTTGATGAAATATTTTATAGGAGTTTTTAATGTCCTGTAGTACTATTAGCAGGATTTTCTAATTATCAGTAGCTTTTAAATCCATCTATGGACAGCATAAACTTTCTTTTTTTATGAACAAGTTCACATTTAATTAGTTTATTGCGTGTGTTCACTTTATTTTCTGTAGAATTAATCCTCTACTTATTTTTTTTTCATATCAGCACATTTCAGTGCTAAGCTGCTATTTATAATGAGTCTGAATTATGACTTGATTTGGTTCCTTCAATTTATAAGTGCACTCCATATTAAAAATAATACTATGGTCACTTCAATTTTTGTTCAGATTTCTGGCACAACTCCAAAATAACAATTTATAAAACACTAAATGAATTACACATTTGGAACTTAGGTAAATGATATAAAGGAAACACAATTATGTACACTAAGCATCCATTTGCTCACATACAAAATCCATTACATCACTCATCACTACTGGAAATGCCTCTTCAGGAGAAAAATCCTGCCCTTACTTGAAGGCAGTGGTAGATTTCAGTGTGTGCAGAATTAGCAGTTTCTGAGAGGCAGTTCTCTTGTCTCCTGCACAAAAGTGACACTGAAGTTCATCTTTGAAATTTCTTAGCACTGTTGTGTATGCCCTTGGATTCAGTAGCTACATCATCTACAAAGCTAACAGAACAAGACTTGGCATTTTTGCGCTCTAAGTCAGAATCTGGTCTGATATTATGTTACCAAAGTTTCTTATATGTTTCTACTGAGACAGATCTCTGAATGTGTAATTGCTACAATTTGAGTTATATTTGCAACAACATGCAAAAATACCGGATATTTCCCTGGCTCCACTGAAGTCAGTGAAAATTTTGCATATTTGCTGAAGTCAGAATCCTTATTCATTGCATTACTATTCCAGATTTCAGTACAAAGCAGACATTTAAAATAGTATCAGTAAACTTCATACCAGAATCTGATGACTTCACAAACGTTAGACAGCTGTGATCCATGTTCCTGCTCTGGCCTCTGCAGCTTCAGTTTCAACCACATTGACTGTCAGTGTGTTAAGATCCTTCAGTTGCCTTTGTTTACTCTGTCTGTGACAAATCCCAAGGTTCTTAAGGTTCATCTAAAATATGAATTCAATAGCCTTTACAGTTCCTTAATTTTCTCAGAAGTGTAATTGTTAATATCAGACATCAATGTATAGGGAGTTGCCATCTAAGAACTATCATTTATATTTACTTCAATTTATTTTCATGTTCATACCAAACACAAGATGAATCAGTTATTCTTAATGCCACATTGACAAAACTTCTTTTGCACACTGCCGCTAAAACCTGTGTTTAAGTCAGCCTGTTGTACACCAGTGATCAGTTCTTTTTGCAATTCTAATAGACGGTTTTACATGTTGGCTACATTGTCCACTATTTAAGATAAGGCAACTCATACTCAGATTTATTTATTTATTTTTGTTCTCATCAGATTATAAATAAAGCTGGAGTAAATATGAATGCTAAAAGGAAACAGCTTGTACCATTCAGGTTTAAAATGAAGAAGTAAACACATGGAATTTACATTTTAGCAAATCTTTGCTAGAATTGTTTTATCAGCATTGAAGGTATTCTGAAAAGCAAGAAGTCTGTAGTGAATGTCTTACATTAATACAATCAAACTTTAAGTCATTCTGTAGTACATTAAAAGAACCCAAAACAACAAACAAACAAACAAACAAACAAAAAAAACCCAAACAGACAACTGTATGCTTAATCTTATTGCAATTTACAGCTTGAATTCTTGCCCTGATATGGTGTAAAACTTGAACAGAGGAGTGGGCAGGCACATTCAAAAGCACATGTAAAAGGAAATTTTTTGCCTTGCTTGAGTAATACATGGGAGCTGCTGTTATCCAGTGGATAGGCAATTACCCAGTTCTTGCCATGAGCAGACAAGAGGAAGACCTTTGAAGCTTATTAAGGTAATTCATTCCTCTGCTTGTTGATGTACAAAGACAACATGTTAGGTGTAGTTATACTATGGGAGATGAATGCAAAGACAGCAGCAGCCTCCTGGTGAGTGCTGCCTAGTATGGAGCATCCTTCCTCTTGTGTAGTGTGATTTCAGCATGGCAGCCCTCCCGCACCTGCCTTGTTCTGCTCCCAGGTCTCACCTTTCATACTTGGCACATAACCAATCAAAGTTCCTGGTCTTCCTTTACTTGGCCAGAGTCTCTCCAGCTGCAATTAAGAGAAGCAGTATTTTCCTCCGCCTAGACCAAACTGTACTTTGATATCTAATGAAAATAAGGATAGATCATCTCTAATAAACATGGAAGAAAACTGCGCCTTTGTATTGCACAGCTGTCAAGCCATCACAGACAATAGGAAAAATGTACTGGTCAAAATACATATGTCTAAGTTTACCTGAAAATGATAAAGTCTGGCCAACTTGCTATGAGGTTTTTAGAAGGAATATCAATAATTCTGTAACAAATTAACTATTAAAATTAATTTTAGATTAGATGGGAGATTCACTCTTACCTGATATGGGAGTTCTCAGGTTTATACATTACAGGGAGAAAGAGGGTGAGATAAATATATTATTTCTTTAACACTTTTTAAATTCCCTGCTAGATTTGCCAAATGGTTTCACTGTTGCTAACACTGACACTAATTTCACTAAATATTCTTTCAGAGAAAAGCTACATGATAAGCAACTTATTTGCAATAACTCTCTGATCTTTATTACAGCTGTCAGGCGCTGCTGAAATTATAGCAACAGCGGACAAAGACGTTGCCAGAAGTATGTGAATCTGATATTTTAACTTCTAATACTTAAGATGTATCTCCAACACTTTGAGCCTACTGTGACATAAATTTTCGACCACTTAAAAAGAATTTTGACTATAAGTCTTATTCCACTGCAGATGATGGAGTGAGCAATTCAAATTCTCTGATGAACTGTTCCAAGTTGTTTGGCCTTCAGCCAGAAATGACAGCAGCCCTTTGATTTCACATTCCTTTACCTGTCTGCTGTAAAAACCACAGTTTTAGAAACTGTCAAAGTCAACTTTCTTCTGAGCATCCCAGCAGCCATAATAGGACAGAAGGCATCACTACATCAGTGAGCAGCTGAAGCGAATACACAGTGCCTGTGTTTGCCTGTTGAAATATAACATAGTTAATGTGACATAACTTTTTATAATACAGCCATGCTGTACATCAGTTGGAGTTTGAATCAGCTGAGAAAGGTGGAAAATAAGTACCTTCGGGCTCAATTTTTATTTAGGGAAATTAACCACATTTTCTTAACATTTCTGATAGTCTAGTTGTCTTAGACAGAGAAGGTGTATTAATAAACAAACTAGACATCTGGATGGAATATCACATGATTCAAGACAAGAGTATTTACTATTCTGATTACCATTCCCTTTCTAAGTCTATTCTTATAATATAAAAAAACCCCAACCTATCAACTAATACGAAACAACCCAAACTCCAAAAAAACAGAAAAAACCCCACAAACAAATGCTAAAGCTCTGAATCACAGGAAATTAGGAAAGAAGAGACAGGAACTGTTTTTCTGGATAAGATACAGTTTAACAGTCTCCAAGATTCCCTGTTGCAGGTGCACATTGCCAGACAACTCTTATCATTAGGAATCATGACAGCTGTTAAGGAATAACTGGATCTGCTATAAGCAAGAAAAGGGAAGATATATCAAATGTTTGCAGAAGTATGATGGTCAAGAACCGAACACTTACATATTACGGAAGTTACCCTGAAATACTTGTCTATCAGTAATCACACTGCTTTAAAGCGCAACATGGCTGTCTAGGGAGCTTGTGGAATCTCCCTGGCTGGAGAAACTCAAAACCTGCCTGGAACTGTTCCTGTGTAACCTCCTCTAGATGGCCCTGCCTTGGCAGGGTGGTCCGACTAGACAATCTCCAGATGTCCCTTCCAACCCTAATGATTGTGTGATTCTGTGATAGGTCTAGCTTATTTATAATTTGAGCTCTGACTGATCTGTGTGTTGCATAAAATAATTCTTTGTAAAACCCCAAATCTTGCTACAGTGAGCTATTGCAAGTTACCACAATGCTCCCCCAAAAGAGAATTTAATGCAACTGAAATCTTTACTGTATCTTCAGAGTCACTGTGTTGTAATTATGAAGGTTGAGAAATGCTCACATAAACCTTATTGCATGTATAACCTTTGACAAAATTATAGCAGTAAAAAGCCTTGCGAAACAACACTAAGATTGACTGATACAGGCAAACATATTCTTCAATTTTCCTCTGCTATGATGAACTTCAATTTTGGACATTACTAAAGGATGTATATAGATAAGTATGAATCATGTGTAACTGAATTATTGTTATTTCTATTACGTTATATAACAAAAATAGCTGGTGTTTTTCTTACAGACTCCTTAAAAATAGTCAAAAAAAGCCCTGAATGTAGAAAGTTCTTTCTGGTACTGGTCATACCAGACTATAGTAATCACAGACTTGTTGCTTTAAGTGAGAAGTGGTTTTGTGAAGCATTGCAGTGATGAAACATGATGGGTATTGCTGTGTAAATATACTACTAGACTAGATCATATACTAATATGAAAAGATTGTTGCACTGAAGATTCTCTTTTGGCTATAACATTGCATTACTGTATTGCTAAATTATAATTAAAAAAAAAAAAAAAATAATCCCTGCATGTGTTCCATTCCCTTTTAAGTCCTGTCTCAAAGGATAAAGAAAAGCATATTTTTAACTCCTAGTCTGAATTTTTTATTATATTTGTTAATTCAAACCACAGATTTCTGTCAAAAATAACCACTTCTAATTAAGCTCTGGAAGTGATTTCTGCAGAAGCTACATTTATCTGCTGTACACTTATGGATATTTATTTTATGGTTCTTGGGTTCCTCTGGGCTATCAACTTACGTAATTGAATTGCATTTTTTTCTAAGTGATCACTGCTAACTGTTGTTCCTGCATGACATAATGTTTTTCAATGATATAATTTCAAAGTTTAGTGCATTTTGAAAATATAATTAGTTATCTGAAAATATGCAGACACATGCAAAATTAAAAATGCAAAATATAATCTACTTTTTCATCTTCAGTTTAAACATATTATTTGTTTAAAAAAACCCACAAACCAAAATAAGTAGTTAGAGTATAATTTCGAACAATATTTTTACTTTCAAATGCAAGGTGTCTTACAAAATCAAAAAGCAGAAAAATTGCCAGTTGCCACTTACTTGACTTCTTAGTAGATCCTCCAAAAACTTTCTACCTCCAGCCTGATAAACTTGAAACCTCTCTCCTTGTAGCCAATAGCTGAAAAGAAAAAGAGCTGCTTAACTTTGCATATGTTCTACTAGTATAATCAAAGTGAGTTATTTGCTATTTAGGGTTTGTCATTGTTAAACTTGAATGACAGCATAAACAGTATGGAATTTATTTATGAGAAGTGAAATTTGGGGAAAATTCTGAAGATTCCATTTCCAAAGAACTCTGAATAGATAAATTTTTGGCACTATTTATTGATTTAAAAATGTTTTTTAAGAAACAGAGCTAAAAACATTTGAGTTACTTCAATAGTTCCATTTGATGATTGAAATGTTACTTTTAGCATACAAAAATCACAGTGAAAAAATATGACATCTAAAGTAGCATGATCACTAAGAATTAGAAAAAATGTATACAGACATGGCAATTCTCTTAAAATAGAAAAACCTAAATACTGGGGGTTTTAATAAAAACACCTGTATTTTGAAAAAGAACGTTTTTCATTGGAAAAAAATCTGGTACATTATTGACTGACAATAGTCTTAAAATAGAACCCTTCAATATTCTCTATTTTTCAGACAAAAAAACAGGAAAACCCCCACATATATTTGTCAGAAAGCCCAAGTTATTCTATATCAAAACAAACCACAGATAACTGATTTTGCTCCTAAACAGGTGAATTTTATTTTAAGAACCTTTATGGTGTTAAAAAGCTTAAATTCTCTTTTTGGGGGGCATTGTGGTAACTGTAACAAGATTTGGGGTTCTACAAAGAATTATTTTATGCTACACATGGACCAGTCAGAGCTCAAATTATGAATAAGCTAGACCTATCACAGAATCACACAATCATTAGGGTTGGAAGGGACATCTGGAGATCATCTAGTCCGACCACCCTGTCAAGGCAGGGCCATCTAGAGTGAGGCCTTGGTTGGCATGGTTTAGTGTGAGGTGTCCCTGGGGCTGGACCTAGATGGTCTTAAAGTCCTTTCCAACCCTAACTATTCTATGATTCTATGATTTTTTGCAGATACCTAGTTCTTGACAAATATTTTTACTCATTTGCCAGTTAGAAAAATATAATCATCTCTGTCATAAAATTAAAAGACTAGGTAGACTTATTCTACCACCTGCAAAACTCAGCATGTCTTGCGTCAGCATATAACATGAGGATTATGCCTTGGGTATGTATACATTTTGATCCAGATATAAACAAATTACATGGTTGCTGTTTTTGCCTGATCCACAGAGCCAGGAAGATGAACATCTTTGAACCAAAGGGCTGCCAGATCTGTTGAACTCTGAAGTCAGCAGTCTGTGCACCTGATACTTGCGAATGCTGCATACCCTTTACATGTTTTCCTGCCTGTTCACCTCTGCTGACACAGCAAACTATTATGAACTTCCAGTGGACAGAGGTATTTTATACTTGAGTGCTTAAACCAACTAAGATAATTTCTTATGTGTTGAGCTTCAAGTCTTCAGTTATTACAAAACTCAGAAAACAACTACCTTTCCACTTAGACACCATTTGTACCTTGCCTATTAGAAGCTGTACATTATATCAGATCGATAAATGTCTATACATATACTATTATTTCCAGATGATGCAACAATTGGTGGGGGTTTTATTCTTCTTTTATTTTCTTAGGAACATGCCAGCAGCATCAGACAAAAAAAATGCATACAAATGGTGGTTGTTGCCCACCATGAAACTTGCGGACAGCCATTGTGAAAAGTCCAAAGGCCATATGTTAAATTACTGACATTGGTTTTGTAACACCTTCTTTACAGGAGATTTCTGATTCCAAGAATAGGCTAATTCCAAGTGTTTACTAGAACATCATGGCAAAAATGCTCTGCATCTTTTTTTTTCTTTGTGTCACACTCCAGATGAGCTAATATTACAATCACCTTACTGTTTGCTGATGAATTTGCTGTTTTAAACAGTGAGAAAGATGGACATTTCTTTCTAGCATTCCAAGAAAAATCAACGCAAGGTGATGGCTAAGGCTTTATAATAAAGATGACAAACATACATATACAGTCTTGACTGCTTTCCTGAAATGAGCCTATATATTTCAGAAATATGACAAACTAAAATTCTATTTGACACATATGATAATAACATAAGATATAGAGATAAATTATCTTTCATGCAGTATGCAATATATCTCAAAGTGCAGTACATTTCAATAAATTGCAACATATCTGTACACATTTTTTTTCCAGTATGTGATAAAATACTGTATTTTTCAACTTGGTTCAATTTTCTCTAGGTTGCTACCAATAAATTGATTAAATGAACATCTATGCTGTAAATAAAATAGTGCTAGTGTATTCACAGTTGTTTTGTGATGGAAAACAATTTGTTTTATTTCCATTTCCCCACCTCCAGATCAGTATGCAGTACAATATTAAGGCTTTTAGTACAAAATCATTGAAGTAGGTTTTTAGACAATTTTCAGTGTAATCTCAGATCCAAAACATACTTTTTGTTAGTCTTTATGCAGGTTTTGGAAGACTGAATTGGTTGTATTAGTGAAATATGAACAACATTATTTAAAAATGACCTCTCTTCCTGAAATTGTAAACAAAATAGCTCTTTTCAGCATTTAGCTAAACAATAACAGCATGCTGTATTTACCATGTCAGGCCATTTTTAATGTTTATACAGCATCTATTATAATGAG
Source organism: Lathamus discolor (assembly GCF_037157495.1). Taxonomy (NCBI): domain Eukaryota; kingdom Metazoa; phylum Chordata; class Aves; order Psittaciformes; family Psittacidae; genus Lathamus; species Lathamus discolor. Next base: position 126,026,911 of record NC_088884.1, on the reverse strand, counting down.
GCTCTAGTCCTGACTCGATCCTCTAAATTCTACTCAATAGAAAAAAAAAATAAAAAATAATGACTATATTAATTTTCTTTTTAGTAATCCATGGACCCAGTAATTCAACCAGAACAGCTGGCATTCTTACTTCACTTATCAGCAAAAACCAAATAAGCAGACTGTTATAATGAGATCTCATGATATTAAAACATCATTACAGTTATGGGAGTTACTGTTATGCGCATGCTGTAGAATAAAACATTTCAAAAACAAATTATGAACTAAATAAAGCTATGTAAGATTACAAAATCAAATACTTTGTGATCCATTGATCAAATAATAATTATTTTACTCTGAGGCTAAGAATCATTCTGCCATAAAGGGCACCTTCGCAACTTTGAAGACTTCTTTTGTTATCTTTTTTTCCTTTTCCACACACTATGGTTATGGATGACTTGCCTCTGTAAAACCAAGGCAAGATTTCCTCACTTTTAGTGATGAGATATGAGTAGTCAGTATGACTTTACCATACTGCTGCAGTAACTAGGGACTGTTGTGGTCCCAGTGTACTATCATACAGTCTTTAGTATGATCAAAGGGGTTCTCTAGTTATTTGCTATTTCATCCTAGGATACAAACTTTACTTCGTACACTACAGTAAAAGATCATTTTTCCTAATAATTTCTGTGTTTTATTCTCCTCTTCTATAATATATAAAATATAAGTGCTACTTTTCTGGAGATGCTAAACATATTGATTGAATCACAGGGAATTTTAATATCAAACATTTCTCTGTATATTTCTACGTGATTTCTCACTGCTGTTTTTATTTCAGAAACCCCTTTGTAGGTCTGTTGCTCCTCACACTTTTAGTGGGAAGATTTTTCTATCCAGAATTGTTTCCTCTGTGTTAAACGACCCGGGAGGTAGCTGCCTTCATACAACGAACAAACAGTTTCATGTCAGCTTGAAGGTTTGCTTTTTATCTTCTTCCTAACTGGTCACCAAGGGCCAAGCAATGCCTAAATGAAGCATCAGTGCTAATGCAACTTAAATATTTCAAGCGGAATAAACAAGACAGCACTGAATACTGAATCAATACTATTTGCCTATAGTTAAACTTCCTCACTGTTTCCCAAAGAGACCATACGACTTGTATGACTGCCTCTTCAGTTATTCCTGGAAATAATTGTAATCTCCAGAATTATGACATTAACACGTAAACACAGAAACAGAAAATTAAAGTTCTGTAAGGGGAAAAAGAATATTTTGATAAGCAGTACTTTTTTCCAATGACCTCATGTCGTGGTTTAAACCCAACCATAAACCTTGTTCACTCACTCCCTCCCCCTTCTTGCCCTCCCCCTGCTCCTGGAGGGATGGAGAGGAGAATTGAAAAGAATGCAACTCCCATGGGTTGAGATAAGAACAGTTTAGTAACTAAGGTATAACACAAATCACTACTGCTACCAACAATAATAATAATGATAAAAGAAATAACAAGGGGAAAGAATACAACACCTCAACACCAGCTGACCAATAACTTGCCCCACTCCCCCCAGCCGAGCACCAACCGATACCTCGTCCAACCCTGCAGTCCCTCTAGCCCTTCCGGGTAACTCCCAGTTACATCCTGGGCATGACGTGCTGTGGTATGGAATACCTCTTTGGTCAGTTTGGGTCAGGTGTCCTCTCTCTGCTTCCTCCCAGCTTTCCCTCCTCCCTGGCAGAGCTTGAGGCTCAGAAAGTCCTTGGCCAGACCAAACATTTGAGCAGCAACTGAAAACATCGGCGTTATCAGCACTGTTCCCAAGCCAAAAAATGAAAACACAGCACTGCACTAGCTACTAAGAAGGAGAAAAATGACTGCCACTGCTTAACCCTGGACACCTCAACAACACTTCTTAGTATAATCCCTCCAGTGTTTACATAAAAGTATTCTGATCCTTCATCTAATTGTGAATTACACTGAAGGTCATGATTTAACCATGTGAGGGTAACTAGGAGGCAGGAACTTTTAAGAGGGGGAGAAAAAATAGGCAGGTTGAACTCTAGAATTGTCATCGTATCATTTCTAAAAATCCCTGAAGCATAGAGAAAGAGAATGCATTTGTGACTAAGTTTAGGTCTACATCCACATGACAAAAGGAGCCTTAAAACTGTAATATTAGATTACATTTTCTATCTTTAATTTCTCTTCCTTTGGATTAATCCAGCATTTCAGCAGGTTGTTGGTTATACTAACTACTTCCTGACGACAGAAGAATGATGACTCCATGCGTAACAAGTCTGATGGCTGAGCACATAAAATTAAAGATCCATCTACCACAAAAGAGAGTTAGTATTTTGTTAGACCTGATGCAGGATAAACTATGAATAAGTTTTTTTCCATCTCTTAGGAACCCCAAACACTCCTTGCTCTAGAAATTTTCTCTCTGTGACAATGGATATACTGTGTGTTCCTACAGGTGTGGGTGTTCCATTATATTTCATTCTACATTCACACTACAAAACTATATTGTTTTTGCAAACTATATATTTCTGAACGTATCTATCACATAATTCTAGCTGAACCAAGTCTACAGGGAATGAAATAGGGATTTGCTTTACCTCAAACCACAGAATCTCTCCGTTAACAGCTAAGCACCAACTTTCTCAAGCAAACCTTGGATTGACAGGACCCATGGAAGCTTCAGATCAGATGATGTTTCTTTTTAATCACAATCTGTACTTTTGAATATAATCCCAGTTTTCACCTCTTCTTTATGCCTAGCAGCACAGGTGGATGTCAGGTCTAGGTAAAACTGCTGCAGTACATATTGCGGGACGGAGCATTATACCAAATAAAAACCAGAACAGCATTTGCTGCCGCTATAATCATTCAACAACTAGAAAAGATTCTACAGATTCTAGCTGCACCCACTTTCCAGACTGCTAGAAATAATGCTGGCAAATACAGCAATTACGCAATTTTGGGTTAAGTAAGAGCATGCAATTAGTGTTACAATCCAGAACTGGTCAAGTCTTACTTCATTATTTTGAAAAAAAATGAATAGGGTGTCATTTCCTATTGAACACACTGGGAGCAAAACAGCTGTAAGAAAAACTCCTTCCTCCTTTCAACTCCAGTGGAGGATTTGGTTATATAAAACCAGAGAACTCTCCCTTTCTTCCTTTAATATTTTAAGTATGCATCAAAATACCTCTTTATCCTTCATTGCCAAGCTTTCTGTAAAACTTCAAAAGATTGATACCATATACACCAAAACAACTGCTTATTACACTGATCAGCACTGTCTGCTGGCCTTCATTTTCGTCTATTCATATGCCTTGTCCATCCTATAGACCATGTTTCTGTTCTCTGTTTATAGAGCACTCCCCACACACAACATATCCCATGTTCTACGTCAGAAGAAACAACAAAATGGAAACTACAATGGGGCCCACTACTTTCTTACAAGTACTAGGAATTAAAACCTGGATGAGTTGGCATTAATAAAACATTTGTCAACTTGTTTGTTAGAGGGGGCCAACAAGAAATCTGGAGAGGGACTTTTTACAACGCCATGTAGTGATAAAACAAGGGGGAACAACTTTAAGCTGAAAGAGGATAGATTTAGATTAGACATTAGGAAGAAGTTACTTACTATGAGGGTGGTGAGACACTGGAAGAGGTTGCCTGGGGAAGTTGTGGATGCCCCATCCCTGCAATTGTTCAAGAACGTGCTGGATAAAAGGAGGTGATCTTGCCCCTCTGCTCTCATGAGAACTCACTTGAAGTATTGTGCACAGTTCTGGTGTTCTCAACATAACAAGGACATGGAACTGTTGGAACAAGTCCAGAGGAGGGCCACGAGAATGATCAGGGGGCTGAAGCACCTGCCATATGAAGACAGGCTGAGAAAGTTGGGGCTGTTCATCCTGGAGAAGGCTGCATGGAGATCTCATAGCAGCCTTCCAGTATCTGCAGGGGGGCTGTAAGGGTGCTGGGGAGGGAATATTCATTAGAGACTGTAGTGATAGGACAAGGGGTAACAGGTTAAAACTTGAACAGGGGAAGTTTAGATTAGATATAAGGAAGAAATTTTTTACTGTGATGGTGGTGAGGCACTGGAATAGGTTGCCCAGGGAGGCTGTGATTGCTCCATCCCTAGTGGTGTTCAAGGCCAGATTGGAGAAAGGCTTGGGTGACATGGTTTAGTGTGAGGTGTTCCTGCCCATGGCAGGGGGGTTGGAATTAGGTGATCTTAAGGTCCTTTCCAACCTTAACTATTCCACGATTCTGTGGATGGGTTTTTGAGCAACCTGATCTAGTGGAAGGTGTCCCTGGGCATGGCAGGTGAGTTGGAACTAGATCGTTAAGGTTCCTCACCCCTAACCATTTTGTTATTTTAATACTAGATGATGAATAAATAGCAAATACAATGTATATAAGAAACAATCTGAAGAAACACCAGTAAAAGCATCATGATGAACTAGAAATATTCATATAAAAATACTATGTTGTGAAGTTTAACTCATATGCGTAAACCTAAATTCTTCTAAATTCTCCTAAATAATGCAGCTAGCCTTATTAAACAAATTCAGTCTACTTATAAAAATGAAATGACAGTACATATAACCAAAGCTTTTCAAAATTAAAACTACTAACTTGCATAGCCCTTTTAATCTACTGCACCAACAGATTACAATGATTCCTTTAGTTGGTTTCTCTGGCCCTTATCTGAAATCTAGTATGTATTTTCCACAGCCAGAATAGAATCAGCTGGTGTAGAAGTCACAGGAAAATCCTATTAGGTTCTTCTGTTTTTTGCTTTTTTTGAGGGACAGATTTTATCATAGAAATTCTGTTCAGATGGCTGAATGGCATCTATTCCCTGGTCTTACCCAAGGCAGAAGCTGACCGTTAATGCTCTGCAAGCCTTGCTTCATGATCATTAATTTGACACAGCACTCCTCTGAGTTCTGTTCCAATTCAAAACTTTTACTAGGGAAGTTTGTGCTCAGTGAAGTGAGGAACATAGTTAATTTTTGATTATTTATATCATACCCAGTGAGAAATATATTAATAGCATTAGTGTGGTTCAGTCATGATTTATTTCTTTTTCTCAGAAGCAGATTCTCTTTCCTTTTGAAGAGGTTTAATAAAAATTAGACTGACACATTTATACAAGCAACATTGAATGTCACAGCATCCCTGATTAAACATTTAGGGTGGCATGTCAAATTCTTGGCAAAGTCTAGAATTGCTCCAATTTTCCAGAAGGGATTGGCATATACATAATGTCACCATTTATCACAAAGCTGCTGAGCTGCATTTTTAATGACAAAGAAATCTTTTACTGTGGTCATTCTACACTGTGAATATTTACATAGTATTTAAATAAATACTAAAATTTAAGGTGAACCATAATTTGACCAATTGATTGTGAGTTTTAGAGTCCCACTTAGCAATAAATTTAATGTGTTAATCCTATAAAAACAAGCGCTCAGAAACATAAAGACAGGTTTCTATTCATAGAAACTAATGTTCAAAATATCTGCAAGATATTTTTCTTTATGATTATATCACACAAAATAGTGACAACCAGAGTAGAGGCAGTGTAATTTCTTCCAATCCACTCCTGATGTCACGCATAACTTTCCAAAATTTCTCTCACAGCTTTGTGTTTTATATGAAAAAAATCAGAATTCATATTTAAACTGAACATCAATGATATTTTAAAAAAAGTCTTCATGTTTTTCAATTGTGCAGTCACTGCAGTGATTTGACTATATAAATAAGTATATTCTTATATAAATAAGAATATTCATCACTGAATCAAATTCTTCCATTTTTGGACACTGTTTCTCTTTTAAAGAAATATTCAGGCAATTCAGGCAGGTAAGGTGTAACTTCTTAACTCTTGCCATTATTCACTGTCCTTAATATCACAAATAACTCCTTTTATATAGGCCAAAGATTTATAAAATTTTTTCACTTATCTATTCAGATATGTGGCCAAGTGACAAAAGTGATCAGTCCCTTTGAGGCAGAGAGATTTAGAGTATCTACAGATACCAATGACTGTAAAAACATATGCTTGAAGATACATTGGTGTCGTGGTTTAAACCCAACCACAAACCTCTTTTACTCACTCCCCCCCTTCTTGCCCACCCCCTGCTTCTGGAGGGACGGAGAGGAGAATCAAAAAGAATGCAACTCCCACGGGTTGAGATAGGAACAGCCCAGTAACTAAGGTATAACACAAATCACTACTGCTACCACCAATAATAATAATGCTAAAGGAAATAACAAGAGGAAAGAATACAACACCTCAACACCAGCCGACCAATAACTCACCCCACTCCCCCCAGCCAAGCACCGACCGATACCTCGTCCAACCCTGCAGTCCCTCTAGCCCTTCCGGGTAACTCCCAGTTACCTCCTGGGCATGACGTGCTGTGGTATGGAATACCTCTTTGGCTAGTTTGGGTCAGGTGTCCTGTCTCTGCTTCCTCCCAGCCTCCCCTCCTCCCTGGCAGAGCATGAGGCTCACAAAGTCCTTGGCCAGACCAAACATTCGAGCTGCAACTGAAAACATCAGCGTTATCAGCACTGTTCCCAGGCCAAAAGATCAAAACACAGCACTGTACTAGCTCCTAAGAAGGAGAAAAACTGACTGCTGCTGCTCAAACCAGGACAATTGGAGAGTGAAACAATCTGTACTAGTCACTTTAAAAAGCGTATGGCCAGGTTTTTCACTAATAGCACAGATTCCTGATTACTACTTCTCTGAGTAATGTTTAGATTTCACTACTGTATGTGAAAAACGGTATGCAGCATAACTCTTCAGCAGCTTTAAAGGTGCTGGTTTTCTTATTTGGACCTCCAAGTGGTATACTTTTACTCTTTTGAGCACAATTACATAAGAAAAGAGGCACTTGAATAAAATTGCTGAGCTCAAAGTTTAATTCAAGTCTTATTCTGCATGTACACTATACTACAGTAACACCTTGGCTTCAAAATACAGTAACTGTTCTACTCAAGGTTACATCATTCCTTAATTTAAGGAATTTATAAAAATAGTGCTTTGGAAGGCAGCAGTAGAGTGTACAGGCATATCCTCTTGCATGTATCCCGATGGGTCCAGGGTATTCTGTATTCAAAATTCTGTATCTTCCAACCATTTATTTACTATTCAATTGCACAAAAGTATAAAAGAAGGTAAAAGGAACAACGAAGCATATCTATTATTTTTACACTGAATGAAGCATCAGAAATGCACTTTAGGTTATCACAATTTCAGTGGAAGTTATCTAGATGGCAGAGTGCATCCATCACAAAGACTTGCTGATCTGTAGGAGGAAAGCCTGCTGGAACACTTCAGGATCTAAGTTTCCAGTTTATTCCTGGAAATTAGAATCACAGAATCATAGAATAGTTAGGGTTGGAAAGGACCTTAAGATCAACAAATTCCAACACCCCTGCCATGGGCAGGGACACCTCACACTAAACCATCTCACCCAAGTCTTCGTTCAACCTGGCCTTGAACAACGCCAGGGATGGAGCATTCACAACCTCCCTGGGCAACCCATTCCAGTGCCTCACCACCATCACAGTAAAAAATTTCTTCCTTATATCCAATCTAAACTTCCCCTGTTTAAGTTTTAACCTGTTACCCCTTGTCCTGTCTCTACAGTCCCTGATGAAGAGTCTCTCCCCAGCATTCCTACAGGCCCCCTTAAGGTACTGGAAGACTCATATGAGGTCACCATGCAGCCTTCTCTTCTCCAGGATGAACAGCCCCAACTTTCTCAGCCTGTCTTCATACAGGAGGTGCTCCAGTTCCCTGATCATTCTCGTGGCCCTCCTCTGGACTTGTTCCAACAGTTCCATGTCCTTCTTATGTTGAGGACACCAGAACTGTGCACAATATTCCAGGTGAGGTTTCACAAGAGCAGAGTAGAGGGGCAGGATCACCTCCTTTGACCTGCTGGTCACACTCCTTTTGATGCAGCCCAGGATCTGGTTGGCTGTCTGGGCTGTGAGCACACACTGCTGGCTCATGTTAAGTTTCCTATCAACCAACACCCCCAAGTCCTTCCCAACAGGGATGCTCTAAATCTCTTCTTTGCCCAACCTGTACTTGTGCCTGGGATTTCTCCGACCCAGGTGTACGACCTTGCACTTGGCATGGTTAAACTTCATGAGGTTGGCATCAGCCCACCTCACAAGTGTGTCAAGGTCCCTTTGGATGGCATTCCTTCCCTCCAGCTTATCAACTGAACCACACGGCTTGGTGTCATTGGCAAACTTGCTGAGGGCACACTCAATCCCACTGTCCATGTCAGCGATGAAGACGTTAAACAAGACCGGTCCCAACACCGATCCCTGAGGGGCACCACTCGTTACTGGTCTCCAGCCGGACACTGAGCCATTGACCACAACTCTTTGCCTGCTGCCAGCCAGCCAGCTCTTTATCCACTGGAGTGGTCCACCTGTCAAACTGATGTCTCTCCAATTTAGAGAGAAGGGTGTCGTGTGGGTCAGTGTCAAACACTTTGCACAGGTCCAGGTAGATGACATCAACTGCTCTACCCCTGTCCATCAGTTCTGTAGCCCCATCATAGAAGGTCACAAAATCAGTCAGGCAGGATTTCCTCTTAGTGAAGCCATGCTGGCTGTCACCAAGCACCTTGTTGTTTGTCGTTTGCCTTAGCATGCCTTCCAGGAGAATGTGCTCCAAGATTTTGCTAGGTACAGAGGTGAGGCTGACTGGTCTGTAATTCCCCAGGTCATCCATTTTCCCCTTCTTGAAAATGGGGGTTAGATTTCCCTTTTTCCAGTCGTCGGGAACTTCACCTGACTGCCATGATTTTTCAAATATGATGGCCAGCGGCTTAGCAGCTTCATTTGCCAGCTCCTTCAGGACCCGTGGGCGGATTTCATCAGGTCCCATGGTCTTGTGTGCATTCAGGTTCTTAAGATGATCTTGAACCAGGTCCTCTCCTGCAGTGGTCCTAGGGTCTTCATTCTCACAGTCCCTGCATCTGTCTTCCAAGACATGAGTGGTGTGGTCAGAGCATTTACCAATGAAGACTGAGGCAAAAAAGTCATTAAGAACCCCAGCTTTCTCTGAATCCAGTGTAGCCAGTTCTTCTGATAGCTTCCGGAGGGGACCCACGTTGTCCCTAGTCTGTCTTTTATTCTCTACTTACCTATAGAATCCCTTCCTGTTATCTTTCACATCCCTAGCCAAGTTTAATTCTAACTGGGACTTAGCTTTCCTAACCTGGTCCCTAAGCTTCCTGGACAACATCCCTGTATTCTTCACAAGACACCTGTCCTTGTTTCCACCTCTTATAAGCCTCTCTTTTCCCTCTAAATTTCCTCAGCAGCTCCCTATCCATCCAAGGAGGTCTCCTGGCCCTCCTGCTGCACTTCCTTCTAGTCAGGACACAACACTCCTGAGCTTGTAGCAGGTGATCCTTGAATATTAACTAACAGTCTTGGGCCCCCCTGCCCTCTAGGTCTATATCCCATGGAACCTTACCAAGCAGGTTCCTGAAGAGGCCAAAATCTGCTCTTTTGAAGCCCAGGGCAGTGAGCTTGCTGCACACTTTTCTCACTGTCCTGAGGATCACAGACTCAATGATCTCATGATAGCATTTCCCAGAGAAGATCGAATCTCTTCATGAGCTTGACCATTTTGCCAGTAGAACAAGGATATTTCTGCTAATGTTGAACAGTCTTAGGCATATTATAATAAATAAACGTCACGGATGAGTTTCAAATATCTCATATTTGATTTTAGTTTTGGGAATGCACTTATGTGAACTAATAAGAGTTGCATAAACCTAAAAAAGAAATTAGAATAATATTTGAAACCCACTTAGAACAATTATACCCATCCTGTGGACTTCTTTGGGTTCCAGGACTGATGCTTCAGGTATTAATGAAGGAGCTGATCTCAGAAAAGCCTCCCATTCATTTCCCTTGTACCCTCATCTGTCACCTTTGCTCCTCTTCTCCTGAATGCATGTTGTTTGTATCGCCTATAAAGGCATGATGCCAAACCAACACTCCAGTAAGATGCATTTGTTCCACTGAAAACCATCTCAAAGGAAGGACTTTTCATTATCATGAAAGACTCAAAATAATAAAAATGAAATCCTCACAGTTAGTTCAAATGGCTTGTTCTGCTTAAAATACTTTGGTGGCTACGGGAATGTCTGTATGCACTTTGGAAGTACAGTTTAGGAATATAGTCTCAATGCAGAGAAAAAGTTTCTTTCTAAAGCAATTTCTAATGTTTTCTAATGCAAATTTTTAATAGACTTTGAAGTCTCACTGGTTTGTGGAATACTTACAGAGCTCTGGTAAGCAGAATTTCTCCTATACAAAAATTAAGTAAATTTTTCTTCTACTTAGAGTCAAATTGATGCCCGTCTTCATAGAGCTCAGTTGTCCTTGTGGCTGATGTATCTGGAAAGCTGTGGGTTATGAATTTCAGGACAGGACTCAGGCAGGCCTATGTTTAGAGCTGACCTTCCAAGAAGGGAAATAAAGACAAAAAAACAGTGAAAAAGAATACCCAAGCTTTTTCCTAAATCAAATGGTCAAACTACTGAAGTAGTAATATCGATCATCTACTGAGCTGGAAGACAAATCCTTTCCTCACTCATGTACCATAAACTATTGCAAATATAACTTAGATCACACCTTTTCAAGATAATGTTATTGTAGTTTAGTTTCCTAAACTAATGCTAAATCCTTAATGATTTACTCTGTGTTAACTGCATAATGCCATAGCGTCTCTAGTTTTAATCTGCAGCACACCAAAGCAGTTATAACTACTGGTAGCTATATACTGTAATATAGAATTGCAGGAATTATCAACAGCTATGTGGTATATAACTTGCAGTGTTACCTGATAACTCTGATGGTGCAGCTCTAACAGCACAGATGTCTCTTCCTTTCTACTAGTGTTCCAGAAGTATTCCTAAAGGAAAGTGAGTAGGCTAGCCCTACTGGGCTGCCTCTCAGGAAACGCATCCCAGGTGCTTTATGTTCCCTGTTTGTCTCTGATGTTTAGGTTGATAAGATGTCTGATACGGTCACAGAATCTCCGTATTTACTGAACTATTGCTGTGCTTCCTAAAAATCAGACCTTCATGGAGCATGAAAGAAGATACAGATTAGCTGGGACTGAATGATCCTATTGAGAGTGGTGGAATAAAATACTTAGAGAATGCAAGATTAAATGTGAAGCAAACCCACACAAAAGTTTCAGCTAGAAATTTTGATGTTTGTTCTACAATAGACTTGTATAATAAAATTTTCAAGATTAAAACCAACAGCAGTATTAACAATTCCCCAAGAAAGGAAAATCTCAAATTTTGACACACTCCAAACTCACATTTGCAGATTTTACGTTTAATGGATTAACTTACTTTCAAACTAAAAAGGAAACTCTTACTTCCTAAACATTTTACCTTATCTCCCCAAGAAACCTCCACTGTCAAAACTAAAAAGACTCCTATCAGCTATTTCATCCTGACTGTAATTTCCCTTCCTACAATTTTATGTTATAATATGTACAGAGGAACGAGGCTCTCTAGTGCAATAAACCAGACAAAGAAATGATGGCTAATGCAGTTGTTCCACCATATAAATGTTTCTAGTAATTTATCCATCAAAAGTAGGAAACATTTAATTATATTGTTGTACAGCTGCTGAAGGAATATTTTATCCATCAGAAATGACATGTACAATGATGGTCTAGTGAAGTTAAATACTATGAAAAAGAAAATAATTCATAGCAGAAAGTTAATGAATTTTCATTTTCTCTTTTAAAAAGGTTGACGTAAAAAACCCAAAATCTATGCTGTGAAATAATTCATTTTTCAGCATTATTAATTCAGTTTCCTCTGACATGAATACTGATGTTTTGCAGAGCTCACTATATCTAAGACTAGCTATTTCAAGGGTGAAGATGAGAATTATTTCATTTATTAGATTTCTCCTTTGTTCTTTAATATTCCTTTTGCTCAAATTAGTCATTTAGACTTTGCCTCACATAAGGGTTTTTACTCTTAGTCTTCATTACTGATGAAAATCTAGAGACCAACAACATATTCATTTAATATACCATAGAATAATTCATGCCTGAAATAATAAAGTAAAAGGAATAAAAGAAAAAGCAAGCTTCCCTACTAAAAAGAGATATTAGTAATTTCTCTCTGTCATTTCTTTGGCAGTTGACATTCTATATTTTGTAAATCATTATATCTAAAACAGCTGAAGCTGTAAGACTAATGTAGCAGGTCAGGGAAAACAGCCAAAACAGGGTCAGAGATTCTGAAACCATGTTACCAGTTCAGTCAGTCTTGTGTCACCTTGCCTGCTCTTCATTTTAGCTTGTTAATTTATCAATATTACTGCTAATAAGAAATATTATTCTCTACAGGCTTTCAAAGACCTTTGCTGAAGAACTATAAGAAATGAAAGTTTTGGACACAAAGGAGTGAGGCATTTCCTCAAAGCAAATAGGTTTAGAAAGATTTTGAAATAAGAGGATATAATAGAATGACTATTCATGTCACAGAAGCAAGAGTAGCAATGAAAAACAAACTAGTAATGTGAAGAAGGAGAAGATAAAGGACAAGAGGCAGTTGTTAGTGTAGACATGTGAGGCAAGACCCTTTATTAAAAAACATGGCAAAGGACTTGAATTTGATTCTGCAAGAGATATGGAAACAAAAAACCCAGAGTTGAACAGAAAGAGATGTGTGGGAGAAGACGACATAGCAAATATCCGAATTTTAGATATAAAGGAAAAAGGGACAAATTGTCCACAAGGATATGTACAGAAAGGAAGAAAGGATGGATTTTGATGATAAAATGGAAAGAAGGCTTATTGAGCTGCAGAAGAGAATAGAGAGAAGGCAAGAATGACACTGAGTGGATTAGCCAGAGCAAAGAAAACAATGAAGCTCATGAATAAAAAAATTCTAGTCATTGATCTAGTGCTACTGTACACCTTTTGTCATCTTTCAACCACATCAGAACTGCAGCTGTGTTACTTTCAAATGCAAAAATGTTACCATTGATTTCTTGAGTTTGCACCAGCATGTATTGAAAAAGGTGAAGCTCACACTGTCTTTAGAGCAGTTTGAAGAATAGAAACTCAACATTTTCTACAATAGCAACTAAGGACGAATGTATGCAATAAAGTTTTTACGGAATAATCTCCATCTCACTGGCACAAAACTAGTACTTAATAAAGATATATTCATTTCTCCAAACTTACAGAATATTTATCTACAAACTTCAGAACCAAATATAAATATTTCCTGAGCAGTCTTATCATGTATCTCTTTCTGTGATTCACTGACTTGGTTTTGAATGCATTACCTGGTCTTAAACCTGATAGGAAAGTGTGAAAGAGTGAAAGAGTGAAAGGAAAATGCCATCCTAAAGGTCAAATGGCCAAACTAAAAAGAAGATTTTTAGAGATAAGAATTAAACCCAGACATATAAAGAAAACACCATTATTTATTTTTAGCTGACAACTACATATTATAAAGAAAACATGGTCAAATTTAGACAAAGCTTCAGCAAATACTAAAAAATAATTAATTAAAATTACCAGAAAAAAACTCAAACACTTTTTTTGTTTGTTTGGCTGTTTTTTATATATAAAACTATAAATCCATTTACTTGTAAAATCATTACTATGTTTTGGAGGTTTAGGAGTGTTTCTAATTTGTATTTTTCCCCTGAGTACTTTTTGCTGCATGATTTTCCAAGATTTCTGAAATAGGAAATTCATATACTCCTTTTTGTTACTAAGATAAAAACACAGAGAGCTCCTAACATCCAACTAGTGGCACTCAATTGGATCAATATGTCAGAAAAATGCTTTTCTTTTAAATAAAATGAAAGAATTAACTCTGCATTTTCCAAACAGCTTGCATTTATATTTTTGTTGAAGCATTCAGTTCTCTCATGAGATGCATTACTACTCGTGGGGACATTAAGTTCAGTACTAGATTAAGCAAAAAGTTGTTCCTGAACTTGAACATTCAAATAAGACTGATGTAATATATATACACCATGGGTATAAGCTACGCAGTAATCTATTTCAACCTTTTTCCCCTTTTGAAGTGATATGTTAAGACTACTTCTTCACAAGGTGTCTGAAATAAGATTATCACATTCACAGATGTGGAAACTGAACTTGAACCCTCAGAAAATTCAGTTTATGTGTATAGCAAGGAATGGAGAATGACCAAAGCTCATCTAACCTGATTTACTTTCTTTACTATTTACTCACATTCTGTCAGACATTTAAACATGAAAACAAAAACAAAACAAAAAAAAAAAAAAGAGAGAATGAGTGCATTAATATAATAATAGGCATTTATGTTTCATCAGTTGTAAAAGATGAGGAGATAATGATTTCTTACTTTAAATGAACATAAAGTAGTAAAAGGAAAGATCTACAGAAGTTAATTATGTTTTCATATTTCAGCTCCTTGGTGGTCATTGTAATTTTATATTTTTTGGTTGTTCACAGAAAGTCCAGAGGACTTTTGTATCCGAGCATTTTATAGCTTTACTTTATAAAAGCATAACAATGTATTTCTAGAAAGCTACAAGTTTCTGAGTTTCCCCCCAAAAAACCTGATGCATAGAAAAGGAGGCATCTTGTAAATTCCTACAATTTAATTTTAGGCAAGTAAGGAAGGATGCTTTTGGGTCTGAGGAAATATCTTGGCATTTTCCTACAAATATTGAAAGAAGACAGACAGCTTTATGAGCAAAGTAGAGACCTAAAGCTTCAGGAGTCCTATTAGTCTCCACGGTTATTTACTGTACAAAAGAAAAGCAGCATTAAATAGATAATGATATATGGCAGAATTTAATAACAAATAATAAACTTTTTTTATTTTTTTCCATTTAATATAAAACTGTATTAAATTTTGAAGCATGATTAAAAAGGAAAAACAACGAAGCTCTGCACTTGCCTGGAAAGTTTTCAAGGATTTATTTATCAATACATGAAAAAATAACATTAGATTAGGAGAGGATCTGGTTCTAGATCATCTTAAAAGCTTGAATGCACACAAGACCATGGGACCTGATGAAATCCGCCCACGGGTCCTGAAGGAGCTGGCAAATGAAGCTGCTAAGCCGCTGGCCATCATATCTGAAAAATCATGGCAGTCAGGTGAAGTTCCCGATGACTGGAAAAAGGGAAATCTAACCCCCATTTTCAAGAAGGGGAAAATGGATGACCTGGGGAATTACAGACCAGTCAGCCTCACCTCTGTACCTAGCAAAATCTTGGAGCACATTCTCCTGGAAGGCATGCTAAGGCAAACGACAAACAACAAGGTGCTTGGTGACAGCCAGCATGGCTTCACTAAGAGGAAATCCTGCCTGACTGATTTTGTGACCTTCTATGATGGGGCTACAGAACTGATGGACAGGGGTAGAGCAGTTGATGTCATCTACCTGGACCTGTGCAAAGTGTTTGACACTGACCCACACGACACCCTTCTCTCTAAATTGGAGAGACATCAGTTTGACAGGTGGACCACTCCAGTGGATAAAGAGCTGGCTGGCTGGCAGCAGGCAAAGAGTTGTGGTCAATGGCTCAGTGTCCGGCTGGAGACCAGTAACGAGTGGTGCCCCTCAGGGATCGGTGTTGGGACCGGTCTTGTTTAACGTCTTCATCGCTGACATGGACAGTGGGATTGAGTGTGCCCTCAGCAAGTTTGCCAATGACACCAAGCCGTGTGGTTCAGTTGATAAGCTGGAGGGAAGGAATGCCATCCAAAGGGACCTTGACACACTTGTGAGGTGGGCTGATGCCAACCTCATGAAGTTTAACCATGCCAAGTGCAAGGTCGTACACCTGGGTCGGAGAAATCCCAGGCACAAGTACAGGTTGGGCAAAGAAGAGATTTAGAGCATCCCTGTTGGGAAGGACTTGGGGGTGTTGGTTGATAGGAAACTTAACATGAGCCAGCAGTGTGTGCTCACAGCCCAGACAGCCAGAGTCTGGGCTGCATCAAAAGGAGTGTGACCAGCAGGTCAAAGGAGGTGATCCTGCCCCTCTACTCTGCTCTTGTGAAACCTCACCTGGAATATTGTGCACAGTTCTGGTGTCCTCAACATAAGAAGGACATGGAACTGTTGGAACAAGTCCAGAGGAGGGCCACGAGAATGATCAGGGAACTGGAGCACCTCCTGTATGAAGACAGGCTGAGAAAGTTGGGGCTGTTCATCCTGGAGAAGAGAAGGCTGCATGGTGACCTCATATGAGTCTTCCAGTACCTTAAGGGGGCCTGTAGGAATGCTGGGGAGAGACTCTTCATCAGGGACTGTAGAGATAGGACAAGGGGTAACAGGTTAAAACTTAAACAGGGGAAGTTTAGATTGGATATAAGGAAGAAATTTTTTACTGTGATGGTGGTGAAGCACTGGAATGGGTTGCCCAGGGAGGTTGTGAATGCTCCATCCCTGGCGTTGTTCAAGGCCAGGTTGGACGAAGACTTGGGTGAGATGGTTTAGTGTGAGGTGTCCCTGCCCATGGCAGGGGGCTTGGAACTAGATGATCTTAAGGTCCTTTTTCAACCCTAAGCATTCTATGATTCTATGATTCTATTAGGAAAGAGTCTTCCAAAAGCACTGCAGAATCAGAATGATTTCTTAAAGCTGGACTAATATAATTATCAAAGTACCATGCCTTCCTGGAAGCTAAATATATAAGTATACCTGGTAGACATTTCCTTAAACAGTTTGTATCCTATCAGTCTGTCCTACAATTGACATAGTTCTTTACCTTTGAATTAAACCATTTTTATTTGGTGATATAAAAGCCTCTCAGCTTTGTGTCAATACATCCTTGCACACCAGAATAGTGAAATTAAGAGTTTTCTTATGTGGTTAGCTCTGAGCAGCTACTACATGGTGACAGCTCTTTTCTTGAACACAGAAATCAAATCCAGAAATATTTTGGTTCATTTTGGTGTATATCGATATATGAGTATGCATGAATTATAAATACTTAGGGGTGTATGTATACATCAAAACATGAATGCATACATACATATGCACATGTACACATTTTCAAAGGAACAGTGAAGAAGTTAATTGAATGATAAAAGTTTCAACTATATAGATAAGAGAGATTAGCCTTTGTGAGATGAGGCCTTTAACAACCCACTGCTGAAACAGGCAAAAAGAAACTTGATTGGTCAGTTGCATTAACAATATTGTAAAAACCACATCAAAGAATTGAGCTGACGGACAAGGCACTTTAAAATAAAAAGAAACAATTAGAAAGTAATTTTAGAAAAGTTCTTTCTAACCGTATCTTATAGAGAACAAAAAACTTCTGAGGAGAAATTTTGCAAAAATTATTTTATGGCTTGATTATGGGCTTTGTTTAAAGCCCATTTACAACCAGCAACAGGTTTTCAGCTCACTTCAGCAGTTTCAGAGCACTGTGCATTTTGCTGAAAGAAGAGAGATACAAAAATATCTCCTCTTAATTTCTGTTATTAAATGTTAGAACTGTGGAATGGTGAGTATCATCTTCGGTGTTTGCTTTTCGTTTTTTTTTTTTTTTTTTTCAAGGCATTGGTTTTAATTATCTATAATTTCAACAAAGTAGAATCATTAAGGATGAATTTTCCCATGCAAGTTTACTTTAATTTTTTTTCTCCTTGATTTTAGTAAAAACAGTTTATAGAGAGCATGTTGTTCCCTAATACTAAAAGAAATTCATATTGATGATTGTTTCTCATCAACTAGTAGCTGGAATTCTATAGAAATCCTGTAATTTCCGATCAGCAGTTAAAATACAGCAGGAAATGTTCTTACAGGAAGCATGAGCTAGCCATGCCTGTGGAATTCAGCCCAAATTATATGCTTTTACAAGTACAATATTCATATGCTTAGAAAAGACAGCTTTACTGTAACTGACAAATTTCTTTTGTACTAGGAATGCTTCAGACTGAGGCCAACAGGTATTTTCCTGGAAGCATCTGAGGATCATGTAGGATCCAATTTTACTTATTAACACCAAAAATATTAGCCAGTCTTCTCAGTCTCAGTTATTTTCTTCTTCCTTCCCCAACCTCAGCTTTCCTAGAATAAATTTGGGATTATAGCAACAAACCAGAAACAACCTCACAATTAAAGCAGCTGAAGGAAAATCCATAAATATAAATCATATTTTCATTTAATTCCTATGTGCTAATGGGCAAATCATTTAAAATAAATTGTTCACAGGCAGCCATTAAATACAGATACATAATTAGTGATCATCTGATTCGCAACCTATGATCCTGATATGCAGACATGCCGAAGAATAACATCTGTGACAGAAGTCAACAAGAGTTTTGCTTTAAATTACTATACCACTGAGCTATTTGTAATGCTGAATAGTCTGGAAAGCAAGTCATGGGTAGCTTAGTTTGTGAACAAAATTGAACATCATTTTGACATTAATCTCCATGTATGACAGTATATGACAGTATGTAACTTTCTCATATTACAAGGAAATATGAAAACAGATATTTTTGAAACAAACGTAGCAGGGATGTTTGCCACAGAAAAGCAAGGAAAGATATTGCTGAAAATTCTGGAGTTGGAATAGGTTGATACGATGCAAATGGAAGCAGAGAAAAGTGAAAAGAAATTCAGAACTTCATCTATGGAATGCAAACCCATTTTAAACCTTTGACTCTTCAAGACAAGCGAATAAAATTAAATGCTCTGTGCATTTTTATAATGCGAAGGTGGATTGAATGATTGTTGTGGTTTAAATCCTGCCACACAGTTCATTCTCTCACTCCCCCTCTTCTTTCCCTCCCTCTACTCCTGGAGGGATGGAGAGGAGAATTGAAAACAATGTAACTCCCACAGGTTGAGATAAGAACAGTTTAGTAACTAAGGTATAACACAAATCACTACTGCTACCACCAATAATAATGATGATAAAGGAAATAACAAGGGGAAAGAATACAACACCTCAACACCAGCCAACCGATAACTCGCCCCACCCCACCCGACCAAGCACCGACTGATACCTTGTCCAAACCTGCAGTCCCTAGCCCTTCTGGGTAACTCCCCGTTACATCCTGGGCATGACGTGCTGTGGTATGGAATACTTTGGCCAATTTGGGTCAGGTGTCCTGTCTCTGCTTCCTCCCAGCTTTCCCTCCTCCCTGGCAGAGCATGAGGCTCAGAAAGTCCTTGGCCAGACCAAATATTTGAGCAGCAACTAAAAACATCGGTGTTATCAGCACTGTTCCCAGGCCAAAAATCAAAAACACAGCGCTGCACCATCCACCAAGGAGAAAAAAAATGACTGCTACTGCTGAACCCAGGACAATGATTAAGAATCTAGAGGTTATTTCCTTCCTGAAGTTCACAACTGAAGACACATCAATGAAAAAATTAAGAAAAACAAACCCACAAACCCAGGAAAAAGGTTCCAATTCAACTCTATGTACTGGGATGGGAATGTCTAGAATATAGAAAGAGAACTCACTCTCATTCTTCTACCTCTCTCCAGAGTATAACACCTAGAAGACCTTTGATCTCTATTTAACTGCTGCTTATTCACACATATTTGAACCTCCTATAAATGACTGATGTAAATATGGGATTTGTTACTCTGTTAACTAGTATTGTTTATAGCTATGGTTGTTAGAAACTAAATATGAAGCAGATTCAATATGTCATTTAAAATGAAATTCTAATTCCTGCAGTAATGGAAGTGAATTTATTTTTTTTTTCCTCTCTGTAGTAATTCTGCTCATCTTTTAAATCTAGGCTCAGAGAATTTTTTGTGCATACCTGTCGCTGGGAACAGCTTTTTTTAAAAATAATAAAAAAAAAAAAAAATACAGGTTCTCTTAATTTTCTTTCTCCTGTTCCTTTTACCTTCTCTCGTTCATTATACCCAAGATCCTTTTCTTTGGGGTGCTGGGAAATACAGACTACCATTAAATGTTATTTCATGACTCAATTTACTGAGTTAACTGTAAAGTTTCCTGCTACAGTTCAGATGGCAGTTTTTGGAACTGCAGGAATCTGAGCAGGATCATTCTTCTTGCTCATTGGTTAAAATCAGCAATTGTTGCCCTTTCGTGTCAACAAATCTAAGCTTTCAATTGTTTTCCAAGGGTTTTGCCAGAAGAGATTAATCTAAACTTCGGTCAGCAGCAAAATCTCAGATTACTTGAGGTAGATACAATACTGCGTTTCACAAGAATGATTAAGAAACACCCCAGTCAAGGCAGATGATAGCACATCTGTAATGTGTTCAAAGCACTACGTTTCGCTCTTACAGTGAGTTTGCTTCAAAAATGGATATATAAAGGGAAAATACATAATTGACAAAGCTGCAAATCAAAATTAATCAGGTCATTAGTTCAGAAACCCAAAGGAGAGCTTAATTAGATATAAATTATCTAATAATTGTAAGTACCTCTGATGTACATTTGTTTGGACACCTATTAATAAGGATCCCTATTGTTGTTCTAACCCTACAGATAAATTCAGGAACAGCCCCTTTGAGCCCTACATTGGCTTCCAGCTACCTACATACTGTATTCAAATTCTTAGCTGTTAATGTGAATTTCAACAGAGCCGAGTTCTTTTTAAAAAAAATCTGCCAAATTTCTAGCTGTTGTATTTCTCGTTTTCAAGTAAGTTTGGTTTGAACAACTTTGACTCTACATCTTTTGACGTCTTGCATCAAGGAGATTACTTACTCCTGTCCCTGATTATTTTGGATAATATCAATATCTTTTCATTCTGACACTAGACAGAAAGCTTGTTCTTTCTATGTCTACGCTAAATGCTCCCAGGCATAGCAAAATTTCACCTTATTTTTAGCTTTTCACTAGCACTTCTCTGCCTGACATAAAATCTAACTTCAAACCCAGAATACTGACAAATTTCAACACAGTATATATGAATATAAGATATAAATATGCACAATAGCTTTTATATAGCCAACTAATACATCTTTGCTCATTAGGCTCTGAATTTACCACATCCAGGATCCAGGTATGTCATTAAAAGGAAGAACTTGTAAGTTATCCTTCTATGAAGAGTAAGTTATACACGCAAGCTATGAATTTAGATTAAAAAAACAACTTGGATAACTAGAGGTAGAAATCTACCTCTGTATTTATGGTACTTGTCTAACTAAATGCCTGAATTTCAGCGTTCAAAATTGTTATGTAGGGAAAATATGATAGTGCTACTTACTTATCAAATACAGATTTGTGATCTGAATGTTTAAAAACATTAAAAGCAGCATTTTTTCCTAGAGACAAGAAGAAATATAATTCAATTTTCCTCAAAAGACATATTTATAAATAGATCAGACAAGAACTTGTAACTATAGCAGGCAGATATATAAGACCTTTCAGGGTCTCCAACAACAATAAAATTCAACTTTTTCTAATTTTACATGTATCTTATATTGCAATTTTTGCCTCTTTTTCATCTGCAGGACAATTAAATCTATTGCAATGAAGTAATCAAATCAAAGACAGTGCTTGAACAGTAAGTTTTTTATGGTACGTATAGCACATGGACAGGCATACCAAATGCCTGTGCTAGACAAGTGACCTGTATTCTACCGCACTGAAAATTGAAAGGAGAGAAAGTGAGGCTGAAAAGAAAAACAAACAAACAAAAAATATTTTTTCTTAAATTGAGATGAGATGTTAAGCAGAAATCAAACTGGAACTTAGTTGAACTTTTCTGTCTAAATCAATACAGGAGTAGTCTGTCTTTGCAGTGATAAGATATGAAGATTCAGCCTTTCTATTGGGCCCAAGGCAGAAGTCACTAGTTGAAGTGTAATCAAAAATTATCTCCTAGCTCTTTATACCTCTTTTTATTTTTTTCCCCCCTCCAAGAGATGAAGCTTCAATCGATGGTCTCAGAGCTTCAGATTATCTGTCAGACAGAGAAAAGCTGTCTCAAGCAGCGAGGACTTCTAATCAAATATTGACAGATGAGATGTTCTGGGTGATAAAAATAGATTTAAAAACCAAAGTGACATTTTTTGATTAGAATCATAAGCTGTTGAAGTAATGATATAAGATAAATGATGCAGAATAAGCCTTCCAATCAATTCATTGCATTTCCCAAGCAAAATGCAATGAGATTCCTACTTAAGCCAAGGTCAAACCCCCACAAATTAACTTGAATAGTACCATATTTTTCTCTAGATTGGTAAAAAGACATCTCTTCATGATATAAAAAACTTCTACTTGATTTGAAAAAGTTACGTTTTAAAAATACATAGAGAGAATAGAAAATATTGGTAGAAATGATCATACTCAACAACATTAACTACTATGCCATTCTAATTGAACCCATGGTAACAACGTAGCATTTAACAGCTCACCTAAAGAAATTCCTACAACTAGAAAGCATCAATCAGCTTCAAAGCTCAGTTAAAGCGTCACTTAAATTAATGCAGAAATTACATATTTCATAGGAATACATTAGGTAACATAGAAAAAAACCACAACTAAACCAGAAAAAACCTGCCACCAACTGACCACCAAAAATTCAATAAAAATTAAGACAATTCTATCCACTCAGAGTTAGATGGTTTAATATAAATTCAGTTTGAACTGAGGGACACACATAGCATAAGCCTACTAAGAGATGCTACTAGTGGAGGAAAAAAAGGGAGAAGCATGTCTTCAAATAAACCCTCTTGTATAAATCCAATATCATGCATGAATTAAAGTGGTTTAAACTAATATGAAAATGTTACCCTTAACATGGCAATGATGACTTTGATGCTGTTTTGTTACAAAATTATTCAAGCCTGAGCACGAAACACTTTAAAAGAAGGAAAAAAAAAAAAAAAAAAGAGGCTAAAAATCATACACATTATTCCTATATTTGCCTTTAGAGTCTTGAAGACCACAGACACTAACAAAGGGGAGTTCATAAAATCTGCTTCAGTGTAGGAATCAAGGAGAGGTGGAGAAGGAAGATGCCAGGATATAATTTTTTGTACAGACACATCACATACCTGCACACAGTGTTTCAGTCCAGGAATCATCTTTCCCAGACAAGTTATCATTGTCTGAATGATACATCAGCCAAGGCTGACATAGAGCAGCATATCCAGAAAAGAGTGAGTGTTAAAGAAAAGAGGTAGCTTATGCCTGGAATGAGGACATGGTCAATTGTGTGGTGCAGAGAGCCCAAACAGTGTAATAAGTTGAGGATTTATAATAGGCAGTAACAGCAACCAATTAGGAGGTGTGTGGCACCACACACATACCACAGTATCTTGCTTGTCATTTGATGTACCTCTGTAATACTGGTATACAGGGGAACTGAAAAATGCACAGGCTTCTGTGACTGATTTTATAAATACTGCTAGAAGAAATGAGAGTAACAAAAAGGAATTTCAGGGTAAGACAAAAGTACAATGAAGCTGTGTTCTGGAGTCATGGAACAAAAGTCAGTGTAGATCAATATCTTGAGGCCATACTAATCTGCCAATACTAAGACTAAAACCCAACTGTGATTCAATACAGCTATTATTTTGGTTTTATTGGCTGAATGTATTATAGAGCACAAAGAAACTTAAAATGGAACCTTTTTTTTGGATATATGAAGAATTTTCAAAGCACTGTGGTAATCTACTTCTTATGAGAAAATTCAATAGCAGACTAACTTTCTAGACCATTAAAATGGTATGTAGAATAGACATCTATATTTTCATGCAATGATACGCTAACTCAAACTCAGTATCTGCTAACCTTGGATATAATATAATAAACTTGACCTTTCCAATTTTATCCCCCTAAAATATTTTGGCATAAACATTGTGCAATAAAAATTAAACATTACAAGCAATTATTATATAGTTTGTATCGGATTTATATATCCATTACATGTGTATAAGAATATATAAAAATTCAGCTCAAAACTATATAAACAATAATTTAAATGAAAGATTATTTCAGTTATTAAAGTACAATCAAAAGTGTATAATGAAAATCATCAGGGCTGAACTACTACCGCTAATAATAATCCTATTATGTGACACTAGGGCAGTACCAGCATTTAACAATCCTGAGGAGAAATATATTCTCCTCTCCAGTCTCCTTACAACATCCAAATAAAAACTTACCAAGATAAAAAAAAGCTTTCTAACACCAGCACAGAAGACAGTTCCCTGTTTTTTCACTGTCATTCTTCAAGGATAATATTTTTAATAGTATCAAAATAATTCTGGCAAGGCATGACTTGCAATTTAGTGCACATGCAAAATTTCACTATACAATTTGGCCTGAGATTTCTCCCTTGCAACACTCATCAACATTTTCTCTGCTTTAGCTGTTTATAGGCTTTGTTGTTACAAGAACCTCATGCTCCCTATAAGCAAAATATACCAATTAAGTCTCACAGCATCCATTTCAAGCAGAAAAATGACATCCAGTTTACAGATAGGGAATTTCAGAAGTTCTCCAAAGTCAAATCAAGGTCATACAGCTGTAGAACTGCCACTGAATTCAAGATTAATCGAAAACTACAACAAAGCTCGTGTTAAACTGAGAAGAAACAAGTTTTACTTCAGTTTCCAGATTCACAGTGCTGGGCACTAACTTTTAGCTACAATTGAATTAACATTGGCTTGGTGAGTTGTTTTTTTTTCTTCATATAATTGTTGGTTGCCAACACTGCTTAGTTTGAGAAATAAACCAGTGACTGTAAAAGGATTAAGAAAAAGAAAAATAAAATTAACACAGGGGTTAAACTAAACTACTCTGGTTCTCATCAGAGCAATTCCACAGTGTGGTTGCTTTGACAACTGCATCCATTGCATAGAGATTTATTTCATTTATTTCACTACATTTCATCTGCATTGTATCCGGTCTTATTCTGTCATTTTCCACAGTGTAAACTAGTTAGATTAAGACCAATTGAGGCAGAAGCCTACCAGTTGGATGATCTTTATCTACCCAGGATTCAAAGGACTAATGTTACAGAAATATATATTTTAAACATTTCAAAGTCTATAAATTATATGTTTTCTAAATTTTTTTCATCCAGTGAAGAAACACTAATTTTCACACTTCTGTTATGCATGCAATAAATCACGTGGGTGTGCAAAAGTATTTTGCTGTTTTACTAGCTAGCCTACATCCAGTAAAGAAAGAAAGTTCAGTCTGTGGTCGAAACAAAACAGTTGGTTGGTCTTTTTTCTTTTTCCTGCTTTTTTCGTTTTTCTTATGTAATTGTACTTAAAACATGCACTGTAAACATGCACTTGCTTTTTCCTGCATGAACATTTAGACAGACACACAGTGAAAATTTGCTGATGCTAGTGTTAATTTTCTATAGTTCCAATTTTGATAGTTTTGCTTTAACATGTTACGTTTACAGTCTAAGGTACACCTTTCTTAAAATGAGATGTCATATAAGCAGGAACTTTTTATTCACATTCAGATTCAAAAGGCATTTGTAATTGACTTTAATTCATTCAACAGCTTTAATGTTTTACGCAAAATGCATTTTTATTAAGAGGTGCTAGCAATCACCTTTCTCCAGCATTATTTTGTATTTTTTCCCAAACCATGTGTTTATTTAGAAGGGTGCATTTACTAAGACTTCAAGTAAATGCTAAGAATATAAATTCCTCCAGTGTACAGAAATTGTCCATGTAGTGATCAAAACTCATAATTAGATTTCATGTATGGAAAGTTTTGTAAGATTTTTAAACATAAGCACATTTGGAATGCTCTTTGTTAATAACCCCAAACAGGCAGGTTTGATTAGTCCCAAAACAGTACTGTGTTCACTGTCCCACAGCTTCACTATATTACTGGACCATGCAGACCAGTAAGCTTCAATGTTTCATTATGCTGACTTGTATTATACACTTTAGTTTCTCGCTACATAGTGTCTACACGTGTATACAGGCTATTGACAACCAAGTTTGATACCTGCCCTAGCAGGTATCTTCTGCTTACCTGGCTATCTTCTGCTTATCTTCATTATCTGAGTCCTTATCAGTGTGTTTCTGCTGGAAGATGGCATTTAGACACTTGCTTGTATTCCCATTTGAACAGCAAGCAAACTAAAACCTAACTCCTTTGTGTGGATGATTAGGTTGAGGTAAGTTCTAACCCAGCAAAGTGTCTAGTTAATCTTGCAGTGGAAACATGCTACTAAATATCAGTATCAATAAGAAAGCCACTTGCAAACACTAGCTGATTTTTTCCCACTGCTGATAAAGGATTTGGAGCTGTTCTAACTTAGATCCTGACAGATAGCAGAGTAAGGTAAACAAACAGAAGAAGGTTTTTAGATTTCTTTCAAAGACACACAAAACCACCTCTTCATACCTACATGTCTTTCTGTCAAAAAATTAATTGTGTTATTTAAATTGATACAAATAAATAGCACAGAAGACTGAAAGGACATTCACTTAATTAAACAAGGGCTTGTTTTATAAACCACACTTCAGTTCAGTTTAAGTGAATCCAAACCAATTAGAATTGGTGTATTTCCTATATTTATATAAGAACCTGGATACCTCTGAGAAGCTCCTTACCTACGATCTCTGGGTATGACACATTACCTGATTTAGCTATGGGCCATATTGTTTCAAGAAGTTTTAAGCAGAACGCTGCATAAGCCATTATGAAAAGATCTGCTTAGAAAAAAAATCACAATGCTACCATATGACTGATGACCATACCTTTCATGAAGACTTGAAGATAATTCTTTATTTATTCCTGTTGGACAACACAATACTTATGATATTTTGGCCCAGTCTAGCAATTTCTGCTACAAAGCATTCCTTTTTGTTTCACCTTCATAGATAACTCATTTGCAGGCAGCAACAAACATCTGAATGGTTACACAGACACGGTTTAAGCTTTCACAAGTTAATACAGCTCTTGGGTTAACTTTTTCCCCATGAAAGCAAAGCTATACAATAGTACTACACTTCTATGGGCAACTTAGACTCTTTTCTTTACATGAGCAACCAAGTTGTTTCTTGTTTTTTTTCTTTCTTTTTTTATTTTTTAAGAACAATTTTAAGATGACAGAAGTCAGATGTTCAACAAAGACAATAACAAAATGAAGTTGGCCCATAATTTTTTAACATTTGGAAATGCTGCTCTCACAAATTCAACATGTGTCAAAATACCAGGGTATCCAGAGCTCAGACTGGCTTACAATGATTTATTATAAGCAATAATTCTGCATTCCTAGCAGTTGTTAGGGCAAGGCTGTGCTTGAGGCCTGTGCACGTACATATTGGAATTAATGGAGCAGCAGTTTATGCTGCTGCGAACAGCTGGGGGTGTTTAACTTGTTTTTCTCTAAAGAATTTTTGGATTTCATTTGTTTGTAGCAATTATGGAATGCAATAAAAGGAAGAATGGTGAACAAAGAGAGAGGTATGTAAAGCAGGGAAATCTGGACCTAGGTCAGCAAAATATGCTCCTCTGATAATGCAGGTAAATTTATTTTTATATTTGACACTGTTTTATCTGGTCTTGCCTTCCCTTAAAGTGCTTTATTTGGTGTCAGTAAGATTAAAGATAGCTGTGAACATGTCTACAAAATGCACCAAGCAGCATTCAGACCTTCAACCTCTTGCTGATCAAGTCTGCTCAAAACCAGAAGGAAAATAAGAATGGGCTTTTAGCTGGGACAGTGTGTTGCCAATTTGGCTGTATTGTTTCTAGACTTCTACTACTACTATTTCCAGGGCTCTTAAACAAAAAAAATGACACTGCACTAGGCTGTTAGAATATGTCACCTTTGGAACCTCTTTTCTCCAGAATCCACTGTTACACTTCAATTGTACTCACAACAGCAATGCATTTGTGACAGCTACTTTGCTCAGCTCTACAGGTCCAGCATATTCTTAGGGCAAATTGTATGGTCTTGTTTTTTAAGGTATTAGGAAAAGAAATAAATAAAAAGAAATAAATAAAATAAAAAGAAAAATAGGAGCAGTAAATGTAAAACAGTGCACTTGAAAATGGATTTTACTAGCACTGCATCTGATTGCTGCTGAGCATGGAAACAGTCCTGAGCTGCTGCTCGCAAGCATTCATTAGGATCAAAAAGAGGGAGGCAAAGATGCATGTTTCAGCAGCTGAAGAGAGGCTGAAGGGCAGCTGCAGAAGTGGAAAGTATGTAATGCTTCATGCAGAGACAGCGGGTTCTGCAGCTGCTTAATTCCCTGTGGAACATCCCTTCTATCATGAATATTCCTTTATTCACTGTATCTCCTCCGAAGGGGTTGGCAACACCACATCACAGGATCCTGTCTAGTACTCTTCAGGGTCTAACTTGCTATTGCTTTTTAAGTCAGCCAGAGCTCTGAAATGACTGCTATTGCTGGGGCTCTCCTGTCTTCCTTAGGCTATTCAAATGAAGGCAGCAGCTGCATTTTGCTATTCACAGTCATTTACGCCTAAAGGCTCATGTTTGCTGTCAAAAGCTGGAACCAGTGATTGTATATAATTTTTGTTCTTTAGTTGAATAGTACATCACTGATATATTTTCATAGCATTTCCCATCTAGTAATGACTTTATTGATCCACTTTTCAGTCTTTCATCTTTCCATGCATCTAAGCACATTGTAACAAACTTCAACTGATCATTCTGTACCTTAAATTGCACACAAATATATATTATAGAGCTATTCAATAATCACTCAAAATCAACAGGCTTACTACACAAGGGCCCAGGACAGAGCCAGGCATCCTCAACTGTTGCTGGAAATAACCAGAGCTAAAAAGGAACAGAACTAGTTTGATACCGTCTGCTTGGTCTGTTTCCCATTGCAGAATCAAAATGAAAATAAAAGAAAGAAATGCAAAATTTAAGATAACATGAAAGAAAAAGAAGTCTATGACCACAACAGCAAACTAAAATAAAACCTCCCTTTCTTTTTTCTTAATAAAAAAATTTATGTGCAGTGATTTTAATCTTTAAATTTATGTTTGTCAAAACATATTTTTGACAATTAAAAAGTTTATGCTTTTACATTCTAGACATCCTCATTAAGTTAAACTAATGATATCTAAATATGAACAGTAATATCTAAAATTACTTACTTTTCTCTGATATATTGTCCTTTTTTCCTCTCGTTCCAACGAATAAAAGATATATGTGTTGAAATGAAAGCTTCTTCTACTGCATCCACGCTTTCAGTTTCTATCAGATTCTACTGCTACACAGCCCACAGTGCTGGATTTCTAATATTGCTAATATCACTTCCATAGCAACACACTAAGATATCATAAACTTGGCATTATGGCTTTGTTCCTAGATTAGGTTTAAGGAGGGGCTGATTTCAAAAGACAGCTCTTATTAAAGCATACATGTACATAATAATCAAAAGTATTTGCCAGTGGGGTACAGACAATGGCTTTCAGAGTACTGTATATCAGTCTTACAAAGAAGTTGCCCCTCTTCAAATCTGACCAAGAACAAAGAACATGTTTTGTTAGTGATATTTAGAATATATTTCCCCAGCCTTCCTCAAAGAGAGTAGCATATAATCACAGCTATTCAATTTCTAAGAAAGATAATATTACTGGAGTTTTTCACATGCTGGATTCAGTGCAGTGGGCAGCGAAAATGAGGGCAAGTTTTATGTCCATCTTTTAAGTGGCAAGTATTAAGAATACACAAACAACAGATGAATAAACGAGAAGAAATTCAACTACTAGCAAAATTTTTTTTTCAATAAATCTTTTTACTTTTAAGCACAAATTGTAACATACTAAGTAGAACACATCATTTTATCAGCTTTCTACACATCTTATATAATGACTAAGGACAAATGAGCTCCACTTCTTACTTCCTGGCTGGAATCCTAAGTAAAATTTTAAGAGGAGGATAATTCAGGCAACCATATACAGGTTGTATTACCACATGCTTTGCAAATGGCTGAATATCTCAGAAATAAAAGATGTCATTTTATGAGGAGTTTTACTCTGTGCGTTTTTTTTTTTATTGCCAACAGCCACAATCACAGAGGAAACTGCTCCTCTATTGGTCTCAACAAAGTCTTATTTTGGGGTTCATCAAGAAAACAACATCCAGATGAAGCAGCATATGGAAAAGGAAGATCCAATTGTCTATTTCTAAGGCATTAAAGAAGGTTCCTCACTCAGGTGTAGATTAAAAGGGAAGATTGTGCAAGGATGAATTCTAGTACTAGTATCTGCTTTGTTCAATATATTCACAACTTGTCTGGGAAGGTGAAGAGCGAAGTTTCACAACATAAGGTTTTTAAGGATAGTGAGGGTAGGAGCCAACTGTGAACAATTTCAGAAAAATTGAAAAAAACCCAAATGAAAATCATAACAAAGAAAACCTCAACATTTGTACCATAAAATGGCAGATAA
Source organism: Lathamus discolor (assembly GCF_037157495.1). Classification (NCBI taxonomy): domain Eukaryota; kingdom Metazoa; phylum Chordata; class Aves; order Psittaciformes; family Psittacidae; genus Lathamus; species Lathamus discolor. The sequence continues at coordinate 125,996,479 of NC_088884.1, read as the reverse complement.
AATTAGGTGTAGAAAGATAGATATAAAGTGATGAATACGGAAAAAATCTCTGAATTTCACATGCAAAACAAAGGACTCGATGCTTTCTCAGGAGTTGTGTCTTGGGATTTTCACTATCTCAGTTCAAAAGCACAGGAGTAGTAAACAAAATAAATTGACTGCAAGGAACAATAAAGAAAAGAACAAAACAGAAAACGTTGTCATGCTGTCATGGAAATGCATGATGCACCAGTGTCTTGAAAATTGTGTACAGTTGAATTACAACTCAGTCAATTTATGGAAGAAATGGGAATAGTCCACAGAAAAGCAACTGGCATGACTTACAGGGATTCTTCAGTCTGGAAAAGACACAGTTGACAGGAAAGAAGATGGACATCTATATGCTATGAAGTAAAGAGAGGTAAGAGGAAAACAATAATTAACAGTATTTTCCAAGAAGTATGGAAGATCAATTAAACAATAATTCAGACAGAAAACAAATGTGGTTTATTTTTTCTTGGTTTTTTTTTGGTCTTTTTTTTGGGTGGGTGGGGGAAGGGGTGTTTTGTGTGGGGTGGTTTTTTGTGTTTTTTTGTTTGTTTGTTTGTTTGGGGTTTTTTATTTTGTTTGTTTTGTTTTTTTAACTGCATGGTCACATTTAACTAATCTGTGGAACTTCTTTTTGTAAAATGTTGTGAATACTAAAATCTTGTATGGGTTAAAGACCCCACAATTGAACAACATGAGGACTTTCAAAAAGCTAAGAAAATAGCATGGCCTAATGACTACCTGAGGCACAAATTGTTGTGAGCTGGAAAAAGTATGCTTCAGAGTTCAGAATAGCCTCCTACATTTGCAAGGGATCTTCTTCTCAACTCTCTCCCAGATGTAGAATGTTAGAATGGCTAGAGCCTCCCCTCGGCTGACCTCATGCAGCCACCCTTTGGTTGTTACAATCTATCTTTTCCCTCCAGCATGCATTTACTCTTACCACATCAGAAGGACTGGAAGTGCTGCTCTCAGAGAACAGAAAGCCCCTAACCTGGCCATACAACCTACGCGCATGCGCAGGGTCCTTAGCCTCCCTCTTCAGCACACCATGAGCTAAATCATCATCTGTTATTCATAATTTATTTATTCATTTGTTTTCTTTCCAATGCTATATTGCAGCTCCTGGGATTTAAATAATCATACCATTGTTGAACCAGCCGTGCCGAACAACTCGGAAAGAGAAAAGGAGCAGAAAGCACTGTGGGAGGGCTGGATGTACAGTTTTACAGACTACAAAAAACAATGGCCAAACCCACGGTGAAAACTCATATAATAAGTTTTTATAACACACTACTCTCAGTGGTCAGTGTGGCTTGCATTTCCAAAGCAATCTAATATATGTTCCCATATGTCATGGGGTGTCTCTCTATAGGCTTCTATGAAACTTGTAAATGCTTTTTTTTTTTTCATATCTGTCTTGAACCTTTTTTCTTATTTTTGAAGAAATCTTCCCCTCTAGAGTGTTACAGCTACTTGTGCCAAGCTCATGTATTCAGTAAGTACACAGGCCAGTGGCCAAGAGCTTGCACTATTGCATGAGGTACAGTGCCAAGCAAATACGAAAGTGAAGAAACACTACAGTTTGTGCTCCTGTACTGCAGTGGCAGAGTAAGGACCACTAGGCAGCATGCTACCTGGAAAGTGGGGTATTGCATGCAAGATCTAAATTTCAAGTTCTGTCTTACAAACTGGAACCAGAGAAATAATTCAGGCATGACAGAACCAAGCCCCATATTTTCTAGCCTATAATTTGTTCCCTTTTGTCGTGGTTTAAACCCAACCACAAAAGTTCGTTCACTCACACCCCCACCCCCGACTGTCCCCGCTCCCAGAGGGATGGGGAGGAGAATCGAGAGAATGCAACTCCCATGGGTTGAGATAAGAACAGTCCAGTAACTAAGGTATAACACAAATCACTACTGCTACCACCAATAATAATATTGATAAGAGAAAATAACAAGAGAAGAGAATAAGATACCACCATCGAATGAGTTTGACACCCCCCCCCCCGAAGAGAGACCATGCCCTTCCGGGTAACTCCCAGTTCCCTCCCTGGGCATGACATGCTGTGGTATGGAATACCACTTTGGCTAGCTTGGGTCAGGTGTCCTGTCTCTGCTTCCTCCCGGCCTCCCTTCATCCCCGGCAGAGCACGAGACCCACAAAGTCCTTGGCCAGAATAAACATTACTTAACAAGAATTAAAAACAATCGGTGACTCACAAAGTCCTTGGCCAGAATAAACATTACTTAACAAGAATTAAAAACAATCGGTGTTATCAGCTCTGTTCCCAGACTGGAAGTCAAAACACAGAGCTTGCACCAGTTACTAAGAAGAAGCAAAACGGCTACTGGTAAACCCAGGACACCTTTCCACCAGGGATGAACAGAACATACAATTCCTTCCTTCTTTCAGGAAAAAGAAACAGTGATTGTTCACATTCAGGGTGTGTCAGTAATTTTTCTCCTTCTTAGTAGCTGGTGCAGTGCTGTGGTTTTGACTTTCGGGCTGGGAATGGCGCTGATAACACCGATGTTTTTAGTTGGTGCTCAGGAATGTTTCCTCTGACCAAGGACTTTCTGAGTCTCATGCTCTGCCAGGGAGGAGGGGAAGCTGGGAGGAAGCAGAGACAGGACACCTGACCCAAACTAGCCAAAGAGGTATTCCATACCACAACACGTCATGCCTCCTATATAAACAGGGGGCAGTTACCCAGATGGGCTAGATCGCTGCTCGGGTTGGACTGGGTATCAGTCGGCAGGTGGTGAGCAGTTGTATTCTCTTCCCTTCTTATTTCCCTTATCATTATTATTATTGGTGGTAGCAGCAGTGATTTGTGTTATACCTTAGTTACTGGACTGCTCTTATCTCAACCCGTGGGAGTTACATTCTTTCGATTCTCTTCCCCATCCCTCTGTGAGTGGGGGAAGGAATGGGGGGAGTGAGTGAGCGGCTACTTGGTTCTGAGTTACGGCTAGGCTTAAACCACGGCACAGGGGAAACATATTTGTTAACCATCAATTAAAACATCACAAATCAATATTTTAAAAGAAACATTTGGCTTAGTATTTGAAGTTTATCTGAAAGACTTGTCATTTGTAACTCACTGAAATAAAGAATAACCTAGAAAATGTCCTGGAAAAGGGAATTTCCACTTATCTATGGTATTAAGTTAGGACTTCGTGTGAGGAGGGAAAAAAAAAAAAAAAAAAAACAAGGAGAGGGGGACTTGGGTTCGTTTTTGGCCAGTGCTCTTTCAAGATGAATATTTTTTGCATGAAAAAGTGAGAACATGAATTAATAAGAAGTCTTTAAAAAAAATATCTTTTTCCCGGTCCCTTATTTCTGTATCCTTGCGATATTAGTTTTTTTTCTTTGGGGGTTTTATAATTTAATATACATGTTACAATTTAAACATGCGTTTAGACAGACGAAAATCTTTGAGTAGTAAAAGTGATTTTCGTCGAATTTCAGATGCGACATGAGAAACACCTTATAGTTCATTATCACAGAATCACAGAATCACAGAATCCCAAGGGTTGGAAGGGACCTAAAAAGATCATCTAGTCCAACCCCCCTGCAAGAGCAGGGTAACCTACAGTACATCACACAGGAACTTGTCCAGGCGGGCCTTGAATATCTCCAGTGTAGGAGACTCCACAACCCCCCTGGGCAACCTGTTCCAGTGCTCTGTCACTCTTACAGTAAAGAAGTTCTTCCTGATGTTAACGTGGAACTTCCTATGCTCTAGTTTACACCCATTGCCCCTTGTCCTATCACTGGATATCACTGAAAAAAGCCTAGCTCCATCATCCTGACACCTACCCTTTACATATTATATTTTATACATTTAGAATTATTATAATTGTGACAGACCAGTCTGAAACATAATTTCTTGCTGAACAGTATTGTTGCTTGGGAAAAGTACAAGTGCATATTCCTGTGCTTTTTTCTTCAAAATGAAATTTAAAAAAATTTTTTTTCCATCTACACATTCACAAACACCTGGATTAACTCGTTTCTCCAGATAAAAGTACAATGTATTCTGACTAGATGATAAAATAACACCTCTGGGCCTGAACTTCATTCTCCACTGAGACGTTATGCCTGATCTTAGAAGGTGAAGTTCCAAGGAAGTTCTCCTTTTATTTGGTTATGTACCAGATCAAGATCAAAACCTGATGTGCATCTAGTACGTCAATCTACTGAACTGCTCCAAATCATCTCACTCCAATTTAAGAACAAGATGATGTGCCTAGATATGACAAAATTTCAGAATGACACAGAAAATGAGTCTGAAAAAGCACTCCAAAAGGTGCTGAGCATCCAAAGTTGACACTGAATGCTCAAAGACTTGTCACTGGTTACCGGTTCTAAAAGTGCAAAATTACACTCCTTTATGTTAACTCTGCAGAAGTGGAAAAAAAAAAAAAAAAAAAAAAAACCCAACCAAAAAAGAATTATGTAACTTTGGTTTTGTGGTTCATTCACCAGAATGAATGGCCTGTAGTAATTTTGAGATAACACTCTGATTATACTTACGTTACCTCCTTCATTTACCACGAGGACAGTGCTGTTCTACAATACTAATTTTTAAATTAAAACCGAGCAAAAAGGAAGGAAAAACACTGCATGTACTTCTTCAGTTCTTTTATCTCACACTCAGTGAAGCTCTTTTACTGCTTAAGGTGCTAAATACTCATTCTAGTTTGGCACTACTCCTTAAGGATATTTCTAGTAGTTTTGTGGACCAAAGTGTTTTTCTTTTGCAGACAAAGACATGGTTTTGCTATGTTTTTGAAAGATGTTTTGAAATGCAAATATCTATTTTTCGTGGCTCTCATACAGGTAACTTCAAATGCACAAAAAAGGACTCTCCTGATCTTCACACAATTCTATTAGCTGTTGTCTCTTGCCCTCCACCAGAAGTTAGTTCCTACAGGATAGTAACAGGCTCAATGTCACACAAATTACCATTTCATGCTTCTATTAAAAATACTGTTTTCTCACCAAGAATAGTTTAATATGACGCAGAAAGGAAGTTAGAAACTTTTCAAACTTTCTTAAACTAATCTGTATTCTCAGTAACATTTACGTAGTAAGCCATGATACGGTCTTTTCCATTAATCTTTACTGGTTATTTGTTGATTCTGCAATAGCCAAGTGGCAACAGTTTATATCCTGTATTAACTTTCATTATTCTGCCTAAAATGGTCATGACAGTCTTTTGCTTAGATGTTGAAAAGTCCACTACAATAATTAACATATCGTAGCATTTGTCACTGCTATCAAGACAGTGTTGTAAAAGCTGATGTATTTGCATCTTTCCTTCTTTTTCCTGAAAAGGTGACTTCCCCCCTCAAATAGCTCAATACCTATTTCCCCTTAGTAATGAAATGAATAAGAAGACAGGTGAGTAGCAGAAATAAAACATCCTATAGATGAAGAATACCCTGACAGAACACTTTATTTAAAAACCACAAGCAGATTTCAAAGCAATGGATTTAAAAATAGACCCAAAGAGGATGAATGAGCTACATATTTCAACTGCAGCAATTTATATTTGTTTTAAATATTTTTACATAGTTGTCAGTTCAGAATGATTTTTCTCTATATCTGTGATAATGGAAATTGTAATGAAATACTTTATCTACCTTAGTAAGGAAGCTCACCTTGTCTGACTGGTTTTGATAAATAGCAGAAGCTATTTACTGGAAAAAATTGAAATAACTAATAGATAAATTTACTTATAGCTAGAACCTTGTATAAATCTTGGAACTAGAAGCTCTTATTGATCTAGTTATCAAAACATCACGTCATAGAAAAAGTTTTTCCAGTTTTCTTTTGCTCTGAACAGTCATTTTTCTATACGTCATAAGATTATTTTTGGTATGTTAACATAGTCATCCCAAAACCACAAATTTCAACGATATTTTCTAAGTCAGGTAGAGTCAACAGCTGAAAAAACCCTGCTGTTTTAGATGAATCTAAACTTCCTAATTGCTTTCTTCCTAATATTGGTCTATAAGAGACACCCTTTGACATGTAGGATAAAACTCTTTCAGATACACCTACTGCAGTCAATCAAGAACTCTTGCACATTGCTGACACAGTATTCCTTAATAAGAGAGTAGTCTTGTTTAGAGAAAGGATATCTCACATTCCTGTGTGTACTGCACACACATTAAAATGCCTGCAGTTTAGTTTTCTTCAGTAGTTCCTATTTTTGTGATAAATACATTATTTCTGCTAAGCATATTTTATGTACTGTTTAATTATTACAAAACCTATGACAATAAGACTGTAACCAAGCCTATCATAGTAGTAAAAAATATGTCTGTTGATGAATAGAAGAAAGCATGGAATGAAGAAGATAAAAATGAGACCAGCCAGCATGCTTGAAGACTACTCACTTTTTCATTTTCTTTTGACTGAGGTCCACTTCCCAATATCAAGGTCCACTCCGTACTGGATCTGCATGCAGAGAGAACTGATAGTGTGCTAAAATGAGAGAGGTCAGCAACTGGGGATGCTTACTGTAGATTAAATTCTTGCATTCACGCTGCCATTCTCCACAGCAGCTTAAAACACGGAGGGCTTATTTTCCAAACAGATATGACTAAACAAGTAAAATACAAATTATTTACCCCATTTCCAAAAATATTTGATATTAACTTCTGTATACTTCATATACCTTTTGGAAGAACAATCAGAAAAACCCACCAACAGGATGAAAATAAAAGTGGATAAATTTATCTGCAGACATTAAATTAATAAATAACATAAACACTGAAGATATAGTAAAAATGGCTTTAATAAAAAAATATATCCACAGCTCTTCTTTTAAGTAGCTTTCCAAATTTTTAATATAGCTACATAAATGAAACTTAAATGTCAGTGCTATATATAATATATGGCACATGACTAGATATGTATCTTTGACATGATAATATTAATGCCTTTGTTTTCAACTTCATTCATCTCATTAATGAAAAATTCTGATGCTGCAATTTATAATCTGTCAAAATGATTCGTGGATTAAACTAGATTTGTGGAAGCTGCCTGTCTCTTGCCTGTTTAGAATAAAAAAGATATTCTCATAAAAAACCTTGTGGCTACTTTACAATAAGTCATAGCTGGTTGTCTTCTACACAGAAGACACTATATGTGCTTTGCAGTACATTCAGAATTTTATTACATGTCACTAGCTGGGACTAGCAAAGACATACTTAGCTCTGAATTATTTACTGGTGGGTTTTGCTTGTGGTTTTTTACTGGTTTTGTTTTGTTGTGAATCTTTGGTTGGCTGTTTTGGTGTTTTTTGTTGTGGGTTTTGGTCGGGTTTTTTTTCTAGGTTTTGCTTGTTTGTTTGTTTGTTTTTTAACAGCTGGAATGCACTTACCTCTTCAAGATTTAAAGTCCATGACCTAAAGAGACACTCCCAGAATTTATATGAAGAAGAGCTACTTATTGCCTACATGATACAACTGTATTTGTGGAATAAGTTTCACAAGCGGAACATTCGGGCTTCATAATTTGTGAATACTTCTATGTATTAAGAACAGTAATGACCATGAGAAAAATGGAAAGAATAAGAAAAGGTGGATTCTCTATCCCCAATAAGAATCTTTATTAACTCCCATATATGTTTCATGTGTCATTGAATTTATCCACTTAGAAAACTAAAGTCATAAAATACTACAGAAGAGGCTATACTCACTGTACGTTTCATTTGGGCAGAAAAAAATTGCAACGAATGCTCACCAGAACATACATTCTTCTAAAGCTTCTTTACCACTCTGGCAAGGTAAATATGTTCACAATGTTAATATCAGAAAACCAGTAAGGTGTTTGTAGCTTTATATAAAACAATGTGAAAAGGAGGTACTTTAGACAGAGCAAAGCACAAGTTATGAATCTGCATGGCTATGATTCAGTTCAGTAAATATCATATAGTACTCTGGACATGAGAATATTTACCATAAGATTTCCCTAAGGGAAGCTAAAATGCGTATACCTAATGTTTCCTACTGAAAGACACAGTAATATGTGCATGACTGTGGAGTGTCTAGTAAAAACAGATTTTGGCTGTGAAACAGAGAATACTTTTTTCTACTAGAAGAATGGTCCCCCACAGAAGAAAGAAATGAGCCGGTGAAAATATAACCATGATTTTCAAATATAAACCCTAAAATTTCAAATATAAAACCATTTAGCTTGGTATAATACAATAAAAACTTGCCAACAACAAAAGTATTTTTATTACTCTTGATTGGAATCTAACCAAAATGTCTCCTGTGCAAGTTCTTCAATATTTAAAGAAGTTGAAGCACACCCTTCTGACCCAAAATTTTAGCCAAAAATGCCATCTGTTCTAGTGAATATGAAAGTATATGTATAAACATCTTCAGTTTCTGAAAATTACTTTGAGCTTTCCAGTGAGTGATTATGAAGTTTAAAGTACAAAGCTCAGAGATGTAGCAACACAACTTTCTTCATGATGAATTCATTATTGACAAGCTTGAAATCTCCCTGATCAGTGATATGCAATCCTAATTTAAAATCATTTTAGACAGAATACGTCTAAAATTGATCTGTCTGAACTACAGTGGGTACTGACATATTTTGGTTATTGAATCCGATTTAAAAAAAAAAAAAAAAAAAGGCTTAAAAAAGCTTTTATATTTAAATTGGATTTGATTCAACTTAATGATCATGGGAATTTTGAGGCAGCAATGACAACACAGTGTTAATATAAGGCCTCAATACAACATACGCTTATCTGCATATCCATACAGTAAATGTAGCTTCTATAATGTATATTAATATAGGAATTTGAAATGTATTTAAAATCCTGCACATCTTCCTGTCTACCCAGGTTTAATGTTAGGACAATGGAATGTCTTTTAGGTTACTGTACTATGACTCACATCCTTTTATATTACCCATGAACAACTGCGGGAGAGGTTTTGTGAGATACCTGGTTAAATGCCTGTATATTTCTACTTTCTCTTTTCAAGTATTATCTTCATACAGATCATAATACCTATTTTCCTACCTATTTCTCTGACAAATATGTCCTTCCTCTAGAACCACAAAGGACTCAGTTCTATTTTATTCTTGAATGACAAGTCATCAATGTTACTTGCATGGTCCTGATTTAATAAGTGGGATCACATCAAGTACAGTATATCCCCCAGGCAGCAACATAGATGTGTCAAGATGACAAAAACCTTATAAAGTTGATACAAATTTAATATCAATGACTAGTATTCCAGATTTTCTCACAGGTATCAGTAAAATTACTCTTTTTTTTTTTTTTTTTTTAACATGTTCTTCAGTAAGCACAGAGAGAAGCACACTTAAATTATAGCAAAGTGCATTCCAATTTATTTTAGAAAACATTTTAAATAAATTGATATCCATATCCTGTAAAACATGCTGTTGACAGCCTTCTTTGCTTTGTTCCGTAACTGAGGCAGAAAATTGTGCAGGATATGGATAAAAAAATGAAGACTAATTGTTATTGAAAATAAATAATAAGCCTGTTATATCTTTAATAGTTTTAATATTGCCTATTCAACCTGCCCCAAAATAAAAATAAAATAAAAATAAAATAAAAACCTAAACAACAAAACCTTAATACAGTAAATAAAAGGAGTATTACAGATGAACACTCATAAAATTAAACATTAGAATTGAATTTCCAAGACCTTAGTGTTCACAGGAAATACAGAAGTGCACACAGAAATACAGAAGTGCTCACAAGAAAGACATGAAGTTGATTACTTTCCACTTTTTTTTGAAGTTCCTGTCATGAATTTTATGGATTGCTGCTAAAAGAGAAATTGGATAGCTTGAAAACACTATAGAAAATGAGGTGTCCAAACAACAGATTAAGAAGATTGTTATTAAAATCAAGAAACAGTATGGTATGTAGCACCTTCTTCAGTTCCATATCAATTCATAGATTAAATAAATAACATAATAAAGGTACTCACATTTACTTTTTGTCTACATCTTTCTTCTTTTTCTTGAATTATGTCCTAAAGTAAAGAATTTTACTAATTTTTTCTCTCTTCACTTTATTTCTAGAATCCAGACAATCAAATAACATCATTCCCAGCATATGTTGTGTTCTTCATGAAACTCTTGCCTGGTAAACGAGATGGTTTATCAGTTATTTCATGATTAATAAGTCTTAGGTGACTGACTACTTCTCGTATCTGAAAACACATAACTGTAGAATGGTGCAATTTTTATCCAAAATTTCTGACCTCCTCAAAACCGGACTTTATGCTCATGATGAAGCCCTGACAGCATGAATCAAGGACCTATACTCCCTTAGATTTCATCAGAACCAGGATTCTATTTAATTTAAATCTTTCTTTTGATGCTCTTTAATTACTATTTAAACATTTTCTTGTCAAGTTTCTTTTGCTTCTCTGATCTATAGGATTGACAGAATATACAGAAACTCTAATGCTGTCAATTTGATGTATCAATGAACTTTTTAACATCAGTTACCCGTATGCAAATACTTAATTCAGACTAGAACCTTTAAAGGAGATTTTTTTTCTTAATTGCCTACGATTGCAGATGTTGCTGAAATCCATTAATATACATATTAACACAGTTTGCTAAATTTTATTATTGTTACATTAACAATTTTTTCTTTCCAGAAAAAAATGAAAAATATTCAGTTTCTACAACGGGAACAACACTATCAATTTTCTCATAGAAAAACAATGGATACTTCCCAGAGGATGAACTGAGTCTTAAAAAAAAACTTAACAGGAAAGAAATTCACGTATAGCACATTGCTTTAAAATAATAGCACTCATCTAAACTGTAAAAGAAGTAGAAGGCAAGTTTCTTCTGTGCCCGTTTCACACTAGCTCCCAGAACATTCTCATTTCTGAGTGCTGTTTGTCTTTCCCACATCAGTGTCTCCCACTGTAGGTGAAACTTTCAGCTGTTAGCTGCTCATTAGCCAGATTTTATTGTATGGGTTGCAGAAACTCATCAATGTTTATATGTCATTGCAAATAGGTTTTGATTGGAGAGTTACCATATACCTCCCGAATGGCAGTAAATTGTTCAGATTTTCATAGGTAACATAGACTGCAGACAGCTTGCAATCCTGAAAATACATCTTCATGCATATACAAAATATTATGTGTATGTTATCTAAATTAGCCTCAGTAACTAAAGTGATTGAAGTTATTAACTTTAATTAACATGAAAAATTAACTAAATATGGGTTATGTTAGCCTAATTATAGTACTATTTGCCAAGGTTCATAATTATAGTAAAACTGCATAAAGCCATGGTTTGTCCTCTGCAAAACTTAATCTAGACTCCAACAAATTCATTAAGGTCCTCCATTAACTCTAAAAGACATTAAACAGCAAAGAATACTATCATCACATAACTCAGTAGTGACATAGGTTCTGACACAGAAGATCAGACTGAATAAGCATTGAGAACTAAATCAAGCACCTCCTCATTAACCACACATTTAAATCACTGGGGAAAAAAAGCACCTTATACTAAACTAAATACTAAACACTAAACAATTATTATAATAGTAATCTGAAAAAAATGGTAGGAATAAAAATGCAGCAGAAAATATTTAAGTTTTAAAAATAAGATTCTGAATTCTACCTATCCCAAACCCCAGGTAATCTAAACTCATCTCTAGCAACATTTCAAATAATTGTCAACGTTGTCCCTTCACAGTCTTTGTCATTTGCCTGCTTGTTTTTAAACCTTCAGCCTCTCAATTTCTTTTCAGTGTGTGTTCTTATTATGAAATACGTAAACAGTCTCTCTTCAATTACATCAATACATTTAGAAAAACTGGTGAAAGAAAATGCTTTTAGTTTTAGTGTCTAAAGAGATAACAAAAGATGGCATTACAACATGAGTGACAATTTCAAGAGATGTTTCCAAGTAAATAGAAGCACAGCATTGAACTGAATACTTGGATCTCTTAAACTGACCACTTTGGATGGTGTATAAAACTCAATATTTGAATGCTACATTGCTCTGCTGCAACAATAAAATGCCAAGAATTGCACCTGCAATAATAATGGGCACAATCCAGAAAAGGTTTAAATGCAAGATTCTATTTTAAAGGATGAAAAGCATTTTGCCTGGCATGTTCAAGCATATGGCTAGGATTTTGGAATCTACTTATATTTGTTTCTTGTTAACTATATTCTGCAGGTGGTTCATCTGCCTCTCAACCAATCTGCATCCTGTGCCTTTAAGTTGGCAAAACAAATAAGTGGCTCATGTTCAAACCTGCAAGGTTAGTCACTCAAGTTCACTCAGCTCCTGTTAGCACTTCCTAGCCAAATCCCTGGAATTCAGTTGTCCTCTAGGGCCTTCCAAGTTTTTTATTGAAAACGTTAGTGGGACTGTAGCATACATGTTTTCTCCATTTCCGTAAACAACGCACCATCAGGGGGCAGCACAAGGAATACTACAAAAAGGACAGTCAATCTTGCATACCATGCAAGAAACCCATGCTGATGTAAGTGTTCATCTCATAAATAAACAGATAATATCAAATGTTTACATTAAGCCTGTGTGCTTATCAGCTTTTCAGACAACAGTAGCCTACTTCAATCTGAAGAAACTTATTCCACTCTAGTTCTACTGACTTACTTCAGACTGTGAAGCTCAATATAATAATACCGTCCTGCCACCTAGGTTTCCCAAGATGTATAACAGTTATTTCCAGAAGGCAACTTAAAGATAATGAAGTGAGACTATAAGAAGTACTTTCAGTAGAGTTTCCATACTCTAAACTTAAATGCAAGAATTTAAAGAATTTGGCCCATAAGGCCAGTATTCTTATTGCGATATTATCAGAAGTGCATGATATTTCAAACTTCAAATTCAAATTTCAAACAGTAATAAAATCAAGAATGAAAATGAAAATATTTTCATTTAGACCAGATGTTTTCCTAAATAATTGTTAGCACACCGATAGGAATATTTAATTACTGCATCACAGTAGGTGAAATGAAAGAAGACAATTTTAAATAATAACAAGAAGAAAGCAATGCAAGATACAAGAAGGGAGATGATGATTAAAGAAGCATGTGAAAGACAATTTAACTACTGATAGTATTTGCTGTACTGATAGTACAGCAGTGTTACTGCCGTGTGGAGCAGTAACTGCTCGATAAAGCAATGTATTGAGCTATTTCATCAAGAAATTCTAATTCATTCAAGAAAAGACGTCAAAAATGAACATCACATGCTTTGCAAGTAAAAAGATACATACAAGAACAATAAAAAACAGTCTGGTTAGGTTGTCATATTTCGTAAGAGGATAAAAAAAAAGGAGAATGGCAGCTGATGAGATTTATGTGGCTTGCATGAGTTGAGAATATGAAGACTGAAAAACAATCATTTGCATACATTGATTGACTGACAAGGAAAAGAGATTTTAATAGTAACTATAGTAAAGACATACTCAGTTTCTAGCAGATGAATTCATGAAATCTGTTAACTTTATAGAACCAAACTCCTCAAGCTGTATGACTGTCCTGGGTTCAGCAGTAGCAGTCATTTTTCTCCTTCTTAGTAGCTAGTGCAGTGCTGTGTTTTGATTTTTTGGCCTGGGAATAGTGCTGATAACGCCGATGTTTTTAGTTGCTGCTCAAATGTTTGGTCTGGCCAAGGACTTTCTGAGTCTCATGCTCTGCCAGGGAGGAGGGAAGGCCGGGAGGAAGCAGAGACAGGACACCTTGCCCAAACTGACCAAAGAGGTATTCCATACCACAGCACATCATGCCCAGGAGGTAACGGAGAGTTACCCGGAAGGGCTAGGGACTGCAGGGTTGGACAAGGTATCGGTTGGTGCTCGGCTGGGGGGAGTGGGGCAAGTTATTGGTCGGCTGGTGTTGAGGTGTTGTATTCTTTCCTCTTGTTATTTCTTTTATCATTATTATTATTGGTGGTAGCAGTAGTGGTTTGTGTTATACCTTAGTTACTAAACTGTTCCTATCTCAACCCATGGGAGTTGCATTCTTTTTGACTCTCTCCGTCCCTCCAGGTGTAGGGGGAGGGCAAGAAGGGGGGGAGTGAGAGAGTGACTGTGTGATTTATGGATGACTTTTGTTCAAACCAGGACAGTGACTCTTAAGTTTGTTCACATATCTGAACTTATTTTTCAGGGTCTGATTCTAAAATTCCATTTCTGAGTTGGACACCTCTATACCTTGCAAAAAAACTGACCATTTTTAATCTGTTTCTCTTTTTCCAAAGCACTGTGAGTTTTGCAAGTTAATTTCTGGTAGCGAATGGAATTCCAATTACATCCAGTTAAACAGGTCAAGACTTATCTGCTCTGATAAGCCTACCAGATGGCTCTCAGCACTTGGCTTGGAATGGTTTACAGCCCATGCTGCTTGTAGACCAGCAGGATCTGGGAGAAATAGAAGAAAAAACAATACCATGCAGGATGAGGGGACCTAGAGGTATTGCAGCAGTCATGGAAGGAGAAAAGACACAGAACTGTAGCAAAACAGAACTAATTATTTCTTGGGCTAATTTTCTTTTCAGCCATTGAAGTTCCTAATCTGCTATCCTGATCTTGTCAATAAGTTAGGCAGGAGGAGGATTTTTTAGAAAAGAAAAGCTAAATAAAGGCAAACACTATGCAAACGTATAGAAAAGTAAAGGATCCACTTAATTTTAAAAGTATTCATCAGTGTTGCCAAATCCTAAATAAACTCACATTACCTGCATTCCTGATCCATAAATTTAGTTTGCCTATGCCTTGACAAAAGAGTAGGCAGAAGGCAAAAACCACTCATTCTAAACATCTTCCTTGTCATGATTAAAAACCCCTTAGCTATCACTGGGGCAGAGAAATACTTTTAACATGGATGCAGCGGTTTGATATTCAATAAAAACTGAGCAAACTTTCACAAGCTGAATTTCCTATCCCATAGCATTTATGAAAAAAACTACACTCTCTTCAGTTTAGCTAATCCCCATTTCTATTAATGTAACAGAAATGAGCATCAGTGTTTTCAAAATGTACTGTGCACCTAATTCACCCTTAAAAAAAACCCAAACCCAACCCCCCTAGTAACAGTAATAATAGTAATTATAGTAGACCACAATGGCAGTGGATGTTAATACTAACATCTTTCAAACACAGACATACCGGAAGAAGGAAAACAAGCAAACAAAAAAGGTCAGATCAGTGGGTTTTCATTACAACTGGAGACTCGAGCAATGGAAGAACTACCAATGATTCCCTTCATATTTTAAGTCATAAAATCATTGTTGCCCAGGAGAAAGTATAAGAGAGCTTTTTGTCTCCCTTCAGTCTATTTTCCTTTCTCCTTGAATATACCACAACACAAGAAGGTCCATAAGGTTCTGTTGTTGAGACAATCTCAGCTATACTTCCTTTCATCTACAAATACAACAGTTAATCTACTGTAATCAATACAATTGCTTACAGCAATGTTAAACTGATGTGAACTGATTAAAACAAATTCCGTGCCTTGTACTAAGGGAAAGTGCAGACACACAGTAATTTTCAAAAATACTTTAGACTGTATTTGCAAACATAAAACCTATGCAGTATTAGCATAGGTTATACATATATATATATACATATAAACCTAGAGCCATTTAAACATTAAGAAACTTCTATATCTAATATTCTTATTATTACAGTGCTTGAACTAGTGGGACAGCTGCTGTATAACAAAGCTGTCACAAAGCTTTCTCTTTCAGCAAGCATTTCTCCCCTTTTGGTAGGTAACTAAAAAAATTATGTGACCCAAAGAGACTAACTAATGTTTGCTCTGTAGTTTTTGAGTTTCTGCACAGTCTAACCTCATACTTCTGAGGTCCAAAATATCATAAGACTCCAAATAAGAAGTATTTTAGGCCAGTACTTTTAATTGGCTGGAACTCAGAAACTGATTACAGATTTACATGAGATTAAGCTTTAATGAAAGACTGTTTACAGCAAAAATAGTGGAAGACGTTTTTCACATGAAACAAGGAAAATGAGTTGCTACTTAGACTGTAAAAGAAAGTAGAAACTTCCAGTTCTATACAGAAGTCAGTGCCAACAATAATAATTAACATAATTGAGCCAAACTATTCCTGCAAATATACTTTCAATAATTTAAACTAATTAATTAATTATAAATAATTTATAAAAAGAGAAATGTGGCATTCTACTTACACAAACCCTGTGATATATAGGATTCCTCTGTTTCCCATCTTAGTTTCCAGGATCAAGCCAAGCATTAATTTAGTTTACTTACTTAGTCTAAAAGCACCACCAACTTTGAATTCTGTCACACTTGAAGTCTATCTTGGAATTCATACACATGTATGTACGACACGTAGTTGTCTATTTGAAACCAACAAGGACAATTTTCATGGCAATATCTAGATTTTTCCTCAATATATAGAAATGTAGGACATTTCTTGGAATTTGTTTCCTCTTTGATCTGACAGAATCTCAAACTTTCTGAACTTCCTGTGACACAAATATCTGTCTATCAGCAGTTCTCACATGCAAGTGCTTTACAAACCATGAATGCTATGGAGAGTGCAGGGACTGCTCAAAACTCACTCGACCACCATTTGTTAGTATTCACTTGAGCTACTTCTGAATTGGTAGCTTGCCTAGAAATAATTGATGGGTACATATGTTAGATGTGGGGAGTGTAAAAATTACCAGTTCCATGTCTGGCTTATTTTAAAAGCTTACCAAGGAATTAGTCATTTATTTAAAAATATAGAAGTCTCTTAAGCACTAAGAAAAACTTTGCAGTAAACTTTAGGCCAAGAGGAATTTATAGCAAAGAAATAAGGAAGCAATTTGGGGTGGAAGAAGGAAGCCTCTCAAAATTAATGTGTTGTTTGTTTTTTTTGTACTGAATTAATGATAAAAGAGGAGCACCCACATGTATGGATATTCTAAGAAAAGGATATAAGTTAAGATCAAGATCAAAATTAAGTGTGTGGCTGATGATAATTATTGAATATTCATTCAAAGCCTTAATAAACTATTTGGGAAGTTTTTGTTTGTAAGTGACAAATGTGTGGATGTTTTTAGTTTTATTAAATATATGGCAATCCTGTAAGATGAAAAGAACAAGCAGGAAAACCTTTAATGCAATTAAAAGATTACTAGAATTAAATTTAAGTTGAAAACCTATAGCTAGGGAAATTAATTGAAATGACAGTAGAGTACTATTTAGGTCTTTCAGATATGATAAACTCAAATATTCTTTTTAACCTTCCAAATCAAACGAAAGTGCTATCACTTGGTATTTTAAATGAATTAAGAGAGAAAATTTTTCTGCTGAAAAAGATTTATGAATTTTCACGATACTTTTTTACCAATTCCATTTTATTTCAGTATATTATTACATATACATTACATGACATTTACATGGAAATATAAGGGAAAATGCAGCAAGGAGCAAGCTGATATGCTATCATAAGGAACAGATTCTGTTCAAAACTGAGAACTGATACTATTTTTTATTGGTTTTACTACAAATAAAACCACTACAGAACAGATCATGTATAAACCCTGAGAGGATTTTTCAGCCTTTCTTTAAAAAGAATAGTATTATCTGGAAATTATGTATGTATAAATGCTATGCCAGAAACCTCAAAATAGTCAGATGAATGTTCCCAAGAAATTTAAATTAAGCCCTGAAAAAAAACCTTTCAATGTTGCCATCAGATATCCTGCTTGAAAATAAACTAGAATTTAACAACTGTCCATTGAGAATCATCACAGGTGACTTTATGAATGTACTGCATTTATGAAGTGTCATTACCTCCTTCACTGAGTTTTATGTCTGCAATGTTTAGTACCTAGGTGACCACAAGAATCTGTCAGGCAGCGCTACTGCTTGAATATTTTTAGTTATAGCCAATGAACTTAATTTGCATTTTCAGCCTTGACACTATTCTAAAAGAAACCATTTCAAGCACCCATATAATTCCACAAGGTCATGTTACAAGGCATCAAAAGAAGTGAAGACACTTACGCAGAGTGTACAGCAATATCTGCAATAAACACAAAGCAACAGCAGCAACTTGAATTACAGGTACTACATACAATTTCCATGGGAGCAAAATGTAAGCCCAGGCTGTGATTGACACCAGTGCCAGAAAATGATATATGGAAAAAAGCATTGAAGCAGTCAGTCTCCTCTACTCTGATTAGAAAACAGTCACAATGTCTGCAAAGGACATTTCTCCGTGAAAGGGACCCTTTTAAGTTAGAGTATTTATGGAAAACAGGGTCTGCTTTTCCACTGTAACTGATGGTCAGTTTGCCATATTGTAATTTGCCCAAATTCTTTGAGCCAACGCACAATATAAAGCCATGATTAGATTTCTACAGTATGAAGATAAGGCAGCTTCATTAAAATCCCCATAGTCTGCATGATTTGTTGTACAACTAAAAGCTTTGTTTCAAGAAAAAACAACCTTAAAAATTCCACCATTCAGAAAAAAAGTATGAGATTCAGGAAAACAGTTCATCACAAAGTCTGACCAAAACTTTGGCAGTTCTTCTAACTACATTAGCTGTCTAATATGTGTTTTTTCCTCTTATTATTCATCACGTATCCTCTTTTCAAAATTACAAATCTTCTTCTAGCATTTTTGCAACACCAAATTCTGAAATTGCTTTTATGAATTTTAATTAATCTTCAACATAAATAATCCAAGGCAGGTATTATTCTTAATTTACAAATGAGGGAGACGGCATACGGAGAAGTGACCTTGTGCAAGTTTGTACAGAAAAAATTCTGTACAGAAGCCAAGTTTACAACTCAGAGGTTTCTCTCATAGTCTACCAGCCATACTTCATCTTTTCATTTCTTGCTTATGTTTTCTGAACTCCTAACGTATTTGTAGAAGTCCTATCAAATCCTGGGTGAGCAGGCACAGACCTTACTACTTCATACTCAGCAAACATTGGTCAGCCTCAATTTCCACTTAATCCCTCCAAAGAGGTAATTTTTTTTTTTCCTGATAATTTCTACAGATCTTCTTAGCATGCATGTTAAAGGAAAGATTAGATTGTCCTTTCTGCTAAGTGCTGAAGCCATTTTGTTGAGCATGCCCTGTTGGTGCATGCTGCTTTCTGAACAATTGAGTTCAGGAATTGATCCAATATCCCTAATGTGTTATCTTGCTGACACAAGATCAGTTTTGATTTTTTAATTCTGCAATGAAAGTTTCATCAGCATGTCAGTAGCTTTTAAGATAATTTTTAGGCAAGAATATATTTCCCCTTCTAATCTAATAGTCTGTTGGGTGCTTACTGTTTCAGTAGTCAGTACACTCTACAGAATTACATTCCGTGTAGTGACACTTACCCACCTGGTCTCATGTCTCCTCTGTGTTTTCATACATACCCCCGCTTCTGAGAAAAAAAAAAAAAAAAAAAAAAAAAAGAAGAGATTTAAAAATATGCTAATAGCATAAGCAGGGAAAATATTATTTCTACACAAACGCCATCAAAATTTTATGTATATTTTGATTATACTAGTCCTAAAGTCAGATTCATGATAATTCTGTTACCCAATTTGTGAAACCTTTTTTTCTATCACTCAAGCCAAATGTTTTTTTTTTTAGAAAAAAAAATTTCCTGCTATGTATCTATGGCTAACCTGCATTTTTCTGGTAACATCAGGAGAATAATAATCAAAAAGTCATCAGGACCATCCTCAGATCCTCAAAAAGACTGCAATGGTCCTGAAAGAGAGCACCTGTGTTACCAGAGCCAGAGCTCCAGATCTGAACTAATATAGTTATAAATTATAGTTCTAAAACGGTTTCATTAAGTTCTGCTTCAGAGGCTGTAATTTACACTCCAACACACTGAAACATCCCTCTTAAACAAAGGACAAAAATGGGGGAAAAATATAATCCCCTATATTATAATGTAGCAATCCTACAGCTGTTACTATCAGGAAAGGTAACCCACATTTCCAATATTCATCAAAATCTTCATGCATTTGTGCTGCACAGTGCAGACGTTATGGCATGCCCTGCTCTAACAATGTGCAGTTCATCAACAGTTGTCACTTTAGCCATCTAGGATGCATCTTCTTCAGGTTCTGAGCAAAAATGCATGCATGCATGTACATAGGCAATACACCAATTTAAGCCTTTTGTAAATCAAGCCTTTCTTTTTCTTGCGCCTTTGTGAAAAAGGCACTTTTGTGTACAATTCAAGTAGTGTTAATTTCAGATAGAAAACATTAAAATATGTCCTCTTTAAAAGGCAGCTCTTTATGATAAAAGTAGCAATAACAGTGTAACTTAGCTAACCTAGGATGAAATAGTAATAAGGTGTGTAAAGTGAGAATAGTTAGCTAATTTGTTGGCAAGGGAATCACTCCTATTCTCAGCTGTGAGATCAAGGCAGACTTCTGTTTAAATTAAAATAAGACACACTTTGATGATGGAAGCAGTGTCAGGCAAATAAACTAAACGCACTTGTTTTAGGCCCCTTAGTCTAGCAGTTTCTCTAGCACCTTCCAAAATGGAAAGCACAAATAGCTCATCAAAAGCTTCAAGATGAGTCAGATTTTCAAGCATATTTTGTTAAATCAGTCCACAGTTTAAAAAGAGAAAACAAAAAATCAATAAAATATTTTTCTTACCTCTGTCAGAGTATATGTCTTCTGCAAGTATTGTTTTAAAACCTACAGCAGCTGACAGCGCTCAGCTCAATTCTCTATTTCATTTCCTCAAGCATGTTGATAAAATTCATTCTCAGTATGGCAGTTTACTAATATTAGTCTATACCCAAATTCTAATTTCAACATGCCACCAGCAATACAGCGAAAATGAAAGCAGACTGCTGAAGGACTCAAGTTATCTCTGTGCCTGCCTGCACAAAGTATTTTGCCCAGACCAGAGAAGTTTGCAACATGTATCTGATGTAATTCAAGGCCACCTCCACCACCGCACTATGTTATTCACCACTGGTGTAAAAATGCAAAGTTCTGGTCCAGTCTTCATGTCAAAACTATTGCCTGTGAATATTATACCTATTTGAAAAAGAAAAATCACTGATTCCCAAGGGAAATGTATGGACATTAACACTTTTGTCAACAAGATTATTTGATTTTCAATGTACTAAATACTGAAATAAATTTCAAGAAGATTGGGTTTGTGTTCTGGTCATGGAAGTCAATGTTTTTCTATGCCTCACGTTTGATTACTGCAATGGATCCTAGAATATACAGAATGAAAAAAAAAAAAAACCAAAACAAACAAACAAAAAAAAATTGTCTGAAGTTGCTCAAACATCCAGTAACACAACACATACATCTAAATATTTATATTTTGGGTGTTCAGGATTTACTTCCTATCTTAAGAAACTGAAGTAATGTACGATTATTTTTTTACCATAGCCTATAGCATAACTATAATCTTTGTAAACGTACCCAAGGTGGTCCAAAATTAGCTGTCTCCTGTAGTGCTACCATTGTTGCCATAGCAGCCTAGAACTCAGCATTTATTAGCAATGCCCTGACATGGTTTTGCAGCCACAGGAAGCCTTGTGCACATAAACTGTACGCAAGCCAAAATATTTTGAAGCTAGGGTTGGCCGTGCCACATATTTAAATGCAATCTTATCATTCCTAAATACTTTAGGATGATTCCAAACTGAATTCCTGTCTAGATTCAGTCCTTGAAGTGACAAGGCTTACTGACTAACTTTTAAAGTATTCTGAACACTGGATGATCCTTATTTTTCCCTGAGTTTTCATACACAATTTCCCACTCTGCCATCTTCCTACTTTTCTAGGCGATTGTTACTAAAAAAAAAAAAAAAAAAAAAAAAAAAAAAAGACTTAGACAGAGTTGGTAGTCTAAATGTACTCCTCCAGACACAAAAAGCTTTATTGATTTAAGCACAAGTAAAAGTAGTGACTGAGCTACATTAATTCTAATTATAGATAAATAGCTGATTCTAGCAGTAGGAGACAAGAGACTAATTTTTATTAGTTATTAATTTTTATTTCCCAGTTTCCAAAAGTCAGTAGTCTTGTGATAACTCGGTTTGTTTTACCTAGAAATTTTAAGAAACTTCAAGAAACTTCTCAGTAACCGGTACTTCATTACAAAAAGTACCCAATCATATGTATGCCCTTGGCAGAAACATGGTACTTACTTGTTTCATTCCACATGAGAAAATTCCAATACAACTGTATTGAATAGAGATGAAATAAAATATATAAAAGCACTTTCAGTCTTACTAATATGAAATCAGGAATACATAAGTAAGATTTAAAATATTTCTTAACAATATCAGGAAATACCTAATGCTGTCATTCTAACTTCAAAAGGCCATTTTGGGAGAAAACACTGCAGCTGATTTTCAGAAAGCAGAGAGAGTAAGATGAATTTCTGATATAGCAATTAAATGGTGCTTCCCTGAAGTAATACCTGCTCTCTCTTCTCCTCTCAACCCTGAAACTACTGCTATTGTATAGTCAACTTGGTAGCACTTAAGCTTTATAAACTTTTGAAACTTTTGGCAGGAGTAATAAATGTTAAGGAGTAAGAAAACTACATCTACCACATCTCAAAATTCATATCCCAGTCTCAAACAGGTCTAGCAAGACATTTGGAAACCTGAAAATATCTGAAAGATTCACAGAATGTTGAAGACTAATTTTGCACTTTGCAAAACTCCCCAAGGAATCTTCAAACTTGCTCCTACATTTTTCTTTGCAGATCTATTTCCTCTGAATTTTAATCTGAAATACAGTTATCTACCTCCGAAAAGAAACAGTACTTTGATTTCCCATCTAACAATAGAGATCTTCACACAAAGGCACTACCCTTCACATGGCAAGTGAAAAACCTGGTAGAATTACAGAGACAGAAAATGATGTGAAGAAGAAAAAAGAGAGATTGCATTGTATTTGAAATTTTCTCCTCTATTACAGACAAAAAAGGGAGTAAGGAAAATCCAAAATGCCCTACAAAACAAGCTTTTACCTGTGCCCTCTGGTGTCTGTGCTAGAGGTTAAAGAAATTATACAAATACATTACAAACACAAAGAAGTAAGATAGATGGAGAGCCTGAAAAAGTCTGGCAATTTGAAAATATAAAAAGCCTATTTGGTATACTTAACTCAAAAATCTTGTAACTTTTTCCTTTTATAAAATGTGTTATTAAAGTTTTAAGTTACATTAAATGAGTTTTATTGATATGATATGAAATACCTTACTTGTTTATCATTCTTTCATTTCTTGTTTTCCCAAGGGCAGGGTATTTTCTCTCATATGTAGCAATAACCATTCGTTTCTGTCAGGTAGTCTACCAGATATTCATTCATTCCTTTATCATGGTATTAATTAAGTGGCTTCCTTTGCTTTGGATAAAAAGAGTTGTCTGACAAGTTTTTATTGTGCTTTCATTCACGTATATTTGGTTTAGATGAATATATATTTTCAGAAATTCCAATTTGAGTTGTGTAATTTTATGCATGGTTATTATGAATAATAGAGCAATAATTAATGTGATAATAGTAGTAATTTGTGTCAGTAACCATAAAAGTGATTATTGAAGTCAGAAAAAAATCTAATGCAAAATACAACCAATGTTAAGTGTGCAGGTGGACATGTCCTTTAGACTCTGTGGAATATGTGACTTCTGTTTGTTAAAGATAATTTTTATACAAGGAATATTTACATGAATCAACAATATTGAATCAATTAGAAATAGTAATAAAAGATCATCACAGTCAATTTTGCCGGATTATATTTTGGGTTGAGATCTTTCAGTTTTAATCTCTTGTTCCTCCCTTCCCATGAACCGGAAATTTCAGGCCTTTATGCAGCAGGAATTGTGTTCCTTTCACTATCTACAGCACAATTCTTTTTCTTTCCTTTAAACTGCAACACCAATCTCCCTCACTTGAAAAATGTTTTTCTTTAGAGGAAAAAGAAGGACTCAAACATATATATGGAATTTTTTTCTATATGGCATTAGCTTCTTTTGTGGATACTTTCTTATGATTTATTTTGAATACAGATAAGACATGAGAGTTTGATTCAGAGATGTTCTGGAATACAACATAAAGAAACCAATAAATTTCACTACAATGTATGTAGTGGCTGTAGTACCGCAATATACTCTGACAATCTATTGCAGTAACAGTCTGGGGTGGTTTGCCCCTTATATCAGTGTAATTTTGTTTTGGTGAGAATGAAATGGAAGAGTCGTAAAGGCTGAACAAAGATGCTCAGCTTCCCAACAGCTTTTCAAGGGTGCTGACATTCTCCATCTCTTTCTTTAAAGAAATGTTTACTATTTGCAAGATAACTGTATATGTGCTGTGAGAACCAATAAAATATTATTTGTATTTAAATATTGGTATATAAATAGTATATTCTTTAACATCATATATTTTTTAAGCAAAACCACCAGTAAACCTGGAAAAGAGACAGAGTTCTAATACACTAATTAGATAACTGTCCTGTCTGGGTAGTTCCAGCGATAGTGTTTAATGCCCTTCATGAACTTATCATATTCCAGCTTCTGAATATCCACGTGTGCCTCAATATGCAGCAACACCTGGACAATTGTAATTTTGAGCTGTGTGTCAAAAAGCAGCAAGAATGTGGCTGCTCCAACATGGAGGACAGTCCAGGAGCCAAAGACCATCACAGCATAGGCCGCTCCCTCATCAGCAAAGTCACAGTCCCACAAACAGGTCTAGACAAGGTGAGGTCTAGCGTCTATTCAGGGAGTTCAAACACAAACAACAGGAGGCAGTGAAAAATGGGACCAAAAACAAAGCTACCTACCATATAAGTCTGTGCTTCATTCAGGAAAATCAGTCAGTAAGCTGGGTCAATTCTAACAGTGCTCGGAAAACCTCTAGGTGCCCAGGAGATATATGGGATCCTAGAGGATGTGTAGGTGGATGCCCCAGATGAAACTGTTCAAGATGGGTACGATCTAGTAGCATACTCATATGACACTATGGCAGTGCCACACTCAGGCGTGGCAATACCATTGCCCAGTGTATCAAGATGTTTAATTTATGTTTGCATATATATTAATTTGTATGATAGTAGTAACTTTAATATGGATTTTGAGAAAAAGTGTCTTCATTCCAAGGTTACGTGGATAGCAACAATATGAAAAAAAACCAAACCAGTGAAAAGCCTTTCCTTGGCGTTTTATGTTTACGGAAGCAGATCTCAAAAGCTTTGTCTTTAAAGAGAGTTCCAGGATTTTTTCCAGCTCCAATGGACTAGTTTGTCCAGTGAACTGGTTAACTCAGTAATATAGACTGTGTAGCATCTCATTAGACTAGAGCCTGTCACATTGAATGTTTGTGAGACTGAAGCTAGTCTAGTATAGGATTCCATCCATTTTTGCAATGATGACTGAGGTCTCAACAGCAGAGATTTTGTAGTACTCTCAACATTCCCTCACACACACTAAAGATACAGGCAAGAATGCAAGGTAGTGAATATCAAGACTGCCTTGAAACGATTTCAGATGTTACTGAGCAATATTCATCCAAGTGAAAGATTCTGTTCTGCTCCCTTTCAATTAAAAACACACACAGTGTTCTGCTCTGATAGTTCCCAGGTTCCAGCTACTTGCTTTCCTGGCTTAACACTGGCAACACCTCTGACTGATTAAGGAAATAGATGTTCATATTAAACATTTGGGACAGACATTGGGATCCCCTGACAGTTGTACTGGAGGCTGAATGGAAGGTAGATCATTCTGTTTCAAGTAAGAACATGTATTTATTTTTCTTCTGCCTCACAAACTCCAGTCTAACTATACTCAGGCATAAACGCAGTAAAAACAAACAGTTATGCTCCTTGCTTCAACTGAAATTTTTAGCAGGCAATCTTCTCTAAGAAAAGATGAAAAGATTTGCCTCACACAAAACATGTAAAGGCTTAATTTTTACTAGGGTCAGACTAGAGAGAGAAACAAAAATGCAGTAAGAGATTTTGCTGTCTGACAAAATGGACTTGTACCTGCAGAATAAAGATAGACTGACTACCGTGCCGACAGCTCAGACATGCCAGTTTGGTCAGCATGATGAACCCTAAGCCACTCAGCTAAACAGCAGGGGACTCATGAATTTTCACTTCCTTCCCAAAGTGCCCATCTCGACTGGACTAAGGGTAGTTCAACAGTAATCTCACCGTTAACAGCCCACACACTCACCACTGCCTGCAGGTTTACATGCAAGATGCATGTGAACTAAATGTAACATTGCGCTTCAATGTTTTTATTTTCAGCACAGGACATTTCCCAGTGTTGTTGTAGACGTGCTAATTCTAAACGTGTTAGCAGAAAATGAATGTACAGTGAGAGAATAATAAAGCTGTAAATATTCAATAAAACTTTAGATCATATAGCAAAACAAGACTCTAACTTAGAGTACCATATTACTATTTAAACACTTTAAAAGTAGTCACCTCAATGTAAATGGTTAATTTCTCACATACGCAAAGTATTGCTTACATTTGGTAGATTTTAAAGTTGACTGCTTGGGAATATATCTCTGGAATAATTTCTTCCTGAGCTCCTGGAATTAATGGATTATAGTGTCATGAGATCTTACATAAGTTTCATTATTTTAATCTAATTTTGGTAAACAAACCAGTCTCAGATTCACCTATACATCTGCCTGTTTGAGACCAAAGCATTCAAAATAACATGCCTATGTATAAAACTTACACTAAAGATGCTAAACAAAGCATCCATATCATAAATGGAGATTGCCTCTCTCCTCCATCAAACTCACTGGTTCCTACTCCTCTGTCCAGCTAGCTCTGCTTTTTCTCCATTTTCCCATTCTCCATTCCTATTTTACTCTTCCAACTTTTATTCCCCTCTGACCCAGCTTTTTTTTATCCTGGGCTCCCAAACCCACAGCCTACTTCTTTCTTTGTAAGTGAAAGTCATTTGAGGCGTATGATTTTCTGCTGCCTCAGTTATTAGCAGAAGAGAAACAGACTTCTGTCCTCCTTGCAGCTGCACTCCTGTCTGGCTCCTCTGTGGTAACAGAGCATTCTCTTGTCTGCAGTGGGAGCTGCAAGAGAACTAAGAGCAGTCACTCCCTGCCAATAATAGAGTACCTCAAAGCTCTTAGCTTCTAGGCAAAGCACATAGAATTTTTCAAAAGTTTTTGACTTACACACGTTTAAGTAGATTCCACACAAGTCAAAAGGCATTTCCTCACAGAAACCACTTCTCTGTCAAGTTTGAAATTCTCACTGCAAAATCACAGATGCTAGAATTATACTGCATATAACAATAGGAAACAATGTAATGAAAATTAAAAGTATATTGCATATAAAATATGAAATAATAAGCAGAACTTCAGAATTTTATTTCTTAGTATTGCAACATGAAGCATTTGCAACATGGTCTTGCTTTCATACTAGTTGAGCCACGTGGGGTTAAGCAATTATAAAATAGTTAATCTTTAGGATAGGTGCATGACATGGAAGACATCAACCCCAATGTTTAGCATTTGGCAAAGTTACAAGTGACAAAATCCCCACAGGCTTATTATAGGAAATTAATGCTAATGGCGAATTACAGAGCCTACCCTTCCAGTAACACTGAGGTGGGGTTTATTCCTTGTAATCATTCCTAATTTACTTTAAAGGTTTGGGAAATATTTATGTATGACTTTCTGTCATGTTAGCTGTTACTCACCAGTAAGTGTCAAAAGATCACACAGAGGTTATATTTGTAACTATTATTTTATCTGGCACAATGTGAAGTTATCAGCCATATGAGGGCCCTTGTCCTCAGGAGCTGCATACACAAAATTATCCTTAAACCAATTATTAATTTACGAATTACTCTGAAACTACTATTTTATAATTGTATGATATTATATTAGCTGACTGATATTATTTGAAGCATAATATGGGAAACAGTGTACTGAATCATGAGAAATTAAAGGAAATAAGAATACAGCTTACCCACAGTGTGTCATCACTACTTGTCTGTAGACTGATTTTATATATGACATGAGCAATAGCATTTTAAAAGTGTTTTTTTCTGTAAGTAATATCTGTTAGGTCAGACAATTATTTGTAACCATCATGCAGGAACATGTATGACATTTAACATGTGATTTAATAAAAGGAGGAGATAATTTCAAGACTCCTATACCTACCCCTTGCTTACATTCTGCCATATCCCTGTGCACCTGGAGAAAAGTGAACAGATGATGAAGGAACAGCAAGAAAACAGCTGTAAAAACAGAAAGATTAGAAGTCTAGAGGAACACAATAAGGAGCAGGAGATGATAAATCAAATAAATTATGTATCAGGGGAAAAACAAATTAATTACTTTGAAGTTAGGAATTAATGTTACAAAGCTGGTATGGTACAGAAAGTGAACTGGCACAGCGACTGAAAGGGGTAATAAAAAATTCCCATAAGCAGTAGGCACTCTGAAGAACTGCTGAATGATGGGGAGGCAGAGAGGTCTAAAACAGATATCAGAAAGCAAACACATAATTCTCTTCACACTCTATGTTCAGACTGGAAGGAAATTGTATTTCAAAACACACTGGCAATTGCCTTGAAAATATATGCATCATATCCTCAGAACATCTTTGTATGTGCCTACGAATATACTGGATTAATGCTTGTATTGTAAATACAAGGTTATAAATTCTCTCTATAGACAATTAAGATACAAACCCTGCTTGCGAATACCTGAAATCTCAAACTACACTTATTCTTAGCATTCTCATTAACTGAACATAATAATAGCCAGCAAGAGGTGAGGGCATTTCCCAGAAATTACTTATCCATACTGTGCTTTACACTGTGTATAAAACTAGTGGCCTGAATTTTGAGGAGTTAGAAGATTATCCTCATAAAAGATAAATAGATGTAAATTTTCATTCAACACCAATTTCAGGGGAAATACCTAGAATAACCAAGGAGCAGAAGAAATACAAAGGTTCTAAAAATTACAAAGGGTCATTAATCTATTCAGAGTCTCCTTTTTGCAGCAAATATTTCAAATTAAACACTGTTGATATCACTGCACATTTTGAAAAAAGAATCTGCAAAACGAGGGCTGTGGTGGCACGTGGCTCAGAAAACCAAACCAATCCAGCTTTGGTGAGAGCTACCAACTTTGCAATATAATAATATACTACTTTAAGCAAAGTAGGATAGTGAGACACCAAGGGTGTCATTTAATTTCCACATTTGAGGGGAAATCTACTTGTTTCTCATAGAGAAATTGCTTATTTTTTAAACCACTTTTAAAAGGATAGCTAAAACCTTGATCACTTTCTTTTTTCCATCAATTAATTCCACATAGAAGAATTACATAAATAGATTACAGTATGTTGACTTGCATGGATTAACACTACTTCAAAGAAGTTGGGTTATTTTGAATCATAAAGGTTCACACAGCAATTATTTGTTTCCTGCAATTACAGATTTTCTAATTAATTTTGCCTGTTAATATGTATGTTTCATTCTTCTTTTCTGTCATGTGTGGCATACCAACACCACTTTGGCTCACTGTCAGAGCCCGTAGCTTACACTCCCTGCCTTCCAGCAGTTCAGTTACTTGTGCTCAAGGACAGCTCTCTGACGTGGCACGCATCTTAATTCACACTACTCTGAAGGAAGAACTGTTCAAGTAAGAGACTTAAAAGACTTTCAGGTGCGACTTGCCCCTGCTTAATCTGGGAGCTGCTTGAAGCCACCTTCTTGGTCCTTGCTCCTGTGCCCTGCCTGTGCCTGGTCACATACCTTTCTGATCTAGAGCCCGATACTGTCTGCCCTGGCACTATAGCGGTGAGTGATCACTGAGCTGTGTCTAACTGTGGTCACCGTCACTGGACCTGCAATGCAGATGCACCCAAGAAATTGCCACAGTGCATAAACTCCATACAGATAAAATTACAGATATTGCACATTTCTGAGTGGAACCTCTAGCACCTTATCCATAAACTAAATATAAAGTTTCCCTGCATTCTTTCTTATCTGATGCCCTGTTCCTTGCATCATCTTTGCCTACCTGCTTCCTTCAAACAGAAGCTGCTACAAAGAATTACCAATGGCTAATTCCCCCTTGTTTCTTTCCTGACAAACAGACATTGATGCCTTTCCACCACAGTGCCTCATAGCATGTCCAGGCTGTTCTTCTAGGCCATTGGAGGGATTACACTCTGGTGAGGTATCCTGGGTTCAGCTTAAGCCGCAACATGTGGAGAGACAGAGATACTGAGAGACCATGAGACTGAGCAAGAGACAGAGAGATAGTCTGCACAATTATCTCAGCAACTAATCATAAAAAAAAAAAAGTTCCTATACCATTTTATTGTTATTGGTATTGCTTAACAACTCTTAACTCCTTAGTCACAGACTTGCATCATACCTAATGTTGTAAATAATTTAAAGATAAATGTTTCTGGTTTATCGTTGTAGCAGTAAAGCAAATTATGTAAGTCACTCTCGGAAACTGCTGTATTTTTCAGTGCAACTTATGTAAGACTTGTGGAATCGCTCTGTCTGAGGAGTGAAATGGAAAAATTACATACAAGTTCTGATAAGTTTAACATAACTGAAGACAGTGACCAACCAAGACTAATATAACCATTCTATATTTTCTAGTCTTTCTCTATCTCAAGATAAATACATGTGTATCTTTAATTTCATTTGTTTAGGGAAATAAAACTGCTCTGAACGCCCTTCCTACTTAGATTTGCTTCCTATCATGTTTTCCTACAGTTCTCTGAATAAGAGACATAGGTGCAGAAGTAGGCTCCATGTAAGCTTACTTCCTTAAGATTTCTTTGGTTGTTCTTTTTTTAAAAATCAGGGTCCTTTTTTTTTTTTCTTTTCTTAGGACTGTAAACCCTCTCTTTTACAACTATTCTCACCCAGACTTTTTGCTACTTTCACATTTTCTGCCATTCCTCCACAATGTTTAGAATTAATTATCTAATATTCTTTTTAGTCATGTGCCTCCCTTCATCCCACCCCCATTTTTTGTATAAAAATAGTCTGGAAATTCTGTACCTTGTTGCATCTATTTGATTAGAAAATAAAATAAAAAAAAAAAAAATTGCTACCATTGCCTGTACAGCTGAAAATATTGTCTTTTTTCATCTTTTTTTCTTCCAGAAAAAGGTTCTCCCCCACCCAAGTATCAAATTGCTAATTTGATCGTTTTATCTTTATGAAAATGTGTATCATCTCTTTATGGATCTACTTGCCATGCAAAGCAACACGTTCTCTCATTTCCCCCCCCCTTGCAGACATTTCTGGAGAAAATAACGCCAACTAATATTCTAATCATGTGAATTATCCCACTGAGTGTTTCACATGCTAGTTGAGACACTGTTGTGATCATTAATCAAGATTTCAGCTCTTCCTGTTTATTTCCCTTACTTCTCAAATTAGTGCAGAAACAATTAAAATATTTGGTGAATTGATATACTACTGTTCTACTTGTCCTTCTTATGATCTTCTTAAAATCATCCCTTAATTATTTTTAGGTTCTTTTCCTAGTCATTATTATTTATGCATAACTTATGAATACTTGCAATCTGTTTTCAATCCTAGTTTAAATATTTTGCAATTACTGGGTGACCAATATTGTGGTTAAAATTCTCAACAGCAGTACCATATTTTAAGGACCGGTATCTATAAAGAAATTACAAAATGCCACAGAGCTATTCCACTGCTCAAAACAAATAAAAACCAAGTCTCCTTTCTGCTACCCATGCACATGCAAGTACAAATGCAGAATATCCAGTCCAAAACACGAAAATGTCTTTCTCTCAAACTTCTTGTCACTTTTTATGACTCGAATCCATGAAGAGTTCAGTACAAAACTGTAAGCAAACCATTGATTCTGGAAGCTTTCCTGTATAAATATCACTTAAATCTTGGTAATTAGGAATTAAGCCTTAGGAACTTCCTCCACTTACTCATAACCCTGTGAACAGTTATCCTGTCAGTGAATATGTCTGCTTGGTCTGTATTCAACTAAGCTCCATTACTGTGAGTGTTATTAGATCTCAAGTATGCACCTGAAAACTTTTTTAAGTGACAGTATGCTACTAGTGAAGATAAGAACTTGTAAACATGTTCTTCTGTGAGGAAAGTGAGAAAATCAACAGTAAAGGCAGCCCAAAAAGGCCTGGGGGGATGAGAATATTTAAATAAGACAATTTGGAACTGCCCCAGTTCAACATCCCTGGCAGTGTTCAAGATAAGGTTGGCCAGAGCCTTGGGTGACATGGTCTAGTATGAGGTGTGCCTGCCCATAGCAAGGGGGTTATAACTTGATAATCTTAAGGTCCTTTCCAACCCTAACTATTCTATCATTCTATAACATCGCATACAGGTCCACTGGGCCATGCTCACTTTGTACAATGGCACTGGCACAGTTCCTGCCACAGCACATGGTGAAAAGGCAGATAAAGGCTTAAACCTAAGGTTCTAATTAGAGCTTTAATTGCTACAAAAACACAGCCAGAGAACCTGAGAAAAATGCAGAGTATTCTGAGGTGACCAATTGCAATAAGTGATGCTGAAAGAATTGCCACAGATCAGCACTTACTTTTAGATTAGTACAACACCACATGAGCACTGTTACACCAATGTTAATAATAGACTGCAATTTCACATATACTTTCAGTCAAAACCTCTTCCTTAGCAAAAAGCTCTGCTCCATATTTCTTTATGCATGCCTTCATTCTTATCATGCACTGAATAATTTAGGCCCAAATCCAAACCTCATTTCATTACCAGCATCACAGCTTCTGAGCCTGTTTACACAGGCTATAATGGCTACTGCGCTAGTCAAGTCTGGCTTTCCCAGAGCAGTTTTGAGAACTGGAGCTGGAAGACAGGACACAACAGTGTTTTACAGGGAGGGAACAGAATGCTGTGAAAATGCAAAGATGGCCTTTACCCTCCAGTAATAAACACACATACTTTTCTTACTGAGCTTGTGCTTAGTATCATCGATCCAGAGACTGTCTGTGTTAATCCACACGGAAGATGCCTGGAAGGTCACACAAAACACCATTTCCTTCTGTAGAGAGCAGTCATCATTTTCAATGTTCTCAGCACTGCCAAGTGTTAGATCTATAAACCCATATTTATGGCAACAGTTCACGCTCATACTGAAAATCTGCAAATCATTTTGCCCAGCATTTTTCAGTACATTAATTTGCAGCACAGTTGGCAGAGCATATAGTAAACAGAGTGGTCATCCAGTTTCCGTCAAAGTTTGCTTCACAGAGGATGAGCACACTTTTGCTTTATTTCTGAAAGCTTGTATAAATGTGTACTTTATAAAATAATGACATTTTACTCTGTACCCAGAAAAAAAACAACAAAAAAAAAAAACCAAAGAAAAACCTAAAAACAAAAGCAAAACCAAACCAAAAACACCCCAATGTCATTTATTTTCTCTTACTGAAGAGTTTTCAAACAGAATAGCAGAGGGTTTTTTTACTTCCTTATTATTAGCCATCTTTCAATATCTAAACCAAGCTCATTTCTTAATCACAGCACTAACAGCTCTGAAAGTTATGGCTAAAGAATATATTAAACAAGACACAAAATGTAGACCACATGCTTCTTTCAAGAATTCTGCAAAATCAGTACAAATTGTTTATTTTCACAATAATGTACTAATAAAAATATTAGCATAAGATATGGAATGGATAAATATTTCTTACAACATCTTGTCTGGATTCTCCACCTTTGTCTGAATATTTGGTGGTCCTAGCAAGGTCTTTAATCAAACAAGTATTTGATATTATGACAGTCTTAACTAAGAGGACAGCAAGCTTAAAATTAGTGTAGAAAGTCCTTGAAATAGTCAGCTCAGAACTAGTGAGCAAGCCTGAAAGGACTCCAGGAAATTTAGAGCACTTGTGCGACAGACCAAGGAGATGAATGTATAAAAATGTTCTCAGCTGTGAAACTAAAGCCTCCAAAGTAGAACTGAAAATGAAAGAATAAACTGAGATGACAGATGCTGGGTCCAAGTTATTGAGGGCTGTAAGTGAGGTAAAACAAAGGTTGGAAAGCACTGAAAGACCACTGTGTCTAGAGTCAAGAAATGAAAACAGTAAACTATTAATTCTGGCATTTGTTTGGAGTGTCGCAGTGAGTCAGATTCCAGTGAAAAGACCGTGTGAAAGACGGCTCTCTGTAAGGGCAAAAGGATATCAGGCAGAGGTCACCAGCTAAGGAAGCTCTCTTAACTGTATGTTGCCATTATGCCACTGAATGGATTGACAGTTCTTCTACATAACTTAAACTGGAATCTGTCTCAAATATAATGAGTTTAATGCTGTCTTTGTCACAATCACAAAAAGGTGAAACCACATCAGACCACATGCAGTGTTATTTCTGGAAATATCAAGACCTTCATTCTTCTGAATAATAAAACACATTTATTCATTTGTATAGAGATGTTCATCATAACTTTTCGTTTTTAGTCCTCAGTAAGGTATAGCATAGTAAGTTCAGAGAAAGGAGAGAGGAAAGGAATAAAATTTAAATAATTTCAAAAATACTGCAGTCAAATTATACTTTTGTTCATCCCTAGTGAATTTCTCACATCTTGGCACACTTGACAAATATGCATTAGCTTAAAATTCCAATTTGTAAAACTGGCAGGTTGTAAAAAAATCTAAAACATTTGTTTACTTGGGTTGAAAGCTTGAACTTAATGTCCTACATTCTCAGCAGAAGTGACTTTTGGATAAAAGGTTAACCCTGACCTTGTCGTATAATCTCTGCTAAAATCAGTGAAATGTGCACTTACTACCAAGCAAAGAAATCAGTTCAGACATAGTATTCTTATCAGGTATTGGAATTAAAATAGCCATATCAGATCTTAAATATCCACTCTATTTTTATGTCTTATGTTGTCCTTTATACTTTTGAAGCTCAATCCAGCTGAGATCAATGAATCTAAAAATTCTTGGTTTTCTTCAAAAGCTGTGTGCCAGCTTACAGCTCCTGACCAAATCATATGAGGTAGAGGAGATACATTCTGACTGTTGCTGAAGCCATAGAAAATACGATAGAAAAAGAATGAATGTAGACTCTATCTAATTTAACAAGTTTCATGGCACAGTGGGAGTGAAATTTCAAGAATGAACTATTCACTGCAGAGGACCACCAGTCCGTATTATATATATTTGAAAGGGCTATAGTTGACTAACTCCTGTTTGATCCTGGTGAGCTAATGCCCTTTAGGGATTAGAGCTCATTAGCTGTGTTCTTACAGGACAGCACTTCTTACGAATTCACAGTCACCAGGAAAGAGTTGAGAGAACTCTGGAAACACTTGGAGGTAAACCAAAGCACAATTGTAAAGAGATTCCTTATATAATATAGAACACTAAAGTGGACACACTTACAGTTGCCCTAGATATTGCAGACCAAGATCCCCTGACAAATCACAAGCTATTCCTGAAATTTGTGATAGCAGCGTATGACAGCAGGAGGACCTTAGGGCAGCTGGGCAACAAGAACAAAAAAACAAAACAAAAAACAAACCACAAGAAACAAAACAGTGGGATAATCCACTGATTGGGCAGTTTCATGCCTGAAAAAAATCCCTGTGGGATCACACTGTTTGTGGCTGCACAGAGAACTTCCTGGATTATAAATCTAAAACCTCCAGAAGTTGAAACCATTCAAAACAAAAATATTACACAGCCATAACCATAGGCAACTTTCTTCAGAGTTGTTAGAGCTACAATTATCTTCTCCCCTTCATTTCTGCATAGAAGGAAATAGCATAAATCCAGTGTAAATATTCTTTGTATGTACTTGTCTTATGTATTAAACTATATGTAGCAGATTTTGAGTGGAATTTAGAGTATTTTGCTCATTTCAGATTTAATTTTTTTTTCTGTTTATCATTCAAATGAGCTTTTAATGTATTGTAACCCTGATTTGTGGGTGTTTTTTCTTTGTTTTGGCCTGTTGGTTTTCTTTTTTTTTGTTTCCCTGTTTGCAGAATTTGAGGCTTCATTATATGCTGTACCTTCCAGTTCATTCAGGAAGAAGTTGAACTTCCACTGTGTTACATAAATGCATACAAATTTTATGGGATTTGTGACTATCAAAGAAGTAATTTTTTCTGAAACAGTAGAAAACTTGACTGGAAAAACTATAGACAAAGATCGAGCTATAAAAGACATGCTAATCCCACCTGGCAAAATCAAAGCTGAGTACTCATACTTGTTTAATTTGAAACATCTAACTTCCTTTCTCATGGAGATAAAAACAAGATGCTTTGGAAAAATAAATAACTAACAAATTAATAAAATTAATCGTCTATTTTCACATAAGAAGAAACCTCAGAAAAAAGCAGAAACACAGATAATTTATTATTAACTCCAGTCTTACTCTCATCCCACAATGCATTTCACTTAAGCTGTTTCAGGGAGGCTGATTATACCCTGGGTTATTCATGGCAAGGATGGTAAATAAATTTGGGGTAAATCATCAGGAGGAGAGAGGGGGAAGAATAAAAGTGCTTTGCAGCTCTAATTGTAACTGAATAAAATCAATAGCAAAAATACAAAAAAGTGAAAGCTCAATAATAACAATTAATAACACTTAATAAAAGAGTAGATGGCCTCTACAACTAAGTGGATGCTTACCTCTCTGCTAACAGTATGAAGTATAGAAAAATATTATTTTGATGTGGATGAGATTTCTGCAAGCTCTCTGCAATATCAGTAAGCAAAAGTTACTTCCATATAAATCAAGCTATGAGCAAACGGGCTGCATAAGACTACTTTAGAGATAGCATGATAACATAGAGTGGGTCTAGAGTTAAAAAAAAAGGCACCTCGGGTCAAGGACAAGACATCTACATTATAAGCATTTCAGTGTCTTTTGGCACAGCTTTAGTCTGATCTCAACAAACTGAATAACTATGAGCATCTAGATCACATCAAGCATGTTTCTACAGAAAGTTTTCCTTTTTTATTTTTATGTAAAGAAAATCTACTTTGTGTACTGAAGGACGACTATGCAGTATACCATGCTGGTAAATCAGGGTGATCAGAATATTCACCTCAAAAGTGTATTTCTGATCTGAGTTAAAATATTAACACAGATGAACCCATAGATTCCAGAAAGTGCTTCAAGTCGTTTTATACACACGCCACTGACTAACAGGCTGGATACATTATGCAAATACCACTTAGTCTTGTTTAGCTATATCATACTTCAATTAATCCAGGTCAGATTCACACGTTTTTACTGCAGTTTCACATGTCTTTACTGTTGTTTAACAGTGTCTTCACTGGATATTAGGTAGGAGCTAACTTGGCAACTGTGCAGCAATTACCCCCCTTAGAGTCCTGGGTTCCCTGATCACTTCTGAAGGAGTAGGTGAGGCAATAGGAAACTCCAGTTCCAAAACTCTACCATGACACAGGTGAAGTGGAGACTTGAATCGGGCACTTTAATATTCCTCGACAGAGGTGCAACACAGAGTATAGAAAGGTCACCTCAAAGTTCAGGTTTGAATGTAACAGAAACATTGAAGGGTTACATTTACTTCCCCTTATGAAATGAAAGAGAGCCTGAACCTTAAGAAATTCACAGCATTATCATACTCCAGGCCAAACCAAATCCAGCATGTCTGAATTACATGAGAAAGTAAAAAGGATCAGAGGAGCAGAGACTTTTTTTTAAGAATATCAAATAATCTTCAGCACCCTTTCTTAGGAGACTTCTGATCAAATGCTGCAGACTAAGCTTAGATATAGATAAGGATCTGGTTTTCTGGATGGATTCTGAGTTACCCTCATTCAGTGGATTAAGGTATAAAAAACCAAACTTACTTAAAACTATATCCATAAAAAGCATTTAGTATCACAAGGTGTGTTAAGATTTGGTGCATTTTTCTTAGGTGTTTCAGAGATACATCCTCCATATTAAATAAATAAACCTTATTTAAATAATACTAAAAATTAAAAACAAAATAATAAAAAACTCAGGCGCAATATCTGGAAGAATTAAATGTCTTACGGATTTACTACTTAATAAATCTGTGTTAGCTCTGGAATGGTATCCTTTCTGACTAAGAAAATAAAGTAACACAGAAAACACTTTATGAAAAGCAATTTTTTTCACTGTCTGTGGCTCCAAGCATGTTACTAGCCTCTATCTCCCTTCATGGGAAGTCCATTCTCTCTGTCTCTTCCTCCTTATCCTTACCCATTCATTCAGGACCGCAGAAGCTATAAAAGCTAGGATATTCTTCTGAAAGAAAGAGAAATTTTCACTAAGCAGTCAACTCAGCCAGCATTTATGTTAATGTCTACTGGACAAGCTTAGCAGCTATCAGAGCTCCAAACAACCCTGAAGCTGCTGTGGTTTGTATTTTAAGGAGAAAGATCCCTGCCAGGCACAGCATCTGTTTGGTATTAAAGCTCTACAGAGAAACTTCCTTTGGGCTGAATGAAATTCATTCAGACCTTAAAGTTCATAACTGTTCATCACAAAACAGCAGAACATTTTAAAATACCCTTCCCTAACAGAAATCAGCATGGTACACCAGAAACTCCATTTTTTGTTCTTCCAGTTGAAATCTATCATTCCAGCAGCTTTTGCTGTACCTACCACATCCCAGCGTGGAGAGAGGCCCACTAATGCTGCTGCTTCATGGCAGGAAAGGCTGATCTGTGTACATCAGTGGTTTTTTAATGGAGAAAGTAACTTGCAGGCAGTGAACATTGAGAGGAGAGAGATGCCTGTGTGGTACTGGTAAGCTGCTGCTTACTTAAAGAAATAAAACATCTACATTTCATACAAAGGATGTTTGCTTAGGGAGAAGTAGGTTGCTGCTGCTAGGGGCAGGGGACATCTGGAGAGGAGAAAATGCAAATGACCTGCAGGATCCAAAACCTAGAATCACTTCCCATGGCTGCTGAGGTAAAAACAACCTGAAAAATACAACTCTTTTTTTTTTGAGTGACAACACTAACAATTCTGCTAAAATGCTCATGCATCTTCCAGGTGAAGATTTCTTTTATGCTCTGTGCCTGTAAGAATGGTAATCTGCCATGTAAATTAGTACCAAAATTCCCTGATTCCTGGCTGTGCCACAATCAATAACAAAACCAGTAATTATTTTGGATGATTCAGGGTGACATCCCCAAGAAAAAGAGATATCAAAGGAGAAGAATCCCACAGACAACATGCTATCCCTAAATACAGCAAATTTAGTAGAGAGGATGCTTCTTAC
This sequence comes from Lathamus discolor, assembly GCF_037157495.1. Classification (NCBI taxonomy): domain Eukaryota; kingdom Metazoa; phylum Chordata; class Aves; order Psittaciformes; family Psittacidae; genus Lathamus; species Lathamus discolor. The sequence continues at coordinate 125,957,108 of NC_088884.1, read as the reverse complement.
CCTTCTCCTCCAATGGTTCACACTGATGCCTTCTGAGAGCAATCCTCAGCAAGAATTTTCCCCAGGAAAGAAAAATTTCAAGTTGCTGAGGATTGAGGAAGGACTGAAGCCACTATGTTCAGCACTAAGCTCCTGCAACAGCAGGGCTAAAAATAGCCAAGAATTACAAAAAAATGCTCAGTACCCATTAGATCACATATAGAATACTCCATACAGTTCTGGGACCCCCAGAAAAACATGGATCAATAGGGATCAATAGGTACAAGTTTAAACAAGGAAGGTATGGACTAGTTTTGAAGAGGAAAACAACCAAGCAGTGAAACAAGCTGATCATAGAAGTTGTGCAGTCTCCATCCTTGGAGGTTTCCAGATCCAACTGGATAACGCCCTGAGCAAACACATCTAACCTCGCAGACCTTGCTTTCTGTAGAAGGCTGGACTAAAGACCTCCAGAGAGCCCTTCTGAAGGGCATCACCCTATGAAACAATTTAATAACTTAAAGGTTAAAGATGGACAGTATCTTAAACTCAGATTTCTTGAAAGACCTAGTTCTACAACATAGTTACTGACATTAAGAAAAAGCATTTCTTAGGTTAATATAAGCACACTGAACTACTCTGCTCTATAGATCTTAGTTTCTTTTTCAGCCTTTTTTTTTTTTTTAGTACAACAGATAAAAAGAAACTATAATTGTCTTTGGAATAAACATTTCAACAGCATCTGAGCAGAAGCAGCAATCAATCATGACAGGATTATTCAATTTCTAATTTCCAAAATTCTTGTTCCATATACCGAGACTGGCACAAAGGTGCAAATCCATAAATACACATTGCTGGCATTGCGATAGACACACGTCAACTAGGTATTAAGACCGACTATCAGTACACTTCAGCAGTGACCTCAAAGCTACTGTTAAAGTGTCTGCACTACTGCTACTGTGAAACCTGGGGAGATTCAACCTGCAACCTTATAAATCTTTTTTCCTGACATTTTTTCAGGGGTGAAACTGTAATTATCGATTTCTTCACTATCAAGGCCAGGTAAACCTTCTACAGATAAAACATAACAAGGAAAATGAGAGGAAAATACATGCAGATATTTTGATGCTCCTGTGAGTTTCCAAAGCAAAACTTGGATAGGCTTTTATTTTATTTTTAAATCTTGATTTCCACACCAAAATCTGTCAAAATTTCCGAGATTTATTTCCCAGATGAATTTCAGTTCCAGCTAAATTTCCAAGTAATTACTTCCATAATTACTGATAGATTTCATGAGTGATATTAGCAGAGCACAATACAGACAAAGGGGATAAATGATGTATTAAGAAATATGGGTAAACTAAATCAGCATTAAGCTAAGAAAATAGAGAATTTGATAAAAGTATGAAGTGATCCTAAACACGGTTACAAAAAAGCAGAAACTAGGACAGCAGTCTTGATATGTTAGAAATTAAGAGAGAAGTAGATGCAAATTAGCAGGTATGGAAACAAAGAGTGATAAAGCAGATCTACCATTTCATCAAATAAGCCTAGACCACTGAAATTTCACTAAGAGCAGGCTTTCCTATTTCAGCTCCCTCCTACCAGAAAATAAATGGGATCATGTAGAAAACAACTATTATAAGAGAACAAGAAGGGTTTTTTGTAAAGAAAAAAAAATACTGTATGAAACAGGAAAACTTAGCTCCTCTGTATAAAAAGGATGACCTGTGGTATCTCAAAAGCTTTCAGCTAGTAAAACTTGTTAGACTGAAAAGCTATCCTACAGCCTTCCAATTACTTGGGATAGATGAAACGAACATAGACACAAAAATAAAGTATACACCAGGGATAAGTTCTGCATTGATAGAGAAAGACTAGAAAGATTTTATTCTTGTGAGTGAAAACTGAAGATGACCCAATTGTTGCAGCTGACTCACTTCCTCAAGTATGCATTTATCTACAGAGTACCTGCAAAAATAGCTTTCAATCAAGTATACAGATTTTAGGTCCATATGTCCAAAATCCAAGTGAAGTAGTTAACAATGTGAAGTTGTTAATAGTGTCGACATTTAAGCAACCTGAATAGGAATTCAAATTAAATTCAATAGCTCCAAAATATAAGTGCAAAAGGATCCCTCTTGTGGCAGCTTCTCTGGGAGCTAATTCATTACTAGGTCATACTCTATGTAGTATACCCAATTTCTGTAAAGCACAGAGCCTGGTTATATGACAACACATGTGATGGACATTCTTTACCAAGATGGAAAACTTTGCTGTGCTTGTAGTGGTCCTCTCTCCTTGATGATAATTTAAGACTCTTCCAAGAAAGTACAATGTAACATACATATTTCTAATTACCATTTTCTCTAATAACATGTTTAGCTTGTTTTATCTGCCAGCCACATCCCATTATTATTTGAGAGGAATGCTGATTTGGGGGGGGGGAGGGGGAAGAAAAGAAAAAGACAAAATCCTGACAAGATTTCAGATGGCGTTTAGTCATTGAACATCATTCCATAGGACGTCATGTCTCAGCATGAGGGAACTTTTTTTTATTTTAAGACATTTCTCATTTTGCACTCTTACATAAATGAAGATTTTTTTTTTTTTTTACCCCATATACACAGGAGAGTGTTTCTAATCAGATTTTTTTTTATTTATTTATTTGGACTAAAAAGATACTTGCTGTCATTAATAATTTGATTTTATTTTTCTTTGGCAGGTACAATTCTGAGATGTCAAAAAAGTTGTCATGTCTGGAAAAATAATCACTGAAAGATGCCTATTCTTCACAATTTGGAAAGCTTACTAAAGTGTCTTATAAATCATCTTTTTAAAATTTCAAACTTTATTTACTGTAGTTGTCATTTTCCATCTGTGTTTTATTGCTCCCTGTATGGTAGACAGTATGAAAATGATATTTGAAAGATTTTTGTGACTCTGTATTACTGTAGGTATGATTTTAAAATAATTTATTAAATTTTATTGTACAGATTATGTACTTAGATATATATTATAAATTGATAAAAAAGTAGATTTGGTTTTATATTATCACAAATTTCACTTTATTAAAATTCAGCAGTGGCAAATTTTTAGAAAACATGTTATTTTGCCACAGTGATTTCAGAGTCAAATGCCAAAAACTAGGTGACAATAGAATCCATGATTTGTAGTAGAACCTTAGTGATGTTAGATATCATTTTTTCCAGAGGATCCTGAAGCGTAAATGAACTACTGTTCGTCAGATTCTGAGATGACATCTTAACCACTTCCAACTGCTCTATCTGACCCTGCCACTCCTATGATTCCCCATCACATACAGAAGTCTCTGCAGATCTTATGACACTTTCCAATTTTCTACCCTTTCCTCCTGCCTCTGCTGAATACCATTAATCTGACCCCTCACTTGCTGCAGTATCGTTTATGTACCACAGCTGCCTGTGAGAGCTGTAGCATAAAAAGTCTGGAAAAAACACTAGTAGATTTCTCCCAGCTCCACCCACACCCAGTCTTCTGTTTAAACAGTTTTACACACTTCTGAAGTGCATAATCCCATCAGTTAATTAACATTGCAAAACCAATGTCCATTTCCATTCTTTAGATTGTGTTTAAGCATCAAGATAACTACAGCATTTCTCTTCCTTTCATTACACTCTATTTTGGCTGTGCTTGAATCAGTAAAAAGCAGAAAACTGCTCAGATGGCTAAAGAACAGAGCATTATCCACATTCAGCTGCTGTACACAAATCAATTCAAGCGTTGTACTTTGGGTTTGATGTTCATCTTTCAGCAGCATTCACATATAAGCAAACCTCTCTTTAATGTTATTGACACATAATGTACATGTATTATCTCTTCACCTGCTATCTCTGGACAATATCTGATCACTTCTCTCTGGAAAAAAAATTCTTTCACTTTTCTGTACCTTGGAAAGCATATACAGCTCTGAAAGTCTCATGGAAAGCACATGCACCTCTGATATCCAGCTCCTTGATGGCAAACCTCCGTAGTTATGATGCATTCTGTTACTAACACGTTAAATTAACTCCTTCTACTTTGATCAACTGCAAAAAAAATTAATGGGATGAGAGCCAGATACAATGGTTAAAATGGAAAAATTAAAAAAAAAAAAAAAAAAAAAATTCTACACTTTAAATCTTTTAAATTGCTCCAGTTCATGCTGGTGCCCCTGATACAGTATTATTAAGACTTTAGAAAAAAAATAATTCCGTTGAAATGCACTTCTGAGTGGATTTCAGACAATTCTCCAATGTACTGATTTAAGCATAAATAAAATCTAATTTAAGCACCATTAAAGACTGAAAATATTTAGATGCAAGAAAGAACACTTGTGGGTTTTGGGAAAAGATAATCTTACATCCAGAAAAATATTCACTCTGACTGTTCCAAACCCAGCTGAACACTTATTATTCAGCATAATATAATCAAATTTTCCTACATAAGCAATTTAATTACTTTTGCATTAATAACTCTGGAAACAATGGTAGGTTCTCTCTATACAGTACAGTGAAAAATATACCAAATTACCCATTAAGGTTGGACAAGATGATCCTAAAGGTTGGACCAGTAGAGGTCTCTTCCAACTAGTTATCCTATGATTCTGTTCTTCACCTGAGCTTATTTATAGAACATTTAGCAACATTTAGGCCTATGAATAAACCCTATATCCCCAAAAGTAATTGTGGGGTTTGTATTTAGTTACTTTATGTGGGAGGAGGACAAAAGTGTTTAATGGGAATGCATAAACAATCCCTCTAACCTCATTCCCAACAGGTCATTCAGAGGTAGTTTATGCATCTCCTTATAGTAATACTTGTACCCTAATCAAATAGTATTGTATAGCATATAAACCCAATTCTGATGACAGCAAAAAAATTGTGCAAGCTGTCTTCCCCTCAGTCTATCCAATTTTCTTTTTCAGTAGCCGTTCAGTTCCCTAGTCTAGCCTTCTTTCAGCTGTCCCTCTAGTCCTGACTTGGTTTAGTTTTTGCTACTTTGGACTCAGCTAGCATTCCAGCCATCTTAAGGCAGATCACAGTGAATTGCTCTTCACTTGTTTTGAGTGACATTTTACTTATTTATCTGCTGCAGAAAAAGAATTCTAGTACAGTGAATTCTGCTTTACACCTGCCATGACACTAAAATGTCTTACCACATTACTTCAGATGTCTAAATACAGGTTTAACCCCAGCTGGCAAATATGCACCACTCAGCCCCTCATTTACTGCCCCAAGATGTGATGAGGGAGAGAACTGGAAGGGTGACAGTAAATAAACTTGTGGGTTGAGATAAAGACAGTTTAATAGGTAAAGCAAAAGCTGTGCATGCAAGCAAAACAAAACAAGGAATTCATTCACCTCTTCCGACTGGCAGACAAGTGTTCAGCCATCTCCATGAAAGCAGGGGTCCATTACACATAATGTTTACTTGGGAAGAAAAACATCATCACTCCAAACATCCCCTCTTCCTTCTTCCTCCCCCAGCCTTACATGCTCAACTTCCTGTGCACCCGCAGCCTCCTTACTGGTGGGTTGGGGTGAGAAGAAGGCCTTGACTCTGTGTAAGCATTGCTCAGCAACAACCAAAACATGCCAGAATTATCAACGCACAAATCCAAACTATAGCCCATACTAGCTACTATGAAGAAAAATAACTATCCCCGACAAAACCTGCATGTTAGTATATTTCTTTTCTATACAAAACTGCAAGGAAACAGCAGTAGTAGAAAAGTCAGTGAGAGAGAGGGAACCGCCACTGAAGATGGCACAGTACAACCAGGTAGGGAAGCTAAACACAGCAACCTTACAACTGTGCTGATCATAAATCTACAGCTTGACACAGGGAGATCCACAAAGCCAATAAATAGGGAGAATGAGAAGACAAAAAAAAAAAAAAAAGTATAATTTAGATCCAACAGAAGTAAACATTTCCCACAAAAAACATGCTTGAAGGTGGAGTAAAGAAAATTATCTCCAATTAGTGTAGAACTCCACAGAACTAAGGTTTTCATTGGCTTTCCTATTTTCTGGGCAAATAATCTATACCGTAGTTTGCTTCATGAAGCACATCATCACAGACCTTCCCCTGAAACAGAATAACTACAGCTGTATTTCCTGAGGAACAAGATGTCTGTGATTAAAAGGTGTAACAATTAGTCCTGCAGAAAATTTAAGATGACTGTCATCTGCTTACTGGATTCTGCTAGGGCTTAAGCAATGCTGGGACTATTTTCTGTACAGTCAAAGAGAGATATTTAAACTAATCAAGAAGGAATCTAAATACTTTAAAATTGCCCTGAGCCATAGCATCAACAAGTTTAGGATTTCTGACTAACAGTTTTGGACTTACATGCCTAAAACACACTCTAAAGCACCTAAATCCTTTAGTAGGTTTAACTTTCAGTCTCACCCATTGCCAATGAAGTTTTGATTAAGTCACTCAGACTCTGAAGAGCTGAATAAGTACCTTTAAGAACAAGGTCTTATGCAACTTCTTAATAAGCAATAAATATGCAGTCGAGTACATATATGGTGCTCCTTTTCTAATAAATATATTGCTATCCTCTTCATCATTTCACTGACTTACCTGGTCTGGCTTGGTCTGGCCGTTTTTAAGTGGATTCATTTCATTAGTTCATACTTTTACCAAAACAAGCTTGATTTAAACCAAATCAAATCCAGAAAAATAGTGTGCATAGAGGGGCAATTTGCATTCGCTAAATGATGTTCCTATTAATTTCCTTATAGTGCTGCAAACTAGCTTATTTGAACTCATTATTACACACAACACTTAAATTCAGTCCATGCACCATTTAGATGACATCTTCCATTTTCATGATTGCAAAAGAGGAAGTATTTACTTGCTCAGTAAATTTTTGGGTGTAGCCAGTACCAAACAGCAAAACCAGGCCTATCACACAATGCATTGAGCTAAAAACATACCAGAAACTTCCCCAAAAGGAACTTTCACTGTTTGGAAGTGATACCTGTCAGAGTTAATGTGTGTCATCATTATTGTTCCTAAGTAGTCTCCATAGATTTAGTAAGGACAATGATGTGTATCCTCTGTCATTGTTTCTTCCCCATTTACAGAGCACTTTTGACAGGATTTACAAGGTCAATTTATGTCCAAGGAGTTTTTATTATCTCTGTTCATATATAAAGTGGAGAAGATTTAGGACTCAACTATTTTTGTCCTTGATGACAGTTCAAGTAGCAAGAGCAATAGAAAAGATATGAGCAGCAGTACTCGAGGAAATACAATTGTTCCAAGATCTGTCTCCAACTCAGAGGCTGGATAGTTTTCACTTTGATTCTCATAATATTTTATTTCATCATTTGGTTCCTGATGAGTTTAGCAGGAGATAAAATAAAGCCAGCTCAAGAAACTGACACACTAAACGCCGATTTCTTTGCACTCAAAGGTGTTACTGGGAGAAGTTAATGTTCAATCTCAGAAACAGTACTCATGTCTGATATTCATCTGCTAAGGCTCTCATTTATGTCTTCATAGTTCCATTTCAAAATGCCACACCAAAAATACTTACACCTGATTTACTCTTTTTGTAGAATAGTGCTGCTGTAGAAGAAAAACTGACTTTAAATTAAGTAAAAGCTGAACTTGCTTTGATTTGCTAAACAAAATAAATGACATTAAATGAAAGGCTACAGATCAAATTCTCAAGCTCTGCAGATCAAACTTACTGGGGGAGAAAACAGTCTTTGGAATGATATGGTATTGCTGGCTAACATGGACCAGATCCTCTAAAATGTCTCGTGAGACCACAAAAGAGAAAGTTGGTAAAATATGAGGTCACAGTTTTCCTCCCTTCTAAGGAGCATCTAGTGGCACTTAGCAAAGAAGTACTCTGCTATTAATAAATTGTTTTCATTTTCTAGGAATGCACAAACCATGCCCAAAGAAGAAAATTTAGGATGAATGTGAAAAACAAAATATCCTCTTGATCAAGTCTGGTTTAGGCTCCCAAGCAGCCTGACAGAAACGTTTTTTGCTGTATAGCCCAACAAAGCAACAGCAAATGAATGCTCTCTAGGAAACAAACCTTTCTTGTAAATTTGAAAAAAAAAAAAAAAAAAAAATAAAAGAGTTGTTTGCACTTTTTGCACTTGCCATTACTGTCTGCACAACAGTTTCCTTGTGTAGCTCAACAGGCAGACAAACATTAAAAAATGATTAAACAAGACACAGTCATCAATCATTATGCAAAGTAATTGTGAGCAATTTATTTTATCTTTCATAAAAGGAATGGAAAAAAACGCAGTGAAAATGAATGCCAACAAGGCTAGTAAACACTATAAAAGAACTGAATAAAGAGGAAAGTTCATTAAAATAAGGCACTACAACAAACTGAGACCTGAGCTTGATAGATATTAACTTTGTTTTAATATTATCTTCAAATGATTCTCTGAGGAAAAATTATCTTTCCAAACTTGTTAAGCTTTCCAGTCCATGTATTGTTTCAACTTTTAGTCCCTTTTTACTGTGGCTGTTCTTCCACTTTGAGTTCTGTCCTTATATATTTCACCTCAGGTTAGTCCTGTTATAATCTGGATTTACTGAGACTACAAGAGTTAAGATCACAGAAAACTTTCAAGAAATCAAACCCCATAGTCACGGGGATATACAGATTTGGAAGAAAAGGCATTTTCTACTGCTCCCTCAACCCCCGCCATTCATAGGCTCTTATGTATGAGACACAGGTTCAATGGAAGACCCTTATTCAGTAATTTTACCATAAAATATGCTCTTCAGCAGACACTGTCCAAAGCTGTGTTGTCCTAAATGAAAATAACAAAAGATGCTAAAGGAAGACCAATTTGTTGCTAATGCAGAAGCTAGTAATCTGTTCCATGCTTTGTCACTCACAGGAAAGCATGTTTGAGCCCAAATCATAGAAACAGATAGACTCAGATGTTGTTCTGACTTCTGAATATGAATATTTTAGTCACCATTAATAGAGAATACTCATGTTTTTATAACTGTATAAACAGGTAAGATGTCTTTTGCTCCTTTCCTCATAACTCTATCAAACAACTATTGCAAGATACCATATGTTTCAGATACCCATCAGCTCCAAAAAAGTATAGCACTTCACAAGTTTGAGCCTCAAATTATTTTAACCCTGACTCATGTCATCCTTTATCAGACACTGTTACTCATACAAGTGAAATATCATGTTTACAGGAGAGAAATGCTACATAGTCTCATTTTATGAAATTATATCATTTTAATCAAAGTGAGGTTCATGCCTGAGATCTTTATAAAATGTTAGCATGTTTGATTTTTACAGTATTTATGAAATATGCATTTATTTAAATGGCTGAACTTTTCAGTTACTTTCATATGCTACATTAACATGTAAATTTTTATTAGTCTCATTGAGCGTTCTTTCATGTGTCTCTCTAGAGACTACAAAAATCCCTGTAAAGGAGGAATAGTATTGACTGCTGTAAAGTTTTATTCTTCATTAGTTTTCCAGGATGGCTTTAGTAAGAACACTTTGCACTTGTGTTGTCATCTTAATTAAGCTTATATTTTCATTTCTTTGCATTTCACTTCAGCAATGATTTAGTGCCAAAAATCTTTGTAAGTATTTAACACATATACTCTCTTCTTGAAACTCCTACTGTCACTAAAGATGAATGTTAGCAGTCAGTGTTTCAGTCATAAGAAACAAAGTATATTCTGATGCTTCCTTATTTTTCAGACAAAAAAAGGACAATAAATTTAATTCATGAAGCATCACCTGCAGTGTAGTCAAACATTTATGTCCAGCATTTTGCTTGCCTGAGTTTTACAGGATATGACTGATGCAATGGCTTAAATAACCTTTAGTTTTTCAATTCCGTAAAAAACTCATTCTGCCTCCGCATATATAAATTACACAAATTTATGATGAATCCATGGGACAACAAGCTTTTCAGGTCACTCTGCTCATAATTACAACTAATTAAAATGTGCCAAAGAAAGGATAGAAATTTATCACCGCTCATTAAACCTGTAAAGACTGTGTTAATTAGATGTCAGACTCAGTAATTCACATAAATGTTTGCTGCCAGTCTAAATTTAGTGAAAAAATAAACACATTTATAGCCACTGCTGCAAGAAAGGACATACATATTCATGAATTAAAAGGGTTAAAGTATCTCTTACAAAAAAATTCATTCTTTATCTATATATATTATATCTATATATTACCTATATGCTTTTTATCTTGAAAACATTGTGCATGAATTATCTGTTGTTGCTTTATTCCAAAACTTAAATATTCCTTTGATGAAAGGGAAAGGTAATGCCACGTCATAACTTTTGTAACATCATATTTTCAAATATTGTTTACATTCACTCACATTATTTTATAAGAGTTAATTAAAAATCAATATTTACTAGCAGTTATCACACTCCAGCATAATCTATGTTCTTACTCAAGAACATTATATTTGTATTGTTTGATCACCCACAACAACCCTTAAGGAATTCCATTGTGCTCCCCAGTATTTATAACCAAATCCTCCAATGCTTCAGAGTCTTCTCACAGGACAACTCATAGAAGTCAAACAATTTTAGTAGGAAGCACTGTATATATTTTGATTAATTTGAAAGCAAGTCATCAATTCAAGACATAATTAATAAGTCAAAATGTAATAACATAAACTGTGTTCTTTACAGATTAGCTGCATATACAGCTTATTATAACAACTTCACTAGACCCTTCCTAGGGCTTTTCATCGCTGAGAAGACAAATCATGGTGATATGAACCAAGAATTTTCACTTATGCATTTCTAAAGTGGAAAAAATGTCCCAAGTGCTGAGGTGCCTAGAATACTGATATCCTAAAGGTATGTATTTCATATATATTTCAAATATATAAGTTGCACATTTTAATCATTCAAGTTCCAGATTGTATTGATATTTTCTGAGATTTATTGTTTCAAATACCTGCAAATAAGCACTATTAGAAAAAGAATAAAGAAGCACATTAGTCTGTTTAAGGAGTCACAAATTTGTTTATCTGTGTTTATTGATTTGAAACATGGCTCAGAGTGTTACCTTGCATTCCATTATTGCCACTGCTTTAGGGCCTAAGGTAACTTTTGTGCTCAGCCTTGTGCCTGTAGTTAGCCTTAATTTCCATACTTTCCATACTACTTACAGAATCACAGGCTGGTTGAAGTTGGAACGGACCTCTGGAGATCATCTAGTCCAACCATGCTGCCAAAGCAGGAACACCCAGAGCAGGTGGCCCAGGAACATGTCCAAGTGGGTTTTGAATGTCTCCAGAGAAGGAGACTACACAACTCTCCTGGGCACATAATACACAATAAATAAGACCTCATCATGCAGTTCTTTCTCATCTGAATAGTACTACCTCAACAGGGCCATTTAGACAAGCACAAGTCCCAGGATCGGGACGAAAGCATCTCAGTTAAGACTTTATAAAACAAGGGAGCTATATGAAAAATCTTGTTAGCTTCAGGCACTCATTTATCCTCTAATTCCAGTTAATATTCTTAGAGACACATTGCTGAAGGAAATGTTCCATGGCAATATATATACTCATTAACAGCACTTCAACTGAAGGATTTTTTAGTCTGTGATTGGATGCACAGGGAATGTCAGGACCATGCTTGTTTCTGAAAAAAATGATTAGGAAATACAACTCCACATAGTCCACCTCTCCTACAGATATCGGAAGAAACTCTCAATATCTTGCTAAATATTTTTTCCTGGAGAAATTACTACCTAAGTGACAATGTTTCAACCAAGTAGCAAGAGGAAAAAAAAAAAGATTCCTTTTACTTTTCCTTTTGCTGCAAGAAATTTTTGTGGAAAGAGAGACCATGTTAACGGAAAGCTTGCTGTATGGAAACACTATATTGAAAATAACTTGAAATTTCCTCTGAAGGCTGAATTTTCTATTAATCTTCACAAGATTTTGCTTTGGATTCTAACAGCCAGTATGCAACGCAGCTAAATTTAAGAGAATAACTATATGGTTAACAAGAATAATAAAGGAATAGATTATTTATTAATCCCTCAGTACTCAGTTAAAATATCAGAGAAAAATAACATATATTAAAAAATGAAGGAAGAATATCAAACACTCAGAGGAGGGGTATTTTCAGGAGCTTTAGCTGGTACAGAATGTGCTGCTTCTACGTTTACAACTAAATTAGCTTACTATAGCCTCAGTGTTATAATTGGATTCACACGGACAGTCACCTCTACCTGTGAGCCTGCAAAGGCTCCTGGGGCAAGAGCCTATTGTGAAGAGCCAACAGGAGTCTCACCCAAATGTTAGAAGGTTCAGCTTCTAAAATTTTAGATGTTTTATTACCATTTTCAAATAACAGTTGCATTTCTGCCTTGCTTCTATCATAAAGGTCTATATGAAGACATGGAGCTTTGAGCAACCTGGTCTAGTGGAAGGTGTCCCTATAGCAGTGGGGTTGGAACTATATGATCTTTAAGATCCCTTCCAACCCAAACCATTCTGTGATTCTAGCTGTAGAAATAACATTCCCTTAAAAAACAGAACCAAAAAAAACCCAAACAAACCAAAAAAACAACAACCAAACAACACCATATTGAACAGCTCCGTACTGTTTCACCCCTCATAACCTAAATCTCACTAAATCTCACTAAAGAAAAGCAAAACCTTATTTTCTGGGAAAGTCACCACTTTTCCACAGGGCAAAAATGTGACAATGTAGCCAGCAGTCACCAAAATAAAAAAAGTAACTTCTGTAAAGTTTTACAAAGAATGACTTAAAGAATGAGAATTTGAGTTCTAACAAGAAGAAATAGTATTTGCTTTTTACACAGATCTAGCCTAAACCTGCTCCACTTTTCACCCCCTGGCTACTTAAAAAGGAGATAAAAGTTACTGCCTTACCCAGTGCGCAGGCTGTGATTGTGATAATTCAGGACTGCTTCAGGATAATAAAGGACTACTATACAGTCCTGAATTTATTTAAACCTGTATGAAAACTTCATATGGAATTCAAAGAGACAGACAAACCCCAAGGCACACCTAACTGAGTCTTTGCTAATCTGATAAAATAGACACTTTGTTCTCTTGCTTACTGGTATATATTTCTTTACCATCTTCATTTCCTTTGACTTGAGCCAGAAGAACTATCTAGCAGAACAGTGACTACTCAATATCAAAACTGTAAATGCCATGAGATTAATAGATTTAGAAAGCAGCATCCTACTTTGAAAACATTCCAGCAGAGGTGCCTTATATAACACGCTGGGAGAAAAAACCCAACACCAATCCGGCCAGCTGTATTAGCCTCCCTTATTTTAAGTCCTGTCCTGTCTGGGTGGGGAGGTAGGGGATTTTATTACTGTTTGTTAAGATCATTCATTGGCATTCCTTTCATATTTTCTCCTGGCTAAGGGTTCAATTAAAACCTCAAAAACACTGTTCCCATCCTAAAAGAATTTAATTTATTCATCTCCTTACCTCTGAACTGCTGAGCCAAGCAAAAAAATCCAAAACACTGGGCTAACTGGAAAGAGAAACAATTGGCTTTTAAAAGCAAAAAATTACATATAAAACTTCAAAGTGATAGTATTATCAGGTTTAAATAACATATCTATTCTGCCTCCCACCCCCCAAATTCCCTAGTATTCTTTCTTTGCTTCTTTCTTCCCATCCTTTCCTCACACATTTAAACAAATCTGTAACCCACAGCTCTTCTACTAAATCTGTGGTATGACAGTGGCAGATGTTTTGGTTTTGAGTTGATTTTAGCTGATTGCTTGTGAGAAGCAAAGCACCCACAGATGTCAGCTGCTGTGCTATCAGGCTTATTGAGACAATCAGATAAGTTTGGAACAGACTGTGAAAATCCAAAAATATGCTGAGAATAAGGCTAGAAATAGTATGAAACCTTGTGAGTCTGATGTGAACATACAAGGTTCCATCACAACAGCAACGGAATTGCATCGTCGGTCAGCCAGCCAGCCAGCTCTCATTTCATCTGTCACAGTCTCAACCTGTGTAAATTAAATGACTGTTTATACTGATAACTGAACTTTATTAACATTGCTAGACTATGAAAGTCAATGAAAGTAGCCCTTGGTTTAACAATCACCACTCAGAGCTCCTGAGAGCTGAAAAAAGCATTAGCCAGACACACCATCCAGTGCTTGACTGTGCAGGGAAGCAACGAAGATACAGGTGTTTCTCATGGAATTTGCTCTTAAATGCCATTTCCATTATAGAGGGGAAAAACAACAATAAGATTCTGATGCTTTCCTCTATACTTTAACCACAAAGAATGTTAGAGTTCATATCAATCTGTTATGCAATGTAAAGCTATAGCTTTTTCTTTAATTGTGTAACTAATCCTCTACCAGCTGATGCTACAATATTGCAACTACCACAACCGCATAAAATATGTGGACCTTGTGAAAATTTATCACAGTAACATTAAGGCCATTCTAGCCAACATGAACATTCAAAACCATAAAGAGATGTGACATAAGAGAATAAAATGCACTTCATGCATTTCACCCATGCACATGCACTTCACCCAGAAAAGATAGATAAAAGAAAAAACATCAAAAAACATACATTAATTGGATTATGACTAAACAGTTTTAAAGTCTCTGGGATATTCTGAAATCCTAAAATGTTTTATAAAATTATATGTAGTAAGCAAAACACAGATGACGTGATCTCACAAATGTATCAATCACTTTGGAATCAAAAATAAAAACTGTAAATCCTTGTTTGCTCTAGCCTGATACAGGTGGGATAAAAGGAGTGGCCTAAACAAAGACAATTTTATACAGGAGGGGAAAAGAAGAGGGCATGGACAACCCAACATGAAAGGAAAAGTAGACAAATACAGGAGGTTAAACTGCAAAGGGCACAGAATACTGGAGATGTTTCCTCAACAATGAGCCAGAAAAGACTGCAAGGAACCCACTGCTAGTGAGCTCCCCTTTTCAGAGGGGAAACAGGAGCAGACATTCCTGGCAAAATAATCTTGAAAAGCAATTGATTCAAATCCCAAAGACGGCTTCCTGGGGGCATAGCTTTGTCTAGGGCTCTGTACTTCCACTCAAATTGCTGGGTACTTGTTTTTAAATCATCAGCAAACTCTGCTATACAGATCAGATACTGTGTGTCCCTGAAATGATGATCTGTTGACTGGCATGCCCTGGAGATGTGGGAAAAGCAGCTCACCTAGGTGAACTGACGCATTAGGAAATCTTCAGAGGTCAGAAAAACTGTATTGTTGAAGTTCATGAAACGGTAGCAGTTTGGACAATCAACATATACCAATGGAGTGAAGGATAAAAAGAAGTCAGCAATTAGAAATCCCCAGGACGTCTAAAAGTATTGGAAATTTTTCCTCAAATACTTTGCCTTTGATGAAATTTTTCATTATTTTTTCCAGTCTCTCAGTTTTCTTTCAAAAGTTTTCAAACCCCCTAACTTGGTGGAATTTGAGAAAAAACAACCTGATTTTCAGGTTTGTTGGTTTGTTTTTTCTTTTTTAATACTAGTCTCCACATAATGAAAAATATTTTTAAAATCTTACTCTTTTATCAAAAGTACTTTGTTGCAGGAGAATCCTCCTGATAGCTTTAGTTTACATCTGTTTGTGGTAACTTGGCTTTTGAATTTAGTACTTTACTACACAGGCAAACAAGAAGAACCAGAATCACCTGGTCAGCCTTCTTGCAAAAGAATGTCTCATAATCTTAATTGTGACACTTTTTGTAACACTACTTCTATATGCAAAAACATGTCCTGTACCTTGTGAAGAAGAAAGCTTTTTTCTTTAATCTTTTTTAAATGAAAGTAAAGTGTTCCAGCCAATCCTATGCCCAGCATGTACTCCCACTACCAAGAATGGGAGGGAAGCACTAATAAAATATGAGATTAAAACTATAGTCAAATAAATATAACTAAAACAAAGCTCTGGTCCTGGAAAACAAGACATGTGGTAATGTTGCTTCAAACCTTAAATGTTCTTACAATATTACATTATATTTCTTTTGGTTTTGTAAAACTGAGCAAATAAATCAAGGTTTTTTTCAATTCCTTTGTTCTGCTTAATTACAGCAATATTTTTTATTATCTCATGAGAATACTTGAAGTTTATAAAGTGATTTTTCATTACTCTATTCCCAAGTTGAAAGATTTAAGTAAAAGGCCATTTGCAGTTAATACTTGCTTTCACTCATATGTTTCAACTAATGCAATATAGACTATATTAAAAAAAAATTACAACACACGCAATAGGAAGTCATTATGACTGTATGTGAAAAACATGCATTACATATCCAGATATAGACATGATGCACTGTGTATCCTTCTATGACTAACACATGGGAAGTTCCAGCACAATTTCTGGAATCAGCCTGCACATTATTTAACAGGTCTCCTTCCCATGGAGCTCACTTTTGGCGCCCATACATGAACCAAGTATCAACTGAGGTGTTAGAAGGTATCCTTCCTGCTTTCTCGCTGTCGTTTCTATAATGTCATAGGTCACCCATAACTGAAGCATTATATATTCCAGCCCCATGGAGATATTTCTGGAGCTATAAAGACTGGCTCTTACCAAGCTTTGTTTAGAAATTATGGCCACGGTGTCTGTAGAGAGTATGCAGTACTGCAAGGTGGCACAGTCTGCTTTGCATATGCTGAGTGGTTGCTCTGCATATGCAGTGTATCCAGCACTAAGGATATAGCAGATTTAATGGGTTCAAGTTTTAGCATACATCATCTAACTATATGCACAGGTGTCAATCTGATGCTTTTAAAAATAACCTGTTTTATTAAACATGGCTTTGCTAGATATGGCCATAATACATAGCATTTCCAGGTAAGCTGTATCCTGGCTAGTGCCATAAATTCTATTAAGGCTACCAGATATACCAAATTCGCAGATAAATGTAAATCTTTCAAGTACCTCAGGACAATCATCATCAAAATGTGTAACACAACCCAGACAACAGGGGTCAGAGAAATAGGGTGGGAAGCCATTTTATTTTGGTGCGGTTTTCTGAGTCCCTGATAGAACTAGAAAATGCAGCTGCTTTGAACCTTCTCTCTAAACCACATCTCTTCTACAAATAGGTTGTTTAAGATGAAGAGACTAAGCTTTACCTCACTGAAATAGTGACACTTGTGCTTAAGGCTACAATCAAATACCAAATGCTACTCTGCACTAAAGATTAAAAAGCTCCTGCAAGGAAGATGAAGGCTGCAGATATTTATTAGAGGTCAAGAAGCAGAAAGAGGTTTTAATATATATTTTTTTTTTAAGTACAGGGTATCTTGCCTCTGAGATCAGTTTGATTCTGTCTGATGCAGCCCAACACTTTCACAAAATGTTCTGCCTTTATTACATTGTATTGCTTATGAAGTAGATATAAATAGGAAATCTAGAAACCATATAAAAACTAAGTGGACACTGTACTATTACCCATACACTGCACAAAACTGTAGCTAGTGTTCCTGTCTTTCACTTAAAAAAGAAAAATACGCCAAGACCTACGAAATGCTAAAGCTATGGTCATTTACCGCTAAGGCCAATAAATATTTATATAGACTTGAAAGCTATTTGGTGTTTTGAGCCTCCTGCAGTACAATCTCATTTTGTAACTGAATCATGGCTGTAAATATTTAACAAATACTCCAAATGAATAAAGCAATCTGGGAAAATATTGCTTTTATTTCCTAAGAAAATGAGGTCAAATATAAATATTTGTTTTTTCTTCTTCTACGTGCAACTTCCACAAATGGTTTCTACTTCTCTTAGTAATACTTCAAAATAACAATGGTTCTTATTTTTCAAGCTATATGATTTCTTTCCCTTATTGCTGTCTTTGGATACAAAAACTGCTTTTAGAAAAAAAATAATTAGCAGCAAACAGGGTATCGCTAAAGGCAAATCAGAAAATAAACAGCTGTAGAATTTAATAAAATACACATTTTCACAAAATTCTGGCGTGTTTAGCATTTTGTTTAAAACATAAGTGTATATAACATGCTTTCACAATCAAGTGGACTGGAAATATTCCATTACTAAATGACAAAATATTATTTTATTATTTATTCTCTGCACTACTTCAAAAATATATTGAGAGTATATTACAAGAGTTAGCTATCACCACTGACAATTGTTTAATTACTTCAAGCCTCTGGTACAAAAATAACCTTTCAAAAATCCTACCTAGCAAAGATTATATATGTGATAAAATGCAAAATCAAAAAGCTTGTTGTCCTTTCAATATGCATTAACAAATGCTAAGAGAAAAATGCTATTTCTAAATCAAATATGAAGCAAGGACTACAACTATATTGTTTGTTTCCTCCTAATAACTTCTTTGTGTGAATACTAATATCAAGAAAACCATAAATTAAAATTTAATACTATGACTATAGTAACAAGCCTTGAGATTTGCAAAAACTGCACTGAATGATTCAAATTATGCTGTCACAGTGAAAAAGGCAACATACTCAATATATTAATACTTACTAATATTTGATAATAGAAAATATAACTTTCTGAAATAGGGTTTTATTTTCCGTATTTGACAGTCTGCTTTTGTTTCCTGACTTAGGAAGTGTGTATATACAAGTTAAAAAATGTCATAGTCTACTTTTCAGAAAAGATACTAAATCAGGCCCCCAAAATCAGGTTGAAGCTCTGTTTTACAGGCTACTGATAACTTCACTGGTTTATTAAATAGTAACCCTGAATCCTGAAGAGCCTGTACGCAATTTTTATTGTGTGGTTTGTCTAATTATACATTTCAAAATAGATAATTGCCTACAAGAGGAGAAATGAACCTCCTTTTTAAGGATAGCATTGTAAGTCAGTAAGAGAAATGGTATTCATTGATCTGGCTGTATTCCAACATTAATTCTCATATCTATATGGATAAGAACAAACCTATGTCATCAGCCAAAATGCACAGGTAACCAAAACACCATTCCCATAAAAGATACAAAAGTTAGGTAACTAGCATCTTCATATTATTTTGTCTACTATGGTGTTGTATTTTATTTTCTATTACTCATTTGGTGTCAAATCTTTTACATATACAACCTTGAAAAAGTCTGAGGCATTGAGCAGGTGGAAAGATGGAACCCAGGTGAATAACCCAGAGACCAGAAAAAAGACAGGACTTTCTCTGTGACCCTGGAAGCTCAAAGAGCTCACACTTACAATAAAAAATTAATGTGTGTGCAACTGCTATGGCAGATTTGGGGCATATAGATAATATTTTTCCTTTTTTCTTTATTTCTTTAAACAGAAGCCTGAGAATGCTTTGGTTTAAAATCCAATAACACTGTGCTGTTTTGAATTACTCCAGAAGAATGACAGGATATTCAGTTTAAACCTGACTTGGTCCTTGTTATTATTCCTGACTTGGAATTACTTGGTAATAAAATATTATTTGGTTATTATTCCTGACTTGGAATTGGTTATTTTCCAGTGTTTCTAATTGCGTAACGCTCAAACTTGCCTATAGATGTAGAGACAAAATGGTATCTTTATGGACCATTATTCAAGTTGATGTGCTAAGAAAGACAAAATGTCAAACCTAAATAGTGTATACATTTTGAAGTTTTCTCCACATAACAATTAATTGTGATTTCTGAATGGATCATCTTCCCAAAGAAATCAAAAAAAACACCACTCCTCAAATGTTCTATGAGTTAAGAAATGAAGACTATTTGCATCAGTAGCAATTAAGCCTAACTTTAATTAAATAATATTATTCCTAGAACAGATACTGCTGACTGGCATCCTTATAGGATAACTGGGAAGATGATACAACTTCATTATGTAGAAAAATCTGTATAATGAAATTGCTTACTACTGCTTTCTAACAGGTGTACACTTACCAGGACAGGTGTTCAATCCTGAAAAAATCTAATTTGTGTTTTCACTAAGAAAATGAAAAATTTTCATTACTTTTAGCATTAGTCTGAAGATATAAGTCTCACCATGCCAAACAGATGACTAAGCAGCCACCATTTATCTTAATTAAAGTTTGTCTTAATCAAGGTACTGTCTGCGAGATATAATGCTACTTAGAACTAAGATTCTTAGCATAGTTGCATGGTTCCCAGAGGTAAAATCCATCCAGAATGTTACAGATTAGTCCTGCTAAAAAGGTAAAGAAAGAAAATAAAACAAAACAAGGATTAATGAAAGCAAACATACCCAGTCTCTTACTGTTGCTTAAATCATTCAAAGACCAACTACAGTATGTTGCAAAGTCAATTTTGCCCTCAATAATATACACACTTTATAATTTCTTCCCCCAAAAGTGCCTTTCCCAAATGTGCATTACTAATTTACATAGAATTAATACTGAATTCTTCAAAATAAAGATTAGAATTTGTTCCATCCTGAAGATTCTGGTAAAACTGGACTATAAAAATTATTAAAAAAAAAATCTTTTATATTCATGCAGACCCATTCTCTAGAGAAAAATCCAAAGTAGGAAATGAGATCATACTGAAAGAGACACATTTAGTTTCTTTTTAGGAAGTTTGCTCTTTCATTTTTAATTTACATTTAATTTCATTTTTAATCTATAAATTACCTGTCTGTAACTTCAGGACTTATGAATCCTGTATTGAGAAAGGGTTTTTAGATGATCAGTTGATCCTTTTTCAGAAGGATGAAAACAAGTTTTATTTATTCAATAAAACTTTCAGAACATCCTTTGCATAGTAAGGTAGTAACAGGCAAGGAATAATTTTTATTTTCTATTATAACTTTTTAATTATATTTTTGCCTTCATTCCAGAAGCCAATGGAAATTTTAGTACGTTGCAAATATACCCTTTTCAGTGAACTGGATAACTCAGCCTGCAGAGGAGTGCCCTTCTTGGTTGCAATGGCTACAGCATGTATATAAAGTACATTCTTGAGCACTGCTCCTTTAAGTAGCTGATCTTTCCAAACTCAGAAAAAATGAAGAAGGGATGGTCAGAGAAGCATTTTTCCTAGGGACAGCAATAGTTGATAATTCACCAATTAGGAGCGCACCAAACAGACTGACTAAGAGTTAAAAATAAAATAAGCTGAGGAGGAAACAAGGGCAAGTAAGCTTCCACAAAGGTTAAAGCTCTAGAAGAAAATAAGATAATCAGCTCTATATTGTGTGTCCATAAGCATTGCATGTAAACGGAAAGATGACAATCAAAAAACACCCACATCTCTGATAGAATATTTGAGTACTCTCAGGAGATTTTATATTTTCTATTAATTAAGAATTGTAAATCAATCATAAAACTATCACAAAAGTGTAAGCAGCATCACACTCTCGGCAAAAGTGAAGCCACTGAAAGGAAAGGATATTGGTTAAAAAAAAAAAAAAAGTGGACATTACTTTCTGTAAATAAAGAAATAAAAAAAGCAACAATATTGCATTCGAGGAAGACTAGCATAAAAAGATAATAGGAGCTCATAGTATGGAAACAGGCAGATTACTGGTGTATACGCAATTACAATTAACCCAGGCAATACAATTAGAATTTAACCAGAGTTTAACTTTCTTCCAAAAAAGAAGATCTGGGCCTAAGCAAAGCTCATAAAAACAGTCCTCTGTTACAACAAACATAACTGAAAATGCAAAATGCTGAAAATAAAAAGGAGACCAAAGGCTAAAAGAAATACAAAGATGGATCAAAATCTTTGCTACAAGCTACACTTGTTGGAATAAGAAGTGTCAGCTTGTTGTGAATGTTGGCTTGTGGCCTCCTGAGTGGGGGGCTCCATTTTTTCTGCAATTTCTACTATATTCTTGGCCTGGGGCCAGCAGAGAATAATTACGTAAATTCTCCCAGTTAACCTATTTCCTTTCCAAAATTGTCCCTCTTTGAATGATGCACAGATCTGCATTTACATTTAGAGCTCTTAGTATTTACTCATATTTGGTCCCCAGTTAACAGGAAGCAGCTAAGAGACAGTAGTGATCACTTCAGCAGTTACAAGAAGTAGCAGTCATTATTTCCATTACTTCCAGCACAGACACACTGCTGCAGATATAAAACCAGCTCAGTATTAATTTGAGAGCAGCTAAGGATTATTTCTAAACCAGTCACAGTCCTGTGCTGCTTTTTTTTTTTTCCTTTTTCTTTCATTGAGACTTCACAGACACAGTAGTCAAACTAGTGCCTCCCTTTGAATCAGCTGCTGTTTTAAAGAAAGAAAGGAGTGCAGCCACCACCAATTAAGGACCAGAAGAGAGATAACAATGTTCATTTTATAGCACTAGAAAAATTAATACAGGGATTTCTACTTCCTGGGCTTTTATTTCAAGAAGAAAAGAGAAAGACTTGGAGAACTGCATATATCATGATAAATGGCAATGTTGTACTAACCTGTGAACATAGACTTTTTTCTGTGGGGCTGCATAATGGTAAGGAGGTATTTTATTAATATATACAAGAATCCACAAAACTGACAGGAATTACACAACAAGATTAGTTAATTGAAATGGGTGAAAAGAGGTCATATTTTATTACTGATTTGTGAGGCAAACCCCAGATTCACAGAATTATGAGCTGTAACATGAAAGTTATGTAAGCAAATTTATCACATTATATCAGGGCAAAATTCTCAGCAAGCCTTCTGAATTAGCTGTGCTAAGGATGAGACTACATAGGCACTTTGCTGTCCTTTATTATATATTTAAATAAATCACTTTTTTGGCACACTTAGTTGATTCACATAGTAAAAGACATCACCAGTTTTTCCTTCTGAAATCTTAAAGGCTATCGTGTCTAATGAAAATATTAATTCAGAATTTAACTAAATGTAGTAGCAATAGCAATTTAAAATTGTCTTCTTTAAACTTAAAAAAAATTGCTTGAAACCAGCCAAGTAGTTTATCTCGTCATACTAGAGTGAGGAAGTGAGCCTGTGGACATAACTCAATCTTGAGGTTTCAGGATGCTGGCAGAACCTGGATATGTCATGGCCAAGGCACGCTTGGTGTTCAGTTCTGTATTGTGAGTTTAATTTTTACATCAGGTAAGTGCTGCTACTGCTATGGGAAAATATAAATAAGAGTTTACAAGTTATGTGACTTGTAATTCTTCTGAGATCTCCATAAATACTGAAATAAAGCTAAATTTCAGCTTTTTTTTGGCGTTGGACATGTTACAGACTCACCAGCACTACAATAACTTCAGCAACTTTCCACACAAGGAAGAACATCTCTGTTATTCAGTCTGAATCTTACTACCTCATCAGTATCACTGAGCTGCTGCCTAGGCAGGGGCTCATGAAGAATTTTAAGAGCTAGAATTTAAGCTTTTTTTTTTTTGCATTTAACAAAGGGATCACTATGCAATAATAGTCTCTAGCAAAGTAAATCAGAATATTTAAAAAGAAGAGTTTATCAGGAATGTTCAGCAAGCCCCCACCTCCTTCATATTAACTTTAGTCTGCAGCGAAATTTGCACCCGTTGAACTACTAGTTGGTGTTTTATCTTTAGCAGCCTAGATCAGAGGTGATAATCTGGACTAGTGAATAGGATTTCTCTCTCGCTTCTGGACACTCAGTGGTGTTCTGCTAATATAAAGCAGCTCTAAAGCAACAGCACATAAGCTTCACTTTGCAAGGTAGAGACTGACAAGTGGCGAAATATCACTCTGTCAGTCTCACTGGCTAGAAATAAAACCAATTTCCTGGATTAAAGAGTAGTGAAAGGCTACCAGAGTCAGCAATTCCTAGCATCTGGTTTTTGCAATCAATCTTTTTGCTGACTGGAGAACAAAAGTGGCCTGATATCTTTAATGCTCTTTACGCACAGACATTTTGTTTGCATACTTATGTGTAGGCAAACAGACAAACATGGAAGCACACAAAATGCTCAGAAGTTGGGACAGAAAATCTGGTTTTCTTAAATTTTTTCAAAATTAATTTCACTATCAAAATATATGATATCTACTAACTTCAGCATCTCATTAAAACAGACAGCAATTAGGCTTGCATGGCAGTTCTCTTTTGACTAAAAGTGTGATTTATTTTTGCTTTCCTTCTCAAATGTCTTTTCACAGGTAAAGAATCTTTAATTCCATCTCAGTATTTTTTCCCAATATTTCCAGCAGCAGAAGCAAGCCATAGAAAGCAGTAAATTCTAACCGTGTCTCTAAATTCTGCCTTACATTCACCAGCCTTCAACAAATCAATTAATCCTTGCCCCCACTGTCTTTGTATCAAAGCAGTGTTGGAATTGCTCATAATGCTTACCACAGGAAGTCTTTAGACATCCTTTCTATGTGCAGAAATCAGGATTTTTAATTGTATAGAAAATACAACATACCAACCATCGATCAAAAATTAAAATAACTCTGCTCAGGGCTTTGCCCAGGCTTCAGTTCAAGCAGCGTACAGGTCCTGTAGAGAAGCCCTGGTTGAGCTTTCCAGGTGCTTTTCTGAAAAAAGGTGAAATACTCGGAGATGTGCAGCTGGTTTGAAGTTGTCGGTCCCAAGGACTAAAAATCATGACTCTGTTTCTACCAAATCAAACAAGTAAACAGGAAAAATCAACTTAAAACTCAGCAGTGACTCTGATTAAAGAAAAACAGGACCTAAGATGGATGAAAACCAGAGAATGCATTTGGAAACAGATCTGGCATGCAACTATGCAAAACCTGAAATTAAGTTTTAAAATGTTATATGAAAAATGTTTGACAATACAGCAGGAAATGGGCATGAATCTATTATTATAATAGACCTTGGAAATATTTAATTGAAGTGATAGATTGACATTACTCTAAATCATGAGGCATTAAGAAAAGACAATAAAACATAAGCAGGTGATAAAAATGCAATTACAGCCAAGCTTTTTCAGAAAGAATATTCAAAGCTATGAAAGGCATAGCAATATTTTTTTAGCTTGTCGCTTTCCCCCATCCCTACATTTCAGGAATCTTTGATGTCTTTTCTTCCTAAATGAATGGTGACCTATATGATCCTAGTCATTAAAATGTATCTCAAATAACATCTATATTGAAGGTTTCCTATTTTTGTATACATAGTAGATGGCATGCCTAAGAATAAAAAAAAAAAAAAAAAGAAAGAAAAAAAAATGTAATGTGTCAGATAAATATGTAAAGCCTGTGTTTTGTAATAAACCTTTGAGAACTGAAAATGACCCCTTAGTAAATTACTGTATTGTGATTTTGTCTAGTAATTCCACTGAAATCTGTCTTTCCTCCAGGAAGAACATGAGGATGTGCCTGCTTAGTTTTCCCCGTTACTTGGATTAGGCCTTGCTGGGCAACATCAGCTACATCCCAGTGGAAGACCCAAGAGGAGATCCATGTCTAAAAGTCTGATTTACAAACTTGTTAGCTCAAAGAAAGACACTGTGGGGATTTGGTTTACAGCTGCTAATCCTTGATTTCAGTTGTGGTCAGACTTGCCCAAAACCTGAATTGCAATTTAGAATATATCCTTTGGGAGTAGAGAGCAGGGAAACCTACATCTTTTAAAGTAGTTTGAAAAGCTTAAAAGATGAAATCTTAATTTAAAGCACCTGATTATGGTTTACTAATCACCTATAGATGATTTCTTGTATGACTTAGATTCATAAGTATAGCCTAAAAAATGTTTGGAACATTGTCTTGTTACAATATGAATACAATAGGAGTAATTTACAATAAGTGACTTAATGTGCATATCAAAGCACAGAACAGCATGTCTAGTTCTTTCAAGGTAAAACTGTGTTGACCAGAAAGAAACTCTGTTGTAATCAAAGGTATCACTAGACTACCAAATAAAACAGCCAACAGGTGGGTAGTAAAAAGCTCCATTTGTTGCAGATATTGATCCATTCTGCAGATACCAGGTCTCCTCTAATGTTACTGCTTTGCCAATAGAAAGGCCAGACTGGCAGAAGATGGAGCTGCTGGAAACTTTCCACTTTTGGAAGTATAGAAAGAGCAAAAGTGTCATGTGAATCCAGATCACATGTAGCAGATACAGATAAGGGAACAAACATTGTTTAAAATAGGCCTGCTGCTAGGAGATAATAGAGAATCAGGGAACCATAATCACTCACTGATCAAACCCATGTCCTTGCTGAGTCTATTTCAAACTGGAACAAAAAAATACGGTGCATCAAGCTCTAATCTGAATTTTGAAATCTTATTGAAAGCTTGTTTTGTTTTTTTTTTTAGGAAAGTGTATACTTTAGCTAAAGTTGTAGATAGCTGTCACAAATTTGATAAGTTAACCCACCTGAAAGTTAAAGTTGATTTTATAAGGAAGAAAAAGAAGAGAAGATGAAAGGACTTAGAAGTTTAAAAAGTATTTGTAACTCCAGGCCAGTGAAAAGAGCCACTCCAGCAATATTGACGCTACTCAGCGTACTGCACTGGGAGCATAAAAATGACAAGTGGGTGTTTACAGCTTCATTTCCTACTGAAAATAAGCACCATCCTTGGCTTTCAGACTCAGTCCATCACAGACTGTTCATGGGACTATTTCTGTCTGCCCATCCATTCCCTACCCCCATCCCATAAATTTTGGTATTTGGTTCATTTCAATCAATTTTGAAAGGAGGCAGCAGGAGGGAACAAGCAGCTTGTAACATATTTCATAATGGGGTAGAGGAGCTTTATTTTATTTGTCCAGAAGAAGTGTGGTCTAAGTTCAACATTTTCTATTCTCTTGACCTTTCTGCTGGCCAGTCAGAAAATGCATAACTAATTGGATGATATGAATTTTGAAATCAGCCACAGCTCTCACTGCCACTGACTATAACTACTTAAGGAACAAGAGAAGGAAGTGATAACATCATTTAAAGAAGCTGAAAGGAACTGGAAAAATAGCAAGGAGAAGTTTGTGAGAGATGGAGTTAAGTTTGCTGCAGTAAGCATACATAGAGGCCAAGGAAAAAGCATACAAAAACTGGTTTAAACAGAAAATTGTACAAGCTGATGGCAACAATACAATATTTACACCTGCTTGCCCTTGGGATTTTTCCAGCTCATCTTAATGTACAAAGATCTATACCTTCAAGAGAAAATAAGAGAACTATTAGTTTCGACTGAAGTTTACTGTAAGTTCTGATGATTGAGAAAAAGTCATACAAATGGTACAAAAATGGTCATTTTCCATCTCCGATTTTCTTTAGGCTTGACATTCTTTGTCCACACACAGTCATAAAGAATTAGAAGTAAGCTTTTTGTATGTCTACCAAGTTAGGGAGCTTGCTGTGAAACTCTCATCTTCTGTCTACCCCTAGAGTGGCACACATCTGCCATTTTATATTATTTCCTCCCATTTGTGCCACGATGTAATAATTTTGTAATCCAAAACAAAATGCGGACATTATGACTTGCCTTTAGAGAATGGATGCTTAGTATATGATTTCCACCAAACAAGACTGAAAGAAATTCATTTTCTGATAAAAATTAATCTGAAAATCTCCAGCAATAACCATCATTCACCAAATGCTATACAAATTAAAGAAAATTCCCTGCAACATACTCTGTGAAAACAAGAAGCTTTGTATACATTGTTTTCCCTTATTTTCACTTGTACGCATGCCACAGATTGCAAAGCTACTTTTACATTAATATATTTAATGTGCTCAGGAGCATCCTCAGGCACTGAAGTTATCTTGGTATTATATGGTATTTTCTAGAAACTCTCTTATTCTCTCAGAGCTGACATCTATGTCCAAACTGTTTTTTGGAAGTAGCCCCTGACCATGCACACCCCAAACGGCACTTGAGAAACATCTGTAAGCCTGTGTGTCAAAAACGAGGTAAAACTGCTACAACAATTTATCAACATGACAATCAAGTTTCAGTGCCTGGAACATTTTTGTGTTTAATTTCCTTTAGTTTATGTAGCCTAAATTTTAAACAGCCTGTCTCAGGTCCACATTCTCCTACAAAGACACTTTTAATTCCCAAGATGTGATATTTAACATCTAAGCAAATACCATGAGAAATATCTTAAATAAACAAACGTGTTGACAGAAGAAATGTTACAAATCCATTTTAAGTAAAAATCAATATACAAAGGAGAAATATTTCATGTTGCCCTTTCATTTCCTTGGATTGTTTAGACTGAAGCTCTATAATTTCCTGATAATTAATTTCTTTAACTGGAGCTCTCCACAGTAGGCAAAATTCCACCAATGGTATTGTGCTGCTTAATGCTCTTCACACAGCATTACAGAACAAATAGCTGTCATGGTATGGGGGACAAGAGCAGCCTTTCATACTGCACATAGTTTTTTACAATGAAAAACTATGGTGTAGCACATCTATACTGCCAGTAGCAAGGATGGAATATTCATAAGTATTTTACACAGCAATATGCAAGAACAAGCTTTTAATATATATGAAAATATACAGCACAATTTGGAGCAAAAGTAGTGGTCTTTGCAAATACAATTTTTAAAAATAGCTACATATAAAAAAAGCTATAAAATACTGCCTTCATTATAGAAGCTTATTGATAAACAACCACTCTTGACTGTACTGTTGTCTTGAAGTTACAAAATCATTTCAAGATCAGACATTGTATTGACAAGTGCCAATTTAACTTTTATAATTCAGTAGAGAAAGTCTAGGAAATTAATTGTATCTTTATTAAATTTAATTTTCCTATAGCTGCTTAGCTTACTAGTGTTAGAAAGTTGAAGCATCAGAGAGGTAGCCAAAGCTAAAAATTGTGCAGGACTTCAACTTGAACCTTTGAAAATTAAGAAACTGATTTCCCATCTAGTAGAAAGAAAAAAGAATAAGAAGATTGATAGTTTAAGATTTTTTCCCCACTGTGATTAGGAAAATGAAGGAAACAAAAAATACTAATGAATCATTACTCCATATGAAAATAATGCTTTAAGGGTTTCAGAAAGATAAAATTTCAAATCATTTCAATGTACAATAAACAAAGTCATTTTAGCCTGAAAAAAAAGAGAAAAAAAAAAAAGATTCACTTCCAAAAGAGAAAAATATTAAAAATTGAGAAGAAAAATTAATTTTAGCAATTTTATATTTTTCATATAAAAAGTCCTTAACTTATCATAAATTCTCAGAAAGTATGTTCTATGTTATCAATATTGTTAACGTATCACATGCTGTGCATCAATGAAACAGTAAAATATATGTTTTATGGATATATAAATTACTGAAAAATATTTTATCTTTTTACATAATCTAATAAATAGTATAAAACTGCATCCATGAGTGCAAAGCTGCTTAAGAATAAAATAAGCCATAAAAGTGATTCGGAGAAAACTCCAGGAACAAACTTGCCAACAAAGTTTTCAAGCTGACAAGCAGGTATTCTTTATTGCGGCGCCGGGAGACACGGGGGATAGCTCCACCTAACGTGTGTCTCCTCAGCTGCCACACACGCTGTCCTTTTATAGACACTGGGCATACATACATATTCATGAGGCTACGTATTGATTACATCATTTTCCAGAAAGCTCCCCGCATGCGTACAGAATTGTGGTGGTGGTCTCTGAGGGTCGTTTACTTCTTCCAACAATCTTCATCACTTCTGGCAGCCTTTGAAGCATGCGCAGTAGATGTTTATACCAGTTTAATTGGTTCGTTAGCTCCAGAGACTCCTATCCTGCTTATCAGCTAGTTTAGCTGTAGCCCATCCTGGACACCTGCCGTTCCCAGATACTCCTTATCCCTATGTCCTGTTTTTCTAGACTGTTTTTCTTAAAACTATGTCAACTATAACAATTTATCTCGTGTGAGAATTCTCAGTATGTTCTCTAGCTGTACTCCATTTTTTCTCTATGTATCCTGCACCTCAGTAATTTTCCACTGCTACTGTTACAAAGCCATCAAACTTAACATTACTCAAAACTAATTCTAAAGGTTTATATATTCCATTTTGTAATTTTGTGCCCCCCTTGTCTCAAAAGTGTGCAGTGCTTACAAATACACAACTTGCATGTCACATAAATGTTAACACTCCAATGACAAAGTGTTATCAAACACACAATGTTACCCTTATTTTCTAACATAGGAAATATTTATTAAGATAGGAAAGTGTTCTAATTAGGAAACTCCATATTCCACCAGGAAACTTCTAACACTAGTTAGTCTCATC
Organism: Lathamus discolor; assembly: GCF_037157495.1. NCBI lineage: Eukaryota > Metazoa > Chordata > Aves > Psittaciformes > Psittacidae > Lathamus > Lathamus discolor. The sequence continues at coordinate 125,926,973 of NC_088884.1, read as the reverse complement.
ACACTCGCCAAAGGTGCAGCACGTTTCTACCCTTATTGCTACTGGTATTGGCTTACCTCTAGACAAATTCCTTATACAGATTTTTTTTTTTCCCTAGGAAATCAATATCCACCTCACTAAGTGCAAATTCTATCAATTCTTACTCAAGGTGTGGAACAGTTTTTAACTGAAATCAATCAAATTCATTCAGTGTGCAAAGTGAGACAATATGCTTTCTCATAATTTTGGCAAAGCCTAAATCAATATTTTGGCTCAACCAATCTGGCCACTGATTTAAGATAGTATTTTCCAGGGTGCTCTATATCTGCATTTTCTTGTATTTCATTAACCTTAGAAATAGTAACATAGATTTTCCTTTCTGTTATGTACAGTGCAAGACATACACCAGATAAGGGTTTGCTTTGCTTATACCATCTACTTACATGTTTAAATTGACATTTGTGAATTTGTTTTGCCAAGACACAAATGTCCACCAGAAAGCCACATAACATCATACAGTTCTTTGACACGCACCATATTAAGCATCAGGCTTAATATGAATCTGTGACAAAGTACGCGATCTATATCAAAACCTTCATATTTGTGCTTACCATACTCTTATTTAATTTCTTTCTATTGATGTGCGGCCCTGCAGAGAAGGACTTGGGGGTGCTGGTCGATGAGAAAATGAACATGAGCCGGCAGTGTGCGCTCGCAGCCCAGAAAGCCAACCGTATCCTGGGCTGCATCAAAAGGAGCGTGACCAACAGGTCAAAGGAGGTGATCCTGCCCCTCTATTCTGCTCTTGTGAGACCTCACCTGGAGTGTTGTGTGCAGTTCTGGTGTCCTCAACATAAAAAGGACATTGAACTGTTGGAACAAGTCCAGAGAAGGGCCACGAGGATGATCAGGGGACTGGAGCACCTTCCGTTTGAAGACAGGCTGAGGAAGTTGGGGCTGTTCATCCTGGAGAAGAGAAGGCTGCATGGGGACCTAATAGCAGCCTTCCAGTATCTGAAGGGGGCCTATAGGGATGCTGGGGAGGGACTCTTCATCAGGGACTGTAGTGACAGGACAAGGGGTAACGGGTTCAAACTTAAACAGGGGAAGTTTAAATTGGATATAAGGAGGAAATTATTTCCTGTTAGGGTGGCGAGACACTGGAATCGGTTGCCCAGGGAGGTTGTGAATGCTCCATCCCTGGTGGTGTTCAAGGCCAGGTTGGATGAAGCCTTGTGTGGGATGGTTTAGTGTGAGGTGTCCCTGGCCATGGCAGGGGGGTTGGAACTAGATGATCTTGAGGTCCTTTCCAACCCTAACTATTCTATGATTCTATGATTCTATGTGACCACAGAGTCCACAATGGATTTCAGAAACATTCCTATAGAAAACTGTTGAAATTCTGTGCCTACAGTACATTTCACTTTACCAAAAAATTACGCCTTCATGGTCAAAAATTTAATCAAATTTATTTGAAACGGTTTCTTGCAATTTTCAAATAGGATAGCATTCTGCAACCATTTCATCCGCGATGCCTATATTCCATGGGATTTGGAGGTGTATCTCCTTTCTTCACTGACAATAAACTAGCTATAACTACAGGTAACAACGCAGAGACTCTAGTTTTCCCATCATATAAACAGAATCATCAACCAAGTTCTGATTACAGAATCTTTTATTGCCAGCAATGATGATAAATAAAACCGTGAGGCAGCATTAGCCTCAGATCCTTGATGAATTTGATAAGTGAGAAAATAAAAACCTTGCAGATCTGAAATCTGAGAAAAAAAAATATAACATTATTCAGTTTTCCCCACATACTGTGAAAATAGAAACTCTTCATAGACAGAATTCATAAAGTGATGCCACTGGCAAGTCAGCATAGAATACAATTCCAGCAACTGAATTCTTTAGCAATTGAAGGCAATTCCAAAGCTGACATGAAAAAATGAATAGAATTAATTTTAAACTCATATTTAATAAGTTAGACATTCTATGTGTGATTTCCGTTACAAATTTAGTCTGCAGTTTTTACGTACTGGCAAAGTAGAACAAGGTGTATATAAGTTAATGTAAATCCTTCAGAAATTATTCTTATTTCATCAATCTTTCTTGCTGTGAAGCCTCTTTGACACCAACTCAGATTTCCTCTTACACCAAGTAGTATAAATACTGGAAACTTGAGTATGTTCTATCTACTGAACAAAATCTGACATGCTGCCATCAATTTTGGCATGGTCATATCAATGACACCTTCTCTGGTTTAACATGAGATTTACAGAATTAGAGTTCTGAAGCGAGCTATGTCATTAAACCAGTTGAAAGACAGTAAGACAGACAGTTCATATTGGGAAGTTTTTATCATCTGATAATGTCTTAAGCACCTTAATAAGAGTCTGAGACAAGTTACATTACATCAACTGAAGTCATAAACATATCCATGCTCCCAAAACAACATGGTCAAGCGAATCCTAAATTATTGTTAGCTGACTGTAACCTTAAATGCATCGTAAACTTAAATTTAAAAATGCCCTAGTACGACTGTATTACTTTCAGGGCCTAGATATATATTTCCCTGTTGGACAGTGCTGTGTTTAGCAGTGTCCTAGACCTAGGTCTCCTTATGCCCAAGGCAGAATAGTACTTATTCTCTAAGGACTAGAAGTACTTCCAATTAGGTTTATGTTCCCAAATGCTTATATTGCTATGCAAAATGAAACGTTGTTTCTGAAATTTTTCCTCCACTGATTTGCGCACTTTTAAATAATAAAAAAAAATTAAAAAAAAAAAGGGGGGGGGCAAAAAATCTCCAAACTGTTTCCCAGTAAGCCATTCCACTAACATCTTTCTCCAGAGTTCTCAAAAACCTTCTTGATTAAAGCCTGTGTCAAAGGCAATATGCTAATACATGAGCTCTGGTAAAATCGTTCTCTTCCCCTTTTCTTTCCTCCTCTCCTCCTCCTTCCAAAAAAAATGTGGTGTTACCAAAAATGTTTCTGTACTTATGCTTAAAAATATTTATGCCAGTTAAGCATGCAAGACCTAAGATATTAGTCCAAGGAAGAGTCTAATAGCTATGTGCCTTTATGGTAAATCAGACAAAAATGTGTATAACTGATGTTTCACTGACAGATGGATATGCTACCATAGAAGATGACAGAGTTTCAAGAAATTTACAGTTTGTCATATGATTCTACATACAGAATCACAGAATCACAGAATCCCAAGGGTTGGAAGGGACCTAAAAAGATCATCTAGTCCAACCCCCCTGCAAGAGCAGGGTAACCTACAGTACATCACACAGGAACTTGTCCAGGCGGGCCTTGAATATCTCCAGTGTAGGAGACTCCACAACCCCCCTGGGCAACCTGTTCCAGTGCTCTGTCACTCTTACAGTAAAGAAGTTCTTCCTGATGTTAACGTGGAACTTCCTATGTTCCAGTTTACACCCATTGCCCCTTGTCCTATCACTGGATATCACTGAAAAAAGCCTAGCTCCATCATCCTGACACCTACCCTTCACATATTTGTAAACATTGATGAGGTCACCCCTCAGTCTCCTCTTTTGCAAGCTAAAGAGACCCAGCTCCCTCAGCCTCTCCTCATAAGGGAGATGTTCCACTCCCTTAATCATCTTTGTGGCTCTGCGCTGGACTCCTTCAAGCAATTCCCTGTCCTTCTTGAACAGAGGGGCCCAGAACTGGACGCAATATTCCAGATGCGGCCTCACCAAGGCTGAGTAGAGGGGGAGGAGAACCTCTCTTGACCTACTAACCACTCCCTTTCTAATGCACCCTAAGATGCCATTTGCCTTCTTGGCCACAAGAGCACATTGCTGGCTCATGGTCATCCTCCTATCCACCAGGACCCCCAGGTCCCTTTCCCCTTCACTACTTTCCAGCAGGTCAACCCCCAACCTGTACTGGTACATGGGGTTGTTCTTCCCCAGATGCAAGACTCTACACTTGCCCTTGTTAAATTTCATCAAGTTTCTCCCCGCCCAACTCTCCAGCCTGTCCAGGTCTCGCTGAATGGCAGCACAGTCCTCTGGTGTGTCAGCCACTCCTCCCAGTTTTGTGTCATCAGCAAACTTGCTGAGGGTGCACTCAGTTCCCTCATCCAGGTCATTGATGAAAATATTAAACAGCACCGGTCCCAGCACCGACCCCTGAGGAACTCCACTAGTCACAGACCTCCAGCTAGATTCTGCGCCATTGACCACAATTCTCTGCCTTCTTCCTTTCAACCAGTTCTCGATCCACCTCACTACTTGATCGTCAAGCCCACACTTCCTCAGCTTATCTATGAGGATGCTGTGGGAGACAGTATCAAATGCCTTACTGAAATCAAGAAAAACTACATCTACCGCTCTACCATCATCCCTCCACCTAGTCACTTCCTCATAGAAGGCTATAAGGTTGGTCATACATGACTTCCCCCTCATAAAACCATGTTGGCTGTTCTTAATGACCCCCTCATCCTTGATATGCCTAGTGATGGAGTCAAGAATAAGTTGTTCCATCATCTTTCCAGGGATGGAGGTAAGGCTGACCGGTCTATAATTACCCGGGTCCTCCTTCTTGCCCTTCTTATAGATTGGTGTGACCTTTGCCATCCGCCAATCCTCAGGCACCTCGCCCGTTTCCCACGACTTACCAAAGATGATGGAAAGTGGCCTAGCAATGACCTCCGCCAGCTCCCTCAGCACCCGTGGGTGCATTCCATCCGGACCCATCGATTTACAGATGTCCAGTTTGCATAGCTGATCCCTAACCCAATCCTCATCTACCAAAGCAAACTCCTCCTTTGTCCTGACTCCTTCTGGGGCTATAGAAACCCGGGGCCCTCGGGGAGAGTCTGCAGGAGTAAAGACAGAGGCAAAGAAGGCATTCAGCACCTCTGCCTACTTTATATCCTCTGTCTCCAGGGTACCCATTTCGTTCAGCAGTGGGCCTATATTGCCTCTTGTTTTAGTTTTATTTGCTATGTATTTGAAGAAGCCCTTTCTATTGTCTTTAACCCGACTAGCAAGATTGAGTTCCAAGGAGGCCTTAGCTGTCCTAATTGCCTCCCTACATCCTCTAACAACTGTCCTATATTCCTCCCAAGCGGCCAGCCCCTCCTTCCATAATCCATAGATTCTCCTTTTCCACTTGAGTTTGCCCAGCAGCTCCTTGTTTAACCACGCCGGTCTCCTAGATCCCTTACTTGACTTCCTACTCATTGGGACGCTCCGATCCTGAGCTTGGAAGAAGCGGTCCTTGAATGCTAACCAACTATCTTGAGCCCCTTTACCGCCTAGTACACTTGAGCCTAAGCTAGATTAACCTAACACTCATTTATATTTGCAGCCTCAACCAAAGAATATTACTGAGGCTAGAATCCTATAGTAATGAAAAAAATCAAAACCCAAAAAACAAACAAAACCAAACCTGGACAGAGAGATGAAGCACAGCATCTTAAACAGAAAGAAACTACCCTTGGTTCAATAACAGTTGAGCTACAAATCACTGGATGTTGGGAGAGTAATGTAGGGCAGTATCGTTATGTACTTGTTCTGATCTTGCACATTTCCCAAGGCATCTTCTATTAGCCAAAGGATACAGGCTAGATAATGATTTGTCTGACTTGGAACTGTTGATCGGATGTTCTTATTTTCTGAGGTTTAACTTCTTGCAAGCTCAGCCATAAGCCAAGTCCGTGGAGACTGGATGATATTCTTTGAATAGAAACTGTTCCAGAAAGTATAGTCTGGAAGGCAGAAAATCCACATAACTTTCCTTGGTTTCAGAATTTGGTGCATTCATAGCACATTCACTCCTCCACAGTTCTTGCGATTCCATAATACTAATATCAAATCTTAGAGAGCACTTTACTCTAAGACTGCAAATACTATATAATATCCAGGCCATGGACATACCTATGTCAGGAAGATGGGAAAATTATTCAGTGTGCAAGTTGTTTTTCAATGTCACTTTAGCTTTTGCCTAGAGAACCTAACTTTGATTATAATTATAAGAAAGGAAAACATTTCTTTTTCTGTTTTACATCAATTATTTAGAGAAGAGTAACCTAAGAATTGAAATGACAGCACCTTAGGATAGCAAAGCTGCATATTTGACACTCTCTAGCTAGATGACTGAAGCTACAGACAATGGCATAATAAGATTTTAGGAGCAACTAGAAGAATATACTGCAGAAATTACTGGGGTTCTTTCAGACATCACACAAAAACATTGGCAAAGATATATTCCTTATACTGGAATCAGGTATGGTAGGGGAAGGAAGAGACCAAACACCAAACCAAATGCAAATTTGACAGCAGAAACACCGTAAGGTGCCATGGTAGGTATTTTATAGTCAGTGAAGAAAAACTCCTGGAGGTTATGTAATATTGGTACTATGGTAAAGGCTGACAGGAAAACAGTTGGACTTGATGATCCTAAAGGTCTTTTCCAAACTAAATGATTCTATGGAAAAATACTAAGCAACAAATAAAGAAAAAGAATATTTTTCCCATCTATGCAGAAGTTGTCCATGGTATTTGACAGAATTAAGAACTCACCTCCAGTACATTCAAGAAAAACAAAAACCCCAAACATGCTCCCTTCCCATTCTAGTACTGAAGTTGTATTTCACATAGTTCCACCACATCCTTTCAGTACATATTTTCTGATGACAGAAACCTTTATTTCCTTCTTTTCTCCCCATGCAAAGCTACTTAAGCACATTTCACTGAAATTGACAAAGTTCCTCTGGGGAAGAAAATGACATCTTCTGTCAGTTCCTGAACACTGGAAAAGGTAAATATCATTAGTGAGACTGGGGAGGAAAACACTGCGTGCAGTGGAAGTGTTTCAGAAAAATAAAACTGAATGTCATATTTATTAATAAATGATGTCTGTTAAAGGAGACAAGAAATGCACTATGTTCCTAAAAGTTTTCAAGTGTTTACTTATGTCCTGCTTTGCTAAAGGATCAAATCAGAAAGCCTACTAGCTCAGATAGTTCTCAGACTCACTTATGTAATTGCACCATGTTCCATGTGCTAAAGCCTCGATCACAGATTTTTTATTATTTCAGCTGACATTTTGAATAAACTTTCTTCTAAAGTGCTTCTTTTTATAAAGGAGGAGAGGCAAACTTGTTGAAATGGTGGGAAATGATGGCAAATAACAGAGATATATAAAAAAAAATGATTGCATATGGTTACTCTTAACCTATAGTTGAAGCACTGCACAGGATTGCAGCATGTAAACGAGCATGCTGGCATGACAGCCTGTTGCTACATTACACATTTTAGAAAACAGAAATGTATTTGAGTATGGATGATCAAAAGGAAGCGGCAATTTAAAACTAAGCATTTATACAAAAACCTAACTACAACCTCACTCAAGTGGTTTGCATTGAAACGTGTCAAGAACACAAAGGGAATAAGTTTAAAGCAGACCACAACAGGAGTGAACTTGGAAGAGACAGTCTCAGCCAGAATGATGTATTCGGATCTCAGCTAAACCAAGTTAAATACAGAATAACTGCAGCTTTGACCAATCTTTTATAGATTCCCACAGAACTGTTGTGCCTCAGTCACTCTTCATAGGACGTAACGCATTTAATTTTCATGTCACGTTCATGTGTATCCCGACCTGTGTGAAGCCTGTATCTGCTTTGTAATCCTACCTATTGAAGGCTTTCACTCTGTTCTGTTCTTCAGACCAGGCATTTCTGAGTGGAACACTTTCACAGGAATAAAGGGAATACTATTAAAAGACCAAACAAACTTGAAGTGGCATAATACAGCCCTGCATACTTAAGATAAGCCTATAGCAATAAAAAGAACAATTTATGAAAAATTTAAATGGAATCAGAGAAACAATCTCCAGATTTCATATAGTGCATCTTCCTCAATTTATTTGTTACAAGCTTAACATACAGGTATGTTCTTCAGTTTTGATGCCACGCTTTCATAATATTTATTCTGACTCTGTCCTTGACTTTTCTGCTCATTTTTCCATGATGCCTTTTTTTTTTTTTTGAAAACACAAAGAAACAGAAAACTGGAGTCAATTACCCAACCCCTCTCTCCTTTGTTATAGCAATCACTGGGAAATTGTGATATAGCTCTTGTTCTTCTCTGCATGTTGGGGAGAAGCCATTACTCCTCTTTCAAAAAATGGTACAGTATCTCCAGTATCTTCAAATTACCAGAGTCTAAGCACACCAGCTCATTTTTTGCTCATGATGAAACATGATATATGGAAATAATAGTACTCTCACTTCAGACATCAATTTTCCTTCGATGTTTCTCATCCAAGATCCTACTATGGCCAGTGTGAATGGACGGCAGCATTCAGTGAAACACTACTGCTGATGGCACTTAGGAACTTTCACTTCCTATCTATATTTTACTTTGATACAGGAAGCAAAACCAAAGGGATTATATATTTAAAGAAATAAAAAGACAACCTTTAGATATATTGAGTCAGAAGGTCTCTAACAAAACCTGGTGGAATTCATTTGTGCTTTCAATTTCACCAGAATGCAATGTAAACAACCATAGGAACCACACAGCCAACTTTTAAATTAAATCCTACAATGAATAATTTATATTTTCAAACAAGGATTAGAAGTCCAATTCAATTGCAGACTTTCAAGGGTGGCTTTAATAATTTACATGCTTTCCAAAGGTGAATAAAATGCCCTCCTGAACAAATATCAAAACAATGCAAATATTTGCTTTGTTAAAACCATACTGTGATTGACAAAGGAAAGGGCCACTGTTGTAAAGTTGAATGCTGTGGGAGATAGGCAGAGGAACTAAATTTTCAAAACAGAAGTCTGTGCATGCAATTTCTACCACATACCAAAGGTAATGAGGAAAAAGTAACACACATTATCAAAAGCAAAATCTGCATATAATATAAATTTTACTCTTTACTGAAAGCCTCAGAATTCTACTGTTTGGGGTTTTTGTGCATGAGAGAGACCACATCATTCTCTCCCAGCAACTGGAAAAGAACTCCAGGCCAAATGTTCTCTATATTACCAGAGCTGTCTCTGACCTTGCAGGAAGAAGTCAAATATACAAGATAAACAGTCTGTGAAGCACTATCACCTGGCTACAAGGAACATGTACGCTGGCTTTAGGGGACCTATTTAAACTATAGCTGCCTCACTGGAATTTTTGTAGATAAACAGTCTTCTTTTGCTGTAATTCACAGTCTGTGTTCTTTGCAGTCCTGATAAATATTCTTCCACTATTGTTATCCTGAACATTTGTATCCAAAACAAAACAAAAAGAAACCCTCCCCCAAAAAAACACCCAAAAAAGCAAAAAAAACCCACCAAAACTCAAGGAATATTGTGCCTGATGAAATGAGTTCACTGCTTTGGAAAACTCAATGCAATCAGAGCACAAGTGATCTATATCTTAAATGCTCAGGCAGCATTAATGTAAAATTTAATGCAAGACAAATGTGCTGCAGACATAGCTCGTAAATTAATTACACATTCTGCATTTTGATTTTCACCCAAGACAGGGTGAAAAATTTGGAGCTGTTCAGCCTGAAGAAGAGAAGGCTGTGTGGAGACTTCATAGCAGCCTTCCAGTATCTGAAGGGGGCCTACAAGGATGCTGGGGAGGGACTGCTCATTAGGGACCATAGTGATATGACAAGGGGTAATGGGTTAAAACTTAAATAGGGGAAGTTTAGATTGGCTATAAGGAAGAAGTTCTTTACTGTAAGGGTGGTGAGGCACTGGAATGGGTTGCCCAGGGAAGTACTGAATGCTTCGTCCCTGGCAGTGCTCAAGGCCAGGCTTGACAGAGCCTTGGGTGACATGGTTTAGTGTGAGGTGTCCCTGCCCATGTCAGGGGGGTTGTAACTTGATGATCTGAAGGTCCTTTCCAACCCTAGTTATTCTAGGATTCTATGATTCTAAGATGCTGCTTCCTTCAAACATAGAATAAAACAGTCATTATACCATTTGCAGAGAAACATTCCAGACCACACAATGGTTTGCAATTTTGATAACCAGCATGACAGATTTAAGAACAGTCAGCATTCTTAAGCAATCTCTGCTCACTGCAGTAATGTTGCTAGTTAGATTGCACATATGTCACCTGAAGCAACATATGAAAGAAAAATATTTTTCAGCCAAACAATTTACTTCATTATACTATACACTGATTGCAACAGGAAAAAAAAATTGTGGAAGAAAACAGAACAAAACCAAACCACCTGGGTGATGTACCAAAAGGAATCCAAGCCCAAATCCTAGTCAAAAGAATGTTTCTGGAGAAAATTTTGAGACCAAACAATAGTAATTTCCAACTTGATTCTAAACAGGCAAAAAGTTTGAAGTATAATTTTACAACTGCGAAAATGAAAAGTGGAAAAATTAAATTTTCCAGGACAGCACCAGTAAATGAACACAGATCTACTGAGTCTCAGCCTGGTTCTTCATAAATAAGACTATCCATCCTGACATAAGTGACCTTGCTAGGAAACAAGAATTAGTCTATTCACCTATGTAGAATACTTGGGCATAAAGACACTGCTTTCCAGAGAAAGACCTGTCATAAAACTGGTCTTTTTACTATCATTTTACTATCATGGATCTTCAAATTCTGAATGCAACACCTAGGTGAAAAGTAAGCTGTTTAGGGTTCAGTTCAGCAGTGTGCCAGAACACCAAGTCCATCCATCAGTATATGTACTGATAATTAACTTGAGAGAGTTGGTCCTTTTAGGTTGGGATGAGTAGGAGAGAGAGAAAGATTTTGAAACATATTGTATTGCCTGTGCATATGTATACAACACCAATTTTCTAACCTGTCGTTCTGGTGGAAATTTATTTCCAAATTTCAGTGAGTTTCATCAAATAAGGCCATGATCTTCCTATTATTTCACTTTCTTTCGAATTTGCCTTTTTTTCAAATGAGACTTCAGGAGAGTCCTTGCTAAATTAGCTGCCAAATTCCTACAGAACTAAGTCATCCTGAACCAATGTAGGCACCTAAAATTTTGCTTGGGCATCTAAACAATCTTAGGACTCAGTACTGCTGTGCACTGAGACACTTTACTCCCATTCATCTTTATCAAGGTCTAACAAAACTTACAATAAGCAAAGAGGCAAAACTTAATTCTCATATCCCCAAACACCTCCACATCAAGAGGGTGTTTAATAATAGTTGATAGATGAAGAGGTTTTTGCCACCTCATAACAGCCACTCCTTCCCTGATTTCACTTTATCCAGTTTCACTGACATGCCCATTAATACTTCCTCCTGAACAGCAAACATTTGTTAGACAAAATGTGTCTGCCCCAATGCCAAGAAACTAACGGATCAAAAATTTCAGTTATAGACAGGAAAGAAGATAAAGTCCCACACAGAACTATCAGACCTTTTATTTTGTATGAACATGTGCAACTTACAGCCTTCTCAGATAAGCATATGTCCTTATTCACTGTGCTTGTTCAAAAAATGTCCTGGTTTTATTCAATATTGTACGGATCAGCCTACACTGTTCTACCTTTACATTTGTATCCTGTGTCATGGTGGGAAATTAGTAGGTAGCATTTCCCTTTTCAGTCTCAAGTCCTTGGCTTACTAAACACTGCAAGTTTTTATGCAGGTACTTTAAATAACACTTAAACATTTTTATTCTTAGCAACATATTTATCTGGTTTATTACTTACACAGGTTGTAACATGTAATAATCAAGTGCAATTTCTAAGATGCAATGGAGGATATCCTCTACTATTCCTGATATCTTGAGGAAGTTTCCCAGCTGTTGTGAATTAGCAGAATACCATCCAAGTCAGTGGAACAACAGTGATTTACATCGACTGAGATACTAAATATTAATTATGGGGGAAAAAAAACCCCAAACAAAACACAAAAAGTAATTTTTTTTATTATAATTTTGGTAGCACTGTCCACTGTATCTTAAACATATGAAAACTCTTAGCATTTTTTCACCATGATATATAAGGTTTTGCTATGATATACTTCCTGCTGACAGTAATTCCTAAACCATAGCAATATTCTGTGAGGACAGAGCATATTACAGTAGTTTTCAAGCGAATGAGAAGGATCATACTGTTTTCCAAAGTAATATATTCATTGGTGTTAAAATGATAGATGAGGGTGGCCAGACTGAGGGCAAACAAATTGCTTAATATGCTTACAAGAACCTCCACTATGTGGGCAGGGCATAGTACTAGCAGCAATTCTTCCTCTTCCAACTATAATAATTTCATCATGGAAAAATCTGACTACTGTCTTGAAAATAGCAAAACAGGAGGGAGATAAAACCCAAATGATGCCACCAAACTTCTGTTGAAAAACTAACATACCCTACTAAGCTACAATTATTTTGAGCAGTTAATCTCCTGTCTGGATTGTTTCCAGCTCGATACGTATGATATCCCCTGAAGTAAAAACCCTCTTATTTGTCAAAGGAAAGTATTCCTGTTTCAAGTTATAAGACTTTTCATTATTATTTGTAATGGACTATAATAGCTCAAAAAAAACCCCAAAACTGCAAAAAAAGCAAAAAAAAAAAAAAAAAAAAACCCTAACAAAAAACCCCCACACAAAACAAAAAAAACCCAGACAAAAAAACCCAAACCCAACATCCTCTATGAATGGACATAGGCTGTTAAAAGAAAATGGAGGGGAAAACCTATCTCTGCAAAGATCATACACTCCAGGGAAATCTACAGAGAATTGAAGAAGATAAAATATCCCTCCAAGAGTATTCTCAGTGGGTTTTCTCCAACTTTTCCATCAGCTTTGATCTGTGGCCAAATGTAGGCAAGGCTTTAGTGGGACAAGTCATACATTCTCCCAGGTTAAAAGACTGGCTGAGCTCTAGCAGAAACTCTGCAAAACAAATTGATTGTTTTATCTAATGGTGATATTAAAAAGAAAATTTTAAATTTATGTTTGTACATGTAATGCCATTTCTATTTCTAAAATATTGTTCTGATCCAATCAGAAAAAAGATACACACCAGCATCCATTTGTCAGATTTTATCTAATGGACACACATGAAAAGCTGCTCACAGACAAATTACAACCACTAAATCAAACAAAACTGAAAATTTAGCATTTTGAGTTACAAGCAAATATTACATCATTCAAGCTGATTAAGGATGTGACATATAAATCCTTATGCCCACAAGGACAGAGAAGACACTCATTTCTGGGACTGAACAAGTACCAAACATACACCCCTGAAAATTCACTGGAAATACCAACACTGAACCGGTAACCATTTGTGAAGAATTGTCGACAAAGAAAGAAACAAGTGGTAATCAAGGGAGGCGTGCTTGTTAGTCTCAAATTTATGAAGGAAGTGGAGATTCCAATGACCTATAACTGTTTAAAACATTCACTTCCTTTCTTCTTTTTTTTTTTTTTTTTTTCCAGGAGATTAATGAACATTAGGCTGACTATTGCCTTAAGATGCATGAATGTACAAGGAAAGAATATAGTACATGAAGTTACAGAAGAGGATATGAAGGGGGGCACTTTGAACCCTTCATTTAGAGGAAGACATTTTGGTGCTGGAGCATGTCTAAAGAAGGGCAGCGAAGCTGGTGAAAGATCTAGAGCAAAAATCTTATGAGGAGTGGCTAAGGGAACTGGGTATGCTTAGGCATCAGAAAAGAAGGTTCTGGGGAAACCTTATCACTCTCTACAACCACATGGAGCAAGGTGTGTGTCAGTCTCTCTTCCCAAATAACAAATGACAGAATAGGAGGAAATGGCCTCAAGAAGAATGGGCTGGATATTAGGAAAAATTTCTTCACCAAAAGGGTTGTCAAGCACTGGAACAGGCTACCCAGAGGTGTCACCAACTCTGGAAGTATTTCAAAGTTCTTAAGATGCGGTGCTTAGAGACATGGTTTATTGGTGGATTTGGCAGTGTTAGGTTTACAGTTGGACTTGACTTTAAAGGTCTTTTCCAACATGAATGATTCCATGAAGAAGCTCTTTACTGTAAGGATGGTGAGGCACTGGAATGGGTTGCCCAAGGAAGTTGTGAATGCTCCATCCCTGGTGGTGTTCAAGGCCAGGTTGGACAGAGCCTTGGGTGACATGGTTTAGTGTGAGGTGTCCCTGCCCATGGCAGGGGGGTTGGAACTTGATGATTTTAAGGTCCTTTCCAACCCTAACTATTCTATGATTCTACTTTAAACTACACTGACAAAAGCCACCAGGTTCTGGTGTTTCACAGCCAATTCTCAAACACTGTAGGTATGGCCATCATTGTGGTTCTTTATATTCCTTATAAATTAAGTTCAATAATGTACATGAAAGAGGACTTTCAAAGTGATTGCCAAGAGGCACATTTTGAAGGGTATTATGTATAGGCATAGGTTGCTCATGCAGAAGTTTACAAGGAAAAATTCCTTTGGAGCGTTACTTTACTCTTACTGCTTCACTGAGGTGAAATGAAAGAGAAACCTTCTCTGCAAATTTTAATGTGTCACCAGCTGTCTGGAATCTTTAATCTTGTAATAACCAGATGTCTCCTAGGCCCTCATATCTTAGATTGACCTCATCAGCTTTTATCAGTGTTTCAAATATCTTAACTTTCAGAAATCTTGAAACAAGATTTTGGATAAGAATCTTCCAGTAAAGTGTTTCCACTCACAGAAAATACGTTATCAAATTTTCACACTGAGGAGCAAATGCGGAGACCACTGTGTTTGCTTACAGCATTGCCCCAAGTCCCCAGAAGTTCCAATATCACTTGAAGCAAAAAGTCTATGTTTCCCACTCACTAAATCTTATGATCCCTTTTGATCCCCCAGGGAGAGCAAATCACCAATCTCAGGTTACTTTATCTGAAAATAAAATTATATGTTGCTGACTACCTTATTATCTGTACATATTCTCCCCAGGTCAATCATTCAGAAAGTATTTATTTCTCTTGACATTCACTTTTGGAAAGGCATTTGGCATCAACATACATCTGAAATCCTCTAGGCAAAGACTAATGTAATAAGTAATATTCATGGATCAAGGAAGGAAACATACACACCAACTATGTTGTAACACTGGTTTCTCTAGAGATCAAATCTCTCTGATATTAAACTGGCATAATGGAAACGTAACTCGGTGAAGCTACACAGGATTTAAACCAGAGCATGAGAGAGTCCCAAAAGGTAAGAAAAAAGAGGAATAGTTCCAAATAGTTAAAAAATATGTTCTCTCCATGGAAAATTTCTTGCCTTTTTTTTTTCTTTTCTTTTTATTTTATTTCTAACGATTAACATCCTGCTCAGAACTCTGCTTTCTTACACCAAAGGTTACTATTAAAGTTAGCAGTTAGCTAGAATGGGTGTTTCTGATTGTGAACTTGATTCTTTATTATGCTGCAAAATTTAGGCAATACAAATTTACTTTTTTATCTGACTTCTTGAAACTCACTTGAGTTTCCTGAATAAGGCTTAAGGATAGACTTTAGAAATGTAATTACTGAATGCCCTTTAAAAAAAAAAAAAAAAAAAAGAAAGGGAGAAAAAAAAAGAATCTAAAAGAATATATTTTCTTTAAAAAAAAAAAAAAGAAAAAGCAGAGAAAAATTTCATTGCAAATATGGCTATAAGAAAAGTTCTCCAAAACCACTTTTTTCCAATTCTAAAAGTTCACACTTTTAAAAAAGCAAACATAAGTTAAGGAGGCAATCACAATGACACACTGAAGGCAAATCCTAGATTTAACATAGCTTTGTTTGTGCAATTGCTCATGACTTCTGTAACAACTGTGCTTTGTCCTGCTACTCTTAATTATATCCCGTAATTGCAAACTCTGCCTCTTTACCATAACATTGTACCACTGATATTTAATCCCTGGGTGTAGCAACTGCAATGACAGCAGATAAATAAGAACACCAAGCCCTCTTGGCCAGAAACTGTCTGAGCAGAAAGCTAAACCCTGGCATGCTAAACACTGATGAATAAACCTCAGACGTCTGCACTGTATAACAACTTTACTTGCCCTGCAGACAAAACTGCTCCTAACAACATGTTCTCAGCAACATGCTGGATTTTTTCCAAATTGCTCCAGTTAATCACTGTACAAATCAAATTAGATTTTTTTTAAGTTGACAGCTGTATGACAATAATAAACTAAAAGAAACTGTAGAAATAAGAATAAATAAGTGAATATCACAGATTGCTGTCAAGGTAGACCTCATGCAAACACTATTCCTGTAGTCCTGCCATAAGATGCATTTATATGCTTATAGTAGAAAAAAGCATGGTGGTAGCAGTGGTTCATCTTGGAGGTGTTGCTGAAGTTAAGTCAGCAATAAAAAAAGCCATCAATCCTTCTCTCAGAATTCCTATTCCTTAGAATACTAATAAAGGGTATGATAGAGAAAACAAAATATGTATTTAAAAAGATTGTGCTGACATTCTTGCTACCTTTTCTAATGTAGGCTGTTTAAATTTCATGCTGCAATCTCCACTGGAGTTCTTGCTTATTTATTTAAGCTTAAAATTTGTAGAGGTATTATGCTATATTTAGAAATCACCTTGATAATAGGGAAAATGTTTGCAAATGAGTTGCCATACTTTAATAGACTATGAAGAGACACAGTGCCTGCAAGGGAAAAAACTGTAACAGAGAGATGGTATAATAGTGCATATTTTTCATAGAGTCACAATGTGTAGTTTTTTTTCTTTTTCCCAATATCATATCTGTACAGCAGTTTATGTTTTATAAAATATTTGCATCCTGGTTTCACCTGGAATAGAGTGAATTTTCTTTCTAGTAGCTGGTGCAGTGCTGTGTTTTGGCTTCAGTCTGAGAACAATGCTGATAACACGCTAATGTTTTAGTTGTTCAGCAGCACTTAACTCTGACCAAGGACTTTTCAGTCTCATGCTCTGCCAGTGACCCAGCACAAGAAGCCAGGAAGAAACAGAGAAAGCACACCTGACCCGAACTAGCTAAAAGGGTATTTGATGCCACAGCACAATGTTGTGCCCAGTATATAAACTAGAGGGATTTACCCAGAAGGGACCAGTTGCTGCTTGGAGTGGGCTGGGAATTGGTTGTCAGGTGGTGAGCAATTTTATTGTGTCTCACTGCTGTTCATTCTTTATTTATTTATTTCCTTTGCCCCCTAAGTTTTATATCTCTCTTCTTGTTATCCCCCCTAGTTATATCAATATATTGTACTTTATTTTAGTTATTAAACTGTTCTTACCTCAACCCACAGGTTTTAGTTTCTTTTGATTCTCTTTCCCTTCCTACCCAGTGAAGAGGGGAAGGGGTGTGTGTATGAGTGAGCAGCTTACTTAAATAAAAAATACCAGCACAAAAGGCAGTTGATGTGAGAGAAAACTGGCTAGGGTGAATCAAAGCAATAACAGAAGCCATGAAGTAATGCATGAAAGTTAGAGCACACATGATGTGAAATAGCCAAGTTCTGCAGGCGGTGTCTGTATGTGATGAAGTGGGAAGGGGAGAGGAGCAAACCAATAGAGGACAGAGTATATATTTTATATCCATCACATGTATTAGCTGCTGAAGTCATTTACTTATTTTTACGTTTTTCAGTTGTATTACTTTAAAAGTTTGTTTGTAGTGCTTCGTGTACTTTTCTTTATATTAATAAAAAATATCTTTCATACACTATAGAAATGTATAAGGAACAGGACACTCAGCTGTGAAGCAGTATGTTCAAAAAGCCTTCTGAAAACTGACTTAGGTAAAAAAAAAATAAATAAATATTTTGTTGGTCAGATTACCTTCTGTCTGACACTTCCCTTTCTCTTTGTTTCCACTTATAAACAGCGTACCATGCAATCACAAACATACCATGAGTTTTGTGTTCCATTTTCTGCATACAGAATGTACCTTTATGCATCCTTGTCATTTTAGCATGTATTTTACATAGTATATTTAGAGTAACCTGAGAAAATGAATACAAAATGAGATAATAAAGTCTCTAGCACATTTGCTGGAGTCAGTTTCATCCAGGAAAGATTTTAAGAAACAGCAGATTTATACATATTCACAGCTTTCAAAATGAGCTGAAACAACTTAGATGCAAGTGTAACTGTGGATAGCTCATGAAAATGTCATTTCAGTGCATAACAGTCGGAAAGCAAAGAAAGTGTCAGGTTGTGTAAGAGGTGAGAATACTACTAAACATGTTAAAATGCCATTATATAAATTGATAAAATTGAAACTCTCCAAATATTCTGTTTGGTTTGATTATCTGATCTCTAAATGGTAAAAGAAGAAATGAACAGTTCCAAAGAAGCTCAGTGAGCCTGATTAGAGTACCAACAAGGTGTGGGAAATGCTGCCTGTGTATGCTGCAGCCCATCCCAGCCTATTGTAGGGGCTGTTGATTCAGGGCAGGCTAGAAGCACTGGGCTTCTGGCAGTAGGAGAAAGGCTCTTGGTCCACCTGCAGAGATTAAACTCCAGGTGTATTTGGGTTACTGGATAGTGCTGAGAAGGCCTGTTAAGATTCATCAGGACCATCTTAGCTCAAATCTTACATCTGCACAACAGGGAAAAGGTGAGTTATGCAGGTGATCAATGAACAGACTAGATATTTTGTTGGATCTACTCACAAACAAGTACTGCTGGAAGATGTAAAGGTCAAGGGCAATCTTGGCTTCCGTGACTACAAGACTGTGAAGTTTAAGATCCTAAAACTGGTGAGCAAGATTTACAACAGAATTACAAACCTGGACTTGAAAAGAGCAGATTTAGATTTGCAGAAAGCTGAAGGAGCACTGAAGACTAGCACTGGTTAACATAGAGCTCCTGACTTGACCTTAAACGCAAGAAGGAAGTACACAAAAGGTGAAAACGGGGACAGGTTACTTGGAAGGAGTAAAAAGACACTGTCCACATGTAGAGAAAAAGCCAGATGGATTTGTGACTACCAGTGGAAGAAAAGGGTAATAAGAATGGATTCTCTAAGTTCCTCAGTAGCAAAAGGAAAGTTAAGATAAATGTGGGCCCCACTGGTCAGCCTCACATTATTCCCTAGTAAGGTTATGGAGCAATGCTCTTAAAAGCTATTTCTTAAAACAAGAGACAAGAAGGTGAGTAGAAGCAGTGAGAATGGTTTACTAAGTGCAAATCTTACCTGCCTAACTTCATTATTTTGAAGATGAGGTGAATGGCAATGTTATCAAGAAGTGGCAGTGGATGTCCCTTGTACCTTGATTTTTATCAAGGCCATTGATGCAAAGGTTCCCATAGAACCTTTATCACTAAACTGGTCAAATATGGGCTGGATTAATAGGTGAAAAATTAGCCAGGCTGAAAGACTCAAAAGAGTTATCACTGATACAAAGTTTGGATTTCATACAGTAACTGGTGGGGTTTCTCAGGGATCAATATTGGGTCCAGTGCCGTTTACTGTCTTCATCAATCAGAACAGCAGGATATCAGGTTTACAGACAGCACAAAATCCAGAGGGTAGGGTTGCTTTTCAGAGGGACCTAGGAAAGTCAGAGAAATGAGCTGATGAGAATCTCATGAAATTCAACAAGAGCAATTGTGAAGTTCTGCACACGGCTTGCAATAACCCAGTGTAGCACATGCACAGGCTGACTGAGGGAAGCAGCCCTCTCTGAGGAAAATGAGATGGGGCTGTGGGAGTATTGGGTTGTGTCTGTAAGAATTAATGAGAGACCCAGGGAAGTGATCTTTGCTGTATGTTTGTCACTTGTGAGAGATTGTCTGGAGTGACATGGTGTGTCCTGTTTGGGGCTCCACAGTACAGAGTATTGACACATTGGAATGAGTCCTGCAAAGGTCCTCAGTTGGGAGAACAGGACGTGCAAGGAGAGATTGAGAGAACTGAGTTTGTTCAGTTTAGAAAAGAGAAGGTTCAGAGGGAACCTTATTCCTGTTAGGAAAATATAGAAAAAGATGCAGTTAAGAACTTCTCAGAGGTGCACAGTGATAAGAGTCAATAGATGCAAGTTGAAATATTTACCTTTAGAGTTGGTTAACTAATGGAACAGGTGCCCAGGGAAGCTGTGGAATCTTTTTCCTTGGAGGTGTTCCAGATTTGACTCAACATGCCCCTGAGCAAATTAATCTAATTAGACTTGTTTTGAGCAGGTGGTTGGACTAGATGATATCTGGAGGCTTCTTCTGACCTAAATTGTGATTCTATACCTTCCAAAAAGGGTTGCAATCACTGACCTAATACTAATGAGACCAAATCTCAATGTGAATGAGTTCTACCTTCCCTTTCTCAATCTTGAAACATAATAGATGGTAGATATGCAAAATAAATCTGGCAAATCACCAAACTATAGTCTACAGACTGTAGTTTATAATTTGCCCAGCTCATGAGTCTTGATAAAAAAGGTCAGCCATAATTAAATTATGGTCTAAAGACTGAAAAAGAATTTTTATTTCAGTTTGGCTTCCATCTTTGGTTCTCTGATTACATCTCATTAGCTGTCTAAATAATATGGATATAATACCCTGAAATATGTCTTCATAAGTTTTGTAGTATGTGTTTCTTACATAGGCTGCACTTTTTTATTTCTTGACTCTGCCTGACAATGAAGCAAATATATTTTGATATACTTATGAAGTTTCAATTATTTTTTTCTTTCTCCAACTCTCTACACACACGTCACTTACATATACGTGTGTTAAAGGCACAGCAAGCTGAAAGCTGACATAACTACTAAGTAGAGTATTAATATTCATTACCAGTAGGTGAAATATTCCATGGTTCTGTTACTAAGGTTAGTCTAATCCAGTAATTTACAGCTTCCTTGGAAAGAATAACTGGAAAGAACAACTTCTGAACTGCTTTTTATCTTTTAACTGGATATGTGACAAAAGAAAAATCAAGATGACTACACATTGTTACAGATTAGGAACAAACAATACCAGATATATTATGCACGTCTTTGTTAAACTGATATTAAGATTTTTGGTGTTGTTTGGTCTTCTCACAAGCATTGTGTAATTTGAACTAGTGTTCATATATATTAATGCAATCCATCTAGAAGATCAGAAGTTGACTTTTGACACTTAAAAACTTTGTGGTTTTGTAAAGTTGAGTAAGAATATTAAAAGTTTTCCCTTCCTTTCCTAGTCTTAGATATTCATGCAAACACTCAGATCCTACTGGAAAAAGAATTCTTCATTAAGAAAAATTCAGTCACCAAAGAGTTTATTCTCTAATTTGCCAGTACTGAAGTTTGAAAAACAAAAAAGACTACAAATGTCAAAAATAAGGAAGTGATAGTCATAACTTTTCAATCTCAAAACTGTTTTCCTTCAGTGTTTCCTGTTAGGAATACAGTGCTACCTAAAACTTTTAGAATCTAACTCTAAATTAATTTTAAGTATGTTCATTTATAATAGTTAATAAGAGCTACTATACAGCTGTTACTGCATAAAGTCCTCTGGATTGTCTATACTTTTCTATAGAAATGGGAGCCATTCCACTCAACATATACTTAACTCCATTTCTAGAAAAAATAATGGAAATTATTCATCCATATGGCCCTTCTTTTCAAAATTCATCCAATTAGAGCTAAATTAAGTAGCATTATGTAAGATAGAAAATTTTTGATGAAAGCAGTGTATGGGGTGGAGGTTCTCAGCATAACTTGTCATCTTCAAACACTGAAACTTTAGATTAGCAGTATCTTGCACCTCACTGCTAAGGAGGCTGTACAAGGGGAAAAAAAAAAATGGAGTTTAGAAAGAAAATTCTTTCATACTGCACAAGTCAGACCAGTCGACCACATCAGAGGGAAATGTTCTGGTTTTTGAAGTTATGAGGTAAACTAATCAGATTGGATTTCCTACCATAAACCAACCCAATTTGTATTAAAAAAGGGTATCAGGCATTTCAGGTGTTATTAGCTCTACTCGTCTACATGTCACCATCCCTTAAACTGAGTTTATAATTTCATATTCTGGTCAGATGTTTTTAACCTCATAATATTTTATGGCACTAATACATGAAAATATTCATATAAACAGAGACGGTCATGGGATAAATGGTGACTTCATATAAGTAAGTGTATTATATATCATTTATGGTAATGCACAATTCATTTGGAGCCAGTTATGCTGATTTTTAGGTAGCATTTGATACACAGAACTAAGGTTTTCAGTTGCTATACATTTATGCTCCTGCTGTTAACTCAACTTGTATCAAATGGCAAAGTGTGAAAGCACCTTTGTATTTGTAGGATGGTAATAAAAAAAAAAATTCAGTGCAATGTCAGTACAGGCACTGAACTGGATAGTCAGAACTGTACAGATTCAGAGAGGGAGAGGCTGAGAAATGTGCATATAAATACTATGAGCACAAAAAAAAAAAAAACAACCCAAACATATATTCCAGTAATTATTTGTAGCAAACATAGCAATAAACAAGTACAAAAGTCAGAGGAATACTATATTAGTCTGTGCTTTATTGCTGATGACCATGATATTTTTCTGTACTATGAAATTCCCATACTCCCTTTTTAAATTAAACTTGCACATGTAGGACAGTATAATCTGATATAACTTTTTGATAGTTTTAAGTGTAATTATTGTTCTAAACTGATATTTCAAATACAATTGCTTCCTTTACCGACTAGCATGTTTGGAGGTATTTTATAATTTAACAAATTGTAGCAAAAAACCCCAAAGTGTTCATTTTACATTTCTTTCTTGGTAATTTCACATTATCAAGACCTTGACAGGAAGAATGATAGAATCATAGAATAGTTAGGGTTGGAAAGGACCTCAAGATCATCTAGTTCCAACCCCCCTGCCATGGGCAGGGACACCTCACACTAAACCATCTCACCCAAGGCTTCATCCAACCTGGCTTTGAACACTGCCAGGGATGGAGCACTCACAACCTCCCTGGGCAACCGATTCCAGTGTCTCACCACCCTTACAGTAAAGAATTTCTTCCTTATATCTAATTTAAACTTCCCCTGTTTAAGTTTTAACCCATTACGCTTTGTGAATGAAGAGTCCCTCCCCAGCATCCCTATAGGTCCCCTTCAGATACTGGAAGGCTGCTATGAGGTCCCCATGCAGCCTTCTCTTCTCCAGGATGAACAGCCCCAATTTTCTCAGCCTGTCTTCATACAGGAGGTGCTCCAGTCCCTTGATCATCCTCATGGGCCTCCTCTGGACTTGTTCCAACAGTTCCATGTCCTTTTTATGTTGAGGAAACCAGAACTGTAGAAAATACTCCAGGTGAGGTCTCATGAGAGCAGAGTAGAGGGGCAGGATCACCTCCTTCGACCTGTTGGTCACACTCCTTTTGATGCAGTCCAGGATATGGCTGGTTTCTGGGCTGCGAGCACACACTGAAGCCAACTCATGTTCATTTTCTCATCGACCAATACCCCCAAGTCCTTCTCAACAGGGCTGCTCTGATTCTCTTCTCTGCCAAACATGTAGCTGTGGCTGGGATTGCTCTGACCCAGGTGTAGGACCTTGCACTTGGCATTATGGATCCATGAATAATTAGTAAGTTATTTTAGAGTGTCAACAGTTCTGTCTCATTGTTCATTTAAGAACATTTTGATTCCTGGAAAGTGGGGACAAAAAGTAAGAACAAGTTAATATTACAGTTTGGTTTGATGTATGAGCATACTACTCTGGTTTAATCCTTCATTTTAGCAGCATACCAATTCCATTTCTATGCTTCTATTTCTTTACTTTTCTGATATTAATTTCATGCCTAAGTTCCTAAATGTCTTTAAATTCATCAGTCTTTTAAAATCAGTAGCTGGAAAAAGACATTCAGCAGCACAAGTGGAGAAAAAATATTCACAGACCAAATACATTTTGGAAAGTTAGACATTCTTTCAGATAGTGGTGTCTGACAGTTAAGAGTAAGTCTAAATATTAATCTGTGTTAGGCTGCTTTTAGAGATGACACAATTTCAAAGTTATTTTTCTGCATTTTCTATGATGGTCCCATTGAAGCTGATAAAATCCATTTTCATTAAGAACATCACACTTGATTTGGTGCTTTTAAATTCATTACCATTTATCACCAACATTTCCCTCCAACTTAAATGGACTTCCTCAGCACGACGTCCTATCCAAATCATAGTGTGCTAGAGCAATCACTGCGTCTCCTAAATCACCCAATATAATTAAACTGGGAATAATCTGACCTGCTCCATATAATTAGAGAAAAGAGTACCACAGAGGTAAAAGGCCCCTGAAGTAACCAAAATTGTGCTCTTATTCTTGCCTCAATTATTTTTGAAGGTAGACATACCTGAGTGCTTAAATAAAAATAATTAAAAAAAAGCAACAAACAAAACAAAACCAACCCAAAACAAAACCAAACAACAAACAAACAAACAAGCAAACAAAAAAAAAAACCAAACCCCCATATTTTCTGTTTTCGGAATGAAGCTCTTCCTGCTCCTTCTTACTATTTTCCTTCAAAATGACCTCTATCGACTCCTCTCTAAATGTAATCTCTACCACAACAAAAACCAACCCAGTATATTAAAAGACAGCTCTCACTTCTGAGGATCTTGTAATTTTGCTGCCACCTGGGCAAATGTTCTTTGTTTTTCGGGGTTTTTTTTCTTAAGATTACCAATTTGAAGAAAGACTTTGAATGAGAATTCTGATTCTTTCCAAGGTAGCAATACATAAGATCGATTTCCCTTCAAATGTGTTAGGAAGAAAATGATAAAAATTCCTGTTCCTAAAACCAGACTCTTTCCAAATCCAGCTGGAGTTGTGGGGAATAGAAGGTATCTAGCTACAGTTTTCTGATTCCAGGCCTCTCAAATTTCTCTAAGCACAGACAGGAGTAGTGTACATGTAGTTAAGACTTTTTTGGAAGCCTTTCATTATATGGATTATAAGTTTTTCTGTAAAGAATAATGTTAACTGTTTCATTGGCATAACTTCAGATTTTGTATTTCACTAGTGATGGACCACCAGAAATGATACTATTTGTTTTGGTATGATGCTTAAAGCCAATGAACAGGAAAATTTTTGCATAATGAACTTGAAGTCTAATTGTTCAAGGAAATTGTTTCTATGTAAATCAAAATGTGCTGCATGTTACAGTAAAAGTTGGTAATGCAGTAAAAAGCAGGTAGGCTCACCTTTTCAATGTATAGGAAAAGCAGGTAAATAAAGTTTTATATTTTCAAAGCTTGATGCAGTCATCAATTTTCTATAAACTTCTTTAATATTCACCCCCAGTAGTAACCAGACTAGGTTTAGCCACAAAGGGACTGGGAGAAGCCAAGACTTAAATTAAAACATATTGTCAGATTCCTAAGGGAGGGTGTGTAAGAATAAACAAACAAGTAAAAAAATAAAAAAAAAAAAAAAAAAAACACAAGAGCAAGCATGCTATAGAATACTCAAGCCAGTTAAAATAAATTGTAATTACTTTCAGAATTTTTCTGATGTTTGAAGAAAACAGCAGTGATATTTTCCCTGTGATATTCTTATGACCCCAAATCCTTCATTTCAGTTGAGTTTAGTGATGGTCAAATTCTACAATAATAAATCTCAACTTTGCTCCAGTCAGACTGTTTTTTAGAAAACACATGCAAGGACACAACATAGCTGATATAAATGTAATCAGTAATAGTGTTACTAAGTGTGAAAGCAAAACCCCAAAATTAGATACAGTCAATTGTAAAGTGCAAATTACACAAAAGAGCAATGGTCCATAAGGGTTATGTCACATCTGACCAGTGTCATTTATGTGGCATACAAAGAAACTATCTTCTCCACCTCTGACTAATGCATACAAGAAAAAGTTAATTTTAATTTCAAATATCTTTAACTGCTCCCTGTAAATTTAAATTCCCATTTGGCTATCTTAGTCTGATAATTCTGTAAGACATGACAATTTGGGTGAAAAAGGAAAAGGAAGCAGCTAGCGGTACTGACAGTGAACAAGGCTAACAGACATTTTTCTCTTCTTATGGTAATAATTCTGTCCCAGCTGGCTCATTTCTCTGTTCTCATTCACCTCTTCAATATTATTCATCTGTGTTATGTTTGGTATCTTTTGTGTTATTTTTATGTCACTACTTGTCTTATGATTTATTTTGCATACTTTAAGGTTGTTCCAGGAGTCCTTAATTTATCCTCCCTCATTTCTAGATCTGTTTGAATGGTTAATGCATTTATCATGTAATTTTTTTTGTGGTTTTGTTTTCTGTGGTTTTCTTACTGTACTGAATTCTTTAGTTCCAGACAGTAATTTGAGATAAAAGTTTATAGAACAAGTAAAGTAACCGAATCTACTTTGCACTGTAATTTTAGTCTAGTTAAGTGTAAAATTACATCTAGAGTAAAGCCAAGGGTGGGAAATGAAAATACTGGGTTTCAGAATAACAGAGTTTAGGGGGGAAAAATTCAGCAGATTGAGTGCAATCGAGTGCAATAAAATAGCAGAGAGGAAACAGCAGAGAGAAACTGAAACATGTATAATGAGATTAAAGTGTGCCCAAAGGATATGGAATTCATAGCATCCAGCAATAAACTGAGCAGTTTAAAAAGCCAATATGGCCAAAAGAGAGAAGACAGAGAAAAATAAAAACAACCCACGCAGTAAGAAAAAGCACTACAGATGAGACCTCACTGAAATTAGATGTGAAAAGATTTGTGTGGTCATCCTGACCCACAGCTTTTGGATAATATTTAAAACACCAAGTACAGAGAAAGATTTGAAGGAATATAGTGAGAAACTGTGATTATTAAAAATTGCTAAAAAACAATCCTGCAGTGTAAGACAGCTGTACAGAAAAGAGAATAAGCAAAACTGTCACAAGGGACTGATGCAAGAAATCAGGAGGACCTTTATTTTTCCTGCTAACACATAGTCCTATTTCCCTTTAAACAACAGGAGCTAAGAAATTACAGAGACATTCAGGCCAAAGGCACAAAATGTGGGTTTGAATTAGAAATAAACCCCGCCCCCCCAAACTGCAGATTTTATGAAAAATGATAGAGTGCATTTTTACTAGTATTAACTTGTAATTTTTACTTGTAAACTTTTATTTTTACAAGAGAAAAAAAAAATCCCAGTAGAACATTTAACTTTGCATATTTAAAAGAGTGGCAATGTTCAAATATTTTATTAATTCTTTGGACAGGAAATGTTTTGATTTTCATTTCCTCAACATCAGACATTACTTGTTTTGTAATAACTGATTGCATTGTGGTGAAATTACAAGTTCGATGTGCATCTCCCAACGGGCCAGTCCTTTTGTAGGTGTTATATGGATGAGGAAAGTTGCTGAAATTTTCTTTTAAGGCAGCTACAGTATTCCAGAAGTACTCCAGTAGTCCAGAAGTACAGTAAATATCACAACAAATCTTACTCTCCACCAACTCCTACACAGACTGACAATTGAAATAAGTTTTGAAATAATATTTTTCCAGACCTTACAAGCACATCTCTATAATGAATTATTTTCATTTGGGCAAAAGCTAGCAGAAATCAGCGTAATCTTTTTTTTAGTTCACTTATGGAAAGTCAAAGATTTTTCTGCGAGAAAAAAAAAACAATTTAATTTTATTGAAATTCATTTTCTGTTGTAAATCAATTCTTAAATTTTAACTTCACAAATTCTATCATAATTTAAAAAAATACCATGGTTTCAATCCAAAAACTATGAAGAACAATTTGTCCCTTACACTGTCATCACCTTCCTCTCCATTTCTTTCTCTTCCCTTTCCCCTTACTTTGTCTGCATGTATGTCCAAGTTCTACTACATGAGTGACTCATAGAGATATTCTTGCCACACAAAGTAAAGGCCCATTTTTGCTACCACTTGAGCCAGTAGCCTTTATAAGTGAGGGAGATGGATTCCTTCAAAAGATAGTTTAGAAAACATAACCTGTGATCCTTCCATGAATTATATTCTGAGAAACTTACTGTTTACGAGTCTAGAAGGAGACTAAGGATACAAGCTGAATCAGTCAGATTTATGAAGTTGAGCAGATTAACAATCTTTTCCTTACACAACCACCTCTCAGAATAGCAGCTTTTTGGTAAACTTCCAGGGACAAGCATTTTATGCTAGAAGAGATGCACCATGTCGTTCATCTAGCTGAGGTCTGTATAAAAACAGGTTTAGTAATTTGTTTCGATTAAAACCCAAGAACTTTTCCAAAAGAATAACAACAATCAAATACTAAATCAAGCAAAGGGTATTAAGAAAAGCTTGTTTTTAAGTAAGATCATGATTCATACATGTTTTCCTGACTGACCATCCACAGAATGATAGTACTGAGCCAACAGATCTAATAGGGGAAATAAGACAGAAAACCTCACAACAAAATCAGAACATGAGAAGCACATGGCTACATATTTTGAGAGAGTTATAGTTCACATGTCATTTAAATGAACCATCTCTTTCTGGAGATAAGTTATCACTGTTGCAACCAGCAAGAAACTTTACAAGTAGATCTATACCTCTATAAAGCCATAAAAAGATATTTTTGACCTTCTTGTACAGCAGAGCAATGCAGAGAATTGCATGGTTCCTGCACTGTCTTTTGGTGCTGTAGCACGGTTGGCTCGAATAGTAACTCACCCTTAGCTACCTAGAGCTAATCCTCCAGAATAGCTCAGAAGTAGTTCAATGAAATAATGTAAATATCCCCATGGGAAAAAAAGTGATTTCTTGAAAAAGAAACAAAAAAATAAAAATAAAAAAAGAAAATTTAGCAATACTTATCTGGAAAGGTGGCAGTTGACAGAGAGAAAACAAGCTAAACTAAATTTTTAAATCTTAGATTCAAACCAGTTTTATTTCAAACATACTACTAATTCTCAAGTTTATGTCTGCTACTTATCATTACCCAAATGGAACAATTTTAAAAGTAAGCCTGATTGAAGACTCAGTTTCAGTTAGCTCATCATTTAAGGCTGCAGTTTCACATTTGAAGAAATATTTGCTTCCAGTAAAACAAGAAGACAGTTTAAAAACAATGAAGAATGTTGCTTTCTGATTTGTCATTTCCCCCCTGAAATGTCCTGAAAAAAAATCCTAGAAGAGCCTATTACCTCACTAACCTTAGATCTGAACTGGATTTGAGTTCTAGCTTTTTGTTTTATTGAGTAAAACAGTAAGCTATTGAGTCCAGTGCGGAACAACCTTCCAATATCTGAAGGGGGCCTACAAGAAATCTGAAAATAGACTTTTTACAAGGGCATGTAGTGACAGAACAATTGGGAATGGCTTTTAACTGAAAGAGGGGAGATTTAGATTAGATATTAGGAAAAAAATTCTTCACTGTGAGAGCGATGAGGCACTGGAAAAGATTGCCCAGAGAAGATGTGGATGTCTCATCTCTGGAAGCGTTCAAGGCCAGGCTGGATGGGACTTCAAGCAACCTGGTCTAGTGGAAGGTATCCCTGCCCACGGTAGGGAGTTTGGAACTACATGATCTTTAAAGTCCTTCCAATCCAAACCATTCTATTATTCTACCTTCAGCTATAATTAGGACAGATTTATCTACTATATGTTTTGAACATAGTCTACTACTCAAAAACTATAAATGCATTTTCCCCTCATAACTTCAAGAGGATAATTTTCTTTATAGTGGATTTTGACTTGCTTCAAGGAGAATTCCTACAAAGGGAATTTTGTCATTTCACTCATAGGTGTTAACCAAGTTCTTCTCCAAACTCCTCATTTCTCAGGTAACTTTTTTTTTTTTTTTTAACATTTGCACATATATTCCTATAAAGCAGAAGAGTGAAAGTGTGTTTTCACGGAACGAAGTTTTTTATCATAAAGGAGCATAGAGAGACAGTCTGAGCTGAGAATTGTCCATTTTAAAGGAGGAACAAGAAGCCGGGTAGCTGAGTGATAAATGCACCACTTACGTGGCAGAGAGTATTGAGTATAATTTACCATAGCAAGAAGCAGCAATAATCAAAGAAAAGATTCAAAAGTCAGTCTCTTACATAAGATGGCCATACTAACACAGTCATTTAATACTAACCCAATACATAACCTGTTATTGTCAGCAAACAAAGCAGTAAATCAAATACACGAGTAATAACAATTATTAGCAGTTATCATAAACACTACCTCATAAGTAATACCAACAGTTATCTTTCAGTCCTTATCCTTGTATATACCTGCCTATCATTAAAGGAAATACAGACACTTCTTAATACTGAGGATCCAACTTTTGATCTGACCCAATGGTTGCCTTTTCATTTATAGCATCAGAGTACAGTGGGAACCTTCCACTCTCTTGGAAGCAGTTATAGTCTGTGACAGGTTTTGCCCTTAGAGCCCATAGGCTATTTTCATACATACAAACATTTCCTGTTAAAAACACTGAAGCATTTCTAACAGGATTAAGTCTGTGGAGCTTCACCTTCCTACAAATTTCTAGCTGCATTCAGAACCGGAACCAAACCATCATGAGGAATGTTGACTAAAACATTCATCAGTTTGTGTCCTAAGGTGACACAAACTGATGGCTATTTGAATATTCTGAAGTTATGCTAAGTATACATATTTTCTGTATCTGGCAAGTTAGTAACTTTACTAACTTCTTCACATAAATCTTTAGGGACACAGTGCTTACTACACAGAACGCATGTACACATCACACAAGCAAGAGCAGTGGTAGCAAATTTACAAAGTTGATACCATTACTTCTAATTTTTGTTTTTATAGTCCTCAAAAAAGGGACTTGTATGTGAATGTGAGCATATATTTAACTACTAAAAACTGTAAGTCTGAACTAAACTTTATCATAAAGCACATATTGGCTCAAACTACATGCCAGAGAAAGAGGGTCATCTGAAGTGCCTGCACACAAATGCATATAGACAGGGAAACAAATAAGGGGAAGCAGTCAGAGTTAAAATAAGAGATACAATATTATATACAGCACGTACAACAGGAGTACCGTGTTGTCCTAAGAGTTAATTTTCTTCCTGGCAGCTGGTACAGTGCTGTGTTTTGGATTTAGGATGAAAACAACATTGATAACACAACGGATGTTTTACTTGTTGCTAAGTATTCTCACCACACCAGCAAGGAAGCTGGGGTGTCAGAGGAAGCTGGGAGGAAACACAGCTGGGACAACCAATCCCACTGACCAAAGGAAGATTCCATACTATATGATATCACACTCAGCATAAAAACTGTAGGGAAAGCTGGCTGCAGGCCACTACTTGGGAACTGGCTGTGCATTGGTCAACATGCAATGAGCATTGTGTGTCAGTTGTTTTGTATATTCTAATTCTTTTATCATTATTACCATGTTCCCTTCTTTTTCTTGTCCTATTAAACTGTCTTTATCTCCCAGGAATTTCACATTTCCCCCTCTCCCCTCCTGCCAGTTCTCTCCCCCATCCCACTCAGTGCAGAGTGAGTGGGCAGCTGAGTGGTGTTTAGCTGCCTGTCCAGTTTACTACAACAGACAGATGCAGACATTAAACGAAAACCAAGTAGGGAATTTAATATGTCCTAGCTGGGTAGACCAACAGGAGAGGTGCTCTGCTGCACCTGCTATTTGTGAAAAAAGAGGAATTGGCTGAGGATGGATAATGCAAGGCAGCCTTAGGTGCCATAACCATGAGAGAGACTGTGGACATAAGAGACTGAAAGTGATGAAGACAAGCAGCAGGCGGACTCCAGGCTTCAGTAGAAAACACTTGTTTGTTTAAAGAACGAACACGATCACTGAAGATGAAAGCAGTGAAGTAGAAATGATTGATCACCAAGGTCAACCACAAGAGAACTTTGTGTTGTTTTGTTCTTTCTTTGTGCTTTGTCAAGGCACAGTGAGACTTGGGCATATGCTATTTGTAGTGGATCTGAACATGCAGCTGTCTGTGCAAGTGAGCGAAGGAAATGCAATGCTTTAAATCCTTTTAACCCCTAAAGTAGGGGCCATAGCCTAAATCACAACTACAAAGAGCTGTAATCCAGAGTGTGGAACGCTCCATAGGAAAACCAAGTACAGAAAGATAAACCAGCCTTGTTTCACAAGTAGATATTCCCCTTCCGCCACCATCCTCTGCCTATCTAGGGACTTGCATGATTGTGTAGAATGAGAAACAAAGATAAAGCAGACATTTTTTGCCTTCAGTCAAGGAAGACTTTGGAGTTTGATTCCTGCATCCTTTGCATCAAGAAGTGATGCTGCAGGTAGGCTCACTTCAGGAACATTAACTGTGTCTGTCCCTGCTGGCAAGTGTAAGCAGAGTTACAGCTCCTCTGTGGACCCTGAAAACAGTGAGGAATAGAGTTGCTTCCTGTAAAGAAATCTGAAAACACTCCTGTTCACATTCTTCACACTCAGGAAGATTAGCAGATAACTCAGAGGGTATTTAGGGACTAACGAAATCCAAAATATAGCTCGTTTAGTTGCATCTCAGTATGAAGGACTCAAAGCACATAAGAAAATGACAGTAGGTTTTGAAGGTTTCTCCAGAAGGTCTTTGGAAAGAGGAGTAAACCACGCAAAAAAAAAAAAACTGGAGAAATTTTCCTTAAATGTTTGAATTTTATTCTGTTATTAGCACAGGATGAGATTATTCAAGGTCAAACATATCTCTACTTCATGACTTGCCTAGGATCTCGGAGCTGTCACAGCTGCTGGGTGTTTACTCTGATGTAAATCCTAGACATGTTGAAGACAATGAGAGAAATACACCCAAAGTATAAACTTTAATTTTCAATCTCATTGTTCCTTTACTATTGAGTCTTCAGTAGCACCTAGTTCAGTAATATCCTGATATAGAGAGAAATATACTCAGAATTCACTCTCACTATTATTTTGTAAGTTTGAAAGTCATGACTCTTACTGTGACCCTTTTCCCCAAATCAGGGCTATAGCATTCTTTTCTCACAATCTAAAAGCTTTTTTGAAATAAAAATAAAAAAAAAAAAAAAAAAATTAAAAGTTGCATTCCAAATACTTTTTCTTAACAATTATGATGGAAAGAAAAAAAAACACAACCAAGAGTTGATGTCATAGTGACTAAGTAACCGTTAGGATTTTTAGTACTGTCAAGTCACATATGTTCTCTCACTCAGTTCTGCTTCTGCCTTAGTTGACAGAGCTTCACTTCTACATCTGGAATACCAGAGGCATTCTTATTGCAAGCTTATGTAGAAGGTACTATACTATATTCTAGTCTACATATTACACACTGAATTCATGTTGCTTAAGCAGAACATAAACCTGAACACTGAGTAGCAAGGAAAAATAAAACAAACCAACAAGATCACCACAAAAAAAAAAATCACCACTTTTTTTCTTTGATACTCAGATATTAGGATCATAATCTGAACTTCTGGTTCAGAGTTCTCCAGTTTAGAGACCAAACTACACTGATGTCCATATGTTTCCATAAGTTCTGCAGGACAATCTGAAAGCACAGAGATACACAAGAGAACTGTCACATGGTGGGAGATAAAAAATTATGCTGTTTCCATTTTATTCATATATAGACTCAAGATTTATGCTGTTTAAGGTCTAACAGCAGGTATTAGAAAAATCTGAAATAGGTACTAGAAGTAAAAAATTATTCATTCCCAATAATCATCTTGTTGCTCTTGATTTTATTGCTTGAAAACGTTCACGCTAAAAAGCGGCACAAACCAAAACATCAGTTCAAACTCTCTTAAAGAACTCATTGAAGATCTCCTGACTTTGTCTTCATTAGCTAATTATCTTCAGTGGGGAGTGGCAAGTCATACCCTAGTTTAGATCCAGTAAGTAACTTTCAGAAAAGTTGCCAGACTGCAGGGAGCAGCATGTATTGGATTATTATTTGTTCCTCACTAATTCGCAGCACTGTCAATTCTTTGTTCAAGTCCCCTTTCCTTATGACTCCTCAGGTAACTTGCTCCATTTTGTTTTGATGATGGCATATAACTCATTATCCAACACATACACTGGGAGCATTAAAACGAAAGAAAAAGAAAGCAACACTATTTGATGGCAATACACCAACCAGTACACTTCTGCTGTTAAGTAAATGACAAGGGAACAGAACTTTTAAGTCTTCTGCAAAACTCTGAAATATTTATTTCTCAATTAGAAAAGAAAAAAACATAGGCCTATTGTGACTGAAAGGGCTTTTCTCGTTATTTCATAATTAAGAAATTAATGAAACACAGGTGAATCGAGGTGTATGAAGAAGGAGGAAGGATACATTTGGGCAAATATGAGAAACAGAAAGAGGAGATGGAGGTTGTTTCCCATGGCATCTGACTGGCATCCAGAAGAATGTTCATTGAGCATTGCCTGGCTTACTTCATGCTTGTGTCTTAGAGCTATAAGCTAGCCTTTCAATGAATGCAATAACTTCAAAATTGATCGCTATAATCTCTTCTACTTTCAAAGTTTGATTTTATATATCTGCATAAAAGTAGGTCCTTGAAAATATTTTTTTTTCCTAAATGTTTAGATTTCTTGAATCACTCAAATTCCTCTAGCTAGCTCTCTGCAATGAAAATGTTTTCTTAAAAGTCATTCCATTTGATTTATACAAATTTTTTTTAAATATTTTTTCCATTTATCCATAAACACGTTTAAGTCCAAGATATGTAATTATTTTGAACGGTAGGAAAAATCTTGTTTTGTTTATAAAGAGATATGAAGATGATCCTGAAATTGAGAACCTCTTCACACTAAGGATACCTAACCTTCTGTGTTAGCCATACGTACTATATCAGAAAATATTATTTTTCTGAGAGCCAGCCATAAGAATTTTAGAACTTCTCATTTCAACCTCTGTCATGAATTGGCTTACAGTTTCCTAGATCCTCCTGGTGAATACTGAGAGCTTGAAAAACACTGTTTACATTGCAAAAGCCAACAAAGGAGTTCATGAAGTTTTTCCCAGCCCTCATATCCAGGGAAAAT
The DNA here is from genome assembly GCF_037157495.1 of Lathamus discolor. Taxonomy (NCBI): domain Eukaryota; kingdom Metazoa; phylum Chordata; class Aves; order Psittaciformes; family Psittacidae; genus Lathamus; species Lathamus discolor. Next base: position 125,892,085 of record NC_088884.1, on the reverse strand, counting down.
TCATAAAGATTCTGCAAACACAATTCTGAACAGACCAAGATTATCAGTTGTATAAATATAAAGGTCTAGTAGTATTTAAAATGCCTCGGTGTAAATGAAACATCTGCATGTAGCACAGTCTACGCAAAACTCACCTTGAAATAGTAGTCCGAAGTGAGGTCATCTCATGCCGCTGAACAGCTATAATGATATACCAAACAAACACAGAAATCTACTAAATGCCTGTATGTAGAGAGCTAATTTTGGGTGTCTAAATTCTAAGCACCCAATGAATAGTTGGTCAACAGGTTTATTAGATAAATCAATTTATAAAAGGAAATATGTTCACCAGCTGAGTCCAGAACAATAATTTATAGGTTCAAGAAGGAAGTAACAGATTTAGAAATACAGCTTGGTCTCGCAGTTCACAGAGGAACTATTATTATCTGTGAAGCAGTTCAACAGTAGCTGGAAGAAGACTGCTTCTATCACTGAAGGTAGACTGCAGAGGACATGAACAGTAGTACACAAGACCATTACCAAAAAAAACAGACCAAAAAGGGTAAGGTACACACATGCAGTGTTTGGAACCTGCTCAACGTCACAACAAACAGCTCTAAAAGGAAGATTGGAAATGCTCAAAGGTGAAAGCCTGTTGGAGCAGGAGGAAAGCACTTGGAAGCAATATGGAGCATGCTAAATTATCACAGATTTGCTTTCTTGTTTCTGAATAAAAAGGAGGTGTGGTGTTCTTTTAAGAACACAAAAGTCCATAAGAGGTTAATTTTGTACAATTTGCTAGCAGAATGACAGGTGAAGCATTTGCTTTAAACATGTACAAGGGAACATACTTTAGAAAGAACCATTTAACCTACTTGTATGCAGGTAGGTTGATAACTAATTCAGAGCCTTTTCACAAGAGAGATGCAAATGTCAATGTGGACACTACAAAGTAGCTGCTTAGCCTAAATAGACTTAAAAGTTTTGAGAACACAAAGTTATGAAAACCTCTGAAACAGACATCCCAGTAGAAGGTAGCCTATAAACTCACTTTGTTACTTAAGTCCATTTTAGTTCATACAGCAAAGAAAAAAACCTACTCCCAGGCTCGGAGTTAAAAATGCACAGTTCCTTATCTGTATGTCGGGCAACAGTTTTTACTGACACAGATTCTACCCTATAGACAGAAAACAAGTTACAAGGTAAGGATAAAAGTCTACCCAAATAGAAATTCTGCATCCTGCCTCTGTGAACTATTTTTCTTTGTTTTCTTCTCACCTTTTTTTTTCTTGTTATGATTTATGGGGAAAGTTAAATTGTGTTGTTCCTAGGAACAAAACCACTGTGACTTTTTTAGGCATACAACAACTCACTTTATGTAGTTTTTCTTCAGTTTACAATGGCTATGTTGTACTAAACCAGGGTTGGGTTTACCATTCCAATAAGTTTACCACAGAATAAAAATATGAATTCTAGACTGCAAGACAAGGCGGAAGGAGACGTGATATTTTCAGTTGCCTGGAGCCAGATGATCATGTTATTTAAAAATCTGTTAGTGTCACTGATCAGTAACTATTAGCAATAATCACCCCTAGTCACCTAACACTGATGAATGGTACAACTAAGAATGGAAGAAATCTCCCAATGGTATCCAGACTCAAAGTCATCTACCCTCCTCCTTATTTCTCCTGTCCTTTATCCAAAAAGTTATGGGTCTAAATGAGTACCCTTTTCCCCTCTCTCAAGTAATATTTAATACTAACTCACTTTAATGTTGTCTTGCACACATGCATCTTTCCATACAACCCCCTAATTAATCCATCCTTCCATAGCAATTTCTGAAACACAACAGTAGTCTGAAGTACAAAGCACTTCTCTTTCCCTACAAAGAAGTTCAGAAGCTAGAAACAAGAAGAGAAATGTTCATCATGCAGAAAAGTTAACTTTCCATGGGTAAATATTTTATTAATTTCTGGGAGAAGAGTTACAGATTTTTACATATTTTATATATATATATTTGCCTGTACATTTATTTCACCTACCTATTTAAGTTCAAGTGCGCTGTGTATTAATAAAGTTCTCAATTTGTATTGTTTATCTGCAGCAGTTCCTGATCCTTTCTTTTGTTGTCTGTCTTTAGGACAATAGTAGCTTTATTGGCGACTTTCAGCATTTTCAAGAGGTAAGAGAGTATCACAGTAGTAAAGATAGTCTGTTAAAAATAAAGCAAAAACCATACACAGATACTAGAAAGATGCATCTTATCAGCTTTTATCCTAATTAAAAAAAAAAAAACAAACACCACTAGTACTGTCTAGTAACAATATAATGTAGTCTTTTCCATATTGCTTTTTCTCACATGATAAAAATCTTTGCTAATCAAATGCCAAATGTAGATTTAGACAGTGTCATTGTGTCAACAGTATGGTGTGGTCTTGCAGCTGAAACCAAGCTGAATTCCACTTCTACTGCTCATTTCTCCTGAAAAGAGGGGCAATTAAATCATCACAAGGATTGATTTTTTTTTTAACTGCATAGACATATGGCAGAACTTAAATTATTTCCTGTGGCATTTTTACCAGAATAGTTATGTTTTCTTTTCATAACATTGTCACACTCAAAATGCCATTTTTAATGACTTTTGAGATGTATTGTTATTATAATATTTACCTAGACTTGAATTGTTTTGGAATATTGTCCATTTGCTGGGAGCTTGCCTTTTTTTTTTTTTTAGTCACAATAAAAAAAAATTGCAATCAGACATCTATTTTTATGGCCATTAATTAGCAGTAGATTTCCCCCCTTCCCCATCTTCAGCATGACTTATACCTGCTGGCATTAATGCTTTCTCTTTTAACTTACTTAGTCAATCTAAGGACAGTTTGCAGCACGCATGCAAATGACAAATGGCACACTTCTTAGTGGTTTCTGTCATGCATGTTCAATTTAATAATCTCTCATGAATCAGCCAGCTGCAGAACATGTACAAACTGCAGATCTAGCTCAGCTAAAGCAACAACCTAGATGAACCAATGAGTAAACCCTTGGGAGAAAAAATAAAAACAACCAACCAAACAACCAACCAAACAACCAAAAAAAACCCAACCCAGCTTAATATTTCCACAGCTTGACAGAGAAATTCAAAATCAGAAAAGTTTTAATGTGATCACAATCTCAAGCTATGTGAAACAAAATCTCTGACAGATTACCCATGCATTGCTGTTCTTACTTCTTACACCATTGTCCTGGTTTCAGCTGTAACAGGTAACAATATTATTTTTTTTTTTTTTCCTTCCTGGTAGCTAGTGCAGTGGTGTGCTCTTGACTTCAGTCTGAGAACAAAGCTGAGAACACACTGATGTTTTAGTTGTTGCTAAATAGTGCTTATCCTGATCAAGGACTTTGCAGTCTTTCATGCTCTGCCAGTGAGGAAGGACACAAGAAAGCCATGAAGGAGCAGAGACAGAGCACCTGACCCAAATGTGCTGTGGTATGGAAAACCACTTTGACTAGTCATGCCCAGTATACAAACTGAGGGAAGCTACCCAGAAAGGACCAGTCGCTGCTCAGCAATGGGTTGTGAGCAATTGTATTGTTCATCACCTGTGTCTATTGTTTGGGGGTTTTTACTCACTTTTCCTTTTTAGTTTTATATTCTGTTTGTTATTTCCCTTATCATTATTAATATTATATTGTACTTCAGTTATTAAACTCTTCTTATCTCAACCCATGGGACTGAGAATGGCTGCATGGTTCTGAGTTACTTGCTAGGTCTAAGTCACAACAACCACACAGAACAGCTTCACATCATCTAACACTAAGCAAGGTACTTAATGGTGTCTTTAACTGGAGACCAAAATGGACAAAACTAGGGTGTTTTTCTGAGTGTATCAAAAGAATTCCTTCCTGGGAGTGATCGGCTAGGTGGTGGTACTTCATGTCGCATTAAGCTATATCTCATCAGCAATCACCATTTCAATTTCATCACCTCCAAAAGTCATCTCTTTAAAACACTCCTCTTTCCATTCTGCCTCAATTTACCACAAGGAGTGTTAGTTCAGGTCAAAGAATTACTACGCAATACTTCCAGTAGGCAAACAGTATGGCTAGCTATTATTAGCTTTCACTTTTGCTGAGAATCTGAAATGACCCCAAGCCCTTCCATTCACTTGTTCTTATTTCTTCATTTTGCTCTGCTAACTACATTTTTATTTATCTTAGCTGTTTGGAGTTCAGACGCTACCTATCATTGCACTTGTTTCCAACTTAGAAGCTCAAGTGTGTGTGTGGGGGGAAATAATGCATGCACTCTCATAAAGACTCATATTTCACACTACAGAATTATTTCCTTTTATCTGTGAGGTCACAGCACAGGCACAGCCAGCCTCTCTTTTCCGCTATACTAGTTAACCACAAGGATTAGACCCCTCAGGGCAACACCTGCACATTCACTTCAAGAAAAACAAATGGAAATTGTCCTGACCTTTTTGTACACAGCATATTTATCTACCAGATATTTTAACAGAAAAAGACAATTGATTCAAGTGCTTGTTCTAAGCTTTGAGAAGAGAGAAAAGAGTTGAGATGGATAGAAATTATTTTGAACCTAAACTGAAACACTGTACATGTCCTTTTTATTTAATTTTTTTACAGCAACATAGTTACTTCTGTCATCTCTCTTCTCATCCAGGATCAAAATCAGAAGTCCTGGAGCACTATGAGCCAGACTATGGTGCTCAGAAAGGGAATGCCTGGTCAAGTATTTAAAATTCATGGATCATGTCTAGCACATGCCTTAGTAGTTCTTCCGTCATGGGTAGGCTTAAGAATATTCCCCTTTTTACTGGTATTTACAAGTTTGGTATCAATTCAGCTGTCTTTCAACTTCCCTTCAAAGTCTGAAATGCCATTTGATTGAACCTTCATTTCTTCCCATTCAGAGAGAAATTGTAAAAGCAATCAGTCACTCTAACACATATTAATGGATGACATTTTCTACACCGCAGCTAAATACAGATATTGTAAAAAGATGTTTTAGGTACACAAATACAATTTACCTGAAGTGGAAAAAAAAAGAACAGAACAAAAAAATCCCAAACAAACAAACAAAAATAAATCAACTCACAGAACAGAACAACAATAATCCTGAAGGCCAAAACCTAATAGCACAGACTATTTTTTATAAAGATAAAAACTCTGACAAGTCAGTGTTCTCCTTCCCTATGGGTTATTTTGAGTTTTGAAACGGATTATTCTATTAGGGAAGAAATAAAAAAAAAAAAAATTAAACTCTAAGTTGTAAATTCTTCCTAAAAGCAGCTAATTTGGTTTCCATAGACTCATAAAATGGTTAGAATTTGAAGGGACTTTAAAGGTCATCTATGTTCAATCCCTTGCCATGGGCAGGGACTCCTTCCACTAGAATAGGCTGCTCAAAGTCCCATCCAGTCTGTCCTTGAACACTTCCAGGGATGCAGCAGCCACAGCTTTTCTGGGCAACCCGTGCCAGTGCCTCACCACCTTCACAGTGAATAATTTTTTTCCCCAGTATGTAATCCAAATCTCCCCTCTCTCAATTTAAAGTCATTCCTCCTTGTCCTGTCACCACATGCCCTTGTAAAAAGTCCCCTTCCAGATTTCTTGTAGGCCCCATTTGGGTACAGGAAGGCTGCTGAAAGATCTCCCAAGAGCCTTCTCTTCCCCAGGCTGAATAAGCCAAACTATCTCAGCCTGTCTTCATAGGAAAGTTGCTCCACCTCTCTAATCATCTTCTCGGACTCCTTCTGGACTTGCTCAAGTAGGTCCACTTCCATATTTGCTTGGGGGCCCCAGAGACGAGCACAATACTCCAGGTGTGGTTGCATATATAAGTTAGGTCTCAGACCAGAAACAGCTCAGGAGACATTTGGTGGACTCTTATTCCTAGGACTCAGAGAGGAGTCACTTTTTCCTGAAGTTTTTTCTCCAATACAAGAATTAAAAGCTACAAAATGAAAGGAGATGACAAGTTTCAAACAAGCAAAAGCCAGCTGTTCTTCATGCAACAGATAGCAAACTTGTAGTACATGCTGCTAGAGGATATTGTGACTAATGCACAAATATGTATGCATCATTGTAGAACTCCCAAAGTTCAAATATTTGGAGGCTGGGAAATTATTGGGTTGTTTCATCACTCTCTTACAGAGATTTCCTTATCTGCTGACCAAAGCACTGTAAAGAACTAGTTTGGGCTTTTGTTGTGGTATGGAGAGCCATCCTTTGACTGCTGTAGTCAAATGCAGCATTTTTTTATAATGAAAATATTTGTAATCTTTCTAGGAGCTCTGCATTCCTAATGACAAATGCTTTAGGGATCATTGGCAGATGGTTACATGATATTTCTATTGCTACCTCTATGATTTCTAGGAGTATGATACAGCTTTGAGAAGGATCAGATTGAAACAGATCCAGGCTGCAAAACACCTCATGGACAAAGAACTTTAATATTCTAAACCCACCCTAAACAAAACAAGAAAATACAAAAGTGTGGGTTTTCTAAAAAAACAACCAACCCCCTCAAACCCCTAAATCTCCTATTGTTCTCCCCTCTTTCCTCTCTTTTTTTTTAGTTCCTCTCTTCTTCCCGTATGTTATCCTTCTTTTATCTTTTCATTTCCGCTGTATTAAGAAGCTTGTTAGCTCTTCCTATCTGCAGGGACCAGGAAGGTTTTCCAATAAAACAGCTAGTGATAGAACAAGAACATGGGTCCTGAGCAGATTTTACTTTTCAGACAGTGTTTAACAGTTTATTACATCTGCAGAAAACAACGTGGACAGAAAAACTGCAAAGCTGCTAAAACGCCCATGCAATCGTAAATAGATTGCAGTAAGAAACACTTATACAGTGCAATTTAATTCTAAAAAATAAACCAAATATAGCTATTCTTTGGAGGAAAGATCCCAAGGCAACTAGGTCAGCCTCACCACCTGTTATTATTTAGTAAATTTGATGTTGAATACTGGAATGTTGAGTGGAAACTCAAGACTAGGGGTCACCTAAACTTACATTCTATTCTGCTTTTACTGTATTCACTGAAATTATGTAGAGTGTAAAAGGAGGGGAAAAAACCCTGCTCTTTAAACTATGAAATAATTCTGCAACTACTACAATTAAGAATCTTTAAATATAGAAATATTCCAAGCTTTCAATTTAAAAACAGTAAATCTGCAAGTACAATATCTCAACTGACTAAATCTTCAACCAAATTAGTCCAAGCTTGTGATCCCACAGTTCTTATATATTTTTAAGTTGACATTTATAAATTAATTTAGGTATGTACTGTCACACTGGTCAAGAGAATAAAAGTCTAGAGTGATATAATTATTAAGAGTTTAATTAACAAAACCGAAAAGAACTTCAGATTGGATTTAAAAGTACCCATAACATGGTGTCATGATTTAAGCCCAGCAGGTTACTCAGCTGCTTGCTCACTCCTCCCCTGTTTCCTTTCCCCACTCCCAAACAACCCAGGACACAAGGTAAACAAGGCTCCTGGCCTGTTGATGGAACCTCTCTCTCAGGTAGAAAAAAGTTCATTTTAAAAATCACTAATCCGCACCTTAACCTTTTGAGTGAAACATTATTTTTGGTTTTCCTTAGACATGGAAGAACAGAAGGAAAGCCTTTTGTTGTTCATGTCACAGCTCCACTGCCAAGTGCATGTAGAAGACTCACCAGCTCCTCTTCTGGTAACCTCTCAGCATCTCAAAGTCAGATAAAAACCACCACAGCCACTGGAGTTAAAGGTTGAATGCTTGAGTTCCTCTTCCCTCTGGAACTAGGGGATGTTACTTTTCATAGCAGCTGATACCTAATCTCTAGTGAGTGAGCATTCTGCCACTAATTCAACATTTATCTACTTAACCACAATTTTTAAAGGATAAAAATTCTCTTGGGATTTTTTGTTATTAGTGGATCAAATCTACATTTAGCTTGTAAATGAGCAAACAGATTTTAGAACCTGGCACAGAAATTATTGCAATAAAGCAAGAAATAATATTTACTGCTAGCAAAATATAACCAGGAACCCTTTTTATGATACCAGTTGCAAGTTTGTCTATTATTGGGCACACAAGCCATGCTGTAAAGTAAAAAATCAACCTTTCCCCAGCCATTCCTACATTTCTAGAAGCACAGAACCTAGGCATCCATCACATAATTATCTATGCAAGTAAATAAACCATCATCTTCTGTAACATCAATCAATTGTGGAATAGACTGGATAAGTAACTGGAGAGAACCAAAGTAAAAATAACATTACTGGGACAGAGGTTATAGCTCTGATCCCTGGTCTTGCACAAAACATAACAGGAAAAATTCCCGTATTTTAGAACTGGATCTGTTAAATGTTCAGATAAATCTTGCTGCCAATAGTCATGATGGCAATGAAAAGAGGTGCAAAGATGACAGTGAATCAGTGCTAAAATATACGCATGTTCGACTTTTTCTTGTATTTTTGGCCTCTTTCCTACCTTATCTTCTCATATGAGAATTTCAAAGTACTAAATAGCAAATCTATAACTCTCCTTCAACCCATCCTGGAAAAGTGAACTGATTTGTTAGCAGTGAACATCTCAGTAATCATGGTGCTGGCATTTCTAAATCCATTTTTAAAACCATGTCACACTTTCCCACCTTCCTCTAGTCTTTTATGCAGTGTTCTGGCGCATTAGCATTTATTTCTCTAGCTTTCTCATTCTGTATTCTCAGTGTCTCAGGAGGATAATATGCATTTTCTCTGGAGAGTCAGACAGGGAATAACACTGAAGAAGCAACATTTCTGTGTTTTTTTCTTACTGTAACACTCAAATGATATGAGTACCTTGATAAAGGGTCAGATGCACTTCCTGCTTAACAGAAGTCTCAGAAGTCAGATGATCAGTAACATGAGAAAGGCAGCATATTTTCATGCAAATGGCTACATCGGTAGTATATCACTATATGAAGAAAAATGCTGTGAATAATGTAATTTAGAAACCATTCTTGGTCCATATTGTTTGTAATATAGCATCATATTCATCAGTAGCTTGTCAAGTCAATTTACATACACTGTTTAAAAGGTTAATTTTTAAATAGATTTCAGTGAAACAAATTTTCTTGATGCATCTGTAGTCTGAGCATCTTTTCAAATTTTAAAACCCAATTCTACTAAATTTTACTCGAGTATAAGCTATATAGTACACACTTCACATACTTTATAAAACATACTGATTATGAACTAGTATATCCACCAGTACTAGGCCCCCATAAAGTCAGGGTAAATAGTGCCTTTTGGAGTCATAAGTAGGTAGCCTGTCATTCCATTATTAGATCAGAATAGCAATCTACATTTCAATCTTAGATAAAACTTGACCTTAGCAGTATGTGACTTATAGACTCTGGAGGCTAAAACACATTTTCAAATAGTTCTTTAGGTAAAGCAGGTATAAAAATGGAGATAGTCCAAATTCAGCACTTCATAGCTAGGCCAAGGTACTTCACAAAGAAAAAGCAAATTTAATTCAAGATCTGAGCGTAGTCTATTTCTTACTCAAGCATCCTAACCAAAATACGTAGCCTCCACATAACTGGATTCCACAACTTGGTTCACTTAAGCACCTTCCCTTTCTGCAGATAAAAATTAAAAGTTTTTCAAGGCTCTGAAAAGCCAACACACAAAACCACCACGTTTCTAAAAATAACATTAAAGTTTAAGATCAAATTAACGTGAAGCATTTCATGCCCAAGGCCAAATACAATTTCATTTAAAAACAAAACAAAACCCAAAAAACCAAAAAAGAAACAAAACAAAAAAAAACACCACACAACAATAAAAAAATAACACACACACACACACACACAAAATCCACCCAAACTTAAGCCTGCCCCAAATCCCCACAAACAACAAAATACACTACACCACCCCAGAAAACAAACAAACCAGCCAACCACAAAGCCAGAATGTATTTGTCTGTCCAAAACTGCTTGTAACAGCATTTACATACTTGGCTAAAGTTTAAGGCAGAAATTACTAAAAGCTTGGTTTATTACTCCTCTTGGTTCTGACTTTGTTCCCCTTGTGCTATTGGTTTTTTTGTATACATAGAAGTTCTCCTGAACCTCTTTTTCTAGTCACATACCCAACACTGTGCTCCCCATATTTCTCTCATCAGTTCCTTGATGCACTATGAGTATATTCCATCTTTTCTTTTCCCTTTACTGTAATCCAAGCCTTGGGCTCAACAGATATACTAATAATTTCAAGTTTAAGCCTCTTTTTTTTTTTAATTTTTTTTTTTTTAATTTTCCCTCTTCTTAATCTCGCCTTTCTTCTTTGATTTTTCAGGAAATGTTAAGGAAGCATTTTAATGGAGTTCAAGAGCTCAGGCTAATGAGCAGTTATGAACGATTCCTAACTTCTCTTCCTGAAGAGAAACCAGAAAAGGTTTTCATCATATTTTCAGTTTGGCAAGTGCCTGGGAACAGAAAAAGACAGTAAAGACTTTTATAAAGAGAAGTAAATGCATTCAGCAGCATTTCAATGTTTCTGCCTGCTAATTCATTTCATCCAAGGGGTAAAGACCTTCAAGAGCGCTGTATTTTAAACAATATTTCAAATAGTGTAAGTAAGATGCAGCATAGAAGCACAAATTACTTCCTGTGTGTCCCAACACACCCTTGTACATATCATAGCTTACTATGGCTTTTACTGTCTATTTGGAAAACATCTAGTTTTATAAAGCTGATAACAGCCTTCAGAAAAACATCACAGCCAAAAAAAGTCAAGCTCTAGCTTCTTATGCAGTCCACTTAAAATACAAAGCAGTGATCCCTTGAAGTTTCTTACACAGAACAGTTACATCCTACGCTAAATTCACTTTTAAAATTAAAAATCTACTTGAAAAGAAATCCTTTTAAAAAAGCTCCCATTTTGTAGTCTCTGGATTGTTCTGCTTTTTATATATTCAAAATATCTGACAACTTTAAAAACCTAACAATTCTATTTATATAAAAAGTTGGTATACAATTTTCTCAGCATGAGGTGAGAGCCTAGTTACACAGCACAGAAAGCAAAACAAGTAAAGCTATTCATAAGAAAAAATTTGTAAAAATCCTAAAGTAAAAGTTGTCCCTTAAATATTGTTTATCAGTTTAGGTGTATCAGCATATGGTGCAAGTAGGTGCAATTCCTACCTTCTATTGCTGGCAGGATGGCACAGAACTTTGGATCTTAGATTAATAAAGGTAAATCTCACCAGGGAAAAATTCCTATTATCTGAGCAGAATTTAGCCTTGAATAAAAGGTTATACTCTCTTCTTAATTAGCCTTTTTTTGAGAGCAGTAAGTATAGATAACATTCAATAAGCCTGATGTCTCCCAAAAATTATTAAAACTGCAATTATGCTACAGAACAAAAGCATTTTATTAAATACAAATCAGTTGAATTTTATCAATACTGATGTTTTCACCTTCATTAAGCTCCTAATACTATCACAAGCACAGGTGTAAGTACTTTTCCTTTTATTTTGGTTTTCATTAACAATATTACATTTTTCATTATATGAAGCAGCAAGGAAAAGGGGAGCAGGGGGCTTCGGGGGTGGGGAGAGGGAGGGAGGGAAGTCAGTTGCCATCTTTTCATTCAATTGAAGTGATGAGGAAGGACAGCCTATCTTAATTAATGTTCTCCTAGATCAAATTCCTGATTCCTGAAAATAATACCAAGGTTCTCCAATTTGAAGAAAAGTTACTTCGTTTTGTTAAATAACACAGGCAAGCAATAGGAGACAATTACACATTTGATTAACCATATGACCTTTGTCATACATTTCTTAGACTCAGCTAAGACTGAGGAGAAAAAAAAGTCAAAGAAAAGTCAAACAAACAAAGAAGGGATAAAGAAAATGGAATGTTGATATCACAAAAGTTCTGGAACTAACCCCAAAGTGAGAACCATACAGAGAGATCAAAATCAAATTAGGTATTCAAGCCAATATGTGAAATGATATCCAGAAGTCCAGGCATGGCCAAAATGACAACTTCAGCTCTTTGTTGTCTTCGTGGTCCTTTACCAGCAGCTGAAAAAAACCTCATTGTCCCATTTTTATGCCACTTCCTCACATCATAGTAGGACTGATACCAAAAATCAATACTACACATGAAATATTTATTCATGATATTTCAATAATCTTAAGATACTGTTGTGGTTTAAGCTCAGCTGTAAATCAGCCATGCAGTTTCTCTCTCACTCCCCACACTCTTCTTCCCTCCACACACTCCCAGAGGGATGGGGAGAACTGAAAGAATGTAACTCCCATAGGTTGAGATAAGAACAGTCCAGTAACTAAGGTATAACACAAATCACTACTGCTACCCCCAATAATAACAGTGATAAAGGAAATAACAAGGGAAGAGAATACAACCGCTCACCACCCTCCAACCTATACCCAGTCCAAACCTAGCAGTGATCTGGCCCTTCTGGGTAACTGCCCCCAGTTTATATAGTGGGTATGACGTGCTGTGGTATGGAATACCTCTTTGGCTGGTTTGGGTCAGGTGTCCTGTCTCTGCTTCCTCCCAGCTTCCCCTCCTCCCTGACGGACCATGAGACTCACAAAGTCCTTGGTCAGAAGAAACATTACTGAGCAGTAACTAAAAACATCGGTGTTATCAGAGCTGTTCCCAGGCAGAAAGTCAAAAACACAGCACTGCACCAGCTACTAAGAAGAAGAAATGACTGCTACTGATGAACCCAGGGCAGTAACCAACCCTTATTCCATACTATTCATGTCATGCTCAGATCCCACATTTTAAATATACCACCACTCATATATATATATATATATATACACACATACACATAGAGAGAGAGAGGGGTATTATTCCTTAGTGCATGGACCAATCCCTATAAAGTTGCTGGGTCCATTTGGTCCATGATGTCAGGCTCAATCTCTTGTAACAGACTCTCAGAGCAGGAGAGGCTGTGTGCAGTGTTCACACTCATGAATAACCTGGTCAATAGTGTCCATTGCCAAGTCCACCCCTCGATCATGAGTCCATATCTATGTTGCATCTCTGCCCTCATGGCCTGAAGGGTCATGGACCCACCAGGCTCAAAATAATTCACCACCCCCTTCAGCAGTTTCTGCAGCTTGTTGCTGGGGACTCCATAGAGCTGCCTTCCATCTCCAGCGCTTCCAAAGCAGGTTAATGTATGGCTACGTGACTGGTGCCAAAGGCAGGGGTTTGGGTTTTTCAGTCACGGGCTGCTGTATGGGACACCTGGTTTGCTGGTGACAGGCGGGATACACCAGTCCCAGAGAAAAAAAAAGGGTTTTGGGGCAGGAGTTAGCAGGGCTTATTGACAGGGCTTTAAACTAGTTAGGAAGGGGGGAGGGGATTTAACTGGGCCTGTTGGGGACAAGCCCAAGAGGAACATGCTAGGGATTGAAGGATGGCGGGCTAAGGAGGACTATCAATCTCTTGTTTCACTTGTGGGAAAGGATAGCTCTTTAGACCCTGTCCCGCAGGGGAAAAAGGGTACTAGGACTGGCTCCCTGAAATGCCTGTACACCAATGCACGCAGCATGGGGAATAAACAGGAGGAGTTAGAAGTCTGTGTGCGGGCTAAAGGTTATGATCTAGTGGCGATTACAGAGACATGGTGGGACAGTTCACATGACTGGAATGTGGTCATGGATGGCTATGTCCTTTTTAGGAAAGATAGGTCAGCGAAGCGAGGTGGTGGAGTTGCTCTTTACGTGAGAGAGCAACTAGAATGTATTGAGTTCTGTCCGGGGTCGGATGAGGAGCAAGTGGAATGTCTGTGGGTACGAATCAAGGGGCTGACTGGCACGGGTGATACAGTTGTGGGGGTCTATTACAGACCTCCTGATCAGCACGAAGGAGTTGATGAGGCTTTCTACAGGCAACTGGAAGTAGCCTCGCGACTACATGCCTTAGTCGTCGTGGGGGACTTTAATTACCCCGATATTTGCTGGAAGACTCACACAGCCAGTCATTCACAGTCTAGGAGGTTCCTCGAGTGCATTGATGATAATTTCTTAATGCAAATGGTGGACGTACCAACTAGGGGAGCAGCGCTGCTAGATTTAGTACTCGCCAACAAGGAGGGTTTGGTCGAAGTGGTGACGGTCAATGGCAACCTTGGCTGCAGTGACCATGAGATGGTGGAGTTTAGGATCCTGTGTGGGAGGAATAGAATACCTAGCAAAGCCACAGTTCTGGATTTCCGAAGGGCCAACTTTGGCCTCTTCAGTCAACTGCTAAGGGAAGTCTCATGGGAAAGTGTACTAGGCGGTAAAGGGGCTCAAGATAGTTGGTTAGCATTCAAGGACCGCTTCTTCCAAGCTCAGGATCGGAGCGTCCCAATGAGTAGGAAGTCAAGTAAGGGATCTAGGAGACCGGCGTGGTTAAACAAGGAGCTGCTGGGCAAACTCAAGTGGAAAAGGAGAATCTATGGATTATGGAAGGAGGGGCTGGCCGCTTGGGAGGAATATAGGACAGTTGTTAGAGGATGTAGGGAGGCAATTAGGACAGCTAAGGCCTCCTTGGAACTCAATCTTGCTAGTCGGGTTAAAGACAATAGAAAGGGCTTCTTCAAATACATAGCAAATAAAACTAAAACAAGAGGCAATATAGGCCCACTGCTGAACGAAGTGGGTACCCTGGAGACAGAGGATATAAAGAAGGCAGAGGTGCTGAATGCCTTCTTTGCCTCTGTCTTTACTCCTGCAGACTCTCCCCGAGGGCCCCGGATTTCTATAGCCCCAGAAGGAGTCAGGACAAAGGAGGAGTTTGCTTTGGTAGATGAGGATTGGGTTAGGGATCAGCTATGCAAACTGGACATCTGTAAATCGATGGGTCCGGATGGAATGCACCCACGGGTGCTGAGGGAGCTGGCGGAGGTCATTGCTAGGCCACTTTCCATCATCTTTGGTAAGTCGTGGGAAACGGGCGAGGTGCCTGAGGATTGGCGGATGGCAAAGGTCACACCAATCTATAAGAAGGGCAAGAAGGAGGACCCGGGTAATTATAGACCGGTCAGCCTTACCTCCATCCCTGGAAAGATGATGGAACAACTTATTCTTGACTCCATCACTAGGCATATCAAGGATGAGGGGGTCATTAAGAACAGCCAACATGGTTTTATGAGGGGGAAGTCATGTATGACCAACCTTATAGCCTTCTATGAGGAAGTGACTAGGTGGAGGGATGATGGTAGAGCAGTAGATGTGGTTTTTCTTGATTTCAGTAAGGCATTTGATACTGTCTCCCACAGCATCCTCATAGATAAGCTGAGGAAGTGTGGGCTTGACGATCAAGTAGTGAGGTGGATCGAGAACTGGTTGAAAGGAAGAAGGCAGAGAGTTGTGGTCAATGGCGCAGAATCTAGCTGGAGGTCTGTGACTAGTGGAGTTCCTCAGGGGTCGGTGCTGGGACCGGTGCTGTTTAATATTTTCATCAATGACCTGGATGAGGGAACTGAGTGCACCCTCAGCAAGTTCGCTGATGACACAAAACTGGGAGGAGTGGCTGACACACCAGAGGACTGTGCTGCCATTCAGCGAGACCTGGACAGGCTGGAGGGTTGGGCGGGGAGAAACTTGATGAAATTTAACAAGGGCAAGTGTAGAGTCTTGCATCTGGGGAAGAACAACCCCATGTACCAGTACAGGTTGGGGGTTGACCTGCTGGAAAGTAGTGAAGGGGAAAGGGACCTGGGGGTCCTGGTGGATAGGAGGATGACCATGAGCCAGCAATGTGCTCTTGTGGCCAAGAAGGCAAATGGCATCTTAGGGTGCATTAGAAAGGGAGTGGTTAGTAGGTCAAGAGAGGTTCTCCTCCCCCTCTACTCAGCCTTGGTGAGGCCGCATCTGGAATATTGCGTCCAGTTCTGGGCCCCTCTGTTCAAGAAGGACAGGGAATTGCTTGAAGGAGTCCAGCGCAGAGCCACAAAGATGATTAAGGGAGTGGAACATCTCCCTTATGAGGAGAGGCTGAGGGAGCTGGGTCTCTTTAGCTTGCAAAAGAGGAGACTGAGGGGTGACCTCATCAATGTTTACAAATATGTGAAGGGTAGGTGTCAGGATGATGGAGCTAGGCTTTTTTCAGTGATATCCAGTGATAGGACAAGGGGCAATGGGTGTAAACTGGAGCATAGGAAGTTCCACGTTAACATCAGGAAGAACTTCTTTACTGTAAGAGTGACAGAGCACTGGAACAGGCTGCCCAGGGGGGTTGTGGAGTCTCCTACACTGGAGATATTCAAGGCCCGCCTGGACAAGTTCCTGTGTGATGTACTGTAGGTTACCCTGCTCTTGCAGGGGGGTTGGACTAGATGATCTTTTTAGGTCCCTTCCAACCCTTGGGATTCTGTGATTCTGTGAGGGGACCAGTGGACTGGATACTCGCCCATACTGTCCAACACACCCTGCCACTCATGACTGTCCAGCCTTGGGGAAAACCTCTTGGTCCTCCTATATCGTTGTCTAACCCTAGACAAGACCTAAACTCAACTCTGCTTAACTTTTGAGATCAGACAAAATGGTCATGGGTAAAACACACTCTGCATATGTGCCAACATGGTGATCCCCATCACAATCAGCAGGCAGGTCCCAAGGGTACCCAAAGACCATTCAAAACCTTCAGAACTCTCAAATGATAATGCAATACTTGTCACTGGGGCTGGTGTAGCTGCTGTGCTTGCCGGCTCTCCCACCACCAGCTTCTCTTTTTCTGAGTCCAGACCTTCCTCCTCTGCCTTGCTGGGAAATGCTGAGTGGTCTCCTACATCCTCCACTTGTCCCAGGTGCCCAAGGCTGGACCCAGCCAAAGTTCTCAAAGGTGGTATCTTGCTCTTCACATCCTCCTGGGGCTCGGGCTCACGGGGCTTGGCAGGTGACTGCCGGGGGATGCTCTTGGCCACAGGGCTCAGTTCTTCTGCTGCCTCCTCTTGCTGCTCTGCAGCCACCTCCTTCCCTTCCTTGACTGCCCTGACCTCCTCCACCAGCAGCTGCCCCCTCCCGGCCTCCTGGTCCCCTCTCCCTGGCCACTCCAGCCGGAGGTGGCTCCCGGGGCTGCTTCCCTCGGCTCCCTGCAGCCTCATACAGACAGAGGTGAGGACGAGGGCCAGAACAGTGAAGAGCAGCGGGACAGCCAGGTACAAGTCTATGGCCACATCCATCCCGCCCCTCTGCCAGAGACTGCCCATATTTCATGTCATTACCATAAAGTAGAATGAAACAAGAACCTTAGCCCAAGCCCCCCACCTCATAAACACTAACACAGCAAATACCAGCTGTAAGGTATGACATGCTGAAACTGTGAGATCAGAAGCAACAACTTTGAAAGCCAATAAAACAGCATTGTGAGGAGTGACTATTAATCAAAAAAAAATTAATGCTTATCACAAATCCGATTAGACACACTTGGGTAAGATCCGTTGTTATCTCAACCCTTCGTACCCCACGATGGATGCCAAAAAGAACTGTCATGGTTTAAGCTCAGCTGTAAATCAGCCATGCAGTTTCTCTCTCACTCCCACTCCCCCCCGGCCCTGTACCTTCCCCCACTCTCAGAGGGATGGGGAGGAGAATCAAAAGAATGTAACTAAGGTATAACACAAATCACTGCTGCTAGCACAGCATAATAATAATAATGATAAGGGAAATAACAAGGGAAGAGAATACAGCACCACCCACCAACCGATACACAGCCTGACCCAGCAGTGATCTAGCCCTTCCAGGTAACTCTCCATTTACATCCTGGGCATGACTTGCTGTGGTATGGAATACCTCTTTGGCTGGTTTGGGTCAGGTGTTCTGTCTCTCCTTCCTCCCAGCTTCCCCTCCTCCCTGGTGGACCATGAGACTCAGAAAGTCCTTGATCAGAGGAAACACTACTGAGCAGTAACTGAAAACATCGGTGTTATCACAGCTGTTCCCAGGCCGAAAGTCAAAAACACAGCACTGCACCAGCTACTAAGAAGAAGAAATGACTGCTACTGCTGAACCCAGGACAGATACTCTGAAATAATTTTATAACTACTGTGAGGTATCAGCCGACCTTTCTGGCAAACCCTGAAAAGGCAAAGTACCACTTTTTATGAATCATATTGTGTACTATACAAAACCAGATCAGTTTCCTAGTCTAAAACCCAAAGAAAAAGTTTCAAATACACTCTGCTGTTGGTCTATTTAACACTGTATCTTAAAACAATTGATATTTTTCCATTCCACTTTCCTCTCTCCAGGTCTGAGGGAGAATTAAAAAAATAAAAATAAAAAAAAAATCAACGTGAGGACTAAAAAGCCAAGAAAGAACTGCTCTTCAATATATCCAAAGAAAATAGAGAAGGAATCAACGTCTCCCCTCGAATGATTTCAGAGGGAGAGGACATACTGGGACAAGAGTTCTAAGAAACGCGAACATTTCTCAAAAAGGAAAAGGAAGTTTATCATTATACAGTTTCTTATGTACCCTCATATCATAGTGGTTAAAATTCAAAGCAGTTCAGACTATATTCCATCCAATGTAGTTGCCAGTTTTATTTCTTGGGTAATTTACTTGACATGATCAGTTTAAATGTTTTAAAATAAACCATTGTACCAAAAGCAGATGCAGTCTAGTAACACAGCTTTAAGTTTTATTAGGCTTTTAAATGCAACCAATTTGTTCGGGTGAAATCTTTAGAAATGACCCCTGAAACCTGTAAGTGGAAGAATCCATTTGGATTGCCTTCCCCCCCCCCCCGCTTATTGAGCCACTCAGACCTTTTACATTATTCATATGCAGAGCCTCCTGCAATGTATTTTCTGTATTGTAGAAGACTTGCCCTGCTACTGTGACAGTAGCACCTATAGCTAATCTAGCTTATGCATGAGCACTGTTGAAAACCAGAGTCAGCAAAAGACTGCTAAACACTGCAAAGGTCAAAAAGAAATTAAAACATTACCTGCCTATTCCACTGTCCATTTCTTCTTATGCATTAGATAATCTACATGTTTTGGACCTAACACTGCATCTTTCAAAACACTGTGATGAAGGTCACCTGGCTTCAACACAAGTTCCATAAATACACTACAAAAAAAAAATAAAATTGGCAAGTTGGCGCTAGTCAAACATGAGCTTGATTCCTCTAGGCACTAATTCAGCTACATATCCTTATATTTTGTTCCAAATGTATTATCAGTCTACTAATCTCACACTGAAAATGGCAAATCTCACTCCACAATTAAAATATTTCTATAGGATGAGTTATGTGAAACAGTTGCTGATTGAAATGGATGTTTAGTACATTCATTTTGAAACTGCAAATGCCAAATAGAAATGGAAAAGTCAGTGCACCGAAATTAATATTTTCCAGAACAACTTCACTATCTCACAACAGAGAGATGGAAGAATAAGGTTAAACTTCATAAGTTTGGATACCAACTGGACAAAATGTTTGCAGTATTGATTAAATCATAAATTCCTCTAATATGTACCCATGCTCTAAAATATAGTCCCGTTTCTTTCTCTTTCTTAAGAAAGAGTTTTGCAGTTCCTTCTTGTATGTATTTCAGTTGAGCTGACTTCAAGAATTGTCAGGGCTACCTTCCTGTTGAATAAGGGCTTCTATTGATTAACCATTCAATTTTATTGATAGATGAAGTTGTGGGGTTTAGGGATTTTAAAAATAGTTTATTCTATTTTATAGGTTGTTTTTTTTTTTTTAAACAGTAGAACCTTGATGCTTATAGACCTTTCTTTAAAGCTGATGTAAGGCCTATAAATCTAAGCTAAACAACATGAAAAAAAATCAACAATATCAAGTACTAGGGAATAACTTCTGAGGGAAAAGTCCACTATTAATTTGTAATACAAACACATGTAAGCAATACAGAAATTAACTGAACTGATTACTTGTAAAGGTTTCTGGTTTCTTGTGGGTCCATCTCTAGATTAAAGTAGAAGAGCTCAAAGCTAGACCTTGAGTGGAGAAGACGAAGAGGTTCAACAAGGCCAAGTGCAAGGTCCTACTCTTGGGTCAAGGCAATTCCAAGCACAACTATAGGTAAAAAAAAAAAAAAAAAAATCACAGAATACAGGACTTAACTGGAAATAAGGAGTTAAGGGCACAAAATTCTGTATGAAATTTAATACTCAACTTGTGATCATACAGAGCCAGCGATTTAATGAACCCTAATATTAGCCCTAAAACATGCAGTACTAGGAGTTCATATCACTTTTGCTGACCCATGCCTAGCAAGTCTTTCTAGCATTAAGAAGGTAGCAGGGTGCAAACATGACTTACACATTGTAACTCACATATTTTCTTGCCTTACATCATGCGTCCCTATCTGAAAAACTCTGCAGTTTCTTAATGATCTCAAGAGATTGTCACTCATTCTTTTCTCTCATATTAAGTTTCATCAGCTACTTAATACATGGACAAACACAGATATTTAAAATTAGCAGAAGGTACAGAAAAAAAAGTTGCTTTTTAGGCACACACTTGAAAAGGATGCTTTAGTGAACCTAATAGTGCTTTACAGGAGTCATAATTAACTGGAAAAGATCACATCACAGTCTCAAAACAGAAAGAGATTAAAGACCTGGCACTCAACATCTTAATTTTTTTCTTCCTTTTTTTTGAGGTGATGGCATACAAGGGCTAAACTGTGTATTGTTTACCTAAAAGGAAGCCCTATTTATGTTTGGGCAGGGACAAAGGCTTTCAAGTTAACACGGTACACAGCTTTTTTTCAAGCTCTCAATGTTATATTCTACTCATTCATTCCTCTTTAGGAGTATGTAGTACAAAGTAGGTCATTAAATACGAAATAATCAGACATCTAAAAAAAGTACATGAAGGAACCACAGAAAGAGTCAATAAATATTTCATTTGAAGGAATTGCAGTTTTATTACCAGAGTTCAAATTCCTACAGAACCAATATATCAAAAACATTTGTTAAAATGTGCTAGCAAGACATATACAAACCTGTGCATTCACTTTTTGCAGCAGCACTACTCCTTGCCTTATCAGGGCATGTTAAAAAGAAGCAAAACACAGGGATCCCCCACCCCCTAACTACTGCCAAGCATAGGAAGACTTGACTTTCATTCAATAGTAGTTTGAAGTACTAATGTGTACTTGCACAACTATTTGTAGGCTCTTCATTTATATCTATGTATCTACATTATATGTATATTCTACCTATATATATATTACAGGTGATCTACCTGTACAGGTAATTATACTTTCCGTCAGAGAACTTGAAGGCAAAATACAGTTGACTATCAAAGGCAAAGACGTTTAGTGAGGAAAACGCTGGCAGATTGTGAATTCACTGCTGTGCATTTAGTCATCTTGAAAGAGCACATCTCCTAGTCCAGTCCTTCACCGTTGCACGTTCCAAAACTAGTATCTGTAATCTCAAGGGAATAACTACTTAGGACACTGAGACTGATTTCAGATTTAATAAAACCTGAACTTGATCTCAAGTCTTTTATAGCAGAACACAATCTAAGAGGGTACCAGCTCATGTGTTTCAATTTCTTCCTCCTTCTCCCAACATTCTCCCACCTCCCCACCACCACTTTAGAGAAGAGTTATTTTTGTGCCACAACAGGTGAAGAGCAAAGTGTTCTGTCCATCTTCAAATAAATTTAGAAATCCCATATTATAGAATCATAGAATAGTTAGGTTTGGAAAGGACCTTAAGATCATCTAGTTCTAAATCCCCCTGACATGGACAGGGACACCTCACACTAAACCATGTCACACAAGGCTGTGCCCAGCCTGGCCTTGAACAACACCAGGGATGAAGTATTCACAACTTCCCTGGGCAACCCATTCCAGTGCCTCACCATCCTTACAGTGAAGAACTTCTTCCTTATATCCAATCTAAAATTCCCCTGTTTAAATTTTAACCCATTACGCCTTGTCTTATCACTACAGTCCCTCCCCAGTATCCTTATAGGCCCCCTTCAGATACTGGAAGGCTGCTATGAGGTCTCCACGCAGCCTTCTCTTCTCCAGGCTGAACAGCCCCAACTTTCTCAGCCTATCTTCATATGGGAGGTACTCCAGGTCCCCGATCAATCTCATGGCTCTCCTCTGGACTTGTTCCAGCAGTTCCATGTCCTTTTTATGTTGAGGACACCAGAACTGCACACAATACTCAAAGTGAGGTCTCACAAGAGCAGAGTGTTTCCGTTTCATTCTCATCTCTTCCTCTAACGGATTAAGTTCAGTCAAATAACCACCACCACCCCCCCCCAACAGGGTAAAATGTGAGTCAGAAGGGTTGCTCTCTCGCACTATATCAAGCCAATCAAGTACTGAAGATCATGTACCCGTGATTGATAATAAGATTTTAACAAGCAGAAAAATGAATAATTCATTTTCAAAGTGATCTCTGGACTGGCATCCCTCAGTACTTCTCAAATTCTCTACTTCAGAGGAATTACTCTGAAGAGATTTTTATATGACACAAAGATTCCTTTGTACTTGTTAGAGAGTCAAGGTGGCCTCTCATCAACACTATGGCTTCAGGTTGATTTTCTTTCTCCTTTTGAGAGAGTCCATTTTCCTCCTCTGAATACTGATGAGTACCAATATCTGCTGTATTCCTTTCTATGACTTTCAGTCTTTCAATTTCAACTGATTCAAACAAATTTAACTTCATGAAGACAGTGACTGGAAACTGTTTCGGAAAAGAGTTTACAAGAGCTCCAAGATTAAAGAGATTCTTACTGCACCATCCCTCAAAATTGAAGTAAGATACATTCCCTTCCTTCTTGGAAAGATTTTGTATCTACTGTGACAGTTGACAACACCCTGATATTCACTTTTTATTATAAATCTCTTTTCTTATCATTGCAATAGAAACACAAAGTGTGGTCAAAATAACGTACCATGGAGGGTAAATTATAGACAAGAAATACGTTAAAAAGCAAACCTCTTGGATATCAGGACATACTGGCATCTTAAAATATGCCATTCCCATGTTTCTGCATTGTTCTTGTGTGATAACTCCTTGTTTTTCTCCATGAGAAAACTACTTTGTATAGGGTTGTGTTTTTTTTCAAATTGCCTGATATTGCTCTCATACTTTATTTTTAAACAGTGACAAGGACTTCTAAGAATCCGGTATTGTTTCTTTTCTTATTAACTATGTAGTATTACGTGCTTATCACTAGCCAAATGATAATATTTATAAGAAGAAATGCTGTATTTGTCCATTTTCTCTTTGTGACAGGAAATAGTGTTATTAGAGGTCAGAAAATCAGGAGGAAAAGCAGGCTTGATTTAGCACACCATTATCTACAAAATCTTTCCAATATCCCCATCACATGTCCCAAAACAAGAAGTGAAGGAAAACAGACTTTTTTCTTTTGCCTTGGTCACTGAATTAAGGGATTTAAGTAGCATATATCAAAGGATATTTATGACAGAAAGCATTTCACTTGGAATGAGTCTTTTTTTTTTTTTTTTTTAAAAGTGTTATTAACTGAGAATGCTCTTAAATTTTGGTAAAAGCAGGCTCACAGAAACCAAGTAGTAGATGCTTTTTTTTTCATGCATTCACATGTCTGACTGGAGTAAAAAATGTCAGGAATCTGTAAAACAGGCACTTTCCTTCATTACTGACCTCATTAGTATCAGACAACCTACTCTGATAAGCTAGCTACCCTGAAAAGAAAGGAGAACAAAAACTACTAAGACTTAGTAGACCAAGCTTCATTGGTATTCTTATATATTAGGCAGGATTTCAAGACAATTTTTGATTATTAAACATGTACAAGCTACACTAAAGCAAGACAGGACCTACATTAGTCAAACCTTTTAAGGATAGTTTGAAGCAAATAATATAAACAAATACACCTTTACTCACACTCATATCTCATGTAAGAACTTAGAATTAAAATAGTTGAGACCCTAAGAGCAAATATTCTTTATACTTTAAATGATTTTATATAAATTGATAGCACATCTTAACACAAAGCTGAATGTTTCCAGAAGTGAGGATCAGATACACTATGCAAGTATAAAATTAAGCATAAATATTTTTAGAGATTTCCGATTTTAAATTCTCTCAACAGAAAAACACAACCTTCAGTTCTGATATAGTCAGATAACTTGCAACGATTTGACTAAAGAGCAATTCATACAGGCACTCAGTTTCACCTCAAACTAATTGTGTTTAGAATTAACAATATGATAATGAATTCAAAATATTCTTCACTCTGATAACACACATCCATTTCTAGATTCATATAGAAGGGAGAGGAAGACAAATAGGGAGGGCATAGAGAAAGTGGGAGAATTAATTCTTTCAAATATGAAACAACATCAAGTATTTGACTGACTGCACACCTGATGTTTATTTATCCATATACAGTACTCACCTCTAAAGACATACTGTCACAGATAATTGTGAAAGTTCTAGGAATATAGGTCTCACAGGGACTAGCAAAAAAAGTAATCCTGCTATTTCTTGTTCTGTTCTGCACAAAATTACCTTCCCTTCTACCCTGAACAGAAAATTCTCTCAGTGGCAGTTAAGTGAGAAGCAGGGTCTCTAAGTTCTCCTTCAGTCTGTGCATGAGCTCCTCATGACATACTGTTAAAAAGCCTACAAAGTTGCATGAGTATTAAGAGCCTACAAAGTACCAGATATAAACGACATACAGAGTAGTAATCTGAACATATGAGCATTCATTTATCCCAGAGTGCTTTTTGGAAAAGTGGTCAAAAGAAAATGATTCAGTTTTTCCTCATAGAAGCCTTCCATGTAACAGTATTAAATAAACCATTCAAGACTTTCTACACATCTTCAACTAGCATATCAGTTACCTGAGTGGGAACACATATCAACTTCTGAAATTGAATTGGTTAGACAGTATATGTTCCTCTAGTCCCTAGGGCACTAAAGGCCTATTTCCACATCAGCAAATTCAGTGGGAGCTTTCTTGCTGACACAAAAACTCAAATCAGGACACTAGCAGGCACACTGTAGGCTCCAGTGAGATACAGAGCGTTAGCTACTTCTACAGTCCAGAAAGACATCTCAGTCATATTTTTTTTCTCTCATTTTCTTTCTTGGGGTTACACCTGTTTGTTTTAGAAAGGACCCTTGGTAATTTGCCATTCACTGCATCCAACCTACAGCCAATCTGCCCATGAAGTATGACTGGAAGCAGAGCTATCTCATTCATTCTTGATTAGATTCCAGCTATGAGAAAAGGGTATTTTGAGAGGTTTAAACATAAGATCTATATGGCCAATCTAGAAGAGAAAGGTAAGGAACCAGGGCACCCTGTCTTACCACAAACCTATTCACAGAATAATCGAGCCAGGAAGGGATCTCTGGGAATCACCTAGTTCAACACCTTGCTCAAAGCAAGGTCATCCAGAATAGGTTACATTGTGCATTTTTTTTCTAATTTAACATGCTCCTTCTCTACAGGAGGTGACCACATGTCTAATAAAACACATTTTTATCTACATTGTACCAGTATGAAGTAGATAAAACCTAATGTGACGGGCACTACACGAGCATAAGGCGCTAAGTCCTTCTGAGGTATAACAGAAAAAGTCTATAAGAAATACTTTTTCCTCCTGTGGTAAAGTATCACCTAAACAATTTACCATTTCCAAACTTCAAGTGATAATTTCAGCCAACAAAAATTAAATATTGTAATTTTTTCCTATTGCTTTAGAAAACTAATGAAATATAACTTGGGTGTGGAGGAAGGAGACAGATACCCATATATGGAAATACTAAGAACTGTTAGTGAAAGTTATATAGAGAAAACCTTATTGATATTTCAGATAAGGTTTGAAGCGGACTGAAAAGCATAAGCAGCAGAACAAGGGCTTCAGAAAAGCGGGGTTTTTTTGTACTCTATGCCGTGGCCAGTGAAGAATGCTGAGCATAATTAACAGAAACATCTGCAAGATTCGACCCTGCAGACTTTCAAAATAAGGAACAGATCTCATCTACATCTAGGTAAAAGGAGAGGGAAGTCAGAGGAAAGCATTTCCTTCCAATTACAATGTGAGGAATGCACCCATACAACAAATGTCATGATGGACAGAACCCTCCTCCAGAAGAAAACAGTCAGAGGGAATGGAGTCACTGAAGTAAAAACTGCTGGAATATAAAAAAATTGAGGTGGTGGCACACCCGGATTTTTCTTTCTTCCCCTCCAGTTAAAAAGGAAAATGCATGGAGATAATTGCTGTAAAGAAGAAGCCTCAAAATGCAACATATACAGGTTTTTGTTGTAACACAGTTCAGTGTTAGCGGTTTTAATTGGTTTGAGTATATACACAAAAATAATTTTGTTTGAGAGGAAGGAAATAAAACTTACTAGAAAGAAGCCTCTTTTCTTTATTCCAGACAGTCTGACAAAAAATCGTGCTCTTCCTTTAACAAAAAACTAAGCAAAACTTTATCAAGAACAAAAGTATTAACTATTTTGATGTCAGTTAGATTTAGTCTCTGGTGACACAATTCTTATAGCCTAATTTTTAATTAACTTTTTTTGTCAATTCATGGAATATTGATGGCAGAGAGTAATAAGTTTATGATATAGTAAGTACCCCTTAAAATATAATATTCCGAAGAACAAACTAGAGTTGACTGCTTTGTATTAAGGAAATATAAACATGAAAGACCCATGAAGAAAGCAGACAGCTTTAAAACAACCACAGCTGAGATCAGTTCTCCACCAGCTTGCATCTTTTGTAGTCAGGGATTTTCACTAAGATAGAGCAGAGGCTTTCTCCTCTTCGCCCTTACATACTCTGCATTTCTAACAGGTATAGGTTACTAATGCATGCAAACAACACTTGTAAATCAAGTTCAGCAGAAATCCAGACATATTTGCATCTGAATGGAATTACTACAGTTTCTCTTGTAATCGTTTTCAAAAAGACTAACATTGCCCAAGAAAAAGCACTATCATTGGGATGTATCATAACTCATACTTTCTCAGTGTCACTGGGATGGCATGAATTTCAAAGTTACTTGGAGAAGTCTGTGAGAGCTCTATTTGAACATGGCTTTTTGAAATCAAACCTGTGATTCTTTCTAGTGCTTAGTTTTTGCATCTAACAAATAGTATGAGAACTTACGTTAAAAAGAATGAGTAACTTCATTCATTTGAACTTATACTTTTTCTTCAAAAGTATCTTAAAACCCAGAAAACCCTGCATAATAATCTTTACCACTTTTATTCCAAGACATTTTTAGTGCTTCCAAGGTAACTGAGGCTGTCTTATAACCTTTGCTCAATGTTCTTTCCATCATTATTAAATGAGAGAAAGTAGATGGGTAGTCACTAAGTAGTCAAAGATTTGGGAAGAGTAATATGACTATTAGCAGCATGGGTTGGGGAAGAACTTCCACCTGAATTCTCTAATATTTATTTAATGACAAGTAAGCAATAGGATACACAGTGCATGCAGTTACACCATGCTAAGTCAAGAACTCCTCCACTACAATGCACAGGGTAACTTTAAATCCAGATAGCTAATAGTAGATTTTCACCAAATGAAATTAACCCATGTTTATATTTTTCATAAGACAGGAAATAACATCTTCTACTGGCAAAAGTAAGCAAAATATAAACAATATCTATGATAAAAAAATATTCTTTAATATACTTTTTTTTAATTCCCCCACATAGTTTTTACATAATTTTTTTGTACATTGATTTTAGGATAAGTATAAAGTTACTGTCTGATGGATCAGGGATAGGGTTGGGAAAGCCAAGGCTGATTCTTAGGTGTTAGATCTGATGAGGGATGCAAAGGGCAAGAAGGATTCCACAAATACATAAACAGCAAAAAGAAGGGCATGGAAAAGGCTGAGATACTCAGTGCTGTGTTTGCCACTCTCTCCTAGTTAAACCAGCATTCAGGAATCCTAGTCCCCTGAGACTAAATGGAAAGTCTGGAATATTCTGTGAATGTAATTTACTCTCTTAGCACAGAAAAATATCCTGAAGTAATTTGAAAAACTTAGTACCAATTTGTTTTCATTCTAGGTATTTTGGGAAAGTGACATTAAATGCATCTCTTGTAACTCTAAATTATTTAATCACCTAACTCAAATGTTAATGCAACAAATACAAAACTTTTAAATTAATCTTTACTGGTCAGAAAGAGAATCCTTTTTGCTAGTAGAAAAATTAGCTGAGCCTCTTAAGTTGAAATTGGAGATTGAAAAAAACCACAGATGCATTTTTATTAGTCTTCATATTTAACTTCGGTAAACTGGAAACTGCAAGTACTGAAATGTGAAGGATTCCAAGGTAACTGCAGAAGGCAAAATCCATTCAATGCCACTGAAAAGTGGGTACAAAATGCTCAAAGGACATCTCTGCAGACCTCAGTTAACCTGTAAGATACTACTATGGGAAACATTGAGATAATTTAACAAAAAGGAATAACACCCAAAAAAGCATTAGAGATGCTTATATATAGTGAAAACACCTATAGCTACAATTTAAGATATAAACACTAATCATAATAGAAATCTCCTTGAAACAGAAGATTACTTGCCAAGGACAAAGGAACAAGGACATCCTTGAAAAGATAATTATATAATTCCCAGTATCAAATGGATTCATTTTCTCTGAAGCACTATTACCAGCTACTACATCTGTCCTGAGCAAAAACGGATAGTCCTACACTCACAGTGGTTTATTCCCCTAATTGATAGGATTCATCTGGATTTACAGCTACAAGAAGGAGATGGCTTGTCTAGTGCAGACTAGAACTGTACTTATGGAATTATGAATTTAGGTAACTGAAAAGGTTTGTAAGTGTCAATATAACACTGTTATAACAGCAGTAGCTTTTCTTCCAGTATCAGTCCCCTGAGTTATCATGCAAACATATTGTGCATTATTGCAAAACAAGGCCTGCAAAGTCTTTTTTGACTGTGACAGTTAACACATTTACATTTGTACTTTGAGATGTCTGCTCTGAAGTGTGAAACAAAGATCCTAAAGTTAGAAACTTACAACAACAACAAAAGAAAATATTAAGAGCTTTTAACATTCTCTCTCAAGTCTTCCTATATCAATAATGTAGGGAAAAATAATCATGAATAAGTATGTATTAAACATTTATTTTTTAGTTTCCCCTTTGGAATCACATAGGTCTACGTGGTTCAGAGTCTATCTGAGCACATTTTATTAAACGGAATTCATGAAGATATGCTTATTATCAGCAATATCACAACACTTCATAGAAGGTAATTACTGTGATGTTATTGCAGAGCACTGGCTAGGACAGGTTGGACTTGCTGGTCAGTTCTGTAAAACTGCATCAAAACAAGCAAACAAAAAAAAACCAACCCAAAAAACCACAACAAAACAAACAAAACCCCCTAAGATTTTCAACTGGAAAGTATTTGGGCATTTCTGATTCACAGAAACATTCAAAAGCATTGTTTTCATTCTACAGTGAAATGAAAGCTAGTGTCAATTCCTTGAATGTTAACAGTGACACACTTACTATCTTCAACCAGGCACACAAAAAACCAAATCCTGAATAAGTCTGAACTCTTGCCTCCTGCATCCACCTCCATCTCTGGTTCTTAAAGGAGAATGCAGGAACCCCTTACAAGAAAACACTTATCATATTACCTCATTTAAAAAACAACAAAATAAAAAATGCCTCAAGAAAGAGCCCAAAGTTCTTAATTCAAGTTCATAAATGAAGAACACTAACTATAAATATAACAATTAAAGACAATTATAGCTCACCACTGTAAATATATTTGAGTAGCTACTATAGGATCGTATGACCAGCTTCACATAATAGCAGAGAAATGCTAATAAAACTAGATATTTTCCTGTTGCTTGAAAGATGCTGTAAGTAAGCAGCAGCATTTCCGCAGCTGAGAGAAGAATTGAGCATGAATTATTTACACTCCCTGGAATAGATTTAGATTCCTTCAGACATTCTGTGAGTTTTGCAGTCAAGATGAAATCTTTCAATAATTCAGATGTCATCAGAAAAGAATAAGAAGTCTTGTTTGGAAACATTATAGTAAACAAGTTTAAGGTGTTGAAAATATACAGTGTAAGGACAGAACAAAGTTGCTGTTTAGTTGGCATTTGAATTAGATTGTTTATATTATTAGGTTGACTATAAGCTACAAAATAAAAGGGTTTAAAATTACGTCCTGTGAAGAAGTAGGATGAACTAAAAACATTTATGTTGGTAAGTGGCAGATGGAGATGCTTTGAAAATAAGTGTTAATACTGACAGAGGGAGAGAATAAACCAAGGAACATCACTGAATTTATGCAGACCACCATTTACATTTTTAATTCTGATCAGTTCAAGAGACTTTGGTTGAAATTAAATATTTTAAAGCTCAGGAAGGTTAAATACTAAGCGGTAACTGTAAAGCCTGAATATATAAAATAATTTACAGATTTTATCCAATAAATAACAATAATTTTGACAATTTGGTAATTTCTGATCATACTTATTTCCAGTAATTCTGCATCTTCCCTTGACAAGTGTGGTTACAGCCAGAAGTTGCTCTAAGCAAAGAACACAAGAACTCAAAGGAGAAGACAATGTCCTCTCAGCCCAGTGTTGTACAGGACCCTTTACTCCAGTTTTGTTTTCTAGTGTGGAAACTTTTAGTGGCTTTCTTAGTTGAATTCTGAGTCATCTTGACTCTTTATAAAAGTTATTTTTTCTGCCCTGTAACAGCTTAGCTTTAGGTCTGCCCAGAAGCTTGTTTCTCTGCTTGCACTGCTCCTGCTTGCTTGGTCCCTTGCTGCCTGCTCAGGTCCACACTTCAGGGTTTCTCCTACCTGAGCACTCTCAGCTAAGGGCCTCCCTCTAAAATAAATGAGAGTGAAGCTAGGCAGAACAAGCAAAAGTAGCAGCATTCCTTCTAGAAGCAGTTACTGCTTTTAAATAATAATTTAAAAAGCACAGTACATACACCATGGCCTGTTGAAGAAACCAGTCATCCATTTGCCACACAGATTCATACTTTTATAATGATGCTTAATGACAATTGCCCTCTACAAATTTTTGTAGTCTTTATTATTTGAAAGCCAGCATACATATACATCCATATGTATAGCAATAAGAACTTTGTCAAGAATCAAGCTGCACTCCTCCAAAAGAGAGATAATCTTACCAGGTGTTACTCTCCATCCCATCTCCATTCCCTTCCAGTTAGCAGGACTGAGGCCTTTGTGATGGACCCAGCATACAAACAGATCATTAATGAAATGATGGCTATGATAATATTTTCCCCTAACAAATGCACAGCACAAAAGAGTGAAGTTTATTCTATGTTTTTGTTCCATTTATGCTTAACCTAAATGAGAACCGCATCTCCCCCACTCTTGTACTTCATTTGGAGGCTGATACTGTAAAAAGTATCTCCAGTCTCAGTGGTAATGCAGAATTTCCAAGTGGGACACACTGAGTGGGCACATTACAGTGGCTGTTTTCAACTCTGCTTCAGGCATCACTAACAGGAGTGAACATCTGTTGGGTTCCAAAAATAGTAATTCTTAAAAGTCCCTGTCTGTCTCTCCCAAGACTACAGAATGCCTAAGTGGATTCTGGTGAGTTTGACTGTTTTATCTGACCAGACCCCCTGGATTTCTGTTCTGCTGTATGGTAAGAGGTGGGAGGAGAATCTGATCCAAACCCAGTTTTCAAACAGAGCTGGTAAAACTTAGGCTCCAAGCAACAAGCTCCCCACATGCACATACTCACAAGTAAAGAATAGAGAATAGGGTCAATTCCTTGCTTAAACTGGTAGTCATGTCCATTTACCATGACTGAGAATGTGTTTCAGTAAAACCCAAGCACAGAGCCAAATGTACAAAGTGGATTAAAACAAAGCATTGAAAAGCATCCAAGCTTGGTGTCACATGGGTTTGCTTTGGGTTATCTTCCTACCCCTGCATACCAGGGTCCTTTAAATTTCACTTGTGTTAACACATAGGCTTAAACCTATTTTTTCTCCTAGAATAAACTGGCTTCCACTGATGTAACTATAAAAGAAAAATCTATGCAATATGTAGAATTTCACCCAATAGCTGGGGTATTTTCTCTTTATTGTCTAAAAGAGAATTGAAATATGGTAACATAAATTACACTGCTTAAGTATAGGGAGTGCTAAATGGGAACATTAACTGAATACTGTCAGCTTGAGCAAATATTCATTATATACTGTCACAACAGTTTCTGTGGCATAGTAGTAGAGAGATACATGCTAATAATGTCTTAAGACACTTGTAATCTCCTTCTGATATGGCATATTTGATGACCAGATGTGGAGAGCAGGTATTAGAAGCCTATGGCTTAAGATAGAAATCACAGAGACAGACCTCTGTTTTTCTTCATGAAAAGTTTGCTTTCAAATTCTTAAGAAAACAAGCAAAGAAACAACTTAAAGAAAGGGCATGCACACACATACATACTCCAAGAGAGAGGACAAAATTATTACACAAGTTTTTCCAAAGAGAACAGTTTCCTTCGACATTAAAATTTCCTTGAAATAAAAAGGATGCCATCTGAGCAACATGTGCAGTGTTCCTCTGCTTCACTGTCTGCTCTTGTACTGATCTATCCCACTCCTCTAAATGCACATACTTCAATGTACTCATGTACGTAAGGCATCTTACTGCATCAGGAAGCCATCTGGATTGTGCTTAAAATATAGGGCCCAAGAGAGCACACTACATGACATTCTTTTAAGACCACCTCCCATTTAGACTTCTGAAAAACAAAGTTCTTAAACCTTATCACCTCTTCTGACCAAGAATAATTCTAGGTTGCTTCCATTACGGGTGGCATGTGGAACTTGATATTAAAGGTCATTTCTGACCTAAATAATTCTATGATTCTATGGAGTTTTTTTCTGCCTAAATCTTCAGATTTGATTGCCTTAATTTTTTTCCCCAAGTTCTAAAAATTATCTGTAGCAATTTTCTTAATTAGACACTCCTCACCAAGTATAAACTTTCAAAAAAGAGAAATTCAGTGTTTGATATCTATGCTCCCTAAAAACATATTGGCAGACATTTTATCTCTATCTTTGCTGCTGTTACTTGTGACTTTGATTTCATTATTTCTGTGTGCACAGGATGCTTACAGAAAGGGTAGAATCATGTTGATCACCCAGAAAATAATTTGGATAATTGGTAAGTGGGTAAGAGATTCCAGAAGCACATTTGCTTTAGCATTAGAAATTCTATCCCCTTCAATAAATTAATGCTTGCTACTTCCAGGTCCAATTTCATAAAACGACAGCCACCATTTCTTCCATTTTAATTTCCCCTAAAGGATGAGGGTCAGAAAAAAGTAGGAGAAATAAAAAGATATGCAACAGAAGGTAATAATGAAGACCAAGACTGAGAGCTTGGCTGTGCTCGTAATTCATTGGCTAATTAAAATACTCTAATCAAATAGAACAAGTCTTGGTATACCCCCAAGTGTGTCTTTTTTATTGATAAATGCCAAGCTTTAAGGTGAGACCTATTAAATTTTTGGAAGCATAGTGTTTGAAGGGTTCTTAAAAATGCTAATGTACAGTAAATAACAGCAAGTGCAAACAGAAGCATTTCTGTAGCACCTGCTGTAAGTACATGCCTATGTGTTGATCAAGAATATGAATCTTTTTGTCAAAAGCCTTACTGAAGCTCTCTAGGCAGTTATTTTGTTTTCAACAAAAATTGCTATGAGAAGCATTTTTGTAGGTCTATTTTTTTTTTCCTTTGGATATTTGCATGGAGACAAGTTCTTCTCCTTAGAAGCTTATTCTCTACCAGAAGCCATAATATTGCCACTGAAAAATTAGTGATGCCACAGAGGCAAATCAAAAGAGGATATTCTGTTTTAAAACTGTTGATGCCTACAGGGTTGTTCTAACAATGAGGGACAGCAGGTATCCCAATGATTAGTTCAGAATGGAGTTTCTCATGTACCAGCAAATTATAACTAAAATAATAATAATAATAATAATAATAATAAAGCTTTGAAGGAGGTCTAAATCTTCTGCTTCCAATTTAAACATTTATTTTAACTCTACATTTAGTGGACAAATTGCACCTGTAGTTTTTCTTTCCATTTATACGGCGGATAGAAAAAGAAAAAATCCCCAAACAAACCACACCAAACCCCAAAACCCCCTAAAACCCCACAACCATTAAGTTTCAGTCTACCTTAACAATCTTCTAGAAAGCAATATTAATCACAACAACTGAGGAGGTAGCATTAATCACAAGGAAACAAGCTACTTCACTGGACATTGTTTTCATTATAATTAAGGACCATCCCACCTTTTCCTTCTAAAATACATTCTGTTCTCCCCGAAATGTTAGAAGTCCTTCCTTTTCTATGTATACACCTTACCTACAGTATTATCCACTGTACAGCATCTCAAACTCCTACCCACTTATTAGGCAGTGAAGCTTTCAACTCCCTTTTAACCATTTTGTTTCAAGTATCCTTCCAAAATATTTTTAACAGCTTTCTGCAACGGGAACACAGACTGCAACAGCTATTGACTATTTCTTCAACATTAAGAAGAGAATCACCAACTGATCAGTGAGCAAAAAGCAGAATACCTATCACTCCCATGTAAATTAGGCTAAGGAGTAAGGCTAAAAAGCAAGGTTTGAAAAATAGCATAAAAGCATATCACAAAGGGATGAAGGAAACAAAATAATATTGCTGGACTTCTGAAATCACATTGCTTTAAAGCTACTCTGTTCTATAAGCCTGTATTATGAAAGGGCCACTAGAATCAGGGGGAAATTATTTAAAATCAGATGGCTTCATGATTTGGGTTTTTTTTTTAGAATCTTCAAAGCAGCAGGAAACAGTTGCAATAGTTTTGTTTAAGAGAGCTAGGATAAGATCGAATAGAAAAAGGAGAGAGGAACTGTGAAAACCTTACATGAATGAGACTGCAATGGTACATTTGTAGAACAAAGTTTGAAAGAACTGTGCATTACAGCTTCCATAGTACAAGACTTTTTGTCTAGGTCAGCAGAAGAAAGCAAACTTCAGGATTTAAATAGACATTGTAAAAATCGCTGATGTTTGAATTGTAACCTGTATTTTTGTTCCAGAAGTAGCATTATGAGGTTCTAAATAAGAGTTCCAGTTATGAATAAAAACTAGAGACCAAGTAATCTTCTTTTAAATTTAGTAGACCACAACCACCACACCACCAGGCTAATAAAAGCGCCTTGAAGTTAGTAAATGGAATAGTTTAGTATGTACAGCAAAGAACTGGCACTAAGCTGAATTCAGACAACTGATTTGTTTAAATTGAAGATATGTCTTGGATTAGTAATAGCACCAGAACAAAATCATATACATAGGATCAAGAAATATTCATGTCAGGTTATTCCTAATGCCATCTGCAAATACACAGATTAAGCAGAATTTTAGTAGGATAACCTTACAGAAAAACACATAAATTTCTTATGAAAAACAGTCCTTTTGGAGCGTTTCAAGATTATACTTTTTTTTTAACTTGCAACTAGCGAGTAGGCAATTTAAAAAAAACCAGCAAATCAATCAAGATTTGGAACCATACCTCTTTTGCTGTCTGAAGCCACTGTATTTAAAAATGTAACAGCTTACTTCTGTAGTGAATTCTTAATAAACAAAATTACAATAAAACAAAAAAACTTAAGTATCTGGGCCCCTTCTCTGAAACAGCAAAGCTACATTCAGCCTTCTTCCATGAAGAAATACATCTATATGTGTTTCTTTCATCTTCCATCTAACAAGGATGCAGAAGAAAAGTATGATACCTCAAGCTTTATAGAGGACTATGTTCATATATGAGGGGAAAATACACTGAGCAGCATTATAAGAGGGTGATGAAAACCCACCCTCAGGTTTTCTTACTGCAGTGCAAGTTGTGAGAGGTAGATAAGCAAGAGCTAAACAAGATCCAAATACTATTTCCCAGACTGCAGGGAAATTTGCAGGCAGCATAAGATAAATTGCTCTAGTCATAGGTCATCTTTAATGTTTATAGAGCACTTTCCTCATGAATGATCCCAGAGTGAGTCATGAATGTTATAAACAAATTAAACTAACATTACATAGTGACTTGTACTTGCCAGAAATACCAATAAAAGGAATTCAGTATGCAAATGATACATACTACAGTTTCTTGGCTAAATAAAAACTTTGCTTTCATAGACTGAAAAATTACTTTACAGTAACATAACTGGCCTAAATTTAATCATTTCCTACCATCTCAAATAGGAGTTAACATTAGTCAAAAGAAGTCTTTGGCTCCTGACCAAGAGTCACTGGTTTGGGATGTTTCTTTTTCGTTTACTTCATACCCTGCAGTAGAATATTGCTGTGTGGTTTAATACCTAGATACAAACCTTGAATTACTAGTGTTTTTTTCAGCACCCTCATTATCCACATTGCAATTGTTGGCTTGTTACTAGAGGCAAGTTGGTTGGTTTGTTTTTATTTGGTTGTTCATTTGCGTTTGTGTCACATGTCCCATCCCCTCTTCCCCCCTGAAAAAAAAAAATGTTCTTATCCCACTGTTCATCATTCAGATTTCATTACGCAGTCCAAAGAACTGACCACATAAATCGCATTAACCTCTAGTGTTAGACCATCAGATGGATGCCCTGGAAAATATTAACTCAGTGGGAGGTGAGAAGGGTAGGTTAGGGTGAAAGGCACGCTTTGTGAAGGAAATGCATATTCTCTCCACCTCTACTCTTCTGAAAACAGATAAATTCTGCCATCTCAGAATCATACTACTGAAGTCTGATCACAAGCCAAAAAGCATCTGTAGTCCAGGTTCAATGAATTCTTGTAAAAGCCTACTGCCTTCTTTCATGCATGCCTAGAAACCCAGCCATCAAAACAGAAGTCATATTCTGACTCATCCAGCTACCTGATGGGAAGGTGGTTCAATGAGTCTGTATTTTCAAGCACAGACCAACAAACCTGGCAAGTGATTATTCAAGCCAACAGGGTTTATATTTTTACAGCTGTCATACATTCAGTGCCTTTATGTCTAGCTACATCTGTTATCTTTTTCATATCCCTAGTAAAGCTCTGATCCAAGAGCCTTTGGAGGTCATTTGATGATTTACAGGCATGTGTGCATGTTCATTAATGAAGTTCTATATTTCCTAAAATAAAAGCAGCTCCATCAATTTCATGTTGTGACTCAGATGTCACACTCTCATTAAAACACATTTGCATTATTGAAAGAGATAACTGCCACAAGAAAAAGCATTGTCAGAACTACTGTCAGAGAATATAGTTTTGAATTTAAATTGTGTAGTGTCCAGCACAATTCCATAGTTTAGTGTTCAATCATAGGAAAGAAAGGAAAACCTGAATTTCAGATGTTCTCCTGTGATACCATTCTTGTCAGATGTACAAAAGGAAACTCTCTTGCTGGACAGGCTTTAGATGATACTAAGATAGTTATCAAATGCCCTTGCCCCAAAAGGGTGAAAGTAAGTTTTAACAGATTTTGGTCAATCATACTGCTTCAAGCCCTATTTCCTCTCTTGCTTAGGAAGGAAAAAACCAAAATT
This sequence comes from Lathamus discolor, assembly GCF_037157495.1. Classification (NCBI taxonomy): domain Eukaryota; kingdom Metazoa; phylum Chordata; class Aves; order Psittaciformes; family Psittacidae; genus Lathamus; species Lathamus discolor. Next base: position 125,854,466 of record NC_088884.1, on the reverse strand, counting down.
AAAATCCAGGGACAGAAGAAAAAGAAAAGCAGTTTGTGCTGCTGCTTTCTGCTATGAAATTACAGATTATGAATTTTAAGTTTTGTTAAATTAAACACAATTAAGTTGTGGAGTAATTTTACCTCTTTTCTTGCAAAAGTTATAGATTGTCATACAGTATAACAAAACCATCTTGCATAACATTTCCATGTTTCTGCTATTTAGAATTTAGTCATTCTGGAAACAAGATCCAGCGGCTTTATTTGTTTTCCCAGCATTCCTGTTTCACAACAGATCTCTGCTTGTTCCCTTAAAAATCACCAACATTATTCTAAAAGAACAATAAGGAATGTCAGGGATTGGGAAAGAAACTCAACAGAAAACTCTCAGCTTTTGTAATTCCTCTGCCTGCAGCAAGTTTTGATCCATATAAGTACAGAATTGAAACAATTAAAAAAAAAAAACCCAAACAAAAAATCAAACAAAAAATAAGAAAATAAAAAACACAGAACAACAAAAACCTACAAGCCCAAAACCAACAAAACCATGACAACAATAGAAAGCAAAACTTGTTAGGTCACATAAAATATTTTGATTTATGACTACCTTAAATTGTTATTTCCCTATTAAAAAACCTGTCCTCTCATTAGGGGAAAAAAAATACCAAACCAACAAAGAAAGAAAGAAGCAAAAGAAGTCTCTGTACTCTTAGCATTAGGTAATACTTCAAGCCTGAGGAAAACAAACTGTTACTTGAGATTTCCATTGCAAACAAGTTTATTCAACATCTGTTATTTTCACTGTAATATTTCACTGAAACCCAGAAACTATCGCCTGTTATAAGGCAGACTCTTCTACAAGTACAGCAGTGTTTTTCTCACCTCAGAATTTGCGTCTATTGCTTCTCCCCACAGATTCAGAAGCCAAAAAGATACAGAACTTCATTTAAAAAACAACTCAACAAAAACCTCTACATCCAATCTGAAATTAATCACTAGTACTTATTATGAGAGCTTTATCTGATAGCATGGCCACTGAGAAAACTATCTGAAGGACATATTACCTAAGGTTTTGCTCCAACAAGAAAAAAAAAGTGATCCAAGGTCAAAACACAGGTGGCAGATCAACATAAGGGGCAAAATACATGGAGGAAGTGAACAAAGTCTATTTCTGAAGAAAAATTTTTAGCTATGAAAACCAGAAGAAACATACAAAATAGTAGCTAAATTCAGCGGTCAACAGGAACACTCTCAAAAGTTTCAGTCATTACTTAAACAAATTGCACCAGAACTTCCCCACTAAATTATACTCCCATTCTTGGAAAGAAACACTAAACTTGAAATATGTGATTATTGCAATGCATGCTACAAGACCAATCCCTAAACCCAACACTAACTCAAGCACACACTTTCTCTGCTCCTTCAGATGCCTGTGGCAACAAAAGCAAAAACTGGTAAGCTCTATGAAAGCATTCCAAAACCCAATCATTTTTTATGCAAAGAACATAAAAATAAATGTGAAAACATTCAATAAATCAACATGAGATGATTTAAAGAGAGTGTTAAAAAAAAACAACTTTTATACACATCAACAAATACAGAATCATATTAAACAAAAGAGTAAATGCTTCTTATTTCAATTTCTTACCTTTCTTAAGCACTTCCAGGGTGTAGTTCAAAGCTCTCCTGAGCATTTCACTCTGTGATTTCTTCCCCAAACCTAGGTGTCCCACTAGTTTTCAAACTCTCAATATTTTAAGTGATTCATAAACGATTCAAAACTTCCTCTACCAAAACTCTAAACTTCAAACATATACATCATAAAAAAAAAAAACCCCAAAAACAAAACCTCACAAAAAAACCCCAAACCCACAAAACCCCAAAACAACAAAAACCCCATCAACCCCAGCATATAACATCTAATGCTAAATACACAAAGCAGCTGTTTCAACAGGACGCTCAAAGCTTAAGGAGACTATTAACACCCTAGCAGGTGCAACAAATTTGTCCCTTGACCTCTCAAGATCTTACTCCAACAAAGCATAAGGAAGCCCTCCTTATTTACGTAAGCACATGAATCTAATCAGGTTCAAATACAATTACTTGAAAAGCGCAAAACAGTTTCAGTAAAGAAAAAGAAAAAAGACACTTTAAGCAGTGGACAATTGAAAAATGCAGTACAAATTCTCAAATACTTTATGGTGGCTGTACCAGTGATGAGGATTACCTGACCCCTGGCAGCTGAAATCCATGTGAGGCAATCAGAATTTATGAGCAGAGCTGGTCAGCAGGGAGGATACAAGGCTGGTGCTAATAATGCAGAGATCAATGGATCACTCTTTAAAGACCTAGGGAATTGATTTACAACATCACCAATCTGCAGATAAAGGTCCTGAAAGTTCATTTATTTAATTTTAACAAAGAGCCAGAAACAGCCCATACTGACTTTTGGTAAGTATTTTAGGATACTTCAATAAAAATTGAGTTTGTTCCTAGTTGCACTAACTCCCTTTCATTCCTATCTTTCTATTAACACCAAAAGAAATAAAGATCTTGAATCAAAAAATCTATAAAACAGGATAGAAAGCAAATATACCTTACCTCTATGAATTAGATAGCTAAATTGCATCAGGTGCTCTCTGCAAGTGTTTCAGATTAACAGAAAAGAAAGCAAATGCATTACCTATTTTGAATCCACTTTGCATAATGGTGTTTGAACACCAGAAGACTAAATGTAGCACTGATCACGGCCTAAATAACAGTGTTCCAAGTTTTTTATGCAGCTCAGTGGTTGGTGTTATAAGGCTTTATTTCTCTAGTGGCCATGTCACAGTTTTACCTTGTAAATTGTGGGCTGTCACTAAAAATATCATTATCAGAAAAAGGACTTTCTGTGGTATGATAAGTTATGATATTTACACCTTTCCTGTATGAACATATCCATCAAATCGCAAGTACAACAAAACACAAACGTATATGACGATATTGATGAATTACAGCCTCTTAGAAAATCCACACATTCTTTCCTGCCCCCTGCTCCAGTGCCTAATACACTATTTAAGAGGGGGGGAAAAGACAATATGGAAATCAGGCTATCCAAGAATCTGGAAATAAATAATAAAAGAAAAGAAAAAAAACACCCAAAAAACCAGAAGAACAGGTTTTGAAAAGGAGAGTGAGCCAAAATAAATTTTGGAAAAATTAAGAATTAATTTTAATCTGGAGATGCATTTTAACCAAGGTTGATGATTTTAAACAAGTCCGCTGCACAGGCTCAGCAAGCCTTACTAGTTTATTAGCTAATTCAAGAACCAAGTAATGAATAGAGTCAAGGTCTACCTCTTAAAGTGTGGTATGATAGTGAAGAGCATACAGTCGTACTCATGGACAGGTGAAAAGTGATAGCATATGAAACAAAACATAGACAAAAAAAACCCAAACCTTATTGTTAAAACAGGATAAAAAGCAGTTGATACAAATTGCATACCTGAAGAGAATCTTACCTGACATATAATGCCATTCATTGCTTCATGTAGAAAAAGCAGGATCCAACAGCAGCAGTACTCTTTCCGCCTGGAAGAGTTCCCCAAATAAATTTGCTTTTGAATGGCCAAACTTTTCCAAACATTTTGCTGAGCAAACACCAAATTTGAATGGAAATTACTGGGGAATTGGTTTGGTTCAAAGCATCTCCCAGGAAAGGATACATTTGTACAAACTAAATAGCATGACAGAGGGAATTCAGTTCTTGTGAGATGCTGTAATAGTTATTTTCCAATATGGGTGGAAACATAGAAACATTATGTCTATTAGTTTATAAACAATACATTTGCCCTCTACAGGACAGGAAATGAAAAGAGCATGTAATGGATATTTTTGTATTACTGTGATCAGGATATTTGTCTTAATAAAACAGGCATGCAACTGAGATATTTTAACTTTGGTACTTATTTAAAGACTGTCCTCACCTTTGTGTGCAAAAGCTATTTCCATAGCAAAATAAAATGGCCTACAGATAAAAAACAAGATCTATGTACCCTGAGAGTAATAAAACATGTATCATGGTGTGATGAATGATGTTTTTTTCTTCTGCACATGCTGACCTATTCATATAAGTGCCTGTAAATCCCGTGTGATAGGTGAAAATTTGCCAACCACACAGCTTACATATTACAAGTCAATAGATAAAAAATAACTAAACAGACTGCTATTTGCTATCTCTTTTTTATGCAAGCCAAATTGCAGGATATTTTAAGAACAGGAGGTTTATTTTGATCTACTTAGAAATTAATACACAGATGCAGAAACTCATGCTTCTAGAGCAGTGCATAAGGAACACAACTATAATATACTTTTTTGCATATGATTTTGAGAAAGCAAGATGCAAACTGCAGTGAAACGAATCTATCTTTAGCCTGATGCAGAGCTGCTTGGATTTGAAATATTTGTAGCACCTTGCCTGATATAAAGAGGAAAAACGATCTACCTGAGTGGTGGGGTTTTTGATGCTTTAGGGATATAAAGCTATTCAGATTGCTTAAAAAGCTCATCTCCTTTTTTTCTAATATAGATATATTAATTAGAAATGACAGTATGCCTCTCCTTAAAAGCAAGCACATGTTAACGACCTGTTCCCTGTTTCCTACTTTCTTGGGGAATGGAGACTAATACAAGAGCAGTTTCTACAGTAGTAACAGCACAAGCCTCTGAAACATTTTAAGTGTAGATGATAATCAAGGACAGGAAAAGCTGCTGCTGGTAAAAGAAAAACTTGAATCCAATAATGTTACCATAATATTTACTTTGACCTTTGGTAATATGAAACGTGTAACAACCAAATCTGCAAGGATCTGACAATGAAATTGAGAAGGCTGGTGTTCTTTCCTGATGATGTCTTTTTCTCCTCGTGGAAACTATCTCAGAACCACAGTATGACCTATGAAAGTCCTGCTTTTACTTGCATTGTGGGCAGTATACAGATGCCTGCTCTTATTTGGTGTCAGTCTAATACATAAGCATTTAAAGAGTTTATTGACTTTAACAGCCAATAGTGTCTTTAACATAAAATCAACTCAACTCAAACCAACTCATCAACTCTCCTGTTATTTTGGGGTGAATTTTATTCATGGGAGAAGGAATGATGTATGTTTCTCAATACATGTCAGAAACTTCATCTTCTCTTTCACTTTCTTGGTCTCCTTCTGACTATACATTCACATAAACCTAATCAGATTTCAAACCCAGGGGAATGTTTCTGACAAAACTTCAGCCGTTGAGGGAGTTCTTTATTCGTCTCATTTTATGATCTTAAAGTAATAAAAAGACATCCTGAAATGAAAAGCAGACCCAGAAAAAAACAGAGCAGATCAGTTTCATTCCTGATTTTCATGCACACTCTTGTGGGGGCAGGAGAGGAGCCTTGGAGAACTGGTTACATAACACAAGAGAATTTGAGAGCATGAAGAAAAAAGAGAAATTGCAAGAGAAACATAGAACAATTAGTCTCAACCTTCACAAAACCAGTAATTTTCACTGACTAATTATGAAATTTATGAAGTAAAAACCCAACCAGCTAACTAAGAAGAATTACCTTTTCGTGAGAAGGAAGATGTGACTGCTTTTATTGGAAATTTTCCCAGAAATTCTAAAAAAAAAACCCCAAAACCAAAAACCAAAACCTAAAATTCCCCCCAAAACACATGCATCCTAGCATATGCTATGCAAAAAATAACCTCAGAAAACATTGTCTCCTTTTCATAGCATTCTTAAGATTCCTCAGTGGGCAATATGTTCACTAAAACTGCAGTGAAATACTCCACAGCATCACTTGTCAGACATGCTGGCTATGTAAAAGAATAGCAAAATGACCTAATTTCAAAGACAGAACAAAACACATCTGAATAATTCCAGTAATTTGGGAAGGTCTGGATTTTCTCCTACTTGACTTGCACACCATATTACCCAATATCCTGGGTATCTGAAGAGTACTGCTAAGTCTATACTAGAAAAACATCCACAGACCTTTGTTTAACAGCTGCAGTAGACTTTTACAGGAGAAAACAGCTGAAGGACACCAAAGGAAACCATAGTTCCACTCTGATTTTCAAAGAATGGAATGTAAGAGTCAACCATAGTTGGTCTATTTGTACTTGGGAAATGCAAAACCTGAGGAAAAATAAATCCATAATCAGGGCAATAAAGGTGTTTTAGAGGATTCAAAATTAAGTGCACATGTTTAGTCTGATAAGATAACAGCTAGGAGTAATACCTTAGCAGAAAATATTCAGGAATAGTATGTATTTGACCTAAAAAAAAAAAAATAAAAAATCATAACAAAAATGTTAGTAGATTAATCACAGTAAGACCTAAGTTTCTTACTCTTTATTGCCTATAGGTTTCTTTTCCCTCTTCAGTTTCTGATATCTCATGGGCTTGCACATCTCTTCTTTTAGAATTGATAGAAGTGATATCTACTTTTAGGACAATTGTTTATTCATTTTTTTTCCAGTGTAACATTGTCCATTTCTCCTATGATATATGATGTATTCCTTCACAGTAGTGATGTATTTTGTCCAAGATACAAACACTCTGTCTGCATTTGAAAAATAAGTCAGTGATGTCAATCACAGCAACTCTTTCATCTTTAAATACTTGCAAATTTGCTTGGCTTAGATTCTATGCATTCATTTTCTGAATGTTGGTTTTGAACTTCTAGTATTGCTATATTATTATGTAGTCTCTTTATCATGTTGAAAGTGTCATAGTCTTTTTTAGTCATCCTTACATTTCCACCCATGCTAGATGACTTTCTTTGCTGAAATTCGGCTGTGTGATTTGAAAGTAACCTTAGATCAGTTCAAAGATTTCTGAAGTCAACAGGGAGGTTCCTGTTCATTCTAGTGAGTTTTGTTTCAGACTGTTCATTGGCCCAAATACTCTTCATTCATCACACCAACAAATGCGAAAAGATGCAGGAGTATTTTTAGATAGAAACAGTTTAAGTTGAAAAACCTGCTGCATTCAGTTACGGCGCTTACTGATCCCTGTAAACAGGAATGAGCTTCAGATTTAACCTTAAATCATCAGATGTTTCCTGCAAAAATAAGGAAGGACATACTTTGTTAAATTAGTCTCAGAACAGCCAGGTATATTTTCTTCTTACTTTACTGGATATACACAGTCAGGATCTACAACTTCCTCAGTGAACCTTGGATTTACTTAAAAGACAACTTCTTTTTCAATGTTTATGTTCTAGACTATGTAACACTGGGGAGAATCCAAGTACATGAAAGATGTGAAGAATATGCTCCATTAACACCTTACTGACATTGTTTTATTAGCTGGACTTCATTACATTCATGTATTTGGAGACATCTGTAAAAATATTTCAAGATATAAGTGCTTTGTTACCTAGTGCTTTTTAATAACACCTCTTTACCTACAGATCTGGCAGCAACTTGACTGATGTATTCACTTGCAGGTTGTCCAGTCCTTGGATGGCCTGTTTTGTTGCGCTGAAATACTACAACAATTTGTGAGAGTGATGTATTTTTGCAGTTTTAAGAAAATCTGTGTTCACATTCATTCTCAAAAAGGGAGACAAGATTGCCACCATAAAATGATAAACTCAAGAACAGCAAGAAGTTAGGAAATTAAATGGTTAAAAGTTTTAGAATAAAAATCTTAGGTATGCTGAGAACAAGGATAATTTTAAAGTAAGCATTTAGTAATGTAAACTCTCCTTCTACAAACCTTCCTTCTCCACTGTTCCAGAAGGAGAATTTTTTTATGTTATTTTACCTTTAAAGACAAGCATTAAGAGCAAAATTTTTAAGACACATGCTTAAAGAACAACAGGAACAGAAACTGTCCTTATGTTTGCATCAGTCTACTGTCATTGGATAATCATGGATTTTAACTACTTTCAGGTACATAGAGATAGGTGAGAAATTGCATTCATGCAATGTTATTTTAAAGGAATTACTCATTTTCCCAAGCTGCTCACGTATGGATGTGCAGCAGTAGCGCTGATGCGCTTTGAGCTGTTTTCTTTTAGAAGATTAAAGACAAGAGGAAAAACGGACACAAATTACCAGCTGTGCATTTGCAAAGTTTAAAAGAGTAGCTCTGTGAGACATTGGAAAAGAGATCGGTGGGGATGACACCAGAGTCTGAACACCTTTAACACAAAAACTAGGTGCTGTTACTATGGCAACCAGCTTTGATTACAGGTGGAGGTAGTTGACATTTTTCCTCTCTCTCTAATCTCCCCATAGGCTACGTAAGAACTTAGGAAAATACATCTTTTATGGAGGTACAGATTTTTGTTTCAAAAAATACGGAGCAATTTTATCCATTGAACAGCACCGTTATTCCTGACTGGAAATGCAGAAAGTACAAAACATCCACCTGCGAGGCTGGTAGGATGCCACACAATTCAGAGGACTCGCATTCATTTGTATTGACTGTGAATTTCAGCCAATCTCTGGTGTTATTGTAAATCAGAGGATATACACTGAATACCTAAGCTTACATTAATTTCTTCTGCCATGTCTTTTAAAAGCATACTTTCAATATGGAATAGGCCATAACTCCGGTTTTTATTTCTCCCTGTACTTCATGGAAGGGACTCAATACCACTGAGATAGTTGATAAACACTTTCCTGCAACATAGACACATGCACAGGCACCAATCTATCTATTTTTTTCTTGGACAGAGTTAAATGCCCTGTGACTTATATTTGCATTATCATTGTGAAAATGGGCTTGTTGGCTTCTTAGCTAGAACAGTAAGAATTATTTGCTTTATTACGGAAGTTACTAGAATGTTATTTATGAACTTCTCTTACTTAAATGTATTCCCATTTCAGAGATCAAGCTTGGCAAATGTCATAAATTTTCACAGAAAACAGAGGACCCTGCAACATAGTTATATTTTTGAACATACTCAGCTTTTGGCATTGGGTAAAGATGATTTTAAGTGTAAATGCTGGTTTAACACTTACACGAGGGCTAATGAACTTCAGATTCCCTATATGTAACATGTATACATTTCCTCAAAGTAGTTTCATTGGTCAGTTCAAAATGTCTTCTTCATGATGCAGGCTGAAGGTGGGAAAAACAATGGCTCAAGTTTTCATTTGTAAACTAACATTTCATTTAAGAACTATAATTTTCAGGAAGTCACATGTAACAAAAATAACAGTTTTCCAAGGAAAAAACATCTTAACCTTTGGCGGTAGTCACTGCAAAATGGAATTTAAGATAATCTCTGTGAACACTATTTTTTGTTTTGGTTTCAAGTACAGGAGTAGGTTTTTCTTTAACATTTCTATTAACATTTAAGTATTTTAGATGCATCAGAATTCTAAATTTAAGACCCAATTCCTTTGTTCTTTAGTTGATCCAGAATGCTAGACAGCTTAATATAAAGCTGTAATCTGTAGGATTTCCCCCATTGTTTTTCATTTGGCAATTCTTCTTTTATAAGACTCATAAAGGCAACAGTCTGTAAAATTTGTTTCAGGTTTTCTTGCTCAGTTGTACTAATCTTGGTATCTTTTTCTTTCTCAAGAGGCTGGTGTCTTTTTTTTTTTTTTTTTCTTTTCAATTAGAATTCTCTGAATGATTCTTCATGATGTGGAAAGTCTTCATCTCTTCAAGGAATCTGATTTAGTTAACCTAAAGTGACCTCAATTTTGAACACAATAGAAATAATTTGTTTTCTTTACCTCTACCTTTTAACACAGTCATGCTTAGATGATCTTTTCTGGTAACCTCAGTAAGAACTTAAAAAAAAAAGATTTAGGTAAAACATTATAGGAACAGAAAAGCTAATTGAAATTTCAATAAAAAATTAATTGCCACATCCCACTACAATAAAGAGGTCAAATCATCCTCTCATGCTCATAGTGCACATTGTCAGAAATACACTGATGCAGAAAAAAGACCAGTAACGGTACCATTGATCTTGCATTCATTTGCAAACATTTATTAACCCTGTTCTCATCACAGCACTGTGGGCATACCCAGAGGGATAGGAAATGTCCAGATGTATGCTATCACATTTACACTATTTTGCACACATTTATATAGTCATATAAGATGTAATTCCAGGATGCTTCTAATTATGAATTTCTATCAGTTAAGTAAAAAATGCTCTGGAAAATTCCCTGGAAGTTTTTCCTGTATTTCCACAGCTTTTAGACACAGCATGATGGCTCCTTTCTTCCTGGCTGTTGTTTCTCCCACTCAAATACGTTTGTTCACTGCAGAAGATCATTTTAGGAATATGTCCATACTGCTTTTTTTTTTCCTAACCCAAACTAATCCCAAACTTATCATAGCTTCATAACCTTGACACACACAGATTTTTCCCATGTTTTGTCCCCACCAACCTGGCCCTGTTGATTGATGCTTTCAGGAATTCTGGTGGACGTATTTTTTTCTCATATAGCAGCTATAGTAGTGATGGAAATCCAGTGTGATCAATCTGTAATACCAATGGTCTACGTCTACTACAAAATGAATGTAAAACATCTGTGTCACATTTTCCATGTCTGGAACAGTTACCTTTTTATTTTGTGCTAATAATGAAGTCCTATCTTGCTTGCTTACTTAATCTGCTTACAATACACAAACTGTGCAATCAAGAATACAACCCAAGAATACAACTTCTCCTGGATATTTTACTTAGTTACATCAAATTTGCTGATGGCAGATGAAGCTTCCATGAAAGATTTAAGGTCTTTTCTATCAAATTTTGATATCTGGATAGAACTACAAGAAGCACCAGGAAAATCATGACATGATTCTATGATTCTAATATGTATTCTAATATTCTAATATGTAGCAGATTCAGCTGATAAAAAATTACATGAAAATCATTGTGCAGCAGGAAAATCGTGACATAGTTGTCACCACAGGAAACTGTTGGGACAATTCGTTTGATTGGACTGCTGCAGCAGATGGCTACAGGCTCTTCAGAAGACATAAGCAAGGAAAGATGAGAAAATTAATATGAGCCGGCAGTGTGCGCTCGCAGCCCAGAAAGCCAACCGTATCCTGGGCTGCATCAAAAGAAGCGTGACCAGCAGGTCGAAGGAGGTGATCCTGCCCCTCTATTCTGCTCTTGTGAGACCTCACCTGGAGTATTGTGTGCAGTTCTGGTGTCCTCAACTTAAAAAGGACATGGAACTGCTGGAACAAGTCCAGAGGAGGGCCACGAGGATGATCAGGGGACTGGAGCACCTCCTGTATGAAGACAGGCTGAGGAAGTTGGGGCTGTTCAGCCTGGAGAAGAGAAGGCTGCGTGGGGACCTAATAGCAGCCTTCCAGTACCTGAAGGGGGCCTATAGGGATGCTGGGGAGGGACTCTTCGTCAGGGACTGTAGTGACAGGACAAGGGGTAACGGGTTAAAACTTAAACAGGGGAAGTTTAGATTGGATATAAGGAGGAAATTCTTTCCTGTTAGGGTGGTGAGACACTGGAATGGGTTGCCCAGGGAGGTTGTGAGTGCTCCATCCCTGGTGGTGTTCAAGGCCAGGTTGGATGAAGCCTTGTGTTGGATGGTTTAGTGAGAGGTGTCCCTGTCCATGGCAGGGGGGTTGGAACTAGATGATCTTGAGGTCCTTTCCAACCCTAACTATTCTATGAAAGAGGTGGTGGGGTTGCACTGTATGTCAGGGAGTGCATTGACTGCCTTGAACTCAGTGTTGTGAGTGAGAAGGTTGAACATTTGTGAGTGAAGATAAGAGGAAGGCCAACAAAGCAGATGTCCTGGTACAAGTCTGTTCTTGACCACCCAACCAGGATAAAGCGACAGAAGAAGTGTTCTCCAGACAACTGGGAGAAGTTTCATGATTGCTTGCCCTTGTTCTCCTGGGGGACTTCAACCTACCATGTGTCTGCTGGGAGTACAACGCAGCAGGGAAAAAACAATCCAGAAGTTCTTGGAGGGTGTGGAAAATAACTTCCTAACCCAGCTGTTGAGTGAGCCAGCTAGGGGAGACACCTGGATAGATATCCAGCATCTTCCTATACTTTTAGTGACAGAAATTTTGCCTCAGTACCTTTAGAAACTGGGCTGTGTCTAAACTGTTGAGTAAATAGAGGATGGTGTAGAAATATATTCTTGAAAATTGTTGTACATCTTTTTGCATGCACAGGTTTGTTAAGCCCAACTGAATATTTTCTAACTCTATTATTTTAAGAGTCAGTATTCATGTGCTATATGGAAAAATCACAAATAATCAATAAAGCAAATAGAAAAGGGGTCAGAACAGGACTCACCTAATTAGTAAAGAAGAGCTAGATGAGAGAAAAGATTTCCTTTATTCTTTTTGAGGCAAGTCTTATGTGTTTTAAAAAGTCATAGGTTCAGCTAAATAGCATTGAAATGTGAGATAAATGGTATCAAAATCAGTACATTTCATTCCCAGCTTGACATTCAAGACTGAATCAACAGCTAATTACACCAATGTCTGACCGGGAGGGCAATACTGCATTTTGTGGGTGAGAAGTTTTCCAGGGCTAAATAGCAAAGGTAGGAGGCTAACTACTGGGATTAACAGGTTTTTATCTCAGTAACAAAGGAATAGGGAACAACAAGGTGATTTTGGTTTAACCACTGGAAACATTCTGTGTTTCCTGATCTTTTTCCTTCCCTTGCCTTTACTCACTTCAAAAAAACTTGAAGACAGGCCTTTTCATCTCAGTCTGTATTGAAAAACAGCATGGAGTGCTGAAAAGGTAATGGCTTTTGCTGTGTTCCTTCATGTTTAGGGAAATATCTATTTAGAACTTTTTCTTTTTGAGAAAAAAATATAAATCAAAATCGGCATTGGTTTCTTTTCCCAATTTGAATAAAGTGCAAATTTGAATAACCTTCAGCTATTTTAAGTGTTATTTTAAGCCCTCTTATCTTCCATGGTTAATAAACCCATTTCAAGGAAAGAGATGTAAAATTAAACTTAGACTGTAATTACACTGCCCCAGGAGGAAAATCTGCCTGCTGCATGTAGAGTGTGTTAATATCATTACCAGCCTAGAAGAAAGGATTTAATAGATTTCTAGATAGTGGCTGTATGAATGCTAGGACATTGCTGATTACAGCAGGAGCAGCGGTAAAGCAAGGCAGAAAATCATACTTAAAATTTCAGATTCAGAGAATCAGAGAAGCAATGAATAAACCATGTTGGGAAAGATAAAAAAGGTGAGGAAACTAGAATGGGTATATTGGGCAACTTTCTTTAATTGTATTGTTTAAGAACTTAAATCTGGTCATGATCACAGCATGACATGTATCAAAAATGGCTTTAACAAAGTCTGTGTTATACTACACAATTTTGAATTTGTCTAAGGCAAAACTATGTCCTAAGCATTGTATCTTCTAGGGCTACAAAAAGAAAAACAAAACAAAACAAAACAACAAAATCTGTGTTTTGATTTATCATGTAGTTAGTAATGGTCAGTTACTATTCAGTTGCAAGCATTATTGTGAGGAATATTATTTATCACTCAAGATATAGTGAGCTGATTCACTTTTTCCTTTGTCTGTTTACATTTAGAAAGCCAAGGAAGATTTGAACAATTGTTTTATATAGACTTATTACACATTCTTCAGGAATGCCACGACACTTACCCTCAAAGAATGTGTGTATAAAGTGGCTTTATAGGGAAGGAGACAAAGGGAGAATATGAGATAGATTTCCAATCCCCTTCTATTAAAAACCTAAGCATTTCTTTTGCAAGTATCTCTGCCAGTTCAATGGAAGAGTAGCATAATACACCATCAAGTGCAATCAATGGTATTTGCTGACATGAACATTTTAATTATGCATTACAGAAATGTAGTCACATTTGGAGGATCTTTATACTTGTATCCTCAATTTATAATTATTTCAACATTTCCATATGTCATAGCTTGATCAATTGAAGGGCACAGGAAGCCCTTATGTACACATTACAATGACACAGTATCTGCAATAAAAATGCATCACACAGCAATCTTCCTCACTGTACTTGCAACACCATTTAGTCTGTGATATTAGAAGTAATGCTATGTACCTAGTGATAATGGTAGGCCTTGCCACCATTCCCTTGCAAGGATTAACCAAACACAATGACCAAGAAATAAAACGATAAGCTGTCTGGAAGTGTCAATGGACTTCAAAAAAGCTCTGCCTGCACTGAAATAATTTTCTCATTACCACAGAACTTCTGCTTTCCACAAAGGGACACTGAAATCAGCAATGTTTTCCACAGCCACACAGACAATGTGTCTTTCCATCTCAACGCTGTTCAACTCCCAGTTGCCAAACTGGCATCCTGTGTAGCACAAATGAACTTTGACTATGTAATTCGCAGATCCTTCTGTAGCAAAGAGGAAAATTGTCATTGCTCAGCAGTACAAGCTGTATGTTTAACATTAAAAGAGATTCAGGAGACGTAATCTGCCACTCAAATCAGATTTCACTAGAGCTGTGCAGGGCTCTGGAGCATAAACATGAGTTTGCCAGTTTGAATTTGAGCTAGCAGCAGCACAGCAGCGACAGAAAGCAGACTGACAGCAAAAGGTCAGGTGTGATGAGTAGCGCTAGAAGGTGTCAGTTCAGCAGTGGTATTTAGCGATATCATCTGTAAATGGGACAAGATGAGGTGGCCTGAAGACAATCTGTAGGAGAAAGAGGAAGGAGAAGGAATCTCAGAGCTCTAATGTAAACAGAAAGTAGATAGAAGCTGAAAAGAAGTGCTGCTTTCATAAGAATAGAAAGGAAGCTAGCAGAGTATACAACACTGGTCTAGATAAAAGAGGAGGAACTGACTACAGTATTTCAGAGAAAGATTCTGAGGCCTGAGAAATATACCCAACATTGTAGTGCTATCTTCATGTATACTGACACAATTTCTTAGGGGAAAAAAGATTAAGAATGTTTAAAAGAAAATTGAAAAATCATAATGGAATATATATTTTACAATTGTTCAAATAAATTACTATTTTTGCAACAATAAAAAAACAAACTATTTGTCTTTTCATGGCCCTTGACATGGGCCAGCATATTGTACAGCAGATCCCTGATAATATATGACATTTTACTAGCAACCCTTAGCATGTGTAACCACATAACTCATTAACAGAATTAATGTAAATTTCATTGTCTCACACTGGAACTAGGGTTCTGCATTGTCTTTCCAGGTGAGTGCTGCAAGAGAAATTGCATTTCCTCAGGCTTTCTTTTACCAGTCAGTGGAACTTGAACTCTTTTTTGTCCAAATTGAGATTTTCCACAAAAGAAGTCATATCCCAGACGCTATATGTGAGCCCTTTAATTAGGGTATTTTCCCAGAAGGTAGAGGATGTGGATTGAGACCCATCTCTGAAAAAGGAGGCTTTAAATTTGTCTCCCCTGCATTCTAGAAAAATGTGCTATCTACCGAATTATTGTGGAAGACTAAGACCACTTTTGGGAAGGGAGACGCTAACGAAAGACTTTTGAAAGAAATCACCCAATAGAGAAACACAACTTGTGAATTCTTAGTGAAGATTTTGTGTAGTCTTTAATAAGGTGCACAGCCTCAGGGAAGAGAAGAACCAATGATATACCCACATAGTCTGAGCTTTTCATCTCCCTCTGAATGAGGCAGAAGTTTAAATGATGCAACCCTGTACACTAATGTACAAAGCCCTTTTCAGTCCACCATTAAGACATCTAGGGTTTTGGTGTTTGTTTTTTTTTTTTTTTTTGTTGCTGCATTTTAAATTGCAATGTAACAGCAACAAAAGAATCTAATTAAACAAAACACAAAGTGAGTTCTGTTTTATTTTTTAAACTGGTTCTTCAGAGTGTAAACAATTCCTGTGATTTCAAATAATCTATGAGATCTAGGAGGTCTTTCTTCCTAACTTTTACCTAAACATGCTGGACCAGAACTCATTAACAAAGAAAGGGGCAGCAAAATATTTCTTATTTCAAGCATACACAAAAGCATTTTGCTTATTTATTCCATTATAAATGCTGATGAAAGTTAACAGTTCCACGTGTTTTGGTAATCTTTTCTTAGAACTACTAACAAGGAAAAAAGTGTGAAAACATGCTGAAAGGAACATGAAACAGTCCACTAAGGATTGTGAGCCAGGGTCGTGGGTTGGGGTTTTTTCCCTCTGAAAAAATTATTGCTTTGCCCTTGTCATAGAGCTTCTACCTTCTGTCTTTTCAGTTCGCTGATATCTTGATACAGAAAACCTATAGCAGGAGCTAAAAATAAAATGTATCGTTATTTATTTGAATCAGGTGAACTTCTGCCATATAACCAATACAGGGGAAAAAACATGTATATTGCATTTAGAGGACATTTGATGGAAAGCAATGCCAAACTTTAAATCTCTTCTATTTGCCAGTAACAAAAATAGTATGTCATGTACTTAACCCAAAGATTAATTTCTTTAACAGTCATAGAGAAATATCATGCCTATTATTTTTAGCTAAAGATAAGTTAACAAATACCACATACTGAAAGGATAAAATAAAATACAGCACTGTATATAAATATTGAGTAATTACTAAGTTTTAACAGGCTTTGTTAAGCCTTGAAATGCTCATAAAACAGAAAAAGTGAGAGTAATATAAAGAAATAGAAAGAGTAATATAAGGCATAGTAATATAAGGCATAATATATGTCAGAAAGAGTAATATAAAGCATCAAATGTGCTGCGACAACTATAGAAGAGCATTCACATGCAGTTGTAGCAGAGTTTTAGGATAGAGTTCAAATATAAGCCAAGCTCTACCCCAAACCCATATAATCCTGGCAGAAAAAAAGCAACATTATATAAAAAAGATGAGCTGGAATATAAGCCATCACATAAACAGAATAATGATCCAGGCTCAGATAGAAGCAATCTAAGTTCAAATTTCATTAAGACCCAAAGTAAGGCGATAGAAAAAACACATCACAGGAAATTTAATGGTACTGTTTGCTTAGCAATGTGCTAGTCATCCTTATGAAAGGATTCAGAGCGCACCTCTTGGGAAATGTCCATATTGCCACAGATATAACATAAATTTGGAGATATTAAAGTTCACCCCACCTTCCAAACCTGATCTTGAGAGATTTATTAGATTTTATTCCGGAGAAGATGACCTTAAGAGACACTTTAATTAAAAATACACCTGCAGGAAAGCACATCTGCAGAAAGAAGGGCACAATCTAAGAATTTGGGTGTACAGCTGCAAATAATATTTTTTTTCCTGTCATAACGACACAAAAAGAATGAAGGCTGCTTCTGGTTTGACATTGACTGACATGTTTGTGGTTATGTATAGAGAGTAAATATCCTACTTATTCTCCTTTTCTGCTCTTCTTCCATCCTCCAACATCTCCAGCTGAACTTCTTGCCTGTAACTGTAGGTTGCCTGCAAATTCTTTGTACAGTGTAATTCCTTGGGGGTGGGGTGGGTGGGAACAAACAGAAATTAAAAAAATGAAGTGAGGGAAAAAGGAATGGCATTAAACTGGCACCTAACAAATCACCTTCAAACTCCCCAGCTCAGCCTGCAAGTAAAACAAAGGTCTATCGCTGTTTCTTCTCCGGCTGTCTCCTTGCTTGCGCTTCATCCCTCTGGTTTTATCCCTTTCACATCCTGCCTCAGTCTGGGTCTTCTCCCCAGGTCTTAGGGTAGCACAAGCTCCAGCTCTCCAAACTAAACAGGCTCCTAGCCTTTCTTCCTGAAAAAATTGCTCCAAATAGCTGTTCTCCTGGTGAGTAATACATTTTCTCTGTAACCTGCCACTGATTTTCACCTACACACACAGAAAGTTGCTGATATCTCCTGCATCTTTTGAAGAAATTTTGTCTTTTAGTCCAGAAGCTTCACAGAGTAAATGCTTCTATTCATACTGTATTTATTACTAATCTCCTTATACTTAAAGTATGAATTATCTGGAAGGTTTTCATTGTCTACAGGTAGGAGTATTTGCCAGTAAAACAAAAATACATTTTTGAAATGGTTAGTTAGCAGACAAATTTTAAATTTCTAGACTTAGAGCTTGTGTTTGCTTTTCTTTATGCAGTAGCCACTAAACAGCACTGAACAGCACTGACTGTAAAGAGCA
This sequence comes from Lathamus discolor, assembly GCF_037157495.1. NCBI lineage: Eukaryota > Metazoa > Chordata > Aves > Psittaciformes > Psittacidae > Lathamus > Lathamus discolor. The sequence goes on along the minus strand of NC_088884.1, from coordinate 125,836,373 downwards.
CTGTGCCTTAGACTGTCCAGAGAAATTCCTTCACTCATTTTTTAGATCTTTCTCAAGTGGAAGAAAATAGTTCAACTGGCACTAACATTTCAGGTAAAACAACAAGTACATGAAAGCACCATGTGTGTGTTTACATATATGTATATGTACATACATACACATAGGCTTATATGCATATGAAGTATCCAGGTACACTAACTACAGAGGCAGTAATAGTTAAGTTTGGGTTGATGAAAATTCAGTCAGCTGGTTCTGCAGTTACAGAAAATGCTTATTCCATTTTAAAAACTATTTTCAATAATGTTTGGGAAAGAGTTAAGTGCTTCCATCTTAGGAAAAATTGGGTTGATGGCACTCATTTTCAAACAATTTTACTTTGATATCACCTTGATTTTAAAGAAAGATAAGAAGAAATTTCAGAATACAGATTTCTTTTCACAATTGTTTAATACAGTTATTATGAAATACACTCAAAGATGTTTAAAAATATTCTAATATACATTAAAACTGAGAAACTCAGAAAAGAAACATTGTAAATTGTCAGAACATTTCAAATTACTTAGAGAAAAAGTTTTAAAACTTCATCTTTATGGCATAATCCAAGAAAATGTCTTTCATGTCTTTTCCTTTTGCAAAAGAGCTTATCCTCCCTAACAAAGCTACCCATGTCATGCTATTCACTGGGGCATCACTTCCACAGGACAAAGGAAAAGAAAATGAAAAAAATTAATTTCTAAAATGCATCAAATTCCAAACCTCAGGATATGTAGGCTGATGCAGTACCCTGGGTGCCTTCGTGCTATCGCCTCAGTAGTGCTAAAGCCCCATTGTTTCTAACTCTGGAGCCTCTCTCCTCAGCTGCTGTAGCAATCTCTTCTCTGTGACTCTGGCACTGGGCTTCCCTTGTGCTCCCATGCTGCTCTTGCGCTTCTGGTCCCATGATCTTGAACTTGCAAGTCCTGGTGTTCTTGCTGTGGCAATTCTTGTGGGAAGCAAACACCACTAGTGGGATGCTGCCCTTCTTTTCTTTTCCTCCTGTTTTCTGGTTTTTGCTTATATGAGAGGAAGCTGAACACAGTACAAAATAAGGTAGCTAACCATTGAAATGCTTTGTAATATTATCCAATAACACACACATACAGGAAATTAGCGGATAAAAAGGAGGCCGTGTTTGCACCTGGTTAGCATACAACAGTCATTGCTAACAGCCTCATAAGCAGGAACAAGCTGTGGGGAGTTTGAGCAAGTCCCAGCGCAAAGCATCATGATCAGGAGAAAGCATGGCAAAAAAATCATCATCGCCTTCACCATTTTCACCTGCTGTACTGGAGGGTGCTCCCTGAGGCTGACCGCTAGGGAGAGTTTTACCTTTCCCTTTTCTCTGTCTTTCTCCTTTGTTTTTATCCTACCTCAGCAGTATCTTTCTCTGTTCTAACACATACCATTAGCTACAGAACCCACTATGAAATCTTCTCTCATGTGAACCTGCCTCAATATCTTTCATGTAACAATAATATTGACAAAAAGACAGTATAGTTTTTATTTGGTTGGGACATTTTATTTTGAGGATTTTTTTTATCAGCCTAATCTGAAATAAGACTGTAATAATGGAATATGTCATTGTTTTATCTCTGCACATAAGTTGAATATAAACTATTTTCAATGTGATGTGGCTTCCAAGCAGTAAGAAACTTCCTTTAGCTGCCCCCTGCCACCTGCTAGCTGCTGTGACAATAATTTTGATATGTTTTTGGTTTTCTTGTGATAACAAAAAAGCTGAGCCTACCCTAAGGCACAAACCTGCCTTTGAAGCAGTAATCCATGCTGGAGCCCATCCATATATGCATACAAACACGTACATATATACTCTTCAGTACACTACTGACTGCTGTTTTAAACAGAAATGATAATAACAAAATCAGTTCTCTTTTCCCTAACAGCATCTACTTTATATAACATTAAACAATATTTACTGATGAATTTACTTACCAGAAATTTCAATTTCGGGGTGAGGTGAGCAGGCCTTTATTTTCTTTGCTCTCTCAAGTTGCAGATGTTACTGTTGCAACATATGCTACATGTGCATCATGTAGCAAGCAAAAAAATCACCAGTTAACAGAAATTCTAACATTTCGCAACTGCTGAATTGATCTGATGCACTGATAATATGACGAGCTTCGGACTTCTTTTGGTGCCAGATATTTTTCTAAACCATCTAAGTTAAACCCATTGACATGAGAAAAATTAAGATGCCAGTCAAGATAGCAGGAAGCAGACATGCCTTACCACCATATTCAGCATAGACAAGCTGATTATCCTGCCATCTTTGTCTGATTTTCCTGCCACTTTATAATCTGCTACTGATAGCCTGATATGCTCCAACTTTCAGAAACATCTGTAGACCTTTACACCACTTGTTGGGTGTAAATAAAAGACTCATGGCTGCAACAGCTATTTACTCATTATTTATTCTTATTATATTAGAGAGATAGAGGAACTCATGTGGAAGTTAGGCTTATAGTCGCTTCCTCTTAAAACAGAAAAAGAAAGAAGCTTTACGCAATCTTGACAGGAAAGCCAGTTAGATAAAACCTTATGTTTTCTGTGGTTCAATTTCAATTAATTATTCCAGTTTGGCTAGATCATTATTAGAGATGTGTCCCTTCTTTAAGTACCAAACTTTCAAAAGAGGATTCAATTCTTATCATAAAATGTTCATGACCAATGGTGCCTCTTTATTCTCTTTACATTTTCCTGAATTTATTTCCTTACTTTGCTTTTACATTAATTTTACTGCTTTTGCACCTCACCCTCCATCACCTTAGATTTTAAAACCGTTTAAAGAATTTTATAATATCTTGTATAGATTTCTGAAGAAATACGGATATGAGTTTTGATGCCATCTACTTGTTAGAATAAGAAATACATTAAGTAATAAAGTATGAGTAGACAAAGGACAGAAAAAATATTAAAAAGGTTAATATAGAAAGTTTCTAGGAAAGCATGGAGGTCTGATAATGCCAGTTGCCTTTTCATAATAGGAAGTCATTATTTCTGTCATTACTATAACTTCTAATATTTGTGTCTGTTTCAAGTTGTTGTTTCTCAAGGACTTTGTTTACATATACATGTAAGCTGCAAAGAAATTGTATTCCTTTCTCAAAACATCATAACCTAGGAACAAACATCCACAAATTTGCTGATTCAACTGGTTGTAATTTCAGTCTCTTTTAGCGCTTGTTACCCAGTCCCCATTTCCAGTATTCCTCATTAAGCATTGATCAATGCAACGAATTGTGCAGCAATGCACTAAATTCTGCAGCAGGTCATGCAATAATTAATTTTGTATTTAAATTACAAAACAGAAAGAAATATTCCTGGTAGCTGAAAAAGCAACATTCATAAAGCATTTGTAATCCACATGCATTTTTACAGACTTCACATTGATGACTGACACCATGCAAGCAACAACTCAAAACTGCAAGAAAGCAGGATGCCAGTGAATGACAGGTTTATTTTGCCATAACTTAGATTGCTTAATGCTAACCTTTTCCATATAAGTAAATTCTGAGCAGGCAGAAGCGTAAACACTGATAGTAAATTTACACTGTTCATTTCAAACATCTATTTTGATGATTGTTTTCATCTCTATGGACATTTAATTTCTTATATATTTAATTCAGAAAGTCAAACTAACCTTTAAATTTTGTAAATATTGAAAAGTTAAGCACATTTGTATTTAATACAAACACCAAATACATTAATAAATCTGTCTAATGATGGAGTTACTCTAGAGACTAGCAAAGCTTCTCCTGAACCACAACTGTCTTTACTTTTTCTTTCTAAATGATAAGGGGTTTACTGGTTTATCATTAAATTAGAATTTAGAATTTAAACTTCCTTGTACAAATACCATGCTCACATTTAATACTGTTACAAATACTACTGAAACCAATATTGAACCAACCTACTACATACTCGTTTTTGAGTGCTCAGAAAATGGTTATATTTGCAGACTGAACAGCAGTGTCAATAAGGAAGATACAAATTAATAGATATATGAAAAATTAAGAAAGTTATATTCTTGCAACTTTCCTTCCTCTTAGAATACTGTGGGGTTTTGACATAAGCAAAAAATCATGGGTTAAATGCGATGCATAAAGCTGTAAGCGATTCCATTATTCTTTTCTGGCAAACCCCCAGATTTTTTCCTTTTAAGTGAAAGACTCCCCTAACTATTGCAGGTTTTGTATCTGATTCTGTGCATTTGAATGGTCTGCTTCTTTGTCTGGAAAAATATAGCCTCTGAATCTCTGGCATAATTTATTTTATTTTAATGCAGCAGTGAAGCTAAACAGGCAGCAGTATCACCAGGTATAAGCAGTGCCCTTTTTCATCAGGATGAAGTGTAGTAGAAAAGCTGATCCACCATAAAAATACTATCACAGGATACCACTAATTTTTGTTACGTTAAGGTTTGTGATTTTATGTACTGCTTACTCATTGTTCCTTGTATGTTTTTAAGTACATCAAACTAACTCAGTCAGGAATAGTTCCAGCTTACTCATAAGACATACATAAAAATCTATTAAGAAATTAATCGGGATATCTATGTGTAACATCTTCAAGATTCATTAGGATGATTAGATGTTAAAAATACAAAGACAACCATAAAAGTGAAAAGTGTAGCATTAGTCCATATATCTACAAATTGAAGAACATTTTAATAGTCAGCAATTGAGTAACGAAACGTGTTTCCCCACCATTTATTTCCAGGCTTGCTAAAATACATATGACTGGCAAAGGCTGATACTCCTTGTTTTTAACAGTACTCAAAATCCTAAAATTAGGCCTTGAGAGTATTCCAAACAAAATAAAACTCTTAGGCCAGTGTTGTGATTTAACCCCAGCCAGCAACTAAACACCACCCACACCCCAAAACTTGGGATGCAAGCTTGCTCACATCCCACACCCCGGTTCGATGGGGGAGAGAATTAGAAAGGTAAAAGAGAAAATTTGTGGGATGAGATAAAGATATTTTAACAGTAAGCAAAAGCAAAACAGTCACCAATTCACAGGTGTTCAGCCTTCTCTTGGAAAGCAGGGCGCCATCGCGCCTAATAGTTAACTGGGAAGATAAACAACATCATTCCAAATTTCCTCCACTCCACCCCTTCCTTCTTCACACAGCTTTTATTGCTGAGCGTGGCACCATACAGTATGGAATATCCATTTGGCCAGTTGGAGTCAGCTGTCCTGGCTGTCTCCTCTCCCAGCTTCTTATGCACCCCCAGCCTCCTCACTGGTGGGGTCAGCTGAGAAGCACAAAAGGCCTTGACTCTGTATAACCACTGCTCAGCAATAATGAAAACATCCCTGAATTATCAACTCTGTTTCCAGCACAAATCCAAACCACAGCCTACACTAGCTACTATGAAGAAAATTAACTCTACCCCAGTCATAACTAGCACAGACAGGAACAGATTTTACCTCTGTGTTGGTAAAAGAGCTCACCAGCCCCTATTTGGGTATTACTGCTATGCACAGCTCTAATGGAGAAATAGTCCTGTGAGAGGTCTAAAATTCTTTTCAGGAAAATCTGACTAGTTTACAGTCAAAATGCTTTCACCAGGATTTAATGAATTCTAACAGATCTCATATGGTTCTCTCCTTCAAAGGACCTTCAGAACAGTGACTTCTGGCATGTAGAACCATTCTATACTCTTAAAAGGGATTTAAGCCTTAAGGAGTTAGATAGTGTAAAACTGAACTGAGAATGAATCAAGGTAAGTGTTTTTATCAACATGAGTAGTGGAGCTCTAAGCAACATGGGCCCAGTTTTGACAGTCGTTATGCTAAGCTGGGCTAACAAGAACAAGCCACGCTGCAAAAAGCACTGGAAATAAAATTTGTCAGAGCATTACACAAGTGGTGATTATTTAATAAAAGCATTAGAAAAACTTGCTTAGCTGCAGATAGGTGTTTCTGTTTCTGTTAATTACACAAAGAAAAAATTAGTTTAAATAGGTGAAAAAATAATAAAACACACCACGACAGTGTTTCTCTGGTACTGTACATATGTTCACACAGAAGTACCTATTGGCAGATACAAACATCTCTAAAATGTAGGTAGTTGAGAAAGATTTTTTTCTCAAAAATGAGCTGTTAGTCATTTGCAATGCATTTATGTATTTTTTTAAATACAGAAAGTTATCCACAAAGAGCTAAGTCATTTCCAAAGAGAATATCAGTCTACCATGTAAGAAAGTCACTTTTTGGGTTGGGGTTTGGGGAGCTGGGGTTTGGTTTTTTTGTTGAGTGGTGGGTTTTGGTTTCTTTTGTTTGTTTGTTTGTTTTTGTAAGATTTGAATGGGTCAGTATCAAGCAGCATGTAAATATTACATGGACACGACTTAACACAATGAGCAGCTTTGCTCTTTATAAGTGCCAGTGCTGCTTCCATTTTGCTCAAGCATTTGTCCCGAAGATTTCATTCAATTAAAAGCTTGCATCAAAACCGTATCAGGTTCATCAGATTTTGAAATATGAGGGATCAAAGAGGAAAATGTGACCAGATCTTAAACTCTTTAAAAAAACCCACACCCTAAAGCAATCAAAAACTGGTATTTCAGAAAACCCCATATGCTTTTTCTTATGAGTAAGGAGTGAATGCCTGACAGGTGCATGGCACATATCATATATTTACAGCTTCTCTTCAGCCTGAGACATGCAGTAAGTAATTAGTAATTCTGGGCCAACCCTTTAGAGAATTTAAGTATGGTCTAATTAACCCACGAGCTGTTAACAGCAGTAGGCACTATAAAGTCTCAGCACATCCATAAAACATTGAATGAAAAGCCAGTGCTTCAGTATATCATTTTATTGTAGTATGTATGTCATTTTGTAGTTTAGTATTTTCTTGCTTATTCTTGTACTTTTTGTTGATTATTCTATTTATCATTTTATTTTCATTTTAACTCTTCCACCAAATATTCCACCATTTCAAAAACCTCACATCCACAGAAAAAGGGGAAGAAAGTAATAATATGAAACACAATCAGGGTGCTGACATGCTGACAAGCAGGTACCCTTCAACCTTTTCATCTTTATACACAAGTTCTCAGTTACTTCATTATTAAAAGCTATACAGTATAACTTTAGGGGATTTTCTACTACAGATAATACTTGAGAAGAACACTCCTAAAAAGGAGCAAATAACAAATAAACAAAGAACATCTTAGTCACCCTTCAGATTTCAGCCCACATACTGAAATTAATGACTGGTATGGCCCTCTGATAACTTTTGCAAAGCCCTTTCTGTACCTAAATTTAAAATCATCTGGGAAACACCATTCTGCCTATCACTTCACTTGTAGGAAATATGTTGTTTATTAAATGTTAATACAATTTTGTGTAATATTATTTGCAGTTCCCTCATATCTCTATTAGACTGTTTTATTGAAAAAGCTTCAAACAGGAACTACCTTTAAGCATTTGATAAAATTCTATTCACACAGGAATTTTGCAGAAAATGTCATGCAATAGGATCACTCCATTTTTAAAATTCTAATTAAAGACATCAGAAAGAAATGACCTGAGGGTAGGAAGAGCAGTTAATAGATGTTGCTTGTCAGAAGTTGTGAAATGTGTTTTGCCAAAGGGATTAAACATATCCATTGAATCCATCATGTCATATAAACATTCATTATTTGCCAGTTCAACCTATGAGAAGGAGAAATATTTCTCCATTTTTCATAGTTACAAAGCTGCTATTCCTATAGCGACATAAGATCAGAAGCCCATCTAAATTAGGAGAGGCCATTTCTACGCATCCCTTAAAGCCCATAAATTAGCTAACTCTTTTCTAACCTTCAGCCTTCCTAGGAATTTTTTTTGTTATCCCTGCAAGGAAAACAGGATGAAGAGCCCTTCTTGGTGATGAGGTGCTGTACTCACTTGCTGCACATGCCTGACATGATATGCTAGCAGCCTGGAAGATGACTTGTTTCTCTGACCAATGAAGGCATTAAATCTCCTGGTATCATGATGTATCTGGTATTCATGACACTGTTGCCCTTCAAACTGAAGGCAACATGTAAAAAGGGGGCTTGCTATGACATTTTGAAAGAAAAGAAGTATTCAAGGGTTGCTTCCAGAAGAAACCTTTCACATCTGTATATGCTAAACCCAGAGAGCTCCTCCCTTGAAGTCCTGAGTCGCTTACAATCAAGAATAAGCTTTGGATAAGATATTGTATTGTCATACCGGCTGCTCCTCTTCATGTGTCAGGGGTTTGGGGTCATTGTGAGGTGTTTTCCTCTGATTGCACGCATTGAAGGACACCTGGCTAGGTTGTGGGTATACCTCTAGGAAACAGAGCCTTGAGTGCTTCCCATCCTTATATTGTTGCTATCGGCACCAGTTTCCTCATTTGGCTCTAAGAGTGTTTAGTGTTTGTCTGTCACAGTGGAACTGCGCTTAGAAATAGCAGGATGGTGAGGCCCTCAGAAAATAGCTTGGTGGAATGAAGCAGGAGGACCCATAGAGGACCTCATGGGGCTTCTGTGAGCAGTGACATATGACAATGGTGGAGGCCAAGTTCACATACCGATTTTGGGATAGCAAAAAACACTATGTGTGTTTCATGACTCCTGAGGTCGTCCAGACAATTCTGGACAAATATGATCTCATTTAAAGCTAAAGCAGAAATGGAAATTCTGCGAGATGGAAACACTAAAGTTATAATAATTCAAATATTTAAATAATAATCTGAGTCTCATGAGGAGCCTTTATGTTTAATTTTATGTACCATGTGGACACTAAGTTTATTATTGGGTATCAATCTTTCTTTGAGATTTGTTAATACTTTTGCAATGCCCAGGGGACAATGATAAATCGCTGCAATTAAGATTGGGCTAAATTAATCTTACAGCTTCATTTTATGTCTGTTCTATGTCACTGGTTTTTGATGATTAGCTTTTACATTTGAGGTGATGGCAGCGAACAGGTAATGTCACAGCACAGCTAGAAATCTTGCATAATTACATATTGCTTTTAATGTCATTTGCAATGTGTGAATTCACTATGATTTCTACTGCCTGCTCCTTTTGGAGTCAGTCTCTCCTGCTGGTTGGTTCATCCCAAAAGCTATCTACAGGCATAGCAGAGACTCCTGAAACTTCAGGACAGTAATTTACAGCTGATGTCTAGGAATCACCGGCATCCAAGGAATACCAACCAACAGCCAGTAATTCAGGGACTGCTGATCATCCATACTGGCCATGTGTCACTCCTGGATATGTTTCTAGTCTCTTCCAGCGACTGGATTCATGTAGTCTAGAGTTGAAACCAACACTGAGGCTTTGCAGCCAGTAGCAAGGGTAACTTCAGTCTACAGCTGATTAAAGGGTATCACGGCAGTTACTTGCCCGAAGACCTGAATAAAAATCTTTTAACTGGCACTTTGTATATTGAAATGTGCATTCTCTTACAGGTTTAAGACTCAAGTATGTGCATATTACAACCACATCTATGTATGCATCAACCTTCAAAGCTGTCACTGATGCTCGAGAGACTGTCCCAGAATTTCATGAAAGCCTGCTTATGTCTTTACACCCAAATAGGTTTTTTTTATGGACTACAGAAAGCCACTAATAATTTATCAGCCATGATCTATCTGTTTACCAGATCCTGGTATAGTTTGACAAGTATAAGAATTAGGCATTGTCTTTTTCAAGCCACATTATACCTTTTATTTTTAGTTAAATCTCTTGTTTCTTATTTGCTTGTAGGTTTGTAGGCTATGGAAAAAAACCCACACCTACAATGAAGGCATGCTTGGCTTTGTTTTGTCTATTGTTCTAACATATATGCAAAAGTTCTCCAGGTTTGCAAAAGCTGGCATTGGCAGGTCATCTCCTGACAGAGTTCTCAAGACAGCATGTTTCACCTGAGAATTAAAGTCAAAAAACAACCTCTGCCCATTTCCTATATTGCATCTCTTTTTCCTATTCTTTTTTTTTTTTTTTTTTTTTGTATTGCATCTTAATAATTCCAAGCAGTAAATACATATCAACAAACAATATATATCATTGGGAGTTACAAGCTAGTGTTCCCAAACATTACAATTGAAAAATAGTCCAAGGTAAGAATAATACATTACATATCTGGAACACATTATTTGTGAGCCATTTTCTTTGAAATACGCCATGCTTCGTTTGTGTATAACAACACCTGCTGGTTGATATATAACACTCCCAAGCAAGAAAGAGTTTTACAAACCAAATTGTATAAAATTTAAAATAAAAAATAAAAACAATAATCAAGCAAATCGGTCTTGCTCAAGGTCTATTACCACCAAATCCTTCCTGACACTCTCTCCAAACCTCTCCTCAGTGAACTTTAGTGAACTTTCAATACATATGAAGTTAAAATCTTGCACACCTACTGCTGATGTGGATGTTACACATCCACAAAGCAATAAAACCAATAAATGAGTTTTAGAAAAAGCTGACAACATATAACCTGAAAAAAGCAGGTATAAAATGTGCATAAAGTTACATGAAGAAATGGGGGGGAGGGGGGTGTTCAGATTCTGAATTTTTAAACGGCTGTATGACTAATGCAAAAAATCAAAGTCCATTATGCACAGAAGCAACAGGACACAGTCCAGAACAAAGTGGTGTGGATGGGCAAAATTGATGAGTGGCTCTACATATGTTATAGTCTTTTGAAAACAGAATGTGATAAATGAGTAATAATATGCTAAATAATACATGGGCCAGTGTACGGCTTAGTGATTTTTTAGATACCGGTGTATGTGTTTATGTATGTGTATACATATGCATATCTGCTGCTGTTTTAGTTTGCTCATGTAAGCAATAGTACCTTCAGGCTTATTAGTAGTGGGTTAAGTGCTTTTGACTTCCTAAATGTCATGAATTGATATTTAATAAACGCCAAGAAATCTCACCAGATGTCAAGTGTGCTTGGCTGACTTTGCACTGGCTCTTTAACACATAACCCCTATTCTGTGGTATCTCTATCGTTATCTAAGCAACATGTCATCTATTTTTGATAAATTAAGAGAACAGTTGTAAAACGTCAGAAAGGAGCGACAAGTCTAGCCCACTCTGGTACTAAGCACTGGGTTACTGCTTTACTGAAAAATGGTCTACTGACTGAGAAAGCTTAAATTCTTGATAAAATCAGCTGGCTACTTAAAGAAAAAAATGAAGTGGATCATGCCAGCATAAGCCTCCAAAATGTGCAATTTGGCTTGCAGCTGGCTGCGCAAACACAACAAACATTAAACTTAGAGCTCATGAACTCATGTGGTAATATCATATAATTATAAACATTTAGAAGAGTTAACAAGAGTTTGTTTTTTTCAAAACCAGGAAATAATTGTTTGGTTTTTTATTATTGTACCTCCCAAAAATAATGAAAAAACAAATCTAGTAATTATTAGGCAACATTTTAGTATATCGTAGGCTTTGGTTTGGTTTATTCTCTTAGGAACCTAAAAAAAAATACAAAGCCTAAAAAAATTAGAAAGAGATTGATTAACCAGTCTATTTTATTTGTTATTGAGCAAGAAGCCATTTTCACTTGCATCTTAGCTGGAAAAAGAGAAGTGTTTGCTTAGAATACTCTGAGGAAATTTCAGCTCATTCAAGGCAAATACATTTAAATTTGTTTAAATTATGTGAGCATTAAAAATGCTGCGTTACCAGTTTTTTAAAATAACATGTAACATGCTTCAGAACTGCTTGCTCTGCTTATTTGAAGGAAAAAAATAAATGTATATTTTTATTTCATGTATTTACAAGAACACACAAACACAGGAGGTGTATTCTGTGACTGTTTCCTCACACATTTCTCAAGTTGCCTCAGTTACATCTGGGATGCTAGGATGCTTTTTTTTTAATTGCTACTTTTGTTGCAGTAGAGAGAAGACTCCTGATAACCAGCCTTGGGCTGGAACTTGCAATGAAAAGGGCTTGGAATTTTTCCATGTCTTCTCTGAGGGTTTTCTCACTGAATGTGCTTTTGTACTGAAGTTCATATTCAAAGTTTGGTGGAGCAGTTTCTATTCTGGCCACTTTCATGAGTCAGATATTAAACCCAGTCAAATATTCAAGATAGAATCACGTAAAAATAGATGCGAGTTTCCACATTTAGAAACTTTGCAGCAATCGTGATCCATATTTTTCTATCTAACCATTGGGACAACTCTTACTTCTTGGGCCTGGTTCCTTCAAGGGAATACATTAATCTCTTACATCGCTTCTGCACAGTTTAACTGTAGCTTTATTTCCTCATTCATATTTATGACCTGTTTTATTTACATAAGTGCAACATTGTGTTCATGGTGTCGCCTCCTATAATACAAAAAGTGATTTGTATATTTTAGGAACTTACGCTTTTGAGCATCTAATTTAAAATAACTTTTTTATTTGCTTGTTGCTTCATCGTTTACAGGAAGATGCTCTGTGTTGAGCTGAGGCAGAACAGTAAGATCATACCCACTCCAAGGCGATCTTCCTTCCATAGAAGCAGGAAACAAGAAAGAAGAGAAAAAGACCCGGAAAATCTCATCCTGAGATCTGTGGACACTGATTATGACAAGGAGTCATAATCTACGGTAAGGCATCCCTGCCCATGGCAAGAGGGTTGGAACTAGATTTTAAGGTCTTTTCCAACCCTAACTATTCTATGATTCCATGATACTCTGAATGCAAACAGAAGACGATCTATGAATGTCATGCTATCATGCTTATTATTCTTCAGTATCAATGAGAATGATATTAACCTCTCCCATCAGCAAGGTTAAATCTTACCACCTACACCTGTACCACTGCAAGTTGTGATAACTTTCTCTTATTCCCACTTCAGATAGGCATTTCTCATTAAATTTAAATTCTGTTTGATTCTACCAGTGAAATTAAAATTTAAAGAGCTATATAAATTAAAATTTATATAGTACTTCTGATACATTTTAAAATTATACAATCAATGAATAACAAATCAAGAAACATTCTTTTATGCCACTGTAAAATTTAACCAACCAAATAGAAGTCATTTTCAAATGAGCGTTGCTTTCTTTAGTTTGCTTAAAGAAACATTGTACTGTTTTCCTTCTACATTTCCTAGTGAAAATTAAGTATATCCCCCAACAGAAGCTATAGGAACTAGGTGACCTTGTTCCATGATTAACAATTCCATGCAAGAATATTTTTCCCCAGCAGATTCCTATTCCACAGAGTAAAAAGCCCTTGTTTAAGCACATCTGAAATACTTACGTATAGTATAGAAAGAGAGTGGAATTGACTTCAAAGGAAACCCTCTCTCAACTTCCCCAGGTTTGGATAACTAAGGAAAACTAAGGGATGGCATACGATTAATAGATTACAAGAAAAGACATACTAGATACCTAATGATTTTGTAATGATATATCCTGATTCATTGTGAGAATTTTAATTGCAAGAGTTGATAAAATTTGAAATTCAGAGGAATAATAGCAGACGTTACTTTTCAAAATTCATCTGCAACCCTTGCACTTGCTCCTGTAGAGTTTTGTTTCTAACTTTTCTACGGCTCCTGCCCATGTTTGTCATAGTAATTTATTCTTCATGTTTCAGCATTATATGCGGCCTTTAGTTAATAACCTTGGGTATCCTCCACCAAGTGCACCTAGACCCCCAGATCTTCTACATGGGAGAACTGAGAAGAGCAATTTTCTCCCACATGGAGCAACTTGAACTACAAGAGGAATAAGGAAGTCACATGCATATTTTGTTCTTGCACCTGAACCTTCCTGTTTTCCATGGAGAGGATCTATGTGACTCAGTATCTCATTTTCACTCTCCCTATACAAATAATTGTCTTTTCTCAAGGTCAAAAGTGATGTAACATTCCCCAGGCAAGTTTCCATTTATCCTTTGGGAGAAATTCAGTGACAGTGCGGGCTGAAGTAGCTTTGCAGCTAATGGTGCTACAATGAGAACGGACTCGGCGGTGTCAGGATGGATGCAGAATAGATGTAACCAAAGGCAGCAGGCTGTCATGAGGCAGCAGACAGAGATGCCTTTCTTACTATGTTGATGGTAAGCTGACAATGAATGGATATGGACACAAGCTGTCAAGACGGGTGCAAATAGGGTACTCATTAAATAAAGTAATGGTGATACTTATAGCACCCTGCAGTGAGTCATCATATAGATAAATGACCAGATATGGGAGCTGACAGATGGTGAATGGTGCTCATATAATTGAAAAGAACATTTGAAGCCTGCTGAGAATGTTCCAGCAGCAATTTTATGATTTCATTCAGTTTTGAGGAACAAATGAATGATTGGAGTTTTTCATAAATTTCACATTTGCTTTCACATTTTTCACATGAATATTATAGATGCCACTGTGTGTAATTTGCAGTTGTTACTTCTTTCTAAAATAATTTTCATATTCTATAAAGGGAACTATCAAATGCATTTTTTTGAAATTTCATCACTGCATTCTTTAAAAGTATAAATCTTTGCAATGATCATAGTTCTAAACATAACATCAAAATAAATTAAAACAAATTTAAATTAATGCTGCAATTCTCTAAAGATAATTCATTGTCTGTTTCCCCAAAACGTTCTGTCAACCATTTAAAACCTAAGGCCGACAGAGCCAGAGCATTTACTAATCAACAAGAGAAATTATACCATCCATTTTGCTTAGGGCAGTTGAACAAATCAATATCACTTTATCAAAGATGCTTGTATCTAACTGCATTCTAGATTAAATGTATTATAAATATTAAAATGCTTGTTTAAATAAACTCTTTAAATTATACTTCAGCTTTTTCCCTAGGAAATTATTTATGCAATTACAGTATGCAAGCAAAAATGTATACTACAGAATTAGAAGGGCTTTGATGTGAACAAAGAAATAGAAAATTGGTCATAATATTCAAGGCTGATAAAGGAATTTTCTAAAGAAACCATCAATGTGCTTGCAATATATGAGCAGAGAAAGAGAACCTAACATTCAGCTTGTA
Source organism: Lathamus discolor (assembly GCF_037157495.1). Lineage (NCBI taxonomy): Eukaryota > Metazoa > Chordata > Aves > Psittaciformes > Psittacidae > Lathamus > Lathamus discolor. The sequence continues at coordinate 125,821,327 of NC_088884.1, read as the reverse complement.
ATGGAGGGCTTACACAAGGATAACACAGTAACAAGGGGCATAACAACTTACTGAGTTGTTTTTTCCTTGGGCAATTTGCATTTTTTGGTAATGATCATGTCTCATTTCTTGTGGATGTTCAGTCGGTGCAGACCTGATCTATGTGCCAAGAGTCCTATTGCTTTACATGATTTTTGGAACTACTGTGTTTATTCTCTTTCTCATTCAGCAGGAAAAATGTCCCTAGAATGTCTCAAAACAGCACTCTTCCTCTTCCCAATTAATTCATTTACACAGCTGTTTTTCTCATTTATAGCTCAGAATGCTCAAAACCTACAGGTGGGTTTTGTAAGACTGATTTAGAAACTATCTGACTTTAACATGTTTCAAGTTTTAGATAACTTTCATATGTTCTTTTCACAGCTGAGTATCTGTCCATTTTTCTCTAGTGAGACGTGAATTTTGCTGTCTCCAGATTTATTTAGTTACCATGTCTGCTTGTGAATTTCCAGATAATGTTGCATAAATCTTACAGGTCAGACTTCACTGAGGATGGAATAACTACAGAATCAGAAACACTACTTTATAGAATCATAGATTGGTTAGGGTTGGAAAGGACCCAAAGATCATCTAGTTCCAGCCCCTATCATCCAACCCCAATGTACCATTTTCCAAAACAATTGAGTTTGGAGTATCATCAACTGAGGGTCAGGCCCTGGCAAAGGAGGTTAGGATTTTCCTCCTTGTGAGAAAAGGAACAAGCAGAAATTAAAAACCCTAAACAACCTTTCATTACTAGTATTATTAAACCATCCAAAAAACCATACTTTAGACAGTATAATACAGTAGGAAAGCACATTTAAATAAAATTGGTAATTTGTGTGGTGGTGATTTGATCAGACTGAGCAGAATGCAACAATAAGAATAGAAGCCTAAACACAAAAACCTTTATATAGGACAGATTGCGTTTCCAGCACAGGCGGTATCTGATTTAGAGTTCTATACCTTGTCAAGCAGTAAAATATGATTCAATTGAATTACACTGCTGGAAAATGGGTACAAAAAATGAACAATGAAGTAATGTATTAGCAGGCATCTCGTACAAGAAATAAACATCCACATACATTGCCAGAGAGTATTCACTCATTTCTGTCCATGCATCTGAGAAGCAGAATGTACGGAAATGCATAGGGACACACTTGTGCACATGAGAGAAACCCAGTCACCACCAGATAAGCAAGCGCACTGAAGGAGTTACATGAAATAGGGTTATTGATATTTGAGGTGTCTGATTACTTGCCTCAGTCACATTGTGCGCATTTCTTCTTTGTAATGGAATGACAATTATTTTAGGAATGAATAAAAAAACAATTAAAGAAAAGCATTGTCCTCTCTGACAGGACAATATATTCTCTACAAATTCCTGGTGAACAACAATTTACAGTTGATAATTCATGAACATACAGTAATTAATAAACATTTTGTGGCTTAATAATATCTGTCCAAATTGTCATAAATAACTGTATAATTTGTGCTGAAACAAACTCAGTGTTTCTTTTCTTGAAAACAATAAAAACAAAGATAGTGATTTGGTGAGTTCATGGATTATTTCCCACTACTCTATCAGCAGTGCTTGGGAAGAACAGCAAATAAAAACCAATGCAACACACAATGATGTAAATAAATGCACCTGGCTGGTGGATGACAAATGCAGATAAATGTGGACTAATGAGTTTGGATCAAAAAAAGAGAGTGTGTATAGCTGCTAAGTGGAAAACAAACATCAGGGCATTGACCCAGGAAGAGATTTGGTAACTGTTATAGACAAATCCTTAGCCCATTAGGTGGCTAAAATGAGAAATAGAAATGAGATACTAGGGTGAAGCTAAAAGTGAGCAGAGTATGTATATATGTATATATTCAAAGCATATATATCTAAATATTTATATATCAAAGTATAAACTTATTTGAGTTAATGAAGTTTCATTCACAACACTTACTACACTAATTACCACTAAGAGACAGGATCCCAAATCAACCCCTAGGCAGGACAACCTTTAAAAATGGTGGACAACAGTTAGGCTTCTGAATCTGTATTTAGATCAAAGGGCAAGAGACTATCAAAAGGGATGAGCTATCAAGAGGGATGAGCACTTACTTGGCAGCTTCCATTCAAGTAAGCTCAGATGCCAAGTCTGAGTTTCCAGCCTAGAGAAAAGAAGGTTCAGGGAAGACCTTATCACTGTATTCCAGTATTTCTAGGCTGGCTGCTGACTCCTTTTACAAGGAATCACATGGAAAAGATGAGGGGTAATGGGCACAAGTTAGCCCTAGGGAGATTTCAACTGGACACAAAAGGAACATTTTTCACAGTGAGAAAAATCAGCTATTGGAATAAACATAGAATCATAGAACCTACCAAGTCAGGAAAGACCTTCAAGACCATCAAATTCAACTGTTATCCCAGGACTGCCAAGTCCACCACTAAACCATGTCACTAAAGGCCTCAGCTACAAGGTTTTTGAAAACTTCCAGGGTCAGTGATTCCATCTCTCCCCTGAGCAGCCTGTTCCAATGCCTAAATACTCTTCCAGGGAAGAATTTTTTCTTAGTATCCATTCTAAGCCTCCCCTGGCGTAGCTTGAGCCTACAGTATATAAAACATATATATCTGTATACTGTATTATACAAAAAAAATAGTAAATTTAGAATAGTGATTTTGCAGAAAGCTGATCCTTTTTCAATGTATATATTCACCAAATATTCTCAACAAATCATTTTCATAAAAGAACTGTTTGTGAGCAGAAACTACTTCTGACATGTAACTGGCCTTTGATACATTTTTATTCTAATATTTTAATATCTTAACCTTGACCAAATTAATTAAAAAGTAAGGAAAATGATGGGATTTTATGAAGAAAAACTAAAAAATGTTGTTTTTTTTTTTTATTTCAGTCAATAACTCTTACATTACAAACCTGTTGGAACTTCTATAAATATTAGTAGTAAAAAAAAGAAATCAAAGTACTGTAAAGAGTGCCCCTCTTCTCAAGTACTTCGCAAAACTAAACCTTTCTGCCTAGCCTGGAGGTCAGACCACTTACAGAAAAGACACTGAGGATTTTCAGCCAGAAAATTGCTGAACCTCACCTAACAGGTAACAGTAACTATTAGTCTCACAAATATAACTTTACCCAAGACCAATCCAAAGAGGAATTTTTCCATCCGAACCAATCCCTGCTCTCTGCATGATTTCTCCTCAAAGCAACTCACTCCTAAGTTCCCCAAGTCAAACCTTATGTATCTTCTCCCCTCCACAGGATTCTCTTCAGAGAGTGATGCATTCATCAAGCTGCCGCTACCTCTCACTTCTGAACTCTGTATTTTACTTCCACCAGTCCCCTTACCTACCCTCTTGGAATCTCTTATCTAAGAAGACATGGTCTTGAATCAGCAATGTTACTTTCTGCTACCAGGCTGGGTATATGAAATCATCTGCCTGGGCAAGATCTGCCCTCTTTTCAACCAAACAATACTTCTGAGCTCACTAAACTTCTGTGTCGATTCATATAATCGACTAACATTTTTCTTAATCCCACAAAGGAGCTCATTCTTAAAGCAGCCAGAGCCCATGTCTCTCGTTTTATATGGCCATAATGGAAATGTTAATTTCTCCATACATTGGGAAAAAAATTTTGTCTTCCAACTTGCTCTTATTCAGAAACTGGAGGCTTCCCACACACACTGCTTCCATTTAAGGGTAAAGCAAGAGGTATGCAAGTAACATGGATACTATTCAGCAGGTTAATGAGAGGAAGCAGGATATTGTCTAGAGGAAAATTACTATTTTAATAACCAAGATAGATTTAAAATATTTCTATGTCACAATAAATATTTGCCAAATTGACAGAATTCAATTCACACCTGCATATCATCAAAGTTAAGTGCATATGTATATAGATGTATATCCTAAATTATCAGATAGTATCCTCTAACACAGAACCAGCTTCAATTCACATCCATCTATAGATGTCATACTATGTTAACCACTGAGATTGAAAATAGCTATCATATCTCTAATGGGACAGTTGGCATAATAGACAGGCAGGCATATTTTCATTCAGTCACCGAAGCTTCAGAAAATTATATCTGAAGCTTTGGATTTTGAAAGTACTTGTGTTTAAATGCAGCCCTTTTTGATAATGATTATATGTTAAAGCATAATGAAGGAGTGTCTTTATAGCTTCAATAGGGAAGTGAAGTACACTATGTGGAAACATTAAAAGTATTCATCTCTAAATGTCACTCAACTACAAAGCTCAACAATTGCACCCAAACAGCAATACAGGGAGCAATACAAAATCCTGATGTTGAACAGATTTTGAAAGGCCGTTTGGGACCACAAAACCACATTTCAACTATTGTCTGATTCTCACTACATGGTAACATATGAGAGCTCTGTGGGACAGTAAAAAAATATTAAAATACAATGTATTCTGTTCAGAAAAGCAGGGATGATAGGCTGCTCCTCCAAAATCTACACATCTTTACAAATCCACAGTGTCTTGGAGAAAAAGGGCATCTGCAAACAATAGTTGCATATTGTATATGCTTTAACTGACCAAGAATAATTCTTTTTACACATTTTTAGCTTTACACTTAAATGAACCATCAATTGACTTCTACTGACTTTACTCATATAGCTGAAGTTAAGAACACAGAGATATGCTTTCCTGGATTCTTTATTCAAGTCTTCTTCCTTATCATAAGCCTTTGTATGTAACTCCTATTTAAAAAAAAAAATGGATTAGAAACAGGAAACTAATGTAGCAAAGCAACAGCCTCATCAATATAGCTACCATTATTATCAATGGAGAATTGATTTCTCCCATTTTTCATACAAATGTCTCCTTGAGTAGTAATATTCTATGATCATATATTATTGAGATTTAATGTGAGTTTTGCTACTGATTTCAGCAGGAGAAGGCAGTGGTGAGAAAGGAAAACAAAAAAGAGTGGAGCGTTCTGTAGGTACTGGACCAAATTACATGCTGAAATCAATGGGGTTATACATGGTATAAATCCAATACAGAATTTAGTCTGCCTAATTCTGAGTAATTAGAAGTACCCAGATTTGTATGGTATCAGTCTTCTATTGATTTTGTCATTGCCTTACGACGTGTGTTTTAGTAGCAATTATATTTTCTGGCAACCTTTTTTTTCTCTCTCAGCATCTAAATTGTTGCTTCTTGATTAGTCAAGAGGAAAAATCAATACTCTATACATTCTACTTTCAAGCTTTAATTCAATTACCATCTGTGAACTAATCAAACATTGATCTAGCTATGTCAGTAAGTAAGAAGGCAAATTTTTATATACCACTATCTTTCCTTGTCATTAAAGGTTACTTGTTAGTTCATTCACAAATCTTTACTGTAGCTGGAAAATAATTTAAAAAAATAAAATAAAAATTCTCCTTTCAATTTTAACTTTATTTAATTAGAAACTCATAAGACCATTTAAATCCTTTTGCCTATTTTCTGCCATTCATGCTCTGCTAGTGAAGTATTTCCTCCGCAATAGTCCAAAGTACTTTTCTGGTGTGATTTTAATAGACTGAAACAACAAGGAACAATTCCTTTCTCCTTGTTGTCAGAAATTACCTTCAGTCATTCCATTTCTATTGGCACAGACTTCCTCCTCTCTTAATTGCTGTTCTGTCTATCCAGCTAAGCAAAGGATTCTAGGTTCTTTTTAAATGAGTATATCCCTAGAAAGGTATTTTTCTTTCTCTTCGATGAGCACCCTGTCACTGATTATAGCAATTGGGTTTAATACATATCTGTTGCCAAATGTAAAATAATTTTATCTTAAAGACAGCTACTTACACTTTTTTTAGAAAAGGTGGGGTTAAATTCTTATTTACTGCATCTGTGGAAGCAGTTACTACGTGGTAACTCCACAATTTTTATTACCTTTGCCCAGCCCTACGGCTATCGTAGTTAAAACAAGTAAAATAACCATAATGATCAACATTATCAATATCACTATTATTGCATTAGAGAAAATTTAAACAAAATAGACAGCAGAAAACAAAACTGAAGGGCTCTTTCACAGCCTGGATTAAAAGACTTTAAAAAAGCCAGGAGTGCCTGCCCTGAAGAAGGCTGAACCTGACTGTCTTCCCTCCTATATAAATGATCACTAAAGGTAGCTAAAGCAAGAAATAAAATAGGTAAACATCCTGTATGCTAGTTAACTCTGCCTTAAACAGACTAGATACTCTGCATATCTTATAACAGGACTAGTGGCTATAACCTATAAATAATTCCTAAAAAAAAGCAACCCAGTACTTGTCAGTTTCTTAGCAAAAGCACATAGGAAATTGCCCTGAAACCAGCAAATTATTGAACAGCAACAGTCCTAAATCCGAATTACATTTCTCTGTTCCTTCCTTTTCAACAAATCTTAACTTATGCCTCCCTTCTAAGCACACGTGACCACGGAACTACTTGATGTTTCACAGGAATTGGTTTCTATAGCATACTACAATGTCAATAGCGCATGTCAACTTTAACTAGGTGTTTTATAATCAGTCTTTTGGAGTAATTTGATATTATTTTTTCTTAAAATTTTCAGTAATAGCTATATTTTTTACTCATTTAATTTTCTGTGTAAGCTGTTACATTTTGTTTGGGTTTAATAAGTGCTTACTTTTCTTTCATTTCAAGAAACAAACTACTGGATTCTTACACCAATCCTCCCAACTTCTGAAACAGTGTTAGAATCCTCTGGAAAGAGTGCTCCGAGTTTGTTATACTTGGAAGCAATTTGCTTAAGCCTTGCCAGGTAATTACTTTCTCCAGTTGATATCAATATTCTTATAGTAATAACCAGTTGTATTATCAAATGACCTCAATATATTTTTCATAAATTATGTAATTATTCTTCTACAAGAGTATTATGAAATTATTACATGAAGGTTATATAAAGATACACAGCATTTACATCTTAAAAGGCTCTTGTCATCTTAGCCATAAAGAAGAACTAAGATTTATTATACTGAGAGGAAATAGGAGTCAAATAAAAGCTAACCAATGGTTTAACTATGTTCTTTTATTGAAAATACTTTTCTGCAAATGGGAGGTCTTTACTTATGGAAGGAATAGAAACAAGTTTTTTTTGTAACAGTATTTACAACCCTAATTAGGTTCTCAATACCATTATGTTTGCTTGTTCCTCAGTAGAGTACCCTTACATTGTTCTGCACTAAAGCTATTTCAAAGATCAGTTTCAACATCAGTTTTTCAGCTAAGAATATTTCCAATATTCCAATTCAAATACTCCCAAATTATGCAGTTTCTGGGGAGACACTCTTTATTAGATGCTTTCTGATGTTTTGTGTATTTATGATTTGAAATTACGGGAAAATCCCAGTAATCAATATTTAGTCTTCAACAGAACATACAATAAATTGAGAGTTAAAGTGGCATGTAAATCATGAAAATCTGCATTTTGGGGTTTACACAAAGGCTGGTGGTTTGTTTTTGAAAGATACTTTCTCTAACACTGATTTAGCCATAGACTGGGACTCCAGAAACTCACTGACGTCTCTAAACCAGTAAATTATTGTGATAACATGAACAACCTAAACAGAATCATCTACAGTAGCATATCCGATTATAATCTCCACATAGTAAGACAATTGCCAACTTATTTTTGAAATATTATTAGACATTTCACTCCTCTGTCCTCCCAAAAACATACCTGAAGTAGTCTGTAGGATAAAGATTGCGGAAGAGAGCACTTACACAGGGAGTTACTCAGCTCAAAGGTTAGTGCATGTTTAAATGCTGTTTTGAGTGGGGATGGATTTAAACATTTCTATACGTGTCTTCCTGAGATAGTATCCCCAAGCATTAATAGTCAAGACGGGTTCAAATTAATAACTTACATGAACCTATGTTCAGAAGAGTATTTCTAGTTAATATACTGGAAAAAAAAGTCTTGTGAATATTTTTTCCCCATTTAGATGAGTGTTATAACTCAGTACATGGTTTCTACTCCCAGGTCTGTCTGACTAGCTGTGTGATTGGCGCCGAGTGGCACTGCTGCTAAACAAAGCTGAATCCTGCATTTACTGCTCAGGAAAATCCCATTTAAGCCAGTGGTGCAGAATAAAGCCCAGCATGATCACTTCACTACATATTTTTTTTAGATACATATTTCAAAGCACTTCCTGTAGAATTTGCAGGTAGGAGAGATAGTTCTTTGTGTTAGGTTTCTCAGGATTTGCTTTCAGTTCTCATTTGTTCTATATTTCTGTGGAATCAGCAAAAAATACTCAAAGCAACATTATGTAAGTAATTTTATGACTTTTGTAGAGTACACAGTGGCACACTTTTTTTGTTGTTTTCTTTTTTTGGGGGGGGGTAATATGATAATTATTCCAGTCCCTGTTGACTCACTGGATAAATTCTTGGGCTTTAAATTTTAATACTTAATACCCAATGCTGACCTCTATGCTTAGTGAATTCTTCATACAGCATATTTTGTGGGATAAATTCACAGACCTCCTTTTGTCCCAGATACAAATAATGAGCTTGTTCCTGTTGTAATTTTTTTAATAGTGCAACACACTCACCTCCTGCCAGGCAGCTTATACAAATTACTACAAACATAATGGTAAATGTTATTTTAACAATTGCTTTGGACTCCAACATAGAACTATATTACGTATTTTATTAGCTCATTTACCACCTACTAAGTTATGTTATTAGCTAATTCATTGAACATGATATGTGTTAGGTAGATCTGGCTACCACTTTAAAGTGACTGTCTGAGTCTGCTTCATGGTTTTGCAAATCCACAGAAGTTAGTCCATCTGTGGTTTTATAAATGAAAAATAAACCTCAGAGATGTGGGAAAGCATAAAACCAAAGGGGTGGGATCTGCCTCTGTCCCTCTCACATAATACCTTATTACAATAAAAGTAATTGATTTCTCATTGCCATTGCTCAATAGCTGTGATTCACAGCCCATTAAGGTTAATGGAAGCAAAAAAGCCATGAGTGAAACCTGAACTTCATTTAAGTCCTTATTAACACTCACTGCGACTCTACAGGATTGAGATTTCAGTAAATGTCATAGTGGCAAAATCTAACTCAAACAAATCCCTTTGGTCTTGAATTTTGATGGGGAACCTGATCCAAAATTCCCAAGTTCTGCTGAAAATCCCCATCATAAAGGAAACATCTACTAAGACTTTTAAAACCTAATGCTACCGAGCATTAATTGTAAAGCCTTGTGTTTGTGTAAGCCTGCTTCAGTTCAGGTTGTCAGTAATAACCAGGTCATGCATGCTATTGTTTAACACATAGACATTTTAGGGACTGTCATCTCTTATAGTTGGTTCTATCTGAATAAGACCTGAGCTTGCAGTACTAAAGAGCACTGCTTACTTTTATTTCATGTAAAGATTTTTTTCTTTTTTTTCGATATATCTTAAATTAATTGAGTTTTTATAACTTCTTATATCTTTTACCATAATATCTGTCAAATATGTTGTCAACAGCAGCTCTGGACTCTTTGAAGGGTAGCACTGTGATCCACAAACACAACAGATACTTTCGTGGCACTAAGCAGGCTTAAGAAATCCCTTGCGGATCTTGATACTATTAAGAAAAAGCTGCAAATAGACATGGTGACTGGTCAGAGAATGGAAAATGAGGAGCATTAGTTAGAGTAGGAAAAAGAAAAAAAAGCCTCAGTAAGAAAGGCTGCAGTAGCCACCATCAAGCAGAAACATTCTGCAGTTTTATAGTAAGAGGTGAAGACATTGCCATGCCATAAGAGAGAGTCGGCTTAATAAATAACATGAGGTCAAAAATAACAGAAAAGAATAAATATAAGTAAAAGCCCAAATAAAATGACAGCAACATGCTGAAGAGCCAAACTATGAAAGTCCCACACTAGCTATTTGAATTATTTGATAGAACGGGAAGAGAAGCTGGAGAAGTTGTAAATAAAAAGCAGCGATGACAATATAAAAAAAGAGGGATCATGCATCTGAATGCATGAAGTGCCTTTTACTGTTGGAAGAAACTACAGAATGAAGATGCAAAAGAAGGAAAATCATATTTAGAACAGAGACTGAAGGAAAGAAATTATCAAAAAGACAAAATTGGTAGGAAATCAAGAATGGACAGAAAGCAGCAAGAGGTGGAACCCACCAATATTCCCCCAGTTGTTTAAAAAAGACAGACAAATCCTCTTCTGGCCTGTGTGATTACAGTACCGAATGGTAATATCTTGACTCACATCTTAAAATAAATGCAATTTCTGTAATTGCCTGCTATTGTGGCCATGTTGCTGTGCATTAGGATATTACAAAGTGAGAATTACAGAGGGAGACATACAAGATTTTTATCTGATGGCCATAATCTTAACTCTTGTATTTCTGAGGATCTATCTATGGCTACTGAGTTTTCACTGCTACTTCAGCTAAACATCATTACAAAAACATCTGCCCAACTTGGTGGCAGAAATGCTGCTCTTGCTAGATTTATACTTATGTAAACAAAGTTGTATAAATGAAAGAAAAAACACAGAGCTAATAAAGCTGTTAAAAGGAATTATCTGGCTTGCAATCCCAGTTTTTTTATGCCTGCTTGCAAAAGGATCCCAGAGCTTTGAAGCACATCTGTCTAGATATTTTCCGGGTAGACAGCAAAGTGTTTTTTAAAAAGACATTTGAGGTATTAATAAAAAACAAACAAAAAAAACCTTCTTTCACCCACTTCTTGCTGATTAGGCCTTGCCCTGGGGTCAAGATACTCAATGCCAAAATCCCTCTTGCTCTCTAGAAAGTGTCTTTGTCAGTGAGGAGCTCAAAGGTCTATTCGGATCCTCTTCCCAGCAGCTCCCAGCCTCACACTAGCTCCTGACTGCCACCTGTGGTTGCTTACTCTCCTACTTGCCCCAAACTCCAGGTACTAAACTTCCCTTCACAGGCATGCTCACCTGCTCCCCTCCTGCCAGAAGGTCCCACCTAATTCAATCACTCATTTTGTTTGAAGTGTTTGGGCATAAAAACCAAAACTGAGAAAAACAAAGAAATCCAGTGTCATTTTGTCTGTCACTAGCATGTCTGAGCATGTCCGATTTGGAGGACTAAAATGAAAGTTAAGAACTTCAGATACAGTTATGTGTGACAGAGCGGCATTCTCTCTTTCAAGCACAGACAATGAATAGATCTTTAGCAATTTCACCTCTCCTACAAGTTTAGCAAAGGGTTGGTAGAAACCAAAGGTCCTGTGGAGATGATTATTCTCTAACAACAATCTCAAGAAATAAAAAAAAAGGGAATACAGGGAAACAATATTCAAGGAGATGACTTAGCCATAGAGCACACTCACCTACACTCAAAGGGTGGCCAGTTGTAGTTAGTGGAATAAAATACGTGTCCAAAGCTGTGTTGTAATGTGGTTGACAGCCTTCATCTTCTCAGGATAATGCTGCTGTCATGGCTATGCTACATGTTAGGATTTTCATAATTCAGTATGACAGAGATAGACACTCGGGAGTTTTATCTGCAAGCCAGACCCTTGTATTTCCAATACTGACCCAAGAAGCTAAAGGCTTGTTAGCTGTGCCATTCAAAAAACCTCAGTAGTGAGTTTCTGCAGCCTCCAGCATAGACTGTGGCTATGGAGAAACACAAATTCGTCATGGCAGACATTCAGTGAAACCACTTGGAATTATGAAAAAGGCTGGAGTAACCTTTCCTTAATTTGCAACTTGTGTTTAATATCAGTCACAGCAATAGTATAGTCATTTATTAGAGTAATATGATGGTTGCTCAGACAGTTTTTGGTTATTCAACAGTATTGCACACTTTCCACTAATGTTTTTTCTCACCAAAGTCAGTCAGGAGTAGGGACTGAGAGACCAAAGGCGTGTACTTCCAAGCTTCCTCTATGTGAAAGAATTAATTTCTCCATTTTAATACTATCTTGCCATCTGTTTTCTGGGACACAGCAGTGTGTATTAACATGACCATTATCCTATCAGTGCCAAGAAAGATCTACTTTTCTCTTTGGCCTCTCCTTGGCATGTAATCAAGGCCAATTGCCTTTTTGCCTTGTAGCTTTTTCTATGGAGATGAAAGTGAAGCCCTACTAACACACACAGGATGGCAGTGTGATCACCAAGATAGCTTGAATCTATTGATACAGGCATGATTAAGCTTTTCTCCTGTCATTTTCCTTAATGTATGCCAGTTTGGCCTTGTCAGTCATTTTATCGAGTCCGACAGGAGCTTTCATCCAAATAACATCTCCAGGAGCAATCCAAAAGCACTGTGAGTAGAGCTGGTCTGGAAATACTTTTTCTGTACTAGGAGCTTCTTTTTTTCAATTAAAAAAAAATTAAGTGTTCTCCATTATTGAATTGTAAAATCAGTTTCAAATTTTACAGGTGGTCAGAGTAAATTAAAAAATGAATAATAAAAAAGTCGGTATCAGAGTTAGTTCCCTAGTTTTAAAAAGAAGCATATATTTCCTCTAATGCTTCCAGGTGAAAAAAGAAAGCAATTGGGTTTTTTGGCTGACAGGTTGATAAAAACTTCCTTCTACAACAGACAGACTCTGACCATTTTCTCTGCAGTGAGGCACAATACATCTGTGAGGTATTTTTGCCATATGGTTAACTGATGTTCTGTGCATTCCTCTGGCTGTCACTTTAATAAAGATAAAACTTAATTGCTATACTATCAGACGTAGTATCTTCAAGTCTGTCCCCCCATTCTTCTCCATCAGAGCTTTTTATTTAGAGGGGAAATTAAAAGTAAAGAAAACAACCAAAAAGAATAACTAAGAATAAGAGGATTTTTGGTGGCAGTTTTCCTGATGTTTAACATTTCATAGTCAATCTGCAAAACTTTGCCCTTTTGCTGTTCATTTTCAAGTAACTTGAGTTAACCGGAAGGCTCTACAATTTACTTGCCCATTCTTCCAAATGTTTGCCTTCTGCAAAGGACAGTCCAAGATATAAAGCATCATCAAATACTGGGTTACATTCCTTTCAGAGGGGAAATGCTTTTAGTGCCCTTTTTTTTAAATTTAATTCCAATAGGATTAGTAAGGGTGATGAAAAATCTTAGGATTTTCTCATATTGGGATCTCAGATTGCTGTAAATAATATCTTTCCTCTTTAATGTATAAAACCGATAAGCTATGGAAAGGTTAAGTATGCCTGAAGTTGATTACTGTTTCCTAATGCTTTCTTGCTAAAATTTCTCTCGCAGCTTGGAGCATAGGCTGAAGATTTGCAAAGGCATTCAACTATCTGGACCTGTTGCACTACACAATGAAACTGAAGATATATTTGGGGGTTAAGGACTTCCTGTGAAAGAGAAATAAAAACAACTCTGAAATTAGAAAGTGACCCCTTCAGAGAATAAAGTGTGTTGGATGGTAGATAACTTTTCTGTTTATTTTCAAATCTTCCAGGATGAATTTTGCACAATTCTGAACCCAGCTTTTCTAAACCACCCCTGGGATTTTGAATTAAATACAAAGGGCAATGAATAGGTAGCTCAGATGAAGAATTAGTCATAACTGAGTCCACTGTGGAAGACTAGCAAGAAGAGGAGGCAGTTGAAACAAAATTAGTATTTCCTTGCAGGCTGTGAAATGTTTACCCATAATAGAATACATTTACTTAGGTCTCTAATCCCTGTGACATTCTTTGGAATAAATAAGGCAGGAAATGCTGACAGCATGTCCTCCCTTTTGTGCTTATTGATAAGCAGACATATTATGATCATGATGCTTGCAAAGGAAATAAAATGCAGAAAAGCACGGGAATGATCCCTCCTATTTTTAACATAGAAAGGAAGATAATATAACAAGCTTAATTTGGAAAGGAGCCTGAGGTTTTGAATCTTTTGCTCAGTGACACACATAGCTCTTGCTAAGAAGATAACTTTTAATATCTGAATCTTTTAATTATCTTTAATTATCATTACAATAAAACATACTGCACTTTCTAGGCTGTTTGGTTGGGGGTTTTTTTTGTAAACTGACAAGCAAGTCCAACAAGCCAGAGCACTTACTGATGTGCCTTCCAAAACGGAGTGGCAGACACTGTATTTAACCTTGTCTCTGGTTGTTCAGTATGCTTTGCCAGCTGAGCTTTCTAATCGGAAAACCTGAACAATATTTTTTGGTTGGCACCATCTGTCAGTTATAAATCTTAGTGTTCTACTGTTTCCCTCCTGGGCTAAGTATTTCAATTTTTGCAATTCTCCCACTTTTTTAACAAGTCTGACCTATACTAAAATATATTAGGCCAGATTTAAGTATTTGAGAGTCTTCTTTCCAAATGTTTGTGGCAAAAGCAAAGTATTATTTACACTTCAATAAAAACAGAATACTTGGGGGAAAGGGCTGTAAAACAAGCAATGTACGCATCTGTGTTTCCATTCCCCATGGTTACCTAAGCAAGACGAGATAAGGTTTTTCCCTGTCAGTGTTGCAAACCATGTCTACAGAGTAGATGATTAAAGCACAACGCTGCTGTTGGAAAGTAAGATAAGAAAGCATCCGTGATGGTTTGACATGAGCCAGCTGGGGTCCAAAGGATTACAGCAGTACACAAATAGAAAATAGACATACTGCTAGTAAAGTCCTCCCAGCAGAGTTCACAGACATGGGGCTACCACATACAGCCCTGATTAAACATCAATCTGTCCCAAAGCTGTCACACCTGTGAGTCAACCCACAGCACTGTGCATTACACCTTGCAGATATCTGCACTGATTACCGACGTTTTTGGAGGGTGTCTTCCCTTCTAAATTCACTCTAGTTCCTTTGATGCTCCATGAGGACATTTATTTTTTTTTCTGCTTGTGACCTCATCTCTTACCACATCTGAAGCACTCACTGAGGAATTTTCCATAAAAATTCTAAGCCACACTAATTACACTCCTACAGTAAACAGCTATTCTACAGGTGGGACCCATTATATTGCTACAGGGTGGCTTCAAATCTCCTCACCACCTATTTAGTTTTCCTGTGTGGGCAATGGATAATCTCAAATGATTCAAAGCCTTTTTTGTGTCTTTGAAACAAAGCTGCTGTTGTAAATTAAACTGGACCATACATCCTAAAGATCCTTCTCTGAGGGTTTCTGGTATCTGGGGTCTTCCAAAATGCCACACAGCAAAGTCTTTTGTTTCCTCCAAGACAACATTATTAATGAAGAAAAATGTCTTTTTCTGCATTTAAAGAAATAACAACAGCCTATTCTACAGATTGAAACTTGCTCCCACTGAAGTAGCTTCACTGCTATAGCATAGTTTAAGCAGCTTCACTGCTATAGCATAGTTTAAACTACACTGTAACTGACAAAGAAGGAAATATCCCTATTTACTCCATCATCTAGACACTTTTACTGTATCTGCCAGCTAATTTGTTCAAATGCTAAAGGGATTATAACAAAACAGAGTTACACTAAATCGCCTGGGCAGGCAAGGGTTTGGGGGACAATAAGAGAAAAAATAATTTGTTTAGTTTTGACCAAATTCGTAAAGCGTTGGCTCTGTAATGGATATGCAATAAAGAAGATAGTGTGCAGCATAAATTCAAGAGAGATTAATGGTCACATTAACCTTTTGAAAAAACTATAAAATAGATTTATCTCTTTGCAATTGATGCGATAAAGTAATAAAAACATAGTAAAATAGACCAGAATTCATGTCTCTTTCTTTGTTCAACAGTCTGACCATCAAATAAACAAGTAAAATAATCAAAGATTTACAGCATGAAAAAATGCGTATAATAAAACCTTACTTGACATTTCATCCAAGCAATGGAGAAGCACAATGAGAGATGATAAAAAGACATTCTAAAAAGTGCTTGAAAATTGTTCTGAAACTAATTTCAGCATCACTGTTACTATTCCCTTTAACAAAATTTAAATGCATAGACACATCCAAATCAATCTCTTGGAGGGTACTAAATTGAGAAACAATTTTTGTCATGTTAGTAATAGACTTTCATGCTTGGCACTATCTACATAAAATGAAAGCAAGCTATAACATGAAAGAAATTGACCATAAATAAAAAGAAAAAAAACACGGTCATGAATATTTTTGCTTACCACAATTGCCACAGAAGTTAATACTTCGGTGTACTGTTGATTTCATGATCTTTAAAAATTGTCCTCTTTTTTTAGGTAAATATGATTTCTGCAGCTTGAAAACACCAGTTTTCTTTCTAAGGACCTTGGAAAAAAAGAAAACTCATCAAATACTGTACATAAATCAGTCATTGAAAAAAATCATGCCAGCACAATATCTGAAACTCATAAAAAATCACCTCATCAATATCACCACCAAAACCAAATTTTTTTTAAGGAAAAAAAAAAAAAAAAAGAAGAAAGAAATAATTTACATGTCTAAGTTGTGTGTGCATTGCTATCTAACATGTATGAGAGATTAAAACAGCCTGGCCGGGAGACCAGCTGTGTGGTCTTTGCACCTTCACCTGCTTCATTCACACTTCTTACTCATACTCATTTCCACTGGACTGGACACTTTTGAACAGGGGAAATCAAACAAATTTCATGTTGGCAGCCAAGCTTTCCAGGACTGCATAGAACAGACCAACTTTGACACCAAAATTCTGAAAAGCCACGCTAATGCAAGTTATACGCTGTGCCTGGAAGACATTTCACCAAGCTTTGGATGACTGAAAATCAAATGGTCAGTTCAGTGGTCATCCTGGCACTGCTACAGAAAATGAAAGACACAAGCATCTGGGAAAGGTGATTCAACACTTTCGATGTGTTGAATCAACACTTCATATCAAGTTCTGTCCTGCCTGCCAAGAAAAAGGAATGCAAGTGAAGGACATCAATGATGATGTTAGGAAGTAAAGCAGCAAAAATTATTATTTACAAAAATAGCATGAATTCTTATTGCTGCTATTCATATCCTCTCTGCCCCCCAGTTAGAACTAAATTAATCAATACAGACTTCAAGATAGCAACAGTACTGTATGATTTGCAGGACATACATTAATCAACCTATTAACAAGGAACCAAAATCTTGAAGGCAAAATGAAAACCAGATCACCGAAAAGAGTATTTACAGAGTAAGGTATGTGGATTTCTGGAATTAATATGACAGCATTTTGTGTTTGTTTGTTTTGTAGAAATACTATTTATTTAAAACAAATGAAAAACTGGAATTCAAAATAAAACTTCTGATATAGTAAAATAGGTCAAAAAAATTGTTAAACAAAATTGGTATCATCCAGTACCAAGTCAATACAATGAGATGACAGTTATATTCCACTGTTTCTCTGAATTTAATTTATAGAATTATAGGGGGTCTGGATTGGAACAAAACTGATCTTTCATTCTTTGTAGCCTTACATGTTGTTGCACTGGAATGCTAAAGTAATGAGTGAAATATTCTTGCTACTGTTTCTTGCAGAATTACACACTGTATAGCAGTCTACATGTAAAACATTGTTGCTGCATTCTGCTATGTCTCTGTGGCAATTAACTTTCAGAAAAAGGACCTGTTAACATCTTGGGACAGACATCTAGTATTTTGTTTGTTTGTTTTTTTCATCACTGTCTTTCTTACTAGGCTTCTAAAAATGCAGTGTAAACACACTAAGACATTGATGCGGGCCTTCAGTCATTGCCTGGTGTGAGATGATGAAAACAATGAGAAACAGACTGAAGTATCATTATGGAAGTGCACAAGATATTCCCAACAGACATTAGCACCATTTCCCACAGTCCTTACTCCTTTCTCATGCTCCAACAAAGCTCTTTACAAATTTCACATAATTAAAACTCATATCTTCTACCTATTTTACAGATTAGGCTAAAGCATCTTCTTTCTTATGTCCCTTTGATGTAAAAAAGTGTTGCAAAAAGCAGTATGCTACTAGAACACAGAAAACTTCAGAAGGTCTGTCATAAACTAGGAGTATTACCTAAATATACCCAATACAACATTTTATAGCATCCTTCCTCCAGTTCCTTTCTGGTGCTGATGCAACCTCAGTAAGTTCAACAAGGCCAAGTGCCATGTCCTGCACCCGGAGTTGGGGCAATCCCAAGCACAAATACAAGATGGGCAGAGAATGGATTAAGAGCAGCCCTGAGGAGGAGGACTTAGGAGTGCTGGTTGATGAGAAGCTCAACATGAGCCGACTTCAGTGTGCGCTCGCAGCACAGAAAGCCAAACGTGTCCTGGGCTGTATCAAAAGAAGAATGACCATCAGGCTGAGGGAGGTTATTTTGCCCCTCTGATCTGCTCTTGTGAGACCCCACTTGAAGTACCGTATTCAGGTCTGGGGCCCCCAACACAAGAGGGATGTGGATCCATTGGAGCAAGTCCAGAGAAGGCTACAATGATGAGCAGATGGCTGGAGCACCTGTCCTTTGAGGACAGGCTGCAAGTTGGAGAAGGCTCTGGGTAGACCTTATAGCAGCCTTCCAGTACCCAAAGGGAGCCTCTACAGGAAAGCTGGAGGGGGTCTCTTTACAGTAGCATGGAGGGTAGGAAAAAGGGTGATGGCTTTAAAATGAAAAAGGGTAGATTTAGATTATATATTAGGTTGAAGTTCTTACTCTGAGGGTGGTGAGACACTGGAACAGGTTGCCCAAAGAAGTTTTGGCTGCCCCACCCCTGGAAGTGATAAAGGCCAGGTTGGGCAGGGCTTTGAGCAACCTGGTGTAGTGGAAGGTCTCCTGCCCATTGCAGGGGGTTTGGAACTAGATGATCTTTAGATCCCTTCTAACACAAATCATTCAATTTTTCTGTGATTCTATGTTGTCACTAAAATGTGCATTAAAATTGATCAATTATTCTACCATAATTTCATTGCAGCTAAGTCAGCAGGAAGAAAGACCAGAGTGAAATGCTCCTTTTCTAAGAACATCATATATAGAAAAGGGACACTTGTTCATGTAAAATATTGTATTTAAAATGTTGTAAATATTTCATAGCTTTTGGAATAAATTCATATATATATTAATACATTTGTGTTCCTTATAGGGTTAACAAATAATTTAAATATTGCTTTAAAAAGCATTTACAACTGTAATATACATCATATTCTGGAAAAAAGCTAAAGATACACTATATTTTATGCATTCAGTTTATGTTAACTGTTTATTTTTAATTTTTTAAATTAAATATCTCTATATTAAAACTAGATATTTACATACACAATAACACATTCATTCTCTTAGGGATTATTCAGATGGTTGAAAAGCTAAAATCTTTCATTTTGAAGCAAGAGAGAAAAGAATAAATTAAAATGATCAGAGTAGGGTCAATGGAAATCATAAGAAGAAAATTAGGAAAGGCTTGTCAGCGGAAGAAAAGAAAAAACACAAGTACAAGATAGCTTGCTTCAAGCAGAATTCTTGGCAGGTATGTCGTGCATGCAGGAAATGATAATTCTGACAAAGCCAGCAGTGGCCTGAAAATGGCACAGGGAGTAACAGCATAATTTCTATACACATGGGCTTCAGAAGGCATCTTGGAGGCATCCAGTTAACTATCTTCTGTCATAGATGAATGAAAATTTGATATAATTCTTTGAAGAAAAGCACTGTATAGAAAATTTCCATAAAATCTCCACAGTAGCTAACTTCCCACCATGACTTTTTAAACTGATACTGGCATTTTAAAGTCTTTTAAAAGAGTTTATGATTACCTGAAGCAAACACCTGCTGTCTAATCCCAATAGCATACATTATAGGCAGCACTTAAGTATTTGAAACAGATCAGGGAAATAATTTAGCTACTGCGTAAAAGGTAAAGATTTACTCCCACACCAATCATAATTTGCCAGAAATGCAATGCCCTTCTGTTCCCCTGTAACAAGCCCTTTTGTGAGTCTGTGGATTTCATTTTGCAGACAGAGCAGAGACACAAGGATGGCACTTCTAACATGGCAACAAATAATTTTTTTGTCCTAAAAAGATCACAGAAAAGATAACGAACAAGAAACACACACTCCCATAAACTGCTGTCAGATACAGTGTATTTTTAAGTACTTCCTTCAGCACTTATTGTATTTATTAGTTACATTATTTTACAGTATATAGATTATATAGTACGTTATGTGGTTACTAATTAATAAAAATAGCTGGCTCTCCCAAGTAATATCACTGAAGTGTAAAAAAATTGTTGGAAACACACTGTTTTAACCCCTCTGGGTGTTGTCCAAATTCATTTTGTTTAAATGATGTGCCTAGGACTATTTCAATTACATAAAACCATCTTAATTATCAGAGTGGAAGAGTCCATGGGCATCACAGATTTTTCTGCATGACTTATAGGTGGTGAAGTAGCTGGTGAAGAGATCAAGAATTCTGGTGAATGAACAGCGTTTGAGCTATCTACACTATCATTCTTATTTAAAAACACATAAAGCCAGCCATTTCATCATCCCTGTATCTTAGACCAATGACTCAGATTGTGATCTGTAATACAATTGAGTGGGACGCTTCATAAGACCTTAGCATTAGGCAAAGAAAAAAAAAAAAAAAAAAAGGAAGTGAAGAGAAAGGTGCAAGTAATGTATTTGGGGCCAAAGGAAAAGCATAATTTGGAGACCAAAAGCTTATCAGAATGCAGACTTGCTGACACAAATATCCAAGTTAAAGAACTTTTAGGACATAGCATTAGTTTTCTGATAAAAAGTTGAGAATTAAATAGCTTCTGCAAATTTCCAAGAAAGAAGAAAAGTGCTAGAAAAGCCAGCTAGCATAAAGATCTGTGGGGCTATTGGTCATTGCTGGCACATCTCCTGGAGCATCTGTATCATAGCCAAAGTTCGCTCCTTGGCATCTGCACAGTGAACCTTATTTCCCTGCTATGGTTGCTTAATCCTCTTCTCTCATCCATAAGCTGGAACAGAAGGCACAGAGCAGAAGCTAATGCTATTATGTACAGTATAAGCTTCTACTCTTTTTCACAGTTAGTATCCAAAAAAACCTGCCCTCTTTCCCTCTTCACATTGCCGTTATTTTGCTTCATTGCCCAGCTGCCCTGTATGTGGGGGTGCTCAGCTCTTTGCTGTCCCTAGAGCATACAGTAAACACTGTGAATGGTTTATCAACATTTTGAGAAATATTTAGAAATATGATGAATGGATAGAGTATTTCACCAAGCAAAGTTTAGAGGAAAGGCTAGGAGTTGTGGGGGCAGGTATAGAAGTAGGAATTTGCCAAGTATTTGGTGAAGTTGAGGAGATGGAAGAATAGGGACTTTGAAGCAAGTAGAAGGAAGAGAGGACAAAGAAGAAAGAGAAGTCAACTATCAAGTAGCTGCATGGTCAGGTACATTTTTATCAGCCAGTTCTACTAAAGTAGTCCAAAGAACCCTGAACAACCTGCAAAGACTTCAGTTTTAACAAACATCTTGAATAACTATTGAGGATTTTCTTCACAGAAAACCAAAAAAATACAATGTTAGAGAAACAGAGGTGACGTTAACTGATGTGTTTAGCTGAGTTTATATCAATACTTTCTTGAAAAATGGTTATGCACATGAATGCACCTTTTATTTTTTAATAATATTCCTTTAAATAATTACCATGTGTTTTGTGACCCTTCCCCACCCATTTCTTCATATGAAAAGTCAGGTGCTGATAAATCAGGTGGCTTTTTAACCAAATGTACCACTCCCTGTCTGTTAGGCGAGATGAGAGCCCGATCGATGTTTATGTGGCTAAACACAATTTGTGCTTTCTGCCTTTGAGCCGCTGACATAGATCATACTGTTATTTATCTTGTTTACTTTAGCTATTTGTGATGAATTATTAAAATATGCCTGGAAACATGGAGCCATTTTGGAAGAAGGGTCTTAGTGGAGAGTAGAACAGATAAAAGCACTGAGATAAAACAAGCAACCCTGTCACCAGCAGATGCAAGCAAAGCTGCAGAGAAGAAAAAGACCATTTTGTTGGTCAAATTCTGCTTACAGACACATTTCAGTGAATACAGCAGGCTGCTTAAATTCATCACCTGCTTAGAAAATGGAATAGTGACTATCCAAAGGCGAAACTGCTACATGAAGCATGGAAATGTAATTTACATGGTTAGTATTCCTGCAAGACGCAGGAATGACTGCAAGATGATTGAAATGAGACTAATCCAGAGGGAGGAAAAAAGCTTCCTCTGTAACTGGAGTCTTCAGTACACTTTCCTTTTCATCGCAAGAGACAAATTACAACACGAATTTTCTCCCAGGTGAAGCACTTAAATGGCCATGTTACTGTGTTGGGTGAAAGTATGCCTGGCTTTTAAAGTAATCATGAATTTCTTTGGCAAGTACTGCTACATCTGATAATATTATTTTAATATTATTTATAATAGTCTCATTTTTTTTCATTTAGCTACATCTAATTTGGCAAAACTTTAACAACTAGTAGAAAATTTTGCAGGCCATGTGTCCCAGATTAAAGATTTTAGGCAACTCTCAAGGCAAAAAAGGCTCAATCATTTATAAGAACAATGTCAGAAAGAAATATGTCTTTATGTCCTGTTGAACATTTAGAGCCACTTCACACAGATGTCCCAAATTCTGCAGCAGAACATGAAACTTGAAAAGAGACTACAGCCAGAGATCTGCCTTTTCTTAAAGATCTTTCTATATTATAAAAATTCAGTTTGTATATACTCAAGTAATGTGGGTCAGAATGTAGCAATTAAATTCTGCTAAGACTTGCCTTCCCTGACTATATGGCTGTAGTAGTGAGAGTAAGAACTGAGGAAGTTACTTGGAGTGAATTTTTTGTTGGTTTGCTTTTTTTCAACCAAGAAAAAAAAAACTAATCTATTTCAAAAATTAAAAAAAAAACACCAAAACCCCAAAACCAAACACAAAACACCTTTTCTAAAATGTTTCCTCCCCTATTTATGGGATGAAAATATATTCTGAATGCAACCCAATTCTATGAGAACTCTTATTAATTCCCGAACTGTATTTTTAGTAGATAAAGTACTTGACTAAAAACATTATGCTAGCACTAGAAAAAATTATGACAAACTCTTTTGAACGGAATTAACAGAAATAATTATTTTCTATAAGCAAATTTTGTGAATCACAAAAGGATTAGGAAATGATAGGCAAGTGCCAGCAAGATATAAATATTTTAAGGTTGTCAGTTTAACAGTTGAGAAAAGTCAGATTCACAGTTATCTTTCATAGAGTCATAGAATGGTTTGACTTGGAAAGGACCTTAAAGATCACCTAGTTCCAAAATCCCTTCCAAGGACAGTTCCTAGACACGTTCCACTAGACTAGGTTGCTCAAAGCCCATCCAAACTGGCCTGATCTTTGTACCTTAGCACTTTAGTACATTAGCACTTTGCATCAGCTGCACATAAGCACTAACTCTTTTCACTCTATGAATCACCTCCCATCTGAGCAAGGATGAATGATCTCCAAGGTCCATGGAGATGCGTTTGTCTGTAACACCCCTTTAATAATAATAAAGGGTGTTAACAAAGGCTTGCTATTCCCTTTTAAATGTGAAGATGATTGGATGTAGTGCTGAAAAACTGGATTCTGACCTGGCTGCTTCTCTCCAGCAATCCAGTAGTTTGAAAGCATGTTCTTGACAGGCAGCCAGAATTTATGTGTTTGTGTTTTCTGGGAACCTTGCTTGAAATCCAAAGGCCTGAGCTGTTAAAACACAGACAATTCAGTTGCAGCTGAAATCAGAGGGGGCTGTAGTTTTCCCTTTGCAGGGTGTAAATCACATACCTAGCTCAGAGGACTTTAGCAGCATAAATTCATCAAATATTGCTTGTGAAGCATTCAGGTGCTATACTGCTGAGAAACCCAAAAAATGTTATGAGGAAATTAGGATTTTGTACTTAGAGCTACATATGGAAGATTTATGAGTCAAAATCTCAAACCACACATTTGAAGATTAAACCAAACTAGAATGGTGACTGCCTTTCCCTTTTTTCATTTAGCAAGACCTGTTCAACTGATATTCTGACTAATAAAGCAAACATTCTGGAAGAAAAAGTTATAATGTAATTAGCTACAAAAGAAATATTGCACTTCACACGATGAAGCTGAGGGAATTCTGATGTACTAGTTTTGGGGTGCCTTGCTTTGATAATTTTTATTCTTCCTGCACACACTTTTTTAAGGTTTTTTAAAAAAGGTTTTTTAAAAAAATAACACTGAAGTAAACTAAAATTAGTAGTAAAATTATAGTACAAAACTGAAATTTGCAGCACTGTTGAGTTTACAGACACATCCATGAAGTCAAAAATACATAAAAGATCACAGGTTTTGCCCCTTTTCCAAATCACCTATGTATTTCAGAAAATAGCCGGACTGCTAGAAGATGTGAAACAGTATCTCCTTTCTCTTGGGTGCATTTCATACCAGCAAAGGGGAAGGAAAAGAGGAAATTTCAAAACTGAGTATTGATCACCACTGCATTTTACATGGTTCTCAGTTCTGCATAGGTCCGGGAAGCACACTCAGGTGTTTTCCCCGACTGAGTCATCAAGACAATATAATAGATGAAATTTTCTTAAGACCAGCTGGTCCTAAACATGAGTTGGACAGGAAGACAGATACTAACAATGGAAGCTAAGCCATTAGTTTCCCCATTTAATACATTGCATGCAAGTCTTCAGGTGAATATAGAGATATAGTAACACTGCTTCTATGCAGTTAAACTTCAACATTTAAATATTGCTGGCTAATGTGTGTTCTCTGCTATTGAAGTATTCCTCAAAAAGTGCTTTGAATGTCAGTCTAAAACCTATCAGCACTCTACAGCAGTTGACTGTAAACTGATCATATCTCAGAGAAAGTAATAGTAAATAGTAATAGTAACAGTAGTAAATAGTAGTAAGTAGTAGTATACTCTAAATTCACGGCGATATTTTAGCAATAGTATTTTTCAGTAAGCAAATGTAAAAAATTGTGTGAATGGAGCCCAGTGCCATGGCTTTCTGATATGAAGGTCCATCATATCAAAGAATCAAAGGAGAATAAGATGTTTTTTTAATAGAAACTCTAGAGGATTATATCTTGTATCAAAGGGAACAGGAAAGAAGTGAGGTCAGTCACTGTCACATAAGTTTCTGACATATGGTTAAATTTTTGAACCCTGACAGTTCAAAGAAAGTTTTGTGAAGTGTCTAACTTAGAACAAATCTTTTCTGATTGTTTTATATGCTAATATTTACTGAAAGATAACCTGGGGTTCTCGCTCTATCTTACATTTGTCAAAGGAAGGAGAGATTTCAACATTTTAGGATTTTTTTTCTCCACCCACATTTGACACAGGCAAAAATGCATTCAAGGAAGCAATGTTTAACTCAGCCGCTTTCAGCAAAAGGTCAGTTTGATGATACATATACATGACTGAGTGAATCATCATTTGTTTATATTTTTCTGTTGAACATTACAGGACATGAATAGAGCAAAGCTGAAAAGTTTGCTTCTCTTGCCTGTCATGAGAATGTTTTTGTTTGAAGGACTGTAAGTTATCTGATTACTTTCTAGAAACTTCTAACACTTGGAACAGTTAAATTATTCCTTTGAATTAATAAATGCATAATTTTATGCATTATTAGTCACCTTTTTACACTCTATTATTTGTACAAATGATGCAAATTGAAGGGCTTTTGGTTTTTGAAGGGTTTACCTTCTGCATTGTTAATTAAATTAAAATTATAACTATTTTCATCATCTAGTAACAGGATCCTTACCTTGCTGGAAGTAGAAATCTTTCTTTTGGAAATCCTTAACCATTGTTTCAGTACTATTCCCTCTGGATGCTGTTACGTCTTGGTGTACTTTATTTGCAAGCAGTTGGACTTACAACACACAATCATATAAAGAAAATATCACCTGTAAATCACACCAGGCATTCTTTTTTTCTCTCTTCTTTTTACTTCAAAGGACAGACTTCATCTAAGTAAATCTCCTAATTTTCTAAGTTACGTGTCTGTATTTTCATTTACTAATTGGAAAATAAATGTCCATAACTCTTCTGACTACAGAGAGTGTGAGAATATTCTGGGCAAGTACCCTGGATATAGTGTGCATATATTTTTCATGGAAAGGTCATGGACTTTCCAAGAGGGGAAAAAAAAAGGTAATAAGGGGATTGCACTAACCATTTTAATGAAAAGAGTCTTACAGAATACTGCTGTCCTACAAAGCAGTAAGCTTAGTTGCTATGCAAGTTGTGTGTAAACTTATTTCTTGCAGAAAACTAGATCTTACAAATGAGATTTCCTCTAAAAGCAATTGAACTGGTCTATATTAAAACAGTTACGATGAAAGACCAAGTGTTTTATTTTCTTATTAAGGCATAGTACAAAAAAAGTGCTCAGCTTCTAAATAAAGTTCAGGCCCCATTAATTCATTTCCCAACAGAACAACAGGTAACAGCCCTGACGGGATATTTCATTGCTGATTTTGTTGATGCAGCAGCAGTAAACAGCTAAATGTTATTAAAAAGTTCATAGTTTGAAACACATACAGGCTCAGAGAAAGGAATCAGCCTGGAAGAAGGGTCTTTAGCCTACCAACCCTCCCTAAAAGAACTCTTTTTTCCTGCATATTTTTCCACCTGCATTAATCCCTATGCACTATTCTTCTTCAGAGCCAAGATAAATATTCATTGTTTAGATGCTCTTAACCATTGATACTACCATCCCTCTAAGACTGCAGAAATAAACACCACCACCTAGATTCCACCTCATGAGAAATACCGCCACATTTTCAAGTGCTAGGTCTGCTCATGTTTAAATATTCACTATGCTTCAGAAAGAAAAAGTAAAGGACAATAAAACAACTTTGAAAATCAGCACAACCAACAGTAATGATGTTACAACAGTCACTCAGAGAGCATCCATAATGGAAAAATCCTGATCACTCTCCTACCACTTTGAACAGCTGTCAGGATAATCAGATACTTCTTTCTAATGGTGTTATGCAGCAATCATAGTTCATTGTGCAGGATTCCAAGTGTTGGAGGTTTCTAGAGAGCTCTTCCAGCACAAATGACCCCAGGTCTGTTGCTAGCTAAGTAATCCCCTGCCAGGAAGCAATAGATGCTGTAGTTTCAACAGACTCAGAAAAGTGGCTCATGCTGTTCCATCATGATTTGACTGCTTTCCAGTTGCAGCAAGCCCTGAGAGGAAATAGTGACCCACCAGATCCCAAATCTGCAACTAAAAGAGGAGTTTCTCCCCCTGCACTGTTTCAGTCCAAGGCTCTTTGACACTACCATAGTATACAGAGGCACTGCTAATCTATAATAATCCTTACACTGCTAAGAATAATCCTTAAAAGAACTGGTAGACAACTGTCTCTGTCAATACAATTTCCAGTGAACACTATATTTGACTCAACTTCAAATCACTTCAAGCCATGTAAGAGCATTTTTACAAACCAGGCCTTCAGATCTAGTTGCTTCTGCTGGCCAAGAGATGCCATCAAGAGCATCCTACAAACAACTTCTTATCCATTTGTAAATATAGTGATTTTACTACTTTATTATTCCACCACGGAGGTACACTTATGTATTAATCAATAGATTAATGGCAAACTTTGCTAAGCATAAAATAACCTCAGATAGCAAAAAAAAAATCTTCATCCTTAAATCCTACTATTGAGCTCAATTCAAAATAATTTTAATTTTAAACCTCTAATACTCCTTTCTTAAAAGTTTCTCCCTTGATCTTTATTCTTAAATATGCTTCATCAGATAGTTACTCAATGTATTTGTCAGTTCAACATACTTCAGAAAAACAAGCATGTTGATGCACTTCTGTCTTTATAGAATCTCTCAATACAAAAGTCTACAAAGGCCTTTTAATCATTTCATTCAAGCATTCATATCCAAGACATTCGATAATTCATTAATGGCTCAAATCATAAGGAATACATGATTGGAACTAAAGAATGGGTAAACAGCTTGTCCTTTTCTTCTTTCAGTTCGCCCTCTCCAGGGAAAAAAACAAAACAACACAAAACAATAATAAAAAATTAAAAAAAAACCCAACCCCACAAACCCAAAACAAAACCCCAAACTAAACATACCAAACAAACAAGAAAGAATCAAAACCCAGAAAGCAAACTTAAGGACACAATGTTAGGGATTCACAAGACCATTTTTTTATTTAGTTGCATATTCACTGGGAAGACACCAGCTTAAGGATGGGTATCAAACATGAGGCTTTCCAAAGCAACAGCCACATCAAAGCCTCTTCACTTTTGCTTTAGACTCAAAGGGATACGATAGGAGTACACTATACTTAGGCTTGTATTGTAACCCAGCTAGGGTTAGGTCAAACAGATAGTTTTTATTGGCTAGGAACAGGAGAAAGCAATCTGACTTAGTGGGTTAAGCAAAACAGGTTGTACTTCCTGGAATGACAGGACTAAATATCATATGGTATTTGAATATTTCTTACTGCTAGAGCTGAAATACAGGTATTCAACTTTTTAAATAACTTCCCTGCACACTGATAGGCACTCAGTACTTATTTTCATCATGATCTTTCTTACTTCGTGCGTATTTCAATATTTTTACAGATATGAAATGCTTTGTTCAACCTGAAATAACATCTGAAAAGTTCCTTTTGCCAGAAAAATACACATAAAAGTTTTCCATATGCATGTATGTACATACTTATAAATTTCTTCAAATAATAGCTGAGACAAAAAGTTGAGCCAAGCTTTACACAGTGAGAGTTAAAACCTTTTCCTAAATAAATCCTTGTCTGCTGGAGATTTATGACTGAAGATTCACTGGTGCTAAGCTGCATCTTGAAGTTGACAACCATATGTCCCACCGATTTCAATAGAGTATCCTTGCCTCTCACAGGAAACACTCCAAGGCAGACAAGTAGCAAGAGACATGTCATATCTGAACTATCAATATTGCAAATAGATGTGTATGCTGGACATTAGTTTGAAACTCCTGCCTTGCTCAGCTTAAAAACAGACATCACCAAAGAACTGCTGACACTGCACATGAAAGTGAATAAAAGCATAATATGTCACTACTAAAAAAGTTCTCACAGTATTCTGGGTACATTTATGAGTGGGTGACGCAGTGCATAAACCAGTCTGTATGAAAATATGTAAGTTAAAAATGGAAACCAAAATAAATAATTTAAAAACTTTTACGAAAGTTATAAATAAATTCTGGATCTTGAACGAGAAAGATGTGTAGTTCAGAATTCCAGCTTTTAATGCAAAATACATCCATCACAGCTTCAGAAATGGCTTCTCTGCTTGATCACAGCAGAAATTGTCTCTTTTTCATCACTGCTGACTGTTTTTTCCCTACTCAATTAGGAAAGCTTAATTCCAGCTTGGGCCATTTGATTTTTTCTTAGTATCTTTAAACCTCAGTTGTAATTGAATCAACAGAAGTACTATCTAATCATATTGTTCTTCTATTTATGAAGCTTTATAAATCTCTGTGCAAGTAAATTAGTGTCATATCAAACTGCTGAGCCTGAATTTTGCTGGCAGAGACAGATGTAGGGCACTTTCCTCTAGCATGGAAGAGCAGATCTTGGTTTAAAAATAATTCCTCCCTATTCCTCCCCCAGTCTAGTGTATTCAGAAGTCTTATGTGGGTCAACTGCAACTAAGATGAACCCATCTTATATGCAGCTTTCACAAAGTATATTTCACCTATTCCTTCTAACATATTCATTACTGCTAAATTAAAAACTGCATTTTAACTCCTGCTAATAAAATTGTATTAAATCATATTGCTTTTCACAAAAAACCCACCCTTAATTACTTTTGACAAAAAAACAGTTTCAGTGAAAGAACGTTTAGTGATGCCGTAATAAGAGCAAATAAAAATCTCTGTAGTGCAGCCCATACACAAATGTGCAATCCCAATTTAGAAAGAAGAAAATTAATCTGCCACACTGAAAATATTTAGCAAAATCTTATTAACTCACTTGTCTTCTCAGAATATTTTGATACATATTTGCCTGTTACGCATTTGCTTATCAACATCCAAACTCATGTCTATTGACTTTAAGGACTGTTGACTTAATATAATTTGATTTTATGTGTCAAATTCTTTTACATCATATTTTGGACTGTATTTCCCTTAGTATGTATGCACTGGGTTCAGCAGTAGCAGTCATTTTTTCTCCTTTTTAGTAGCTGGTGCAGTGCTGTGGTTTTGACTTTCAGCCTGGGAACAGTGCTGATAACACCAATGTTTTCAGTTGTTGCTCAGTAATGTTTACTCTGACCAAGGACTTTCTGAGTCTCATGCTCTGCCAGGGAGGAGGGGAAGCCGGGAGGAAGCAGAGACAGGACACCTGACCCAAGCTAGCCAAAGAGGTATTCCATACCACAGCATGTCATGCCCACCATATAAAGTGGGGGCAGTTACCTGTAAGGGTTAGATCACCACTCGGGTCGGACTGGGTATCAGTCGGCGGGTGGTGAGCGGTTGTATTCTCTTCCCTTGTCATTTCCCTTATCATTATTGGTGGTAGCAGCAGTGGTTTTGTGTTATACCTTAGTTACTGGGCTGTTCTTATCTCAACCTGTGGGAGTTACATTCTTTCGATTCTCCTCCCCATCCCTCCGGGATGAGGGAGGGGAAGAAATGTGGGGGAGTGAGCAAGCAGCTGCATGGTTCTGGGCTGCCGGCTGGGCTTAAATCATGACAGCGTAGCATCAAGATGTATAAAAAAGGACTCCTCATCAGGGGCTGTAGCAATAGGACAAGGGATAATGGGTTTAAACTTCAACAGTGGAAGTTCAGGTTAGATACAAGGAAGAAGTTCTTTACTGTGAAGGTGGTGAGGCACTGGAATAGGTTGCCCAAAGAAGTAGTAAATGCTCCATCCCTGGCAGTGTTCAAGGCCAGCTTGGACAGAGCCTTGGCCAACATGGTCTAGGGTGAGGCATGGGGGTTGGAACTAGATGACCTTAAGGTCCTTTCCAACCTTAACCATTCTATGATTCAAAGGGAGACAAACAAAAAGATGCTGTTTATCTGGAAAAAGTACATTTATAATAATTATGATGAAATAACTATAATTTTTATAGTAATCCTGAAATTTATGTAAGACCTATCTGATGGCAGGGGGGTTGGAGCTAGATGATCTTAAGGTCCTTTCCAATCCTAACCATTCTATGATTCTATGATTGACTTTTTCAATGAGATTTTGCATATCAGAAGAAAAATAAAGAAACTAAAATCTTCTCTAACATACCATATGTGCATCATAAGTAAATCACAGTAGTGAACTTCAGAGAGAGAGATTACTGCATTTAAGAATCTGATGCTGATAGACATAAAAAGAAACACAGTTTACAGTATGGCCAGCCTTTTCAAACAAGACTATGCCTACAGGTAGCCTCTGTAATAAAGCTATCGGTAACCTACAAAAAGTAACAACGAGAAATCAAGAGCTGTGGACATTAGGCCACTCTCATTTAAACCATTAAAATCATATTATGTAAGTACCGCTAATGAAAATGGGTTTGAAACATTGTCTTTATCCATTTTTACATTAATCATAGATTAATACATTGCTAATTAATATATACTTATATTCTTGATTAGCTGTTTAAAATGCTTATGTGCTATTTATACACACACATTAAGTATTGGCTGCACAAACTCCTCCAAATAAATCCTAGAAATTCATTTTTATGTGGGGTATGTAGTCAGACAATTAACCCTAAATTAACATACTCTCAACCATGCAATAAGCACACACGATGGCTGCTGCAGATACTTACCCCAACATACTTTCACACGTTAAATTCAGGTGGGTATTGGTAGGAAAACCACACGCTCCAGGGACCAGACTTGCAAGGAACTGAAATTTTTAGATTTAGGTTGTTTTAGTTTTGAGTGTCTTTTTTTTTTTTTTTTTTTTTTTTTTTGCTTGTCTTGTTTTTTAGAAGTCTGCTAACTTCCCAGCATGTTTTGAGCTGTTTGTCTGTATATCAAACTATAAAAACACTACATTCACTTCTGAAAATATTTCACCAGCCTTTACATGGTATTTGTATTTCTAATGACTTCATTGTTTGTGCTGTAGTAGTAGGTCTGTGCTGTTTTATCTGCCTTTATAAATACCTTGAAACTGTTGCTATTCTACAAGATACTTGAAAATTGTTGAGTACTCAGCTCCCTTGACATTAAACTTTCTGATGGAAGCTTAGCGTCTTGCAGTGTATGACCAAGAGTGAGTAGTCAGAACAAGGATATTTATGACTACTTCAAAAAAGAAGCTAGAGAAGAAATAGAATTTTAAGAGATTATATTAGCAGTGCTGAAACGGAGTCTAGTAAATAGAGATTAAATCACTTATGGTAGAAGAAAACCTCTGTTAAGTTCTCTGGCTGAATCTTAAACTCTAATAGGTTACCATTTCTCTCTAGAATGCAGTGTAAAAATCAAGCTCACCCCTGAATAGATTAGAAATGAATCTGCCTGAGACCTAGAACTCTCTTTACAAGGTTCACTAAGAAATAAAAGGCTTCTTTTGCTCCAATTTTTATACAAAAAAAAAAAATATTTTAAGTGGTGCACTACACTTCTCGATCACAATCGTGGCTCAAAGATTTTCTTCTCAAGTAATTCCTGTTGACAATATTTTTTCTCCTAGCACTGGTCTTATGTTGTGACATATATTCTGTTTATTTCTTCTACATTACTAAAAAAATATTAAGATATTCCAAATATTCCATCGGGAAATTTCTCTTTTCAAACACCGTTTTTATATATACACTAGTATTTATACATATCTTCATAGGCTTTTTTTTAGTTTATATGATTTTATTTCATTTTCTTTAATGATGTACCATCATTTTCTTTCTCTTTTTATCATCAAGCACTTTACTAACACATTATTGGATATCTACATTCTCCAGTTGTTACAATGATAATTCTGTGCTCTGTGCACTAATGTGGTGGGACCAGGTTAGGAAGCTAAGGCCCAGTTAGAATTGAACTTGGCCAGGGATGTTAAGGATAACAGGAAGGGATTCTATAGATACATAGTGAATAAAAAACAGACTAGGGACAACATAGGCCCCTCCGTAAGCTCTCAGGAGAACTGGCTACATAGGATTTGGAGAAGGCTGAGGTTCTGAATGACTTCTTTGCCTCGGTCTTCACTGGCAAGTGCTCTGACCACACCACCCAAGTCTTGGAAGGCAGACGCAGGGACTGTGAGAATGAAGACCTTGTAGGAGAGGATCTGGTTCAAGACCATCTTAGGAACCTGAACATACACAGATCCATGGGACCTGATGAAATCCATCCGCGGGTCCTGAAGGAGCTGGCAAATGAAGTTGCTAAGCCACTGGCCATCATATTTGAAAAATCATGACAGTCAGGTGAAGTTCCTGACAACTGGAAAAAGGGAAATATAGCCCCCATTTTCAAGAAGGGGAAAATGTATGACCCGGGGAATTACAGACCAGGCAGTCTTACCTCTGTGCCTGGTAAAATCTTGGAGCAGATTCTCCTGGAAGGCATGCTAAGGCACATGGGAAACAACAAGGTGCTTGGTGACAGCCAGCATGGCTTCACTAAGGGGAAATCCTGCCTGACCAATTTGGTGGCCTTCTATGATGGACAGGGGTAGAGCAGTTGATGTCATCTACCTGGACTAGTGCAAAGCGTTTGACACTGTCCCACACGACATCCTTGTCTCTAAATTGGAGAGACATCAGTTTGATAGATGGACCACTCGGTGGATGAAGAACTGGCTGGATGACCGCACGCAAAGAGTTGTGGTCAATGGCTCAATGTCCGGCTGCAGACCAGTAACGAGCGGTGTCCCTCAGGGATCGGTGTTGGGACCAGTCTTGTTCAACATCATTGTTGGTGACATGGACAATGGGACTGAGTGCACCCTCAGCAAGTTTGCGATGACACCAAGCTGTGTAGTTCGTTTGATATGCTGGAGGGAAGGGATGCCATCCAGAGGGACCTTAACACGCTTGTGAGGTGGGTTGATGCCAACTTCATGAGGTTTAACCATGACAAGTGCAAGGTCCTACACCTGGGTCAGAGCAATCCCAGGCACAGCTACAGGTTGGGCAAAGAAGAGATTCAGAGCATCCCTGCGGAGAAGGACTTGGGGGTGTTGGTCAATGAGAAAATGAACATGAGCTGGCTTCAGTGAGTGCTTGCAGCCCAGAAAGCCAACTGTATCCTGGGCTGCATCAAAAGGAGCATGACCAGCAGGTTGAAGGAGATGATCCTGCCCCTCTACTCCGCTCTCGTGAGACCTCACTTGGAGTATTGTGTGCAGTTCTGGTGTCCTCAACATAAAAAGGACATGGAACTGCTGGAACAAGTCCAGGGGAGGGCCACGAGGATGATCAGGGGACTGGAGCACCTCCCGTATGAAGACAGGCTGAAAAAGTTGGGGCTGTTCAGCCTGGAGAAGAGAAGGCTGCGTGGAGACCTCATAGCAGCCTTCCAGTATCTGAAGGGGGCCTATAGGGATGCTGGGAAGGGACTCTTCATCAGGGACTGTAGTGACAGGACAAGGGGTAATGGGTTAAAATTTAAACAGGGGAAGTTTAGATTGGATATAAGGAGGAAATTCTTTCCTGTTAGGGTGGTGAGGCACTGGAATGGGTTGCCCAGGGAGGTTGTGAATGCTCCATCCTTGGCAGTGTTCAAGGCCAGGTTGGACAGAGCCTTGGGTGGCATGCTTTAGTGTGAGGTGACTGTGCCCATGGCAGGGGGTTGGAACTAGATGATCTTGAGGTCCTTTCCAACCCTAACTATTCTATGATTCTATGACATTTTGAGCATTGTGGAAGATAATAAATCAGTTTATTTGCACTAGTCTTAAATTGTTTTATCGCTAATCTCATTTTTATTTTAATCTCAGCTAAAGCAATTGCTTCAACAAAGCACCCTGCTATGTATTTCCCTCATTCTGAGCTTGACTGGGCTATCACAGGAGAGAGTTAATGAAAATCTTGTCATTGACTTAAGTAGAAGTTGAACTAGGCTTCACATATACTAAATGAAGCAAAAAATGTCTCACGACACTCCTAATTACACCCTGGGGAAAACTTCCACTGAAATCTATAGATACAGAAATCTGCTTCATATTCCAATCATAAATGTTATGCTGATTAACAAAAATAAACTAAAAAATGTTTGAAGCTTGGTAGGAGAAACTTCAGCATTTCAATTACTTCCTTTCCTTCTGAGTGTATATATATATATATATATATGGAAGATGCATAATAGGTATGTTTGTTATCATTCTGCTTGATATTGGTGTGTTTCTATCCTCCTAGATCCCTGAGGAGCATTTCAAGTTTTCAGGTAACAAGCTTTGTCCCCCTGAGCCTGCCACCCACCTCAGTTGGTGGGAGGTAATTTTATATGCTACATTTACCGTAATGATAATGAATTCTTAATAATATGAATTCTATTCTATTTAGAGGATAGGGTGATGACATGGAAAACCAGTTCACTAAATGTTTATAATTCTATAAAAAAATATATTATTTCAGAGTTCAAGTCCTAAATCATACAGAATTTCAAAAAACACACCACCTGTTTGTCCTGCTTGTAAAAGGGAAGGATCCTGCTCAAAAGCCTTCAGTTGTATTAGTTCTGCAGGCAACGATTTCTAAACTAACCCTGAGCAAAGAATTTTTATCTTGCAATAGTCTTGAAAACTATTTGAACTGTAATGATTTGAGTACTTTTGAGGCACTACACCCAAAGACTACCTTTTATATAAAGGCTATCAAATTCAAAAAAGGTAATACTACAGGTTTCCATACACTCAGGACAAACATAGACTCATACATAGTAGAAGTAGACCTCCCACACAGAAAACTAACATGGCTTCACTGATAACTAGGAAAGCCAACAGTAAAGTATCCACGTTGCCTGACCATCCTAAGAACTACAGTTACTGATAGCAAGAAAAAGATTGCTAAGAGCAGTTGCAGAAAAGCTGATCATCCAAAAGTATGAAATAATAAAAATAAAGGAGAAAAAACAAGAACAGCTAGTGTGAGAAATTAGGATTAAAGATAACTGAGCAGGGTTCTCAGTAATAAAGCCGCAGGCGACCCAAGCTCCTGGAAATGATATGTAACTAGTATGAGTAATATAGATAGCAGAGAGCCAGCAATGGAAAAAATAACACTGAAGTTCAGTAACGACCCTGATGAAGTCTATTCCTTCAGGACCTGAACAGGAACTATATCACACAGGGCAAAATCCTGGGAAATTAAATAATCTCTTCATAGCAATCTACCTATTAGCTAGACTTTTCTCAGATTGTGCAAGTGAAGAGCAGTGGGGAGAAAAAGGAGAGCAGTGGTTGCCTTTTCCAGCAAGTTCTGTAAGCCTAAGCAGCAGG
Source organism: Lathamus discolor (assembly GCF_037157495.1). Lineage (NCBI taxonomy): Eukaryota > Metazoa > Chordata > Aves > Psittaciformes > Psittacidae > Lathamus > Lathamus discolor. The sequence goes on along the minus strand of NC_088884.1, from coordinate 125,784,895 downwards.
ATGGTCAGGCCACTTCCTACAGTACTTTGCAGGTTAATGGGTAATGAGGAATGTGGGAAATGAGCTGTCTTTTAATCTTTCAGCAACTGGAGTTTGTTGAGTAATTATTCAGTGAATTCTGTAACCATATGAGAATGCTCAGGTATTTTATAAAATGCATGGGGTCAGAATGTCTTTTTTTTCTTTGTATCTGCTTGCTCAGGTTGTTACGTGAGAGAGGGAAAGCATTTCTCTTTGAGAATCACAGAATCATAGTATGGTTAGGGTTGGAAAGGACCTTAAGACCATCTAGTTCCAACCCCCCTGCCATGGGCAGGGATGCCTCACCCTAGACCATGTAGCCCAAGGCTCTGTTCAACTTGCCATCTAGCCTTGAACACTGCCAGGGATGGAGCATTTACCACTTCTTTGGGCCAGTGCGCCTTCTTCCTTATACCTAACCTGAACTTCCCCTGTTTAAGTTTAAACCCATTTCATCCTGTTGTATTGCTACAGCCCCTGATGGATTCCCTCTCCAGCATCCTTGTAGGCCCCCTTCAGATACTGGAAGGTTGCTATGAGGTCTCCACACAGCCATCTCTTCTCCATGTTGAACAGCCCCAACTTTCCCTTTCTCAAGTTTCTGGATGGATTTTATGATGGCAGTTACCCAGTTTCTGACGCATCAGAAGTAGCCACAAACCCAACTGCCTTCTGCTAGGGAGTGGTGTTCATCTAAATAAAGATGGTTGTGGAAGCCAGAAGACACTGTGACAGTGCAGGCTCACTTAACATGCTAGGACAGCTATGCTGCTTCTAGTAGCCAGTGTGCTACATGGCACAGCTTCCTTTTCCTCTAACGTTTTACCCAGAAGAGTCATAGCACAAACTGGACACAAACTGGTAATTCCCTTAGGAAAAACAAGAAATCACACATGTTGCTTTGCCAATTTTACAAAATTTTGTTCCACAAGGTAGTGTATATTAAATTTTGCCTATTTATGGGACTACATGATAAAAAGCACAGCTGCTAATTTGCAATACATATTGACTTAATGGAAAATTGCAAACATCCATCTTTCCAGGTGTGCTTTGTGTCACTTAACATTTTTGAAGTACAAGATTTTACAAACAAGTGAGAGAATATGGCACTGAAACTTTATAACCTGGCTTGAATATGAAAGAACAAACAAATAACAGATTGAGCATTAGAGACTAGGGCATTTGAAATTTTAGACTGCTGTTTACAAGAATGAAAACAGAAAACAAAATGGAGCAACCTTCATTCCAATGAATTGTGTTTCTGGAGCTTCTAGCCCTGCAGAACATTACAAATAGAACTTTATCTTGAACTTCAGTCACTTTGACACACCTGTGTTCACATTCTGCCTTCCCATCCTCTACTACAAAAATTACATGCAATAAGCCAAAACAAGCTACTATCCTTTCGATGTAATTGTCTTATATCAAACCTTCATTATTTATTCGGTTGTGGAAGTGTTTGGTTGGTTGGGCTTTTTTTAAATATTTCTTTCAACTTCAGCTGTAGAAATCTCCTGAAATGCATATTTTCTCTGACTCTTACTCCTCCTTTTAAGAAGTAAACCTTCCTTTAATATTTTCCATTCTTATTTACCTAGCTTTTAGACTGTCTGAATTTGTACTACTTTGTTTCTTAAAAATAATCCCAGCATGACCAATCTGCAACTTATTCTATTGCAAAGTATGTTCTGCCTTTTTAAATCTGATTAATTAATTGAATTATATACCTATGAGGTATATACAGTAACATTTTTCTGAAAACAGATACTACGTGCAAAACTAGGAACATCCTAACTCTCTATAAATGGCTCCCTTTGTTGTCACTGATGCAATTTATCATTAAGAAGTCAAGCCTACAGTAGAACTGTTCACGAAATGTAATTTAAATGTCTTTCGCTTGCAGATGAAACAGACTTTAAATCATCTTTGCTTAAGGTTATGGGATGTTCAGCAGCTGCAAAGGGCAGTGGATGTTAGATTGCCACAGTTCTTCAAAGCAGCACTGATCAGAGCTTCCCAAGTAATTTATCTGCACCCTGATGATTCCAGGGCATCTTCTTGTCCATGTTCACATGCCAAGATTTACAAGAGTGTCTCTAAGTGAGGGTAAACCAGCCCTTGTACTCAGGGCATCAGTCAACAGTTTATACAGTGTCTTCTATCTTAAACTCTTTCTATTATTTTGCTGCATAGAAGAGTCTATGATCACCTTCTATGCACAATGAAAGGTGCATTTGTGGTTTGGGGTTTTTTTGCTCTCCACAAATATGTAAATGTTACTCTCATATTAATAATCACCTCTCTCACCTAACCCACTTTTTCAACAGGTATAAAATCTTGTCTGTCACTTTGAAACCTCCTTACTGTTCCTCAAAGTGTGATGTTTCTTTCTCTTAAGTTTCTTTTTTTGTTTGTTTTATATACCTATATGTTAAAGTGTGCATAACTACACAAGTTATGTCTGTATACCTTATTATTGCAGCCTAAACACATTGGCAATCTAGTGGGCAAACAAGAGGGCACTAACTGATCCCTGCAATATGTTTCTCAGCTAAACTGTAGGAGTTAAAAAAACCCAAAAGGAAAAAGACACATTTTGGTGAAGATGCACTTAAATTCAAATATTACTTATTTATTTTAAAATTTATAGGTAATTGTGATTAAATGAGTAGCCCAACTAACAACAACATACAACATTCAATCAGGTTTTACATATGTGCATGTACATACAATGCACATAATTCCAAAGAGGACCTCCTTTTACATCAGCAAGATCTGGAGTAAGACACCATTATCCCAGGAACCTCTAACAACTTCGATGACAATGATCCAAATGCAGAGTTTGACCTACAATGCTCAAGTCTGTGTATTGCAACCTCCAGCATCTTCTCACAACCCCAGTGCTGTCTTTCAGGCTCACAATGCACATGTGACCTTGAAAGGTACTGTGTGTATAAAAACTGTTATCACTAGACTATTTTAATGTTGATGTAGAAATTAGCTTAATGCTTCCCAATTCTGTCAGAATATTTCAGGAAGAAACTGCTGCTGAATCAAAATCCATTGACGCTGTTACACACACTGGAAATGAAATCTGTAAAACTGTGCTGTCCTTCAGCAGTTTGTAGGTGAAGATTGCTTATCTTAAAAATTTGAAGTACTGTATTTGATGGAGTGCATTGAATAGATATAGAACTGTCTCCTGACAGTTTCCTACCTTCTCAGAGTTTAAAGCACTGTTATAATCTGTAGCATCCACACTTGCAGAGCACTATTTTGGCTCAGATAATCTCTTATCTTCAAGCGTTTCAAAGTTTAACTGACTAAAAATAAACTTATGGAGCTCAGAATTCACTGGCAGCATAAGGAAGTAAACACACTCATTGCTTCTTTCAGCGTGGAATTGCCAAACCAAAATCAACTCCATTGACTTCCAGGCATGTATTTGATACACTATAAAACGCCAGAACAGAGCTATCTTTAAGTTTTCCCATGACTTTTAAAGGTTCAGTTGCTAATACACTTAGCAAAATTTTCTTACATTTTTTTTCCCTATTAGCCATAAAATGTACCAAGGATCTCAAAGCACTAGTATGAAAACCATTATATAGGTAGTTAACATTATATCAACTTCTTATAGCAAAAATTACCTTCAGGCTCAAAATTTCCCTTGCTGCAGTTCTAGCGAGAATATATTCCTAATTCACACCTTTCACACTTTCAGTAGTCCGGATAAGTCAATATAGAGAAACTAAGAGGTGGGATATCACTGAATGTTGTATCTATACTTTACCCTGGCAGTCATTGAAAAAATGCAAGCCAGTTCAGTCACTCATATGGTCCCAATCAGCATGATCCTGCAGTCTGTATGACTATTTTTAAAACAGCAAAGGTGGCACAAAGCAATAGAAAAAGAGGTTACAAAATGAGACTGGCAGTATTTTTGCACTTTGCGCTTACAGTTATCACTGCAAGCATTTGCATATACAGCAAAGTCCTAGTTTTAACATGGTCTGCTTATTAAGTGCTTCCAGAAGCAGATTCTTGGACAGGGTGAGTTTAAAGTATTCCTTTGCATCTTTGAATTATTTCTATTTCATCAGAAATACCACACAATTGTTACTTTGTAGCACTGTTTTAGATGGTGCTTATAACGCTTCAATACTCTCCTTGACAACAGCAATGACAGCTGATGTTCCCTTTCTGTAAGAAATTAACATTTTTGTGTGTGTGTGTGTGTGTTCAACATATATTTTTATTACTTAACTACAAAGCAGTAGTAAATAGCAGAACATACCTCAACAGCAAACACTGCCTAGGGAGGACAGACACTTGGGAGCTGCTAGCAGACATAAACAATGAAACGGAAAAGGAAAAGCAAGTCCAGCAAGGAATATCTGCAAAGGGAAGACAGAATTGTTGTCAACAAGTTACAGTACCAAAAATACACAAAAAACAATTTAATGTAGTATTTTGAACTTACAATTTTCTGTCAGCTCAGTACTGACAGTAGTTCTATGTTTAGTAACCTGTTATCATAGAAAAAAATAGAAAAAGGCTTGTCCCTTTTCTGAAGGACCTGGACATAAAGGACACAGTTACTACCCCGATGATGCTGTTTCAGTGAAAAAGAATAGTTTAAGGACATTTCATAGAAACATTTTGCAGAAGCCTTAAAGAAAAGCCAAAAAGTTTGTAAAAGAATTAGCTGAAAATAAGACTAAAATCTCACTTATGGAATTAAACTGATACTGTCAGAATGCGTTACAGTAAAATATCTTTAATTGTTTGATGCAGCAGTGTCTTTTGATTTGCAGGTTAATTACTTCTGTTCCTGTAGGTGGAGTTACATATTTGTGCACCCAGAGTTTGGCTGGAAGTGAGGGTACTGAAAAACGACATGTGTGATATTTTCAGTAGGAAACTCAATTATATAATTCAGAGTCTTGAAGATAAATCCCCTCATTCTTAGGTGATGAACAACATATTTTATTTAATTTGATCTTCTTAAAGAAATTAATTAAAATTAAAAAAAAAAAAGAAAAAAGAAAATAATTTAACTCTAGACTAGAAAAAGACTGAAGGCAATTGTGGTAAAAAAATACATAAAGACAACTGAAGAGAATGATGTACAATCACGTATACAATGAAAAACAAAAGCAAAGTAAAAAGTTTGAATTTATGCCATTGTAGAAATAGCAGCTACAGAGCTTGACTTTTGACAATGGGACTGCAGTCTGTGCAGATCCCTTTCTTGATTTTTATTCAATTAACTTTTTATACAGTGATGCACTATAAAAATTGCAGAAAACTGTCTTGAGAACATTAAGAATATGATTTTGAAAGTTGCAGGAGCTCCACATGATGTTTAATGTCCCAACTCCAACGTAATTTTTTCTCCCTGATTATACTGCCTCTTTTTTTTAGGAGAAGAGGAAAGCTTCTTCTCTTGAAAAACAGCAATTATAGTCTACTGGACTATCTTGCTCTGCATCATACCCTGCTGGGCAGAACACAGATTATACTAGTCAATCACATGTCATTTTAACCCTAGAGGAAACTTCTGTCTTTAGGAATCAAAGGATTAGTGAAGCTGGTAAGGACAATAAGTAACAGACAGACATCAGGGGTGAAATACAATTCTCAGGAGGCATAATCTGCTCTTGATGCAGGATTTGAATTCAAGCTTTCAGTCCTTTCAATGAATAACATTTATTTGATATGTCTATTAGATTGTCAGCTTTGGTACTGCATACTTTCATTCAGGGACATTTTTTCTTGTTTTGAAGAACCTTAAAAGATAGATTAGATAGGATGAATAGGATGAAATATGATAATAAAGACTATACACATTGAATAAATGCTACATCTAGATGTTTTACTTTGATTAATATTTGCATCACTTTATCAATGTCCAAGGCATTTTGAAGACACTTAATAAGACAAATGTGTTTCTCAGGAGTCTGATGCAAGTCTAAAATGCAAGATTCAAAACAAAAGTGTAAATGTGCCTGCCTATTTTTCTGATTATAAAAACCCACTGAGCCCTTAAACTTTGCGCTGCCTTTCTTAAAAATATTTTTTTCTTTTTATTTACATCAGTCAGGATAAAGATGTATATTTTTTGGTCTTCTATCCTTTATCCATTTCCTAGTTCTTTTTCATATTCTAGTTTGCTGTTAAAACTTATATTTTGCCCACTTTCAAATTCAGAATTTATCACAACTTGCTCATAACCAGCCTCAACTGTAAATCAGTACTGACACATTAAAGTAGCTAAAACTCATTGGTGAGACACTCGGGTAAAAACTCTACCTCAGACAACCAATCCAGTGTTGCAATAAGCAGAGTAACTCCACTCCATCAGGTATGAATAGTCACCTTAATACTGCCAGTCACCCTTATAAGCCACATTATCTTTAATTAAGACTAAAGCTAAAGTTCTATTACTCTTATATTTGCATTTTACTTACCAGCTAATAAATGTCACTTTTTGCTTAAAATTAAACAAATCTCTTTTTCTATCTCATTTCTCTTGGAGAAGAGTTTATTAACTTTCCAATTTTATTAGAAGCCACCTTTCCCATTATCATCTTTCCATCATCTAGCTTTCATTCTTTTGTCCAACATAGTTACAAAAAAAAAAAAAAAAATCTTAATATTTGAAAAGGAGTTTGTACTTTACTCCTACCATAAATACATATAGATACATACATAATATATGAATAGGATCTGGACAAAGTTAGAGATGAGAGATGCATCCAGTACATTTTTAGGCTCTCGTATAAACAAGTCCTATGGAATTACACAGAGGAGCTGCAGATTTTATAGTCTTCCTTTGAGATCTATAAGAAACATTAAGCTACTCATGATGGGATTCCAAAACATAATCACTACCAAGTATACAGGTGATTCAGGAACTATAAACCAGGAATGGATCATCAAGCCCACACAACCAAGTACTGCCCCAAGAGGTCCACAGACAACCTCTCACAAGAGAATCCTGTGTTAAATTTTAGACACAAAACTACAATTTACTACAGTAAGGGAGTACGAGAGACAGAGCATCACAAGGGTGATCCAAGGTTTCTCAAACTTTTATTTTCTGTTACATTTTAAATTATTTCCCTCAAGGCTTTGTACACACTGATTTATTTACTTTTTCTTTAATTCCCCCTTACCCTTCAATATTTCATTGTATTGCCAAGCACACAAGGTTTTAAGGTTTTGGCTGTCTGTCTTCATAACATGTTTCTTAGAATTTCTCTCTGCATTTTCTTATTTTAAATAAATGCATAGTTAAAACTGTAAATTCCTATCTAGCCACGCTCTAGCAGTGCCTCAGCAAAACAAATGGAGGACAGTTGTCTGGCTATCAACAGAGAAAGGTGCTACAGCTGTCCCAGTGGACACAAGAGCCATGGTGAGGTGTGACAGGGGTGACAAATGTGTGCAGTGTTTGTGACAATTGACAGCTCTTGCATCAGAGCTAAGGAAAAGTAAAGGAGATTACTGGAGGTGGGGGAGGTGAAGACAATAACTGCAGTGCAAAAAAAAACCCAATAAAATTAACATAGAGTGAGAAATACACAGTTAGAGGGAAAGAAATGACATATACACTCCTGCTGTTGTGCTTTGTGCATTTACTGGAAGAATGAACATACAACAGTGACGTTCATTAAACAAAGTACATCATAACACAAACAAAACAGAGCAGAATATTCCACACAATTGTGCTGTCCACAGAGTAATTTTGGTAGCAAACTGATCATTTTGTGTTCATGAATTTTCCCCTTATCTCCATCAGCTATTAAAAAATATAACATTTTATTTTAGTACTCAATTATAATTACATGAGGAGTGATCTCAGCTAGCAGCTGAGACAATCTTTTTACTAAGACAGAACGTACATTACAAAAACTTTTCAAAACTGCTTTTGCCAACAGTATGTAATACTTTGGCAAGATTATTCTCATATAATAAGACTCAAAGACTACTTGCACACCACTCTATCTGTAGGTTGCTGTAACCAATAAGAAACTACATGCTGTTCTTTGCAAAAAAATATGTTTTCACAGAAAGACTGTAGACAAATATAAGAGCTTATATTTGTGTAAGCCCTTTCCTATGGTAATTACCCTCAAAACCTTCCAACTTTTAAGACATTTGCTGACAAAATATGGGAGAGAGACTCTAAACTTCTTCACAGTGTTGTCTTTAGACTGAAATACACATTTTCCTGCTTCCATCAGTGAAAGTTATGTGCAGTGAAGATAAAAGCAGACTTAACATTGCTAAGATGTCATTCTAGAGTTGATCATGCTAAAATAATGTATTCCAGAGAGAAAGACTAAGATTAGAGAGAGATTTATGTTTCTCTCCTGACTGCCCCCCCGAAGTAGGCACAGTAGACAAAACACGATGAAATTCTATCAATTGCAGAAAACTCCATAAGACAACCATTATTCATATAAAATGGGTATTTTCAAGGAATCATAACTTTGTTTTCTAACAAACGAACTGATATTAATAGATATAATAATATCCTGGACCTTGTTGAGATAGACTAACTTTTCTTGTTTGAATTCTACCTATCATATATATATTGATCATTTTAATACACAATTTGATAATGATGCTTCTTGTAACTGTATTTATATATAGCCTGGATTATGCTGCATAGAGTCTTATCTGTGTGTTTATAGCAATGAATGTATATTTTACAACCTATTCTTTAGAATACTGCAGGTTGAACAGGCTCCTCAAAGCTTATCTCTGATACAAGGTTTGTCAAGGGTACTCGAGCTGTTTTTTAGTGGATTTCTGAGAATTTCTTCCAAAACACTTTGCTTCCCATCAACTCTTAGATAAGTTTCTGGCAGAAGTGTCAGCTGGAATATAATAGCAGAGCTGAAATGTAAATATCTTTCACTAAACTGTTTCCTAAAGGGCCAGCCTGCAGAGAACTTAAAACCACAATGTATGAAGTTTTTGTGAAAAAAATGGAATTGGACATACTGATCAGCCATATTGATGTAGAGCTGTTTATTTGCATTCAAGTAAGTTGTGTTATCTATATTCTCCTTTTTATGCTCCATAGTGTAACAAATGTTAGTAGGGACATATGAACAAGTTGCCCAGTAAACACAGCAGTATCTTTGCACTCAGATAAATGATAAGCTTTTTAGTCCGGATAGATTGAGCTAGCTGAGATGAAATAATATAAAAAGTAAATTAAAAGGTTATAGATGGGACTCTCACTTCCATTAAAAGACTCCAGGAAACTGGTTCTCCCCCATAATAAAATGAACTGGTTGAACTGCATGTTGAACTGAATTGTCAGAAAGGCCAGTTTACTTATCCTTATCTAAAGAGACTTGTTTGCAAGTGTTCAAATCTCTAGTGAACAGCCTGATGCAGTACTAATCAAAGGTGCATGGTTTTCCTTAGATGTGAAAGATGAAGTTTTTGCTGAAACTGTCCGATATTCATTTCAGCCTCAAACTGTCAGTAATAGATTGCCACTAGCCAGTAAAAAGTTCACTATAAAGAATTATATGTCCTTTCTGTCCTTGGTCACAGTTACTTTGTTATCTACAGCAGGCAATTTTCTCATATGTTCTTCAGAAGGTCATTCAGAACTCTTTCACATGTCAAGATGACTGGAATCTAAAAATATTATGATCTCCAGGCATTTAGCTTTAGTTAAATTTCCCAGTGTTCAAAATGAGATGAAAGTCAACAAAAAAGGTTAAATTCAAACAATTCAGATCTTACAATTTACATCATATGAAACCAGAGCCTAATTCAGTAATTTTGTCAGGAATAATAACTGCCATATTTAATAGAAGTACTAAGGATACATAACACATGTTAGCCACTCCAGAATATCTGTGCCTTTTTTTGTATATAATTCTGACTTAAATAACTATATTGTATTATTTTTTACCTTCCAGATTAGTTTTTCAGTAACAGAAAAAGGAAATAGCCTGGGAAGCTGAGCATTCAAACTTCATAACTAAAAATATGCCCTTGTTATGTACAAGTTATCATATTTTTGAAGTATGTAAAACAGCCTTGGAAAATTACAAATGACCAAAACCCCTCCTGGAATATTTGTAGAAAAAAGCCTCAAGCTGTGTAAGGTTTTGGGGAGGTTAGGCTTGAATTTTGGGGGAGTTATTTAGTCTGGGGTTTTTAAGCCACAATATATGTATGATACAAAATAAATTTTAATAGCTGTCACATATATATTTAGTCATTATTTTTTTATAAAACATCTTAAGTGACCCCTTAATAAATCAATACATATATAACCGCACTTGCACAGGAATGGCTCACACTCAGGTTCCTTTTGAGTGCACATGAGTTTTGAGAGGAACAGCTGCATACACAAATTGCAGAGTTACAGATTTACTACCACTGCTAGTCCAGCATGAAAAATACCATAGGGAAGGGATTCTTAAGAAGACATGCTTCAGTTAACAAGGACTAAATGGAAATGAGAAGGAAGAATTTACATTTTTCCAGAGGCATCTGCACACACACCCTCCTCTCTTCCCCCCTCTTTATTCCCCCTCTGAAAGGAAGGTCTTAAGAAGATGAGCCATTGGGGTAGTTCATACCTGGTAGAAAAAAAAAAATGAAAAAATGAGAGATGAGAGTAAAAAAAAACAACTATATTAGAAGTAAAAGCTTTGTCAGATGCAGCAAATATAGCTGGTGCTCAACTATCAACAACTATTACAAACCCATTCTCTAATTTAAACTCTTGGGTTGCTGTTAGTCTTTAATCTTCAGTTAATAAATGCCTGAAACTTGCCTAACTGGAGTTTTTAGGGTATTACTGGTCTGTAATTGTGCTGGTTAGTTGCAGGCTATGGTTTATTATCTAATAGACCCTCATAACAAACAAACCCTAGTAACCTCCTAAAGCTCATCAGATAAAAGAAATATAGTCTGCAGCACTACCTTTCATGAAGCTCAAGAGCATTGAAGCCTTAAACACTACAGCAACATTTGTGCTTGGGCAGGGAAGAGAGGACTGCTCAGCCTCTTCCATTTAAAGATGGACAAGTGGAGAGACTGGACTATCCAATGTAGTCTTGAAATTACTACTGGCAGGAAAAAAAAATTTGCAATTTTTCATCAGTTTATAATTCCTCCAGCAACATCAGTTATTCCTATTAAATATCACCGTCATGTAACCAAATGCTGTCATATTTCTGCCCAAATTGTCACAATGCTGACATAAAAGCGGCATTATAGTTTAAAATTTTAAGCACCAACTATTTTTAGGGATTCAGTTTTTTGTTTTACTTAGGTTTACAGCTGAATTTTTAAATAGTAAATAATGTAAAACATGCCTGAAAATACTTCTTTTTCTCAGTCTGCTCACTGTAAGTTAAGAAACATAGGATGAGCTAAGTAACAGGAAAACTCCTAAACACAGTCAAGTTGCAGCAATCTGTGGCTAGATTTCTGAGTTATGTACTACTACATCCCACTTTCCCAAGCAAGTATATCAAGTTGAAAAACACTATTGCTAGACGAAATACACCCAGCTCTGGGTGAAAAAGTGAGGTGATAGTGCAAAGGGAATGAAAAGAATCCCAATCAATAACTATTTGAGCATCATCCTTACCCAGTGCCCAGTTCCATTATCTTAGTTCTTCCCATGTGTGTGAAGACATGAGGTTCCACTTAAGGCAATTGCTAAGCCAAAACAGCCTGATCTTTTCAAGTATTGACAAAATAAATCTGTTGCAGCAGCTCTCCAATGCCTTTCATGTATTCTGTCCTACTGAAATGACTACAATGAGCCATACGGTCATCATTCAGACAGCAATACCATAGCACGCTTTATTTAGGCTATTTAGACTGAAAATAATATGCAGAATCCTCTGCCTCCATCTCATCCAGCTGCCCACTCCCTCAATGAGCCAAGTGACTGTGAGCATATTCTCCCGAGTGCCAGTCTTTCCACAGATTCTCAATGCTTTTCTATTCTCTATTCAAAGTCTTAATTTTCCAACTGATCCATAGATCAGGTTTTCAGCTACTTGGTGACAGTCACTTCAGTGAAGCCTTTAGCTTTGTGATGGATGATACAATATGACTTTTAGTTAGAAATTTAGGAATAGGCATAATAATAATAAAAAGCAGCAACACTAAAGTGGTCTTCTCACTTAAGGGGATGTGAAGCATTATGGTTCTTCCTATGGAAATTAAGCTAAATCATATCACACAAGAAACAATTCTGGCAAAAGCATAGAGCTATAAAAATGAAGGGATTTGTGTAAACTGTCAAGTATGCATCAGCACAGGAAAACAGTAACAGAATGCCAAAATTCCCAGAAAATAAGTACACATAACAGAAAGAGAACAAAAGAAACCTAAACTGTTTTTGAAGAAATAGTATCACTGTTTCATTTTTTTATTGTAGAAGAAAGCAAAGGCTTTGACTTGTTAAGACTATACCTACAAAAAACCTTCTTCATTTAAAGAAGTTCAAGCACATTCCATAGTTAAGCAAGGTGTCAATGAAACAAATATATATGAGGAAACTGAGCAATGCATCCTTCCTAGCTTCACAATGCTTAATAGCACAGACCATTAGTTATTTGCTGAAATATTTCACAGGAAGATTAAAGTTTAAAAAAAAAATATAATCTTAGATATAATTGGGGGAAAAAATAGAGGAAAAATAGGGGAATTGGTAGCGTGTGCAATGAAGGTTTCAATATCTAATTCCTATCAAAATAATGAGGAAAACAGAAGAATTTCAAATCCTGACCCCTGAAGTATTAGAGTCACTGAGGCCATGATAAATGATTTGTAGGTAGTCCCTCAAATGGCATTAAATAGTATCACACAAAAGCTTCAAATTTTAAAACATCAAATGTGTAAATTCATGGGAATTAATGGCCTCCTAGTGTCAAGAATTCCACCTAAAAGCAGTCACCTAAATAAGCCCCATAATTTTTCTAGAAGGAAAGGATTCTTCTTTGCATTTTCTAGATGACTAATGTGTGCATCTCTAGGAGCATCAGCAGTATGGATTAGAGTGGGAAATAACTGATTGGAAGTATAATGGCCATGCAGTAATACAGGGTGGAAAAGCAACTATTTTTCCAGCACATACTTTCATGGGTGCTTTCTAAGCATTCCCCTTGAAACAAAAGGCTATCATTTATGCGCATACACGCAAAGTGTAGACCTTCAGTATTCCATTAATTTCTTACAAGCTTCTCCAAGAGGTAGAAAATGCATCCTTTATGAGGGGTTCTTCTTAAAGGCTTTTATTATTATTAAACCCACCATTCCTTTTTATTCTTATTCTCCAAAATAATACAGTTATAAGAAGGAAATTCTTTCCTGTTAGGGTGGTGAGGCACTGGAATCAGTTGCCCAGGGAGGTTGTGAGTGCTCCATCCCTGGTGGTGTTCAAGGCCAGGTTGGATGAAGCCTTGGGTGACATGGTTTAGTGTGAGGTGTCCCTGCCCATGGCAGGGGGGTTGGAACTGGATGATCTTGAGGTCCTTTCCAACCCTAACTATTCTATGATTCTATGAGTTATTTTTTGAGTGTATTTGGCTAAAGTTATTTGTATTTGAGTATGAACATGACCACTATCTGAATCTTTATTTTATTCTCCATACCTCCACTCTTCAAACAAAACCTCAGTGTCTGTCAAACTTTAATCAGCTGCTTTTCACACTGATCCCTTGAGGTACATGAGGAATTCTGAAGAGTATTAGCACTTCATAATAAAATAAGGATTATCAAACCCAGAAATATAATCATTATAAGCACGTTATACATGAACTTTCGTTTCAAAAGGAGAGACACAGAGAACTGGCAAACAATTTACATTGGCAAGGACATGGGGAAAGATATACCACTGTCCAGAAAGCAAAGTCAGAGAAAAGCCAAGCAAGAGACATTGAGGGAGCAGCGAGTTGAAAAGATGAGGAAATGCTGGGTTATGTTACGAGCTTAAGGTTAGAGTAGCTATTGAGCAGGTAGTGAAGAAAGTGAAGGGAACAGACAGTCATATGAAGAGAGATGTTTAACTAAATCTAATAATTAGGGAACAGAACTTTCATAATTTTGATTAAATTATGTGGAGTAAAATAACATCCTAGTTCATGCTACTGTGTACTTCCATTTGAACTGAAATTAGTAAGAAGCATGAGCACTTTTAAAAAATAAAATCAGCCTATTTTTATTTCATTAAACAAAAATGTATGCATTTCTAAGAAAATGATCTTTCAATCCTGTCTTCACTCTTTTGAAAACTGCTTATTACGTATTTCGTGATGACAATGCCTGTATACATTAGCATCTCAACTATGTTGAAGTGCCTCAAATACCGACAGTAGGATACATTTAAACTAGTCTGCAAATTGATCATTTATTAGCATGTACAATTAGATGAATGGAACTCACAAAAACTCAGTAAGTTATGAGTTTTATTTGGGTTTCCAGCTCTTATTCTTTCAAAACTCTAAGAATAACTTCAATTTTAAGTTTTAATTTCTGAATCAAGAAATACATATTCATAGAAAGGAACAACTACCATTTAAATTAATCCTCCTTCTTTGTATTTCAAAAGACAATGCAATATAAGCATGACTGTTCACACTGATTTTTTTAAATCCCTAATCAGTTTATCTTCTGTTTGATGGAAGATGCTCAATGAGTGAAAACATACTCAACACAGCATTCCAGAGGTATTCTTAGAAACTCTGAGGAACTGAACTCTGATATTAATTGCATAAATGGAAGTGCTAATACAATCATAATAAGGAAAAGTATAATTAGGTCCACGGAATTCACTCGATCTAGATTGACTTTGCCCTTTAAGTCTTTTTTTTTTTCTTCTTATTTACCACAGTAAGATGAGCTAACTTGCTCTTACATTTGGTAGACCTTAATGTGATAAGAGAATCTAAATTATCTGCTTTATAGAGGCACCCCAAGAAATACATGAGGATCACATAGCAGAGATGCTCTCACCAGAAGACCACTTACAGAACAATACAAAGTAGGTCTGCTGCTCTTGACTGAAAAATTTCTTGGGGGATGGAGCAGGAGGGATGAAAAAGCATCTTCTCAAACTCCAGTCACAACTAGTTTGTCTACACAAACTGGAATCAAAATAATCAAAGGCATTGTATTTGATAGCTGTAGATATTTCTGAATAATTAAATTTTCTAAAACAACAAAGTACAGTTTTCTTCATACATTTAATAACAGTAAAAAGTTATTTGTTATGCGGAGGCCCTACTTGGTAATTAAAACTGTAATTAATGGTTTTGCAGTCTACAAAATTGCTGCTGCAAAACTAGCAAAACTTTTTCTCAGTGCTATTAATAAAGTAATGTCAATAGAAAGCAAGAAAAGCCACGTTTTAGTGGTATAGCAGATACTAACTGAATGTTTAAAACAAAAACAAATAATGAAACAGCATGGCTCATCTTACCATGTAAATCCTTATAATGTAGGAATTAATAGTTTATTAGATTTTATGATAACAGACATTTACTCAAATAACCGAGGGGTTTCTTTTCAAAGAAGATGCTTCCTATCCTAGTGGAAATAAATTACAAATAATTTATTATGAATCAAGAGAACAACAATCTCTCTAGCTCATTCTACTTGTAACTTCACTAATTTTTAAACTGCAAAATAAAGGATTTATCATTGCTCCTTAAACATGCAAAAGGCTGTGTTAGCTGGATGTCACCCTTTCTAATTCACTTACATGTTCTCTGACAATAAAGACCACATGATTTAAGAGCAACTGATTCTAAAGACATTATATACTGACTTCACTGAAGTTCACAGTTTGAAGCTGAAACAATGGTGTTAAGGCCTTAGAAAGGAAAAGGATGAAAGATACATAATAATTCTAAATTAAGAACTAGGGAAAAAAGTGTAAACCATACATTAATGCTTGTAGTATTTTTAAAGCCATAATTCAATAACAACATAAATAAGGACCATAAATTATTTTAGTAAATCTCGCTGTTATCACAAAGAGAAATCATGCCAGAAGCTAATGGACTTTTTGACAAACTCAACATACCATTTTTCATAAGTGAAGTATGTGTCAACTCATGCCTACCAAAATGATCCTAGTTTTACTTCCCTTATGAAGAATGGTGGGTTAAAGACTGACATTTTGAAAATCACAGTGAAAGCAAAGCAGTGGTTGAAAAACTGCTCTCTTATATACCATAATAATTAGTGACAAAAAGAAGATGCATATATGTAAATACACACAAGACAAAATTTAAAATTAATTTAATAATTAGAGTCATCAATAATGGGAAATAAAGTATATAAGAATCCATTTAGAATTATTTTGACAACTGGACATGATATTGTAGTATGAGGTTAAAAAAACCCACCAATTTTGTGTGGAAATGATTGTTAAAAGCAAGCTTAAAACATGGAGATATAATAATAGACAGAGGGAGATGCCTATTGTGTTATTACAAAGGCAAGACTCAGATTTTCCTGAAATTATCTTACAACCCAGAATCTCTCTCCAGAACAAAGCTATCTGTCAAAAATCATGCCACAAAAATGATTCACGGTTTAAAGCTATACTAACCTCTTTGTATATCAGCACTGCAGTTGATAAGATCCAGTCTCTGTGTGCCCCTGGCACAGAGTAAATCTAGCAGTTCCTTAGAATTTGCTTTTGCAGACATGGCAAACCATCCACTTCAAGTTCCTCATCTACTGAGTATCATTAGTGCTCAGCTGAAGACTCTGGATGGCATTATTAAAAAGGAATATTTAAACTACTGTTTTCTTTCACATTCAGTTGTATTTAATCTGTAGCGCTATATCTACTACTTGGGAAATGAACAGTAAAATGACCAATAATTCTTTGGCTACCTGAATTTCTGTGAGAGAAATATAAGCTCTTCTTTCCACTCAGGCCCCTTAGGTCACCTCTTTTGTTTTAGAAAGTAAACAGAACACATGCCTGGCGGTGTTCAAAGCCAGGTTGGACAGAGCCTTGGGTGGCATGGTCTAGGGTGAGGCATCCCTGCCCATGGCAGAGGGGTTGGAACTAGATGAGCTGAAGGTCCTTTCCAGCCCTAACTATTCTATGATTCTATGATTAATAAATTTGTAATTGCTCTATTTCGTATCTGATCACTAAGAGAAGAAAGGGGACACATCAGAATAAGCATAAAATTTCATGAGATTCAAATAAGTCTCTGTTACACAGATCAAAGTAGCCAATTTCAGCTGTTCCCAGACCATAGTTCTTTTTCTTATTTTTGCATATTCCTTTAAGGCCTTGTTCTTCATACTCAGAAAAATACTAAACACATGGATACTTGATGATTAAAATAGACCAGAAAATAATAACACAATTCAAATTACCCTAAATGAAAATAAAGAATTCTTAGAAAATAAATGCCTTTTAGAAAGCACTTTTTTATATTTGTCACAGAGCACTTCGTATGAAAAGCGACAATTTTGGCTTCAGTCCGTAATTATACAACGGACATAATACGCTCATTACAAAATAAATTATTGATCTGAAATGTTAGAAGCTCTACAAAGCAAATAAAACTATTTCTAGTTCACTTTTGTAACAAAATAATTGGAAATAACAGTGAGATGTTAATCATAGACAGCCCTGTGTTACAGAGATCATGCAAAATTCTTTAAGACACCCTGTAAACCTGACCAGAACATCGCTGATCATTCAGCTGAAATAGAGCACAGCCAATGAAAAGACAGTTTCCAGTGGAAGACAGATATTCAGAGATTATCCTGTAAGCAGTGCACTACAAAACAATAGTCTATCACAGGCAGCTGGGATATGATGCAAGTGCACTGCAATTGTCTGAGGATGTGTGAGTGACAGCTGGCTGAATTGAGTGGAAAGATAGAAATAGTATATTCTATTTGGGGGTAAAAGGAATACAATAAAAGTAGAAGTGCAATTTTTTGCAGCTGCAAAGCCTTTTTGACAGCAATTCACTTTCAATCACTTTCAAGTAATGCATGAATAGGATAGTCAACGTCATTAAAATAATCTAGTAGTCATCGGGAATAATGAATGAATAGAATAATTTACTATTCACACACATTTTTTTGCTAATGTAGACACCTAAAACATGTAGTTAGAGACAGCACTCTACATATTAGATGTGATACTGAAATCCTTAGATAAGAAATAGTAATGGAAAGAGCAGTGACTGGAATAACTTCAGTGGTATTTCTCAACCATTTGTCAATGAATTTCTCCACTCATATCATTGCTCATAAAATAATCTTTAGAATTACTGAACAAAGTCATGTGTTAACCTGATGTACCACAATCATAATATGAAGGAACATAGACCTTCATACACAGAGGCAACTTTATCAAAAATACTTGTAGAAAAAAGAAAAAGGCTTAAATCCAATTGTTGGCCTTCCAAGGGCATTTAATACAGGGCTGCTGATGTCTCAGAGTACTCCTTAATCTGTTTTGACAAATTAATAAAGCATTCATTTCATACAGGAACAAAGTTATAGTCACGGACCAATGACTGTGACTGAAGTACCACTGCAGCCCAGCATTTCCCTCCTGTCACAGCAGCTCCTACACACTGATGTGCACAGAATCATTTTTGATAGCAGTCTATAAACCCATCCAGCCCATGGGACACTTGAATCCAGGCTACTGCCTTCTTCTGTGAGAAAAAAAGCAAATGACTGCTTGAGAAGCAAATGCTGTGGGACAGTTGCTTGGCTCTGAAAGGGTTCAAGTACCCCTCACAGCCTTTGCTCCTGCACAGGCCATTTTCCCAACTCTGTGCTGGAAAACGGTATCATCAGCTACTGGCTGTAGAAATCCAGTCTTGTGTTTTCCCCACTCTGGATTTAAAACTTTATCTGAAAAGATAACTGAAATTACCATAAGCGAACAGTTCATCAACAGTCAAATGAAGACAAATAAGATACATAATAATATTCACACATTTAGAAATAAAAGCTGGCTAGACACAGTGCTAATTAGCTATGTTATAAACCCTCTACACCAACAATAACATCAGCATGGCTTTTGACACTGGTAAAGAGTCATTAGCATGCATCACGACAGACTTAAAACATTCAAGAGTTCAAAGCCTACAACCTTCACTCACACTACACAGATCATTGCAAAAACCAGTCACAATTCAAAGGATGGCTGATTTAATAAAGGGAATTTTAAAGGTTTGCAGGGACCTATGGATTTTTTTCTAACTTCTTAAAGACTCTTTTTGTGCGCAAGAGGAAGAAATTTTTGTCTGTGTTACTTTCTCATTATCTTTTGTTTAAGCTTTAAATTTATTTCATTATCTTCAGTGGAACTAAAATTAAAAAATATATAAGCAAAGCCAGAGAACAACTAGGACATTTTGCCTACTTTGTAAATAAATCTTAATTTCAAAACACATACTTTGTGTATCTTGATCTCCAGTGGAATCTCACCTGCTTATACTCTGAATACAAGCGGAGATCTGATACCACCTTTAAATTATTAGATGCAGTTCTGCTTATTCTAGCATCGCACAGGTATTGTGAAGCTGTACCACAGCAAGAGTATTGCTTCCATTTAGAAAAAAATGCACTGTTTTCATTGCAAAACCCTTATTCTGGTTCTGTATTTTAGATTTCTCTGTTTATTCTGTACTTAGAACAAATGTTAAGCTTTTTCATGTCTAAAAAATGCACTATTCCTCCTCAAAAATTCAGTACAGAGTGACTTCTTATGAGCTGACAAAAAATAATCTATTGGTTAATTTACAAGTGTAAAAAAAAAAAAAATCTTAAAACAGACTTTTTAACAAACTTACTAGGAATAAAAAATATAGTATTCCTTCTTACATAAAAATAAACAAAGAAGTGATCACTGAGTGGATGGGGGTTTATACATCTTTTGCAACATAGGTAGGGGAGGCAAACAACTTTAAAAGTCACAGGTAACACTTCAGAAACTTTTCATTAATTGAAGGCAAGAGGGTAACGTTCTCGGTTACTTTAAACTCCAAGAGAATTGCATGGTTCTTGGTGGCTTTAATCTCCATTTCCTTGAAATAATGCTAAGAGCACTTAAGCCTGTACGTATGGATGCCATGAACATGCATCCATAGCTTGTACAGAATCACAGACTCATACTTTTAGGGCAACAGAATATGCAATCTGTCCGTACCTCCTTCCTCCTCTAATTGCTGATAGTTGAGAAGACCAACATTTTTCCTGGTTATGATTAGCATTCCTACCAAGGACTAAAGGCAGATATGACAGCTTTTGCTAGTGCTGTCCTACTGCCCTCAGACACATGAGAGCAATAGGTTATGAGAGAATTAGGAGAAACAGCAGTTTTTCCTGGAGCTTTCTGAATGAGATTTAATATTTCTGCTTAAGCAGAAGCTTTGAAAGATAATAAAAACGGCAATGTTATTTTCCTAATTTATGAATTATCTACTATTACTCTACGTAAGATTTCATAATGCCTTTTCATAAAAACCTTTTCACAGCATTAAGTTAAAATACGTCAGTTTTCCTGTTGTGGTTGTTTTTTAGCATCTTAATTCAACATGATCTTGTTGCATACACTTGAAATTCTTTTAAAGTCGATCTTTGCTGAAATTTGTGAGGTGACACATGCAGCATTTGCTCTTCTGTTAATACAAATAATTTTCTAATATTTTGAATAGTAAATCAGTGCTGTTCAGCTACAGCACAGTCTTAATACGCTGCAATCCTAACAAAAATATCATCTGAAAATGCATTCATTCTCTCGCAAAAAACTTCAGCTTCCATCTACAACATGCTTGTTAAATATACATCTGAAATAAATGAAATGCTATATTCACTCATCCTTATTTGTAATTCTACATTATGTGGAAGAAACAAATTCTTATCTGGTTATATTCCCGATACTGTGACACAAAGGCAAAAAATATTTTTGCAGTTCTGGGAATAGATAGGTTTTTTTGAAACTGAAATAAATTCTTACTTTGTGAACCAGATGAAGTATTTATAGTCTCACAAATACAGATGCTAATGTCAGCCTGTTTGTTTTTCTATAAGTCATCCCAAAGAAATAAAGATAATGAGCGAAACAATAAGAAAAATTGCAGGTTTTAATAATTTTGCCCAATTGGTTGTCAAATACAAACCAATGCTGGTCACCATCACAGTGTTCACTGTGCTTACAGTAATAAAATAAAAAAGGAATATTAGTTCTGTATATATACATGAATATGTAGCACAGTTCTTAGAGATGCTAAGTGAGTTTGAAGGTTAACTAAAAATTCTGTGAGGAATACTACAGACTATTTAATGACTGCTCAAGGCTTTACTATTCTTTTTAATACACACTCCAAACCAGATCACTCTCAGCATATCTCTGATTAAAACCAGTATCACCATGAAATTACTTTGTCCTGCAAGTAAATCAGGTCACTAATTTTTAAATTGGCATGCTTTGTTACCAGTTGGAAATCTTCAGTGTTTTAGAGATTTGCCACAGTACTTTTAATAAATGTCAGTTCATGGGATTATAATGAGAATAAAATTCTACATTAAAAGAAAAAAACAAAGAAAGAAGAAGAACAGTTTAAGAATCAAAGGCTCACTTACTCTGATTGGAAAGCTTTGCCTGTTTGCAAATTCCAAACACAGAAAGTTACAAAGTGAAAACATGTCTGGTTTAATACCTTGATAAATTCATCTAGAATACTTAAAAGTATCTACTACTTAAATCAAAATTAAAATATCAACTGGTTTGGAAACAAGAAGTATGGAAATTGGTACAGATATTGCTATAATTAACAGCAAAGTTTTCTATTAAATCTGTGACTGTGGACACAAGATAAATGAAAAATTCAATAAGACTGATTTTATCTGTATAACAGAAACCTAAGTTAGGGGCCAACATCACAGATTCAAATTATTGATAGCTGCTATCTTTATTTCACAATTACTATAGACAAAGGCAAGGTATATGCCTAATTAAATAAAATGTGCTCAAATCATCTTCTGTATTAGAATACTAATTTAATTAATTAAAACATTCCCATGAGCACAAGATACATTCTCTTTAGTACTGCAGATTAGATACTTGTTTGACATTACATTTGGCCACCACAGGTCTTGCCTTAAACTTCATAAAACTCAGATGGCACTAGACACCTCCATTGCTTGCAAGAAGTGTGTTGTCTTCCTGCTTCATTAATGCACTGGATATAAATGCTGCCTGTATACCGCTTAGCATATTTGAGCAGGTTCTCAGTTCCTCATACCAAGACCAGGTCTCAAGGAATAAGCAAGTATAATGGTTCACATCATTTCCCCTTGAATTTCTATTCCATTTTCATACAATAAATGTGAGACTGATGTCAGCTGCTGTCATGACCTGTGACAGACAGGGTCCCTGGTGGCATGGAAGCATACACTGAGGAAAGGTGAATCTGAGGTGGTCTCCTCACCCTTCTTTTTAGCCAGCAAGCATATGAGTCACCAACTATCTGAACAAGCTACTGGATGCTGTATCAGCTACCTTAGGAAGAAATAAGCATGAGTGCCCTGGGCCTCAGAGGAAGTCTTGCTCCTCTTTACCTTAAACAGTCACCAGTGCAGATGGACATCACAACTCAGTCCATTAATTTCAGCTTCTCCAATGCTTCAAGTATCACCTCAAACCTATCTTCATGTGAAAATGTCAGAGAACTACATGTGGTTTGAAAGCTAGCCTCAAGACAATACCTACAAGATAGCACTGCCTCAATATTAATATTCATTGTTCATAATAAATTAGTACCACAAGTTTCCACTGTGGTAAGCACTATAGCTAGGTGTGCATCATTTTGTAATAGTGACTTCCAAAGTGACCATACCCATGGATTTTTTGCTGATTTAGTTCTTCTCTTCTGAATGAGCCCAGACAAGTTGGTTTCTCACACAGAACCCAGAGACTGCCAAGGTGCCAACCGTGGAAGATCTGGCAATGAACTAACCCAAAGGGTATGTGAGAATGGATCTTCCAACTAAACCTGAAATGGCTTGGGGGTTGGGATTTTAATATACAAAAGAGAAGTTCTTCATCTGAATGGTGGATTTAGATGACTTTAATGAACAGTGTAGACAGAAACTATTGATGAGAACAGAGGATATCATCTGCATTAGAAAGTAACCCTCAAAAAAAGCAGAAAGAAGGACAAAGGAAAAAGGAAGCCAAGGCAAGACAAGGTCACAAACCAGATCACTGGAGATCTGCAAATGGAGCCCAAATGGCCTGGCTTTACACATTTTAGGTCATGCCACTTCTAAGTCAATGAACACATAAACCAATTTTAGCTTTTTCAGCATTTTGAATAATTACTTGAAGGAACCAGAACATAAAACCCATTTTCCCTAAATAGAAATGTCACATAATAAGTGTCCTACTCTTTCCTCACAATTAGGTCACTGAAATATGCTCTGGCTTAAGACCCTGACATTCTGCCCCTCACTGATTCAGAATGGGAACATCTTTCAGACAAAAGTATCCAGATTCAGGTACACTTCCATTTAAAACATAAATTAAATGTAAATGTTATTCTATAAAAGGACTATTTTCTCAGAGTTGCTACCTGAATCCTCCTATCTCATGATTTATCACCTAATACCTTTGTAGCTGCCATAGTATGATTTGTTACTAAAATAAAAATGACCATTATCTCTGCATCAATAAGTCAAAAAGCCTTAATTTTTCAGTCCTTAGAAATGACAGGTTTATCAATCAATATTTTTCACACTAATACCTATCCTTTATTCACTACTTTTTCAAAACAAATACTGTAGGCATCCATAGTTCTTGAAAAGATTTATTAGTTTATCTTTCATAGGCTGTTTCTAGTATGATTAGTTTTTATATGCTTGAGAATTAAACAGCAAACACATTTGTCCAAATACCTTTACAGAGCAAATCATCTCTCTCAAAGTCTAGAGCTGCTTACATAATTTATATGTTGTTAATGGTCAGGGTCATACTGCCAGCACATTCCTAAATTCCTGCTCTCTAAAAAAAAAAAAAAAAAAATTCAAATATTAAAGCGTTAAATAATTCAGATATCATTGAAGAAAAATTGGAAGACTTGTTGGGCAAATACCAAGGTAACCTAAAGCTGGTATGTGTAGAAAACATACTGTGTAATAACATGAGCAAAGATATTATTTTGGGAACACTTCTGCTTGCACTGCAAAGTTTAATAGACCGCTGGCTGTGAAATGAGATGTCTTCCACTTACATTTTTTTCCTTTATTTTTTTTTTTAATTCTGAGCCTTCCCCTGATGAAGAAAGTCTATTAATTATTGCTTGACCTTACTAATCTCCCAAGTGCAATTAAACAAAATTAATACAAACTCAAAGACATATGTATGTTCAAGCAAAGTGCAAAACCAACAAAGTCTAGTGAGAACAAATCATTCCAGAGCCATATACTTACTAAGCAGTGCATCCGTAGTAATACAGCACTGTATAGCCCAAAAGACAGTATATAAAGTCTTATAAAGTCCAGGAGGAAGGACAGCAATACTGTAAGACAAGCTTTTGTTCTAAGAGATACTATTCTTGATGTCTTTAACAGCACCATTACTAGATGTAAGTTTACATTTCCTTAATGGGGAAGAGGGGTAAAAAAAAATAAAAATGGGCAAGCAATGATTTTACCAAGGTTCTCCGTATTATGCTTAACCTGACTTCTCCCTCAAGATTAGATACTCTCTTTTTCTATCACAGGCCATTTGGAGCTGCCCATGGGTTACTTTGCTTTCACTGCAACTTTAACTGAATTTACCAATATAAACAAAGGTGCAGTTCAAGACCTTACACTTAACCAATGGACTTTCCAGTTCAGTGTCGTAAGAATCATAGAATAGTGTGGGTTGTAAGGGACCTTAAAGATCATCTGTTTCCAACCCCCCAGAGACACTTGCCACTAGACCAGGTGGCTTAAAGCCCCTTCTGGCCTGGCCTTGAACACTGCCAGGGATGGGGCAGCCATAATTTCTCTGGGCAACCTGTGCCAATGACTCACGCCCCTCACAGTAAAGAGGTTCTTTCTAATATCTAATTAAATCTCTCCTCTTTTATTTTAAAGCCCTTTCCCCATTGTCCTATCCCTACGTGACCTTGCAAAAAGTCCCTCTCCAGATTTCTTGTAGGCCCTTTTAGGTCCTAGAAGGCTGCTCTAAGGTCTCCCCGAAGCCTTCTCTTCTCCAGGCTGAACAAGCCCAACTCGCTCAGCCTGTCCTCATAGAAGAGGTATATTCTGTTCTGTGCCTATATCAAGTAAATAATATTATTTATGTAAAAAAGTGAAGGAACTGGGACATATCCTATGCTCTTGACACTCTTATTTTGTATAACCATGTACAGAATTTTTCATGTGGAATGCCAAGACTCAAACTCTTCTTCTACTTTTCTGGATTTAAACTAATTTCCCCTTCCCCACCCCGAGCCATCCCCCCCCCCCCAAAAAAAATTACCCTAAACCTTGGACGCAAGGGGAACCTGGACACACACACTTCTCAGTTCTTCTGTTGAAGGTATTGCCTATGCAAACATACTACAGGTTTTCACCAGCACTGCACAGCAGATCGAAGGACACTTCCACTTCCAAATCAGTCTGGCTCTTTTGCTTTCCAGGCTGTTAAGTCTAAAGCTTAGCACAGTATGACCTTCTAAGTGTAAAGGGGAACAGCCAGGTCTCATAACCCTTTCAAGTTTCCTCAAAACACTAACAGAAAGTCCAGCTGGTGATCTTAAATGCCATGAGTTCTAATGAACTGTACACTTCAGGAAATTACTTCACTAAAATTGATGGTTTCCCACTCCTAATGCTGACTATCTCAGGGAGAAAAATGTTAGAGGTCCTGTCTCACCAGTTTTGTAACAAAACTGCTTGGTTTGACAATCCTTCCAAAGCCTTCCAAAAAGCTTCAAAAGTATCCCTCCTATGTTTTCTCTCCAGTAATATATCAGGCAATAATAAGTGGGGCTTGTTTGCTGTCCATAATCTTTTAAATCACAGTGCTAACTTAAAAAAAGGCTGAGTTGAGGAAATAAGATTCCCAGAATGAAGCAAGTCTCATTTTAAAATGAAGTAATCATGGTCAGCATTCCCTTTCTTGATATAGAGGAAGTCTAGCCCATAATGGGGGACTAAAATAATAACAGATATTTTCAATAAATCATTCCTCAGGAAGCTTTAATAACTCCTCTGTTTGCAGCAGCCCTTTGAAAATCATGCAGCATAAAAGAGAATAATAATGAACCTTTGCTTTGAGACAGCATTTCTTACCAGACTAACCCAAAGCATTTTATGAAATAACTAGTATCAGTACCAGTCAGATGAGCAACTAATACACAAAAGGAATTTCTAGCCTGAGGATATGGGTCACACTCAAGACCATACTCAGTAGGCTACACTGTTCTGAAAATAAATTATTTCAGGTCTTTTCATTGTCATGACTCTTTCAGCCATGGCTGGCAATTTTTCAAGCTGCTGTTCTCTTTCTGTGACACGTGGAACTGGTGGAAAGTTAAGATGTGAGCTAAAAGAATAGCTGCTAATATGAGAGTCAAACTCAAAGGGAGAAAACAATGAATAGTAGTTGGGTTTTAAAATAGTAAAGGAGAGAAATGAAAGTGAGGTACTTTTTTTTTCCAGAACAGCTTCAGATCAGGGCTCAGTTCATCTTCTCATGTGCCCCATAAGATGGAATAAAAAACTGTTTCATAAAGGATTCGTATATATGAATAGGTTAACACATTGTACTTTTCACCCAATAAAAGAAATATACGAGGAGAAAGCATTTTCAGATACCTCTTACTCTATATGTAATTCTAACCTTCAGGAAGAGAGGCTTGGTACTGTATTCAGTTGGCATCTAAGTTCATTAAGCTGTGTTAATGCATGTCTCATGGTGTTAAGAATATGACCCTGAGCTTTTTCACTACACATTTTCCTGAATAACCTCTAATCTTCCATTCCATAGCTGGCTCTCAGTGTTTACGCTAAACTTGCTACTTCAGTCTGGGGTCATCTCGCTGTTATTCCAGATTCTGCAAGTACCAAAATCTTGAGCTACTGTGGTGAGAGGACAAACCCATGCTTTGCCTTCAGAGTTACCATGCAATTACCACTATCCGTCTGCCCCCAATAAGTACTTCAAGCCTGACGGTAGAACTTCTTCCAACTAGTCTAACGTGAAGCTGAATGCCTGCAAAGGAAGAGTTTTAGTCATTTGTGAAGGTATTCATGTAAGTGCCACCAGACATCTCACCAACCTGACTGAAGTGTTTCCAACCAGTCCCATCCAGTCTCACATTCCATTAAAAGAAAAAACTATCAAAAAAACCCCAACCAAAACATGTTTAACATTTTAAAAAGCCTTTCCTCCTCCTCTGTCACATCCTTTTTTTTTCCTGTGTGGAGAGACAAAGACTTCACATCTTTGCAGATTTAATTCCTACTCATTTTAATAAATTTCCAATCTATTTTACCAGTCTAGAAATATATTGCCTTTCCAAAGGCAATGAGAACCCATAAAGAACCTCCTAAATGATGCACAGCAGCATGCAAAGAAGATCCACATGTTCCCTCTGAGCAGTAAAGTTTTCAGCATTGCTGTAAGACAGATCAAGTAGCAGATTTCATAAAATTAATCATTAATCATATTTAACATGATGGAAAACCATATTGATAAATCTGTGCTCTAAAATAGAATTACTTAAGAGTAAAATTCATGGCTTTTATTTTAAATAAAAAATTAAGCTAACTTTAATACAGAAAGGCAGATAGAGGGTTAAATAAACATTAAGGCATAGGGATAGTTCTTACATGACATGTTAAATCTTACGTGTTTTGTGTTGCTCATGTAAGGATTAGATCCATAAAGAGCAAAGCTGTTGGTACAGCTTTCCTTATGATGTTCTCTACAAATTTCCAATAATACTGCCAAATTATGACATATTTAAAATCCAAACTATGTGAATTAGAAGTCTAATATCCTTTCTGTTCTGTGGTGATAATGATGGTTTCATTGCGTCACCTTTTCCTATATATATATATATTTATTTTATTTTTTTTTTAATGAGGAACATGTCACTTTTTATGCAGCATAGATACTGAAACAAAGAGAAAGAAGAACAGTTTTGCTATTTATGGACCAAATCCTTACATGAGCAACACAAAAATGCATAAGACTTAACATCCCATGTAAGAACTATTGCTATGACTATGAATAACACATTGTCGTGGTTTAAACCAATCCATGCAGCCCGTCCACTCACTTTCCCCCCTTCTTGCCCTCCCCCTGCTCCTGGAGGGACGGAGAGAAGAATCAAAAAGAATGCAACTCCCACGGGTTGAGATAAGAACAGTTTAGTAACTAAGGTATAACACAAATCACTACTGCTACCAACAATAATAATAATAATGCTAAAGGAAATAACAAGAGGAAAGAATACAACACCTCAACACCAGCCGACCAATAACTCAATAACTCGCCCCACTTCCCCCAGCCGAGCATCGACCGATACCTCGTCCAACCCTCCAGTCCCAGCCCTTCTGGGTAACTCCCCGTTACATCCTGGGCAGGACGTGCTGTGGTATGGAATACCTCTTTGGTCAGTTTGGGTCAGGTGTCCTGTCTCTGCTTCCTCCCAGCTTCCCCTCCTCCCTGGCAGAGCATGAGGCTCAGAAAGTCCTTGGCCAGACCAAACATTTGAGCAGCAACTGAAAGCATCAGCGTTATCAGCTCTCTTCCCAAGCCAAAACATGAAAACATAGCACTGCACTAGCTACTAAGAAGGAGAAAAATGACTGCTACTGCTGAACCCAGGACACACATTCTGTGAATGAAACAAGAATTGAAATTTTCGAGCAGCTGCTAATATCAGTAAGGTCACAGAAGAGCATTGATTCACAATCTCAGAAAATGGGGGATAAAATGCAAATTGTTTCCTGACTGCTTCCCAGTGTCTGTTCCAAAAGGAAAGTAACAGCAGAGGAGAAAGCAGCCCAGGAGAAAGTAGCCCACGCTCCAGATACAGGGCAAATACCACAGTATAATTGCTAATGAATGAAACATAAATCAGTGAGAAATGAAGACATTGCAGCAGGTTTAAGGATTCTGCCTGAGAAAGTAGCTGTCATTTTAGCATGTTTTTCAACCACCAATTTAAACAAGAAAAATCAACACAGTTTGCACATCTTCTAAAAGGAAAAAACCATTAGCTATAAATACCTTCTTTTGTTTTCCAATTATTGCCTGCCTACAGTTTAAAAAGTGAAGTCTTTTTAATCAAGTCACTTTTTCATACACATCAACAGACATAAAAGATCATTTAAGGGTGTGATAAAGCCTAGATCATGTTAGAAAGTTTGTGTGTGCCACATATTTGTTCTTCCCTTGATGCTATTTGCCACAGTGTATGACTAATCCCAGAGTTACCTAAGTTTGCACATCCAAGTTTCCATTCTCCATCCACGAATGCAATCAGTCTGCATAGTAAATTACACATTGATTGGTCAAGGTACATGCCAAAAAGAGGCCACAGGAAGATATAAGTTATACTTTGCTCTATTTTTCACTTGTGCTAACAGCATTTTGCTGCACTCTAGATTATATCAGCTTTAATTCACTCATTCAGTAACAGCAACTCATTTAGTAACATTAAGGACTATGCAGAAGGATTAATGTGTTAATATTTCACGAAAAAAATGTAGTTAGTTAGTAATTTATTGCTTTGGGGGCTTTTTTGTTTTCACCTCTGTGTGCAGGCTGTGAGCAATGCTTTCTGGGAACCATGCTCACCAACACGTGGCATGGACAGAGTAGTACTCATACTGTGATGGTTTTGACATAAGGTAGCTAGACCAAGTTCAAATAGGAATGTCTTCTAATCACAGGCAGCAATACACACACATGGAATATAGATGGATATAACATTTAAGCACCACAAAGTATATGAGCTACATAAAGCTGCCACTCTTTCTTACACACAAGTGACTACATTTGCATTCACTAAATTGCACACTGGTACTTGCCTGTCATAGGATAAGCCAAAAGAGTCCCAGACTACAGTTACAGATCTCACCTGTCACTCCAGCCCTGGCAGAAATCACTGACTGTGCATGTTAATGATGCTTAATAATGAAATGGCACCCCTTTCCTTAGAGCTGTGTTTGAATACAGCTCACTCACTTCACTAGTAACTGAATACAACTGCTTCAGCAAAGGGCAGCTTAGATCTACAGTGGGGTTGATAAACAAAGGGTACCCAAGAGTTCTCTAGGGCCTTCTGTTACTGTGCAGTAACACAGCCTTTTACAGATTGCTAAATTAATTTGAGAATATGCTGCCTCTCTAAAACAAATACATGACTTAGCAGTGTCCTTATTTCTTTATAAGATGTTTTCACTTGCTTATTCAGGCACTGTGTAAATCTGAGATCTCCATTCAAGCCATCATAAACAACTTTTAGTCTGATTCCATTAATGAGTTCTGCATTCACATAAAGGATTTTTAAATGGTAGTGGTTTATCAGGAATAATAATTAAAAAAAAAAAAAAAAGCAATCTTTCTAATGGTGCTCCAATCCTACATTAAAAAATGCTAAAGTTTTTCCCCAAAGTTAAACCCTTAAAAAGCCAAAACCTCAACAAAAAGCATGTCCATGTTTATGCCTATGTGTGTATTTGTATGCAAGGTTAGTAGTAGGAAACACTCACAGGCCCAGAAACATACATATCTAGCTTGCATAAATTAATGTTATAGAGGTCTGTGTGCATGCTTGCAATGACACAAGCAAGAAAGATGACAGTAATATATTTTATTTGATTAGTATTGGCATAAACACATCACATTACCATTTCTTTCCTTTATGAAACTCAAGCTTAAATGGAAAACTTCTGTCTAACATAATATATTTACACATAAGGAAAGTAAATGTTCAATTTCGCACTAAAATAACCGTTACAATAAAAATTATAGGAAAATAGCTTTTACTTTGAAATGTCATTTGCAGTAAGAATATTTGTAGAGGAAAATATTCCAAAAAAGGAAAATACACTCTGTGATGAAAAGCATGATTTGAATCTCATCTGTTTATGTAAGATGTTTAAAAAGACATACTTGAAAGAAAAATATAGTGAAAGCATTACTCTATTAATTTTTTCACTACTGTCATACCATTATGACATTTGTATAGATATCAGATATTTATAAGCACAATTAATATTCAGTACACAATTTTTATTAAATGTAATACAGAATATGCAATATGAAATGCATATTAAATGCGTATGAATATGCAATATTAAATTCAGTATTAAATGCAACATAAAATAAATACATGCAAGTATTACAACAATTAATCAGTATGTTCTACTTAATTTATACTGCAGGGTTTGGATTTTGCCCCTCATATTTGACAGAGGAAATTACTTCTTTGTGCACTGAAAAATATATCCTTCATGGATTATAATGTATACTAGTAAAAAGGAAAGTCTTAGAGGGAAATTTGACCAAATTCCAACAACCAAAATAAGTATTTGTTCTAATGAATTTACATCTTTTATTTTCCTTCCTTTTCCCTTTTTAGAAAGCTGATAAGCAGACTTGCAAAGCAGGCTTTTCCTCCAAGTATTTCTGAAAAAATGACTGTAAGTAGTCCCTTAGTATTCATAGTTCTGACATTCAGTATTCAATAGTTTATATCCCCACTGCCTTTTCAAAAGGAAGACATAGGCCCTTGCTATCCTGTGTAACACCTTGAAGCCGCAATAACCTCACTTCACTCACATGCCACTACTTCAAGTAACCACTGCAGTTTGTTTACTGACACTTCTCTCCTAAACACCAGGCAGCCTGTCAACCTCTATATTCACCTTTCCAAAGGCTACAAAAACTCACCCACCACATTAAGAAAAAACTGACATCCAATACATTCACAGTTCTTCAGATAAGAGAGACACTCTTTTCCCCAGCATGCTACTGTACTTCCTTGATCTGCAGTCTAGAAGTGTTACGTGTCCTTGCACATTAAAGTTTCCTCCTTTCTGCCTTGAAGAAATTCTGCTTGTCTTGCATGAAGTGTTTTTGGTTTGGTTTTTTTTCATGCGAGTTTGGCTTTACCAAGAGAACTCAAGAAGTTCAATAGAAATTTCCTTCCCTTCTTTAACACATGAAATACAAATGCTTAATATTTAAAAACAGTGTAGCCTACATGCTAAAAAGAAATGGTTGTCTTTTAGCCATATATTTCATACCTTTACATTGTTGTTAATGAGAATTAGCGTGGAAAAAAAAAAACAACAAAGAGAACACTCATTATTTTTAGCCAATCAGCAGCTGATAAGTAACACTGTAGGAAATCAGTTTGCAGGCCTAAATTGTAGCAAAGAAAGTGTTTTTGACATCAACATCCTTGAAATAGGCCTCAAAGTGGAGTTAATTTTTAAGCATCATTTAGTCAGATGCTGATACAGAACACAGAGCATGCCAGACATTGTATTCACTATTTTAATCAAGCTACTGTCCAGACAAAAAACCTGAATAGTAAATGAGTTTCATACTTTAGAAATTCTAATAAAATTGAAAAAAAATACCATACTTCTTGTTACTCCATGTATTTTAAATTCCTTTCAGTTTTTCTTGCTAATACATACAGGACACAGAATCAATGAATTTTTTCTATAGGTTGGATGATTCTCTTTCTCTTAGAAAAGCTGAGAAACAACAGAAAGCACTTCGACCTATATCATGCACCTAATAATGCACCCTAAAAATAATACCATGCTTTTCAACACAAAATTATTCTGAAATAGTGCCCTCAGCTAAGAGGGGGGGAGTGGGGGAAGGAGAACACCAAAGCCTTAAGTATTTCAGTTTCAAGAGAGTAATTATTTTACAGGATACCTTAAACAATCATAAATACATTACTCACAGGCTTCACATACTAAAAATAAATAAATAAATAATTTACAAAAGCCAAAACATAATTATTATTTTAAATTAATTTGACTTACTATGTATATCAGGCTTAGATACAAACTATGATTTATAGATCATGTCTTAAAGATACTTTCACTTATAACGATGAAAAGTTAATGAAATTATTTTCTCTGGGATCACAAAAGATTGTTTTCCTTACAAATGCAACACTTTCTATTTGGTATTTATATAAACGAACTGATCAAGTCCCTTTAGGTTAAAACCCTTCTACATTTTCTCATTGGACAGTATTCAGTTGGTCTGAATGATAACTTCTGCTTTTAATATAAGCAAAACCAAAACGAGATAAAATTTGCATGTGCTATTAAAAGAGATCAAAGGAACACAGGCATAAGAAAAATGTGCTAGTTCAGCATTTTCCACTTTCTCAGGCCTCTCCCTTTCTTTCAGGGTTAATCAATAAACTATTTTCAGCTAGAATACTATTCCTCTAAAACAGAAATCTTAAAACTTTGAGCCCCTAGGACAATTGCATGTCACAATATCATACCTGAAAATGCAATTTTCAAGAGTTCTCAGCTGTTTTCTTAACATAGGAAAACTATTTCCATCCGCTGGTATTCCTAGCCACACTTTTAAGAAATACATGACCTATTCACAGCTCAATTCTACCATTGTATTTGAGCACCACAGAGTGTTGTTTTCTGCCAGAATTTAGGTCATGTGTTTACACTTAGATGATTAATTAGAAACTCCATCCTTATCAGGAAAGGGTGTTGGCTTGAAGGAAAGTCTGGAAACAAGTATTTGCAAGCTTGAGTGCATAAGGCTTTTTAGAACTCTTTTTTTATTTTTATTTTTAATAACATAAAAGAGTGACCTAGATAGGGAAGTCACTATCACAGCCCTAGATTTATATCTATCTCAGTTTACTACGCTGTAAATAAAACCACTGCAGAAATGGTCAATGGTTTATTTGAATTGAGCAGCATTTCTTAGTAAGACATACATCACAAAAATAACATCCTTACTTCACTCGGCTTGTCTCTCATGGGAGAAGCCACTCTCAGGGAGAGTGCAGAAGTATTTCCTTAGCAGTTTATACTTAAGGCGTAGTCATGAGGCTTGATGAGCACATTTAAACTAAAAGTATGAATGCTGTAAATGCTAAATTGTCACAGACATAATCCCCTATACTGTGGGGCTGTCAATACTCCATCTCACCTCTTGACTTAGAAGTCAGTGTTGTGTTATGGCCTTTGTACTCTTCTGCATTTGGGAGGAATCTTCCACTTCTTTTTCTATAACCTAAGGAATATAGAGACTGAGGAAAACAGATTAAACCCTCCTTTCATGCTAAATTTCCTCACTGCTTTTAGTGTGCTTTTGCAGCACACTTAGCAAATTTGGAACTGAGTATTCTTAAAAGTCAACTGGATGCTTTGACTGTAGTATTATTTGGGAAACATTTCTCTGCAGTAGCAGGTTACAGGTATAAGAAATACCACCAGCATCATAATTCTGAACAAAAAAAAAATCAAAAGAAAGTATGTGAAAGAAAAATTAAACTCACAATTTAGTATGTTTTACCAGAAAAATCATGTAATTAAATATAGTTTTAGAATGTTTATGAGGAACAAACATCCAGGGGTGGGACAAGCAAAAAAGCCAAAGACTTAGTCAAGAATATAGGTTGCATCTTATACACAGAGCGCACTTAAACATGTTGCTATATCAATGTTTGCAAATTCCATTAATTTTATATGCTTTTCGTTGCTAAAGAAAATAAAAGCATCAAAGAATACATGCTGGTAAGGTTCATGCAAGCTACAGGTAAAATATTTTCCTTTAACCATTGCAGTGCTAACTGATGGCTATAGGATCACCTGCTGGTGATCTATGAAAATAGTGATAAGAATGTTAAAGTATATAGGCAACATGATATGCACCTAGGTTATTGAAACATTTAAATAATCCTCCCTTCCTTTAAAGCAGGGAAAGGTCGTGTGAAATGCCCTGCCACCTAGGTGGATAACACTCATTTATGAAAACAATGGGAAAATGAATTAAACATTTAGTTTATTAGCAGCCCAACTGAGGCAAATCTCTGCATCACCTGGGCTGTCCTCTGTAGTGTGCACTGGAAAGCTCAAGAATATGATAAAAGAATCCAAGCAAAGTAGTTCTTACACAGCAAATAGGGATGAAGTCCACTGATGCTGAAGTTTCCATTGCTATTTTCAGTATTTTAATATTTTGTGGTCAAAGTTCTACTTTCTCCAACACTTTTGATATAGCAAGTTTCAATTCCATTAAACTCTTGAAAAAATGAAATATTAATAGTTCTACTAAATTATATTAATCATAAGTACAGTGAATGCAGGCATCAAAACACTAAAAAAAAGTAAGAAAGATTTTTACTTGTGATTTTCAACTTTTAGAATTAAATGACTGAATTTGTCTCCTTAAAACACGTATTTTAATTTTATAGAAGATATTACATATAGTAGTAAATACCTATAAACTGCCCTTAAGTCCTTTCCTTCTTTGCCAATTTCATTAAATTGCTGAATGAAATATGCAATATAAGCAAAATATATTAAGTTTCATCTTGCCAGTCAAAGCCCTTGCTCACAGGTATATGTGTAGGTTGAAAAGCAGAAACAGGATTGTCTCAGCACTATTCCTTATCTCATGCAGCCAGAGCTACAGTTAAGATGATTTTGAAATTATTTTTGCTCAAAAAAAAAAAAAAAAAAAAAAAAGAAGTCTGAAATGGACTTCATGGATTACTGTAGGCTTGATTTATTTATTTTTTTTTTCCCTTTAATGAGAAAAAATGCAGCAGAATCATAGTCACGGAATGGCTGGGGTTGGAAAGGATCCCTGAAAATCACTCAGCCCAACCCTCCTGCTAAAGCAAGTGCACCTAGAGCAGGTTGCACAGCATTGCATCTGAGCAGGTTTTGAATATCTCCAGAGAAGCAGACTCCACAGCCTCTCTGGGAAGCCTGTTCCAATGTTCTGCCACCCCCAATGTAAAGTTCTTCCTCATATCCTGATGGAATTTCCTTTTC
The DNA here is from genome assembly GCF_037157495.1 of Lathamus discolor. Classification (NCBI taxonomy): domain Eukaryota; kingdom Metazoa; phylum Chordata; class Aves; order Psittaciformes; family Psittacidae; genus Lathamus; species Lathamus discolor. Next base: position 125,748,778 of record NC_088884.1, on the reverse strand, counting down.
CAGTTTGTGTCTATTGCCCCTTATCCTATCACTGGTTACATCACTAAAAAGAGTCTGGTCCTACCATCTTAATATCCTTAAGACATGACCTTAAGATATTTGTATGCACTGATAAACTCCTCTCTCATTTGCCTCTTCTACAGGCTAAACAGGCTCAGCTCTCTCAGCCTTTCCTCATCAGATACTCCAGTCCCCAAACCATATTTATGGCCCGCTAATTGACCCTTTCCAGTAGTTCCTTGTCTTTCTTGACTGAGGAGCTGAGAACTGAACACAGTAGTCCAGATGTGGCCTCGCCAGGCAGAGTAGCGGGTGAGAACAACCTCTCTCAACCTGCTGGTCACACTCTCCCTAAAGCAGCCCAGGATACCATTGGCCTTCTTGGCCACAGAGGCACATTGCTGGCTCATGGTTAACTTGTTGTCCACCAGGACTCCCAGATCCTTCTGCCCAGAGGTACTTTCCAGCAGGTCAACCCCTAACCTGTGTTTGTGCATGGGGTTATTCCTCCCGAGGTGCATTACCCAACATAGCATGCCTCAGGTTTACATATCAAGATGAGCTGCACAATGAGTTTTCCTTAAACTGTTTTTCTTCAAGGGGGCAAAAGAGAGATTGGGTAATGCTTTAGCACCTGCTTCTTCTGTCACAAACGGTAACTGCAGGTGTCAGTCTGGTACTAGCAATAGCAGCTACTGGTTTCTCTGTAAGAAGTCACAAATGAGGAAAAAGAATAGGCCAAAGACAAAAACTGGCTAAAGCTTTAATTCAACCTTTACATGCCTGTAGTAATAGCACAAGTTCTCAAAAAACACATATAAGTACAAGGAGCATCAGAAACTGAATAGCTGGGGAACAAGATCCTGTACCCACCACTAGTTCATGAGTAAAATGTTGCTTCCTCCACTGCCGCTTATGAGCCTAAGTACTCAAAATATATTCATGTTGAATGGCTGCAGTTTAGCACTTGTATGACTAGAAATCATTATTAGGAGGCTGTCTGTCTCACGAACTCTGGGAAGAAAAAGTACCAAAAAAAAGCCCATTCATAACTGGAATGTTATGCTGTCCATACATAACACATAATATGCAGTCTTACCTTCATTCCTTCAGCTATGTGCCTTGAATCTTCACATTCCATGGACATATTAAACTGTGCTTATATTATGCTGCAGCACTGTGAATGTACTTCCTTTACAGTTTACTGTAGGGCTTTAACGGTGTTATCAGAAAATTTAAGCCTGCCTGGATTTCAGTTAGACCATATCTACTTCTGCAAATGTTATTACTAGGATGTGTAAGATTATGCAATCAAGCCAATTATAATTACATTGGAGAATAATAGTATTCTGCAATTTCAATGCCAACAGCATTTCAAAAGCATCCATAGTAAATTTCTAGACATAATCCAACTGATTTCCTGTCTTTGAAATAGGATTTTCTTCTTTTCTGAAGGTGAAAAACCTATTTCCATTTCCAAAGTTCAAAACTGAGTTAGACTGCATTTTTAATGTAATTTGTTTTGTTAGTATAATTAAATCAATAACTATCTTTCAATAAATGCATTAACAATGCAAAATGAGAGATTCATTAACATTTAAATCCCCAATTATGTTCTCCCAGAGACCAATTTTTCCCCCTTCTTAGGCATTTATGAGGAAAACATATTCAACTGCATTTTAAAATGCCTTGAGGGCAGGCATAAGAACTGTGAATCCTATTGACAAAAGCAGAACCTTTCTGTACAATTGCTTATTATGAGATTCTGCTTATTAAGTGACTCCAGTCCTACCACATTAATAACCTGTTAAATATTGTCTTCTTTTGGCCCTCTCTCCACTCCCTTCTTTCTGAATTCTGGTCACTGTGGGCCAAACGTTTGCTCACATGCTGAGGCCTCCACATGGAGGATCAGGAAAAAAAGCTTCAGTCACAAAGACTTCGTGCTGGTTTGGGTGGGATAGCATTATTTTTCTTCATAGCAGCTAGTATGGGGATATGTTTTGGATTTGTGCTGGAAACAGCGTTGATAATTCAGGGATGCTTACACAGTGTCAAAGACTTTTCTGCTCCCCTCCCCACCCCACCCCACCTCACCAGCGAGGGGGATGGCTGCATGAAGAGTTGGGAGGGGACGCAGATGCGGCAGCTGACCCCAACTGACCACATGGTGTCATGCTCAGCAATAAAAGCTAGGTGAAGAAGAAGAAGGTAGGGGAATGGGGATGTCTGAGTGATGGCATTTGTCTTCCCAAGTAACCATTACACATGATGGAGCCCTGCTTTCCTGGCGATGGCTGAACACCTGCCTGCCCATGGGAAGGTGTGAATGAATTCCTTATTTTGCTTTGCTTTCATGCATGGCTTTTGCTTTACCTGTTAAATTGTCTTTATGAAACCCACTCACTTTTACCCTTTGCATTATTTCCCCAGTCCCACTGCGGAGGAGAGAGCAAGTGGCTGGTTGTGGCTTAGTTGCCATATGGGGCTAAACCACTACAGTGGACTAAGAGTTTCAGAGATATATGTGTTCATTTATCTTGGTGAGTTTTACTTTCAGTATTAGTGAGCTAATTATTTTAATTGTTTTGCAACTTGCAAGAAGCTTTCTGGGCTTTGCAGCAGCAGACTTGGTATAGCCTACTAAAATACGTGAAGTAAAAATACATACAGCTTTTCCATAGAAAAAAGCCTGAAGGAATCAACAAGACTTAGTGAAGAACTTTAAAAACCAAAAGTCAAGTATGAAGACCTTTGATTTCCTGAAGATTCATGTTGTCCAGGCATGATTTGTCAGTTGGAAATAGACAGCACAAGCAATATTGTTCAGATGGAGCACTCATTCTTTTAAAGAGAATGTACCCTCAAACTTCCAGGAAACATCCAGGAAACATCCAGGAAACTGTAACAGGTCTTACTTTATTGAATGCACTGGTTCTGCTAATATTGACTATTTAATGAGTTCTGTCTTAATTAAAAGAAAAGCTTCACTATTTTTAACTACTACTAACACTGAAGTCCTCTTTTAAGCTGTACAGAGACGATTTCTGCTGGCAAATCATAGAATCATAGAATCACGGAACAGTTAGGGTTGGAAAGGACCTTAAGATCATCTAGTTCATTCTGATTCTCAAAGCACTTTGTACATAATTTTACATCAATTTTTAATGCACTCACATTGGAATGCTTTGTGATTTGTTGTGCAGTCTACAACTGCTGCAATAAAGATGAAGGTGATCATTAGGATCATTGGATATCACAACAGGCCAGCTCCATGATGTAACAATGTCCTGATCTCAACAGGGACTCTTTTTCAGAGCAATAACAAAATATTTGTGTTCTCTTTTGCAGAATATTAATGAAAATAAAAATTATTTCTCCAACAATTTCCATAATTTTACCTGTCCTGACTTTAAAATTATCAAAGAATACTTATATCAAAAGTCCTGTGACTGAAGGCCCAAAGTGCTTTCGGATATTCTGCCCAGGTTCCTGGCTCTACACTTCTGTGCTGCTTTAAATGGTTGAAAATACTACAAGGAGCAGTGCATGCTAAAGAATTCATGTTCAGTGATAAATATTTCTGATAAGCTTAAATAAGAAATAAGTAGAGATGGTATGTTTCAATCTTTTTAAGGCTACTTTGCAGCATCCTTAAAGTTTTCACGTAGTTAACATAGAAATACAATTTCCATAATAGGGAGCCTTATTCTGAGCCACTGCATCTCTTTCAGTAGTCTGTACACTTTGACATTTACTTTGCAATATGCAGATGAAGCATCCTCTCTCTTTTATCTCTCCCTCTCAGATACATCCCATACAAGTACAGCTTGTCATAATTATCATCTATAGTTTGTGAGATACAAAGACTGCAATCATCGACAAGGTTCTTACTATATTAGTCCATATGAAACCATGGAGGAATATTTTACATAAGCACTAGAACTGGTCAAACTCAGAATAACTGCTATGAAGTAATCTAATGAATTTTTACAGCTCTTCTGAAAGTCAGGAAAGGTATTGAAACATAAGAGTATTAGAACATTTTCACTTTGCTTTGATTCAACATTTATATGACACTCTCTTACACTTCCACAAAACTGTTTATGATCTGTATAATGCTGTTTATCAGCTGAGTCTCTTCTATGGGACAAACCCACAATTTGCTGGTTCTCCGGGTGTATCCTACAGGTACCAAAGAGCAGACCATACTGAAATGTGGAAGAAAACCTGGAGGAAATGTTACCAATAGAAAAGAATGGGGTACTCTCCATGATACCATGAGGTATCATGGGAGCTCTTTAAGTACAAGGTAATCTCAGAATGACAAAAAATGCCAATTTCTCAGTAATTCATAGAAATATTTAAATTTTTGTCCACCTAGTTCCATGCAGAATCTAATTACTTCAATTTCTAACAGCAAAAAATTAGCAAATTTATTAATTTTCCTGCAGAAAAGTATATTTCCAAGCACTTAATTGTTTGTTGAAAAATATTTTGAAGGCAACAAGGCTTATGAGTAAATGTATACTCCAGGACTGTGCTTTACTTTCAGAAATAAAAAAGGAAGGTCTTCTTTGTATAAATTGCAACAATACTGAATACAGGCAGCAACATTTTCTCGTTTCAAATTCTTATGCTATTCAAAGCTATTTATGGGCTTCAATCTGAGTGCTTTCACACATCAAACACGTTATAATTGTAAGATTTTCTGCAGTACTCATAATTCTACACAGGGCCTTGGAAATTGTTTATATTAAAGGTAAATGTTTCTCTCAATTTGCAACACAGAGTACTGGATTAAGAACACATCCCATTCATGCCTATCTGTAAACTACCCCAATACACCTTTCTAATTTTTAACAGCTACCATAATAGTTGATGTGTTATATTTTGTTCTTAACCTTTATTATTTTCAGCTGTAGAGTTGGTCATTGTCATCGGTATTTTTCTTTTTAATTCAACCGCATTATTTGAGTGAGTTTCTTAGTCTGTACCCTTCATTTTGCCAATGAAAGCAAAAGGTATAAATGGAATTTTAAGAAGGGATTAAGGAATTTAGTCTTCCAGAGAGCACTAAAGGTTATTTATCACCTTAACTCATGTGAAACTCAAACATCTATAAATCTCTCACCATGTCCCAAAGCACTAATAGTTGCAGTAAGCAAAATTAAAAACCACCCAAACTACCAGAGAACATTTTATTTCAAACTATACTTAATGGAATATCAAATATTGCATCTAGTATGTTTTCCACATCGACAACTAGTTTAACTTAATTGTCACTGAAATCCAAAGACCTTTCAACATAAAACCTGACACAACAGCCAGTGCCAGGACTGCAAAACCCATTTTCTTCAAAATCCTATAGACAGTGCTTTGCTATTACAATTTATCTTTGTCTTTTTTTGGACAAACTGTGAAATGTTTACTACACAGAGAGCAGAACTGATAGGAAAAATTCATGTTTACTGGTTTGTCTGTGCTTGTCCTGCATGCCTGTTATCTTCTCCAAGTTTTCTATTTTATTTGGAATTCATTATTGGGAGTTACAGGGCAATTATGTTTGCAGGAACTATACTGCATCACAGTTATTGTGAATATCAAAAACTGCATATTGAAATTAATGTTGTACATTCAGTGGTGGCTATTCAGCACAAATGTTTGTTTAACAACATTATTTCCTGCTGAGGAATTTGTTTTCTTTGCACCTATTCAACACAAGCTACTGGAAGTAAAACTGGTGGAGAAATTCTGAAAAATAGGGTGCTTAACTGAAATCAGAGCATTTAATAAAGCTGGATAATGTTGTCATTTAATTTCAAAAGAAAGCCAGAATATAAAGCTCTGACAAGATGCAAGAAGAAAAAATGCTCCATCTTTCAATTTTCAAATCATTCTTTGATTTGTCAAGTCTCCAATTTGCGTAATAGCATAGTAAGAAGTCTAAATTTTAACACACAACAGTTTGATTGTGTAAAGAAGATACATTTTGTTTAACCTATCTTAAAAAAAATCTGTATTTTCCTAGCAACAAATTTTAAAACGTTGGGTCTTGTTTATTAGGGGGAAAAGAAAAATCAGAGCAAATTTTTAGTGTCTTCGAGTCTTTGCAAAATTTCTCTTCATATATTTAGCTGTTGCCCAGATACTCGTATTATATTAGAACAGAATTCAAGCAGTGTCTTGGGAAGTGGGAAATGATAAGAAATACAGTAGAAATGTCAGACAATTTGAGGAAGATGAACAAGAGAAACCATTTTTAGAAGCAAAAGCTAGAGTGTGAGGAATTGTGCAGACTGAAGCATCATACATCGCTGTAGCTTAGCTTTTATTGTTTGAAGGCAGAACTACCTTAATTTTTGGTACCTCTGCTCCAGCATTTCCAAATGCTTTCTCCAGGTCCTAAAAAATCATACTTCTCTTTTCAAACACCAGCAGCTTCTTCTTTAATTTGATCCATTAAGCCTCAGTCGAATTTGATGGAACAAACCAAGCTTTCTGAGTCATCATGGACATGTTTAAAAACCAAGAAGGGAAATGAAAGTACACAGACTGGAATTTAAACATAGCTTCTGGAATTGCATAATGGTCTAATAAAAAATGGAACTTGAAAAAAAAAGAAAGGCCTTTTCTAAAGAGGTCTTAAAAAATACAAAATAAAGTAAAGAATTGAGACAGTCACATAACATCAGAATTGCATTGAAATCTGTATTACTAACTCAAACCTAAATTAGCTAATTCTTCTACAACTACAAGTTCTTCTGTCAAGGTTATCTTCACTTCTTTATTTCCCATCATTTTTAAAGCAGTGTATGAAACTCAACCACGCATTTCAAACCTTTACATAAGAAATGCAGCAATTAACTCCAGACTTTGATTTCTATACCCCTGCCAGGGTGCTGCAGGGACATCAGGAAGGGCCTGGCAGCTACAACAAGAGTCCCTGCCACCACCCCAGCCAGGAGCAGAGCAGCTGGGGTACAGCCCCATCCCTGGGCATCAGGCACCTTCCTGGGGACAGGAACAGGCCAAGGCTGGGCCTGCAGCAGTGTGGGGAGCTGGAGACCAGCACCACTGTGCTGTTGCTGGGACAGGGACTGACAGCTCTGGGGAGCTGAAATGGTGCCTTGGGCCCTGGTCAGATGGGTGTTGGTTCCAGGCTGTGGGCGGGGATACTCAACGCTCTTGGTGTCTTCAGGCATATGAAACCCCCTGCTAAAACAAGCAGAACTTCAAGACAGCTTAGTTTGGAGACTGTATTACATTTATTCATTTATGAACATGCTGAGTGTAGTATTACCAGATGCTTTATTGTATTTCTCTATTACCCTTAGACTCTGGTTTTCCTGCATTGCAGAGCCATCTGGCCATCAGTCCCCTTTTCAGCCTCCATACTAATTCTGCCTATGTCCTTGTTTTCGCTCTTTCCCTTGCAAATCCCTCCTTATGAGCTCAGATAAAGAGCTGCATGGAGGAAGCCCTTGGCTACGGACAAGACGTTATCTTGGTGTTACATGTTATTTAAAAACACTATTGCATGCAGACAAGTACTAATCTTGGCATCCTACATTTCTTCTCTTAGCAGAACAGAATAACAAAAAGTGGAGATGAAAGAAATCCTGAGAGATTACCTAGTCAATTTTTGCAACCCCAGATGGAATCAGAGACATTCAAACTATCTTAGACATGTAATTTCTTTCCCTAGAGTTCTGGGTTTTTTCCTCTTTCTCATTACTTATGCATTCATCTCCATAATCAAGGTTTCTAGGTGGTAAACTTCCTACATCATGGCACATGACATATCCTAGTTTTGCAGGCTGGAGATCATTAATCACATACATCTTTATACTTCAGAAGAGAAGAAAGGGATATTATCTGTCCATATGGTTCCACTCTATTCTGAGGTTAAGTGTGTATGGGCTGTGTCATACATAAATTGGAACCTGTACATAGGAGTATAAGGAAAGCTGAAGGTTCAAACACAGATGTGAAGCTATACAAGCTTTCAAAAACAAAAAGCAAAATTTTTGCTGAGTCTTAGCATTTACCAAACCCAAATAAAGACCAAATCTTTAACCTGTTGTCTGCATCTCTGTAAATCTCAGAGAACCAAGCTGTTAACACAAAGCTGGGTAAGTGTTCATTGTAGCAGGTGAGATGCTCAAGAGAGCAGAAGATATCCTTCCAGCTGTCTCAAGTACTCTAACATGCGAAGCACAAGAAGGTTGTCACGAAACAAGCAAGGAGCCTTCCAGAGGAATTCTGAGACACTTGAATAGAAACCATTTAAGGGGGATTTTTGTTTCTTCTACAGTTTTAGACTTAAAGAGAAAAAGCTTCATGGGAACTGGGAAGACACTTTGGAAGACTGTTTCAAAATGTTCTGAAGACCTAACAGTGGTAGATTCAGTCTGCTATGGACCAGGATGCTTTCAGACTGCAAAGTTACTGAGGTGTTTGTAACTCACTTCATCATGTCAGGTAACTGCTCACATGTGCCAAGATACACACCTGCTCAAATGCTTGCAGAATCACAGCTTTAAATTATAAAAATGCAACTCAATATCAGCAAAACTGAATTAAATTTTATTATAATTAACCTGAAATTTCTTCCAGCATGGAAAAGAGAATGCCAGTCTTGCAGTAAAGGCAGCAGTCCCAGACACTTGGATTTTACCATTAAACAGTATACTGGCTTCCCATGGGATCTCAGTTTAAGATTCATAAATCTTATAAAAAAAAAGACATCTGAACGCTTCACTCATTAAATTCATATATATTCCTCCTTTATAACCTCTTGTGTTTAATGTCTCTGAAAAGCCAGATTAAAGTTAGGCAGTTCATGTAGCAGGACACTACCTACACTATAGCCTAATGCATCTCACCAAATCCTAAAATTTTGTTGCCTATCATCCCTCATTTTTTGCTTAGATGGTAAATTCTTTGACAGGAGTTCATTATTTGGTTTTTCTTATACAGTGTGTAAAAGAGCGGAATTCTAGTCTGTGATAGGATCTTCTCTATGCCAGGAAATGGTAAATAATGAAAGTAATATCTGATTTATTGTGGAAATCTCTCTCAAGTGATTTTCTTCATATCATTCTTATTCAGTAGAGCAAAGCGCTTTGGCTTCTGAACTGTAGCACACATTTTGTATTTTACCCTGAATACTTTATTCAGTAATTAGTTATTTAATTTTTGTATACATCCTTGAACAGCAAAACACAATGGAAATCCTAATTATTACTCATAGTCTTTTAGCATGATATTTTATCTTACTTCTCTAAATTCTGTAAAGACTTGCACACTGCCAAGACACTAAATTTGGTGTTGGCTGTTTCTATGTACTATCTGAGCTTAATGGGATGTAGCTAAATCCACAACTGCAAATATTAATATTAAAAAAAAAAAAAAATCAGATAAAAAGTCAAATAGGAAAGTATCTGGGGACACCATTCATATGCAGCCCTCAGACAAAGGTTACTGCTATCTACGAACTAAAACCCAGTTTGGGGCAGTACGGCGGTGTTACTTCCGGTCAGTCTAATGAGAAGACTGCTGAGATGACTGAAAGGAAGTGAATGAAAAGGCACATGAGGTAAGAAGTGTATAAACAGAGGAAAAAGGGTAAGTTTGGACATGGTGATAGCAACATGAGAACCCAAGAGGAAAAATGCCCAAAAAAAATGGGGAACCAGAAGAGGGCAACTCAGCAACAACAAGGATCAGCACAATTCAAGCAGCAAAAATGATTGACCTCACCCATGTGATCAGCAAGCGCTTGTCAGATGTCTCATCAGACTGGTGTGCATATAAAGCTCAGTCTGGTAACATTAATTCTTACCTAGTAGCTCATTAGTCCTAGCTATTCACAGTGTGCTTCCCAATAAATAGCTGCTCTGTACTCTTCTGCTGTGTAAATTCTGTGCTTTGTGCTCACAGTAAAAAGAGCAAAAGGAGTGGAATCTGCAAGATGAATAAGATAAAGGTTACAACTGTAATTCTTAAAAAAACAAAAAAAAAACTCCACTAAAACAAAAAATTAACAAAAAAATGCTGTGCCTTAGAATTAGTTTTTTAAAAAAGGTGAATTATGGTTGCAGTACCATAAGCCTATTACATCCTGAAGGCATTTTCATACACAAAATACTGCTAGAGGCCTTTATATCCACACTGAAGTGGTTATTATGAAATATATAGTCCCCTGGTGTCATTGTGCTAGTACACATTCCATATAGAAGCCATGCATGGAAAGTTTTGCCTACAAAAATTATGTGAACATAAGCTTGACATATGAATGGCTAAGAAGAAATAGGCTTTTCATACAGGAAAAAATAACACAGTTGCATCCAAAGTGTGGCCTGCGCAGTCCTGAGTAGTTTTGTAATCTGATTCAGTGGTAATGTCCATATTGCATTTGACATTCCTAAATTCAGGCTTAAATTTATCAGGACAAGTGATCTGCATCAGCAATATCCATCCTGTAAGCTGCCTTTGCCCCCAGGCTCAAGATGCTGGAAGACACCATACAAAACAATCTCTCTAATGTGCCACAAACAACAGCGCAGCATAAAGTGCACTCCTTGACTAACTCCTGTGCCCTTCTCCCATCACAAGAGTCTCCAAACATGTCCTTTTAGAGGGAGCTCCATCTCATCATGATAATGTCTGTGTTAAATTAGTTTCAATGAGCTTTCTACCAGCTGCTGCTTTGATAGTAAATGCTCAGAAGCCCTTCATTAGAGAAGACCTCAAGCCTCTTTCTTTGTGCTGAGGCCAAGTGCAACAAAAGTCTCAGCTTCCTGGCACAGGAAGGCACAGCATGCATTCCAGCTAAGGGGATGTTTATCCTTTAGTGCATTTTACAGGAGACTAGAAAAGTGAGAATTACCTTCCTGCCTTCTGTGTAGTGTTACCTATGAAATCTGCAACACTGGCACATAAATCCCATTCTAGCTCCAAAGAGGGAAGCCTGTGCTCCCTGGATTCTGGCTATTTCACTCAGACTAATGTGGAAAAGCACACCACCCTATCACAGAAATAGGCTTCATCATCATCCAGCACATCTTCAATGCCTATACATTTGTCTTAAAGACGATGCTGATCAATCCCCAACTCACTGCCAAGAGGTGGTGGCTGCCCCCTAACCCACTGCCCACTGAAGGCATATATTCAAACTTTCAGTATCACTGCACTCATGCCAACACCCTCAAGCTTTCTGGCCTCCCTGCTTTCAGCCTCACCAGTTGAAAGTTTACACCACAGATAATGTGTCTGCTCCAGCCATTGCTGGCCTCCAAACTCACTGACTTTTTAAGCAGGTCCTGAGATTGTGCACAGGGAAGTGATGTGCATGCTTAACTGGCTAACTGCACTGTACTGAATTTCACACTATCACCTAGGCACCAGAATCTTGACAGAAGAATATAACATTTTGCTCTAAGGTCATAAATTGTCCAGGGACTGCAACAAGTTTGTCCATCACAGCTGAGGCGTCTAATCCTTCCCTGATTTTCAGCTGATGATTCCTGGATGGTTGAGCTTCAGCACAATTTTTGGTCTTTAGGGGTAGAGTGGAAGTTTAAGACGGTTTTCTCCCATCCACACCTGACTGAACCTCTTTTTGTGATCCAGTTTATTCCAGTTATGACTCACAGGAAGTACTAAACAATTTGTCTGCCTTTTTGGTGTTTAGACCTTTATCTAAGCTATGTCTCTTGGATAAGCCCACACTGAGCACACAACTTTTCCAACAGATAATGTTCTGAAATGAATTTGTTAAATATGAAGGGGAATAAGACAGTCTCATACAAGCTTCTGTAAAATCTCTCTAAATTATACATAACATATGGATTCAGAAACCACATATTTTCCCCTCCTGATACGCAAATGCATAAATCTCTACTTAGAGAGCTTAAAGCAGATCTTTCATCTAACCAAGAGAACTGTTTGCATACCTAATGCACATTGTGAACAATTGATGTAAAACTGGCCACACATAAATATCTAGTATTTACAAACTACCAGCATTTCAACATTGCCACTGACAGATCTGGCACTTCCAAGCAGTTTTCATATGCTAAAATATCTGGGTTAATACAGTGAGAGAAAAGAACATCCAGGCTGAAAAATCCCATTGGCCCATTCTCAGCACCATTGCAAATGTTTACCCTCCCAGCATCTCATACACATACAAACAAATTCAGAATGAAAGTATTGCAAAATGCTTTTTTGTGGACATGCTTAAATTGCTGCAGATACTCTGAAATACTCTGAAAAGAGCCCAAATAGAAAGAGTCCAACGTACAAAATGTGCTGGAGAAATGTGGACTGGACTTTTTCAGTAAAACCTACCTCCCTAAACAACAGAAGCTATGCGTGATTAATGTATTTTTTTATATAATAATCTTTGACAGTACCAATTATGAACCATAATATATAATTGTAGAAATCAGTTGACACTAATGTATCTTTACGAGCAAGAATATGTTTTAAAATTATTATATTCTACAAGCTTTTACTTTTTATCAAAAATAAAATTCAGTTTCCAACTTGCAAACAATTTGATATATTGTGTATGTCTTCATTTGGAAAGATGTGAAATACATTCTACACCCATAATGCATGTCTCATCTATGTTCATTAATGAAATACAATCAGAAATAGGGCCAAACATAGGAATACTACATAATAAAGAACAATTAATTTTGTACCTTTCTCAGATTTAGAAAGGAAAAAAATTTGGAGTCACTTTATGTCTAAACAGGAAAGAGTCAGTAGCATCATTGACTTCTGCTTGCAAAAAAAAAAACCTATCAGGCTCTTACAAAACAAAATAGAGCTGGTATCAAAGCTAAGTTTTCCAAGGATACCCTAATCATCAGAGTACTCTCTGTCATTAGAAATGACAAAAAGATTTAATTAAAAACATTAACCAATTTTAGGGGTTTGACATGATCTCAGTGACTTTAAGTTTCTAACTGTAAAAACCTCCAAACATCTGCCCCAGTTATGTCCACATCAATAGTGCTATATTGTCACAAAGGGGTTTTCAAACCTTTTGCATTATGAATCCATTTTTTCTGTAGATGACAGTGCTTTTTCTGGAAAGCAATTTGTAGCATGTACCTAAGTGTTTTCCTGAGTAGTGATGAACTGATACAGATGTTCAGGTTTTATATATAAAAAACCAGGAAGACATAAAACCTTTAAGTTCATCTGGAGTGACAGAATAATAACAGCCATTAACCTGAATGCTCAAAAATGTGGAGAAAACCGTTTATACGTCCCTGAACTTTCAAACGGGGAAAACAAAAGTTGTTCTTTAACATAGCTAGAACTGGAAAACATATTTCTCCTTGAAATATATTAATGTTCCAAATATTCCAACCAACTATGATTTACACTTTATATATGATGTCCTACAAACCAAGCACTGAAGCAATGAAGCAGATAAATATTGTACATTATGTGCCTTCTGAACACTGGTATCTGTTGCCATTCAGCATCACTGTACATGATGGCTGTCCTGTTTCAAGGTGTAGACAGGTAAAAACAGATGTCTCAAATGCTCTGGAAATGCAATGCCTGCCTCCTGCTGTCACTGCTGGATGGTCCAGCATGGGGGAGCAGGGCAGCACTGCTCCTCACAGAAGCAGAAAATTTCCCTTCCACGTCCTTTCTCCAGGAGGGAAATAGCAGTAGAGAAGCCTGGCCCCAGCCCTCCCCACAGAAAGAACATCCCAAAGCCTGGCCCCATCCTTCACCTCAGGGGGAGACATTCAGTGTTTCCTGTGTGACAAGACTTGCCTAGAGCTATCTCGAAGCAGGCGGATCTCTTCCATTGGGTTGGTTTCTGGCCTCTAACTGTGAGTTAGAGACAGGTAGTGGAATTACTGAAGCTGAGCATTAGGAAGGGTGAATAGAGCACCTAAACCGTACAAAAGATAACCCCAAATCAAATCTGTAGCTAGTGCAAGAGAGGCGCAACTAAATATAGTGAAGCTCTATCAACTGACATAATCCCAGAACAAGGCTCTTTGTATATTCAATAGAGTAATTCCCAAAGCTTTCCATCTTTGTTCAGTTGCTGTCAAGTTTCCAGAGGGTGTTTTGTTTTGTTCTGTTTTTATTTGCTTGTTTGGTTTTTTTGATGATGCAGTGCTTACCTTTTAATCAGTAGTAAAATCTATTTTAACGGTTTCCATCCAATCAGGTTTTTTTAATGGGTGAAACCGAAGTCAGGACCTTGTTAAGTGGAATAGTGAGCAGATTTAATGCACTTTATTTGTCAGATCCTACTTTTCAGCACACATGGTAACCCTGAATTTTCTGTTGAAGCCAAACTTTTCAGGGTGAAACGGAGTTTCAAAGACCCTCCATAGATGGGTCCCTCCTATCTACTATCATGGATATGCAACCCCTCTTCATTTACAAGCCTTAAGGCATTTTGACTGTGACAGTATTTGGTAAGTTTTAAGAAACCAGCTGGGACTATAGAAATGGAACACATTAATTACTGGCACATTTGCACATGAAACGGCTCTAAATGTAAGTCATGCTTTTGACAGACCATCTCCTGTGACTCAAAGCCTTAGGCAGATAATGTTTTATTGTGATATAAAATAAAAAAAAAACCAACATATCACTGGAGAAGAAGAAAGGTTCTAAGACAAAAAAAAAAAAAATCTCTTGTCCTTCAAAAATTATGTACTGACACTTACTTGGCTACATCATGCAAGAGGAGCCAGAGGAGCACAAAATAAGACTAAGAAAAACCCCTTTCAGTGGGAAGGGGGAGGTATATCTCAACAAGGGTGGTAAAGGAAAGCAACCCTGCCCAAGCTTTCTTTTTCACTTGGCTCTAAGGGTAGTGACACCGGACAGCCCAGAGAAGAAAATAACTGAAATGACACACTCTCTGGCTTGCTTGTCTGTATAAGTTTTCAGACATAGAATCAGCTGACTGGCCTCAAAACTCACAGTATTAGATGGAGAAAAACACTAAGACACCATCTGTTGTACTAGAACTAGCAGCAGTTTTCAAGACATTGCAGCAGTAGCAAGAAGGGTAAAAGGCAGCAAAAGGTTCTGAGGGAACACAGCTGCGCCAGCTGACCCAAACTGCTGAAAACAATATTCCATACAACATAATGGCATGCTCAGCAGTAAAAGTGAAGCAGTGGAAGAAGGGGAAAAGCAGGTTGACTTTCAAAGGAAGGCATTGCTCACAGACTGGCTAGGCACCACTCTGCTTGTAGAAGGTGGTGAATGATTGCCTCTGCATCACCAGTTGGGTATTCCCCACTCTTTCCTTTAGTTTTTAAACTGTCTTTATCTCGACTCACGAGTTTCCTGAGCTTTACTCCTTCTAGTCCCTCCCTTGTCCTGCTGGGGCAGGTGAGGGTGGGGTAAGTGAGCAAGCACCATGGTCAACCCACCATACATACCCTTCTAAAAAAACTGTCCTTGCTTGAAGAAAGCAGTTTTTCCTTGGAAAAGATGCTCCGACAAAGACTTCACTGCAGTATTTATTCCAAGTACTTTCACCTTTCCCTCTTATTGCACAGAAAAGAAACATATGAACAACAATGTGACACTATTTTAACATGTAATTTGCTTCCACGCATTACTACGTTTTCCTAACTTTTAAAAATTATTTCAGACCCATATCAGTTATGATGAGACATTCATTCCTATAAACAGTGTTAAAAAGCTGACTCTCATTTACAACTTTGGAAAAAAATTCCTGCTCTCACAGAAGTGCTGCATCAACGAGAAAATAGCATCACAGTGGCAAAGAAGAAATCAGCATTAGCTACTGCTTAGTGCTCTACAGGCCACAGCATCATTAAATAGTGCGGCAAATAAGAATCTCTTTAATATGAAACTACTTGTCCTCTTGTTAAAATTTATTTTTTTAATTAGAAGTGAAAAAACATAGGCAATTCACATGTATTCATACATTTATACAAATCATTTTCGATTGATTAAGTGGATCAATAAAAACTATTTAAGCACATTTTATTGTATGTGTGGTTTACTATCTAGTCATCATTTATAACAGAAATATCTACCATGATCTAGAATACCACTGATATTTGTTAAACATAATGTTTGCGCAACAGAAAACATGGTTAAATTTCATTTTATTTTGCAGCAATTTAAAGTAGCAGATTCATAATAACTTCACATGCCTGTTTTGCCCCAAGTTTTTCCTTCTCTTTTTGAGTTAGCAATATTTCTGCCCAAAAGCTACCTGCTCTTGCAAATTACCCGACTTTGAGCTGTAAGAATTTTACAGACTATGGACTGTAAAATGAGATAAAGGTTACACTGGAAAAAAAAAAAATAGCCTTGCAGAAAAAGTCCAGCTATCTCGGACTAAACTGGTTTCCTGTGCTTCAGCCAGTTCTTCACACGTAGAAGACTGAATGCATTTATGTCTGGGTTTTCACCACTGTCTAATGTACTTAATGAAAGCTATCCTGACAAATTTGCACCGTTGATCCAGTTTTATAAATATATCCTTAGGGGTTTTCCCTGATTCTCACAAGGAAGTCAAGGGTTCTTTTGTAACATGTCCCACTTCTCCCATTCTCACCTAAATCAAGGCAAAAAAAGAATACAGCCTGTGGCCTGTAAAATCCACACTCTTCCCTTTACTGGCTGCATTCCTTTTCACTGCTACCTGATACTATCAGTCATAGGAAGTCCTCTGACAGAAACTCTGATATCACATAAGCTTCATCATACAAGAAAATAGCCAAAACTTTAATATCACTGGGAATACATAGATAATTAAATGTGTTAAGCTGCTTTTCCAAAATAAATCGTAATCAAGCCAGTACTGAACATCCAGTTTTGCAATGAAAATTCATACTTTCCCTAATTAAAAAAAAAAAATAAAAAAAAGTCTAAATGTATAGGGGAAAGGTTCAGATTTAGGAAAAGGCGGAATTAGGAAAGGTCACAAGCTTTTACTTTCTTGAAAGAAAATTTACATTATTTTAGTGGATTTACTAATTTTTCCTCTCTGTTCTGAAAATGTGCACATCTTAAATCTCTTCCTTCAACCCTTGCTTATGTAAAGATATATCTATGAGCTTCTTTCCTTGAGCTCTTAGTAGGATTTATATCATGTTGAGTTTTGTTTTGCTGCTGCTTCTTTTTTTCCCTAATGCAAAATGAGCAATCAGTGGCTGTAAATATCATTAGTATTTGTTTTCAATTGTGTAATTCTAAAATATGAAAAGCCCATGACAAAATTTTCAATAAGCTTTGTCTGTACAAGAAAAGCAGCAATGCTGCCTAGGAAATAAGCCAAATGTAAATAAACTTTTCATGGCAATTTGACAAGACTGTTATCAATTTCAATACATAAAGCAATGCCATCTACTTCTCTAAAAATTCTTCTTCTAAATGCATCTTATTTGATAGCCATAATGTTTACTTACTACATTTTTCTAATTCTTACTGTTTATAGGACTGAGGGGCAAGTACAAAAAAGAAATAGATAAAAATAAGCCTTGATTTTATAAGGATCTTAACCTTCCTATAATGATTTTTTTTAATTATTATTATTTAGCTGCATTTAAAGATGCAGCTCAGACCTCCTTCCTGCTTTGGCCATTTCCATATCTACTGCCCACTGTTACATATCTGCATGCCCAGACACAGAACCACTGGAGTGACTGACAGGAGCCCCTACTCTGGAAAACATCGATTAAAGAAAGCAGGGAGCTGCAAGATAGGTCCAGATGGAAAGAAAAGTGTTGAAATAGAGACTGGAAAAATATTCACATTTTCACTGTTCGTGATGCTTGAACACATAAATAATCCTTCTGTTACTAGCTAAACCTCTGCAAAAAGACAGTAACAATAGCTCAAGGTTAAGTCAGCCTACACCCTGCATCAAAACTGCTTCATCACTGAAAAAAAAGAAAAAAAAGACAGGCCATTGTCACAGGAGAATCCCTTCTGAAGGGAGCAGAAGGCCCAATATTCAGCCGGGACCCACTTCTTGGGGAAGTCTGCTGCCTCCCTGGGGTCCAGGTTAAACATGTGAAAAGGAAGCTTCCTACCCTGGTATGGCCCTTAGTTTATTACCCATTATTGATTTCAATAAGTACATTAGCAAGAAAAGGAGGGCTAAGGAGAATCTCCATCCTTTATTAGATGTAGAGGGGGAAATGCAACGACAAAGACTGAGAAAAAGGCTGAGGTACTTAATGTTTTCTTTGTCTCAATCTTTCATAGTAAGACCAGTTGTTCTTCAGGTACCCAGCCCCTTGTGCTGGAATATAGGGATGGGGAGAAGAAAGAAGCTCCCATAATCCAAGGGCAAATGGTCAGCAGCCTGCTACACGACTGAGACGCATACAAGTCTATTGGGCCTGATGGTACCCACCCGAGGGTACTGAGGGAGCTGGTAGAAATGCAGGTCAATTTTAAGATTCTAAGCAGGTCATAAAAAGCCTCAAATCAATCTCCAGTTTGCCATCAGATATTTGTGGTGTTTTTTTAAAGTCTGTCTGAAAAAGATTTAGTGTTCTGGTAGTCTTATTAGAAACTCAGTGTTTATGATTTAGGCAAAAATTGCAAAACAAGGAAATGGAGCTTAGTATCTTACACTGTTCCATCTACATCTTCCACAATTCATACAAACTGTATAACTGATTTTCAGCCTGGTATTAGAAGGATTTCCAAACCATCTTCACCTTGACTTACTTGTTATTGAAGTTAATAGCAAATTTCTCACTGTTTTTAATAGCTGTGGGTTTAATTTTGTTCAATCCACTTTAAAAGTCCACTCTGCTTTCTGAAGGAAAAGTATTACTTCATGAGAACTGTCTTGTAAATAAAATACCTGATACTAACCAAATAATCTAATTTGACATATAATTCATCACTGCTGTGAACATAACTCATTCCGGGCTTTCTTAGTTATTTTTTTATTGAATCCTTTACTTTGATCTTAATGACTGGATGCTTCTTCCTAGTGAAATCAACAAGAATTCTGGCTGAGTTACAGTTTCAATTACATCAATTAAAGCTTAGGTATTCAACATGTATGTCCCAAAATCCTTTTGAAATATTAATTGTAGGGAACTGAGATCTTAGCTTAAGGACAATTTAAACAGTAAAGAAAATAGTTACCATAACTTTCAAAGAGTGGGAGACACTGCATGTGAGTATACTCACATTTGGCAAAAAAGGTGCTTTACAGAATTCAGTTTTAATCCATATAGACAATCCAGTACAACATGATAGGCATTTAGTTCCTTCATACATTCATTTAATTCCTCCTACTGTAAATTTAGACTCTAAAAAATAAATTCAGTTGAGATTCATCTCGTTTTGTCACATTCTAGTGAAACACTGGTGAAGTTCATATATGCTAAATAATCAGGCTTTTCTTGCTTCAGCCTTCTCTCCTTCCCTAAAGATTTTCTTAATCTTTATTCACATTCTGTACATCCCCAAAGTGCTTTGCTTTACTGCTCCAGCAACTTCACAGACAAAACTGACAAAGCAGACACTTTAGTGATTTATTTGACAAGAAATTCTTTTCTAGGTGGAGTCCATGAGAAACCAAATCCTAGTCCTGAAAATCCTTGAAGTGAGAGGAAGTTTGGCAGCTACATTCTCCCGTTATGCCTTTGGAGAATATTACCTGGATGGGGGTTGGGAAATGTATTTCCTTTATTTAATTGAATGATTTGTTAGCTTTTCTAGCCTTCTATTCTGAAATTTTCCAATACTCAGTCATTAAATCTTATTGGCTTAAAGCATCCTCCAGTATTTTAACAGCATGAAGAACAGTCTTTATGGCACACATGCATTAATGTGTGTATATCTTGATCAAGAACTTTCCTTCTCTCCTTTGATCCCTACCAAAACAGTGGCTTCAAAAATATAGTGGGAAATACAAACTCAAGTACTTGATCTGCTTCTGCCAGTTCAAGGCCAGAAACAAAATTTGCCCACACTGAGTAGGGAATCAAGATGTAGAGATGCCCATGCTGGCAGTGTGCAAGGTGGTGTCTCACCTGGAAGTTGCTGAGGGTGACCAGCACAGTGCCATGCTCACCCTAGTCTTCCAGTCTGAGGGAAGTAAAGAGGTAGTAACTGCATCTGACACAAGGCCCCTTTGCTCAAGCTCTTCCATTCTGTTTAGCTCACTCTGGTTTGAACAGGGATTTAGTGAAGTACTAGAAGGTTATAAAGTCAGCCTGTTTTGTGGAGTAAGCAGAAACAAAAGCTGAATTAGCTTACCTCCAAATGTCTGAGCATTCCCTGAGACAAGAAGCTCTCCTCAAGGAGAGATTCTGGTTTATGTCTTTGCTTTCATTTAGGCGGAATAAGAACTTGCTTCTCTTCCCTTTCCCAGGTAGGCACTTTTACTCCCAGTTTACTAGTTTTTCTTTAATGGCTCACTATGATTTTGTTCACAGAAACTTTTTCATCAGAACACATAGGCTACTATGAAGCAGTTCTGATATACAGAGTTTCTTCATGGCTTCTAGCATATAGCCTCAGAACATTCATACAGGGTAGGTAAAGTATGATATGACATAAATATCTACATGAACCATATCAACAAGCCACTCAAAGTGAGAAAATTCATCATAATTCTGAGCACCCAGCACTGGCAAGACCAGTCCTCTGCAGAGACCATTGGGAAAGCCACTGCTCTTTTATTCCTTATGGTTTACACAACAGCTACGGAGCAAAAGCAGGAAAAATGGCAATTATACATTGTGAGGAAAACTATTTTCAACCCGAAAGGTGAAAATGAAATGCAAAAATACTTTCAAAGAATAAAACACAACTTTTGAGTAAGCAAACAGTTCCTATGTCAAATATCTACTAGTATAGTAATGCTATTGGGTTTATATTACAATAATTTAAATTAATTATTAATAAGTGGAAAATTGTGTCATATTTGTACTTTACTAATTTAAAACGTATGCAGTTTTACATCAAGTAATATATGCTTATTGACATAGAGTATATATAGAATGTATTTGGATGTATTTCAGTATTTAAGCCATCAAACCATTTATATGATAAAAATATTAAAAACAATAACAAATAGACATTTTTAGTAGTAAAAAAGTAAAAGTAAAAAATTATTTCAATCAAGTATTTCTTTAATGTTTTTTGTCGCATTTGTTTTAAGTAATACTTTTGATAAGATATCATTATTAGTTGAGGTTGGACTTCTAAAACTGTGTTGATGCAACAAAACCTTTAATCATGATAATCCAATTAACAGTAGGAATGCTACTGCACTGGAGGTGTGCAGATTCAGAAAGTAAAACAAAGGAGACCTACTACAGAAATAGATAGTAGCAGGCAGCTGCCTGTGGGGATGCTGAAAGCACTGCTGGAAGCACAGTAATAAGTAAGTCTGCTATGAAAGCATTGAAAAAAGCAAGAAGTTATCAATCCAGCTAAAATTTGCCCTCTCACTCTTCCTATCTGCACACACACACATTCAGTAGGGGCAAGAAAACAATATCTTATCGTCAGCACCTAAGACAGTCTACAATGCAATTTTTCTTTCTGGCATCTGGAATGTATTTCAGATAGCTCACTGACCACTACAGTCCATTCACATATCTATTTAAGTGCAAAACTAATATCGAACCCCAGGAGAGCATCTTTTTTTCAATAACCTTGGACAGAATTTTCCCAGTTTAGACTTTCCAAATTGAAACTTAGAATTTAAAAAAATATTCAAGTTTGTTATCAGTTTGTTTGAAATCTGACTCATATTCTATTTCTTCCTCAAAGAAATACATTCATTGTTTTCGCATTTTGTCTCAGATATTTAAGGAAAAACAACAGTTATAGCAAAGAGATACGAAATTAGGGAGGGGAAAAAGATGGGAGTGGGGGTTAAAGCTTGTTTTGGTTACACTATTTTCAGTTTTGCTTATCTCATTAGACGACAGTGTGAGAACATACTGCAGTTCCTTTGAGGTAAAATATGTTCCAGAAATTGGAATTCATCACATTTCAGGGGTTGGTGGAGTCCAACCATTCTGCATTATTTTCAGGAAATCAAGGCTCAGACTTTTTGCAATTTTAATAAAACTCTTGATCTTCTTGTTAGTAGCAGAGGTTAAATATTTTAATTTTCATTAGTAAAAATTAATCTTATTACATCATGGACAGTTCAGAGGATAGTCAGATTCTGATGATGTAATTCTGCAGTAAAGGACTACACAGGCAACTTCTTAATTGCTGCTATTTTAAAATACAAGGTAATACAGTAATAAGTATTTATTCCAGAAAATCTGGGGTATTTGAGTATCAGTTTCCCATCCTTGCAATGAGGTTATATTTTCACACGAAAAGCTAAAAATTTGCATGAAATAGAAGTGGAAATTCCAGTGGAAATTCCAATGGAAATTGTCAGTTGCAGCAGCTGAAGCTCTGAGAGCAATGCAACATTGCAGCTAAAAGCTGAGATTTTTTTGTTACTGTTTGTTCCATAGTTTCAGTCAACAACCAGCAAAATCAACTTTAAACAGCCATTCTGGTAATCTAAGAAAACCAATAGGAAATAGTCCAATAGAATAATATTTGCGCTCATTTTTAGACAATATTTTGAACAACAAATAACACCACAGCTATCAGAAGTTTAAAGACAGCTGCCTGCCAAACTATTTATTTACAAAGAACAAACTTCAACAATTCATAAATACTGTGGGATAGGATTGGCTTTAGGGATTGTTTTGTTTTATTACTATGACAGGACAGGTGTGGTGGACTCTGAAACAGACATGTTATGGAATTCATACAGCAAGTTTTCTCCCTAATGTTTTGCCCTTTGGGTTAGAAACTACTTTTAGAAATATGTTACAGTATTTTACACAGCTTCCAGTGTAAAATAATCTTCTGATTGTGACTGCTGAGGAATGCTGAGGTGCTTGACTTACTTTTGTCCTCCTAACTCTGCAAGATTTCAGGTAAGATTTAGATGGACTTTATGTTTGCAGTTGGTACTTAACCAATTTGTATTGTTCTCTCCAGGCAGACGAAGATATAATTGTAACTACTAAAGTGGAACAGAGCAAATAATGTTAGAAAAGAACATCTAGATGAGGGAGCAATAATAAGATATTTGGTCTAGATGCTTCTTTTCATCAGAGCAACTAGTGACCCCTTTTGGCTCCAAAAAGCCAATCTAGCAACTTTGTTCTACCCCTGGAGGAGTACTAAAGAATAAACCTGTATTATTCTGATTAAAAACTTAGAATAAGAAGCTGACTACTAATAAGTCAGGACAAACATAACTGGAATATGCTAAAAGAAAGCCTTGAAACTACTAGTTTCACTGAAAATTAGTTTCACAATATCACTTTATGTATGGAGTTAGGAAAGCCATATTACTCATGAAAAATACAAACGAGGAAAAAATTTAAGTTACCTATGCTATTACAACTATCTCACCTGCATTATAGGAGTTAACTAAAATGATGAATTTCCTTTATTCATCTGGTGAAGGACAGCTTCTAATGATAAAACAGATTTTTCACAGGCTAAAAACCCCAAAATAAAATCAGCACCCTTTCCCTAAAATATCTGACTGTCATTGTCACTTCCAGATCTTCCTCCCCAGAGATATTCTAGGGAAAATATCTGGCCCAAAGTCAACTCAGCACCAGATGCGTATGTCAGAAAAAGGGATGCAGAATACTTCATTTTTACTTCCTCTTTCCAGAATAAACCCAGGAACAGACCTTCCCAACACAAAACTGACAATTCTACCAAGTTGCATTTGCTGCAGCAATCCCGCAAGGCCACACTGGCTTTTCCTGGCGTTCCTATTCCAGTCACATTCCTGATCATTTCATTGTTCCCTTTCACCAATACACAAGGGCTACACAAATATTTCTGAGTTTTGAAACTGATTTTTTTTTTTTTTTTACAGCACTTTTGGTTAAAAGTGTGTTAGACTTTTTGACAAAAAAACATCTTTTCACTTCCCCAATTTTTGAACAATATTAATTTGCAGAAATAAAATTTTCATTGGCTAACAGTATTAAAACAATAATCAGCCACTATGTTCTTTGAACCATCACATTTCTAATATATTCTGTATGTTCTTTGGTATACCATTTAACACCATTTCTTCAACCTATACAGGTCTACTTATTTTCCCTTCTAATGGTTCCAAGATAATAATTCTCAGGCAGATTTTTTTTGGATTAACAGTGTTATTTCGTACTCAGAATTGGCAGAAGACTTAATGCAATTAATGCCACTTGGAAAATATTAGTTGTCTTCAAACCAGAATTTTGTAAAAAAGTTTGAATTCAGATTTTTGAAAGATGCTTAAGCATATTGTTTTGTCTATTCAAACTAAAGGGCTTGTAAACCACGATGCAAAAAATCAAAAGGAGAAAGTGCTACAGGTTATCAGTCTCCAGGTTATCCTGATTTGTACTATATTTTAGTGATTTATTCTATCTAATAATGCCAAAGGATAACAACTTAAATCCCCAAATGTTAAACCCATGACACAGACTCACTGTGAGTGACTTCCTAATTTCTAAAGTTCATTGCAACACCCTTGTGAACCAATGATACTCCAATACAGATTTAGATATTCCTTAAATGATTTTATGGTACCTGCAAAGAATAAGAAACAAACCCCTATTAAAAATTATTGGAAACTAGGTACATAGCATAGATTTCCAAAACTACTCACTGCCAGACTTAACCCTGTTCACACTCACAGCCACAGAAATTTAACTCTTAACTAATTGGCTACAATTTAACCTATGTTTAATGCTCTTTAACATTCATAGTCCCATTTTAAAACTGATTTTTTCTTTCCCTTTTTTTTTTTTTGTCAGGATAAAAGGTGCTTTAGAGTTGAATTAAGAAGTGAAATGTAAATATAGCAATGTACAGAATACAGGATTTACAGTTAGAAATACTCTGGACTTTTAGAGCAAGAAAATTAAAATAAGTTTTATTTATCTAGAGGGAAAATACAAGGATTTATTAATACAAGTTTTTACAAATCATTTACAAACCAGAGGCAGGAAAAATTAAAATCCAAAAATACACAAACACGCCTAAAACTGCAATAAAAATGTTATGGAAATTTCCAAAGCTCTCTGCAGATAAGCATGTATTTTCAGTAGACATATTTTGGCAGTATCTATAGAAACGTACTACGGGCAGAGTTAACAAAGAATTTCTTTGTAGTTACCAGTACAGAGCCACTCTGATTAAGTGCATATAAATTTGGAGTGCATGACCAGTTTCCACTAATCTTTACTAAAGGCAATGGAAAATTGTGCTAACATTAAAGTTTATGTATTATTCTAGACATAACTAGCTTCAGCTACATAAATCTGAGTAAAAACCAAGCTTCCTGCTTCCATAATTCAACAGTTCAGATGCACATTAATATTAAGCGGATTTACACACACAGGTTGCTCCAGTCTATGTGCATTTAAACACTATGTGAAGTCCATTTTCAGGCTCTTTTGACTTGTATGTCAAATCTCAGTTTGTGAAAGAATGAGGACAGGTGTGTAACATACCTGTACTAGATTTCCAGAGCAGTCAATTTTTTGTGATTATTATTCCCTAGCTATATGTCCCAAACTGTGTGTTCCCTTTCCGTCTAAGCTATGACAAGTTGAAACTAGCAATTTTAAAGTTGTAGCTGAAGGACTTTAGCAAAACATGCAGCCTTTAGTTTAATCAATACAGACATTAGAATCATAACAAAGTAGTGTGCAATATAAATATTCAATGGGTTTTGCAGAAGATGACCATCTTTGGTTCCTTCCCTTCTCTGCAGTAATACTATACCACAGAAATAGCTGAACATCATAAGTCTGCTACAGTACATTCAGTACATTTCTTGAATTTGAATATAGAAACTATACAATTCTTTATGAGCAATGACACTTTTTCCTTGATTCAAAACAAACAAAAAAAAACCCACTGCTCTATAAATTGGTTAGTGCAATATGTCATCACTAAAAAATGTAGTAAGAAAAAACCTCAGTAAGAAAAAACATGAATTTTGTACATCAGCTATTTCTCCTATTCCTTCTGGCTGATATATACTGAAAAATACCTAAAAAATGAGGAAAAACCTGGAACCTAATTTGCAAGCAGAGTTGATGCGACATATCTCAACAATTTCCAATTCACTGTATATGTATTATCAAGTTGTTCTGCATTCGTTTGCAGTATCCACTTGTCTAATGTCACATGTAGAAGAAAACAGATATTTTCAAAAAGAGAGGAGACTTTTGGTGATTAATATTACGGTTCATGTTAAAGATTTGTGCTGTCTCAATGGACAAAGTTGTCCATTGACAAATACTTCCTGACCTTGCAGTTAAAATCTGCAGAAGCAGATTAATGTCTATACCAAGAATTTCAGTCACAGATTCTACCTGGAGAAGACCACCTAAAATCATATGCTGCAATACTGAAGGTACTGTGAAAACTGAGCTCCTTGAAGGAAGGATTGAGTTCTGCAGTAAAATTTCAGAAGCTGTCATAAAGAAGGAGAATATTTTTCATAGAATCACAGAATGGTTAGGATTGAAAAGGACCTTAAGGCCATGTAGTTCCAACCCCCCTGTCATGGGCAGGGATGCCTCACACTAGACCATGTCACCCAAGGCCCTGTCCAAACTAATATAATTCTTCTTAATCTTTCAGGGTTACGTTTTTAAGAGATGAGTGAAATAAATGCAAACAAGTGATGACTCATCTTTAATTGCAAAGCAGTTTATCTACCTGGCATATTTCATAAGCACCTCTGGTTCTGCTTGCTGACATCAGCACATAACAAGTTCCTGGTATCAGAAAGAGGATTTTCCTTCCAAAAATATACGTACTATAATTTACAAGAGAATGAAAATGAATGAAAGCTTATTTAAGGAGAAAATATTTTGGAAAAAGACTGTGTTTACAGCCAAGAAACTAATCAATTGCTTCCAGAGGATTCCAATAGGGAGTTATCTTGAAAGCTACTACTTGGCAAAAGCCTGCTGAGCTGCACTGCAAGAATTACACAGACGTACTAACGCTGCACATACCTCAGAAAAGACCTAATTTTTAGAGGATCATGCAGTGAGAAGTCTCCTAGGGGGCTAGAAAGCTAAAACACCACTAGACCTGACTACAAAGAAAACAGTAACATCTTTAAAGCTGCAGTCAGGAATGAGTATTGTTTTAGGATATCAGTTTATGCTTGTTCATTTCTTCATATGCTATACATCTTCGAAACTCACTTTATATCAGTTTTCCACTATGTAACTGAAGCAAAAGACCTCATGGGTAAGCTAGACAAATATTCACACACTGACCAAGCAATTTACTCTCCATCGATACTGTATTAGTGCCACATGAGAATATAGCTGCACATAGACCAGTATGAAAAGATTCCAGTAAAGGTGTTATCCCTGCTTTTCCTGGGAAACTGTTCTGTATTCAAATATAGCTTAGTAACTTAAGAACAAGAATTTCCTCATCACAGTCCACTTACATTTCACCTTTCCCTTAATCTTTTCCTGTTAACTCTAGTTGTATCACTAAAGGATTTTTCTTCCTTATTGTCACTACCCTTCAAATATTTATGGGTCATTCTCATGTTTCCTAGAACTATTGTGTAAAGGACATGTAATTTGCCTTCAAAGCATGCAAGGTCAGGAAATACCAGCTACATCACGATATCACGGAGCTATGCCAGCATTGTTTGGAACTGTCTGGATTTCTAGGATCTTTACTGATCCACTTTTTAATAGTTTAATCAATTACCCAGCACAGTATAAAAATATTCTCCTGCCCTTTCTAAATTTCTACATTTATATTTGCTTTTTTGTGTGCGTTTGAGTGTTTTGGGGGAATGTGTGGATATAACTCTCATTTGATATGTAATATTAATAGACTTTTTTTCTGGTTTATAATGGATGCATCTCATGCATTTTAATAAACTTTTAATGGCTATAGAGGAACATCTAAGCTGCTTGCAGGAAAAACAACCCACATGGCACTTCAAGTGAGATTCGTTGTTCTTTTCACCTCTGCTTCAAGACTGCTGTTACACTAAATGCTGTGAGTGATGAGTGAATTGTGAAGAACATCAGCAGAAAAGCCTTTCAACATGTGAGCTTCTCAGAAATACTTACTCAAGAACAGTTTTTTCCAGAACGCCAGTCCCTGAATAATTCATCTGTGAATACTCTTGGTCTAAGATAACATGATCCATTTTGAAAACAGTTTGAGATAAACCACTGTGGTAATTCTGTAGTTCACAAACACAGTTATTCTAAGGTTATTATTTAAATCCTTTTGTAACTTTAATTGAAGTTAGCCATCAAGAGAAAATAAGTGTTAAGTAACCGAAATACTCCAAATACGCATGCAGCAGAACAGTAACAAATCTGGAGATCATGAGTGAGAAAAGCAGAATGAGCATCATATTCTACTGTGAGTATTTTTTTTTTTTTTGAGGGAGTGATATATCTACTATAGGAGTTGTTTTTGCAGAGGAATAGGAGACAACAGTAGTCTAAAATAGCAACAATTAAGTAGAGGCAGGTGGGAAATCACAGCAGGGTTTAGAGTGCCCTACCACTGGTATAGAAGAATGTTAACTTCAGAGCCATAATGGTAAATTAAATCCTGGAAAAAGCTGGACAGAAAACTGGAAAAGAGGCTTTTCCTGGCACCAGGTATGTTGGAGCAGGGCTGGTCTCTGGCGCCGTGGTCTGGGCAGAGACCAGAGGCCAGACACCAGCCCAGCAAAAGCCTGCCGCAGCGAGCCAGTACACCAGGAATCGACAGCTCCAGGGCGGCAGGGTGAGCACCTGGAGGCGCTAGCCCCTTGCAGTCCTTCATGTGTCATAGCAGCGTTTGTAGTGCCGTTTGCACCCTTGTATGCCATTTGCACCCTTGTATTGGCTGTAAATGGCAATGTTTTGTTTGGAGGGAGACATGGGGATGCATGCAGTTAGGGCCCTGTGGTAGAAGATGGTGGCTGACCCCTAATTGGCAATAGCTGGTTCCAGCCAGTTTCCAAACGGACAAGGCCCAGGACATGGCTGAGCCTGTCTGGGGAGCCTGTGGTGCCTCTTGAGCTGAGTAGAGTTGGCGCACCACTGTGGAAAGCACTTCTAAGCACGGGCAGCTGAAGAAGAAGACACCAGGGGAGGTGGCTGCCCTGGCACTGGCAGTCCTCAGGGCTGTGGCCATGGAAGACCCACACCACAGTGGAGAATATGAGCAGGAAGGATGAGGTAGGGAAGAGTGTGAAGGAAGGAGCAGTCTTAGTCTTGTTTTGGCCACAGTGTGTTGCACCAAAAGCCTAGATCTAAAAACCAAGAAGATCTGATTAAAATACAGCAAGCAGGTTGGCTCACACTCAGCTCCGCTGACAGCACCCTATCCCTCTCCCCTTTGAGCCATGAACTAAAGACAAATGGCAAGATAAACAAAGCAGCTGTCAGGCTTGCAGTCTGTTTAGGGGCTTGGAGGGCTTTATTGTGCATTACCTAAGCATTAATCAAGAAGTCAGATACTATCTCCTTTGTATCTCTAGTACTAAGGCTGAAAGACAAAGAAATGCCATAGAAAGCAACAGCATTTAAGTTTAAATACATCAAAATTATGGTATCCTAAACATGTTTGCTGATGACATGGGAGCTAGTCTATAGCCCAAAGCTGAACGCTATTTTTTGCTTGTCAGTACAAGACGAGGTCTTTTATTACCAAGTCCTGCAGGCACTAATCAAAAATACCGGCAGCCTGATATAATGCAGATAAAAACCTCATACTTGCTCTTCTCGTCATCTCTGAGCTGATTTTCTCTAACAATAGTTGCTAATCTGTAGGTACAAATATTATTCAAAAAAGATAAATAAATTGTGAAATCCGTCAGTTCTGACCTGACAAAACCTTTTAAAGTCAGTTAATTTCTGAACTTTCATGTGCTTTTATCACTCCAACCAGATATAAATGTATTTTTTTTTTTTTTTTGGTATTTGAAAGCTGCTGCTGAAAGGCATTTATTGCTGCCATCATCCACTCCTAACATTTAGACTGTAAAAATTGACCCTAGCTTGTCAACCATTAAGCAGCAATGATTACGTCTGAAGTTGTGAAAGTGTGACAGCCATTTCACACCTAGCATTTTAAAAGTTTTTATAACCTCCTGAATTACTTTTATTCTATGCACCAGTCAAAAAGATGAATGTGTTTAGGGGAAAGAGTAAAGTTTGTACATGGCCAAAAAATGTGAATTTTTATTGTGCTATTGTTGTGAGAGAGTATGATCGTGCGTTAGTTAGATGTTAAGTTGCAAATTCACTAAGAAAATCTTGTTTTTTCATCTGTGGTTACACCAGTAACCAACATTTTTTCATTAGATACATTGGCATTGCAAACAGGGTCTTGCTGCTACAACTAAGAAGAATTAACAGACTTTGTATACAGGCAAAAGATTACACACTAATGGAAAGGTCTTTGTGAACTGCATGATAAAAAAAACCGCATGATTTTGATCACAAGAACCATATAAATACATCATACAAGTTTTCTGTAACATAAAGTGTGCATCTCAAGCACCAGTTTATGATGGTTTTTGGAACTGGCATATCTATTATTGTAAAATCTCTTTGGGTATGCTTGTAACTTGTTGATGCTTGCGCATGTCATAGCAGTAGCACTACTGGGTACGTATTTCTCATTTATTTCATTCTGAGCACCAGACAGAAGGAGGAAGATAGTGGTCAGAATTTCATTTGCTATGTTAACTTGGGCCTAACAATGAAGCAGTCCCTCAGGTAAAATTCCCGGCAGATACCTCTCAAGCACTGCAGTAAGATCCCCTCCTGTAGCAGCTCTATAGACACGGCAATTACTAAGAGCTGCTATATAGCATGCAGCCATACAATTAAATTCCTTTTCTCAAGTGAAATGGTTAAAAACTCATCACTATAGAAGAATGAAAATCATTCAAATTTTAACAATGTACTGCAAATTATTATGCAAAACGCAGACACATTTTCACCTTGTTTGGTTTTAAATTATCTCACACTAATACAGCTTATTTAGAATGACTGACTCATAACGGGAGATTTGTTTGACATGTAAAATTTACTTCATTTTTAATGGATGGAATTATTTTCATAACTGGATATCTCTTGTAAAGTTCTGCACTGACCTAGTCCTATATGTGCTTCTTGTTTACATTTCAAAAATTTAATGGCATAGAATGACAGGAATATTATATGCACATAAAACCAAATTTGGTTGCCCATTTATACGGATTGCACCTCAGAATCATAGAATCATAGAATAGTTAGGGTTGGAAAGGACCTTAAGATCCAACCCCCATGCCATGGGCAGGGACACCTCACACTAAACCATCCCACACAAGGCTTCATCCAACCTGGCCTTGAACACCACCAGGGATGGAGCACTCACAACCTCCCTGGGCAACCCATTCCAGTGCCTCACCACCCTAACAGGAAAGAATTTCCTCCTTATATCCAATCTAAACTTCCCCTGTTTAAGTTTCAACCCGTTACCCCTTGACCTATCCCTACAGTCCTAATGAAGAGTCCCTCCCCAGCATCCTTATAGCCCACCTTCAGATACTGGAAGGCTGCTATGAGATCTCCACGCAGCCTTCTCTTCTCCAGGCTGAACAGCCCCAACTTTCTCAGCCTATCTTCATACAGGAGGTGCTCCAGTCCCCTGATCATCCTCGTGGCCCTTCTCTGGACTTGTTCCAACAGTTCCATATATTTTTTATGTTGAGAAAACCAGTACTGCACACAATCATCCAGGTGAGGTCTCACGAGAGCAGAGTAGAGGGGCAGGATCACCTCCTTCGACCTGCTGGTCACGCTCCTTTTGATGCAGTCCAGGATATGGTTGGCTTTCTGGGCTGTGAGCGCACACTGAAGCCAGCTCATGTTCATTTTCTCATCGACCAACACCCCCAAGTCCTTCTCCACAGGGCTGCTCTGAATCTCTTGTCTGCCCAACATGTAGCTGTGCCTGGGGTTGCTCAACCCAGGTGTAGGACCTCGCACTTGGCATGGTTAAACTTCATAAGGTTGGCATCAGCCCACCTTACAAGCTTAAAATTTTTTAAGGTATAACACAAAACCACTACTGCTGCCACCAGTAATAATAATGATAAGGGAAATAACAAGGGAAGAGAATACAACTTCTCACCACCCGCCGACTGATACCCAGCCTGACCCAAGCAGCGACCTAGCCCTTCGGGTTACTGCCCACAGTTTGTACACTCAGCATGATGTGCTGTGGTATGAAATACCCCTTTGGCTAGTTTGGGTCAGGTGTCCTGTCTCTGCTTCCTCCCAGCTTCCACTCCTCCCTGGCAGAGCATGAGGCTCAGAAAGCCCTTGGTCAGAGTAAACATTACTTAGCAACAACTAAAAACATCGGTGTTACCAGCGTTGTTCCCAGGCTTAAAGTCAAAACCACAGCACTGCACCAGCTACTAAGAAGGAGAAAAATGTCTGCTACTGCTGAAACCAGGACAGTATCCACCCCTTATTCCATAACATTCACATCTTGCTCAGATCCTACATTTTCCAAAATGCCATCACACTTGTTCAGATGCTGTCCCATGTAGTAAGTGCATTGGTTCTTCATCTTTTGTCACTGTACGGGTTGCTCTTTGTGACTCTTGTTTGCTTTTCCCCTTGCATACAGGGGCAACCAATATTGGCCTGAACTGCTCCTCTGGTTCAGCTGCAGTGATTATCACTGTGGTTGGAGTGTCTGCAGTATCTAAATGTCTTCTCTAGGGACTATATCTGTTAGCAAAATAAAAAAGAAAATCACAGTGCTTCAGCAACAAGGAACTGATGCCTGAAAAACATCTGGTCAAAAATAAAATAATGATGTTCATAAGACAGTACACAGCAAAAGGAGAAGGCAAGATTTTTCTCACTAACTCTACTGGAAAATCCTTCAAACTGGAGTGTCCTACATTTTAGCAGAAAATCTGCCTCTCAAATCATCCTTAGTCATATTTATTTTCCAGGGGAAAAAAAATGTCATATTATTGAATTAATTTAGCACCCATACCAAATTTTATCCTCTGAAGACTGTGTATGAAGTAGGAAAATTGCACTTCATTTATCTTTTAATCTATGCATATATTTTCTCAGTTATTCAATAGACCACTCACTAAAAGCTCTCTCTCTTCCATCAGCAGAAAATGTCAAAGTCCAGTTACTACCTAAATGTCATTTAATTATCAGGAAAGGTTCCAGAATAAGTTTAACTATCCCATGGAAGAAAAGAACAAAAATAGGTGTTCAGAACTTACATTTGATATTTTTAATGGGGAAAAAAAAAAAAAAAAAAGAAGAAGAAGAAATACCCTAATATAATCTTCCCGGCAATGATCTGAGGTATAATCAGATATGGAGAAAACAAAAATAGAACAGTTGTAGCTTTTGAAAGTTTGCAGTATCTTTATTAACAGTATTATGATGACAGGTATTGGTAGGCAAAGAAGTAACACCAAGATTGGAACAAGGAGTAAGTGCTAAGAACACAACCAGTAAGATAAGATGAATGAATTAAGTTTCCAAACCTTTCTTAGAAAAATTGAGAGAAGTTTGATATGTTCAAGGCTAATTGCAGCAATTAATAGGCACATGACAGATTATCATCCCAGTAGGTTGGAAGGGACCTCAAACCGGTCCAGTTCAGTCCAGTTGAATTGTCAGTGTTCAGTGTTGGGAAATCCACTACTTCCCTGGGGAGATTATTCTAATGGCTGATCATTCCCATTGTGAAAAATTTTCCTCTTGTGTTCAGCTGGAATCTCTCCATGATAAACTTGTGCCCAATACCTCTCATCTTTTCCATATGACTCATTGCAAAAAGGGAGCCTCTGTCCTGTTTGTAGCCACTCATTAAATACTGAAACATGTTGATAAGGTCTTCACTGAGCCTTCTCTTCTCAAGGCTGAATAAACCTAATTCTCTCAGGCTTTTGTCATAAGGAAGGCTGAGAACCTTAAGCTGAAGTCAACCTGTTTATATTTATATATATATATATATATATATATATATATACTCTCATCTTCTTTAACACTCAATAGCTATTCCAAATACTAATACTGTTTACAATACTGTATTGTTCAGTTTCGTAAAACTGATTTTATTGAACCTTCCATAGCATACAAAAGTCTAGGTAAGCTTTTAAGGCAGGAACTACTTTTTCTTTCAGAGCTTAACACAATAGATACCTGGCTCATTACTAGCAGTGCTAGCTGATACAATACCAAGAATCCTAACATGATATTTTTTTAACTTGCAACCCATGGGTGAGAGCATATACTTTAAGATGAGAAGAACGTACGAAACACTATTTAAAGCTTTAGCATCTTTCTGCTTCTGCTGTCAAAGCTGCTCTATTTTGTGCAAAACACTTCAGTATTCATTAAAGCAAAGCCTGGGACCTACATCTCTCAGATGAATATGGTCTCTACCAGGATACACTGTCACTGTCATCATCATTCTCTTTGGACCATAAAAATCAGTATGATGATGAATAGGAATCTAGGTGATTTATTTCTAGACCATTTTTATATAAAATTGTTCTGAAACTTTCAGTAAAGATAATGTGGTTTGGCTAACTGGATGAAGAAAATAGCTCTATTTTAGGTAAACTCATTGTCAGTATATATAGATATGTTAGTTAAACTTCTGTTTTTACTGAGTTCAGTACTTTGCTAAAGAAAGAGCAGTAGATCACAAAAATATCTCACCAATTTCTGCTACAAGTTTTCTATAAGCATTAGCTTCTTGAAATAGTTGTCTTTTTAATTTCAGAAAATGTTTTTCATTTAGTTGGAAGACAGTAATGTTATGGTAAACTGCTGTTCAGGGAAACAGAGTATTCTGATAATCAAAGTAACTGCTTCAAATTTGTGCTATTTCTACTTTCATTTAACTGAAAAATTGTAAAAATCCTTTTTCTACAGTGAAAACAGATTTGAGTACCTGGCATACACCTGGAAAACTTCTCCTCCAGTAAAAACATCAGCACACTTCATAAAGCTCCAGTTTCTCTATAACATAATGCTGTACTTATGGCCTCATCTCCATTAAGAACAATTTTTTAGCAAATTATTGACATCAAAATGTGTTCTGTGAAAAGCAGAATGGAACCATTTGGGCCATACATGTTCATTTCTTAATGCTCTTTTCCATAAAACAATACAAGGTAGACAGATATTAGTAAAATGCAGAGAAACAGTAAATAGAATTATTTCCAAAGGATTCCTCACAAAAAGGAGAGTACTTTTCTTCTCAAATAAAACACTAACACCCATATCTGGTATTTAGAATTTTAATATAACACAGGAACAGGAATCTGACCTGGTTTTAGCTGGTTATTTTATGTTGAAAGAAAAGTTAAATAACCACTATGGTTTTCAAGTATACTATTAATCATCTTCAAACAATACCTTGTCCTAAAAATAAATTAATGAATACATAAATAAAAAAACAAGCTTTTACAAAGCCTTTGATAAAATAATTCAGGCATTCTGCCTGGCCCACATCACTTCTAGGATGACAGTATCAAATGTTTCTGTAAGTTTTGCCTCAAGAGATTTGGGCATAAATGGCAAGTAAATTCCCCCCCAGTCAAGGAGAAGGTACATAATATGTAAATCATTCTCTTCTCACTGAAGAAGTTCAGCTGCTCTATGGCACTTCTGTCTTCCACAGCTCAGACTCAGTACAGTCCTCATTTTGGGGCAGATGACAAAGATTTAGCAAGCCAAAGGAATGATTAGGCAGGGCAGAGGCCTATCAAGCAGTTTATGGTCTGGCATTTTCACCTACATACCACTGCATATTACCTGTTCCACAAACAAGAAAATAAATTCCAAAAGCAAACTGATCCAGAAGCAATGCTCATCAAAGCAAGTATGAGCAACATAACAGTATCCAGAGTACCACTCAACCTTTGACCCATTCCAGCTTATCTTCCTCATCTATTTCCAACAGTTCCTGCCTTTCACCATCACTTTCACCCAAAGCTGGGAATTTGCAGAAGTCTACAGCTGTCTTTGCAAGAGACATCCACACAGAGGTTTTACTTGGGCTGAAAAACATCTCTTAATACTTTTACTTTTCTAAGGAACAGTTCTGTTCTAAGAGGATGGATTACAGAAATGGACGAAAATGGATTACTTTTTGACATACTGCCTTGATATCAAGTTCAAAGAATAATAATATGAAAAGTTCGTGCAGATAGCACACGTCGGTATCTGTGGGGAAATGGCAGATCTAGATTTCTCTAACTGTGTGAGGATGGGAAGAGAATATGTATAAAACACCTGTGAACTTAGGAAAAAACTACACAGGTACAGAAACATTCACACACACCTCATTATTGTGATGAGTTTAGCTAAGTTCACAACACACCTTCTGGTGTGCTAGATACTCTGATTAAAGGCTGACAGACCTGGCAATGAGCAGTGTCTTCTTCAGAAAAAGTTGAACCAATTAGTCCTCTTGTCAGGCACATTAAGAAAGAATATTTGTGTTAAAGTAACTAAATCTTTTCTATTAGTCCTTTATAATGTTCATCTTCACTCTAACAATCCTTTCCACTTTCATCTGACTTGATATTACAAGGCTCCTCAGAATTTTTAATGTGACATTCCTGTATACAATATTTCTTATATCCAAGTACCCTATCATTCCACAGAAGCTACCTTGGAATTTTAATACCAACCAGTGGGTTTGCTTTTGATATAATATATATTTATACTTGAGTCTTGAAGTCAATTTAGCTCTTCAAAATGTAACGATGTGAAAGAGGAGGAGAATGTCGTAAAAATCATTTTGTTTCAACAGACAACCCTTTGAATTCTACTAACAATTAATAGGTGGGGAAAAGTAAAACTGAAATATTGAAGTAAAGACAAAATCAGAGTTTTACTCTAATACGAAAGGGGAAAAAACCAAACTTTACTGTAAAGAACTGGAAAAGTGTGTCTGGTTTTAGAAGATGTGTATAAATCAAGTGGATGCACAGGGTCTAAATTATCTGCATCTATATGCACTATACAGGAAAAGACTGAATAAGTGAATTGTAAAAAGGTAATGTCTACATTAAGGGCTATGTAAGCTACTACATGATGAAGAATTTGCTTCAGTCTACTCAGTGTGGATTTCACTGCTGGAGTAAAAATGAGCAAAATAAAAGAAAGACAATGTTGTAGCCTGTGCTAATCATAGAAATATAAAGGTTATGAATAACTAATACAGGGGGAAATGAGAAATGGAACACAGAAGACAGGCCTTAATGATGAAATGAAAAATGTGTCTCCAAGTAAAAGAGGAATCTTTTGTAACTGAAAACTAGTACTAACGTAGCTACACTGAACATCTCCGTTATTTACAATTGCTTAGACTTCCTGACTGATTTTTGTTCTGCACTTGAAGTTCCAGTGCAGAAGCACATGAGCCAGACTTCACCTTCAATCTCTGAACACCATACAGTGCACATATGCTGCATTCTGAACATCACCTCCTACCATGATATCCAAGAGAACAGACGGTTTAGCCATTCATATTCTTGAAGGAACCATGTCATAATGGGTGGAAAGTGGGACAGTAATAGAGAAGTTTAAAAAACACCAATGAAATAAGTTAAATTATGCATTTACCTGTGACAGTGGAGGACTGATTCAATAGAAATCTCCAGTTCTTTGTTTTTATCTCAGCAGACTGCTGAGAAGACAGGCAAATGTGTTAGAGAAAACACCGGGAGGTGTGATTCAGTTTTCAATGTGGACACCCACTTCACTGTGTGAGGTTATGATCTCAACTTTTCATTTTTACACTGAGAAAGTATAGCATAGGCTCATGGCTCACAAGAAGTATCTAATTTCAACCATCCCAACAAAATCACATTCACAAATACTGGCGGTAAAATCACAGGAAAATACTCAGTAAAATTATGCTTTCACATGGAAAGAAAATGGCAGCTACCTGCCCACAACTTGATGTTTATTAACGCATGTCATATCAGACATCCAAATTCTGCAATCAAAATCAATATCATTGTGTTTGGGAATTTTTACTGTTTACATCCAACAAGCCAACATTTCCTTTTCCACTT
Organism: Lathamus discolor; assembly: GCF_037157495.1. Lineage (NCBI taxonomy): Eukaryota > Metazoa > Chordata > Aves > Psittaciformes > Psittacidae > Lathamus > Lathamus discolor. Next base: position 125,710,578 of record NC_088884.1, on the reverse strand, counting down.
CTATGCTACTGTTCATGTGCTTCTTAAAGTGTAGTGCCTGTAGAAATTTTCATTCCACTCTTACTTACCTTATCCTAGGTAGTCTGTTTTATGAAGCAATTTCTGTTACAAAAATATATAAGAACTTTTAGCCTTCAGTCTTTTGTATTGGAAATCGTGTTGTATTTTAATGATTTTAATGTATTTTAAAAGACTTTAGTATTCAATCCATACAATTCTTTAAGTATTGCTCCCTTCTTGATGCATTTGTAAACAATATCATCTTTAATTATAGCCAAGCTACAATTACTTTTTGGTACATTCTCAATATTTCAGTACTTTATTTTCAACACTTTTTACTGAACTCATTTTTAGCAATCTGTCTAGTACTAAGTGTGCCAAATAAGCATGGAGGCAAACACCCATTGTAGCAGAACTCCAGATTCTTCCATTACAGTTTTTCTCACGTTAAAACTATACGACAATTTCTACACTTATTTAAAATGCAATTTGAATAATGTCTTTTTTTTAATAATTTTATAGTATATTTAGTCTGCTCTACAGCAACGCATTGAGTAAATTTTAGAGATCAATTTTATTTTCATGACCACTGGTATTTTCCTCAATAACTTTTATACATGGTTTATATTCTCACTTCAGTTGCATGAATGGTTTGAACACTGCGCAAATTTCTGTTCATTTTCGCTTCTGAGTTTATTAGTGATACACCTGCCCACTTAACTCTTAAGGTTACATTGAAGTATTTATTTCATGTAGACATCTCTGCCACTCACACTAGTACCAAATTTCCTGCAGTAATACATAGATTCTTCTAAATCCTGCTTTATCTCAGCTACAAGATTCTACCATTCTTTATCCATATTGCACCTAATTTCAAAGGGAAAAAAAAAAAAAAGTCTTTTCCTGATAATTCCATTTCTAACCTCTTTAGGCAATCTTCAGTAAGAAAATTATAGCAAGACATGAACCAAATATAGACCAGTATAATGCAACCATGAGAACTGAAGAGAAGCAACACTGTAATAAAGATGGTAAACTGTCAAAACTAACATAGTTCTAATGATCTCTGAGTAAAAAGGACTTAGCATAGGAATTTATACAGAAAGCGGAATGGAGCTGACTCAATAGAAAATTGTCTGCGGTGTGGCAAGCAAAATCATGAATGGTAGAGATAAAACTGGTGTCAGAAAATGAAAAAAAATTCCAATAGACATTGTAAAGAAGAACAGAGGAACTACAAATGTCATTCAATGCTTTCAACGCATAGCAATACTGCACTTACAGATTCATTTCAAATCAGTAATAAAGTCTGAGTTGCAAAAGAAACATGCATATGTTATATAGTGAGCATTCCACAGCAGGACACCTTCTCAATAAAGTAGGAATTTGCTGTAAATCTAAAGCATAAAAAAAAGATAGCAAACATACTCTACATATTCATGAAATAGTATTTCTAGGACTACCCCAAGATGAGACATGAGTAAATCTGCAAATTCATCCCAGAAACTGTTTATGAAGCAGCAATAGCTCCTCTTTACAGTCTTTAGACTTCAAAAGTAGCAGAAAAAGAACTAAACCTCATATTTCCAAAGAAGCTTTCCAGGCTATTAATAAGACATTAGCTCTAATAAAAGACTTAAAAACATCAGTGAACATTACATTGTGCTCCCTTTCCCTTGTTAAAGAATATGAATATTTAATACAGAAATTGGATGATACTTAACACAGGCAACATTAATTGTTGCACCAGACTGTTTGGCTTCTTACAATATCAGAATAATTTGCAAACGTTAATTAAGCCATGCCACACCTTTCTGAAGTTAGCATTATTAGTATTTACATCTATGAATGGTACCAAAGACTCATGGAAGGCAGCTGACATTTCCAAAACTCATCTGTCAGCCAGCATAATTAGTAAAAGATATCATAGTTGACTAAATAGGTAACATCAAACTTCCCTTTTTGCTAACATGAATATTCATCTTCATATACTAAATGGAATAAAACTATTCAGTAAGTTAAATCAATATATCTACAAGCAAGAGATTTAGATCCAAAATACCAAGTGAACAAAGTATTTACAAAGATTCAGGAGAAAGCTTTTTAGACTGCAGTCACACAAAGACCATACGACAAAACAAATTTAAGTAAACCTAAATATAAAATAATTAGGAGGAGTTAATGAGATTCTCTCATGTGTAAATGCACAAAGCAGATAGAGCATCACAACAACTAAGCAACTCTATAAAGACACTGAGAATACAGTCCAACAAGCAGCTTAAGACAGTCACTGCTCTTTCTCCTTGCCTCACCTTCACACCAGTTTCCTCACTATCAGCCTGTGCCAAATCAGCCTGTAAATCAGACAGTGGAACTGATACAACTTCATTTTTTAGCATAGCATATAACTCCGTATGTTCTAAAACATAAAAGTGTGGGAATGGGAGTTGGGAGTTGTTTAGTCTGGAGAAGAGAAGGCTCAGGGGGACCTTATTACTCTATACAACTACCTGAAAGGAGGTTGTAGTGATGGGGAGGTTGGTCTCTTCTCTCAAGTAACAAGCGATAGAAAAAGAGGTAATGACCTCAAGCTGTGCCGGGGAGGTTTAGATTGGATATTAGGAAAAATTTCTTCACCAAAAGGGTGATCAGGTATTGGAATAGGATGCCCAAAGAAGCAGTGGAATCAGTGTCCCTGGAAGTGTTGAAAAAATATGTAGATGAGGCCTTTGGTGACATGGTTTAGTAGTGGACTTGACAGTCCTAGGGTAATGGTCAGACCTGATCATCTTAAAGGTTTTTTCCAACGTAGCTGATTCTATGATTCTATGGTTCAGTTGGACCAGCTCTTTTGCCAAGGTCACCATTCAAGCTTACCAGTATTCTCACCTGGACAACATGTGTAGAAATGAGAAACCAAATTACACAGAACCACATCAAAAGCCTCACCACGGCCTCTCATCCATCTCCCGCTTCCCACACCTTATGCCTGCTGGCTTTTGCTCATGTTATTTACAAGGGCATGTAGTGACAGGACAAGGACAAACAGCTTTAAGCTGAAAGAGGGTAGATTTAGATTAGACATTAAGGAAAAATTCTTTGCTATGAAGGTGGTGATACCCTGGAACAGGTTGCCCAGAGAAGCTGTGGACACCCCATCCCTGCAAGTGTTCAAGGCCAGGTTGGACTGGTTGGAGCAACCTGGTCTAGTTGAAGGTGTCCCTGCCCGTGGCAGGGGATTGGCATTAGATGATCTTTAAAGTCCCTTCCAACCAAAACCTTTCCATGATTCTGTGATATTCACTGAGAAAAGTTAGAACCACAGTCAAGCCCATGTGGGCAGCTCTAACAGCGTAAGGTGCTCTGAACTGGCTGCATCTTCATCCTTAGAGAAACATCCTGGAGTGTTCCATGCCCCTTGTGGTGGTTGGTAGCAACACACCCAACCCTAAGCGGGACATGTAAGCTATGCAAGTGTATGACTGGGTACAGTTACGTTGTTCTGATTGTCCCCCCTACATTAATTCTGAAGCCAATTAAGAAGAAATATTGATGTCTGTGGTTCATCTTATACCTCACCTTGCTATGGGATATGGGCTCTTTATGTGGGGATCTGATGTGCAAACCCCTCAAAAAAAAAAAATCAAGCAGAACTCAGCTAAACACAGATAGTAACAACAGTACAGAAGTAAATAACCCTTTTAATGTACATCACTTCAGTCATCATTCGGCATACTCAATTTGTCCCCTTAGAAAGTACTGTGAGGCTAGAGGATCACAGGATTAACCCTCGTGGAAAAAACACTGACAGAATTTTTTTCAGGAAGAAACAGCTAATTATGACTTTATAACTGCACAAGATCTGTACAAGACCAAGAAGTTGAAAAAGCAGAAATACTCATCCTGAAACATCTAGCCATCACCTAAAAACTGGATCCTAAAGATTGCTTAAGTGAACTCTGGTGGCAAGCTAGTACTGAAAAGTATCACAGAGCTGGAACTACAAACTTGTTTTCATTTGTAAGCACAATCATAAACATGATCCACTGTTTTATACTGCAGAACATGATGGTCACCAAAACTGGATACTTTGTAAAACTAATATAAAATAATACTGCTATCTACACACATCACTCTGCAATAAATACAGCTTACCTTAGGAACAGAACTTCTGAAACAGATGATCTGAAACTGTAAATCCCACAGATAAGTTGTGTCTGAGTTATATCTGTATTATTTCAAATAGTTAAAGCAGTCACACAGAAATGCAGTTATTGGCAATAGAGTCTAGAAATCATCACTGAAAGGTAGTAATTTAAAAAAATTGAGCTTTTGGATGGGCCTTTGTTATGAACATAATTAGGTCCTCCATATGTGACAGACCTCTAAACCAGTCTCTTGGGGACAGATGAAGGATAAAGGTCAGGAACAATAATAAGGAAAACTGTAATTGTGAACAAAATGTGTAAGAAAACTGTTATAGCTACATGCTCTGTACCTCTAATAGTTGATTAGAGTCAACAGCTTATTGAGGGTGAGAAAAATTAATTTCTCACACAATATGGCTATGGAAATATGTCACAAAGCAGAGAGGCATAAAGCCAAACTTGCTGCTGGGTCATATGGTCAGTGCCTCTGCTTCTGCTTGCACCAGCTGTAGCCTGTAGCACTTTCCTACAAGGTAAAGGTCCTTGAAAATGTACAGATAGTAAGCAGTTGAAAAGCTGTCTTCAGTCTTTGCAGGTATAATCAGAAGCCACTTTCTAGGGGTGCTGCAGCTGATTAGCACCTTCAGAAAGAAACCCAGCAATCCACCAGACGCTCCCTCAACCTGTTAACCCTTTTGCTTTCCTTCAAATATTGCCATAATAATTTTAGACATATAGTCAAGTGTAGACAGATGCAGAACCAGCTCTGATTTAATTAATTTCAGTATCTCATGCATGTGTATAATCTGTAATTTAAATCAATAAACATTTATTAAGCATGTTGTCTACTGAGTCACAGATGCTCTTGCAGCAAATCATTGCACTGACTCATGCTCCACAGTACCCAGTGAGTGCTGGAAGGAAAAGGTACTGCAAAGTAAAGTGATAAATGTTTAATGCCTCCAGCTCTTCCAGGAAAATAAATAAATAAATAAATAAATAAATAAATAAATAAATAAATAAATAAATAAATAAAAATGAAGTATCACAGTGCTTGAAACTTAAGTTGAGCAGTATTAGTAACCAGTATGACTCAAACTCCAAGCTGAAGTCCTGTCATGTTTGATATTAGTTGGAAAATATTCAAGAGTGAGAAAACCAGCACTGTAAGACCAAAACCACTTCACGGTAATACCCTCAGAACCTCAGAAAAATGGACATGTTGTCCTGAAACTGTAAATGCACCACTACCTTGATAATCAGTGACAGGTCTGGCATAGAAATGTCATATACAAACTTCAGACAACTCATAGAATAATTCATCATGTTCGCAGATTACATTAAAGGTTAACAGTGAATCTAATGACTTCTTTGAGATGACTGCTTTTACAAATACAAAGGACATGAACATTATATTCAGACTAAACAGGGTACTTAAATTTCCTGTAATGAATAAAAGCAGATGGGAGAACAGCAAAATGACTTAGAAACAAGCACAGCAGATTGTAGATGAAAAAATGTATTTATGTCCAAGTCTATTTTTAACTAGCAGCTGACAATCGTATTGATTGAAGTGACTGAAAGTATCGGAAAAACAAATATCTTCCATTGTATATGAATAGAAGTGTCTATGAAACTCTCCAGGGAGAGTTAAAAACAAACTACATTTAAATAAAATTTGGAAGGAATGAAAATTCCTCAGGGTCAGCAGATACCCCTTGGGGCCACAACACACACAATTGGTTATGTTGCTATTTGTCAGAAAGTGAGTGGTCTACATGTTCTATCTAGCCCATACACTTTTTCAGAAATAGATGGACAAGCTTTGCCTACAACATTGCAGTTAACCTCTAGGATAAGGAGCATTCCATCAGTCCGTGGTGCTTCTGTCCAGCTGGTATTCTAGGTAAATACCTCAAGGAGGTTAGATAGATATTCATCTGCAAATTAATTGTGTAATTATGAGTCCCCAAAATTACTAAAACCAGTATTGCCAATTAACTGGTCAGAAGAGAAAAGAATGTCCACCATACAGAAGCCAACACCTGACTCAACTTCCCTACACAATACTGGTTTTCTTCCACTGAAAACTGCTCCTCAGATTAAGCTTTGCATCAAAGGAGAGGCTCAGAACTCACAAACAGGTCCTAGGACAAAACAAACACAGATCGGAGTAACGCATTTCCACAAATACCAAGGTCCTTTCATAATTAAATCCAAAATGCTACATTTCAACAAAACAATGTGACAAACACAGTCTTCACAAATTTAGATTGTATGACATAAGTATAGATAAAAGCATTAGCTGGTCCTTGAAGATAGTCCATTAGTCCATTCTCTTTGCATATTTAAATTGTATTCAACCATCCAGCTAAATTATTGCACCCGAGTGCATCATGAAGTGTAGTTTGTGCAGTGTCATTAATATATAACAAACACAAGAGATTATTCTTTCCACAGATCCTAAACAAACAGAGAAATAAAATACTCTCCTGCCACTATACAAATGTTTTCTGAACTGTTCAACAACTGCAGCACTGTAGTGGGAGATTCTATGCATTTGAAATCTAACATTTTTCTAGTCCTCAGTCACAGAAGTGCCTTCAGGTAAACTGGTGAGGCAATGACGGATACAGTCCCTATCCTGAAGACTGCTAGTTTGCCTAAACAGAGAAGCTATATCATACACTTACCTGTGTGAAATACACAGTGCACTAGATAATTTGCGAGAATTCCCCACTAGTTTAATCTGAACAAGATTACATACTCTTTTATTGAAAAACATAGAGCATATCTACACCATTTGTCAGCACAGAGCACAGACAGCCTGCCGCTACCTCTGACAAGGTTGGACATTGACCTGACATTATGATAGAGCTATTAACCAGATCAATCTAAAAGGAGTATAGCTACATCAACTTCGTTGCAATGTAGCTGTGACATAACTGTACTGCTTCAATTCTGAAGCTAGAATGGGAGCTTCTGCACTACATATGGTGGACACACGCTCTGAAATTGTCTATGCAAGGAGTTAGTAGAGAGAGAGCACTTAGTGCAAATTACACAGTTGAATATAAGCTTACTTTACTTGCAGCAATTTCCTTTTGTAGGCAAATCCTATTATTCCACAGGGTATGCTTAAATCCTGATTTGGATTAAACACCCATGAAATTGAGAGCAGGAATCTGAAAAGCTTTTATCACCAACAAAGAGTAATGTAGTATGGACAAAAGAACAGAGATTTTAATGTGTTTCAAGCTTTGAAGAGTTGGGGGGTTGTTTCCTCATGTTCCCCACTCAAATAAAACCAGTAACAGTTACAGGCTAGCAGTTTTTAACTGTAGGTTCCCTTTGCTATTTAAGTCTAATTCTTGTAGTTTAAGGAGTCATAATCCCAAGTGAAGACAGTGAATTAACAAAGACTTTTTGATAATTCCACATTTTCTTCAACTTTATTGTTTGAGCACAACTCTAAGTCAGGAGACCTTAGAAGCTGTCCATGTGAGGGAAAGAACATAATTTGCAATTTACCAGTTACTTCACGCAACACATAAGGATACAGTAATGAGAATGAATTCTCACAGGAACAGAGAAATCTGTTAAACTTCTTAGAAATATGCAACTGATTGAAGCAAAGTAAGTAACAGTGTCAACAAAGATCTTTAAAAGCTAATTGGGAACTTGAGAAGAAACTGAGACCAAATTCAAGGATTTGCATTTCATTCAAAAAACTCCACTCATTCATTTTTGCCTGAAAAATAAGACAGCTCAAGTGCCTCATAACATTTACCAATAAGATAGATCAAGAAGATACATAAGTTACACCTCTCTTCAGAGGTAACATGTTTCTATGATCAGACTGGTTGTAGTTTACTTACATGCTCTGGAAAGAAAAACTGGCAAGTTCCCTTAATTGCACCATGAATGTACTTTGCAAGAGATTTGTGCAGTCTTCGTAAGGGCAGTCATAGCAGAGCACGGGCCTACTGTTGAAAGGTGCTCAAAATATGGAATTCTGTCACTATTGTGTAAAACATAAAACTCTGGAAAACAGCATCCTTGAAAGTCTTTGGAAATTCCCACCCCTATTTTTCTTTTCCTATCCATTCTAATAGAGATTATTATTTCATTTAGAATAGCCCTCTCAAAACTGGTAGCAGTAACATCTATCCACCTATTCTTTACTTAATTTCAAGAAAAAAGTACTGAGTACAAATAACAATTTCTCACCAGCAGCCCCTCTCATTTCGTTCAGGTTACATACACACAAAAAGTACACACTATATCTATCAAGAATCCAAACTACCACCAGCACTATACAGTATTTTCCGTATAAGCCAGAATACACTTACATAAAAGAGAGAAAAGACCACAGCAACACCAACTAGGGGAGAGAGAGGGGGAGTGGAGAGTAAGACAGGGAAAGGAGTGTCAAACATGCTGTATTATTTTTATAGACTTTTAGCATGAAAGGTTACTTAGGCTTTGTCAGTATTAATGCACGGAGAGAACCAAGGTTCATAGCTGAGTACTTAGCTCGGTATAGCTGACCAAGGAATGTTATTAATAAAATGTGCCACAAAGATAGCTGTTTCATTCACAGAATTCAAGTTTGTCCATCTAATTAAAGCTTCTTTCATGCAATAATAAAGTGGGACTAAGCATTCCAGTACCACTGGATGATAAGTTCCCATGAAGTGCATAATATGATCAGTGCAAACTCAGAACCAGGAATAAGAAGTTACTATAACAAGAGGTGCCAAGAGTTAGTAGAAAAAGGCTTGAGGTAATTAGCACAAAATGCCCCTATTTAATTCACCCCATATTCAGGAATGCAGTTTCTATAAATAAAGCGACATCAATGAAATACATCCAATTACTCCTTATAATTGAAAAAAGCTTGAATGTTGTGCTGCCCAGGTCACCACTGCCTGTAACACTTTATATTTCATGTTACAACCTCTGAGAAGCAAATCCCATCACTGTGAATGCCAGATACATAAGAACCTTGAGATCACAACTAGAGATGTGTGCCCAAAGAAATGATTGCAAATTTGCTCTATTTGGTGGAAGCATAGTTCCTTATTAAAATCTAACATATTATCTGTCCCTACAAATTCAATAGCACATTTGTAAAACAGCAGCCAGAGGAGAATAGCAGCCTGAAGAGAAAAAGCATAATCCAGAGGATGACATTTCATTACATTGCAGAAAAGTAACATTAAACTTCAATATCAAATACCCAACCCATTCATTTACTTTTTTTCTGATAAAATAAATACATAACAGTAAGTACAGGCATACAGTACGAGAAGTTAAATACACCAAAGTGGAATCTGAACTGAGCGAGGACTTGAACTCCAAAGAAATCAAGAAAAAGTTCTTAGAGCAGGATTTCCTTTCCTGTGGCGCAATATTTAGATAGGATTGAAGTTGTTCAGTGACCTTGGTTACCACAAGGCTATGCAGACCTGTCACTTGAAGGAAAATGTTATTACCTTTGGGGACTGGAGTAATTACAATCAATTTACTGTGTTGATTGGCTGGTGACCTCTTCTTCAACTTCTGAATTTGCAGTACAGAGAAAGCTCCAAACGAAGTCAGTGAAGGCCCATAAAGTGATCTGACATTCTAAGAAATACAGCTACATCACTGCTGAAAACTTCATTTAATATCAATTTGAAGTTTTAGAGCCACTGCTAATTCCCTCTTTGCTTTTACCTACAGTGACCCTTAGGGGACCAAGCCTCAGTGTTGCCTAAAAGAGTGAATAATGTTAACAGTAGCCATTTACAGCTACTTGTACAGGGACCAAGAACCAATTCCAAAGTTAAACTGTTCTTTTCTGGTTGTGGTCTCACACCATTCTGTACCACTGCCATTTCATTGATTTATGTGGAGTGCCTGCTGCTTGACAGCTAGCTTCATGATGCGGTAACAAAAAGTACCTTTTCATTGATAATGTATTTTAAAAACAAAGCTGCAAATCATTCTAAAATAAATTCTTGGAAGCTGTAAATGCCTATGCCTGATCTATTACTTAACCATATCTGGCAAAATGAACTTCCTCTCTAATGTCTGCTGTGTTCTAGGCTCTTGTTTGAACCCCTTTCAGAAGGAAATCTGCATTTGAGCTGACAATTTCCATGTCATGTTTCATTCAACTGCAAATTAGCCTAGCTGAATTGCATAAACCACTGAAAACAGACTTTAAAGCAGACTTGGGTCCTTAACTCTGGCAATGCTGCTGAGTTTGACTGTAATTATCACTACCTCAGCACTTCAATTACAATCCCCTAATGCTCTATGTCTACTGCTATCAAGAAATTATGGATTACCAAACCAGTTGGTTGCTGTCAAATATATATTGTCTGTGTAGTTTTCAGACTAATAGCCTGCAAATAACTGACTGGAATTATGTCATGTCAATACAACACCTATAGGAATAAAAGGAAAATGAGCACAAATGAGAAAAAATAAAGTGAAAGGTGTGCATAGATGATCTCAGCAATTTTTTCATCTTTTATAAGGAGGTTAAGCATATTTGAAGCAAGACCAAAGAATCTGGAAGGTGAAGAACGCTTAATGATGGAACAAAAAATGTTCTTTGATCCAAGAGATAACTGCAACTCGTTTCGCTTTATATTTTTAAATACCTTTTTCAGCCTATTGCTTGGCAGCTTCTGCTGGAGTTGAAGCAGAGGTTGCAGCTACTTAAAACAGGGAAATCAGCTTTGTGGAATTGTGATCAATTGATGCAGTCCAGTGACACAACCACAGGAACAAAAAATTCCTTGATATTATGCCAATAACTATTTCTGATAGTAAGTTACATAATAAAGGAGAAAACTTTTCTGTTTGAAGCTAAGAGTTGAACTTTTTCTCTTACATATTTCTCTACACTTCTTACTGTATTTTGGGAAATGCTTTACACCGGATTTAGTATTCAAAGAATTTCCTTTTTTGCTTTTTCTTTCCAGTTTTAGAGTTACAGAAACCCATAAAAGGTCACATGTGCAGAGATAATTTTGAAAATCATTAAAAGTGTGCAAATATATATGTATATGTATATGTATGTAAATATATATGTATATTCTCTTGGGCTCATAAGCAGAATGATTAAAAAATTGATTGTATGAAAAATCATAAGTATGGCTTTATGGGCAGAAGCATGTGATCTATATGCCCACCAAGGTGATGTGCAAAGGCTACCCACACCTTTTTGGGATATTTGTGGTGATCCCACTGAAGTAGCTGAACCACATGTTCTCACCCCCATTCGGACTTTAACCTTTCTATTTTATATAATGTTCCTGGACTATGTGAGAAATTGAAAAATTGCAGGTAAATATCCAACTGAGGGAAGAAAGAATATAGATAAACTAACAGTATAGCATATCCAGAGTCATAAAATGGACTTTATATCAGGACGTACTTAAGCTACTAATCACAGAAATTGGATTAACATGCCAGGGGAAATATCACTGTTGTTTTCTTTTCTAAGCAGGTGCTACAAACACTGGATGCCAGACTAGATGAACATCTGATATGGCCCCAGACCATTCTTATTACTAGATACAGTAATTCCTGATAGTGTTTGCTGATTGCAAATGTCCATCAAAGACATACTGAGAATTAACCAATATGCCTAGGACACAGGCACAAACCCTCGGTGTATCTGAACTGCTATAATTTTCTTGCTGCCAAAATTGCTACATTGATTTATATCCTGCCCTACAGGTCTCTTTGATCAAGTATATTTTACCATGCTATTATGACAGCATTTAATAAATAATCAACAGGGTGTAGTGAAATCAATGGAAGTATAACCTTTAATTTTAGGGGCAAAAATGTTTGCAATGCATAATGAAGACTGAAATAAATTTGTAATTAAGAAACCCACTTTTCTAGTGTCTTCTTATATTTATAGGCACATCTTCAGGGTTCTTTTAGTTGCACAGAATTATGTTTTTTTCCGCTACTACTTTTTGCTTCTGCATTAATGCAATCAGTTCTGGTAACAAAATTTTCTCTGAAATCATATTTCTTGAAAGCAATAAAATTGCCTGGAAATAAAGAACTTCCCCAAAACATTCTCTATGGAAATTTTGAAAAAAATCAATTTTCAAGAGAATATTTATAGATCTCTTAACTAAGAAAGGCGCATACCAGGACAAAGAATGATTATTCATTTCCTTAGAAGTCTTTTGCAAAGTGATTTTCAGAACATACAATAGCATAGGATGATAGAGAGCACGTTACAGGAAACATTTTTTTGGTTTATGTTTGTAGAGCACAAAGCACAATAGGATCCTACAGCACAGGTCAGAGCTTCTAGGATATGGCAGAATGTGTACAAAGGGCAGTATGATGCAGCTTATACTTAAGTATATATTTTGATGTTATCTTTTTAATTTTTTTTACAATTCCTTCTTAATTTGAAACATTCTCAGTTATTTCCTTGTTTGCACCTGGAGGAGTAACTGCAGAAGACAGCTGTGGAAAATACTGTTTTATTCCTTGAGACGAATGATCTGTCAAGCTCTAGTAAGAGTGACTGGCATATGAGAGCTTTGCAAACGAGGCCATCTCTTGACAGAATTGTCAGTAGCAATATATAGGCTGCTAGAGAGACAAGAGATTGTGGTTTCTCTAAATGCTGGTCATTGCTAGGCCACTTTCCATCATCTTTGGTAAGTCGTGGGAAATGGGCGAGGTGCCTGAGGATTGGCGGATGGCAAAGGTCACACCAATCTATAAGAAGGGCAAGAAGGAGGACCCGGGTAATTATAGACCGGTCAGCCTTACCTCCATCCCTGGAAAGATGATGGAACAACTTATTCTTGACTCCATCACTAGGCATATCAAGGATGAGGGGGTCATTAAGAACAGCCAACATGGTTTTATGAGGGGGAAGTCATGTATGACCAACCTTATAGCCTTCTATGAGGAAGTGACTAGGTGGAGGGATGATGGTAGAGCGGTAGATGTGGTTTTTCTTGATTTCAGTAAGGCATTTGATACTGTCTCCCACAGCATCCTCATAGATAAGCTAAGGAAGTGTGGGCTTGACGATCAAGTAGTGAGGTGGATCGAGAACTGGTTGAAAGGAAGAAGGCAGAGAGTTGTGGTCAATGGGGCAGAATCTAGCTGGAGGTCTGTGACTAGTGGAGTTCCTCAGGGGTCGGTGCTGGGACCGGTGCTGTTTAATATTTTCATCAATGACCTGGATGAGGGAACTGAGTGCACCCTCAGCAAGTTTGCTGATGACACAAAACTGGGAGGAGTGGCTGACACACCAGAGGACTGTGCTGCCATTCAGCGAGACCTGGACAGGCTGGAGAGTTGGGCGGGGAGAAACTTGATGAAATTTAACAAGGGCAAGTGTAGAGTCTTGCATCTGGGGAAGAACAACCCCATGTACCAGTACAGGTTGGGGGTTGACCTGCTGGAAAGTAGCGAAGGGGAAAGGGACCTGGGGGTCCTGGTGGATAGGAGGATGACCATGAGCCAGCAATGTGCTCTTGTGGCCAAGAAGGCAAATGGCATCTTAGGGTGCATTAGAAAGGGAGTGGTTAGTAGGTCAAGAGAGGTTCTCCTCCCCCTCTACTCAGCCTTGGTGAGGCCGCATCTGGAATATTGCGTCCAGTTCTGGGCCCCTCTGTTCAAGAAGGACAGGGAATTGCTTGAAGGAGTCCAGCGCAGAGCCACAAAGATGATTAAGGGAGTGGAACATCTCCCTTATGAGGAGAGGCTGAGGGAGCTGGGTCTCTTTAGCTTGCAAAAGAGGAGACTGAGGGGTGACCTCATCAATGTTTACAAATATGTGAAGGGTAGGTGTCAGGATGATGGAGCTAGGCTTTTTTCAGTGATATCCAGTGATAGGACAAGGGGCAATGGGTGTAAACTGGAACATAGGAAGTTCCACGTTAACATCAGGAAGAACTTCTTTACTGTAAGAGTGACAGAGCACTGGAACAGGTTGCCCAGGGGGGTTGTGGAGTCTCCTACACTGGAGATATTCAAGGCCTGCCTGGACAAGTTCCTGTGTGATGTACTGTAGGTTACCCTGCTCTTGCAGGGGGGTTGGACTAGATGATCTTTTTAGGTCCCTTCCAACCCTTGGGATTCTGTGATTCTGTGATTCTGTGATTCTGTGACGTTGTAAGCTGGTCATCTGCTGCATGGATCACCTTCTTAGGGTTTGCAGGTGTACAATTCAGGATTTCATAAATTTGGCTAAGAATGATCAAAAGCTCCTTATCTATAACCCTACAGAAAAAATAACTGCCTGTATAATCCTCATGTAGAACTCTGTTAGCTGACGATGTGTTCCCACTTTCCTAACTACAAGGGCACAAAAGATGAAAAGATGATCATTTTCTAAGGTATACAATGACTTTTGAAATGTACTGTGTCCAGCTTGGTAGCTATTTAAAGAATTTCACAACTACTGTCACATTTCCCGTAACTAGGAAAGAATACAACACAAGCAGCATTTCTCTCATTGCTACCCACACCTTATGAAAAAAGTAATATAGAATGTCAGTCTGACCTTATGGAACTGAAAAGGACTACCACATCCCTGGAAATGCTGACATCCTTTTTGCAGGCACTATGTCCCCTCTCGTACTGGCTAATAGCAATACTTGCTAAATTCTTAGCCCTATGGAGGACAAAATGGTGTCACAAGTGAAACACCGCTGCCCTTCTGGGGAGACTTCATACAGGTCCTGTTGAAATACCTTTCTATACTTTGGGGTCTATACTTCATTTTGAAATTACAGTTATCAACATATATGAAACTGAAACATGCAGCTCCTTAACTGCAGCTTGACTGATATATGACACAGTAGCAGCTAGCTGTTTTGCTCTTCTAAGTAATTCCAGTTTTACCTTTAAGGAGGCTCTTGGAAGAAAGGTAATAAAAACAGGGAGCAAAATGAGTGCAGGAAATAAAGGAAAATAAAGAGAGAGAACTGTCCTCGTAACAGTAGAGTACTTAAAGCAGTAATTCACCTGAAGAGAAGTAACTAGCTAGTTGTCAGTGTACAATTTGCTTTCATTGATCTCTTGGTTAAATATTGAAGACATTTGCCTGCAGCATTCAACAAATGAGAATAAATTCCTTAATCACCCTACTTTTTGTGCCTGTGCTTGTAAATCAACATGTGTCACAAGAAGAAAACTGGCAAGGTTTTAAAGACCGCTCTACCACTGTCAGCTGTGTCTTCTAATTGCCCATGTCTTAAAATTCCCACAATGGTTACCTTTTTCTGGTCTGATCTTTATTTATTTTATAAAACAATATTAAATACTGCCAAATACATGTATTGAAAGTTGAACGTGTGCCTCGTGTTTCAACAATAGTGTTACCAGTATTTCAAATTCAGCTCAAGTTTTTCATCTGTATTCTGTAAAATACTAAGGCTATGGGTTGAGAAATATCTATGTAGTTATACAGTCATATAACAAGCACATATTAGAGCACACATTGCAACAAACAGCTTGTCAAAGTTTAGAGTTCTGTCTTGTTAGACTTTTTCTAATAAAATAAAGTAAAATTTCTCTACCTAAGATATAAATAAAAATGGATTGATCTTGCTACATTTTTCACAATGACTAACTCAAAAAATTAACTCACTTTTCTCCTCACTGAATTATCTGTAAAACAGTTAAGCACATACAAGCCACAGAATCATGCTAGAAGTCCATTTAGTCCAACATTCAATTCAACAGTGGCCAAAATGGAATGCTTGAGAAGTAGCAGAACAAGATAAGCATATCTGCAAAGCAACCTCACAGCTTCTGACCTTTAGTTCATGGACTTACTAAGGCAGATATGGTTAATTTGTATTCAGCAATCTCAAAGAATAATTCGACTCATTTTAACTCCATGTGGCTCTTCATCTCTCCATACCTTGTAGATATTGGGCAAACACCTCTACTGCTTAGGTTATAGCTTTCCGCAGCCCACTCCTGTTATTTTGAGTCCACTTTCTGTTGTCTTCATGGGATGTCCCTTACTTTTCATAAAAATGGAGGTTCTTATAAGATGTTCATCATTATTTTACAAGTAGTCTTGATGAATATGTTACTGGTTATCTTTCAATTATTCATCAACACATTTAAATAATTATTAAATTCACAGCACCAGCTGAGGATGCTTTTAAGGTCTGCAGCTGCTCAGAAGAAAGATCACAGCTGTTGTCAGAAGGGTTCATATTCCTTGCTCTGCCAGCATCACCACTTTTCAGTGCCTGTCATTTATACACATAACAAAGCAGAGGAGAGGATGGTTCCAAAAGCAAACAATATAGAATTTAAACCCAAGCTGGATTCCTGCCTTCTCAGCCATCACACTGCCTGGTTTTGCTGGCCAGCTTGTACTTTCAATCAAATCTGGGCAATGAACGCTTGTTTAAAAGAATGCCAAATAAGTAATATTTTACTGACAGCAGTACAAAAATTTCACAAAATAATTTGAAACTCTAATGGAGTAGGGTTACCTCATGGACATCCAATCCATTTGTGCCAGACTTCCACTGAAGTCCTCGTGACTTAAAGGAAGTTTCCCCTTGAGAAAACAGGAAGAGAGTTCTTAATTCAAAGAATTAAGAACTTTCAAAGAATTCAAAGAATTAAGAAGATTTAAGAATTAAGAATTGAACAAAGAATTAAGAATTCAACAAAGAATTAAGAATTCAAAGATATAGGTGTTCCATAAACTTTTGGGGTTTTATTAAAGAGCCATTTACCTCTGAGAAGTATACTATCTTGCAAACTAAAGCCCCCTTTCTTTTCAGAAACTGCAGTCTTCTGCTTGCCTTCCTCACTTCCCTCAGTATTTTGAACTCCACTACAGACAAGGCTGTCATTAACGATCACTTCCTTGACTAATTTTTCTGAATAGCAGATCCAAGAGATCCAAGGTGACTATAATGACTTCCTCATGTTAATTGGCTTTTCTGTAAAAACACCCAGGAACACACCACCCTTAATCGCCTCTCCTTGATCCTGCTCCAAAAGGCCCTATTTGTCATTCCATAGAAAAGCTCCACATGTTCAAGCTGCTGCTTCATGTAAAAAGATACCTCTTTCCTCATCTTGCATAATGCCTTTTATATAGAGCCCATCTCCACGCATCAGAGAAGGCCAGTCATCCAAGCCACCCCATTGTATCTCAGTTACTCCAACAGTGCTGTACTTCAGTGCCTGCACAGGAAACTAACTCCTACTGGTTGTTTTCCAGTCAAGTGTGCTTTCATCTATAAGCACTTGAAGTGAGCCCCATTTTAGCCTATCTTTCCTGAGGACTCCCTCACTCCCATCACCTTGCATCACACACTTACTACCATGATCTCCAGCCCTCACTTAGATGCAAGGTATTAGCTCCACCCCCCAGAATGAATTATCAGAGCAATTTTTAATTCTTCTGCAAATTCATTGGTGCTTATGGAACACAAACTGAGAAAACACAGCAATCTCTTTTTTTCTCTTTCCTTGAATGGACTGCAAGCATTGATACAACTGCTTCTCAGGATGGGAGGATAAGTATATAAATACTGTCATGGTCAAAACTGAGCAAATTCTTAAACTCACCTGAATCAGGTTTCAAAGGATTTCTTTGGAGATGCAGTGGTTGAGCACTTAGATCCCAATAAATTTCAATGACTGTGGTCAGAAGAAATTGCCAGTATGTAAACTTGTGGTAATTTTCATTATAAACTCATAATGATGTAAGCTTTCTGCAACCATACTTATGTTCATACCCAGCACATTAAAATCATAAATACTGCTCTTATAAAGTGTTAAACAGGCAATGACTACATCCTATACTGCTTTACATTGTCCAATAAATAATATGGATCCTTTCAGGCAAACAAGTGTGCTGGGAACACTTCCTAAATGAATGAGGCTCTGGATCCTTATTTCTTTTATTGATGCTAAGAATTTATATTCTTTTGACTTAACTGTCCATGGAAAAAGCTGCAGCAATTTATTACATTAGTGGAAAATCACACCAGATAAATTCAGGTCGTTGCGAATGCCAATAGAATGAAACCTTTATTAATGTTGTACTTTAAATTAAAATGAAAATAAACTGCTTGCCAAAAGTGTCTAATATGCCATGACTTTTTATAGCAAAAAAGAATTATACTTTAAATACCTTTCTTTTCACTATCTCACTATTCTTCCAACTGACTTCATTATTGTCAGGCCACAATTAACAGGCCTGTGATTTCCTCCAGGGGAAAGGGGGACTCTAGTTAAATTCTGTGATAATTTGTGTACAAAAAGTTAAATATGAGCAATTTCGCTTCTAACACAAGAAAAAGCTTCGAAATACTCATCATTTACTGCTATTTCAGATTCAGAAAATCAAACTGCTTCATCAAAGGACACTTGAAGTACAAAATCTCAGTTTATTATCTCTATTCATGAACTGCAGGTAAATAGGTAAATAGAAGGGGTCTGTGCTTGGGGAGCAGAGGTTTATGGATGACAGGCACTAGAGAAAGTATTTAATAATGCAGGCAATATCATCTTCCTAGAGAAAGTGCTCTGGAATTATGCCTTTTCAGACAAAATTAATGACTTTGTTCAAGCATACTCAGCCTAACAATTAATCAGTGGAAGTTCTGTGAAAGACTCAAAGGAAATGGTGGAGGTGAAACACTTCAGGGATTTACCATACTCTTAATTTCTAGAAAGCAGCAGGTCGGTGTACTGATCACATGTCTGCAGACTTGGAGCAGAATTTCGTATGGTTCTGAATGCATTTTACTACTATCATCAACAAAACGTAGAGTATATCCAATGAGAGAGCTGAGTTCCTATTTGTTTCAAAGGCATAATAGCTGATGTATGATAACGGAACTATCATTTTGATTTAATAGGACTGTTTTAGTATGACTGTATGTTACAGTTATTCACATATGGCCCACAAAAGGAATTATTTTTCATGAACTCATCACAAGGAAAATGTGGCATAGTAACAGCAGAGGGATAAACAAGGTACAATACTTAATTGTGCAAGTACTTGAGAACAGTGCTAGAGACAGTTGACACTGAATGAAGTGAGAGCAAGGTATCAATACCTGAACTGTTTTTCACGCATGGCCTGTGTTAATTTAAGACTGCCTCCCTAAATAAATAGAAGAACCCAAACAACATTGACTTCACTGGGATCTGGATCATGCTCTTAATTCTTTGCATATATTTAAATGCACAAAATTTTCTTCAGTCTGACAGAGTACAATTCCAGTAATTAAAAACTGAACTTGATATTCAGTGTATCTGTGGGCATCAACTGAATATGGAAAGAGCAAGTAAGTAACATGGCACAAGTTCACAAGAAGACCCTCAACGAACACAAAAGCTCCAAACAGTTGCTTACTAAGCGATTCTATCTCCACACTTCCATCTGTGTTTGCTTAGAAATAGAAGCAATTTCAACATAGAGAGTAAAAGGTGAATCCACATTATAAAAATGTAAGAAAGCTTGGACTGAGATTTGTATCAGTGCAAGCTTAACCTGACCAAGTCCATCCACATCAGGATGTTACATTTATTATAACTTCTCTGAAAAAATTTCTTCCCATTTGGAAAAGCTCTATTATTG
Organism: Lathamus discolor; assembly: GCF_037157495.1. NCBI lineage: Eukaryota > Metazoa > Chordata > Aves > Psittaciformes > Psittacidae > Lathamus > Lathamus discolor. Next base: position 125,690,805 of record NC_088884.1, on the reverse strand, counting down.
CCTTCAGGCTCTATTAGAAGGGAAGAGCTTTACCTTAAATTAACCTCTTTTATAACTTTGCAGAGACTTTTACAGGAATAAGGCCCTAAAAAGAAAACACCAGATGTTGCTTTACAAAATCTGTTCGCATATATACCACACTTTCACCTGATAACCAAAAAATACAGCTCCTTACAGCAGCCTTCTACATAAAAATCATAGTATCCACCAAGATTCTGCCAAGATGAATGTTTCACATACTAAACATCTGAATAAAGACCATCACAGATCAGAGTCAAGTCTCACAAGAGTGCTCCATCCCTTCCGAAAGGCCTACAGTACATTAGTGAAGTGAAAGAACATTTAAATTCTGATTAAGCATTTTTCCTGCTTCGGCTAGGCTATTTCTTTGTTAACAAAGTCTCTTCTGCAGCCATTATGCCATTTTTTTTTTTTTCATTAAGCAGTGCAGACAGCATTACTTTTTCTTCTCCTTTTAAATGTCAGTAGACTTGATGGACTCACATTTAAGACAGCATCACAACCAGACCCAATGAGCATTGCTATCAGACACTTCTTCACCTAGAAAAAATGCGTATCCAGATACTCTGTATCTGGACAGAGATGCAGAACAGAAAAATACTACAATATCAAGTTAAAAGTATTTTCAGTTCAGAAAAAGTTTTAGATTTACAATCAAATTGAACTGTGAAAGGACTGTGTTTAATATAATGGTTTATACTAAGCACTGTGGTTCAACCCTGCACATAAAAAACGTAAGAAAGATGACAACAGCGGTGTTGCACCTAGCACCCTTCATAAAGGTAATGAGGAGGTGCCACTCACAGCAGCCCACCAGGGACCTATATTCTTACCTGAAGAGTAACGATAGTGATGAAAAGCAATAAGAGTTGTTCAAACAACAGCTACTGGGAAAAGTTAAATGTCCAGACATCAGTACTAGACATATACTTGGTTATTCCTTGATTTAGTGATAGTCATGGAAATGTATGTCAGGGTGAAATCATTACCTGACTTTCAGTGTAGAGCATGTGCCTTGTGATACTAAAGACAGTATTTAACTAGTTCTCCTGTGCAATCTACATTTACTTCTGGAAGCAGATAACTCTCAGCATTTAACATCAATATTTTATGAACATTAAACACCAAACTTACATGGCCACATGAAAAGAAACATTAGTACATTAAAAAAAAAAATGTTTATTTAAGTTATTTGGATAACAAGCTTGGCAGTAATGGGTGTGAAAGGGAGAAACTGGCTGATCCCAGAGCCCCTTCCACATTGCTGTATGCCCTTTTTTTTTCTTTTCTCACATACCATTCTCTTTACCCCATCCTTGCTTATTGGAAGTGGACTGACAGCACAGAACGAGGTCATATCATTAAGTTAAACAGTATGAATAATTATGATAGACACACTTGGATGAAGCAGGATAAATGTAAAAGCAAGATAAGGAGCAATTCAATTCTCACTGTAACATAATCTTTCTGGTAACTTTTACAGGGGTTGTACTCCAATATAGGCATAGGGAAGAAGCATGTATCACTTTCCATGCTCGAGGACAAGCTGAGTGAACTGAGATGCTAAAAGCAGAAGATTCAGATAGTGAAACTCCTTCCTATTTCTTGGGAAAGTCCTAAAAAAGCTTAGCAGCAGAGTTAGAGACAGAGAAGAATTTGGGTACTGGGATGATAAAAAAGAAGAGTACGTTATTTGTTATAAATGCAATTTTAAAAATAATGTAATCCATGACTGATCCCATTAAAAAGGCAAATAAACTTCCTGTAGTCTGTAGTGTTTCCTGGCTACTATTTCCAATAAGAAGGCACCCAGAGAGTTTAGTACTACTTACACTGTGGATAAAATTAATCAGAATATGGTAAGCTCTATCTACATAATAAAAAACATTGTTTGGCCTTGAAATGGCCCCATCTATGATGCCATAGGCAAAAGTGGCTGTTGGCACTGATTTTAAGATTTTTTTCTTAGTATGTCACTCATGATAAGTTGTTTAAAGAATGATTGCTCTGTCTACTTTGGTCACATTTAAATGCCAGATTGAGGCTGTCAAATGTGACTGGATTTATCAATAAGGCAGAATGACACAGAGGAAATTAAAAGGCTGCAAAATAAATTATTTGGGAAGTTAATTATAAATAATATAAACTCCATATGCAAATATTAAATGTGTTTAATTAAATCACTGCAGATTTTGAAAGTTCTTTCTGGCTTCTTTGACATGTCATCTCATAAGGCTGTTTCTTGGGGATATAATTATTTAGTTAAATGATTAAATGAATGCTGTTATACATATTAGCTGCTCTAAGCTTTAAGTATATGAAACTGTTTTGTCAATATTCTAACCAGGGACTGAACTAATTGTGAAAGGTTATACTGGGGAAGAAGAAAAGAGTCATTAACTAAAAAAGCAGTATCATACAGTTATTTTCACTTCCATCTTGAAGGTCATTTGTAAGTTGCACACATAATACTATTAAGTCACTCAGACCCATTTAGAAGCTTCTCTTTCACTGGCTTGGAAGCCTAGAAATGATGGCTTGAACTCTGTCATCACTCAGGAAGGAAGAATGCAGACTACTTTTTACTTATTAATTTCAGAAATTAGCAGAGATGACTAAACCACTGTCATCCCTTGACAGAAGTAATAGCAAGTAATCATTTTAGCCAAGTGTTTTAGACACTGTCCGTTATCATCACTTACCATCACCCTAACTCAGCCCACATTTTTTAACAGATTAGGTAAAATAATACATTAAAAAAAATAATTTTTAAGTTTCCACAACTCTTCTTTCCAATGGACAAACAGCATCAACCTACTGAGTTATGGCATCCACAGACACAAGTCTGTCGTCACCACCACAAGGTGGCCACTAATGCACTACTGCACAGCTGAAAAGGCAGGACCTCACATAGCTCTACAAGCTCCCTGCTTCACTCCTCGGGGGCAGTTGTTCACTTTTGTGACATATCAGACAGCCACCACCAGGAGAGACTTGTTTATGACTTATGCATTCACAGCACGAGCCTAAACCTCAGGGCAGTCTTAACTTTCAGCGTCACATTTTGATAGCCCAAAACTGACACATTGAAGTGTGTTGCTGTTTAATGGCTTGTCATTGTTAATGCACCTGGTTCACTATTTTAATTCCTTGGGTTCCTGGTTCATTCAAGCATAGTTTTGCAGATTACTCCAGCCATGGCATTCCCTGGCTAGTACTTCTCACTTTTTGACAATATGCCTAGATGGTTGTACTCAAGATAACACTGTTCGTGTCTTGTGTTTTATTACTCTTTCAATTCAACCTCGCAATCAGAAAAGAAAAAAAAGAACTTTTTAAGGAATAACTTACATTCTCCTTGTCATAGTGGGGTTTTTCAGAGTACAGAAATGTCTAAAGTAGCTATTTTTCTTGAGATCTTTAGCTTCTTTTATGTCACTACCAGTAAGATTGCAGTAGCACCAGAAAGAGTAGGACATATATTAAAAACAACATAAATTGTGAATGATAGATGCCTCTGCATACTCAAAACTTTGCTGCTATAGTTGCCAGTACAAAATGGTTTCCAAGATAAACTTCTTTTCGATACCTCTAACAGCTTTCCACAGCAGTCATCATCAATGACAGAGTTTCCATTACGGTTCTAGTACTGAGGATTTCTTTCCTTAAGCATCAGTAAAACCCTCAGTCGCCTTTAAGACAGCTCACTGATAAATTGAATAAAAACTTTTTTTTTCTTTTTTAAATGGATACTTAAACCTGTGTACTTCAAGTACCTTTAAATGAATGAATTTTGTATCTGCTTTCAAAACAGGACATTTCATAAGGATTATGTAACTAGAAGAGTACACTTTTCTACATTAATTAAAAAAACCAAGCAACAAACCTGGATTTTCGTATCAGAAATATCACTCCTAAGAATATTCCTTGGTGAGGAGAAAAGATCTCGGCTTCTCAGCTAATCCTGTATTTGCACTAGTTTAAAAATGATCCCAAGTAAGCTGTATCTAATGTTAATTAAAATCCAGACCAGCCATAAGGACCTTCTAGTGAAGCACATGTATAACAAGACTATGTAATATGTATTGTATAGACCCATATATTGGGGAGCATCATGCAGTGAAGAGATGGCCATTGCTCGGAGACACTAGACCAGCACTCTGGGGTGATCACATTCCACTAAGAGACCTTTCCTTTACTACAGCAGGAACACCATCATGATGAAAATGGAATCTAGTGTCTTGTCATTTAGCCAGTGAGTAAAGACAACTCTAATTAGTATTGATGTACAGATTTTTCAGTAAGCAAATATGTCTAAAATGATAAGAGTATGCATTTTTTTTTTTCTTTTTGGGGAAATAATAAAGGGAATAATTAATTATGCAAGACTTGCTGCTGAGAAAAAAAACATTATCAGCTTAAGTTACATTACAAGCTCCCCTTGCCTGTTAAGAGAATTTAAGAATCTGTTTTCGTTAACCTTTGCATTAAAGCACCTACATTCTCAGGCAAACATAGCCAAAACAGGATTCAAAGAGACCACCACCGTTCAGTCAGCTCTTTCAATGTCTCACTCACAGCTACAATGACCATGCTTTTTGATTTATTTATCAGGTATTTACAAGCTTAATTCCAGCAAACAGTTGTTTTGTACAACCAGTATTTTCCGATACTTAATCCATATTTTCAGCTTGTCCACATCTGAGAGATGAGGGTAATGGATGAGGTGGAGACAGGAAAGCTTTTATGCAAAACTGAAAATTCAAGGCTTTCTAGAAAATTGTAAAGCAAGAAGGTTTCATGGGTCTGGCACTGGATCAGGTATTTTTGCATTTCATGTCCACAGTACAGAGTTGCCTAGTTATCTAATCTTCTAGTACCATTTTCTACTAGATGGGAATGGGGAAACTTCACTTTTCTCCTAATATGTCCCAATGGCCCAAATTCCTCATATGCCTTTCCAGTGTGCACCCATCCTGCTCATCATGTTTCCCTTTCTCTAAATACTACCTCCATTTGAAATATGAGAAGTGCCTGTTATACTGCTCTCTGTACCAATCGTTTTTCCACTCACATTTCCTCCAAGGATTGTTTCATGACATGATCTGTGCAACCCTAAAATTGCCATTGCAAAGCACAGGAGGTTATTAGAAACCATTATTTGTGCCCTGTGCACACACAGAAAAGAGACTGAGTCCTAAAAAAGTCAATAGCAAACAGCCAGCTAAACAAAACAGCCTCACTGTTTTATGATTTACGTAATCACTGATATTTCTCCTTTAACCTGAGCTGAAAATCTCTTGTTTCCCTACTTGTTTCCTTTTTAAACATTCACAGAGCAAAGGGCCAGTCTGACTATGCAGAAGGTGTCATATAAAGTTTATTTGGCATTACTAATCAATCTGTGTTCTGGTCGTGGTTTAAGCCCAGCCACTCAGCCTCTCTCTCACTCCCCACCTTCCTCCCGCCACTCCCAGAGGGATGGGGAGGAGAACCGAAAGAATGTAACTCCCATGGATTGAGATAAGAAGAGTCCAGTAACTAAGGTATAACACAAATCACTGCTGCTACCACCAATAATAATAATGATGAGGGGAATAACAAGGGAAGAGAATACAACCACTCACCACCCGCTGACTGATACCCAGTCTGACCCGAGCAGTGATCTAACCCTTCCAGGTAACTGCCCCCAGTTTGTATAGTGGGCATGATGTACTGTGGTATGGAATACCCCTTTGGCTAGTTTGGGTCAGGTGTCCTGTCTCTGCTTCCTCCCAGCTTCTCCTCCTCTCTGGCAGAGCATGAGGCTCAGAAAGTCCTTGGTCAGAGTAAACATTACTTAGCAACAACTGAAAACATTGGTGCTATCAGCATCGTTCCCAGGCTGAAAGTCAAAACCATAGCACTGCACCAGCTACTAAGAAGAAGAAAAAATGACTGCTACTGCTGAACCCAGGACAGTTCTTTACAAGAAAGGATCCAGGAGAAAAGTTTGTTGTCACTAACAAGTTGAATAAACTAACAGGAAAGAGCACTCCAGATCCTCAATGCTGATAATTTTTACCAGTGAGAAAAAGACCACTACAGCAATGATAGTGATTTTTGTCCTCACTCGAAAATAAATGAGATCAACACATAACCATTTTACAACTAGCCTTTCACTATTACAGATCCCATCCCAAAAATGGGCTTTTTCTCCCACCTGCAGTCCATTGAAGTGTCCAGTCTTCCCCTAATGAACTTCTTTCCTAGCAGCATTGTGCAACGCATATTACAAGCTGCAATTTGCATCATAATAATCCTTTAAAAAAAAAAAAAGCAACCCATTTAATGCATTTTCCTCACTTCAAGTTACACAAAGATGTAACAAAAGGTTTTCATGAAGAATAGATGGAACAGGAAAAACCTCTTCGATTTAGAATTTAATTGTAGAAGGCCAATTATAAAATTTTAATTTCCGCTATCATCTGTCTTGAATATTTATCTTATCTAGCAGTTATTTTACTCATAATAGAAACCTTTGATGGCTTTTTTGTTATGCTATTCTGAGTCATGGATAATGCACACTACACTGGATTAAATTTGTATGGAAAATAGGCCATGCTGACTTATGCCTGAAATTAGATGCAGCTAACTTAATTTTGCTGACATCTAAAAGAAAGGCAGCTTTGTTAAAAAATATAAATATATATATCGAGATAAACAGACACATATAAGAAAGAAAAAAAGAAAATAAAAATAAACAAATTCATAGTAAAAATCTCATAAAATATTTCACTTGGTATCCTATCTATCTAAAATATTAATCTACAGGAGCTTAAACAGCAATTTACTGGAAATAAGAACAGGACACCTGGGGTACCCACTTCCTGCTGATTAAGGCTGCATATATTGAGTATTTAATATCAATGTAAATTTAATGTTATGAGTGTTTAGTGTAGTTCAAAAAGCTGCTATGCTTTTTTAAAGCTGGAAAATTCAGGCTCCTGTTTATCTACGGATACAACCCTTAATGCACGGAAAATAACCTCCAACATCAAATATTTCAATCTTCAGAAAAGAAGAAAGAAGGGCATGCCGTAGATAAGCACAGATGCCTAAATACAAGGTTATTCTAGTAAAACAGATTTGCTGAAAGATAAGATAGAGGATGTACATCCAGCAGGGCAAAGAAGCTATCTTTTAATTACTGTGGATAAAGCAAAGCCATCACCACTATTTGCACTTCAAAAGCATGACATTTTCACAATACTGGAAGGGCTATAGATTGTGTAATATTGAGATTATCATTTGCAGAAAAAAAAATATGTATCAAAAAATCCAAGCCTCTAAACTTAATATGATTTTAGCTTGTTCATGAATAATCTCTCATTTTGAGTCAGTTCAAGTTATGTGGTGACTTCAGGGCATTGAAATACTGAGCGTGTTTTCTTGAAGACATATTTTGACACTTCCATTCTGTTCCCCCACATTTTTAGCTCTTTTAATATATGCTTTCAGGTTTCATTCCATCAACACTTACATTAGGATCAATCATGATAGACAACTACAAATACGGTAATAAACCAAGAATTTGGGGGAAAGAGCTTCCTTCTTTATCCCTCTCTTTGGTTTAGGTGGAGAGAGGAATAACACAGAGAGCCAACCAGAAGCAGGACCTGCAAGACTGGCATACCAGGATCCCAGCTTCTGATCACTTTAAGGCTTTAGTGCCACACCTCTTTTTCTCCTGTTCTCTTGACCTCAGCCATTGCAACACCAGAATGTCTTTCAGTGCAGTTTGTGATAAAGACAAATACTGATGGAAGTGGGAGGAGGAAGGAGAAGAAAGAAAAAATGTCTGGGATGAAACACTGGCACCATTTTTCTCTACCTCTTGTGACTGAACAAGTCTGAAATTCTGTGATTGAAGCAGTTAATGAGTTTCAGAAACTGGATTATTCTTCTAATAGTTCACAAAACAAAAATAAAGCCTCTGCCAAATGCACGAACAATTCCATCAGACCTGCTATTAAATGACACGTCACCTTTTAGGTCATAATAAGACAAGGTAGTCCTTTTACGATACTGTCACGTGTAACATACCTTCACACAAGAATGACAAGGGGTGTAAATACATCACATCCAAGTGGCGTTAAAAGTTTCATGCCACCACATTGCCACTGCAGTACAGAATAACTTAAAGATGTTGAGCATGTGAGGTGTTACAAGCTGCTGACATTCAAGAAGAACACTACCTTACTCAGTGTAAAGACATAGCTGGCATGAAATAGTCCACTCTAGAAACCACCTGCAAGTAAATTTTAGTGAATATTATTCATCACCCATAAAACCCAGAATCGTGTTCTTTACAGTTAAAGAGAAACAATGTAAAATTAGTGGCACAAAAATAAGAATTAATTAATATTAACCTATATTTTTTTAGAGTCATACAAGCAACAGAGATCTGAAATAAAGCTTCTGGGACAGTCACAAGGACTCAATAACAAATATAGGTAAAGTGGGCTTACGAACTCCTCATACATGCCAGCATGGAAATTACCCATGTTCTTGCTCGGAAAACCACACACATGACTTTGTCCACCTTTCTGATTATCTCTCAACATAACGAGCTGCTACTTGATTTTTATTTAAGACTTCTGCAAAACTGAATACTACACACTGTATTTAAAAAAGTTGTCTAAGGAGGTACATGTCACTGGGGGGAAAAAGTAAGAAAATGGATTTCCCAGCTTGCTAAATAGGAGTGGGAGAGTTTCAGGGAAGATATCCAGAATCTTCATTCTCCACTTGGTAACTGTTTAGTACAACGGGACCCATTCCACTCAGTCTACATGGATTTGGAGGAATGCTCATTATTTTCTTGTCTGAATGCACAGGTCAAGAAAGTCTGCTATGGTGGCAGTTGATGAGGCTATTCACTAACCCAGTGGATGCCTTACCATCAATTTCTAACGATGACAGATTGATTCATTAGTCCATTTAGCTTTAGACAGTCACCTGCAAAGTGACAGCTGTTACACTGACCATGTAGATATAAAACATGCTAAACAGCTTTGTTTAAACCTGAAATGTTATACAGCATTGACAGCATTAAGTTTGCATGTTAAGACAACTGGTCACTGTCACTTCAACAGTGCACGTTTACTTATTGACTTTAACGCGGAATGAAAATTAAAGTGAAAATTGAGGTTTTTCTTCCACAGGCAGAAAAACTGCTTATGGATAGGGCTTAACTGACAGGCTTGCTGGGAGAAACAAAGATGGCAGAGTTCTCACATTTTTGTCTATTAATGCTTCCTGGCTACTTTGGTGCTCTCTCTGTAGCACAATCTTCTAGCAGATCTGATGGTCAGACCATGACACACACACCTTTCACATTGCTGTAACATGTCTACTTACTAGGGCAGGCTAATGGACCTTTAATTTGCTCATTTGCACAGCAAAGTAGAACCCAGAGCAATGTGGGTGAAGGACACTTAGACGGAACCTACTGCAAACAACATCAAATCCCAGTCACTATTTGCAGAGCACTCATTCTGTACTGAGAGAAGGTAAAACATATTGAAAAGCATTTCCATTATTGCTCAGAATAGACACTGTCACATCAGTGGCACTGTAGCTGTCCTTAATATTGAGCACTGGGAACAGTCCCTTAGAGTGGCCAACCTGGAATGAGGGCACATCACCCTTCTCCTCATGGGATCCGCTTCTGAAAGAAGCTAAGGTAGCCAGAAGACATCCTCTGGGCTACAGCCCCATTCCTGATTGTTCGGACTCATCTCAGAACAAAAACTGAAGTAAATTTTCTTTCTACTTTTTCATTCAGGGAAAGGAAATCATGCTTGTCCCTGGGTCAGATGGGTTTTGACACAAGCGTGCACAGCCTGGGCAAAGGATTTGTCTGTTCTTTAACTCGCTGCTTTTAATGGCAACTGTAGTACACAAAGCATAAGCTGCCAAGAGTAGTTCTGGATAAGAAACAGAGGTATTGGCCAGCAAGGTGCGTCCCCCTGCCCCAGTTTGGCACAAACGTTCCAAACACAGCAGGACCATGTTTCCAAATGGCTAACTCGGGCAGACATCCTCCATGCAGTCTGACCAGCTTCCCCCCAAGGCAGAGAGCACACTGACGTGTCTCTCCTCTCCCACACACCCCTGGAAGCAGCGAGCACAGGCAGCAGAACCAGCTTTTATTGGGGTTGCACAGCACTGTCTCACACAAACCCGTGCCTGCAACCATCCCCATTCACACACCTCGCTCTGCCCCCAGCCTACAGCTATAGCATGGAGTACCAAGCTACCTTGAGAGCATGAGGTTCTGAATTTGTAACGTATTTAGTATAAAGAGTCATTAGATAAATGCTACAGCAGTGTGAATCAATTAACTCTCTGTGGTTCATATAGTCACAAGATTACATATCCTCTGGTATTATCAATGATTTCATAGTACCAGTACACTTATCTGCATTCATATAATGAGCAAGAAATATTAATAAATGGTTAAAGTACACACAGCACACAAGTAAAGCAGGCAATATTTTTCACTATGGCACTGGTCGGTCACCTATGCAGAGCCTGGAATTTCGGCATGTTTTTTGAAATGACATACTTTATTAAAAATGTACACTCTTACAAAGAAGTTAAAATGTTACACTGGCTTCTTGTGCCAATTTTGTCTGGGATAGTTAATGTTCTTCACAGTGGCTAATACGGGCTATGGTTTGGATTTGTGCTAGAAACAGTGTTAATTATTCAAGGATGATTTTGTCACTGTTGAGCAGTGCTTGCACAGAGTCAAGGCCTTTTGTGCTTCTTACCCTACCCCACCAGTGAGGAGGCTGGGGGTGTACAGCAAGCTGGGAGGGGACACAAATGGGACAGCTGACCCCAACTGACCAAAGGGATATTCCATAACATATGGCGTCATGCTCAGCATATAAACCTGGAGGAAGAAGAAATGGAGGGGGACACCCAGAGTCCTGGCGTTTGTCTTCCCAAGTAACTGTTATGTACAATGAAGCCCTGCTTTCCTGGAGATGGCTGAACACCAGACTCCCCACAGGAAGCAGCAAATTCCTTGTTTTGCTTTGCTCATTAAGCTGTCCTTACCTCTACCCAGGAGCTTTCTCACTTTTCTGATTCTCTCCCCATCCCATGGTGGGAGGAAAAGTGAGCAAGCAGCTGGGAGGTCCTCAGTTGCTGGCTGGGATTAAACAACAGCAATAAACAAATTAGAAGTAACAGTTATTCAAGCCACAGGAGGGTCTGGGTTTTTTTTTTGTGCAAGTGGCCACTGTTGCTTCTCATCACAACTGATGTAATACTGGGCTAAATTCTGATTTTGGGCTTCCCCCATTTTTCATTTCCTAGTTCATACAGCCATGTTGTGCACCTTCTTAAGATGTTCTTATATGGAGATTCTATGTTGCACAGTCATTTTTCTGAACTACTTCCTGATGTCATAAAGACTACCAATAGCCAAGCTGCCACAGTCTGACCTAATTTAGCCCCTTGCCTAAAGATAGATTCGATTATATCTATATTATTCCTTAAAGACACAAATTGTTCCTAAAGATCTCCATTGCAGAACAGTCTATTTAAACTCTTCACTTTAAAAGGGTTTTGCTCTCATCTAATCAGCCTTGTGAAGTGCAAACCCACAACTTAATCTGTTCTCTGATTTATGGTGCATATATCATTTACTATTTCCTTGTCACAACCCTGTAAGCACCTGCAGACTTAAAGACCTCCACCTGTTCCCTCTTCTTTTCACTAGAGTACATCCTACCCCAACACATCTAGTCGTAGCTAAAACCTTATCTACACATAGCCCTCCAAAATGTTCACATGATACTGTTGCTTCATGTTCACTTTTGATCCATGACCATGATCCTAGACCATTCTCTTCAGATAGTTGCCAATAAAAGATCCTGTATTTCTTGTTTTCCACGAAGCAGACTCAGATGGAAGGTGTAATTTGAAATAAGAGTACTTTGTAATACTGCAGTAGGCAAGTATCTTCTCCCTCTCTCATCCAGTACATCTATATGTATATACTTTCCAATTTTCCTCTTCATGCCCCACCAAGCACATTCTTTTCCTTTCAGACATGTCTTATTTTAGGAGATTGTTTAGACTTTGGATTTACAATTGACAATTAAAATGTAGAATTTTCAGTGTATCTGCTCTACTATTTCAGAGGACAGTATTGTCTCCTAAAAATACCTTGATGAAGTATTATTCACCAGGCTTCACATTCATATATAAAAGCCCATATTAAAAAAAAAAAAAAAACAACAAAAAAAAAAGTCATATATAGCCATACATTTCAGTAAAATTTAATTCACTTTAGATTGACTTCACATGTTAGAAGCAAGATTACTCAAACAACCTTTATTGGCTTGGCCTTTATGAAAATCTCCCACTGTTTTGAGACCAACTGTAGCGATATGCAGAAAATTGTATTTCTGATGGACCTGATTTTGTGAATCCTGTGCAGTGTAAAATTATGCTTTTGTGATTTGATACTAGCCCTAGAAACTGTACTTATATTCTTCTGCGCATATTTTCTGGTATCGTTGGCACTACCCCAGTATTTGTTCATACCTGATGAGAATTCTGCAATATAAAATACTTCTTTAAACATAAGAATGTGACACTGAAAGCTATTTGTGTAGGTAATAAACTGACTGGATATGATAAGTTTTTTGGTATTAAAATAGTAACAATCAAATTTAAAGTATCTATTTTCAGTATAACTTTTTATGTTGAAGCCATCATTTATGTTTATGGATGAGCAATGGTGATATATTGATACCACAGCAGTAGCTGCAATTCTAAACAGCCATTATCAAAACGATTAAATGTAGTACATGTGTGTAAAACTGCAGTATGCACAGCAGTAAACTCAGGTCCCAATTCTGGTTGCTATAGAGCTCTTTCCTCAGTCTCTGCCTCCAAAAAGCTGGGGCACTGCCCTCTGTGCAGGTCCTTCACTCCAGCTGTGACCAAGGTCAGGTCATGCTCAGCCCTCCCCTCCTCCAGAGTGCCAGAGCAAAGCTGTAGGCAGAAGTGTCATGTAATCCAGAAAACAGGGACCCCAGCTCCTGGCTGCTGCCTATATCACCTGTAAACATCGCACCAGCACAGAATACTGAAAATTAAAGGCTCTCATTCATGGCTTTATTCACCCCTCAAAGCCCCTCAATTCACTAATTCTGTCCAATAGATAGAACAGTGTGCAGTACCTGCTGTTAGCTGTCTTTTATTTGGTATCAGTATTTTGAATCACTTAAATCATGTTTTCCATCACATTATGAATGCCTTAAAGCTAGTTATGACTAACATTTAATCCTGATAAACTTCGATGACTATGATAATAAAGACAGTCACTGGACTACAAGGTTCCATCAGTTATCAGTGTATTTTAAAAATACTTGAAAACTAAGTGAGAAGATTCTGCATGAGAAAATTATCTCCCCTGAATACACACACATACACTGTGATCGATTTGACTGCATGATCACAGTTTTCCCAGCAAGCCTCCACCTTATTCGGTGTACAGGTCACATAATATCACAGCCAATTGTAAAAGACAAAGTATGAAATGAGTTGTTTGAGTTCAAAAAACACTCATTGAATTTTCAGAACATGGCATTTCAGTATGCTTCAGAAACATGGTCAGAAACGTCCTTAGTTTCTCTTTCAACCCTTTTTGTAATGCAAAACCAGTTTCCAGCTAATTAAATCACTTTTTTAAAGTTCCTAATTTATTAAACTGCTGAGTCCTTGAGCCACGGAAATGTTCCCACCTACTTTTTCAGACACTGCCATCCTATGTTACTTTTAAGTTATTTATAAATACATCTCTCCTGCAGCTTCTACCAGCAGGGCACCTTCACATGTTGGAATTTAATGAGGCTCAGGCACAAGTCATGAGTCCCTGAAGAAAAGCGTTACCTGATCTGCTTCATTTATTTTTACCAATAATCATACCATTACCTACAGCTTCTGTTTTTAATTAGTGGTATCTAATGATTAACACTGGCCAATTTGCATCCAATTATGTCCCTTGAAAAATTAGAAGTGGATGAAAAGGCTGAATGCAATTAATCATTCTGCAATGTGAATTTGCTTAAATATCAAGGATGAATGTGTTGTACTTTCCTAAATAAGATTTCATTGAAAACATACACTGCCTGGTTATGAAGCAAAAGCATGATGCTTCCCATGACAGTAAGAAATCTGGATATTAAACACTACAGAATTACTAAACACATTCACATATACCCTTTTAATAACAATTAAAAGGACATGTGGCTGGTATCTGATTACACTCTGGATTCACATGCTACAGGAACAATTATAAACAATAAGCAAGATATGACACAGACACAGATCTTGGTTTTGTCTGAGACAAAGTTTGGGTTTAGTATGTGGTCTTTAGAATATAATTGCTTTTATTTCATTCTTAAGAAGTTTCATTCATCTTTTATTTCATTCTTAAGAAGTTTGGCTTTAGAAAATATTCTGTTCCAGCTCCAAAGCAAACATTCAGTGCTACTTAGCTATGGGATTTTTGGACAACTTTAAGAAAACTTATAAATCCAAACCTTCAGAGACCAAACCTGATCACTCAGTATCATAGATAATGGATGACAACAGGGTGCTTCTAATGAAGAGTTCTCTTTCTCCTTTCTCCTGCACCCATCTCTCTGAAAAAGTCTGAAGAGGCCTCATATAAATACAGAAATATTAAATACCCCTGGTGAGGGTGTTTTTTGATTCGTGACGGTGAAATTACTTTGTTCCTGGGATAACTTAGAGATAATTAAAATAACCTGACAATTATTTTAAAGGTCAGTACTTGTATAGCAACTTGTAGGTATAAAACAGCAGCAGCCCTCTGAGCTTAACTTGCAAAACTAGATTTATTACACTACATTTAATTCATCACTTCATCCCAAATTTTTCCAATTAAAGCACCATTCAACATATTGTGAAGATGTTTAAAATACAGTAAAGGTAACAGAAATCCTCTGGAAGATAACAATGAAAATGGGGTTGAAGACAAGTAAAGATCCTCTGTGACACTTGGTATATCTTTTCTGACTTTTAACCCACCAAAAAAAAAAAAAAAAGCCCCTGAATGGCACCACGTTATTTTTTGCCCAAGAAAAAAACAAAAAGCATCCAAATAAAGTACTCGTTGCAGCGGCATAAAAATGAATAGTATCTACCTGCATTCTTCACCTTTTCATATCTCCTTTCTTGTTCTACCTCTGCTTCAATTTTTTCAGTTCTTAGCCTTGCTGTCAGGAGTTTCATGTTCTTCTTCATCATACCTGAGGCAGTACTTTCTTCTCTTGATTACTGTACTCTTCCATTCTACTTTCTGTTTAGGACACTGGTCAATTTTTAACGTGTCATCATTTTGCACTGCACTTTGGGAAGATGGGCAGACTTTAGAGGGGAGGAAAGATTATGCTGCAGATGTTAACTGGTTGATTGCTTCCTCATTCTTAGAAGTCTGTTAAATTTAATTTTACAAAGCATTTTTTTTTTTATAAATGTTCTTTTTAGCTGGGTTCTTGTATTCATTAGGCCAGACATTCCACAAATAATTTGGGTTTGAGGTAAACGGTGCTCATCATCTCTGTCCCAGTTCCAGGCAAAATCATCAAAAAAACTCCAAGATGCTATTTTAGGAAGTGTGGTGTGCCAGGACAAGTGCTTTGGTTTTGAACATGAGATTCACTGACAGAAGCTGTGCTGGAAACCATCTCAACAATGCTTTAATTCTGATCCGCAAGGAGCCCAAAAGCTTAGAAATAAGACTTGAATACATTGCATCCATTTTTTTTCCCTTCAGGATCATCAAGTTTCAATTAGGATGGACTCATTATTGTACAGTATTGGGTAACACTTGATGAAACAACCTGCAATGACCACTAGCAGACTTACAGTTTCAGGCATAACAGACTGTCAGGTTTTTTACTAGAAAAGTCGTTATGCCGTCTCCCAAGAGCTGGATGAATTCCTACTATCTCAGAAACTTAACTCCAGCAAAAATCTTGACAAATTACATGATTTCTACAAAGCATCTCCTCCTTTGAACACCACAGCAATGTATTTCCTTGTGGCTTTCAGGAACACCAAGTTCTTTTTTGGCTTGCAATTTAAATGGGGAAAACAGACCCAAGATATATCTTTTATTGCTAAAATTATGGTTTATACACTACTGAGTGTACACTGTCTTTGATCTTCATGTGCATTTATTCTAGGGACCACAATGACATCCTGGTGAACACAAATCCTGAGATGATTTTAAGTCTTGAACAGAGATGAAAGACCTGAAGACTGAAATAGTACCACAGTGTCACTCTAAGGCACCTCAGAGTTATCTCCCTGCATTCCTTATAGATGATCTCTTGAACAATTACTTTCCTAATCCTATTATTCCACATTCCAGTTGTCTCTCAAACACAATCTTGCTGGGGTCCCACTGTCAAAATAACCTGTCTGGCCTTATTTGAAATACATATCTTTCCTTTTACACTTCACCTATTGCATATATTCTTTTATTTCTGTCAACATCACTGACCTTTCTGTCACTCAAGGCCGCACACCTCTGACATCTTTGACCCACTCTCCTTAGAAATACAGAACATACCAAATACTCTGATGTTTATGTATCTAACACGCTGCCAAAACTTGTGGTGTTCAAGTCTAACTCTCTTTTAACTTACCTCCACAGAGCTCGAACTGGCCAGATTCCACAGTGTTGTTTTCCTCAGTCCCCACTGTTTTAAGCACCACTCCACTTGCATTCACACCATTGCTCTTCTCTTCCAGGAATATAAAATTTAAAACTTGGTCTCTGGTTTTCAGGACTCTTCCTAACTCTGCATACTGTCTCTCTCTTATTGCACTGCCACTGTGCCAAACTATGTGATGATCCCTGTTCCTTACTTGCCTACTTGGCCCCAAACCCATGCCTTCCCCATGCAGAATCAACAGTTGTCTTACACAGACATGCTCACAGCTTGCTTAGATAAGCTTGTTACACAACTATCTTAAACTTCCCACAGAGTCAGAAGAGAGACTGATAGTCCTATTAAACATTCTAAGTGTGGCCAGACAAACTGCTACAATAACTTATATTAGGATACAATTTTGACCTATTTGACAAACTAGAACCATCTTTGTTCATACAGTATCAGAAACAAATTATACCACCCTTTGTAAGGCCTGTGCCCATCCTCTCAATAATAACCTTTGTAAAATAGTACGTGGAAATGAAGTGAACATTCCAGAAAGTCTTGGCTCCTCTTTAACTTTCCAAAACATGAATTTCCACAGGTAATCAAATTACAGATGAAAACACGCAAATTAAATATCTGAATTGTTTGCAAGATGAGGAATTTAAATATTTAAGTCTTATTTAAACTGTAGAATGGGGTCTCTAATCAGTCTTGCTGTCAGGAAAAAGGTCATGAAAGGAATAATACATGTAAGCCATTTGTGCTGCAGATGCTTTTATTCTGAATTTTCAACAACTGATAAGCCAAACAAGTAAGCAACCTGTGGCATGGCAGGCTCATTCAAGTGGACTGAATTTCCTTACTAATAAAGAAGTATCTTTATTTCATGTTGCCAGAGAAGATTTTAATATCGCCATGCAGTTGTATCTCCCTGATACAACTATTAGTCCCTGAGACTAAAATGTGGGCTTGAACCACATCTATATCAACAGTTAATGTGAGGAGTTGTCAGCTGTGGGTAAGTGATGTCCCAGTAACTTTCTTGGCAAATTTATTAAAATACACCAAATGGATTCACTTATACTCCTAAAAATCTCAATTCATCTACAATGAGAGTTTGACTATCAATTTTCCTTGAGTATTTGATGTCATGAAGAAATTGCCTAGAATAAAAATTAAGCACAAGTTGTGCATACCCAGGATTATGAACCCATTTAAGTCACTTGATCACTGTGACTTTGTCTGCAATAGGAAAATTAATACTGATAACACAGTATCAGTGCAAGCAATGCAAGCAAGTCAGACAAAGCCAAGGCAGTGTCACTGCTGATGGGGCAAGCTTCCTCGAGCTACTTTAAACAAACCCAGCTCTTTCTGCTCTTACAGTCTTTGCTCATTTATTGAGAATTTTACTGTAAACTTCTAACTCCAGAACTGCAGCTGTGCACAGCTTTTGCACATAAGCATAACAAAATAGCCCACACAATATGGCATGTACTGCTTTGTTTTGTAAAGCAAGGGGCATCCGGCAGATGTCACCTTCGCTTAAAGGTGCAGAGTAGCTGCAGCCAAAGCAGTAATAATTGCTGATAAAAGCCAACACTGAGCTACTGGCCAGCAGGGTAGAAAACAAACAAGGGAAGGATTGTGTTTTGGAGATGTGTTTTGGAGTCACTGCTTCCTGAGGGTACTTTTGAGGAGCTCAGTATTTCACTCACTTAGGGCTGTATTTAAAATCAATATCTAGCCTGTAGGCAGCAAGGACTAGCTCACCCTTCATAAATGTACTTTCTGAGCAACATATAAGGTTTCTTATGATACTGTTTATAGAGCCAGATGGGGCTGTGGACTGAGACTCTTTTGGAAATCAAGCACTCAGAAAGTGGGAGTCAGCAGCAGAGGGGAGAACAGACCCTGAGTCCAGCCCCTCTTCTCTGCCTCAGGCACTGCCAAGTGGCTCTCCAAAGAGAGAGCAAAGAGAGAGCAACTGCCCCCAACCAGAGCAGACTGCCAGAGGGTAGAGATGTCAGACAGAACATGTTAGCCTTCGGGTCAAAGAAGTTAGGATTTCAGACATCTGCAATTATTGTATTTTATATATTAAAAATAACATAGATGATTACTTCATTGGAGCACTTCAGAGACAGAAAGCTGAGCCTTGGCTATTCCCTTGGCACTGACAAATGCACAGTTGAGCAGAGTCTATATGATGATGTTTGCAAATGACATAAAACACCCAGCTAATGGAGCTTGCTACTCTAATGTGAATCAGAGGAAGTCTATTCATTGATCTAAATGTTGTTCTCCTTTTTGTTGTTTTATTATCTTAGGAATTATGATATTTAAGAGCTTGATGACTTAACGCCATATTTTACTGAACCTCCTCCACCCCAGTCCAATACTGCCACAGATCCTCAAACTGACAAATCTTCAAATGACATATTAAGGGCATTCCTTAGAAAATAAAGTGCTAAAGAAAACCTCTCCTATACACGAATAGTCAGAATTGCCTTTAAACTTCACCCAGATCTACGTTCCTGTCTGCTTTTACACATTTACAGGCATCTCAGCTAATGATTATCACATATTGCAAGGTTAGCTGTAGTCAGCTCTTTACATCCCATTTTTTTATGACAGATGAAGGAAAACTAGTCTGTGTTATTCCTAATTCTTCCACTTCCACTAGCTGCCAAGTTAGGAAAAAATGAAGATTCAGGAAGTGAGCTGAAGGCATTTTTCTTCTCTCACCCATTTTTAGAAGAATAAACCAGGAGACCCAGTAGTATGCAGGGTGCTAACAGCTTGTAAATAAAATAAAAAGATCTAATCCTCCAACCATGAACTACTATGCAACTGACATTTAGCCGAGATCAGGACAAACACGCATGTCAGGTTTGTTATTAAGCATGTAAATAACACAAAATGGAATTAATTGCTTACAGGTGTCTTGTCATTTATTTTCAGGGGCTTTTGCACTGTCCTGAAGTTTGACAAGTCTACAGCAAGCAAAGCTTAACAGAATTTAGAGGGGTTGGTGAGAGAGAAGTGGGTTGGAGGGTAACTGTGGGAAAGCATGTAAACTTTCACCAGAAAGCAAGGGATTTAAGGTGATACTTACTCAAATGCATATACCTGGGAATTGAAATTCTTCAAGAAAAAAAAAAAAGCAAAACCAACTTCACCATCTGAATACACTGCTTGTCTTTGATACACAAGAAAATAATGTTTTATATTCCTCTGCACTCCCCCACCAATTTTTCTATGAGCAAAAGTAAAAAAAAAAAATAGAGAAAGAAAGAACACAATAGAAATATTACTTAAGACCAACTCTGAGAAAGCTGGGAAGCTGTCAGGAATACCAGTCTAAGGGCTCAGACAAGCACTAAAGGAAGGCAGCAGGAGGGGAATGCAAGCAACCAACCTTTCTTTTCATGCACTGCCCTGTCCTGAATGTTACAAAATCCTTTACGCACATTCCCAACCAGGCTTTTTGACTCATGATGTTTTTTTCACCTGGGCACTGTTCAGTTTTAGAGGGGAGGAGAGACTTGGGGTTTGATAAATGGAGATCTGAATTTCGCTTGCCATACACACCGAAGCCAATTAAACCCTGCTGAGTGGCTCAAGAGACGTTTTCAGTTTTCTACTGAATAATCAGGAAGTATTGCTAGTACTTTCAGTGCAAAAATACAGAAAAGGTATACACAAAAAGGGGAAATTCTGATTTGATGGAAGTTTAAACGAAGTGAGTGGTTTCAAGGACCTAGAAAAATGAACCACAACACAGTATCCCTCTGCTAGACTGTGTTTAAGGAACCTGTTCCCAAAACAACAGTTTATAAAAGAGAAAACAATTGCAAAAGTTTAACAGAAATAATTAACAGAAGCTAGGCTAAGAATACACATCTTGCAGATAGATGTCATTGGGATCCTAAATGTTTAGGTCTACAAAGCAAAGACTATCTTTACTTTCTATGTTTTTTCTATGTATGTCATATAATGATTCAAATCCACCTGCTGGAGCCACACAAATAATTAGTAATTGATGGAGAAAAATTATTCCATAAAGCAGCTTGCTTCCTTCCTGCCAGATATGCATGGAAAGCTTGAAATACAAGTTTAGCCTTGCAACACCTTGAAGAAACAATTTTTCACTACTCAAAGCACAGCATTACAATACCAACTGTGCTGTAAAAAATGCCAACAAAAACAGCTCTCAAAAGCACACCCCTTTACCGTGTTCAGAGTGTGAAGAATTTTAAAGAAAAAAAGCACTAGTACACACTATTTCACAAGGCCTCAGAAGTTTATACACACACCAAAATGAGAAGATAAAAGGGTAAGAACAGCATTTCAAAAAGCAGACAATGGAAAGGAAATATATGATCCTACCATTTAATAAGATTATGCAGGATAGTGAAACATTTGTGTCCTCCAGCTCTGAGTTTCTGCTCACAACTGGACATTTTATGACTACAGGCATGTCTCAGTGCATTCTGTTGATCAACAAACAGATGAAAACCTACCAACACAAAGATTCAGAAGCTTTCCAGCTCAGTCAGCCTAGCAGCAGCATTAGCCACTTCTAGGATCACTTACATCATAGCAAACATCACAAAAGATTTTCGGCTGAGCTATAACTACTTCAAAACAGATCATAGTTTTAAGAATAGAGGATATCTCAAGAGTTCATTAGGGCTTGGTTATGCTCCAAGCTGCAGGACAGTTTTCACTGACACAGAACCATAGAACCACAGAATGGTTTGGGTTGAAAAGGACCTTAAGATCACCTAGTTCCAACCCCCCTGCCATGGGCAGGGACACCTCACACTAAACCATCTCACCCAAGGCTTCGTCCAACCTGGCCTTGAACACCCCCAGGGATGGAGCATTCACAACCTCCCTGGGCAACCCATTCCAGTGCCTCACCACCCTCACAGTAAAGAACTTCTTCCGTGTATCTAACCTGAACTTCCCATGTTTCAGTTCAAACCCATTTCCCATTGTCCTTTTGCTACAGTCCCTGATGAAGAGTCCCTCCCCAGCATCCCTATAGGCCCCCTTCAGATACTGGAAGGCTTCTATGAGGTCTCCACGCAGCCTTCTCTTCTCCAGGCTGAACAGCCCAAACTTTCTCAGCCTGTCTTCATATGGGAGGTGCTCCAGCTCCTTACAATCCTTGCAGCCCTCCTCTGGACATGTTCCAACAGCTCCATGTCTTTCTGACATAACCAAGAGCTAACTGATACATGCTGGCATTGTAACCATGATAACAAAGCTGACTGAACTGTTCCAATTTTTCAAGTAGATTTGTCTGCACTGGTCTGCACTGTACTTCATTTAAGCATTACATCATTGCCCAGGAAAAGCTTGGCACTCCTGTGTAAGCTTCACTCATAAAACGCAGGTTCACTACAGGTAGTCATATCCAACCACTCCTGACGTCCCTCCAAAGCACATACAGAGCATATAATTTTTGTGTCTTTGAAGTAGAAAAAGAGAGACTTCTTTTTAGGTAAACTTCATATAGAGAGCTTGATGTATGAAAGCTGAAGCTTGCAGAGACCTGAAAAAAGCAGCAATGGCAAAATATACCCTAGAAAGAGGTTTTTTTTTTTTTTAATGTTACTAAAGACTATTTTGTATAAGGAGAAACAGTATGTGAATTTATATCTCTGTATTTATTGACAGTTTAATTTGTAAAAGGGTCTAAGTCCACTCATAGTCAATCATTCTGTGAGTTATGTGTTCACTGCAGAAATCTACAAGTAGCAAATGTTTTGCAACAGGCTATTAATTGCAACTACAAAACAATGCAACATTTTTATATGCTTAAAATACCCTTTTCAAAACGTGTTTCAAGTATCTGAATAATGCTTTTGTAACGTAACTGTCATTTTTAACTAAAAGCAATTATTTACTTGTTCTGCTTCTTGTTTATTATGCCTATGTCACTTCCAGCTTTATCCATACATCAAGAACTAAGTATCTCCTTCTTTGCTGGATAGGAGAGTTGAAACATGATGTAAAAAAGGATGCAAATATTTCCAAGTTGCATTCAAAAAGAGACGGGAAAAACAGCACTTTTCTTCTGAACAACCTAATAGTTCTTTAACTTTACCAAGATGACTACTTTCTACCTTAAGAGTTAGGTCCCTTATTTGCTAAATACCTGTTATAAATTCAAGCATTTTCAGTAAGGAATTAACAAGGAAGTCTATCTGAAATTAATTGGAAGGATTCTCTAAGTTATTGATGTGTCAAAACCTTCATAGCTTCTAAACAATACCAAGGCCAAGAAAAAAAACTTTACTGTCTGTTAAATACAGATTTTTGTAAGTTTTTAACTAGACTTTATCCCCTCAATAACTTGGCTGTAACTTTTAAAAACTCATTTGGTTTTCAGATTTGAAATCCATGCAAGGAAATTAACTATCAACTGCAACAGCTTGTTTCATGCTACAGTCCTTCAGCAAAACCATGGTAAACAGGACAGTGGATTCTTTAAAAAACCCTCCTGATTTAATACATATATGCAGTCTTTCCAGCTCATTGCAGCCTGTTTTTGTGTTTACAGGGCTCCTCCTAACAGGACAGTGTTTCCACAGCCAAGAAAATAAGATAAAACTTCTTGTACTTGCCTTCTAAGGGTCCTATTAGTTATCTCCCGAAAGTAAAAGGATATAAAACAAGTGTCATCAGTCAAAGTAATTACTGTCAAGGCTTTCTACTATTTTCATTTAATTGTGTCTTTTCCTGACTGACACAGCTTCTTTCATCTTTCAGTCTCTGCTTGATGGGAAAGGACTTGTTAACGTTTCCAGGAGCTGTTCAAACTACTATTATGGATAACTGCTATTGCTGACCGACTGTGAGGTTCATTTCAAGACGACTTGGGAGCATAATTATTTTATTCTATTTAGACTGGATTGTCATTTCAACTACTCTCCTAGGTTCTTTAATGACCATTCAACTTCACAGTAGCAAGAAAAGGGAGTCCTCTTTCATATGAACTGTTTCCATCTAGAAACTGCAGATATAATTGAACAAAACTATGGCAGTACTTCTCCAACTACAAAAATTCGAAACAGTAAAATACTTCACTTTTTAGCTTGAAACAGTGTTTCAGAATTTGCTTGTGTTGAGACAAAGTCCCATTGACAATATCAATGGCTTTTCTCCAAATTGAATAAAGCATCTCTGTAGACACACTTACTTTCTGTTCGTAGAAGAAATAGGAAAAATACATCTTTATGAATTATATTTCTTCTGTGACAAACATTTTTGTGTCTGTGAATTACAGATAATCTCGTTCTTCCATGTCCTTAATCACAACTAATGTTTTGCAACAGAATCATATGAAGACTGAATTTCTCCAGTTCCTGATATGCAGCTTCTTACATAAAACCTAAAAAGAATTATGTAAGTAGAATATCAGGAAAATAGAGGTCCAAGGCCCTGCAATTCAGGTTCATGTGAAAATGCACACAATGTGATTTACTATTGAGAACAGGGTTAAAGCACACATTTGCTTTTCACCCAATTATCAAAGGAAATAGCACCATGATAAATTCACCATTAACACAAATACTTATCTGAATTAAAAAAAAAAACAAAACCAAGAAAGTGTCTCTTCTTTTACCAGTTCACAGAATTTTTTATTGCTTTAGGTATGTTTATGTTTTGTAACTGTAAAATACTATACACTGTTCCTGCTTTATAGCTGCTTTGACAAATAACATTTGCAAGAACTATGTATTTAGTAAGTACTGGGATAAGCATTATAATTTTCTGTGTGCATATAATAAAGATTGATTATTCCCAAATACACCTGACATTTTAAAATAAGTATTTATTGCAAGCTGCAAAGAATCAAGAGGGAATACTCCAGATCCAACTTTAAATCCAAGCCCAGGCATTCAATGTGTGACCTTAGGCAACAGACGACCTCCTTCTGGTTCAGTCAATTCAGCTGGCTAAGAGCAGGAAATCATTGAAAATCAGATGCTGCATCTAAAAGCAGATCTTCACCAAGTAAATAAATTACGAGAGAGCCACAGGGATAGAGGAATATAATGTTTCTTATTGTAAGAGTCAGGAAGGCATATGGATGTAAATTGGAAATAACCAAGAGGTCTTTCAGCCTCAAGCTTTACTTTGATAGTTGAAAAATAGCATTTATAGTGTTGTACAGATACTAAGATGTTTGTGCTGTAGATAGACTGCAAGGTTAGACCATCTTCATTCAAATGTATTCAGATCATGTAACCAAGGATATTTTTTTTATTTTGCCCAAATTGCTGCTCACAGACGTGTGAAGTATTAACACCAATGCCTGATTACATTTGTAATAATGCAGGACAATGTACAAAATTCAGACTTCTAAAGGCTTTGGGAATTATTGTAAATGAAGTTCATGGTTAGTTTGGAACACTAGGTGAGCCTGGGTCTCTTTTCTGTAAAGTGGAGAACACTTGCAGCTTCCTATCATCTCTTCCTCTTTCCCTACATACAGCTCAAATCAAGCCACTTTAGGGTTATGGTTTGCAGAGTTACAAGCACAAAGTCCACTTAAGTTAAAGGAGAGAAGCTGCACATCACACTTTGTTCCACCACCATGAAATGGAAAAGAAAGAGGAAAGGTTTATATTATTTTTACTTTTCCTACATCTAGTAGAATGGCTATTATTGCTCAGTGAGGTCTCTAAAATCTTTAGGGCAAACACGCAGTCAACTTTTGATCTGGCCACTAGACAAATACAATCGAAAATATTAATACACATTACTCAGATCATTAATAAATTGGCTGGAGGAAAGAGGAATTCAATTTATTAATTACAGCTTTGGAAAGGTATTAAAATGTACAGGAGAGTTTCCCCAGGGTGCTCAATAACTGACAGTAGAGAAGGTTCTGTGTATAGTAATAATACAGCAGGGCATGGGAACTGCTTGACCTCCCTCTTGACAATTTACACCACACTTATCAGAAAGACAAAACCACATCTGCCAAAACTGGAAAGCGTTTATATCTACCAGCAGCCTGGGTGTCAAGAACTTAAAAACCTGATTGTAAACATTAACTTTCACAGGAATGTCAGTAGCACATTACTGTCAGCATTATATACAATCCTATAAACATTTTAATGTGTTCTTGGTTGATTTCTCTGAAATGGAACTATCCTAATGAATAAGTTAAAAGGACACAGGTAATAAATGTAGCTTTATTTATACATGATTTTGGTATAAAAGACTTCATGAATACATTTATTTATGCAAAATAAAAATGAACAAAACGCCAACTATTAATAGCAAAACACTTAACTAAGACAGGTGGGAGAACAGACTTCCAGGGTAAATTGGAAAATGAATTGTTACAAATCAATTGAAAAACAATTTTTGTACAGAAATTTGACATGAAAACAAGCCTGTCTCAATAGCTGCACCATTTGAAATGTGAACTCAAAGACTGATGTGTCTTGTAATTCACATCCCCTCTACAATTCAGGAAAGGTTCTGTGCTACACAAAGCAGCGGCTGTGCTTTCTAGCTAAAACAACTATCAAATTCAGTATGCACACAATTTTTCACAGGAGTCATGAAATAGCTACAGAGAATAAGCTGAGCAGTCAGGTTCTGTTACATCTGTTCACTGCACACCAGTCTCTTGTCCAAGAACAATATAACAATAGGAATATTATTTTTTTTCACCTTTATGATCAAATGTCTTGGGAATTGTATTGGTTTTCAAATGCAAGCACAGCTGTGCGTATGTGGTGTACATGTATACACACACTTAAGTAAGGAAGTTAAAAATATTGTAGCAAATGTAACACATTCAGGCTGCAGAGGTCTCGGTGCAATTCCAATTCTGACACAAAACTTACTAGGCCAACACTGAACAAATGCTCTGGTTTAGATTAATACCTACAAATTCTGCTATGTACTGTTACCCATTCGCTTGGAAATCTGAATTATCTATCAGATTCTTTTTCTGCCATTCTATATATACAGATATCGAGCTCATTGGAAACTACTGATACAAGGTTTACCATAAAATAATTCTGATCGGTGTGGACAGGTAGAGAAAGAACTACAGAAAAGTTCAGAACAAAAAAACCCCACCTCTCCTGGAACAGAGAAAAATTGAGTTTGCTTCTTATCGTAAATAGATACAAAATGTTATAACTACCCCTCTTTTCCTGTAATGAAGATTGCAGATAATACGAACCATTATCTTTCCACATAAGACAATTTAGTAATGCCATTAACTATTTAGTTTTCCCTTTAAATATCAGTCCTTGTAGAGAAGGTCAATACAAGCTTTTAACATAACACTAGAAAGAAATGACAAATTTAATTTAGGCTTGCATCGTCCCACTTCCTGTAAGCGCTTGATTTCCTAATCTCTATTAAGAAAAGGCAGAATGTCAGGGAAATAAGTGTTTTTACTATATACCCCTTTGCAGCAAGGTCCAAAAAAAGATTTATGGCCCATGAAGACAAATCCTTGCAGCACTTCTACGCAAGCATTAAGCACTATGAAACTTCATGTTAGGCATTCAGGCTCCCTATATGGTATACAGAAACAGGTATCCTAAAATAGGATCCCAATAACCAGATCAAAAAGCATGAATTAAAAATAAAATAAGACTGCCTTCAATCCCTTACCTCTCCTGGTTTGGTGCATTACTTCTTGCCTACCAGCAAGTTCCTTCCTCCCCTTAAAGAGCACCCAATTTGGTACTTTTTCACGAAAGTCCATTTTCTACACTCAGTCATTGAGGGATTAAGCAAAGGGAAATCAAATGTCCTTTTAGAAATAAAGGTAGTTGCTTCCATTTCTGTACTGAGATCAAAACTTCGTTTTGGTCAAACCCCCTACAACCCTTTCCTGGCACTGTGCAATACCTGCTAGGTTGGGAGCTATTCGGGAAGTATGAAGCCTCATTACATCTTTGAGGTGAAAAATCCTGCAGAAGCTTTATATAGATGCAACATATGGGAGTGGGATTGCTCATCTGCCAAAATGTAAAATGAGGTATTGAATGATGGGGTGTTAATTCATTTTTCATTAATTATTTTTTTCCCTAATTTTGCAACTGTATTGTCACAGCTTATGCTTATGCATGTATTTAATAAACCTAAAAGTACAATCATAAGATAAGTAAGTAAGAGTCACAACGGATCAAGAACAAGCAGCCACCACTTGATGAGGGCTGTAAGTAATATAAGCTCTGATTTGCATTAAAATTTCCCAGTCTTTGAGATATTCCAAGAAGACAAAGATGTATGCTAGAACATTCTCACAAATACAATAAAAGTGAAGTTACCATTGAAGCTCTTGTACAGATTTTGTGCTTTCAGGCTTAGGCAGTAATCGAGTTTAGGGTTTCAGGAATTACACTTTTGGAGTAAGGTACCTACATTTCACCATTTTTACCTAAATAATTTTTTTTCTGTAAAGAAATAGGTACATATATATATATATATATACACACACAGAGCGCTCAGGAAAAAAACAGACATAACTCCCATTCTTTTCCTTTTCCATGATGTCTTCAAATCAACCATGAGGGATTTCCCTCATTGAAATGGAAGCCACCCACCAAAGTATCCCCAGAATTGTGCTGCCAGAGACATTTGAATATATGTCAGCAAGAACTCCAATTTGTCACTGAAGCAGAATGATCGTAGGTACTTTTAAGTACTGCAAGGTCTCTGAAATAGCTTTGCAATTTAGTGAATGTGGCAAGATATTCTGGCTTTCAGTTTCCATGGAACAACTGGAAGAACTTCCACTGGGAGCCCCAAGTCCCATCTGCTTCTGTGGGTTTGTCTAAGAAAAAGATCCGAAACTGGTGTTTGGAAAAAGTCAGAATGTGATAGCAGGGTCGTGTAAGCAAATATATAGCAGTGCTGTATACGCAGCAACCTCAGAGATTCGTGGGAAGAATGTAATGGGCCAAAAATCAAAAGCAGAATCTTTTGAATGCCAAGGGGATTGTTTTCAATTTAGGCCATAGGCAAGTCATAAAGGGCTATAAACAAAACATGTTTTACAAAACAAGGTTGAAGAGAGGGAGAGAAAAATTAAAACAAAAGTAAGAAAACCAACAAAAATCTTAAATGAAAACTGAAGCACTTAACATGTCTAAGGAAAAAATCAAATGCTAATTGGACAATAGTGATAGCAAGAACAACCACAGTCAATTAAAGATATTGCATTTTTCCAGAAAATTATGTCAAATCATACTGAAGGAATGAGTTAAGACAAGACAGTAACTGACCATTAAAAGTGACCTACAAATTGTTTCAATTATTTCCTAATGTCAACAAACCAGTAATTGAACTATGTGAAATGAGGCTGCCTTAACACCCAGTTCACAGCTTGCATCAACCACCATGAATGTAACACTATCTTTGTATCAGATAATTAGTGGCAATTGTAAGATCTATAACAAGCTGCACATTACTAAGTAACATGGATAAATTCATACAGTAATTCATTCTGCAAGATAAGAAATGAACTCACTAAATGTTTTTATTTAATGTAACTAGCTCAAAGACTGACAGAACAAAGGACTCGTCAACAAAACCATTCAAGGATATTATCTAAAATAATTTATTCCTTCAGCATGTGATGTTCTGGATCTGAAGAGGATCCAGATGCCACATTTGCACACCCAAGCCAACTTTGAGATTCATAGATGGAAGTAATCATTTAAATAATGTGTAGAATATTAAGATAAGTCCAAATTCCCTACATATGGAAAGTGGTACTTGTCTCTCAAATCCAGCCACACACAATAACTAAAACCTGCTGAGAATCTGCTTCCTAAAGATATATATCATTGCATTTACTGAAAAGTGAAGCTCTTTCCCATCTCAAGTTTAAGCAACAATTTTTCAATAAGTATTTGTAAACAAGGCAAAGCATCAAGTGCTGATAAATGACAAAACAATAAATAGCCCCATTATAGACTTTATCACTTTAGCAAATGAACAGAGGCAACACCTCAGATTACAGTCTCACAATGAAAAATTTATGCCCATGCTTTCATGCTCTGTGAGTTTATCATTGAAGCCAATGAACACCTTTGGAAGCATGTAAACATAAGACACATATAAACTGTGGGAGAACAAGTACCTTCTCTCAGGACTTGTACTTCAGAATCTTCCTCCAAATTCTTCCTTCCTCAATGCAGTTACTTTTTAAAATTCTTAGTGATGGGAACAATACATCTTTCTTCCACTGCATGACAGAGAGGCACATTCTTCTCAAAAATACCACCTGGCAAGAGATTCAACCATCAATTAATAACATCAGTAACAGTTTTAAAAATCAAAGCCACTTTTCCTACTTACTACCTAATTTTCACAATCTAATTTTCATATTTGGATTTTACATCCAGCTCTACTACTTATACCACCTTGAAGAGTAAGATCATGTTGTATGTGGATATTATGGCTGAAACTGCCCATCTGGCCACTCTGAATCTTCATATGCAAGGATAAAGTTAATCCTAAAGCACAATTCAGACCCTGACTGAACTCTTTCTGGACACAGTTGCAACTGTTCTCAAAATTTTATGGGTATCTACTGCCTGACATTGACCATATCTTCAACTGTAAGCAACTTATTCTTTTTAAAGACATTGAACAAACCATTTATGACCACTGAAGCACAAAACTCCCGAATACTGTAGATTAGCGATATAGCTAATTCAATGCAGCTAATTCCAACAATTAGTTGACTTGCAGTTCTGCAAGCTGATTTGGTAAAGACTATCACCACAAAGCATGCAGTGCACAACCACAAGAGGATTCTCAACAGACTGCAGGAAAATATTGCTTACTACTGGAAATGAGTTTTAATGAATATCTGAGAGAATCAATCTATTAACAGTCTTAGTTTATACTCTCATTCTAGTTAGGACTCCATGAAAAGCCAGCATCCAGTGAACATCTTGAAGTCAAAGGCATAAGTGGAATCCCTCTCATTTACTATGTATTAGTACTAACAGTTTTTTAACATTAATCCTTTGAGCAAATGACACATTGATAGTCTGGGACACTAATAGGATACATTAATTGTAAGCAGTATAATAAAAGAGGATTATAAAAATGCATGCTGGAAACAGAAAATGAGATTTAAAATGGTATTTTGGCTAAAGTTCTTCAGGCTATTAAAAACATACAAGACGATTAGTCAAGGACAAACTAGATGGTCCATAAGTGAAAAATGCTGACGGTCAAGGACAATCTGGCAGAAAGGATTTATGACTCAAAGTGGAAGAAAATAAAGCTAGAAACAAAACCAGTACTTGAAGTGCTGTATGGTATGGTATTTCAAATATTACAAAGCCATATTCTTCAGAGAGAAGAGCAGACTTAATGCCCAGATCCTGCTGGTGTTTAAGCACATGATTGTGCTGACTTCAGTAAGCATGTGCTTATAGATAAACACATAACTTCTTAAAAATATAGCACGAGCAGGCCAGTTGTGAAGGAGACACCAGTATCTTCCATCAGACTATGAAACAAAGACTGACCACAGATGACCCAGAAGGAACAACTCCTGTACCAGAAAACAGATATTACAGAAGATTCCAGGAGAGCAGTCAAAAAGCTAGGTAAAGAAAACTAAACAAAAAGCAGGAAGAAACTTTGAACTCTACAACACAATAGAGAAAAAAAAAAGTATCACCAGACCCAACAATCCAGACATTTAAGAGCAAAGACTTTTAGGATGGTTTCCTAAACAAACAGTTGGTTTTCTGTCATTTTCTGGCAATTCCAAAGTTAGAATTTGAGATTTTGATAACTAACATTACCTAGGACATACCAGAAAAAATGCAATTTCTATGTATCCTGTTATGAAGTCAAACTAATCATCCTTTTTTCTATAATCTATCCAGGAAAAATGATCCTGGATATATCAAGGTGAAAAATGACTGACACTTATTTTTGGCAATTACAATCTATGAACTGCCTCAAGTACTTCCCTTAGTTGGTAGTCTGTCAGTACTGCACTTATATGCATGATATGAGTAGTAGACACATCTGAAACTCAGATATTTGGGAATGCAGAACTAGTATATAGAAAATGCAGCATCCTTAGTCTTCATTCCTATAGACTTCCACACAGGTGGACATCTGCATCCCACAGATTAATACGCAGCATAAGCAGTTTACTGCATAATATGCTGTTAAGAGGTCTGCTATTGACAATGCCTAGTGGAGTCAAAGGCATTGTAAGCTCATCAGCTGGTCTGACAATTTTGGTTACATATGAAATATAGAATACTTTCAATGGTATTTAAAAGGTCTTATTTTCCTATTAATGTAACTGTTCCTTATCTTAAAAATAAAATTAATTGAGATTTATTGAGAGTGAATGGAAAAGTAAACACTAGAAAGTACAGGACAGGGCCTGGCTTTCTTACTCTCTCAGTGCAGGCTTTTACCCTTTTTAAAAGAAGGACATAGGCTTTTTAACTGAAAGTGGACATTTTTTCCTCAGAAAGATAAACCAATCAGTTTAGCCATAATAATGGAAAACTCATAGGAGTAGAAATGCTATCACCTCAGCTGAAATGTTCATCACTAAGATGCTTTGTAAAAGGTGATCAAACCCAGGCTAGTTAAGTATTAGCCAGAAATTAATTTGTTCCATTATTTTAGACCTAAGTTCTGGTGTACTGTCATGAAGCGAGTGGTTTAGAGTCAGTCAAAGAATTACCATCAAAAGTATTAGCAAGAACAAATTTAATATAATTTATAAAGACACAACATAATTAAATGCAAGGTTCTCTCTATTACTTACTACATGAACAAAGCACACAAAGGAAAATTGAGGTAAAAAAATCAAGCTAATTGATACAGATAATTGATACAGAGACTGAAGGCACAAAGGGTAATAGAGACCTTCCAGTTGGCTCACGAGGTTCAGAATAAACCCCCTTGCTTCCTAAAAGCCTGACAGAACCTAGGTATGGTTGGGTCTAGTCTTAGTCTCAGACCCGGTCAATGGTTTGTGTCTAATGCATATATAAAAGGAAGATCCAGGTAGAATCAAGTTAAAATTATTTGTATAGATACTGAAGGTGAAAAGAATAAGGCAGATACTCCCATTGAGTCATGAGGTCCAGAATGCACCACCTTGCCTTCTAAATTCCTGACGGAGTCTAAGTGCAGCTGAAGCCGAACTATGTCTAATTGAAGAAATACAGGCAGTAAAGAAATCCTCCTGTTGAGTCACAAGGTTCGGAGTAGACCACCTTGCTTTC
Source organism: Lathamus discolor (assembly GCF_037157495.1). NCBI lineage: Eukaryota > Metazoa > Chordata > Aves > Psittaciformes > Psittacidae > Lathamus > Lathamus discolor. The sequence goes on along the minus strand of NC_088884.1, from coordinate 125,657,729 downwards.
TAAACTCCCAAAGAAGCCTAGGTATGGCTGGATCTAGTCCTCGTCTCGGACATGGTCAATAGTACTCATCTAAAGGTTTATAATCATACCAATTCACCACAGAGGTAATTGTTGTAATAATCTACGTACTCATATATAAAGCCATATAAAGGTACCTGCTAAAAATTCTCCTTTATGCCACTCTGCATTTCTCAGTGGGTGAGGGTTGAGTCTCGAGGAGTGGGAGCTTCAGCCAAAGTTCCATTTTTCAGTGATATTTCTCCCATTATGGCAAACATTAGAGCTTGCAAACTCCAAGGGGTGTCCCACTCAGAGATGGTAATTGCCAATCACTGCAGTCCAGGAGAGCTCAAAGGGTCTCACTTACGAATACTACTTATACAGTCGCAAGATGATTGGATTTAGTCACTAGTAAATTTCCATCCTCACCAAGGATGCTAATTACTACAAACAAAACTCCAACAATGGTTGAAGTAACAGTGGTATCATTCCACTCTGGCTACAGTCAAGAGAATGAGGGTTCTAAGGCTGTCAGGATTATCCCCTCTCTCGCTTCTCACCTTAGCAAGGGAACAGGAATCCCTGGTACAACTAATGCTTCCCTCCTTAGCCATGCAAGGGCTCCTGATACGATGAAGGAACGCTTCACTGCTCAAATCCACTACAAAAAAGCCAAGGCCTGACAGAAATTCCTAAGATTGTACAGCATCCCAGAGGATAGCGTGGAGAAATACAGAAAATACCAGTACACATGGTGGTGTGGCTTCTCTAAAGCATTTAGAATAAACAAACTTATCATGAGCATCATGTTACCCAAGTTTAAAGGATGTCATAGTTACAGAGAAAGCTGTCTATTTGTGCTCCCATTTGTGGCAAGCCTGGGATTCAGTGCTTTAATTTTTAACAACTATAATGTTTCTCCTGGCAGAGGAGCCATGGGATTACAATTATCTCTTTTATTAAATTCCATATGCAAGGCAATTCTGACCACTGTTAACACATGATAGGTACACATTCAGGTAAGAATTACAATGCATGTGACACAGTAACTCAAGCCTAAAATCTTAGTGGTGTTATTTACCCATTAAGCAAAGAGTTATCAGGGAATGCTTGCAAAGTTTCCCCACACTTTCTATCCCCATGAACTCAAGTAACTTCCATCATTTTAAAGGAGAAGCAGCATAACTTGATACCCATGTAATTATTCTCTCTCCCTCAGGTGGTCTTCACTTGCTTGCTGGCCTGGCTTTGCTCACTCAGACTTTTATGTGAAGATAAGGATCCTCTTTGATCTCCAGCTACTTCCTTGAGGGAATAAGACATTCTTTTCTCTGTGGAATCACCCCAGTAATTTTGTTCCCATTGATAGTGCAACTATAGTCTCTTCAAGAAACTATCTTTGTTATTTTTTTCCTACGCAGAACTTGCACTGGGGTATGTTTTATCTTATTATTTCACGGTTACAGAAAATAAATTCAGACTAGGCCTATATGGATGGAAAGTGATATATTTGTGTTTGGAAATAGTTTCAGACACTGTTATCTTACTAGTGCAACTCTTCATAGAGGCAAAAGAGATACCACGCACAGTGTGAGCAAGAGTGCGTGTATGTTCTTTGGTTTTCAAATACATGCACACCCAATGTGTTTTACAGTTTCCTAAAAGAAGGCAACTTCAGTATTTAATTCTCCAGATTAATAAAAACTTTTACAAGTGTCTCATCAGAAGGGAAGGAAAAAAAACCACACACAAAATAAACAATAACATTTAACAAAATATTTTTAGCACGAATCCTCTGCCCAGTTCTAGTCCCAAGCTAAACACCATTTAGCACATACCTCAGCATTTTCAAGTCATTCAGTGCATTTCAAATTATTTCCTTCACTCTAAGCCTCTATCTGTAATCACTGGCATTCTATCACAGACCAAAAGCATGATACTAAGAGATAAAAGTAGCAGCTGCATAAGGAACTAATTAAAAACTTCCACATTTACTTTAAACCATGTAATTGGTGTAGAAATGTATGAATCAGATAGTATCTTCTCAATAGCCTCACAACATTTTCTAAGTTGATTACTGTCACATTTATTTCAGATCCTTCGAGAAGTGTCACACTCCCCATTCTCTTTTTCTGAAGATCTATTTCCATAGCCACAGTCCAGTTAAATAAATCTTTAGCAACTTCTTGGAGATGATGTCTGGTGAGACTTGTGACTGCCCACTCGCAACTGTTTTGGTTTGATTTTGGTTTGCTTTCTGGTTCTTTTCCGGGGTGGGGGGGTGGGGGGGGGCAGGCACAGAGCTGTTTTTTATTTTGGTTTTGTTTTGATTTCCGTAAATAATTGCTACTTCTATTGGTTTCTAATGCCATGCTCTTATTTTCAGCCTTCTTCCAATCATTAGCCAAATCAGGCTATCTTTATACCTGCTTATTTTAAAATACCATCCTTATCTTGACCTTTTCATAACACCCTATGTTACAATTCTCAAAACAGCCACTTGCACTGGTGCTACCTTTAAAAATGTGGTCAGCGACACCAGCTTTGCAATTTTGTTTTAACTCAATTTGAATAACTTGGGGTTTTCCTCTGTGTTCTTGAAAAATTCAAAGGAACCCCACAGAGCCCAGCAGAAATTACTCAGACTATCTGGTCAAGAAAGAGAAGGATTCCCCTGTGGCCCTAAAACAAAGAAAAAAAGTGTTATAGGATGAAAGGAAAGTTCCCATAAATAAAGAACAACATCCAAACAGTTGTGAAAGAGCCTACTCAGCTGTATAAAAACACAGTACCAGACTTGAATCTTTTTAAAAGGTGATCTAAACATGTTAGGCTTAAGGAATTTTCAGTGTAGAAAAAATATTTGCATTTTCTAATCCTAAAGAAGATTTCTTTCCCCATTGCTACAAAACACCCTCAAAAGACAAGCTTACAATTTTCAACCAAATTGGTGCAATCGCCAAAGTGAGCTACCACACCACCCTATCCTAACCTAACCCTCTGTCCCGTCCTTTCCCATACAGTAAAGCTAGACTCTATCCTAGCTATTCTCACACCAGTAGCTATCTAGTTTTGTCACCTACAGAACTGCAGTACAGCCATAGCAGAGTGACACTGACTACATCATATTTGACACCAATCAAAGAACAGAAAGAACCATAGTAGTTTCTTTCTGAATACTCACTCCTTTTCCTATAATCCCAGGAATTCTTGGTTGGAAGAGAAAGAGAAAGTCAGTCAACAGGGAGACTCTTTTTAAGATGACAGATTCATCTTTCAGATCACTGAAATATGAGGTAGCTTGTGAGACAGTTTTAGAAAGCACTTGTAACTGCTAATGATAAGAGATTTTGACATGATAGGCCCACTGATCCCATTGGACAAAAACCATTCTAAATAGCACATCAAGACTGCCTTCTACTTGAACCTACTTCAGATAATAGAACGTTACAACTTTAAAGGGAGATATTGTCAAGGAATACAGGAATACGGCAAGACTTAATTATGCCCTTACAATATCTTAAATGCATTTAATGGGCTATATAGGCTGGATCCAAAAATTACGGCACTCTATGAAAAGACTCCTCTTGACACAAAAGGTGCTCTGAAGCAATTATTCAGTTACTTGAAATTCCTTTTCTATTTGCAAAGCCATTCAGCAGATCTGCCACTTGCAAACTGTCAGCTTGCTGTGCAAGGAGCAAGAGATCACATTTAATATATTTTTTATAAAATTACATAGTCACACAGGAAACAGGAGTGATTGCTGTTATGAAAGACATCCAGTAAAAGAGTTTTGATAACTTTGCAAGCCAGTTGGCCTGAATCGACCATGGAAAGGTTACAGCAGAAGAAATAGGACTTAGATTAATTATGAAACCACCGTTATAAACCCAAGAAAAAGCAGGCAGGCACACATTCGGTAGTCAAGATCAAAACTGTAAAATAGAAATCTGCAACTATGAGCAGACGGAAGTTTTCTAACTTTTTTAAAAAGACAAAAATCAAAATACAGTATTTTAAATATATGACTGTGCTGCCAGACACATTCAGCTAAATAACGTTACAAGAACATAAACTGCATGTTGACCAAATCCCTTACTGATTCTAACAGAATACCAGCACCACCATTCTATTGCATTACACTAACAGTTCCATTAACTTTCAATACGCAACTTTCAGGTAGCCAGGGGGCAGGGTGCGGCATTTTTTGTAAATCTGAAACCATTCAGCACCTGGAAGAAACTAAAAATTCTATTCCATGAAGACAACCTGAGCAGACCTTTCGGTGAGCTTCAATTTTTCTCCCAAAGTCAGGTAATCCGATTATAACACTCAGCTGCAAACTGTTCAGATTGAACTAACAGCCAGATTTAATCGGCCACAAATGGCAAATTACTCCTTTATCTATCCTTGAACTCCATGTAATACAAATTGCTACATTTCACATTATCCTCAGAAGTTTAAGCAAAAGTGAATGAAGGTACAAAGAGAATTTTCTTCCAGTATATCAACCAACAGTACACAGATACCTAAAAGTCAGGTATGTGAAACTGCCAAGCAGCTGCCATTTACTCACTCAGAAACATAACTACATTGTCAAGTATGATGCCTGAGGCTTCCTCCTGCCTTAAAAATGGCTTGCTGATTACTTCATATTCACTTTAGTTAATCTGTCAAAGGGCAGACAACAGTGACAGAATAGTATTTATGCACTGTTTTCCTGAATTTAATAACCTAGACAGGAAAATGGGCTTTTTTTTTTCCTTTTGTCTAGCATCTCTCTCTTACATTAAGGCCCTGGTGGCCACTTTGCTTGTTAGGTGTCCTGACTTCTTTCTACTTCCTCAGTAAAAAAGAATATAGCCAAAGAATAAATGCCAAGTTACACAAGCAGATCTCAATCTCAAGTCAGAAACAAATATTATGTAAGTAAATATGACTTCATATAATTCAGCCATTCTAAGAAAAAACCCTGCATTTACTTTAAGTGGCAGTTTGGTGGCTGAATCCATTCTTCAGTGACTCCATCAGGTAACAGAACCTCTGGTAAACTAATGGCCATTTGCAGGCGCACCATGGTGGCAACCACATCAGTGTTAAACTCTGTACAATTACACTTAGGAAAGAGCTGGATACTCTCCTGCCAAGGTAAAGAAACACATCAAAACACTTGTGTAAGGTTGACTCCTGCGCTGATATTTAGAATAATATAGATGTTAGACAGAAAGCAAAAAAATTAAAAAAAGACATTAGGAAAAACACTCAACCATGTTCATAGCAGCAAGGCTGGCACATCCACAGCAGCAGGAATCAAGTCTTCGGAGTTACTAACAGACATTATTGCCAATTACTTCTGTAAGCATAGCTCTTTATTTAAGATGCTGTTTCAAATATATGGCCCAGTAAGGAGACCAAAACAGCTTCTATTTCCAATAAGCCTATACTTTTCCTTTCAAGGAAAGATCCTAGAAATAGTATAATAGAAATATCCCATAATAAGATGCTGTTATAAAATTTAATTCCAAATTTCATTTTTCCTCTACTGATTGTTTAGACACTAGAAAAAAATTACTCTGATTGAAGCATAAGAAATACCAAGAAACAGACAATATATTCAATGGGAGAAAAAAAAAAGTCAATAATTTAGAACTAAACTCCATTTCTCTTCAGCTATCAAGTAGTCCCACTGATATCAGTGATACTCTTCATCTGCTTAGATTAACCAGATACCTTGTTCCTTACAGAAGCTGGATATTAGTCACTGCCTCTTTTCTCACAAGAATGGGGGAAAGAAAAAGAATCTGCTGTAGTATATAGCCAAAATAGCAGCAGATACCATCTCTGACATGGCTTGACTTTGGTTTTGAGTATATTTTAGGTTAATTGCATGCTTCTAATGCTGAGTTTGTCTCAGTCGCTATATTTGTAAGTACAAATCTCAGGCTGTTATGAGAAGTGGGAGAACAGCATTTCAATATCATGCTTTTAGAATATTAACTGTAATTTCCAAATAAAGACTGCAAGTTGCAATCACAGTAATACAGGTTCTCCTGTCACCAGTTACTCCCAACTCAGAGCTCACAATACAGAGTAAACTGATTGTTAAAATATCTTCTCTATGGTTTCATTAAATAACTAAAATGTTTTCCAGTGCCTCTTTTAACCAAGCCTCTCAAATTTTTCTCATGTCCATAAATACAGAGTACAGCTACCATAGTGACAAGCCCATGAAAAATAATAAAGCAATAAGGACCCCGAGTTAAAAGTCTTCAATTGCTGTCAAGATTTTTTTAGAGATAAACTGTTTTAAAAGCATAACAAATCATTCTCATTAATACAATCATGTGGGAAATTTGATTTACTCTTTACCAGTGTAAAATACCCCAAATCATATCATGCTCAAGCAAGGGGAATACCTTTTGTAGAAGTCATATGAAATGCACAAAATAGGACTAGTTTCATACCAGCATTTGCAAGGCTGGATAGCTAAATCTTAGGCAAATAAATGTATATGCAAGATAACATAAAGACAGACTCACAGTTTATAGCACCTGGCAGAAAGCTTCCCAAGAAAAGCTTTTTTTAAACTCAGGTCCATTTTCTCCTGTTCAAGAGAAGGCTGTGAGGTGGTTATCACTTCATACAGAGTTATGTGGAGAGATGATATATTTAGCATTTGCTGACAAGGGTACAAAAACAAGTAATTGCAAGCTGGAGTTAAGCTGTTTCAGTGTTTATTCATTTTCACTATTTGTTTGGAAACTTTCTACTTTTTCCAGTCTAACTCGGTTTAACTCAGATTTACCATTTGCATAGAGCTTTCCTAGGGCAGCCTTTGGTCTGCTTAGGCAAGTAATCTCTATTTCAGTCTTTGTACTAATACTTTTGGGTCCCTTTGGCTAACAGGACGTTCATTTTACCCAAAATGGTCCTGACCTTCTAGGCTGTCAATACAATCATAATAAATCCTTTATAAAGTCCCTGTAGAAGGAAATGGTTATTTTCTGACCTCTCTTTCCCAGTAAGTAACTTCTGCGAAAGGATTGTTGTGAGGATAATCTTTTCCCTGCAAGCTCAAAAGATTTACTACAGCTGGGCCAAGGATACCAAAGCAATTGGCTGTCTGAAATAGTCTAGAGCTTTCCTGCCTGTGACTCGATGGCATCCATGCTCATATATTAATACATAAGATGCCAAGAAGGAATCTTTTCAACACCCCCATCTCACTCACCTCTCTTCTACTATATCAACGTAGCAGTGCTTTGAAAAGAGGTACAATTCAGCACTCCTTGGGCTCCCTCAAATTTCAAGTCTCAATAACATTAGCATCACTAACAATAACTCACCATTACAAATTGCCGCTACTAAATCCAAAAGAGTACAGTTTTATTAGCCTGACAGAGCCAGGTTTGGAATGAAATGACCGGTTCTTGTCTGTTAGCTGAAACATTCTTGGCAAACATGGGATTATCCTCCAACCAAACCAAGGTAAAAATATCTATATTTCTAAAGCTAGATGGAGAGTCAATTCCAGCACCCAAACAGGCCTGAGTACACTCTACTCTGTAACTCCATTAATCACGTCACACTACATATTTCCATTCATGGTAAGTTAAGCACCTAATTTTTAGATGTTTAATCTTGAAATCTTCCCTCCTTTTCCCTCACCATCCTCCCAGATCTGCTGACAATTACTTGGTTTGTTTTGAAAACCATTCCTACAACCACTGAATGTCAGAGAAGCTTCTTTTTGATAGCTGTACAACAGAGTAGAGCAACATTTTAAACTCAGCGTCAAAGCACATGTCAACACATCGGCCTTCTGCCCTGCTTAGCTGCCATGGGAACAAAATTCTTTTAAGGGTGGATTTGAGTCAATGATTTTGTCACATGAGAACAGTCTCAGCTAAAAGACACCACATTAATTTATATCACCAAGAAAGCTGACTCTCATCGTGAAACTATGATTAAATTATTTATTAAAACTTCTGTCATAGTTAGCAGTATTATTATTGTCAGCCTCATGATAAGAAAATATGACTGCTAAAAGAGGAATCCTATTGGCAGCAGATGCTGTAGGGAAGTCAGCTCATATGCAACACTACACCCATACAAATAATTTGTTTCCTAGAGACTTGCAGTAAGGTTGCAATGAAAATCAAAATGCTCAAATCAGGAAAACAAGAGCATGCTATTGCCTCTAGCAATGAATGCTGATGAATTATCAATTATCTTTTGCTGCCAGGTCTTGCGATTTCATAAGAAACAGACCATAGCAGAAAGATTTAAACACCATTCCCAACACTACCCAGATTTGTCCTGTTCTCCTTATGTAACACAAGTTGCTGCTACACCAGCAGTTGGAAGAGGAATTATACTCTTAGTCCTAAAAGAATATTTTTATTGCTACTTTTGTCTCCCATAGCAAAACAGCAGCTGTTGAATGACCTCAACAGGCTAATGTGGTCCTTTAGGAGTGCTTTAGTAATGCTAAGGAGAGATGGGAGAAAATAAAGTAATACTAGTTTTCTAAAATACAGACAAAAAATTAAGCATCTTAATTTTAACCATAAAAGTTAGAGGAAAATAACATGTTCCTCCCACGTGTTCAGGTTTTTAAAGAGGTTTTTTATTTCTTTACATTTCTTGATTATGGCAGATCTCCCCTTTTAAAGTGTAATTTAAATCTTAAACAGTTGTATACTGCAAGTCACTGAGGACACATCACAAGCATCTGAATATATGAGAACATCACACAAGTTTTAAATTGCTTCATCTTATCAAAAACTTGGGGTTGGTCAAATAAAATATTCAGATACTGCATTCAATCAATTTCTCTCATAGGGAAGTTTACTTTATATCCTCAGTAGAACACAGTTGACCTTTATTCTTGCAAGGCAGGATGCAACTATTGAAATATCTGGGACTGTATGTAAGTGGCAGGCATTGGATAGTTCTTATAAGGTATATTTTTGCCTGCAAGTATTTTTTAATCCTTATACTTTTGTGTCTTCACCATCAGAAGCTTAGTCCCACAAGGTTTTGTCCAAAGGAAGACCCAGCTCTGCTGAGCCCATTAGCCAAAATGTTAACACTAGGCCTGTTACATCAGTGGATTCACATGAGTCTACAAGAGAGACATCAAGAGCAATACGACTTATTTAGCCTGGGCTGCCTGCCACTCTTACCTGGAGGCAGCCTATCTAACATAACAAAGTCAGCTGAGCTCCTTCAGCTCCACAGAGGACAGGTTCAGGCTGTACTTCATGCTTGCAGTTATATTTTCTGTACTAACAGCAATTCCTGAAGCACTACGGAAAAAAACAATCTCAGGATTAAAACAAACCATGCGTTTAAAAGCTTTGCTCAATGCAGGCCATAATGATTGATATTTTTTAGGTCCCTTCTGGCATTACCAGACTGAAAAAAGGATGTAGGATCATCCTCTTTCAGAGTTTAAATGTATCCCTAGTCTTCATTTTATACAGCTGATTTTATATAGTTCATACACATCTAGCTAAACAATTATGTTCTCATGTTTAGCAAGAAGATAGGTATCATTAAGTGATGATAATCATTACATATACTTCTCTATTAAAATATTATATCCAACACAATACCACAATAAATTTCCCTTTAGAATTTACAGTACTAAAAGTAACATCAACAGTCTTTGGGAGAGTTTTCTAGATTTTTTTTGCTGTTAAATAATCATGTGCTTTGATTTACAGAATCAAGATAAGGCACAACCTTTGTCTATCTGAATCTACATAATTGTACAGAAAAGAATATGCTTAAGGAACAGCTTTGTAATGGGAAGACATTGTGTTTTATAATCTCTCCTGTCTGTTTTCCCACAATAAAGAACTGCTGTTTCTGCGACTTGAAAATGCTCAATGGTCATTTTCAAATCATTTTGCTCTCATATATTCCTTCTTTTACCCACCAGTACTAGATACCTTGAAACTCTCTCCTTCCTGCTTGGAAATCCCTAGTGTTGAATTCTTTCAAGCTGAGCACCAGTGGTGGTGAGTTACTCTGAGTCGCTTTCCTGACTACTGGCACTAACTCTAAAGCCGGCACTTCAGAATTTAGCTAAGAAGGATTTGGGCAAGGCATCCTAAATTAGAAAACAGAGTGCTGCAGTCTGAATAAAGGGTCCCATTAAAGATGAATCCTTTCTCTGCCTCTTTAAATCTTTGAGAAAAAAATAAAAACAAGGGAGGAAGACAAGAGTGGACTCAGAAGGGAAACATCACATTGTTCTGAATGTTGTCAGCTGTAATAGGAGATGTAAAGCAAGAAAAGATTCACTACAATTACATTAGTAAGATCAGTTATTCTAAATCATTTTCTTGAGCAGTATGTTTCCTAAATTCTCCCTGCCTCCATCTCATTTTAGGCACTAAAAACCTCTCCTCCTAAGCAAAGCAAATTTCAAAGGACTTAAATGGCTTTGTATTTCCAAAGTGAATATGTAATTCCAGTGTAAATTTAGGATGACCAATACATAATAACACTAGAGATAATGGAGATGATGTGATACAGCAGTACTACAGCAAAGGACCTTTAAAAGCATTCAGGCAAGTTCTACTTCAGATCTACTTCCTTGCAATTTTGGTTAAGCAAAGGACCTCCACTAAGAAATGGTTTTGGGGTTGAGTATTCTGTCAGAACCACCATGTGATAGCAGTGAGGATTAATTAGATCACAGCTTTAATTATCAGACAATAACGCGAAGGTCATCAGTTCTTTCTCACTCACTGTCCTTGCTTAAAGGATGCTGTCAGTCACATCCTCATCTCAGGCTCCAGCTGAGACCACATGGCCACAGTAATAAAAGAAAAGAAATTCAATCTGAATCAAGAACATTATATTCAGAACCTTACAAAAATCACAAGTATAGACAATACCAAGAATGGGAAAGAAAGAGCATATCGGAAAGAGATTGCTGAACATTCATGCTTCTCTACCAAAAGCCATTCCAACCCATTTTCCATACAGTATCTAGAATGAATATTTTATAAATCTGACTTAAGACAAAACCAGCAAAATTCCACATGGTTATGATGGAGGAGGAGATAAACCCAACTCTATAGAACAGTAACTGCTTGACTTTCCTGTTTTCTCTTAACTATTTTCTCTCAAAAACAGACTAGTTTGAAAAGAATGACACAATATTTGACAGCCTCTGTTCAGCCCCACTACTACTAAGACTCAAAGCTTTCTCTCCATGATAAGCACTGGCTAAGCTTTATGCAGTAAACCTTACTGCCCAAATGCAGCCAAGCTCTTTCCGCAGCCTGCATTTGCCTTTGACTGCCCTCACCTCAGGCTGAACGTTAGACAAGCCCAAACACTGCCAAAACAAAAAATTACTCAAGGTAGCTCCACTGTGAGAAAGTCTTCCATCAGGGTGATGGCTGCTGGATTACTTGTGTATGGCTCAGTAATTGTTAGAATTAGGGTAGGTAAGAAGTCTAAAGCTCCCAGCGCCCTATCAGTGAGCACCTCGGCCTCCTTTGGGTAAGCTACTGACGCTGGCTGCTACTCCTTGCTCCCTAATGAGAACTGTCTCTTCCACAATACTGACTTCCAACTCCTTGACAGACCGTGTCCCAAACAGGCTTGTGAAAACCATCACCAGGGCATTACAGTAGCCAACTTTAATTCAGTGTGAAGGTAAAGATTCCGTGGAGGAGTCAGTTCTGCTGGCAGGAGCGCCAAATGCAAGTGCATTGAGCTTGACTCCAATATTCACAGTAGCATAATATTTGTTTACCACATTCTAGCATCAGTAAGTGGACCGCAACTCAGATGTGTGCTGCTCCATATCCAACACCAAACACAAAGTTTGAAGGGAATGAAACCAGCATGTAGTAACCATTTTATGGTGTTAGTTACTCTCCTGATTTCTGGAGTCACATGCTACACACACAAATAAATAAAAAAAATAAAACAAAAAAATAAAACCCACCAAACTACACAAAATTACAACTTTAAAAACTGCAAGACAAGTTCAATCAGATGGAGACACAAATGTTTACCACATTTGTTCTCAAGCCCATCACTAATGACAGTCTTTATTGCAATAGACGTTTACTGCAATACCATTTTTGTTGTATACAAGCAAGAAAAGAATTTGAAACATCTGATATACAGTCACACATATGCAGATATCTCATTTCTAGAATTAAGATGAGCAAGGTAAGCAAAAGTGCTGTTTGCTTAATAATTTGCTGCTTCAGGGCAAATTAAAAACAAATAATTGAAATTAACTGCATTCTGATCAAGCAATTTTTCCATTTCATTTCCCTGAAATCACACTGTAGACCTGTGTCACAATGATGAAAGTATCTCAAAGGCTATGTGTAGGCAAAAGTCTGCCTGTATTAGGGGTTTGTCATATGTAACAGCATGTACTTCATAGAGAGCTCCTATTTCTTAAAATCGGGCCAATATATTGCATTTTGTCTTTCTGTGAAATGGCCAGTAACCAAGTCCACAAGTACTTGCTTCCTCATGTAAACTGCAGTTATCCAGTCCTCACCTACATCGGTTTTTTTGCATTTTCACTCTCCATTTCTAATTTCTCCAGACTCTGATTTAGTAGACTGCGTCCCAAGGGCAAATTCCCTCAGAACTTTGTTTTTCTTTAAGACACCTGCACTCAGTGAGAAGAGGCAGCTGCAGTAATATTGTCTGTAAAACACAGAGCAGATTGGTGAGAAGTTCAGCAAAAACAAAGCTTAAGTCAGATTCACATTAGCATTTTAACATCATCTTTAGTAACTACCTCTTAACAAAGAGATATATAGGAAACTTAAAAGGTTTAAAAGCTTGATTGGTTTAGAAGCATGAGAAAATTCTAGGGCTAAGTTTTTGCACAAATAAATTACACTTGATATTTCAGTAGGATGGCACCTTATTCAGTTCTAAATGTGATTTTCCTGCTCCTGGAGCATCATTTATCTATGTTCTCTAACAAAAATGGATTGGGCTATGATTGTGATAGTATGGAAGATATAACTAACATTCATAGAAGTGTGAACATACATCATCCATTTTGTGTGTATCAACCTAAAAAGCAAATGCAGAAGTACACTTCAGGAGGGGTTAAATCCAGTACAAATTGTCAAAAGCTAGAAAACTGTCATCATAGTTGACGTTCATTCTTCAGCTCAGTCCTAAGGCTATGGATATTGTAGCACACACAACATACAACATCACATCAGGTTCTCATCACCTTGTAAAATCCAGGCACAACAGACTGCTTTCAGACATGACTGTCAAAGAAAGATTGAATTTTCTTATTATTTCTAACATTTCTGCAGAATAAGACTTCCTATCCAGTCTTTTATTGTTTGCATTATTAATCCATTTATTTTGTCATAGAATAAAAGCAATAAACAGATATGACTCTCCCACTAAGATCTGATTTTATTTTCTAAATGAACACTCATAAAGGCTTTGTACATTCATCTTAAGTTAAAAAATTAACAGCCTTATTTATACAGCTGGACTTTGATTCTGTGGAGTGGTAGCAAGTCTTCAATACACAAAGTCTACAGCAAAGATGGAAACAGAACAATTTATCCATTAACTCCCAACATTTACTGTAACAGCCTGCTTTACCTCCCCTTCCACTTTCCTTGGAGGGTAACATTATGAATAATTAGACAGACACCAATTTATGGATAATATTGTTACTATAATTCTTTTACCTAACAACTGGCAATTGTTTTCCTAGAAGCTTCTTCCTTCAATTTTTTGGCCTCCTAATCTCTTAACAATGATTCATCCACCAGATTCTTTTAAAATCATTTCCTTCACTCACACTAAGCTTCTCTTAAGGAGCACTAGCTGCCCCTAGCTGCACGGAGTAGCAGCACAATATTACATCAATTACATATGATCAATTGCATACAAAAATTCCAGTATTGTATAATATATAAAACCCAGGATTACATTTTTACAACAGCAGACTTTTCTTAGTGGAATTCTATAAGCATATTTCTTTTTGACCAACAAGTTGCAATAGGACTTTAGAACCCCTGAGAACTATCAGGCAAGTCACAATCAATTATTTTAGTTTATAGGAAAAACTACCTTGGAATGCCTTATTTATTTTGTTTAGAGCCTATTGCTACAGCAGAGCAGATATGCTGTGTTACACGTGCTCACTGTGGGCCACATCTTCATACTTTCACCTGGGTCCCCAAACAGCTGTATCATTCCTATAATTACAGATAAACATTCATGTTTGTTCTAAATACAACTTGGAATGGAAAAAGACACTTAGTTAAAACCCGGGCTGCCTTTACCTTAGCAATGCGTCTGCATGTATACTTCGCGTACATACAAACACCAAAGAGAGTTTGCATGTGTGAAAATTAACACATGAGACTTCACAAATCCTTTAAAACAATGGGATTTTGTTTTGGTTTTTTTTTTTTAAGTTGCTCTTTCTGCTTGCCCGTCACTCTCATGTGGCAAAGTTAGGTCACAGCAATTTTAAACACCGTACACATGGAAATATGCTTACTGTGTGAATGATTTAGAACAAGCCCAAAGTTCTTTGTGACTTGTCATTAGTGACCACATGAGAGTCAAATAAGATTCAGGCAGAGGGTCAGAAAAGGCAAGCGAAGAACATGAGATGCAAGTAAATAGATTCTGAAAAATAACACATCCAAATCTTTGACACTACACCCATACTAATCATGTATTCTCTGCTCAGTCACATACACCGTGACCAGGATGACTCTGATCTGCACTGACAACATCCTTAACCTGTAAGAATCACCAGGCTCATTCCTGCACTTACAAGGGTAAAAGGAAGGACACATGAAAAGTGATGGGTAAGGGAAACAAACAGAACACAGAATACAGTTTTTGATGATCCTTACAATATATCAAATTTGCAATTTGTGGAGAAAAAAAATAGTTGTTTTAGTCACAAGGAAGATAACCAGTAAAATGAGAATGCAAAATTTGAGGCATAAACTAAAGCACTGCCTGTATCTGGCTCACAAATAACCCCACCTCACCAAAAACCTACCATCCTAAGGATCAACAGAATGGAAGAGAAAGGATGGAAATAATATTTGTTTGATCTTCAACTTTTCCTGGTTAGTGTAAGTGTGGGTGTATTCAACAGCATATGTAATCCAGGCATACACTTGTTGATGCTTAGAGCAGCTCCATGGATGGGTCAAATTGCACGCAGTCACCATGCTTGCACAAATTTACCCTGACAAACATTAAAGCAATTTTTAAGATTACCTTTTCCCCTACATTTTCAAGGCATCATATAAACATCTTTGTTTGTGTGGTTCTACGCAGTAGTACGTGCTCCATGAGAATTCTATAAAAGTCCATACTTTACCACTAAGCCTCCTTCAAATACTGAAAACACAAGTGTCCTGGGTTCAGCAGTAGCAGTCACTTTTCTCCTTCTTGGTAGCTGGTGCAGCGCTGTGTTTTGGCTTTTGGCCTGGGAACAGCGCTGATAACACCAACGTTTTTAGTTACCGCTCAAATGCTTTAGTCTGATCAAGGACTTTGTGAGTCTCATGCTCTGCCAGGGAGGAGGGGAAGCTGGGAGGAAGCAGAGACAGGACACCTGACCCAAGCTAGCCAAAGAGGTATTCCATACCACAGTACGTCATGCCCAGGATGTAACTGAGAGTTACCCGGAAGGGTTAGTTCTCTGCAGGGTTGGACAAGGTACCGGTCGGTGTGTGGTGAGGTGCTGTATCTCTTCCCTTGTTATTGCCTTTATCATTATTATCATTGGTGGTAGCTGTAGTGATTTGTGTTATACCTTAGTTACTAAATTGTTCTTATCTCAGCCCATGGGAGTTGCATTCTTTTTGATTCTCCTCTCCGTCCCTCCAGCTGTAGGGGGAGGGAGGAAGAGGGGGGAGTGAGTGAACGAGCTGCATGGCTGGGTTTAAACCATGACAACAAGTTTTGGTTATATCTCCTTATATAAAGAGGTAAGCTCAGAGCAGTACAGTTTTGTTGTTTGTTTTTTTTTTAATGTAGAATGTATTCAAGTCATTCTTATCTTCACCAATAAAAATGAAATAAGAACATAAAATTTTGAAGTTCTTTAGATAATGATGTTCCTCTCACAACATTCATTTATGAAAACTCAAGCTGCACCGGGGAGGTTTAGATTGGATATTAGGAAAAATCTCTTCACCGAAATGGTGGTCAGGCATTGGAACAGGCTGCCCAGGGAAGAGATTAAATCACCATCCCTGGAAGTGTTCAAAAACCATGTAGAAGAGGCCCTCAGAGAGACAGTTTAGTGGTGGATTTGGCAGTCCTAGGGTAATGGTTGGACTTGACGATCCTAAAGGTCTTTTCCAACCTGGTTAATTTCATGATTCTATGATCTAATGCCTTTTGCTCCCTGACTAGGAACAAGAATACAGATCAGGGTCACAGACATTCCCAATTCATACCAACACTATTAAGTCCTTTGTGATGAAAAAGGTTCCACCAGAAAATTCCTGGTATATTCTATTCTTAATTCACTTCTTGATAGCTTTCACAATGCCATGGTACCATCATTCTGTATCTCTGATATATTTTTGGTAGGTGAAAGTAAATGTGACAACATTTGAAAGGACACGTACTCTTCTTGCACACGAGGAGAGGAAATCGGGTGGTAGCTTAAAAATACAAAAAAGACATACATTCCTCTTAAAGATGAATAAAAGGCCTAAATGTAACATAGTCCCCTCATCACCCCACACTTCTGCCCCATTATATTTCAGTACAAAAGGCTTTATGACAGACACTAACCTTTTTTCCGCTAGTCCTCAACTCGTTGTTATAGATGTTACTACTGCAAAACTTATCATAAATTAAAGATATGAAGATAGTCTTACCTTCCTTGCATACAGATTTCCTCATAACCTGACTTGGGCTTAACTGAGCAATTTGTTATGCTTTGGTATCACAGATTTTCTGAATAATAAAAGGAGAAGCTTCCTTAAGTGTGAAATATATCAAACATGGTTTAAAAATTACATTCTGCACAAAATTCCTTTTTGAAAATAAGATCTGTTTTCCCATCTATCTGCTTTACACACCAGTGAATGTTATTCACATCCTGAAACCATGAAGAACATAACATTAGTGTTTCATCACTGATCACTGTAGTCAATCATATGCAGTAAAACCTGGTTGACTTTAATAGTCAGATATGGCCAATGTCAAGGGAGTTTTACAAAGATAAATCTGATGAAGGATCTTTATTCTGCAAACAGTATTTCAATGCAGAAATTGAAATGCAGCTGTACAGAACCAGTTAGTTTGCTATCTAAAATATATGGCCAAGTAGACAAATCCTTTATCTAATGGACTAACATTAATTGAGAAAGAAATTAGTAATGATACATTTGCAATCCACCTGCAAGCATGAAACACAGGGAATATTTTGAGTAATCAAAACAACCATGTATGTTTAATAGCTGGCTTTTTCCGATTAAAAGAATTTACCATGAAAGGCGAAGTGAGCAAGAAAATGCTGTTCTTCTGTACGGTAATATTTAGTGCTCTGCTAGATCCTCCATTTTTTACAGATCTGAACAGCTACACAAGCTCTTGAAATATCTACAGCAGGTATTTTTTTGATGAGCATACTCTTGAAGACTTAAAAAAATCCCACAAAGTACTAGGTTTATAAACCAGTCCTACAACCTCAGCCTATCTACCATAATCAGCTAAAAGAAGAAATGCTATCACTTCAGTCCCATCTTTTACTACGTAAGTAATTTCTGAAAAGAACATTTCTAACAGTGACCACACGAACAGTGCAATTATTGAGCCATATCAAGAATAACATGTGCACAAGATACCCATCTAGGGAGATAGCCCTCCAGTTTAATTCCAGTTGTATTATTATAAAGTATATTAGTTTGCATATTTAATACCCCACTCACAGTTTTAACCTGATTTTCAGTAAAAAGGAAGTCACTCATCTCTTTGAATGCTCCCTCCCTTCCTGAAGTTGATATTACCATGTCCTAAGGCATCTGCTCAGCTGAGTTGGATAAGGACCAGTCAGGTATGACTTGGCATGCTGTAATTAACACCTCTCACTGCAATGCAGACACAGATATGAAAGAAGCAAGATGAACATGCTCCGTACACAACTTGCCTCTAGCTTTTCTCTCCATAGGAAGTATTTTGATTTATTCTCATCTTAATTGCAACTCAGAACTACTCTTGCAATTCTCACACAAAGGTTGAACATAATGTAATTTTACACCGGCTGCAGGCAATCCTGTGTATCCAACAGTTAATTTGTTCAGTCATCCAGGAAGATTTCAGTCTTATCTAGTCTTATCTAAATCTCAGTCCCCTTTGCCATACCAGACACACAGTGCTTTTGTTACATGAGCTGGCCTAGAGCACATGGTGGCATTTCTGAACATATACAATATTCAGTCAACCCATGAATATGTGGGGCAAATAGCAGGCAGCATATGAGTTTTCTCAGTGTTCAACACAAGGACACACCTTTATAATTTATTAATGCTAAAATTTGGAGGGAAAGGAGAAGAGTATTTGCACTGTTGACAGAACTGTTCACAACAAACCTGAAAGCCATGAGCACTCTGGTAGGATTCTTTGCACACAAGCATGGCAACACAAATTATGAATGTAGGCATCTGTTTCAGGAGATATGTGTCATTTTCCTACTGGTCATAGTCACAACTCCATCCAAGTTATAAAACACTTCCGCAGTCTTTTCCACATCCACAAGACGTTTTTCATTATTAAATATATTTATGCCAATATACCCTGGGTTATGTATACTTCCACAAAAACTTTATGCACACAAGTGAAAAGTTTTACAAGTCTAACTTGCCAGCCTGCTTTTGTCTCAGAAGGGGATTTTATAGCTGACAGTCAACCTGCTTGAAAGAAGTTTTCTGTACCAAGTGTCACCAATTTATTCTTACAAGGCTTTGATCACCATTCTTGGGAATAAAAACAAAGATGCCCATTTTCTGATTGCCACACCTCCATTTTCAGAGTGAATGAGGAATGGATTGTTCTAGTTAACAAATGAACAAGCAATCAGCAGCAGGTTTCAAGACTCATTAATCTAATAGTTCTGCAGGAGCAGCAATGGGATGTCTCCTCTCACTCTCTCCTTTGCTCTAGCCACAGAAATACAAGCCACAAAAGAAGTTCCCTCAGATTCCTCCAGGAAATTCAGTAACTTTATGTGCAGCTTTATCTTTATACTATGGAAACACTGACAATGCAACTAAACTTTATGAACAGAAGAAAATTGATGATGATCTAGTTCCAAAGCAACTAAGTGCCAGAATTTGAAAATGATCTAAGCTGTACCTGTAACACATTAACTATAATTTAATTGCCCATTTATTTTTTTCTTTTATTGAGCAAACTGCCATTTGCTCAATATATTCCCCATTTTCCAGGATTAATAAAGATGGTTTTCCATTTGCTGCAGTGGTCCTCTGAGACGGGAGGTAAGTGAGTGTGCATAAACACCTGCCTGACTGAAGCAGAAGGAAGTCCTCTCTTGGTATGGAAAACCCAAAAATGCACCACCAGAAACTAAGCCGATGAAGTTGACACTTTTGCAGGCTCTTAGCAGTTAACTCAGTCACCTTTACTCTCTAAAGCAAAAGGCTTCTTTCTTGCAGTTCTTTACTTAATCAGTTATTGGCAATAAGAAATACTGGGAAAACAGAGGGTGACATTTCAGGGATATTTTAAAAGTTACACCACCAAGAATTAACTTCCCAACAGGATTAACAATAGCAGCACAGTTTTAAGGAGAAATTACCCACTGGGGCTAAGAATCATGGTTTGTTTCCTTAGTTTTTCACACTGTTTTTTCTTATGAAAGTTTCCTCTTTGACAAATCCTTGGTTAAAAGCAATTTACTGTGTAAAGACAGACAAATGGATCAACAGCAGTGATTATGGGGCATGCTGATCTGAGTAACATGTTATTAAACCAGAGATTTATTAGTCTGATTTGGGAGCCTAGCTACTTCCTCAGAGTGAACAGTTTAATTACCAGACCAGGACTGCCCGATTCTTGATTTTCTTTATAAATCAATGCTGCCCCCATCTGGGAGTATACCCTGGAATGTGCTGCTGCTTACGGCATGTTGCTGCAGCAATGAGAACGTGTCAGGTCATATACTGAACAACCTGTCCCAGTGCCAGCCCTGGGACAAACAAACACCCAGTTTCACAGCATACATGATTTGAGCAAGATCTGTGTCTCTCCTGTGGCCATACTTGCCTATGCCAGGGGTGCTGGAACTAGATGATCTGAAGGTCCTTTCCAACCCTAATTATTCTATGACTCTATACATGTTCAAAGTATAGTTACTATATGCATTAAGTTGCAAGGTGGGAGGAACTCACCAGTGCATTATTTGAAATAAGACATTTATGAGCTGAAGAAACATTTAACTACCTGCAGTGGGCACAGTGTATACCATACGAACTACAGAAAATACAAAGAGCACAAAGAAATAGTTGTCTTGTGTAGTGCACATGGTGCACTTTTCTTACTCGCATGAAGGATCAAGACTTGTTACTGCCACAGTCCAGACTAACCCAATAACTGTGGATTAGCAAAATACTCTTTTATTTTGATACCTTAGGTAAATACATAGATTGTGAGGCCAACCTTCAGACACCTTTTTCCAAACCTGCCTACCTTTGACATACATTTGAGATGTCCCTTTTAATTGCAGTAAGCCCCGACATTTAAAACATCACCTAAGAATATTTAAATATTTGAATAGAAGAATTCTTGTAAGCATACCAATGGATAAAACTAACAGAGGTTTTTTGTATGAAACAACAGAAGAATACTGCATCCTGAATATGTTTATACTATAATAAAAACATTGTCGGAACAGATTTTTTTGGGGTTTATGAAACCTAGCCTTTCATTGCATATGAGTCTGTTTATTGTTATATTCCAAAATCTATACAAAGCTTATAGCTTTTTTACTAATGCTATGATAAATACTTAGTTCTGCATTATAAAAGAGTCAATGCAGTAGCAGAACTGGGGAAAGCAGTCATCCATTACATATAAAGCATATTTTCCTCCTTGCTACTATTACTGGGGTTCAAAATTGCTGTAGAATATGGATAAAATGTAACAGAATCAATGCCTTTTCCACTTCTTCCCATTCCTTATTTCCCCAGTCTCATAGAGTTTACTATAATACGACCATTAGTGCCCATTTCTACTACTTAACTCTGCTTTGAGGGGTGCTGTGGAGAGAGGGGGACAGACACTTCAGGGGTATTAGATGTCACGTGACAGAAATCAGGTACAACAAAATCACACTTTGTTAGCAAAGTAATTATTCCCAACTTTACACTCTCTGCCCTTTAAGATACTGAGGATCACAATGAGCACCACTGCAGGACTGCGTATACAAAGAGAAAACTATCCAAACATTCACTTTACACACACTGAGTGTCAATCTTCATCATTTAATCTCATTTTCTTTAATCACAGGGTCATTTGCTAAACAAGATGTAAAAAAACTAAACAGCATTGCACATATTTAGCTTCATTATAAAGTATTTGGAAAGAAAAAAAGATTAATTTTCAGGGAGTTATAAAATATCTCTAGAGATCAGCTATATTTTTCCCCTTAAGAAAGGTTTGTTTTCTTATATCATTTGAATCCCATACATTATACAGGTTTTTGCATGTAACCATGGATTTCAAATTATACAAAAAAAAAAAAAATAAAGGCTTGAAAACACAATCTAATGAATAAATTAGCCAGTTAAACATCATATGACATGATCTGAGAAACAGCACTTATTAATCTAATTAGGAACTGTGATGTGACACATCCGCAATTCGGATGCAATTGGATCCACAATTCCTGGCTTTGGAATCCTTAACTGAGCAACTTAATATTCTAAAGCCAGCCAAGTCATTAACATTAATGAGCAACTTTTGACTTGAGAAGTATTTCACCCTTTCACTGAAAATTTGGCTCATTGACTTCTTGTTTCAATACAATATAATTACTGCTTACAGGAAGATCTAGTAGACAAGAGATCAATTGGTTTAAAGTCCATGGAAATATTGCCACTCACCTCTGTGAACAGAATTTCATCCTGAGTATGACAAATATTTTCAACAATTGTTAGTAGATCAAAAGTACCCTAAAGAAAAAACTGAGTACTGTAATTAAATATAATTAATCAACTAAACTGATTTCAATCAATAAATTAAATGTAATTAAATCAACTAATCTCCATGAAAACCAAAAATACCACCACTTGGGAATTCAGAATACTGGCATTTTAGAACCTGTGGGGGGAGGTCAGAGGGGGACAGCCTCTGGCATTCTGGTTGCTACTCCAGTTCAGCTTCCCAGAAGACAAGCATTTATAGCTAAATACTAACCTCAAACATATTTGCATATCACTTTTCTTAAAACATCCTTTCAAACTCTTCTTCCAAGATGAAATTCAGCTTTATTTTCTGCTTGAACTGAATACTATCAACTGTCATGTGCACTTACAAAAATGCGTGGTTTTATGACAATGACTTGGACATCTCTGATTTTACAGGTCACAGGATACAACTGGACCATTCCTAATGAAAATAAGTTATCCATTGATGTGAATCACAGGTAAGGACATTCTCCATTATCTGTCATAGCCATTATCCCAAAGTGAGTGAACCATCATCTTGCTACTCCTTTTCCCTGGTGAGAGGCATTCTGACATCCATGGCTGCACTATAGGATCATGCATCCAGAGGCTGAAACACATTTGAGCAGAGCCCTTGAAATTTCTACTTTTTAAATTCACCTTCTAATACTTTTCCTCCACTTAGCAGCAGAACATGCCATTGACTTCATAGAACTTCTCACTGAATACAACAGCATCTTTTCAGAACACAACTTGTCTACAATTTTTTCCACCACCCTACACTGCAATAATGTGTGCTTAAGGAATAGGTTTCAACATGTGAAAACATACTAAGCAATTTAGCAGCCAGAAGTTGTTTCCTCTATAAAATCGATTTATCACAGTTTAGAATTTGTGGGAAAAAAAAAAACATTTTCCTGCCATGCTACCACAATGAGATGGAAAGTACCAGGTTAGCATTCTGTTTTCAAAATAAATCCAGAAGTGATAATGTAACAGATATGAAAATATTTAGATGTTAAATATCTATGTGGATTTTTATTTGTCTCAGTGTAGATCATAGAATGATTTTGGTTGGAAAGGACCTGAAAGATTATTTAGTTCCAACTCCCTGCCATGGGCAGGGACAACTTCCACTAGACCAGGTTGCTGAAAGCCCCATCAAATCTGGCCTTGAACACTGCCAGGGATGGGGCAGCCACAGCTTCTCTGGGCAACCTGTGCCAGTGCCTCAACACCCTCACAGGGAAGAATTTCTTCCTAATGTCTAATCTACATCTCCCTTCTATCAGCTTAAAGCCATTCCCCCTTGTCCTGTCACTATATGCCCATGAGATGCTCCTCATCAGAATCTGGGAGTTTGGCACTGAAAAGCCATAAAATAGAAGTTCAAATTTCTGCTGAGTTACATGAATCTGCAACTGTGGGATTATGCATTTATGTATACTAACACTGTACAAAAAGCATTTGGTGAGCCAGATTCAGAGCTACATTATTACATTGTCATGCCAGAGGATCAAGGAAGCAGTGGTATAAAATTCAACATCCCTGGACTTTTCCTCATGCACCAAGACAAATATGATTCCAAAGTGGAGACTTTGAAATGTTTGAAGTATCCCAAAATACACAACTTCAAACCTCTCAGAAATTAGCTTAATTTTTGTCCTTAAGTGGAGCAACTCACAGGCCATATTAATCCGAGACCAAAAGAGCTTCTGTCCACAGAGCTGCCATGATAATTAATGGTAATGAAGAAAGGACTAGCCATAAGCAGGAAAGAGATTTCACATCTGTCTCTTTATAACTTGCTTATAGCTATCTTGTTTATAGAAGCAGCAGCAGTGAGCTGATTTAGAACTAGCAGATGCAGCAATTTTTATTTTTATCTTTTTTTAAACAACAAGTATGGGAGAAAAGTTGTGACATTTGATATCTTGCATTTTCAAAGCACTTCACTGGTATGTAAGAGGGAATACAGATTAGAAAAGAATGTACCCAATTAGTACTGTAATATTAAATAACTGCCCTACAAATAACAGCCTATATTATTTTAGGTGAAAGCAATGGAGGAAAACACTAAGTATGATCTTGTAGCTATGTTTTTTTCACTTTTTATTGGGTACATAAAACAAAATTACTTTTAAAAAGGCAACACATGAGAAGCGGGGAAAGATCTCCATCTATCATGCTCTAATTCTAATCTAGCTCTAATTATTCCCTTCTTTGAAAGAAGGAAAAAGTCTTGACAAAGCAACATGTAAGTTAAAGTTGTCAGACAGCCAGTGGTAGCACAGTCCATATGAAAATATGTATCTTGGCAGTTTTAGACTGTGTTGTTTTGCTTAGCCCTTCATCCTGCTGCTACTTGGTTCTCCCAGAGATAATGCTCTCCTGGGTTGCTGAAATTCCAGATTCCCCTCTGTAACATCTTCAGTTGCAAAAAGTCACTAATGTGTCCTGATCTCACAGTCTCAAATTCAGCTAAGTAGGTCATGTCAGTCCTCACTGTAGCATATGATCTGGTTGGAGGTTCTTCTATTGGAACGAGAGTGAGCATACAACTAAGAACCTGATGTCATGTTTTCTAAGCAGTGGCATTTCAGCAGACAGCACCACACACTAGAACAGATCACGTACGCCCTGTACTTTGGTAGGGTAAGTCATAAGGACCAAATGGATCTGTTATGGACACTTACCACATTTAGTATTCAGTGCAGAGTTTGTGAATCAAATTAGGCGTTTAGGAGTGACACTGATACATTATTTCTGGACTGTGAAAATAACGGCCATTTGAAGGACCACAGGGTAATTATATAATAGGATGCACAAACACTTCAGGTTTAGCTTGAGGACTTTACCTTTCTTTAAGCATGCTAACATGTAATATTCTTTGTCAGACATTGAATCACCCCAAATATTAGGTTTTGCCCATTGCTTAATGGCATAATCTGCCTCCTTTCTGAGAAGGTGGTCTAGAATATCTCCATCCTTCTGCTTAGCTTGGCTTGGCTTTTTTCTCTACCTTTATCTACAGCAGTTCCTGTTTTTCTATGATATCATGTCTTTATGAAGTATTTTCTGGGGCATATTTTCAGCCCCAGAATACATAATTTCATTTCCTGTTGCAAGCCATTCTAGCTCAGACACATTTAGCAAGCTTGTTCCCCCGCTGCACAAGCTAAGACACAAAGACCAGTCTATGTTCAATGTTACTGGGTCATATATCCTTTATTGTAACTTTTGTTATAGTGTGTTGGTTTCTGCATGACTGGGCAAATTTTTAAGCATGTAAGTTACATTTGTGTTCAAGGTGATAATTTAATCACTAGACAGAAAGGTCTATGGAAAACTTCTCACAATTACTTTGCTGCACAAAATGCACCTTATTTCTCCTCAGGTATTTTCCATTCTTACCTTCAGGCTTCAGCACACCTCACAACTATCTGTCCAAAAACCAGGCACAGATTAAGACAGAGGTTTCTTTCATGATTTGCGAAATCCTCTGCATTATTTCTTAAAAGCTTCTTTTGATTAAATTATAAGATCCTTCTTAGGTTTAAAGATAACACTGTCCAGGTTTTCCTCCAGCTTTATAGCCTGATCTCACTCTAGAGTAGGCAAATTTTCATTTCTTTTTCCACATCCCACCAGGATGTTCTGGCAGTCTTTGTAACCATGTTGCTCCATTACAACATGGTTTCAAATACGGGTTCCACCAGCCTCAAAAGTTGTATATTTGACCAAGTCTCAAATATTTCAAAACATTTCCAAAGTTTATCCAACTTGTCCTTGAAAACCCTCTCAGAAAACTATTTCCACAGACCATGGCATCATTCCCCTTTCTTTACCACAGTTTGATAACTGTGTCATTCTCCTATTAAATGAATCAATTTCCATAACTTCACTGATGTAAGAGATTACTTTTATCCTTGATCCCTCTACAATTGTCTGCAGTGATTCTTGATTAAGATACTCTTTCTCACCCACCACTCTGTTTCTACTTCCAACCCCGATAATGGATAAGGAAACTCAAAGTCAGAACTAACACCGAAGTGGAGGCTTTACTCCACCCACAGGGAATCTAACATTCAGAAATAAAACCAGAGAAGAAAATAATGTCTCTAGCCCCACAGCTGCTAGTGTTTCCAGCCAGAATGTTCCTTGCCAGTCAATACATACATAAATACCACTTTCAAATAAGCCTCCTTTAAAGAAAAGTAGCCAGCCAGGAAAGCTAAAAAAAATCTAGTACATCTTTCAGGCCCTGTTCCAATGCTACTCACCAGCACTACTTATGCAGCAAGAAGGAATGAATATGTCTGATTCGCCTCTGAGCAGATCTTAAACAGCTAAGAAGAGGCTTTCTGTTGGCACAAACTCCCCCACCCCACTTTGCTGGGGGCCCGTGCAACTGCCACCTTCGCACCTCCTGCAATTATACAATTCAATTTTCTTATTGAAGCTCAACAACCAACCCTTGAAAGATATGTGATGCAAATTCCCTGTATTTCTGTTGCCTCCAAGTTGCTCACAGGAAGAAGTCGGAATGTTATTTATTTTTGCTGACTTTTCAGTCTAAGAGGGGATTTTGAGCAGTAAGCCCATTTTATGCAATGCTTTTCAAGAGACAGTTGCAGCTTTTCAGCAAAGAGCTGCACTTCAAATGTAGGTCAACAGAAGGTAAGACCGCATAGGGAGATCACTGCTAAGAAATTAAAGCGGACTAGATATTCTTCACCGAGGTTTCTGAATTCTAGGTAACTAAATATGATATTAAATTATAGAAAATAATGAAAGGAGCATTAAAATCTGTGGATTTGCAGCAACAGAATTGCTTAGACAGGAATGTTTCACCATTAAATATCTATTGCATTAAAGTCGGTAGCTAGCTACTTTTTTTAATCCTTTTCAATAGTCTGCTGTTGTTCAAACACCTTTTTTTGCTGATCTGAGAGGTTAATTCATGCTATTGAACAGCAGCATAGAAAAGAGGCTGTCTGCTCTATAAAATATGAAAAATATTGTCCCTTTCCCTAAGATAAATTGCAAAATGAAAAGGTTTCTCATCAGCTTTCACCTGCGAATAACTGATAGAAGTTAATCTGCATATTCTGCTTCTACTTAATTATTCAGTCTAAGAAACCCAGTTACTAAGCACATATTCATTAAAAACAGTGTTAAAAGCTAGGTACTTAAAGGGACAGCATCTCTACAACAGCAAAATGACTCTGACACATTTCTGAACACCCACACACTTCACTGCTACACTGGGGATATGCAACCAAGCAATCACTACTTATGCTCAAATGACTTAATGGTACTGGTTCATACCCTGAACTTCAAGTTCACTGTTTAACTCCAAGTATCACTATACATCGGGTTTCTATGTGTTATATAGAAACAATAGTATCTTTTTCCCCAAGAACTGCTTTGTTTTTTCCAGTTGTATGCTATAATCTAAGCAAGCAAAACCTCTCATTATTTATCTACAATATCGAAAGTTTAAAAACACATGGATTTCCTACTTCTGAACAAAGAATTTCACTACTGGTTTAAGTGTATTGTATTAAGTTCAAGTTCTCTTCCTTGTTATATCACATTTACCCATAGTGAAGTGCTCACTACAAGGTATAATATGCCTAAGACAGAACCGTCATAAAATAGCACTGGGAGCGCTTTAAAGTGGGTGTCTAGGCCACACACTTGACCTAAACAAGGATCAAGAATAGCTGAACCATTCTGACATGCATGTCTAACCTCTTACACCCCCTAAGGGTCCAGACTGTCTGGCGAAGCTCTTTCTATCCCTTTGCTTCACAGCTTACACCCAGAAAGCTCATCCTGTTTAACTTAAATTCTCCTCACTGCAGTGTAAGTCACAGTGATGAAAAACAGAGTGAAATGTTCAATGGCAGATAAATTAGAGGAAACTCTAAACTAAGAATTTCACGTTTAACTTAGTAGAAAAACTTCATTTAATGTCATTTAAGCAGTTTTGGGGTCCACAGTCCCCAAATGTAAGTCATGAACATGCTTCACTCCTACTGCAGATTTGTAGGCTTCTTGTATATTTGCCAGCCTGCTTGCTTGGACAAAACAAAAACAAATACATTAAAAATAAAATATTAATTCCTGAAAATCTATTAAAGAAATAGCCATAATCGTTCAATAGTAAAACGGTAATATAAGTTTATGATCCAGACAGTCTTTCCTCTGAGTTCGGCAATGAATTTCAGCACATTGTTTAAACTGAAAATAGGTCATTGAAATATGTTCTTCATTCATAAATTTTCACTGGAGCAGCTCAGGTCAGACTGAATCTACTTAGACTCTAAATGCCACCACACAGAGACAAGGAGAGACATCCTGCATCAGTGTTTCTGGAAAGTAGACTGTTGTCAACTGGAAGTTTTTTCCCATGTAAGGAGGAACAAACAGTTAAATTCAAAAGGCTTTTGTTGCTTTCCTTTAGGAATAACTAATATTAAACATCATGAACAGTGAAAACTGGCAGTACTAAAAGAGTCCAGGGCAGCCTTGGATGCAGCTATCACGAGATGGTCAAATTTGAGATCCTCAGGACAGTGAGAAGAGCGTGTAGCAAGCTCACTGCCCTGGACTTCAAAAGAGCAGACTTTGGCTCCTACTTAGTAAGGTTCCATGGGATATAGCCCTAGAGGGCAGGGTGGCCCAAGACTGCTGGTTGATATTCAAGGATCACATACTGCAAGCTCAGGAGTGTTGCATCCAAACTAGAAGGAAGTGCAGCAGGAGGGCCAGGAGACCTCCTTGGATGGGTAAGGAGCTGCTGAGGAAAATTCAAAGGAAAAAAGAGGCTTATAAAAGGTGGAAACAAAGACAGGTGGCCTGGGAAGAATAGAGAGATGTTGTCCAGGAAGCTAAGGATGACATTAGGAAAGCTAAGGCCCAGTTAGAATTAAACTTGGCCAGGGATGTTAAGGATAACAGGAAGGGATTCTATAGGTATGCAGCGAATAAAAAACAGACTGGGGACAATGTAGGCCTCCTCCGGAAACTATCAGGAGAACTGGCTACATAGGATTTGGAGAAGGCTGAGGTTCTGAATGACTTCTTTGCCTCGGTCTTCACTGGCAAAGGCTCTGACTGCACCAACCAAGTCTTGGAAGGTAAACACAGGGACTGTGAGAATGAAGACCTTGTGCCCATTGTAGGAGAGGATCTGGTTCGAGACCATCTTAAAAACCTGAATGTGAACAAGTCCATGGGACCTGATGAAATCCATCTGCAAGTCTTGAAGGAGCTGGCGAATGAAGTTCCTAAGCCACTGTCCATCATATTTGAAAAATCATGGCAGTCAGGTGAAGTTCCTGACAACTGGAAAAAGAGAAATATAACCCCCATTTTCAAGAAGGGGAAAATGGAAGACCCGGGGAATTACAGACCAGTCAGTCTCACCTCTGTGCCTGGCAAAGTCTTGGAGCAGATTCTCCTGGAAGGCATGCTAGGGCACATGAAAAACAACAAGGTGCCTGGTGACAGCCAACATGGCTTCACTAAGGGGAAATCCTGTCTGACCAATTTGGTGGCCTTCTATGATGGGGCTACAGAATTGATGCATAAGGGTAAAGCAGTTGACATCATCTACCTAGACTTGTGCAAAGCATTTGACACTGTCCCACATGACATCCCTCTCTCTAAATTGGAGAGATATCAATTTGATAGATGGACCACTCAGTGGATAAAGAACTGGCTGGACGGCCGCACACAAAGAGTTGTGGTCAATGGCTCAATGTCCGGCTGGAGACCAGTAATAAGTGGTGTCCCTCAGGGATTCGTGTTGGGACCAGTCTTGTTCAACATCTTTGTCAGTAACATGGACAGTGGGATTGAGTGCACCCTCAGCAAGTTTGCTGACACCAAGCTGTGTGGTTCGGTTGATACGCTGGAGGGAAGGGATGCCATCCAGAGGGACCTCGACACGCTTGTGAGGTGGGCTGATACCAACCTTATGAAGTTCAACCATGACAAGTGCAAGGTCCTACACCTGGGTCGGAGCAATCCCAGGCACAGCTACAGACTGGGCAAAGAAGAGATTCAGAGCAGGCCTGTGGAGGACTTGGGGGTGCTGGTCGATGAGAAAATGAACATGAGCCGGCTTCAGTGTGTGCTCACAGCCCAGAAAGCCAACCGTATCCTGGGCTGCATCAAAAGGAGTGTGACCAGCAGGTCGAAGGAAGTGATCCTGCCCCTCTACTCTGCTCTTGTGAGACCTCACCTGGAGTATTGTGTGCAGTTCTGGTGTCCTCAACATAAAAAGGACATGGAACTGCTGGAACAAGTCCAGAGGAGGGCCACGAGGATGATCAGGGGACTGGAGCACCTCCCGTATGAAGACAGGCTGAAGAAGTTGGGGCTGTTCAGCCTGGAGAAGAGAAGGCTGCGTGGAGACCTCATAGCAGCCTTCCAGTATCTGAAGGGGGGCTATAGGGATGCTGGGGAGGGACTCTTCATTAGGGACTGTAGTGACAGGACAAGGGGTAACGGGTTAAAACTTAAACAGGGGAAGTTTAGATTGGATATAAGGAGGAAATTCTTTCCTGTTAGGGTGGTGAGGCACTGGAATGGGTTGCCCAGGGAAGTTGTGAATGCTCCATCCCTGGCGGTGTTCAAGGCCAGGTTGGATGAAGTCTTGGCTGACATGGTTTAGTGTGAGATGTCCCTGCCCATGGCGGGGGGGTTGGAACTTGATGATCTTAAGGTCCTTTCCAACCCTAACAATTCTATGATTCTATTCTATGATTTTAACTTAATATGCTACAGGATTTTAGCAAAAAAAGAAATTGATATACAGTCAGAACTCGAATTTTCGCTCAGAAAAAAAGGTGTAGCTAAGATTGATTCTGGCAGTTTTATTAAGTGCTTTATATTAAAGTCAGTGAAATTCCGCAGGTAGCAGACATTTGTGTACATAGTTGTACACAGTTGCTGGCAGTATTTTTTGTTGTTTTAATAGCAGAATTAGATTTACCATTATTTCCAGCTCAGTTCTCACACAAGCTATATGGCAACTGGGCTTACAGGATGGAAACATAAAAACACCTGCAACTCTCTATCCAGCAGTGTTAATCCACACAAAGCCAAAAATCAATTTTTAATTAGTGAAATAGCTTGAGAAATCATGTTCTTATACTATGTTTGTAATCCTGCGGAAGTTAATAGCAAAGTTACCATTGACTTTAAAGTAAATAAGGTTGAACTTGGCATTTTCAGACCCTTTCCCAAGTAATTTCTCTAAGGCTAGGTCTCAAGGAGCAAAAAACCTGTATGTGCTTTTTTAAATCACGTTTACTCAGCTGAATGGGTGTGATATGATTGAAAAGCACTGTTTAGGAGAAGGCTAGAAAATCTGAAGCCATGTGTTAGCTGACTAAACTAAAGAGGATCCTATTTACTCATATTAAATTCATTCAATTGAGCTCACACTAGTGAAGGACACACTCCTATTTGCTTATGAAGACATAGCCTAACTGTGTAACAGTGGCATGTCATGTTAATTCACTGGAAGAGAAAATGACAGAAATGCAGCACAGAAAGTGATGACTTATACACTGTATCTAGAAAACTAGTCTAGTCTGCTATACAGCCATACTTTATTTTTTATCAGCATTTCACAGTGCACAGCAAAACACAAGCTGTGATGAATAAGGGAGTCTACGGGCTATATATAATTTTGGTTCAAGAGAGTTTCCTGCACGTATAAAACTACAAATCTTACTCCACTCACAGAATTAGTGGACTGCATTTAAAATTTCATTTTGGATCAGGAATTTAAAGAGTAGCAATATGACAAAAAGTAATATACTAAGATACAAATAAGAAGTAATTTTAGCAAAATTAATTGTAGTAAGAAACCACAGCAGGTAACAACCACACAATGTTTTTCTATTTACAGTTAAACACCCAGCAATTTTAGCACAAAAGGCGACCTGACTTGGATTAGAAAGCACATGTATGAAAAATTATAACCTTTTAGGGAATAAATATTTTAGTAATTCAGACCATGTAAAAGTAACAAATGGTGAAGAAGCAAACAAAGCATACACAGGCTTCTACCACTTGTCTGGATTCATGTGTGTCCTCTACCAGCTGCGCTTGTTTAGAGTATCTTTTTGCAAAGAGACAGAAATATTTATCTTCAATTTTCTCTATTCCACTAAGAAATACACAAAACAGTAAGCAAAAGGTCTGGAAAATGGCGTGCTTCAGTAACTAAGATATTGTAAGGAAAGGATCAGCACTGGCCCTAGAAGCCTGAGCAATTAGACCTCCATTTCCCTACTGAGGTAGGAGGCAGAGCACATGAAGGGCAAGTGGCAGGGGTCAGAAAAAAAGGGATAATGCTGGAACATACCTAAACCAAAGTACCAAGCCTACATACATAGAGGCGTTAAATGCAGGTATCTGCCAAGAATTTTCTCTGTTCAACCGTACAGTGTGGAGGCCTGGATATAACAGGAATAAACCTTTATCAGGAGAAGGAAAAAAAAAAAATAAATAAAAGCTTAAAGACACTATTATTCATGCTCAAGACCTATCAGAGATACGATGCTAGTAAACGGACTATGGATTTAATCCTGTATCAGAAAGTCCTCCCTCTTTCTTTCCTCTCCTTTTCCAATATCTTTAAAAGCGGGAATAAGTCCACAGAGGATTAATGTCACCATTAGGGGTATTTTGTCCAGGGAGGCAGTCAAGAGTAAAGAAAGGAAGAACTGGCTTTTTCCCTTCCCCCTTTCCAATCTCAAAGAAGAGAAATTGCATCAAGTAACTGAAAATCTTAAAAAAACAAACAAAAAAACCCCACAAACAAAAACCAAAAACCCAACAACAAACAAACAAAAAAACCCCACACACACACAAACACAACAATTTCAGAAAAATCTTTTAGAAAAGACATCCTTTGGAAGTGACAGGACACAACTCTTTTCCCCAGAGTCAAGAAGCACCATGGTCAAGGCACACAGACTTGAGCTGCCTAAGGCATTATCCACAGCTTTGTTACAAACATTTGTGCACTGATGCCAAGGCATTTATTTCATCTATCCATTTCTATTCACAACCCAAGATATTCCTCAGAGTCTGCTAAAGGGAAATTTCAAGCCCTGTCTTACAACAATGAACTTGCAGCAGCTGAAGAGTTCATGTGAGATGGACATGGGCTAGGGTTTAGAGCGTACATAAAATAAGTAAAATTAAAGAAAAAAAACACAAAAGGAAAACATTTTTACGTGAGCTTTTGTAAAGGATACATTGAATTTTGTCAGAATGACAAGGCAACGTTGCTGTTATTCTGGTTATACCAATGCCTTAAAGGAGTCACTTTATTACATTAACTGTTCCAATATTAAATCAATGGATCTTACAAGACATGCCATAAGGCAACTTGTCTCTATTGTTATACATCTAAATTAAAAATGTATTAACTGATACACAACTAGTACAATGGTCTCCACTTTTATTTTCCGTAAGTATGCACCGTTCAATAGCACGTAAATATTTTTGGTCCATCATTACTCACTGCAGGGAAGACAGTGTTCCAGACGTTAGCACTTCCTTATAATCCATTGGTCACAACTGATGATGCTTGAAAGGGAAACAGTTACAGAAGCTGGACTCCACAGATAGGCATTGCTGTTAAATGATACAGATTAAATAGCTCTTATTTTCATCATCAAAACAGAAAACACTGAGGTGAGAAACTGATTCTTGTGCCAGGAGACAGAATTACAGAATCATAGAATGGTTTGGGTTGGAAGGGACCTTTAAGATCATCTAGTTCCAACCCCCCTGCCACGGGCAGGGGCACCTTCCACTAGATCAGGGTGTTCACAGCCCCATCTAGGCTGACCTTGAACAGTTCCGGGGATGGTGCATCCACAGCTTCCTGAGCAACCTGTTCCGGTGTCTCACTACCCTTACAGTAATGAAAAGGCATTTCAGACAACGGCCATACGCACCCAGTTCTAGAGAGTGGTATTTCTCGGAACCCTTGCTATACAAACAGGCCCTTAAGCCTAACAGTGTTCTAGCACATAGACATTATCACATTTATTGACATTTTTAGCACGGCAGATTAAGATAGCAGGGGATGCAAAGCTGTGAAAGCATGTATCAACACCAGTAGGAATAGTTACATTATATCAAGCTTTAACATGATTCCTATTTATAGCATTCTTTAAAAAACAGCTAACAACATTTCATATTCAGCATATTCAGTCTAACCTGAAATAAGTTTTTTCCTAAAGCATATAGTACTCTTAAGGTAAGAAGTCACTGTCCTATAGCTTTAAATCTGGGTTTCCAAGTTACATGCTTAGCTGTTTAGTTCCTCCTTGGGACCTACGTCTCTTCAATAATAGTAAAAACCAAGGAAATAATAACTTCCTTTATAAACTTTTAAAATTAAGTAATTTGAATTGAAGTAGTGAAGACTGCGTATGTTACACAGGCTGTGTACACCATGCAATTCACCAGCATGAAAGCTATTCTATTTCCACAGCTTTAACAATTGCTGGCTTCATCATCTCCTTTGCTATTGCTGGTTAAATAATATGCAGTGCTGTATCTGTAAAAGATACAGTAGTACTGTACTGGATGAGGAAAACTTGAGATGTTCTCTTCAAAATTAGCTGAAGATACATGAAGTAAACAACAATTTAAAAAAATAATCTATAAATAGACATTGGGCTAATAGTTATTACATTCAATAATTTAGCATGATATGCATGGCCGCTTCGACCTCCAAAATAATTTAGCGCCTTGAGCAGAGATTAAATGCAGAACATTAATTTTTCCCTCTGGTTGTCAAGCCAACCAAGAGGCCCGTCAAATCCATTTAAATTAGGCCTGCATCATGTAATGATATTAAAGGGGATAAAATATTAATATTGGTCTGTGATAGAACACTGGACAAAATAGCTGCAGTAAGGCAGCTTCAATTTAGTCCACCAACAACATGTCTTCATGCAGAAAGGAAGATTTAAAGGTCTGAAGGAATACGTATTTGAGTTTATAAGATATGCTCATTTATAAAATGCTTCTGATTTTCAATTGCTGAGAATAGTTATTATGTAGGAAAAATATGATTCCAAATTTAATCCTACTGATGTAGAGAAAAATAAAATATTGGACCACAGTTGCCCATAAGCAGATGTTACTTCAGTGATAACTGTATGGCTGTATCCATTTATTGCCAGTAATGAATTTTCTTCCTTCAGCTGGAAGTTGATAAATGTCATGCAAAACTTCAATATTTCATGATATAAACATGGATTGAAAGGGCAGGTAGACTCCTAAAGACAAACAACTTAAATATTTAGGCCACAGGTGCTTTATCAGAACTGCAGGGTTTATGCTGTCAGTACAGAACTACTTCAACAGTAAGATGGAACAAATTAAAAACAAGCCTGTGCAGTTTCCCACAAAAAAAGAAAAACAAACCTTGAAACCTGCAGATTTAGACATGATAAACGGGATTGGTTATATTTACATTCAATATCACATGCACACAGAATGTATTCAATGTGGCATCCTTAATCTCCATTGCAGTTCCCTTTTTTAATCTTTAACTTTCGAGATCATTTACTTTTCTAAAGCTGGGATTCCAACAAGAATGCAGACTTAAAAATTTATCCCATGCCAGCTAAATCCAGAGACAATACTGCACATTGCAAGCTTGTAAAAACATTGCTGGTAACTGTCAAAAACTGGATCAAGGCTCATGTTCCTATTTAAGAATAGTTTTCTCTTAGCAGTTATTATTTTTTATTACTGTTTTTTTATATGATGGCATGCCTCTATATAATGTAAAATCTGGGTTCCAAAAATAACTGAAAAATTAACCTGTAATGTCCTTATCTTAATGCACTTAATTGCAAATGCAGGGCTGCACTGGGTCACTGTAATCCTGCATATATGCATAATTACTACACACAGTACTTCATAGAAAATATGGATAGGGTCTGCATTAGTTTTTAAAAAAACAGCACAGAGCAGTACATGCAAAGCTGGTAGCAGGTAAGGGAAAAGGTTGAGATTCAACAATGCAGAGCAAGCATAGGCGGATGTCTGGTTGGGCTTTGAACTCTATTTGTGACATGGCTCTAAGTTATCTCCCAGACACGAAGTTTCTTGCACAAAGCCTGTCCATTAAGCCTAGTTGAGTTTGTTAGTTATGTTGAACTGAAAATTACTAACTTTAAGAGACTAAAACACTGCGCTATTATTCCTTAAACATCACACATTCAATGCAAGCTCATTCAGTCTTAACATTACAGGTTCTGAACTGATACATGAGACAGCTCAGGGTAAGCTGAGTAACTGACCAGTTCTTAGTGGGCATGCTTAAATGGCTGTTGTAGAACATTCCCCAATTAGTACTTCACTAGATATGCCATAACCTGTAACAGTTGTCATACTAGCTTTTTTTTTTAGTTCATGCATACTGCTCAAAACACATGGCATTCATATGCCATATCCATGCAAATCCCTCAACAAATCCTCTCTCACACACAGGAAGAATGTAAGATAAGCGGCTCACTATGAGTGAGAGGCAAACAAATTTATGCCTGAGCTCATAGTTTTGATCCAAATTCTAATTTCTACCAAAAGAGGTCTAGACTACACTAACGAGTGCTGCAAGACCAAAGCAGTTACAACTTTGTCTCCAAGTTCCTCTAATGAAGGAAAGGCTTGACACTATTACATTTTGGAAAATAAAGGCTGCTAGAAAACCACCCTCTTCCCACTGTTTTCATGAGATAGGGTATAGCTCACAACTTACTAAGAATCCTCCTTGAAGTTACAAAACAGCATTCCAGCAGAAAACACACTGATGCTTATAGAGACTAGAGGGAAACTAAATAACCCGCATTTATTTTTCAAAGCAATTGCAGTTCCCATTTCAAGGCTGATGAAACTGATAAATATTGAGGGAAGTGCAAAGAACTACAGAAGTCTACAAAAGTCAGCAGAAAAGTGTTGGGGTTTGCTATTTCCTTGCCGATAACATTCCTTCATTTTTATTTTTTAAGCTGACTGTTCTTTTTGGCTCCCCTAAAATGGACATTTTAGGACAGTTCCACTTTGACTCAGCTTACATTTGAACATCAGCACTTCGTCTCCAAGAGCACTCTCCCAATACCAGTGCTATACAAGAGAAGCATAAAGCTGCTCAGTGTTTCCTGGCATATCTCAGTTTGCACCCTGAGTGCCAAGTTTTGTGCCCAAAAGCCACCCAAAAAGGACTGGCAGAACAGAACCACAAGCTGCAAAACACAGCATTTTGGCTGTACAGAGCATGGAATCAGCAAATTGCAATAAATCACCTGGTGAAAGATTGTGGGTTTAGTCTCAAAGTTTAGCAAATTCATGAGTTTACATTTTTTCATAACAAAGTCCTGGAGTACTCAGTCTTGCAACGTTTACAGAAGGTAGAGGATTATTTTTCTGCACCTTTTTTTGGATGATGTGAAATAGGTCTTGTCTTGCTTTATATCCTGGATGATTTCTGTGCATTTTAGTTTGTCTGTTCAGGTATTACAGCAGGTTCATCACTAGGGCACCTCCGCACACTAGTAGAATATCGACAGGTTGCTATTCCTTTTTTTTTTTTTTTTTTGCAGAGGTAAGACAGAAGCATACATTTAGAATTTCTTTTTGTCATACAGACATTGGAAAAATAACTTTTTCAAGTGTTTTATACCAGAATAACGGAGGGTAGTGAATCTGCAGCTGTCCAAAACTGTATCAGCTCTAACAACACATCAAGTGTCCTCTTAAGAGATTTGATTTTTTTCCGTGATCTATTGCAGAGTTTTAGTTCAGTTGGATACCACAACAAACGCCTCCTTGGACCAATTGCAGCTAGGTGCTTTGAAGAGAAGAATCAGAACCTTGAATATGACCTCACGTCAGAGGAGTACCAAGGACAATTATCTCCAGGACAACAGCTCATCATTATACGGGACCTAAGGAAACAGCTACTGCAATTAAAACAGCTGAAACTTTTCTGAACATACCTGAAAGCAGCAGCCATCATACAGCATGACAGATTATCATTACCCTTTCTTTTATTCTTCTCTTCACTAGAAATTAAATCCCAAGAGACCTGGAACTGGCAGAAAGCAAAGGACCAACTTCAACTGTAGTAGCTGGGAGCCACATCACTTGGACTCATATAAGGCCAGCACAGGTAATCTGTCCCTCCTGTGGAGGGGATGAGCAGGAAATCAAAATTCCTCTAATCTGAAGGCAGAAAGGCAGGAACTAATAGCTCTATCTGTGACTTTAATTAGTATCACTAGATGTAAATAATCCTTACCTTTTAATTTACCCCATACGTATAACCGTAGGCTAAGGAAACAACAAAACACAAGCAAACACAGAGAGACACTTCTGTGTCTAACAATGTAACCACTCTGGGTCATTTTTATAATTTTTTATTACTTAATCACTCTAGAACATCACATTTTATTAAATATTGTTCAGCTTACTGGAAAAAGTCTCTGCTTTGGAGAAGTGGTAGGATCTGAAACAAGTATTGAAGAACAAGAATGGCAATAACGGAGGGAAGCAGATACAAGCGAACCAGAACAGCTCTCCACACGGAGTGACACGCCTTGCTTCTAGCTAATCCTCCATTTTTCTGACAACAAATTACGATCTAAACTGAACTTCAGATTGAACTACTTGAGCATGACTTGCATCTGCTGATCAGTTTTGAAACATCTCGTTTAGGCCCTGATTCACCAAACAGTTCCAATATCTGCATGGTATCAATCAAGGAATTATTCCAATACTTGAAGTCATATCTTTGGAAAAGGTCAGCAACAGATATCAAATTATTCTAGCTGTCACAATTTCATAATGCTACCAATATAAAACTGAAGTCAACAGCTTATGATCCTCAAATGAGTGCTTTCCCTTGATGTACTATAAAAAGAATTACAGCATATATGACAGTAAAACTTAAGAAAGGATGGTTAACCACCCCTTGTCCCTAAAATGGAAGGGAACCTCTATTGAGTACAGGGATATTTAGACCACTGAGCTCTTTGAATGTTTATTTTAGTGCAGCAGAAAATCTCTATCTACTCCACACATTAGAAAAAACTCTATCTACCCTAACCTACACTAACCTTCACATACTTCACTACCACTTCTTCACTATTACCACCATACTTCACTACCTGTTCCATAATGTAGCTAATTTACTAAGTTACTATTGTAAACTTTGAGAACACATGCTCACTTTGAGGAATGTAACTTCACATATTTTGAACCAGTCTTGCTCTTGAGTTTTTCTGCAAGACACCTATTAGACCCCAGTATACCCCAATGTTACATATTCTTGTAGTCCAAGCAATTATACTTTTATCAGACATGCAGTCTTTGGCAGAAGGAGACATGTTGCTTCATGCTACTTTATTAACGAGACTACTCTGAAACATTCGGACTTTTGGTTCCCCCTACCAAATGGAAAAAAAAATGGCTCAGCTTCAATTCCTGTACGGGCAGTAGTAGAAAAAACAAATGGTGTGCTTCCAACTTCCCTAGACACAGCACTTCACTTACAGATAATCACAAATGATTTGTAGAAAACATACCCCTTCTTTTTCCTCCCACCATAGGTATAGATTTCTTAAGTTCAGGGTTACTGAGCCCAGCATTTTTTTCCCTCAAGGTTATATTAAATATGACAGACTAGATATCATAGATGTGAATAATTTCAGTCATAAGGTGTTTTCCCATTCCTCACTACTTGCAGCTGATTGGGATCATCTATTCAGATTCCACTCTGTAGACTTCATACATAAAATTTTCAGTTCACACAACACTGTTTCCTGTCTTGTCTTCCTCTCTGTTAATTTCTTTAATGAGACATTAATACACCTTGGCTAAAGTACGCAGTATACAACAAGCTTTTAAGTGTTTTATACACCTTCAGAATACTGCATACTCATTTGGTGTCTCTAGAAAAGCAATGTTGTTCTGTTTACCTCCCTTAAAATAGCAAACCCTTCTAAGTAAAGACTTGCAACCTCTGAATTACTTTCCTGACAAAGAGTCCTGATTTCATCTAAAATTCTGCTTTCAGTGCAAATGCAGATCTTCACTTCCATGTAGCACTTTTTAACCAGTTAGTCCATTCATCTTTGCTCAGAAAACAATCAAAATCAGAAAAGGCTTTTCGGCTGTTGCAACTGATGAGTTAAGGGAAACTATTACACCATCTTGTGAATATTTAAGTAATCAACTTGCCCCACAACTAAACAGGGACCAAACAAAACAACCGTAAGTTACAAAATGGAATATTATAAAGCATGGCCTCTGATCTATATACATTGGCCAAGGGGACACTGTCACCCTAGTTTCATAACCAGCAACTGCCTAAGGCATAAAATCAGGCTCACAGCCCTGCCCTAAATATTTTCTAAAGCAAAGAAAAGCTAATAGTAGATGATGAGAAAATATGCCCCACACTATGTCTTGCACTGGTGCTTAATGTACTCATCTGCCACCCAGAAAATCCAGTGCAAGGTTCTGCTTCACATCTTATATAGCCAGTTTTGACTCCACTTCAACTGCCGGGTCACAAATCAAATGTTAATGTTACAAACTTTAAACTATCCTGTGGTAGGGGCTTTGGCCAAAATACATTCAGAGCTCAAGAATGCTACTTCAGGGAACCTCAGGCTTCAGTCTAAACAATAGTAGTGCAAGGCGTGAGGAGCTGAATCAACCCTCTAGACATGACTGACAGCAGAAACACAAGAACCTACAGGGTAAGATGGCAGCTGAGCAACATCACCTAACTGAAGGATTCTGACAAAATACATCTGGGGATCTGGCTGTTTCAACCCATTTCAATGAGATAGTAAATCATTTAATAATGTATGATTTCACCAATATAAAGAATCCTTGCAGAAGACACTATGCTGGAAGCTATCTTCTTGTGCCCACAAGAACTACCCTTCAGGCCAAACCCACAACAGTAAGTGGGGAAACAGTCACTCAAAACCACTCTCCAAGCAGAAATGATATTGCAGTATAGCCTGCCAGCGTTAGCTCCTAAATTCTCTGACCTTCCCATTTCTACCAATCTATAAAATTGAAGTAGTCATTCTGCCAAAATCTGAGGAAAGATTAATGCATATGACACTATGCAAGTGGGAGACAAATAACTTTAAAGACATTTCTTTTACCCATAG
The DNA here is from genome assembly GCF_037157495.1 of Lathamus discolor. Taxonomy (NCBI): domain Eukaryota; kingdom Metazoa; phylum Chordata; class Aves; order Psittaciformes; family Psittacidae; genus Lathamus; species Lathamus discolor. The sequence goes on along the minus strand of NC_088884.1, from coordinate 125,616,259 downwards.
ATATGTAGACATCTTCCTGCACACTCTTAGCTTTTCCTTTCACTAACAAAAATATGAAGTTGCAGTATTTTTCAATGATTGTTTCAGTCATATCAGTTACTGTTTAAATAGCAACTCAAAGTTATAGCTCTTCTGAAACATCACTTGCCTTTTTATTTTTCTCCCTAAAGAAGCCCATCTTGATCACATAACAAAAAAGCCTGAGCAGATGATAATGACATGTTTCTATAGATTTGTGTCTCATGCCTCATTGATATTTTTTACTGCATTGTAATGAAGCAAGGTAAGTAGCAATACCTTTTTCGATCAACTGATACCACTGACAGAGCAGCATAGTTTTGAGCACACAAGCCTTTTTCAGAATCCACAGTTCTAAAAGAATATCAGCTCACCCCTTATTAGACAATAGACAGGAAAAGCATGCTTTCCTAGGGATTACATCCTCTGACTTCTAATACAGCACAAATTTTATTGAAACATTTTAGGTTATTATTAATAATTTCCCTTTGAGAATTCTGTGTTACAGACCAGGGCTGAGTTGGCACTGCAAAGCTCCGGTTCTCTGGAACATAAAAAGATATTTTCTTTGCTTGGCTATTTTTCTTTTCCCTCATGAAATTTGAAGGCAATCATTGTCTTCTAGCTCCTCACCCTGTCAAACAATTCAGTCAAAATTCTGGTTACCTTAGGACTTCAGGTCAAAGAAAATACCATAAAACCCCCAGACAGGAAGAAGTACTCGAGACTGGATTTATTATCACTATATATAAATCAAAAGTCTTACTGCTCGTAACGTTTCCAAGTCAGTTGTGGAATTAGACTCTGTACCTAAGAATACAAAATTTCACATCTCAAATTACCATTCAGGTATCACAAGCATGCAAAAAAAGGAAACGTACAGTGTAGTGCAGTTTGGTTTTAATATTGGCAGAAAACTAACTAAAAATCAGTGGTAAGCTTCAGAACACTTTTACTTGTATACAGTCTGGCAAGCATGAGGGTTTTGGGTTGATTCGGGGTTGGGCTTTCTTTCCTGGCTGAGTAAGGGCTATAGGACTTAGTTCTTTGCCACCTAAAGTGGCATTTTGAAAAATTATGTTAGTTTGGTTTGCAACCTCAGCTGACAAAGGGAAAATGCCAAGATGAATTGCTAACATTTATGCATGAGCTCAGGACAAGATGATGCAATATGCTGAAACAACCCAAACAACAGGAAGTGGCACAGGAGCGAGCAAACAGCCAAAGCAGCCCAGGTAGTCCATGAGTGATTAACTGCCTGCTCTGATAAAACTGGGACACCCTTTCAGTGCCAGGTAGTTATTTACTTTAGAAACAAAATCTAAAACTTAATACTCTTGAACAGAGTCTGGCCTTAATACTTAATACTCTTGAACAGAACCCTCATTACTGCAGTCTATGAGAACAGATATGTCTGCAAGGCACAATACAAGATGCATAATGAAGGAAGATACAGCATGATCATTCTAAGAAAAAAGTACCTGAAAGGTTACAATGTGATTTCCAGAGCAATCAAGCAACTAATTGACAGCAGCAAATAGGTAAATTTCTCCTTAGAATATCTTGTTTAGGGAAATAAGCTGAAAAGGAATTTGTTTCCTGTCATCTTCATGTTGTAGATTTAACTGTCATAGTAGAGACATAGTAGAGACTGGGCTAAACATAACAACCTTCCTGCCAGATCACACAAACAAAGAGAATGGTCTTGAAAGAACCAAAGGGTATCAACCAGGGATGAAAAAAATTAAGCAAGACAAAAATAACAATGAGCCTGGGTTGATATTTAGGGTTGAAAGAAAACAGAAGTTCTGGCACAGAACAAATATGTACATCCAGAAGACACAATAAGCTAGATTTACAGAGAACTCTGACTGGCTGGAAGCTAAAACGCAATGTCAAACATCATTGCTTACCCGATATCCACTTTTAGTGGTCAGATTAGTGCACTTTCCTCTAATAATTGTGAGTGAAAAAATTTTCTCAATTTTTTTCAAACTGGAAATCTCAGAACTAAGCCACAATAAATCCTTCCTAAAAATGTTCCAAAGATTGAGTTTTGTTCTTACATGCAATGGAACTTGTATTGTCTGTGTTTGCCCAGCACTTTTAACTAACCTTCAGTGAACACAGGACCTACCCTTGCCTCACTTGTTTCACGCAAATTAAACAACTCAGACTTCAATTTGCTGTTGCACGTTAAACAAAACTGAAACAAATAAAAGGAAAACAAAGTGAGGCATTATTAACTATGTGAAATATGAGCTGCAGCTCTTGGATTTGTACTTTAATACAAAGACAAATTGCTGTAGTATTATTATAGTAAGCATTCTGTCAGAGATAGGAATTTATGTATCTTCTAATGTGTTGAATAGGACTGTATTGTTCCTTCAGTGGTCTAACAAAAAAACATGAAAAGTCTAAATTATGGATAGAGAGACTATCGTTATTTAGAATGTGTATTCAGGCTTTCAACTCTTTCTATAATACATCTTATGCAATCCCAAAGCAAGACCCTGGCAAAGTAAATAGCTTTTTTTCCTGTCATCACAGGAAAGAAGGTAATCAAGAAAGCAAGCAAGCCGACAGGCAAATAGCCTTCTGGACTTTCATATGCATTTCAGGACTACAGAAACTACATGCAATTTTTTAATGCCACATTTAGAGCTGGCAATGGTAAGTTAAAGAAATTAGGCCTCCTCTCCACATCAGACATCAGCTGGATTGAAGCAGATCAGTAGACAGGAACCCCATCTCCTCAAGAAAATGTTTCAGTTGAACGAACTGGTAAATGAGTACAGACTGACACAGCTCTGCTAACTGATGAACTAAATGCTCAGACAGTTTGAGGCCTGGTAGGTTTTGTATCTGTATGACTGCAGTACATCACTATTGCTACCAGCGAACTCTAAATCAATACGAACAGGGAGCTGTGCTCTGCAGCACACCAAATATCCTACTTCCTTCATCATTAAGATGGTGGGTTTCACTAGATAGGTTTCTCAGTTTCCTTGCTCAGAAAGTATTCCCACATCCACAAGTTTCAGACACATTCTCTAATGAGGTATTGATCCCTTACCTAGCAAACTTAAAAGCTATGGTTGCATCTCTACCATGCCCCCTTCTGTTTTTCCTTTAATGCCTAGCCACCAGATGCCATTGATTCTTCACTACTTACATCATCCTTATTTCCACTGCCTTAATACATCTGTATGAAACGTTAATCAGAGCTGACTTCCCACCACCACCTCGTATTACTACACTGTCCCGTAGGGTCAAGGGTCTCCCAGGTTTCCTAGTGCTGTTCCTTTCCTGTCCACTTCAGTCCCTAGAAGTGAACGAAAGCACTGTAAAGCCACTTTGTTAACTGAAAACACAATCCTTTTACAACTGCTGGGGGCTGCCTTGTCCCACCATCTCTCAGGCATTTTCAGAACACAGCTTTCTGAAGCAAGCACTGCTTGAGTGCTGTGTGTCTGACTGGTCAAGCTGTTTCAGATTTTGCTCCCTCAGTATTGGAGTACCCAGAAGACTTGGTAGGCTAGGGCTGTTCTTTTGGTTTTCAGTCCCTCAATCTACCTGGTTCTAGATTAACAACTCAGCAGAGCCTCTGGTATCTGACTAATGATTTGCAGTGCTTCACTCCTCCTGAGAGCCCAGGGCTGAAGAGGAAGGTAGAGATGAGAGAACTGTAGTGGTAAATGGAAGGAACTGAGGCTTAAAAACAGAACAGCATCAGCTGTCAGTGACACAGTGGATGCACATTATTTATCTTCATCACCTACGAACTCCCAGAGCCCATCTGCTGGAAATGTAGCAGTGGTCTCAAGTCACACACTAGATCCAGATGCAAACTTGCCAGTACAATTTGTCTACACAGAAGACTTCAGCCTTTAGACTGTGCTTTAAAAAGATAAAAAGAGTGTTTCTGAAGTCCCTTCCTTCTATAAAGCACACCCACATCAATCAAAATAAAGCAATCCATCTCATGGTCTGAATGCAACTTGAAACATACTGCTCAGGACATCAATCAACTAATATAGCTCCACAGCTCCACTTCTAACACTATCAAAAACATTTGTTTTTCATTGGGTGTAGTTTTAAAGAGCTAGTAACGACTGGATTCCCTGTTCTCATTATCAGGTTTATAGAACTAAATCTAAATCTGTACATGACCTGGAAGAATGTATTTAAACTCAGCGATACCCAGAAAGCCTTTCTTGCCAGAAAAAGAGGCTCTGACACAGGGTGAATACATTGTGATTTTACAAAAAATGAACTATAGGGCTACCTGAGGTCCAACTCCTTGGGAAGCACAGAGTGCCTCTTATTACAATGCAACTGCACCTGCCAAAGAAACCGGCTCATAACCAGGTCAATGATCATAACTGAAAAATGTCAGAAGCACAAAGGGTGATCCTCTCTGGTAAAGGAGATAAGGGGAATATCTACATGAAGAATCTTCAGTAATTATTTTACAAAGGGATACCTAAGGACCAAGGTTGCCCAGGCAATGGTACATCAGCTCTGGAGCACTGTGGAAGACAGCCTGGGAACAGCTTGATTTGGCAGCCTGCTATCTGAAACAAATAAAAAGAATGCTTCAGAGTTAATCCTGAGTCACAGGTAGCTACTACATTAACTGTTTTTCAGTGCTCTGAATCTATCCCAACACACAGTGGCTGAGAAAAGCTTTGCAAAGCACTACAGTATCATGCAATCCCCCAGCACTCCAGTTCCAAGGAAGAAGAGATCTTGAACAGGTGCCACATTTGCAGGATGTGGCACCCCAGGGAAGGTCATCACCATTCAGGGGTAACACTGCACTGTAAAGACCAGAGGAAAACAGCTTTCAGGGACAGGAACAAATCAGTCTCCTTTAGCACTAAACAGCTGAGTGAGAAAAGGGATTAAGGAAGAAGATTAAATTGCAACATCAATATTTAAAATAAAGTACACCTTTGCTTCCTCTAGACATCGTATCTCTCAATTAGCAAGCTATGAATAAGACACCATTTGAAAGTCAACTATACTATGACAGCAAAGATACAGGCCAGAAACCCACAAAGATCAAAACTTTAAGGATAAATCATTTAATCAGTTATATGCTACAGCTTCCTTACTTGAAAGGCCTGCTCAAATGAAAATCCATTCCTCAGAGGTATTGAGAACCTCTGCGATCAAAAGGGCTGAGGACAACACGGATCAACTTCAGATGTCTGTGTAAGAAACCTCAATTTATGCCAATATTGAAATGGTTACATTGTTCTGGTATAGTGCTGTACTACAACAAAACTTTTCAAGGTTGGTGGAGTTTTTTTCCTTAAAAAGGAAAAAAAAAAATCAGTTATCTCTGTAATGGAGCTTCTGAACATCAGAATGACTTTTGCCATTTCTCAAAGCTGCATGATAACAAAAGGTCACAGGCTGGCTCCAGCTCCCTTGTATTTAGCAAAATAATGTGGTTCAGAACAAAAAAGCTCAACTTAAAGGTCACAACAAAATCTATTTTCCTCCACTATATTATACAGAGTATTTCCTTAGAGTCATATTCCACCCTACAGCAGAGTGAGCAGGTTTCAGAATGAACCTAGGTAACACATTGCACATACCATTTTCTGGAGACTATCACTTTTTCTTTTTTTTTTTTTTTTGGAGGGGGTGTTGGGTTGGGGATGGGGGCAAAGTTTTGTAGGTAAAAATAAAATTTTGGTGGAAAAGTACCAGAACACGTAAGGTAGCTAAATGCTACAGCAAACCAAATTAACACCTATGAAAGTCAGCTGTCATGACTTTAAAGGCTTTAGGAAGCAATTCTTGTACCTCTGCTTGGACTACTCTTAATAAAAACCAATCAATAGTGATAAAAGGGGTTATTGCATCATCTGTTTCCAGACATATGCAAATTTCCACATGCAAATGCAATAAAGGACAAAACCAGACTTTAGGCTTTTTTCTTATCTTCCCATTTAAAAAAGCGCTGAACTGTGAGGTTCAACCTCTTCATTCTGTTCTGATTTCTTTGGGATCAATTCTGAGTAACAAAGCCAAGAGAAGAATTAGGAGAACAGGAGTATTTTAAGGGGTTTCTACCAAGTGAGAATCAGCATAAACCTTTACTGCCAGGATGAAGCTTAGAGAGCAATGATATTATCCGTGGCTACTGAAGAGGGAGACATGGGATAAATCTTATTCCCAAATTCTTTTCTTAGTGCTTGTGAAAAAGTTGCCACTCACAGAATGCTGTAACGATGCAACTCACTGAATAAGGGTGCAGCTGATTTTAGACAAATAAAAGAATAGAGAACCTCTTTAAATCTTTGAACCCTTCCAGTTTAGACATCCTGTGAAGTTCACTTTATTGTTTCTGTTTACTCCCCAAGTTTCAGATACAAAGCAAAAAAAAAAAAAAAGTGATATATAGGATGTATGCGAGATCTTTTGTCATATTCATTTGTGTAGAGGCTTATGGAATCAGAATGGTTGGGGTTGGGAAGGGCCTTAAGATCATCCATTTCCAACTCCCATGCCATGGGCAGGGACACCTTCCAGTAGACCAGGTTACTCAAGGCCCTCTTCCTCCTCTCATCCTTTAAAAAGAATCTGTTTGACATGGATTGTGATTCATTACCTTCTTTGCGGTGGGAGCAGGGGAAGTCTCTGACCACAATCACTACCTAGAAACCAGGTACTCTATGAAAAAACAGAACATATATAACATGTATATTCACATACCTATCACTAGAAAGAACCCTGTTCACACCAGAATCATAAAAAGAGAAGAAAAAGAGGCATACTAAGAAGATTCTGATAAAGCAGTGCAAAGGTGAGGGTATTTCATGTCTGGTAAAGCTAAACCATTTTTTATTAAGAATCAATAATCTTTACAAGCAGACCTCATATACAAAATATTTCAGGGCAATTTTTAAACAGCAGGATAACTGAAAGTTACAGCAAAAAGCCTGCTAGTCAAGGATGTAATTTTACTGCAGAAGAACCAAAGTATATGTCTGAGTTTTCACCTTTCTTGTCCAAATTAAAAAAAAACAACTGTAGCTCTTGCTATGGACACATAACATTATAAACTCACACCAAAGAGTGAGAGCACTGATGCATAACACCGCTGCATGTAAAAGCCTGCAAAATAAGAGCTACATGACCAGCCTGTAACAGAACAAGACTGTAAACTTGATTTTTATTTTTTATCCTTAATAAGTATAGAAGCCAGAATATAACCTAGAGTTATCTTGGAATAAGTATAAAGGGTATAAAAGAAATCAGACTTAGTCCATATAAGATGTTTTACCTTGCCTAGGGCTGGTGGTTTTTTTTTTCAATTTGTTTGAAGGATACTATTACTGATTAAAACAGAAAAAGCACCTGGTATTCCCACTTTAAAGGTGAGAAATAAACAACATTAAAGATTTTCTTCCTTGAATCTTTCACAAGTTCTATTTTATGAGCATCAACGGTTCTTATTCAAAAGTAAGTCTTCTAGTAGTAACCTAACTATAAATATGTGTGACTACAAATTTGGACATATTTCTCCTGTCTAGCTGAATTAGTAGCCAACCTACTCAAATGCACATGAAAAAGTTTTGCTCGCTTGAAGATTTGAATAAATCAAAAGCAATTACTATAATTGCCATCAACTAATATTTTTCCCCATCTTTAGAGGTTGATGTTTGTTTACCTATGAAATTAAGCTTCCAGATAACAGTCAGTTTTAAAAATTATTGAGATGGGAAATCTAACTAGTGACAGAACTGCCCTGCTAAAAGCAATGAGAGGCTTCTGTCACTCAGGTTTCTGCTCAGCTATAACATATACATATTTTGGGTCTCTTTAAGGAAGATGAACTGAAAAGCAAGTATTTTTCTTCCTGCTCATACTTACAAAGGATCAGCAAAAACTGATTGGCCTCTTTTTATATGCACACTTCGTACTCAGCTCTATTTAGCATCATGCCATCTGGGCCTAATTTTTTTTTTCCGTCTGACATCAGCAAGCTTCATAATGCAAAGCAAATTTCTCTTAGTGCTAAGGCTACATAAAGAAGAATGAGCAGGCTAGCATGTTTCTCCACATTTAGACAGCCAGATGAACTCCTACTCATCTTCACCACATGCTACTGAAGTGTCGAGATTTTCCAATACAGGCTCAATGTCTTACCAGAAAGAACGGATGCAATATTTAGGCATTGTTGTACTGTTAACAGGTGGTAACTTTCAAATTCAGCAACTGTCAGCAAGCTGGATATTCACAGCTCCTTGGATATTCGCAGATATCCAGCTCCACGGATAGTCACAGAGTTAAGCTATTCCCTTCACAGATTTTTTTTTTTTTTGATAAGCAAACAGAGACAAAGTTTTGATCCCAGACATACCTATAAACCATTAAACAAGATTGCTTCCATCCTGCCTCCTAATCAGCACTGCTTATCAGCATTTGTTTGCACATCTCATAAAAGAAAGGTGTCAGCAATACACACTCATGTTGCCAAGCCATGAGCTTCTGTTAAAGCTCTGCCAGCTTCAAGGTAATAGTGTCCTTGATTATAGCTTGAAGTTTGTTTTCACATACAGAAGAGACCTACAAAGACAATATTTAAGATTTTCATTTCCCTTCATCATAACATTTTTTCAGCTGCTTGTAACTGAGCATGTTCGTTAGCACCTCAGGTTGAAGTCTGCAATCTTATCTGAATGGATAAAGTTTTTATATATACTTTCATTTCAAGCAAAACAATGCAACCACTTAAGCTAAAATGCCTCCTCCATGTCAAAAAATTGACACATCAATAATCAAAATCTTGAGCATGCACATGGTCTGCAGCCAAAACTTGCTATAACACAGCCACAGGTCACTAAGACTAATATATAGCTTTTGCCTCCATTATTTGTGCTTTGAAGATTAAGATTTGACAGAGATTCAATGCCAAAACTTTGATGGATGCCACTTACACTCATCTAGTTCAGCACACAGCTCATGAGGGATTTCTTTACAATTGTAGCTGTGAGCTACAGTGAAGCCAAAAACCAGAACTGGGAACTTTATCACTACATTCAAAGGAACAGACTGAACCAATGCTTACAGAAACACCTTTGTACATATTCCTCCTGTGGAATAAACGTGAGAGCCGAGGACTGGCTATCTGAAAAACAATAACAAAATACCCTCCATGCATGGAGCATCCACAGCACGCCTGAAAGGTCAAAGCTTTACACCAAGAGCAGGCACAGAATCCTGTAATGCTGAGAATCTCCTGCCTGTTATCTCTTCCTTTTTCTTATTGAAAGGAATCTCTCTTCAACGATCCCACTTATAAGATGACAAGAGAAACACAATCACTCTCAAAGGGCAGGCCCAGCACTCCTGCTTAAACTACTGAAGACAGAGCTGCAAACCGCATCATTCAGAGTCAGCAATGTGGAGCTCAGAAAAAGACTGCATATTGTATGAGGAAAAGAAAAAGCTCCCAAAAGGCACCATGTCTGTTTGAAATGGACTCATTACTGAAACTAGCATATTTCTATACATCACTCACAGTTATGAAGCAGTTACTCTAGAAAATACTCCCTCGTTACATTTCTCATTATATGATACACATAAGGCTTGAGTAGCAAGCAAAAAATAGCCTCTTTCCATTAATTCATATCCATAAATCCATAAATCCAATAATTAAAATTCTCTTAACACATGCTACAAAAGTTATTCTAAACACTACATAACTGTACTGTGCTATTTCAACAGTTTCTAGAGCACTATTAATAACGTAGCAGTACTCTGCATTCTACAGCACTTTGGCTTTTGCTTTGTTGAGTATTTTATCTTTTCTTAGTGGTATGCCAGCTTTGCTAATACACATATGATTTATGAGATATCTGAAAAGAAATAGCTTTCCTTCCTGAAAGCAACGTCTGCAGAAAGGTGTTTATTTTATTCCAACAGTAATTCAGACTGTACACCTCTTCCTTGACCAAATAAGCACTCTCCGCTCCTTGCTTTTCAGTAGAAATTTACCTGTTCAGGCCAGAAACAGAGATTCACTCTTTGCTCCGATGTTTTACAATTTTACTCCTCGCCCATGTTAAAGACTGGAAATTAGTGACAAACATACCAAAACTCCTACAGAAAGGTGAATATTACTACCAACACATATTTCTGTGTACTGCAAAGTGCTAGCAAAGAAAACTTAAACATTTAAAATTATAAGATATTTGTTGACCATCAATAGAGAAAAGCAGTGTGCAAAGAGGAGGGTGTATTTGAACTGACTTATCTGACTGATGGAGCTGCTACGAGTATGGCCTGGAGTCCTTCTATCCATTGCAATATCAAGGTTAAAAGCACAAATAATCAGCTGGAAAATACAAACTAAGCAACTTGACAATGCATTTCAAATAGAATCATTCTTTACTTGCCCTGGGTTGCTACTCAAGCAGGAATGACTGCTTGTAAGATTTATATCTGCAAATACAAGTTTGTGTACCAATCCAAAAAGTAGGAATGATACAAGGACAGTAGTATCAGCATAGTGCTATGTAAAATCATCACAGCCACAACAGTTCTGAACACCTAGAGCACCATAAAATTACTAGTGAAGTGGCTGTCATCTTTGGCACACAACTAACTGAGAAATACAAAAACCAAACCACCACAGACTGCTTATTTCTTAAAATGTTCAGACACGCATTGACAGAAACAGGGCCATATGAAATCCAAACTTACAAACATTTTAATAGTAAGCTTTTAAAGAGGAAAATGATGCATTTAAACAAAGAGAAGAAACAAAGGTAAAGGTAGTGCACTGAAAGCCTGAGTTTATTCTAACTATAAATCACACCAATTCACTCCTATAAAAAAACAACAACAAAAAATATTTTTCATTCATAAGCTGCAAAATCTACAGGAAATTTTTCCCAGCAGATAACAACAGAATTCTCTCTTGAAAATAGGCATGGATTTGGGGGTATTTAACACCATTTTAAATAATAAAAGTGTTAGTTCTCTGTTGTAAGGAACACTTTACAACCTTGCAGTCAAGGTGTCACCTCAGAGCAGTAGGCCAGGCTCACTATTAGCAAAATCACTTCTGCACAGATGCAGCTCAAAGACAAAAGTTTTGTTTCCTGTCAAGATGTAAGTGATTAAACTTAAGCTAAATAAGAAACAAGACTGAAACTAGACAATGAAGAAACACCTGACATAAAGGATGTGCTACTGGTAGTTTTTAAAGCATTCCTGGTGATCACAGGAGATGAAACCATACTGCAGAAAAGCAATACTCATTACTTCTAGTAGCTGTGATTCCACTTAAAATGCTGTGTGCAGCTCTGGTAATATTCACTACCAAGCCGTGAAGAGTAACATGAATGATAAGACTGAGAAACTGATTTATGGAGAAAGATTAAGAGTTAAACACATGGATCTTTGCTAACAGTGAAGAGCGAGCATAAGTACCCATGAATATTTGACAGATGTAACTTCCAAGAAGGAGGAGATCTATCTAGTGTGACACACAAGGATTAGAAGTAAATGATGAGGACCAGAAAAGAGAAATTTTTATAAGAACTTCCTTATTGAAATATTTCATCAATGAAATAATTACACCGTGAAACCACTTCATGTTTCAGGCCATTACAGATAAAAGTTTTTAAAGTGTGCTGCAGCAAGCATTTTCACTTTGGCAGGGATGTAGACTAATATAGCCATTTCTCCTAGGCCACTGGATAGCTCTACTTAAGTTTGAATGGACAAACAACAGTTGATGTGTCAAGGACAAGTGTGCATTACCCATTCCATTGTCATCCTATCTTTCCTAACTACCCACTCCCTACACAGGTATCCAACTACCTCAGCTGCTTTCCTTGCCTGCTCCCTTTACAGCTGCTGCTTCTACCCCTATACATTGCTCTATAAGCAATGGACAGACATGAACTAGGAATAGCACATGTTTATGCCCTACATAATAAATTGATGCATGTGCAGAGTCACTTAGTAGCAGTGACAGAGGTTTGTAATTGGGAACAAGTAGGAGAAAAAATTAAACACCAATTGTGAGGCATAAGCACTGACTGCAACAGAACTGTCTGACAAACTGTGCCAAATTAATGCACATCTGCCATACTTTTGATGCTTCCATGTCGGTTTCCACCCGAGCTGGACTCCAAACGTAGAGTGGAACATGCTGCTCATGATACTTTTATCTCTAACAATGAATATCATTGTCACAATGTCAGAAGCTAAATACAGGTAACCAGCAGATATTAAGCTTGGTGTTCATCAACAGATCCTCCTAACATCACAAGTGTTTTACGCTGATTGTGACCCTATTAACACTCATAATTCTTAGGTGAGTGAACATTGAAAGTTTTGTTGGGAAAAGGGAGCTCTTGAGCAAGACAGAAGCTTACTGTCAAACAACACTATTTATCCAAACAATACTGCTGGAGTTGTCACTCCTGATATGTACAATGTCAGGGTGATGATAGATAGTGAAGCTGCCCAAAACAGCCTGGTTGCACAGAAATTAAGGGAACAGCCTTCCAATGTGTGCCCTCTATCACTCAAGGTGACTGTTATTAATGAACAGATAAATAAGGAATAACCTGTAATCGATACTGAAGTATGCCTCTTTCTTCCCCTCATATAACCACCACATTCAAGAGTGAAAGCTTCTAAAATTATTTAGTTGAAGCTGCCTCCTTAGATGTCTAAATTCACTTTACTGGAATGTAATTTAATCAGTTGGGCCTCTATATTCCCTAATCTACATATTAAATGTTTTGAGATTTTTTCACTCTTAACATATATTATCCTAAATAAATGGTCAGATAGGCAAAAACTAAGCAATTTAAAACGCAAATCATTTAGAGATGACACTGCTGTTCAACTCAATTCTGGTTGATGACTATTTCCTCAAAAACAACATTTTATAGTAAGTGTATGTTTTGTCACATATCTACTTTCATGTACACTGATAAAGACCCTGATCATGCTACAGAAACACTGGCATTCGCTCAGCTTTCAGGTGCCAAGATTTAAGCCTCTGAAACCAAGACAGTACCCTAACCTCTGTTACAAGGTTTTCTAGTTTAATCTTCCAACTTCTCATGCACACGTCAAGTAGGTATCATGATCCCTCCAGCTCTGTAAGCTTGCAAAATAGACAACAAATCTGTGTTAGGGCAGAATTCTTGCTATACAATTAGTGTTTTACCTTGGAATATATTTAGTAACACTCAAAGATTACCTATGAAGTTTTATGGAATCTAGGTATTTTAGGAACTGTAACCAAAAGAAAAATTAATGCAAAGTATGACAATGTAAAATTTCAGCTAAGAGGAGGGAAGACAAAAAAAACCCACAAAACTTTATTCTGAAAAGATGTGTCTACCTCAAATTTGTTAAATTCCATAGTGATGGCAAACCATGACTCTACACCCACAGCATACAGATAGAAAAAACTCGGAAACATACTGACCCTCCGCGTAAATAGTGGCCAGCTAGGGGATTGTACAAACTCGGTGAAACAAGATTACAGTATATATTAGAAATATTAAAAGGGCTTCATATTTATGCTGTAAAATAAATTCAGAAGACTTACTGCCACAACAGTTCGGGGAAGTAAGTAATTTAATAAAAGCAAGAAAAAGCTGATATGAATATTATTAAAAGACTACAGAGACCCTCTATGAGACTTGTGCAAAAAATAATGTATTTAGCCCAAGAATAACACTATCTCTACTCATAGTTGGTAAAAGTTACAAGAATTACAATGTCAGAGGCTTTAAGTCTCAGATCAAGCTTTCTGAAATCCATGCCTTTTTCCTTATGACTTGCATAATAAGTACCACACAAATGAATTATTACAGTTAATTTCCTCAAAAGCTACTGTACTAAGTAATAGTTAAGCACAGTCCATCAGTGAAGGTGTGTCACTTTCTTTCCTGATGAGCTTACTTTTTGTAGTTGTTTTACGAAGAACAGTGAAAGGTAATGCAACACAGACACCATGTTCCCCAATGTTAATGTAATACGCAAAGGGGAAGAACATAGCCCTTTCATCAGCTAACTTCTTCAGAAATGAAAATGAGAGGAGAGCAGGTGTCACTAAAAGAGAACTGTTTGGTTTTCAGTGGTTTATCACGCTTGAATCATTATCCTTCTAGCAGGATTTCTCATGAATTTTCCCTACAGGCATAAAAAGTTATAGTGAGCATCTCCATATCAGATTTGCCCAGGGGGAGAGAGAATGAGAAGCAAAGCAGGTCTCTTTCTGCATGGCTGGGGCTATTCATACATTGTGCCAATTTGTTCACATAGGAGGAACAGAATAAAACCAGTAGCAAGTACACCCTTGGGTAAGTCTAATGGTTAGAGAGCAGCAGGTCAGAAGGTTTCCTGAAACACAACAGACAAGCTTTAAAAATCTACCTTGAGTGTCATGTATCTGAAAACTGAGCAACATTCACTTACAATTTTACGTTAAACGTAGATAGTTATGCTGTGTCACAGCATTCTAAATGCAGGTTTTCAAGGTTATACTAGGAAACTGAGCATCTTTCCCACTCCATTACAGGCTTTTTTCTTCAAGACCAAAGTTAACAATATGTGGGATATAAGCTATAAATCGAATCATGGGTATACATACACTCACCATGTTACAGTACCTTTACCATCATATTCAAAGATTCTGTCAACGTTTGTGTTAACAGCATTACTAAAAAATACCCAGGTAATCACCTGTGGATGGATTTTTAGCAAAGAATGGCCACATTCCCAAGTCAGCAAGTGCCTATGTGAAGCTCGACATGAATCGAGGATGAAGAAGGACGTGGGTAAGAAGCAAAAGTAACGGTGCAAACAAGATAAGAAGAAACTGGAATGTGCTAAGATACAAAATAGTGGTGAGCAAATTTTAAAGGTTAAGTTCCCATATGCTTATTTAATCAAATGTATACTAGTTGCTGTGTGCTACAAGAATATGTATCAAAGCATAATATACTAAGCTATTGTATATGTAGCTGATTATAATACAGCAAGCTATTGAATATGTATCCAATGATACTACAGCAAGCTATTGTATGTGTATCCAAATATAATACAGCAAGCTATTGTATATGTAGCCATAGTTGCTGTGTGTTACAAGAATATGTATCCGATTATAATACCATAAGCTACTGTAGGCAGATGCAGACAACAGTATAAAAAGGATAGATGCTTTGTAATAAACGGCTTTTGCCTGATCACATTGATCTCTGACTGAGCCCATAATTTTTCTGGGGCAATCACCAGTGATACAGTGTCATCACTGAAATCCCTACTCATAACACAAACAGTTTTTAATGTCACCAAATTAACTCTTTTTTTTTTTTTTTAAAGCCCAGCTCTGCTACCCAAATTCACTGCAACTAAGATGCTTCAGCTGAGTGGGACTAAGTTGCATGAATAAGTAATGCTATTGAGCAGTAACTGAATTACATTATGACAGAAAGAACCCTCTGATTTCTGCTCTTTTGGTTTAAATTTCTTCCCAACGAGCTGAGTCAAATATACCAGTGGCATAAAATTATATAATGTAATTTTTTTTTTTAATATCTGTTATTCTCCTTCACCTACAAGTCAGGAAAATATGAAATAAGTCCAAGGTGAAGAACCAAATACATCTCCCACTGGTATGTCAGCCAACTTAAATATCCAATTTCAATTCTTGTTTAAAGAACTTTGCTTAACCTGTTTAACTACTACTTTACACTGTGACCACAGCTTTTATTTCTTGTAATCATAAATAAACTGGAGATTTTACTAACACTTAGCTTCTGGAACTACTTAATGCCAAGAAATAAAATTGAATGACTAGCCATTGTTTTGCAAGTTTTTGACAAGGAGTAACATAATGGATTTCTGGTTTAAAACACACAATGGAGCCTTTCTTAGGTAATTACTGTTAGTACTAACAAATGTCAGCTGCTTGGTAAAGCTGATCCAAACCATGGAACTTTCACATGGTCACCTAACACAGGTAGGTCCTTCTTGGAGCATCAGTATTTCAAAGAACATAGACACTGTATAACTGCATACCATTAAGTACAAGCTCAGATCCCATGCCTTCACACAATGATGTGAAATTTGTCACAAATTTTGTATCCATTTACCTAATTTTCAAACACCCCACCTCTAGGCGGAATTCCAAAGCCATATTCAGCCCTCTGTCTATTGGAAGGAACTGTAAGGGGGAAATGTCACACTACTACTTACAGTGTTAAAAAAGCATTGCGTTTAAAAGCAGTAATATTTCTTCTGTCTCCTTTCTCCCCTCCTTATACTTTGATCAGTGTGGAAAGCGTAATGGATACAGGCACCTACAGGGACCTGTACAAAGCAGTAAGAAACAAGTCTGCAGCCTTCTGTCCCTTGCATTCCAATGCAGGTTTAGGGAATTAGATTGCAAACTCCTTGGAAGAAATTTTCTTCACAGCTCCTGGAAAGCAGACACAGCATTGTATCAATAAGCAGCACAAAGAATGCCTGAGGCTAGGGATCTCTCCCTTGCCAATCGAGCAAAAGTGTCGTAACAGCTGATTCATTAGTAAAATCTCTCCTTAATTTCATTGCTTTTAAAAGATAGGAACTCCCTAGAAATTGTCACTGGCCAGAAATGCAAACCATCTCTGCAATGTTGTTAAGCTGATACAAGACAACAGGGTGGGAGGATGGTTATCTAGCAAAATGAATAGGCACCGATGTTCTACTCCAGCAGAGAAGAATGTTCCTACACATACTCAATATGTTTCTATTTGTAATTAGGACCTTATTTAAAAGTACTTGGGTGACTACTGATCCTGAAAGCCCATTGCTATAAACTACAAACCTCTCATTAACTTTAACAGTGCAGTGCAAATCTCACTGTTTTTAATGATTTAATTCCCTTAAAGCCTAAATTAACAAGGGATAACAAGCAGATCCCTGCATGATTTCAAAAATATTTAAGGCAAAACCATGTTTGAATATTTAAGTCACATAAATTTTATATATTTTTTTTTTTTTGAGAGAGAGTTCAAAAAATTCAGAAAGGACTCGTAAGACTTGAAAAATCCATGTACACTGTCCTCTCCTGTTCAAGCAAATAAGTGTGATCATAATATGAACTATGTAAATGGAACTGTATGTATCATACAGGCAAACAGAATTATACTTCTTATATACATTTTTCCTGTTACGAAGGCAAGATTACTCTGCCCTAGATTTGTAAACTACTTGTCTTGAGAAATTTCAGGTTATGCCTCAAGTCTGATGACATTTTTCAGAGGTGCAGTCCCACAACATAAAGCTACATTTAAAAAGACAAGATTTTCAAAGAGAAAGGACAGATCTGAGAAACAAACTACCATTTGTAACTGAACTAGGAGATGAGAGCTTGGAGAATGCCAACGTTTTAATTTCAGGGACTGAAAGGACTAGATACTGTGATTAGCTACAAGGATTATGAACTGAATACAAGTGCTATTATGGTCAAGACAAATGGCATAGAACAGAAAAGACTTATTTTCAAGAGGAAAATGAAGCTACTCCAGGGGTCAGATGGTCTGTATTATTTTTCATCTTAGACTTAAGAAGCTGCAGTTAAACAAGTGATAAAAACAGCTGCTTGCTTAATGTAAGAGAAGCAAGTGGAAATGTATCCAACACCTGAGCTTTGATCAAGTTAAAAACATTGAATTTCTGTTATGTTCTGGTTAGGTATGCATTTTGTCACCTAATATTGAAGCAATTTCTTTCCTCAATGAGAGACACAGGATTTTATCCCTGTCTGTGTTCAGTTAGCTATCTTAATTCCATCCAAAACATAGCCCCATCCACAATGATAGAGTTCCTTCACACAGAATAAAAAAATCTGCACGCATATTGGGCTCTTCAGATCCACCATGCATTTCCTTCCAAATGCAGTCCTAGGGTAGGGCCTTGAAGCATTTCTTTGCACTCAAACCCTACCCTCACACATTGTTCCTGCCCTCACCCTTTCACAAGGAGAAAAACAGGAGCATGCAGTTGAGAACAAACAGTATTAACCAGCCTCAACCCTGAAGTGAGAGGCGGGGGGAATCTGGACTGAAAAGCACATTAGCCAACAAACCTGCCCCTCCAGGTTGGACTCTGCCTGTAGTCTGTAAAGTAAAGAAATATGCTAGGGAAAGAAACAAAACTCTCAGGCTCAAAATATCTGCCCAAGACAGCCTGCATCTGGGCTTCTCCAGACCATGCAAACCACAGCCCAGACCCCATCCCCTTTGCTTCAGCCAGTCCCCACAGCTAGCTGCTCTTGAGATAAGAAACTACTCATACGAGTGAATTCAAATAATTCATTATAACCTTTCCAAGCAGAAACAATAACTGCAACAGGGCACGAGAGGGCAGGCTGAAAGTCTTAAGCCACACAGTGCAGTATTATAACTCCTCTCTTGACAATTTCTGCCTATTTCAGAGTGCATCTTTCTGAGGCAGCCGCCAGCCAAACCTAGTTTCTTTTTATTATTCTAAGCTTGTAGATCCAGTGTGCCTTGAAATAGTAACTCCTTAGCCCCATCCTATACAGCCTTCAAATTAAATAGAAGCGGCTCACTTGATACATTTTATATCCAATCACACATACAAATGAAAAGCTGATATCAGATCAATATGCCTTTCTTTCACAGTACAGAAATAAATCTACACTATCTCAGCACTATAGATACACTAAAGAGTAAGACCGAGACACACAGACCTAATAAAACATTAGACCATGTAAAAAAAAAAAGAAAAGAATATCCAAGCTTTTAGCAAAATATGCACTGGAATACAAAATGCTTTTACAATTTGTCATTTACAATGAATTTTTCATATTATACAAACTTTCTGAAGCATTTTGAAAGTGCCACACTTCCCTAACCTTTAGGTTTTGAAGTACACATATACATGTACAATATTTGCATACATGTAAAACACACATTGAGAAACTTCTGGCACCAAAACCCTTAAACCTCATATTCTTTAAAAGCTGAAGTCAACTTCACACAGTAATTTGCTTTTCATTCTGACTTGCTCAGAGAAAAAAATTTATGTGATCCAAATGCCCCATTTAAATTCCAACATAAACAGAACCAAAGCCCATAACCCAGTTATTCCCACAGTTACACCGTATTAGTGTTATTCTGCTGTAACACCAAAAATCTTTATGCCAAAATTAGGAACCTCAGCATTAAGCTATGTGAGCCTCTGAAACTTAAGGTTTCAAAACTCACTTGTGGAGCATTTACAAATGTTCACATGGCTCTGTTTATGGAGAGACAGAGTGTCCTTTCCTCGGAGTCAATTCAGAACAAAACTTGTTCATTACTTTAAATCATAACTGGAAGGAACTTGTCTCTGCCATGAGCTGAGAATTAATGAAGTCTAGTCACCATAAACTCTATCTAACCTGAACCCCTCTTTTGGAAGACTTAAAAATCAACTGAAAACGGTAAGTTACCGTCCTCTAAACCAAAACAATAAGGTAACAGCTAAATCATTAGTCTGTCATAAACCACAGCAATACAACTGCAGCTTTGAGGAGGACATTTATCATTTTTGTGAAATTATTGTGTTTGTGATTCTCATGACGGTTTATTGACTTTTCCAGACTTCCCCTTAATTCCATTATCTGTGGAAAATATTTTCTTATCATTTAATGGTAAAATGAGTTTTTGAATAATGGAAACTAGTGAAGATATACCAGGAGGAAGTCATACAGAGTTGGGGGACTGACTGAAGAGTCTTAGTACAGGCAGTTTTTCTCCCCTGGAGTACTACTTGCTGAATACGCTGCCACCTTCTGTGCATATAAAGATAAACAAAGCCCCTCTGCGTAGTGCAATTATGTGACTCCTATAAGAAGCAGCAAAGCAGCTGCTACCCTCATTAAATTAAAGATAGTAGCAAAATGTAATCAATCTTAATTTGTACAGTGATAAGGTCTGAATAGATTGCTAATTGTCCTGCTAGATGTTGATTTTATGTTTCTCCCATGATTCTTCATTCCTTCCTTAATCGTGTGACAGACATGAAGTAAAGGAGGCCAGGCAACTGCCACCCTAGGATATGGTGAGACAAGCCTGACTAAACTCAGGCTGGTTTATTTTATATTCCATAGAGAGCACTCTCTGAAGGAGAAGCATTTCCATTATTTTCATGACCATACCACATTTACTCCTCCAGAGTGCAAATTCCCTTTACCTGAAGCAACCTGTATTATGCCTCAAAGTATACTCCTATGAACAGGGATCTTTTTTCTTGCTACTGAACTTTACAATTTTGACAATTTGAACTTTTTAACATAATGAGGCTACCAGCATCTTGATTTTAAATGAGGCGGAAAAGTAGCCATGGAATATGTACATAAAGATTAGCACGTAGTCTTCCTAGATGAGATACATTTCCTTCCAAAGGTAAGAGAGAATATTAAAAACATACACTGAGTTAAATGTGAAATCCTAAGCCAATTCCTATCAGTTTCATTGGGGTTTTATCACCACAATGCCTGCCTCAAAAATTAGTCAAGCTACATGCACATCATGTAGTTAACAAGCAAATGATGGAGAAGGAAAGGGAAAAGAGAAATAGTGCCTATTTAGTAGGGTTTGTAGGAATAAACTTCCTTCCACATGCAACATGAAAATGGTAGAGTCACTGAGATTCAAAGAGTAGCAAGAGCATTCAACTGTTCTAAGTCCTCATGTAAAACTCACATCAATGTCATAAACCCTTTGCCACGCTGACTTGCAGCCATCTCTAAGGAATACAATGACAATCACACTGAGCACATCTGCGCACAGAAGGGATAATGGGAAACGCATGAATGGCTTAGCCCTTTCAAAATAGAAAAAAAAGTCTCCAGGCTTAAGCAGCACAGGTGCAACAGATCAAATGTTAATTGAATTTAGGTACTTTGGTCTTTTTAGAGGACCTAAACACTACAATGCTTAGAACCGCAGTACTCAATTTTTAAGCATCTTCAAACTGCAACAAATCACACAAACCCTGAGAGCTTTTTCTGTTTCCCCCAATAACACAAGTGGTAATTACAAATATATAGGAAGGATTAACAAATCTTCTCATGCTGACCAGACCACAGAAAAAGCAAAAGACACCTCTACTCTAAACCCACTTAGCAATGCAATTCAGATGTCTTGTTTTCACAATGCAAAGGCCTCCCCCACTTGAAATTCACAATATTTAATTGTGAATTATGCTTTGAAACAGTTCAAACAAAAAAAAACCATGCACGTCTCTTCATTTAAAGTACGGCTGGCAGGCAGTCTAGCTACTCAATTGCTACAACAGTCCAGCTAGCAGATATCTTTCTTAGCTAACAATTGCTATGAAATTTGTAACTCTTCAGTTGAAGCTGTTGCAGTTCAGAAAGAACCAATAGCTTCTGTGAGCCTAAACGCAGAAGTACACACCACAGTCCTACTGATCAGAGCAACAAGCTGGGCTTTAGTTCCTGTTTCAATGCATGCTGTTTCACTGCACAAGGATCTGTATAACCCTCCATCCACAAACAGTCACAGACATCCCATCTGTGAACACCACATTTTATTATCAAGAGAGGAACAGCTTCAAACTGGAAAAACTTCACATCACAAAACATCTGTAACTTTGCAGTCAGCAGCTTTCATTGAGAACAGGAGTAAGAGTCTGTTTTACAGTATTCCAGCAAGGAGTCTTAACTGCTGCTTCCCAGGCAGCTTCCTGGAGAAGTGTGGGTTTTGAACTACAGCAAAAAAACACCACCACAATCTGGAGCTGGGCAGCCCTACGAGGTAAGGATCCTAACAAGTACAAAAGACACAAATACAGCCATTACTCATTTAGTTAGGAGTTAGAATCTCGCACTCAAAAGCAAAGGAACCCTCCCCACACACACCGAACAGGATAGCTACATGTCTGGTTTGGGATACTGAATTCTAGAAGGCAGCAAAGAGTTCAAAATTACATTGATAAAACGTCACTGCGATGTTAAGAGTTGTGTTGACTCAATCTTTTCATAAACTTGAATGAACAGAAGTTTGGGGGGATGAGAGGGTATTCAATATTTTAGAAATGCCCAACCATTACTAAGTAAGCAAGAACAAGCCTCAGGATGTGGCTTTCCTCAAAGGACTCAGCAATACCAGACAGAATGCAGCTTTCTTTATCAATAATCAAAGGTTAGAAGTTTAGAAAATTTAGACTGCATAGCCCTGAGTACCTATAGCAAATAATGCTTTTGGTGCAAGAAACGCAGCGTTTGATAGAAATGGCAATATTGAAAGAGGTAAGTATGAATGTACTTGTAAATATGTTGCATAAACCAGAAATCACAAATACAGCGTAACTTTCCATCTCCATCTTGAAATCAGGAAGATACGGTTTTAAACTAACTGTCAAGACACCAGAAAATATATGACTTCATCTGAAATCAGCTAAAACCAGATTTTTCTAATCAAGTCATTGCATCAGTCTTCTATGAAGCATTAAGAGCCTTTCTCTCACTGCGAACAACCCATTGTTTTGACAACCTTTTTAGGCATGCTGAGAAGCATTTTTTTAAATAGCAAGGACATTTTAATTGTGGGTGACATAAATCAACTATCTGAAAGAACAGCTGCATCTTCAGCTGACACGAAGAGAAGTGTGATCTGGATGTAAAGTATAATAAAAGAATGTTTTCTTCTCCATTTACTATTTTTGTGTGAGTTCTACCTCGGAAATTTAACTGTTCACAAAAAACACAGAAAAGAAAATAAGGTGGTAGGGAGGAAGCTTTTATGTGCATCTAAAGCCTATGTTCATGTGTTTCAAAGATTACCTTAAAAATTTATTTGTTTTCTGTTCACTGAACCAGACTGCTTCACTGAAGACAGGGCTGAGAGAACTCAATGTTAAATAACTCTGATTTCATGAGTCTAAAAACTGAACCTTCTCATTTTATGCTTTATAATTGGAAGCAAACACTGAAGTCCAAACAGCTATGAAATTCAGCCTTTGCAGTTTAGGCATACTCTAATTAATCTTGTAGGATTATTACATATGCCATGTACAAAAGATGTCAAATACAGGAGGATGCCTCAAGAATTTAGACAGAATATGAATTACAAAGCATGCCTTGAACACAAGAGCTGACATCCAGCCTCTGGCATGCTGTCATCAATAGCAATCAGTGCTCGGTACTTCAGACACCACAACAAATGCAAAACAAGAAGTTAGTGTATGCATTCCAACTAATATCTTGTACTGTGTACTCTTGTTCTAACTACTGCAGACACCCTTCTGTCCCAGGCAGTGAAGTGACATAAAGGCCATCACTTCAGGTGTTCGCACTTTCAGTTCAGACTAGTCTGCGAGTTGACTAATATGTCTATGACCACACTATAGCAAACAGTTACCCTGTGAATGAAAGCAACGTGATCCAGTCCAAAGGAATAAAAAGAAATTTTACTCCCACCGCATTAAACTGCCAGGTACATTAAAGTCAGTCTCAGCATAAAAGCAGGAGGGAAAACTGTTCAGACAATTCCAAAACCTCGTTACAACAGCTTCTTGGATGACTTTTCCTAACCCAAGACATTGCAAGAAAGTCAGGCCAAAAGGCAGACAAATATAATACAGATAAATGGCAAAGCTTTGAGAGGGTCTGTTTTTCAGGGGAGGCCTTTATATTGAAGTTAAGTTTCACGAAATGAACATCAGTTTTGTCAATGGTGTATATCTGAGAAGAAAAGTCTGAAATACCTTCAGAGTGGAGAGGGAAGAGTCTGAAAATTGGGTTATAAACAGTATTTCAATCAAGATGAGGGGTCGATCCTCTCTTGGAAGTTTTCAAAAACACTCGCACTTCATTCAAGCCTCAAAATCTTTCTTCTAACACTGGGCTCTCCTCATGGCAACAGACATTAAGTAAGCCATCATTTTAACAATTTTATTAATTGAAAGCTTACTGCCAATTTTGTTTACAGGAACTTGTAAAACAAAGGCTACACCTGGATACAGAGAAGTCAGCTGACAATCAGGTAAATAAGAATTTCTTTCTGGAAAGCAGAGCAGCTAACATGGCTTATGAAATATAAAAGATCGTAGTTGTCCTATCTTCTAGGGACACTGAAAAATAGAGAAAAAAAGGAAAAAACCGACAGGGCAATAATAAAAAAATCACTTTCTTTTGTGCAAGTCTTGTCTAAAAGGCTCAAAATACATTCAGTTTCTCAATTTATTCACCCTGACACAAGCACCTTCACAAATACATAATCAGTTTAGATGTGATTCTCAAACCTGTAAAAGTATCTTATTCCCACACTCTGTATGCATACTATTTAGCAACCAAAAACCTTCGCGAGTTACCAGATCAAATTTTCAAAGCAGCTTCTTCCAATGACAACTGATTTTTAACTTAAAATTTAGTTTCCAGTGCAAATTTCACCATCCTTTCCATCTATGCACTCATGTGGGAAATAGAGATAATCAAGATACTCGAATTTGCATTTTCTGCAATTTCTTCTGGTGGAATGAAATGCTGTGGATACAAATTACAAGGAGAAAATGGGCAGATTAGACCTCATCTCTCTGAATATTTAGCACCATAATGTTCTCTGCCTTGAAACTCTAATTTACATGTTGGGGAAAGAAGCTTCTGCCTTGCACTATAGGAAGATTCCTTTAAGGAAGGGCAACTGAAACACAAAAAGAACTTGTTCCACCAAGGCTAGTCCTATCAGTCCCCTAGAGCAAGGGTGGAAATCCTGTTAGTTGGCTTATGCTTTCCACAGCTTCAAAAGGTATCCTTCAAAGCTGAATAAAAACTTTTGAAGTGACCAGTTAGGTTAAAAGCTTTTTAAAGAACAGGTTATTATGGAATACTGCATTCATTACAGATATTCTGTATATTGAGAAATAATCAAAGATGCATAGGGATCTGAGGAATATGCCAGTAAAGTTAAGAATTTTCCTGCTTATGTTTCAATACAACAGCTTTTGCTAAGTAAGCAGGCAAGCTCAGCTGGACAGCTTCCCTCTGAACTGTCCAGCACTGCACAGCACAGTTTCAGACTTCAAACTCTCTCATTAAGCCCATACAGTCTTTATCACCGCATGGATTCCAAGGCCTTTTTGCTGCTTTCTGCAAGATTTACTTTATATGCACTCCCAGAATTACACAGCATGCTCATCGCTCCTGCAAGAGAGAATAATCAGAAGAACTGGTCAGGCTTTCAAGCTGCCACAGCGATACCCAAGCATGCCTGTAAATGTCTAGAGTTGTGCTGAAATATGTGACAGAATCTTTACTTTCCACTTACTTACAAGCAAAACCAAAATATATCAGAATCTGCAGTCATTTAATATTACATTAGAGAGCCATCAAACCAAGACGGGGGGGGGGGGGGGGGGGGATATCGTGTTAAAACTTTCAATTTCATATGGTATGAAACTAAGTCCAAAATTTTGATGTAGCTCTATACAAACTAAACTTCACTTGACATGATACAGCTAGATTACAGAGGAAGGTTAGCAAAAACAATGTTTCAAGTATGTAATTCAAAAGCCTTTAGAAAACACCAACAACATCTAAATAAATAAGTATGAAGACAGGGTATATGATGTCTTCTCACAAACGGATCAATGCATGGTAATATTTCCATTTTGAAACTGATGTTAATTTTCATTATGAGAGAGAAAAATATCTGGAAGCATTCGACAGTGGAACTCATTTAAGAAACAAACATAAAAACTTCTCGTACATTATATTCCTCTCACCTCTGGCACTCGCATTTTTTTCCACTCACTGTTGGCCACAACCCAGATGTCTACAAGATGTTTATGGCTCCTCATCTGTGGCTTTCTCACTCTGCCATTTGAGCCTCTCTCCTTCCACTCTTGCAGGCTCACAGCCCTGTACATAAAGT
The DNA here is from genome assembly GCF_037157495.1 of Lathamus discolor. Classification (NCBI taxonomy): domain Eukaryota; kingdom Metazoa; phylum Chordata; class Aves; order Psittaciformes; family Psittacidae; genus Lathamus; species Lathamus discolor. Next base: position 125,590,286 of record NC_088884.1, on the reverse strand, counting down.
ACTCTCCTCCACCCTCACCCCCCGCCTCCAGTGAAGCTGAGCCACAGAATCTTTTCAAGAGCATTTCAGCACCTCCAGATGCTTTAGTTTCAAGAGACTCATGCCACAGAAGCCAGAACTATCAAACTGACTGACAGCTGGAGGAGGCTCAAGCATGCCACCTGATAGGAAATCTTCAAAAGGTATCTAATACACCTCAGCCCAGGTAGCCTCAGAAGCTGCAACACTGTCTATCAAGACAGCAAAGAGAATAAAAACACCAGTATTTTACCAAGCTTGACATGTCTAAGGTCCAACAGCAAATATCCAGCACAGCACCTCAACAGTCTTTTGTAAACAGGTAGCCAGGAATCGACCACACACTTCTCTTTTGGAATCATGATTTTCTTGCAGTATAGAGTGAAGAAAACTTCAAAACTCCTTCAGTCTGACAGTTTTGTACTGAGTTTTCAAAAACTCTATTACCCAAGACTCACGGATAATACCCTGTACTGCAGAACATGATAAATGCCAAGAACGTTTGGGCACATTCCAAGAACACTCAATAAGGTGATTAGTTTTCTGAATAATATTTTCAAATATTTGGCTCACCCCCACCTCTGCCTATGGTAGATGCACTCAGAGCAAAGCTGGAATCTGGGTAAAGTTAGGCCCAAGCTAAGTATGCTAAGTCCAGTTTTCCAAAAACTTAACTGCAAGTTTCAGCCTGAAGTACCTACGTGGGCAACATGCAGCCATCCTAAAAGTGAAAGCACATTCATTCAAATGCTGACCCCAGCTACTTCAGGCAATCCCACAACATTCATCAATCTTTCCAACTACCTACCAGTCCCACATCCTTGTGATAATCTCTCCTAAGAATTCCTGCACACCACAGAAACAAAGAACTTCTCTAAAGAAACTTCTAAACTCTTCTGCGGCTTAGAATTTTGATTCATAATTCCTGCGATTCCAAGGACATTCTCACAAAAACAGGTAACCATTTACAGGCAATATTGTGGCACATCATCATTTATCTATAAGCACTGGCAACAAACTATTCCCTCTGTCTACCCCTCCAGCTCCGTGACACAGACATGGCAGTAGCCAGATTATCCTAAAAAACATGGTGGTGTTGTATATATACTTAGTGCTTCAGAGAAATTAAGGACATTCAGACATACTCTATATATGAAGCCATTTTATTTTGCCATCTACTGAATTTGTCTTCTGAATATTCTTGTTTTCTATGTTTACTTCCACCATTTCACAGTTCATCTTGCACTAATCTCTGTCTTAGTTTTACTAGTTAAGCAGACTAACTTACATAATTTAATTTCTGAGGAATTAACTTTCACACTGTTGACAATATTAGAAAAGCACTGTCTAAATCCATTTTAAAAGCAGTGACTTATAGCATGAATTCAAACAGGGAGCAAAACAAAAGCTACTGCATAGCTAAGAGCTTTTGATGAATGCTGAAATGCCATTAAAATGCTGTTCATAGCTTATATGATAGTCAATTTTATCATTCTTTCTGTGAATGCAATTGCTTCCTCTGAATATGCTGACAGAGAAGTACAAGTTCACAGCTTGTTGGTGTTTGCAGAACCATTTATCATTTTTCAAATTTAGTGGCGTATGAAAACACAGAAAGCGAGTGTGCTTTACAAATCCAAATTGTAAAACTGAGCTTGGCTGAGGCTGTCTCTTTGAGGATTTTGAATCATGCCCCAGATAAGAGGAAAAAGGATGAGGAACTTGTCTGGGAGAGAAACAATGAAATACAAAATACACTAAACTATGATAGCATATCAAGACTCACTTGACACAGGAATAAAGCTATTTTACAAAGCAAGACTGAGGAGTTCAACATCAGAAGAAACCAAGATGTCTTTAAAAACAAGATAAAACTATCCCTCCTAGAACCTTCTTTTTATTATTTGATGGTGAATTAATATAACCTTATTCAATCTATATCCATCACCACTAAAGAAGCATTTCCAAGCTCTACCAAACTGTAGAAATCATGATCTTGTTTCAATCTTTCCTGTTATTCCAACAGATAATACATCATTCTGACTGTCCTACAAAAGTTACATTCTGCATTAGAGAATTAGACACGGTAGCAGTACAACAGTTTGTCACTGCCTAAGGACAGTTTTGTGTTTGGAAAAAACAACCAAAACACACCACATTTGGTATCAAGTAGCATGTAAACAACAAAATATACCTTGGTTATAAACTAAATGGGTTGGTTAAGGATATCCACTGAAATGAGAAGAGAAATTGGATGCACTTTAACCAGGGTGCTGTTCCATATAATATGAAAGAACATGATGCAAAAGAAAGGAAAAGGAGAAAGAAGTTCAAGAAACCAGTGACAGAGCTACAGGTACAAAAGGAAAGCAGGAAGAGAAACAAGCAACTGAGCAATGAAGAAAATAAAAGAACAAAAAAAAAATTGCGATTATGCCCAAAGACCCTGCAGCACTGCAGTACTCAGGCAGACATGAATATACTTCATGAAAAAGGATCACCTTGAGCACCTGCAAGGATAGAAGCCCAAGAATCTGAGCAACAATGCACATTTTTCCACTCTTGGGATTGCAAGGCTCAGCACTTGTTTAAATAAGGACTACAGAGTAGAGAAAGATGCCATCATTAAAAACAGACCTTGCTTCAACCTGAATGAACATATTAACTACCAGAACAACAGTGCATTCAGAAATTTCACTAGGAAAGGAGCAGCCACTGTCCACAAAAGAGAAACCTGGTGCTTTGAGCATGTTCTGACAGAGACAATATCCTCAAATATGAGAAAAAAAGAAAGACAATATGAGAGATGTTCCGAGGAAATAACAAAAATATACAGTGTCCCCGAAGCACTGCTGCGAATGGATGGCACTCACCCTCTCAGTTCTTCACATTCATGCCTAGCCCTTTTGTAACTTCATTCAAGTATAAAGGACACTTAACCTTCATTGGAGATTAACCTGCTGTCAACATTATAGAAAATGTTTACAAAGGACAGAGTCTGCAGCTTCTGAAGCTTCTCATCTGTTTTAGGTTTGAATCTCAAAGGCATTGGCCAACAGCGAGTTACATGTGATATGCCAAAGCGTCCCATGGTATGTCAACATACTGGAACAATAGCCACTAGTGAAGTTAAGCAGGAGATGGAGTTGGTCCATTTAATAAGTCTCTACAAATATACTTTTCCAGAAGTTCTCCAAGAGTTTTAAAGAGTCCTAGTTACAAGCAATAATGGTGAAGTATATTAAGCTAAGACTGGATATCACAGGGTACACAGCACAGGAGAGAGCCCGCACACTTCAAAGGCAATAGCTACATAAGGCAATCTCCCCAGATTCCCTGCACATTCAGAGTGACAGAAGCACCTTCAGGCTGCTTTAGGAATTCTGTATCATCTCTGGAGCCATGTAATGACTGCAGGCAGACAACCACTGCAAGACTGAATGATACGAGGATCTTGCTTATCCGCACCCCGCTCTGGTAACACATGTAGACATCTCTTCTCAGAAGTAATTTTCTTTTTACTACAGATGTAATTTGAACATGAACTGAAGAAGCTTGGCTCTGAAGAACAAAAGCTAATGGAACAGAAGCACAATTATATCAACTGCTGAATATAAGATTTGAGTCACAGTAGGATATAGAGGAATAGTCTGAATTATTTGTTTATAAAAGCAAGACCCAGAAATTAAAATTTAACAGGTAAATGCCCAAGATGAGGTAAACTTACTCGTATGACAAGAGGCTGAATTCTAATCAAGAATTAGCAACAAAGAGGTATCCTCAGCAGTGCAAAGAAGACCAGATATAAAACCAGCAAATTTTTCCAAGCTGAACAAACTCCAAAATACACAAAGAAACCATCTCTGGTACCAGTTGTCACCACACCTGAGAAACATTTTTTTTCTCCAGGCAATGACAAGAATGAAACAACAATTTACTCTTCCATGATCTCATTCTGCCTTTAGGATCATTCATTATTCCATGCCACTCTTGCATCAGACTAAAACATATGACCTTGCTAGGAACAGATCATACCAGGCCAAGGGAGAAAAACTTTTGCCTGCACTAAATGAAAATGGGTAATAAAGGCTGAGCCCAGGGAATAATGTATGTTGCAAATAATAACGAGTACCCACTTCCTGGGAGATTTACACAATAGAGTTCACATGTCAGCAACTGTTTGCCGATAATAATTTCAAATCGACAAGACTGAGGTATTATGGAACAACATTTATCTCAAGATTGTCAGGAAAAGTCATTTCATTTCTTATGATTCATTTCATTTATATGTTAGTGTATTAACTGGGTACATTATTGATCTTTGCTCCATCCAATTTCAGTTTCTGTAGTATGAACAAAGTGATCTGAAAAAATATCACTCCTGGCTTTTTTTTTTTTGACTCTCCAAAAAAGGCACAGGAGTGTCTGATACATACCTAAGGAAAACACTTCATTGTATTAGACATCCTATCAAAGGAATGCATTCCGGAATAAGCAACTGCTTTTGAAGAATATAGAATTATAGAATAGTTAGAGTTGGAAAGAATCTTAAGATCATCAAGTTCCAACCCCCCTGCCATGGGCAGGGACACCTCACACTAAACCATGCCACCCAAGGCTCTGTCCAACCTGGCCTTGAACACTGCCAGGGATGGAGCACTCACAACCTCCCTGGGCAACCCATTCCAGTGCCTCACCACCCTAACAGGAAAGAATTTCCTCCTTATATCCAATCTAGACTTCCCCTGTTTAAGTTTTAACCCATTACCCCTTGTCCTGTCACTACAGTCGCTGATGAAACATCCTTGTAGGCCAGAGATAGCAGCCTTCAGATACTGGAAGGCTGCTATGAGGTCTCCACGCAGCCTTCTCTTCTCCAGGCTGAACAGCCCCAACTTTCTCGGCCTATCTTCATGCAGGAGGTGCTCCAGTCCCCTGATCATCCCCATGGTCCTCCTCTGGACTTGTTCCAACAGTTCCATGTCCTTCTTACGTTGAGGACACCAGAACTGTACACAATACTCCAATATTACTGCAAAATTCAGCTTTTCTAGAGTTTGTACTAGCATATCTAGAAAACTATTTTCCTAGATACCATGCCTTCCTTTCTGCTTGGTTGGAAGAGGGATAGATGGAAACAATGATGACAGCCCTGGTACATGTCAATGCTTGTCAATCAGAGAAAGACTGCTATGTATCTGGGTGAAACCACCTTTCAAGCACAGAACATTGCTTTAAACATATACAAGCCAGAGCTGTCACTCTGCAGAACCATAAGTCCTTCACTCTAAGACAGTATCATCTGACAGCTGCTATGACTATTATGAATAACATGGATGTCCCATTACTTTCATCTAACAGTCTCTGAAGAATAAGGAGCTGGCCTTTAAAAATAAAAGGCAAAATGTAACCAAATGATGAGCACCAGCAGAAAGCACACTGAGAAGAATGCCCTCCTAACTCTGAGATGGTCAACAAGATCTGTTTACAAACTGCTGTTTAATTTTATATGGATGGGCAGGCAGCTTTGTAACTGAGAACCTTTCTTCACTGCTTCCTAAGCCCTCTCCCATTTTTTGGATGCATCAAGTTCTAAAACCCTGGATAAAGATGCTACAAAGAGGTTTTCACTATGCAGTTACCTCAAAAGAGAGGGAAAAGAGCAAGTGACAGCACTCTACTTGTTTTGCAATAGCTCTGATTAGGGGCCAGCAAGATCAGGTTCCCACTGAAAAAAAGCACTACATAAAAGAAGAATAAGACAGTTACTTTCCCAAGGAGCTTACAGGGAAGACAAACAAAGAGTCAGGAAATTACTCAAGTAATCTGTAAGCCAAAGGACAACTAATGTCACATCTCTTCCACTAATTCTCTCTAGACACAGAGCCAACACTCTCCTAGCAGTTTTAGCTTCCCACAGGAACGAGAGGTACCTTTGATCTTTACAGTAACTGTGTCAGTGGATGTTTACATCCTACATTCACACTGTTCTGCACTGCTGAGACCTTCCTGATCTTTGTGGCTACTGCACATCAGTGGTGGTTTGCTGCATACAGGGTGTTCTGCAAACACAAAGGTACTGCCAAAGTCAGCACTTTTCCTGCAGAATGCAGCCCTTGGCAGTAGCAATTTGCTTCTGATGTTTAAAATGGCTGATCTCACACTTACCCATTTTCTGGTATTATGCAGTTTTCTCATGGGCAGCCATTCCAGTCTGTCACGTTAAAATTTCCACCTTCACGTCATCACCCTATTTTGACAGCACCACATTAGATCTACAACTAGTAATAAGCATTACTGGCCAAAACTTAACCCATTAGTTGAAATGCAGGTAGCCAAGCTGTTCAGGTGGGACTCTAATTTAGAGTTTCAGAAACTGCCTGCAGTGAAGCAATTACAGCCAAACAAAATATGCCAATATGATTTAATCTGAAATTTGTACTTAGTTCGAGTTCACTACCTGGAAGCGAAGTGCGTATGCGCCATCTCATGGCCAAAGAGAGCCGGTGCGAGCCTACAAACCACGCTTTTCACAGGCTACCTTTACATCGCTTGACCCACCACACCACCACTGACTCAGGTTTTAACTCTAATGGTTTTACTCCGGACTAGGTGCCCTGCAGAGAGTAGCCTATTTTCCATAGATTCACATTTAATAGATGTGAAATTATCACTTCAAATAGGGGACTAAACACTTACAGAGTAAACTTGTTTTAAAACTATGAAAAATTGTAAAATCCCAGGCTACAATGCAGCTCCTCAAGGGTTACTTACACTTTACACTAAAATTGATTCAGTCGCAAAAGCCACATCTCTGTTGAATTGTGGTGTCCATTGTCTCAATTCTTTGCTCTCCTCTTGCTCCTCCTAAAAGGAATACTGTTTTGGTATTTTTGAAGTCCATAGAGGAGAATACAATAGTGCAAGAACATCATTTGCCTAATGTCCTTGTTCTCCTAAGTCAAATTTCTTTAGGGATTTTCATTCTGTTTGTTGGTTGTTTGGGGTTTTTTAACACATAACGGTGTTACGTCCTAGCTTAGCATCGGCATATAGAGATTTTGAGGCAGAATACATTTTTAGATGACAGGAGATGTTCCTCATTAGAAACAACCTTGGGCCTTAACAATGCTTCCTGAATTAGCCAAGACTAATTGGACAAAGAGCCATTGTTCTAAATGCGCATGCAATACACAAAGAGGAAGGAAATAACTATTCTTACATAGTAGAAAAACAGCATACTCGATTTGTGGTTGCTAAGGAATAGAAAGTGATGCAGAAATCTGCCATATGAATACAGTGGGCATCAGCATCCAGACACTGGTACACTTTATGATCCCCTTTTTTTTTTTCCTTTCAAATTTGTTTCAATAGGATGACACTATAATTGGCTAAGAGAGCAGACAAAGCCCACAGAAATCAGTGGAAATGTTTCTTTTGACTTCTTTGGGCAAGTCTATGCCACAAACTGCACCACTGAAACACAGAAAATGAACACACAAAAGTACACAAAAACCAGCTCAAATTCAACTGGTGTTTTCACAGCCAGCTCTCCACACAAGTTCGGCATCTCCCCATTTGTGGCTGCTTGGGGACACAGTCAGTATAGCTGTGGTTTTCTTACATGCTGTCATTCTCCAAGTTATTTCATATTTATATGCCTGTCTTAAATTCTTGCCTGTACATCACACTATTAGAAGGCAATTACCTACATTTAGTAATAAAATTAGATTTTCAGTGTAACAGCATTCACATACCAACTAAGCAAACAATCCTTCCTCACTAACTAACAAGAACTTCCATCACAAACTAAGAAGGAACTCCATTTCTATTTCAATCCACTTCATCTAATTATGGAGCCTTTCAGCAGACCTGAGCATCACGCAGTCACTCAAATTAAAGAGGAAAAGGTATCTTGTTATGGTGCTGCCTCTCTTTTGTTTTTTAGAGCCACCTCGTTGTCATACCTCAGCTTTACCTTGAGCAGGTTTTGATGGGTGTCAGTTTAAAAGGTGCCTTAAGCACTAGGCACCTTATATCCTGGTGATTTACTGATTCAAAGCCTAGAAATGCTCCAGTGCTCCCTTACAGCACTTTTACTCTCCCGCCTCCAAGCTAACTAGGAAGACCTCCATGCTGCGTGTGCCTGATTTAACACATCCCTGCGCTGGTTTTTCAGGCCACTTTATAGCTAGACCCCTCCCTTCCACTTTGCTCTCAGGAGCAAGGCCCATACCAGCCCTGAAGTGCTCAAGTCCAGAGACTAGGAAACACCACTGTGTCTCTGGACCTAAGCAGCAGCAGCTCCCGTCACACGTGCTGCCCAAAGTACTGCACGTGGCACCCAGGGAGGAATGGCCATGTCACAACACTACGGATCCTGCTTTTCCTTGCACTGAACCTGCTCACCTGTGGGAAAGAAAAACACACACTACTTTCAGATGTCGCGCCTCCAACTTCTATCTAGATCCTGCTTCCTTTTATCAACAAAAGCTGTAGGTGAAAACATGATAAAGTGGATCAGAGCATAATTCAGTTGAAAAATGAGAATGTTCTTGCTGGGCTTTAACCAAAGCCAGCTCCTTCAACCTGTACAGCTCCAGAAGAGGAAGCCCCACCAAGGGGCAGAGGCACAGACTGACTGCTTTATGAATCTTAGAGCGTAATAAAAACAAAGCCCGCAGTTACTCAATTACCTAGCCCATATGGAAGGCACCACCAGATATGGTTCTGTTCCACAGCATTGCCTCTTTCTAAGTGACTTATGATTGTTTTATTAGAAAATTGATGTATTGATCAAGCAGGCCAGGCCCACTAATCCATCCTCCCAGATGAAGGAAAAACAAGAGGTTTCACCTCCTCCGCTCTCCCCATAACCAACCTTTGCTTCGGCCCCGCAGCGCTGCTCTCCACACAGCTACGTCCCCCCACTCCTGAAGCATGGAATCAGACTCTACAACTCAGAGAGTTATAAAGCAGGTATGTTTATTACTGCGCCGGGCGCAAGGGGGATCGCTCCTCCTAACTTGCACACCGAGGGGTTAAGCAGGCAGATATTTATTACACACAAACACGCATATTCATTAGGTTCCCTAGAGAGCGGGGTGGGGGGCGGATACTACAATTAGTTTAGGTACTCATTATCATAAGTCTCCTCCCTTCTGGCACTTGCGCACTGCCCTCCGATGGTCGTGGGCAGGGTCTTCAAGAAGTAAGCATTCTGCTGCACGGGGCAGTTTTCAGCCTTGGCACAGTTGGATGCCCCAGTAATCACCAAACTAGCTGAAACCAGCCGTATCTGCGAGTTTCTGGTAGCTGGCAAAGACTTAGAACAGTGTGACCTTCGGACAAGATTTATTGCAAGCAGAACAGGATGGGCAGACAAGGAGTATCCTAAGCTAGCAGATGTTCGGGAGTCACTGTCCCCAAACTGATAATTAGAAGGATGGTAAGAAATAATTCACTCGTTAGAAAGATGCGAAGAAATAATTCAGTCTTGTTAGTAAGACTACTAAATTCTGTTATCACACCACAGACTTACAACACAAACACTGTTCTCTATCTTAGACCTAAGTTAAAAGTATCTTAACCCCATGTTTTCCAGGCATTTGCTTTCCTTACATCACCCCCTCCCCTCTCCCGCACCTATGGGGCTCCACGCCGGCTTTAGGACACTACACGGGAGAAGCCGATGGGTGCACGAATGGAACGGCGTCCAAACCCGCCCAGCGAAACCCAGCCGAGCCCCCCTCAGCCCCGCACAGCCCAGCTCCGCTGGCCGGCGCCCAGGGACCTCCCCCGCGGCCACGGCGCGGGCGGGCCTGCACATGCCCAGCAGCGGCGGCCGCCACCGCTGCCCTGCCCGGCCGCCGCCGCCCGCTCTGCGCTGGGCTGCCGGTAGGTGCGTGCGCGGCCCAGCCTGCGGGGGCCTCAGTGTCCTCCCCACCCAGCCGTGAGGTGCGGGGCAGCGGAGGGCAGGCGGGGCGGGCGGCGTGTCCCCTTCCGAGCAGCGGGGCAGCGGCGGGTTGTCGGGGCAGAAGCGCTGCCTTGCGGCGCAGGCTTTACATACATCCGCACGGCTACGGCAGGGCCTTGGTGCGCCTGTGCTGGGGGCAGCAGGCTTGGGGGCGTTACGAGGAGGAGAGTGAAGAACGGTATGTTGAGAAAGCAGGCGGTTGTTTTATTCCTTAACGCGGCCTTGATCGACAGATCAGTTTTTAATAGCTGCCAGCACGTGCGTGTTGCTGCGGTTGCTAAGGGATTACTTGCGAGCTCAGGAGAAGCACACTGGGAAGCAGTGCCCAAAGTGCCAGTCATTTTGCTCCTGGGCTCTCCTTTACCGAGTTGTTTCCCGGCGACAACAGGCCTTGAGGCTTCCCACCAGCCTGCAGTTCACTATCCACCAAAGCTCTGTGGGCACAGGGGAAAGGGGGGGGAAATACACCTGAACCATTTTGAGACAGTGTGATTCACTGATGGCTTGCAACAGTAAAATCGCTTTAAATGCAGTACCTAATACAGCTCCATAAAGCTGGCTTCTCATTAAAGAGAGCTAATAGTTCTTCAAGATCTGTCAGATCTTCAAGTTTGTAATCTGCCATTTTAACTCCACAGCTCGCAGTAAAGGGCTTTTTCCTGTTCACTGGCACACCAAAATTCCCCAGATCAAAGCTATACCACTATCTATTTATTAGAGCAGCATTTCACTATGCCAGTGTCACAGTAGTCACTGGGAGGCTGTGACAGAACCTGTGAGTATGAAGTCGAGATTTTTCCATTAGTTCAAAAAGGGAAATAAATTCCAGCACTGATATTAACATAAACTGACATTTAATTTATGATAGAGCACATCTATGGAAATGACAAATTGGAAGCATTATTTGTGTGAGATGCACTGGGGTTCCTAATCACTTTTCTAGCTTCATGTCCAACTAATGACTTTCCTTTTAGACATGAATTACTCTCGGTTCATCACCACTGTGAGCGCAGCAAGAAAAGCATCTCCAATAAGACTTCTGAGTGAGTATTTTCCCATTGTTTCCAGGTTCTCTAGAAGGGTATTGTTCTACATTCTGGACTTCTCTGGGGTATCATCCCTAAGGGCTTGAAAAGGCTTGAAAGAAAACCATGCTGTAAGCTGATAAGCAAGGCCAGTTAACTGTTTTTGCTTTTGTCAAGTTGAGATGTCAAGGAGGTGTAAAGAAGAAGAAAGTGGATAGCCTGGAACCATTTCAGAAACCCATCCAGACAGAAGAGAGAGTATTGTCACTTCAGCATGGGTCTGGAAAATCTCCGCTACTGCCTGTGAAGGAGGGCTTTTGGCACAGTTTTCCACTGAATTTGCTCTGGGTGCCCAGGAACAAGCAACTGTTACTGACTTGAAATTCAGGCCCAGCTTCTTTACATGTAGCTTTCCTGTGTCCTGTCCATAAATTCCTCACCACACCAACCCCCTCAGTGTTGCTACACTTTCCTTTTCTGCATTATACTATCTTCAGGCTACCGTGTTAGGTAGTCTTCTGTGTGACAGATAGAAAAGGTTAACTGCCTATTTATTTACTCAGTTGAAACCTACAGGGACCTGACAGAATCAGAGCATGAGACATACATCACTAGTTAGACCTTCAGGGGTCAATTTCATCTCTTTGTAAGGGGTTGGCATTTGCTGTTCCGCTTAAAATGCTCCATGCTAAGTCAACTAACTCACTATAGACAGTTTCTGTACTTTTTTCAAGTAATATACTGATACACATCATAACACCGGTGCTAATTAACACAGCTTGTGCAGAAGGACACACTGAGGCTGCAGTTTTGATGACAAAGTAAATCTCTCTTTACCAGACCAAAAGTCACAGACATGACCCCTGTTACTGAACAGATAAGAATTAACTCCCCATGTGCAAGTTTGCTAAGTAGTAGTGGAGAATAAACTCTGTAACAGGAGGCCAGATCTGGTGTCATCTGTCCTCTCATACCTGATGTAAAACTGTCAGGTCAGCATGACTGCTATATTGTGAGCTCTTAGCTTTAGTGCAGTCTAGTGCTCTTGCTGGATTAAGGTCTAGTCTGTGCTGCATAGATTGGGTCTGAATGATTATGAAACTGACTTTAAAGCAAGAGTTGTTAACTTTTCCTTCATACTGAGTTACTTGCACAGTGCCTCCACCACTGAAGCTGGGAGGTCAAACTTTCCCATTCCTTTGTGGGAAAAGCTATAATTATATACATAACTATCAGTGTAGCTGCATTACTGCCAGCCACATAAGCTAAAGTGGGACTGAACAAAAAGCCAATCATGCCAAGTCAGTCTAAATGGAAGATAAGTAAGATTTCGAATTCTTGAAGCTTAAAAGACACCAGTCACAGAACAAGTTGTTGTAATAGTAGAACAGACCACGTGAGATTACAAAAAGCTATTTATAGTTTACTTTGAAGATGATTTTTTTGTTTTGGTCTGTCTCACTCATGTACCCCTGCCCACCCCCATCCCCCCCACACACATTTAATCTGGGTAGAAAGGTGAGTTTAAAAAGAATCATCATCCTTCTGAATTCATGACAGTTTAAAAAGAACTGAGAAATGGAGCAAGCTTCTCTGGACTATGATTACATACTGACTGCAGGATATGATCAGTGTTGCAATCATCGAATTGTAACCAAGTTTTTTTTTTTTCCTTTTACTCTAGCTGAATTGATGGAGAAGTCTCCTCCATCTCTCATCTCTCTGGCTGGAGGAGCACCAAACCCTGACCTTTTTCCATTTAAGAAGGCTACTGTTGCCATTGGACATGGAAGTGCTATTGAGATTGGGGAAGAGCTGATGAAGAGAGCTCTCCAGTACTCAGCCTCAGCAGGGTATCCGTCACAACTGCTTGCATGTCAAGACACCAGAATTAAGGGATCACAAAATGCTTTATTATTGAATCAATTCACCTGTGTTTTTAAAACCTGGTTATAAAACCTGTTTTACAAAAAAGGTTTAACTTCTCTCCATTTGCCTCACTATTTACATTTTGGTTTAAGTGGAAAGTTTTGAGCAGATAAGCAATTTAAAAAAATTACCACAAACCTAATACTAGTAGTTCTCATGCCAGAGCATTTCCTGTCTGTTAGTACTTGAGACTCCAGACTCCCAGATCACTGGGAGGAATCATTCTGTGTTTTGCAGTAAGATACTCATTAAAAGGTGCTGCATTGCACTACGTATTTCCTACATTCTGGAGTGTTTGGGTTACTTTCATATGGTACCATAGACTGAAATCAATATATACTGCAGGTGATAGTTGGAACTATTTATAGTATTGTCATTTCTAGTACAAAAATTTCACATCAGTAAGTTACTTTAGCACTCATGTGAACTCCCCAGCAGGCAGCACTGAGTAAGGCTTGTGACAGGTTTGCAAAAATATTTAGGTACACAATTTATAGATGTACGCAGGACATTAATCAGTGAAATGAAGACTTTTCTTGATACTGAAATGAACCCAGCCATTTGTGAACATCCTCAAAGATCTTGATACCTATTTAAAAAAAAAAAAAACTTTCAGAAATCCTTATTAGCTGCAGCCTGTTACTAGCAGCATTGTGAGCTTTGTCACACTGCCACATTTGAATATGGGAAGATCACTCCTAAGAATGGACATAGTTCAGCCTCCACCCCTATTCCATCCTTGTCAAATCATTTCTGCCCAGATTTCAGATGTTTGGTATATGGACCACAGGTGCCCATCTCTTCTGCTTTCCTGTAAGAAACATGTGTCTGATTTTCATGACTTGATAAAGTAGTCATAAAATTAACATCAAAGCATATCTGTGTGACAGCTGAAATCAGACTTAGGACTGTGTGCTAGATTTGGAAGTGACTTAAAGGAACAGCCTAGCTTTGGCCTATAGAAGACATTAAATACACCTTATTTATTCACATTTCAGGGTTCCAGAGCTGTTGTCTTGGCTAAAGAATTTCCAGCGAAATCTACACAATCCTCCCACAGCCAACTACAGTCCTGAGCAAGGACAAATGGAAGTGTGTGTCACAACTGGCAGTCAGGAAGGCTTGGGTAAAGTAAGACTGAAAGTTTCATATGTTAAAAGTATTTCTTTGAGATGTTTGTTCTCCCATCAGTTATGCATGATTCATTCAGTTATATATGGCATGACATGTCATTGTATAACTATGCACAGGGTACTTGATTAAATGCATGTCTTAGTATTATCAATACAAGATAATAGAATTGAAATAAAACTGGTGTGGCAGTCTCACTGTCATAAACGCCAAGGTAAACCAGGGCCTGTCCAAAAATACACTATTAAGGTAACATTTCACATTACTCAGGTAGTGCACATTATTTGTGTTACTGTAACTCGACTCTAATTGTTTCACTTAATTACCCCTTCCAGTCCACTCACTCAGCTGATCCTTTCTCTAACTGAAGTACTGTTTCTACTGTGTAATAGAGCACTGTCTTTCCATTTCAGATTGGTATTCTATAGCTGATTATCCAGCTTCATTTGGCTCTAAAGCTTTTTTTTCTTTCCCCAGTCAGTTCAATGCTTTTCTCACTGACAGCATAATTATGTGGTTAGGGAATTACTAACACCTAATCAAGATTTTTAATCCCATGAAGTCAGAAGTGTGAAGCATGTGTACAAGAATGCACAATCTTTCTAAAATGCTCTTTTACAGGTGTTTGAAATGCTCATTAACCCTGGGGACAACATCCTCTTGGATGCACCAACATACTCTGGAACACTAGCAGCTGTAAGTATTTTTTAGCTACACAACACTGTGAAGTTACTTTTCAAGTAAACAGCAGTTTAGTACTTGATCTGCAGGCTTATATACGCTCTGTTTGCTGTCAAAACATATCTAGGAATCACATTTTTCGTGTTAGTCAAGTTCATAAATATTAATTCATAGAAGTCTTTCTACTAAGTTCTATAAAAGCTATTCCAGGATTTGGAAGAGGAACTTGTGTCCTAATTCATTCAAGGAATAGGGTCACATTTGGGACGGGAAAGAAAGCCATCATAACCTAGTTCTGTTGAAACAAAGTTATAACGAGTGGGTATTTTAACATGTCAGCACATTCACCTGAAGTATTTTGTGGTCTGATTATACCATAGCTATGGATAGTATAAAACTGGAATAGGCCTAAAACATCCTTATACGAGTATGAAGAGGTGAATTATTAAGAACTATACAAATACAGCAAATTTTACTTTTGAAAAATAACTTAGTATGTACTCAAATGTCAGCTCGAAATGCGTAGGGTTAGAATAGATAATACACAATTTCAGTCATATCCTCATGCATCAAAAGGAATTTTGATGTTTACTGTGCCAAGTTTGAATATCTTGTCCAATAAATATACTTTGTTAGGAATATATTTTGACGTATTATGCAGGAGCTTGCATTTTTATTTAAAAATGGAGACTGCTACACATTACAAATTGAAATTCCATAGAGGGAAGACAACATGCTTTTTTGTTGGAATTTTACCTGTATTTTTTCATACTGCTGTTAATGTGTCACTGCAGTAGCTTCATTCCATTCTCTTTTGTATTGCTTAGTGTATCTGTTAAGAACAGATTCTTTGCCCTTTGTCAGCGAGAAGTAGCTTGCAGTTCTGGCACTTCCACTGAAGTAGAATGCAAAGTGTGAGTAGGAAATGAAGGTACTGTGATCATAGCATCTGTGGTGAGACCAGTGGAGTCCTGAGAGAACATAGTTTAAATTCACAAAATCCCTTTCTGAATGTAAAAACCATATGCAGTTTCCTAGAGAAGAGCAGCAATTGGACATAAGAGCTACCCCTTTCTCCTTAGATGGCTTAACAGGCCAAATAAAGAGTAATGTGGTAAATTTGACAAGCTCCGCAGCAAATTCAGGCAAACCCTTTTTAATCATGAGCAAATGGAGCTTGAGATTATAGCTGTAAATTCAGAAAGACTGTGTATTAGTGAAAACTAACAATGTTGATGACAAAAGGAAGACTTTTGAATTATGGTATTATGACAGTTTTGTTCCTCCTATCAACAGCTGAGGCCACTGGGTTGTAACATAATTAATGTTCCTAGTGACCAACATGGCATTATTCCAGATGCTCTAAAAGAAATTCTATCTACTTGGAGCCCAGATGATAGCTGTCACCTTCCCAAATTCCTGTACACTGTTCCAAATGGGTGCAACCCAACTGGAAACTCTCTGACCGCAGAGCGCAAGAAAGAGATTTACCAGGTATGTAGCTGGGGCCTTGTGAACCTTGTAGCTGGAAATGGAGAAGTGTCAGTCTCAGTTGAAGATACCCTACGTGTGGTATTTGGGCCAATTACTGGTCCAGTAGACATTCCTCCTCAAACTTGCTTCTAGCAGAACCTCTTTCATGAGAGCCCTTCAGAGGTGGACTATGCATTAGATAAATTGTTTTTGCAGTAGTACCCCATTGTTTGCCAATATCTTTGCCATGGGCTTCTAACTGGACTTACTGCAAGATGCCTAACAGCTGGAACACTACTGTGGAACAGATTCAGTTATTACACTTGACTTTGTACTGTGGGTACCATGTTCACTCTTACAATTGCTTGATGTCCAAATTGGGCATTTGAAAGCTTCTCTTGATAGGGCCTTGTATACAGTGAATGAGCAATACACACAATAATTTGGTCCTGGTAATAGGCCCAAGGTAGAGTAAGTACTTAATTTACAGTGTCTTTACATTCTAATAAATCTTTTATTAATTTCTTTAGCTTGCAAGAAAATACGATTTTCTCATAATAGAAGATGATCCTTACTACTTTGTCCAGTTTGAAAAGGTAATTTGTCTTCCATAATCCTTACCTATACCTTTTCTGGTCCAGGAGAGACCCAATATATGAGCCATGGATCTTCCTGCATGTTCCTTCTTCATGTCCTACTCCAGGGTAGTTGTAGGCCTCACAGTCTATGCTACTTTCAGTTGTTGTCCCCTTTTTGGTATTTCATTGCCTCAGGCCTTATTACAGGACAGAATTTCCTGCAGTAGTCAAAATAGCTAAGACTTTACCTCCAGAGCAAAACAAGCATGCCACTGAAGCAGCACTTGAAAATAGCAGCACCTTAATGATCCCTTCAGCCCAGTCTCTTTCAGTGGAAGACTGCCTACTCCCAATTCACTATATGCTAATTTTACCCCTTGGCCTTCTGGAGAACCTGAGAGAATTTTCCTAGATACCACAGGAAGTACTGCTGGATAGGCAGGTTCCTTCCTTCATGTAAATGTTCCCCAAATGGGTAACAATTGGCTATTGACCCGTCTTCACACAGGGGTCTACAGTAACACAGTCTGCACAAGTACCTAGAAGCTGGTCTTACAAAGCAGTAAAACACTGGTAGCATGCTGAACACTGGTTCAGCATTTTCTGTTTTGCAATATGCTTTTATGGAAGGAGGCAATAAAACCGCTTCACTTGTTGAATAGCATTACATATCTTTTCTAGAGAGTGTAAGTGGAGAAGGCGTAAACGTAGAACTACTGATAAGGAAAAAGTGTGCTGAAGTCCGATCATCAAAATTTGGCCATAGCTTCTGATTTAGTTTATTATTATTGGTTTTTTTTAAGGTAAATCTAAAAGCCGCAGAGCCCCATCTTCGAAATTACAGTGTCTGTTCACTCCATAAAAAAGTCTTGGCGAAGAAATAATTATTTTTCTCTTCTACTTTTGCTTCATACCAAAACTTGAACTGAACACTTGTATGCTGAAGAGTTGGCTAAGCATCAAATAAACAAGGCTGCTTTCTTGATGACATTCATGGAATATTGTAATCACAGGCAGCTACCCTAAACAGCCCCTTGCCAGCAAGTTACTGCATTTATTTTCCTTGGAATGCACATCAAAATACTTATTATCAAAATAATTCAGTAAGAAATTAATTATGTCTTCATAGTAAAGAAAGTTATTACATCATAATCTTGACTAGTATCTTGAATTTACTTTTCTTTTTCCCCCAAGCCATGGGCTCCAACTTTCCTCTCAATGGATGTGGATGGTCGAGTTATCAGGACTGACTCTTTCTCTAAAATACTCTCATCTGGGTAAGGCCAGCTTTGGACTGCTCAGCACTGCCTGTTAAGGCACAAGACTTCATACAAAATGATCAGATGTGTCAATTCGTTCATCTAATACCTATCCATTTCTGGAATGCACTTTTGGATCCACAGCTTTTGCAGTCTACTCACTTTTCACGTTACCTCTTGGCAGTCATGTAACTCCAGCTCCTGTTTCTCTTCTGATACCGATAACCATTCCCCCCAGGCAGCCCATTCTTGCAGGCACCATCTAGGCAGAAAGACAGCTGCTGGATATAGCTCTGTTCCTGGAACTCCTAGCAGCTTTCCTCTCTTCTTCTTCCACTTCTCCTGTCTCTTACCATTCCTGCAGACTCTCTAAACTTGTAGTACAAAAAGAAATGATGGCATTCTCCACAAACTGTTCATAGCATTGTAGTGCTTTCTAGTCTTCTAGGCTTACAATTCTCTGCCTGAAAAACTAGGCTGTTTTGCCTTTCACACAAATGAACATATTTGATTAACTTGCTTTTGTTTGGTATAAAATGTAAGAAAATAATATGAATTCTGCACTGGCAGCTAGTCATCATAACCCTATACCTGAGAAAGGGAGGTGATAACATGATGCTAAGTGTGATTGCACTGTCAAAAGTAACATTGAAAAGCCATGGTTCATTTTTGTCTTTATCAGACACGTAAGTTTACTGGTTCTATTTTTCTTCAAAGAAAAACTTGAGCCAGTCTGTAAAGATGGATCATTAGAATTGAAGCAGGAATAAAAATCTAGTTTATCAGTCTAAATTCCATTTATCCTTCAGTACTGAAAGGGAGTGAAAGAGTAAAGCTGTTCATCGCTTCCATCTGTTTTTCAGAAAGCCTGAGCACTCATGATTTTTCTTTATGTGAAAACCCATCCTTCCTTAACTTTGAGTCATCTAAATCTTTATGATTGCAGAGGAAAGCTTAAAAATATGGGATATGTTCTGAAGTCTCAGAACTAAGAAGCTACCGTAAGCATTAAAAAACCTTAAATGTTTTTATTTCATTACTTTGACTAGTCGTAAGTTGCATAAGCCTGGGGTTAGGGCAGTATTAAAGTACAGATAAAAGCATAAAAGATCCTCACAAAACCAATGAAATGGTTACATGTTTTCCCAGTTAGAAGTTAAACCCTAACTCATGTGAAGTATTAGCACATTGCATTTCTGTAGTAACTTTTTTCTGTTGTTTTGTTCTGTAGGTTAAGAATAGGTTTTCTGACAGGACCCAAGCCTCTTATCGACAGAGTTATTTTACACATACAGGTTTCTACAATGCACACCAGCACTTTCACACAGGCAAGTACTGAACTGTCAACTGAATTATATTTAGAAAAGCCAAGATATCCCAGGTCATAAGAAACCACAAACTGCTTTGCACTTCTGCAGTTTTGTTTATAAGCACATACATAATCATCTGCCAAAGGAAGACAGACTGCCATAGAAGTTACAACCAGGGCTAGATGGTGTCTCAGTGCACAGAAAGCACAGCTAATATGCCCTTAACTCTGAGGTTTCAAGAATAAAGATGTAAAATACTTTGTCTCTTGCTAGTAGGTTCCCTTGAAAAACCTCAATGGAAAGCATACATTGGAAGAAGCACTCAGGGTTGGGTTTCGTTTGGTTGGTTGGGTTTTTTTCCTCAATTATTTTATAATTGGAGCACTACTGGCAGCCCACAAAAACCTCACAAAGTAGGCTACCAACTACAGCCCTGTTATGGTTAATTATAAGGAAAGGAGACATTGGGCTCATGTAAATATTACTTCCATCTGCCAGCTCCATTATTTTGTGAGAGGCAGCATTAAAACAAAGAGGCTGTTATGGGCACAACAGTAAATCAACATACACTGCCTTCCTTTTTCTCCCCGATTATCTTATTTAGCTCTCCATCCATATTTTCTCCCTTCACCCCAATATCCAAACACTGCCATGATCCTTAGAGACAGCAGTAACATGGACTACAATGGCCTGTTTCTGTTGCCGCCTCTGTTTATAAAAGGTTCCAAGAGACCTTAAATGCAATTCTTGCTTGTGTGGAATTTTGAATAATGCATCAGGAAATGTATCTTATGATGACTGCAAAACAGTCCTGTTTAAAATATGTTATTGATGATATGTTTTATTTCTCTAGATTATGATACTACAGCTGCTTCAGCAATGGGGAGAAAAGGGTTTCTTGGAGCATACAGATAGGTAGGGTCATGTCGTATGCTGAATCCCATCATTTGTTCTTCTGCTTTTTGTTTCCTATGTAAAATATTCTTTGCAGAAAAAAGTCAGAAGAGATGGATCACTGTTAAGCCAGAGCACCAAGACTGACAGTATTCACACAAGAGTCCTGAACGAGCTGAGTGTGAAATGGCAGACATGCAAGTTGGGGCATATAACCTACCACTACAAATCAGCAGTCTGCCAAACCATAGGCCCAGTCATTACGCAGCTCCCATGTGAAGGGAACGCAAGAGGATCCTGGGAGCTCCCAGGTAGTGATTCTCTGCTGATATAGTACAGTCTATAGCAAAGGTTAGGATCACTGAGCACATAATCTATTGAGAAATGGTCAACATGGCTCCAGTAAAGGGAATTCTTGCCCCACTAACTCAGCAGGGATTCACTCTCTTAATATCCTTAGTCTAATGATTTTGGATACTGATGGAAAGATCTACAGCAAGGTTCACCTGCGTTTACTAAGTATTGCCTTTATTGCCACTCTTGGAAACTGAACATTTTTTTGTATACTGACTGACATGCATTTTGCTTTCATTTATTATGCTGGAGGAACATAGTTTCTCTTGACTACCCATGCTTCATTTCAGACACCATACTTGGTTGCTATTAGAACCCCAAGCTTCCTACTTTACCAGGAGTAAACTCTATAGAGATCTATAAACAGGGATATGAGCAAAACATAGAAAAAGTTCTTATACCTCACTGTAACAGGCACTTCTATCCCCACAGCACCTGCCTGTTGTCCATACTGTAAATACCAGCATTAAAAAAAGCAGCAAAATCCCCAAAGCTGACACAGCAACCCTAGCCCTTGTTTTAAAGATTGGGAACATAAATATAGGCTTTGCAAGGAAACTTGAACCACATTTCAGCTTGACTTTCAGCACTTCGAAAAACGTATCTTAAGTGCATCTCTCCACTTACCTCCTTCTTCTAGGAGAAAAGGCATGCCTGTTTAAGCCAGAAGATCATTCTTCCTCTGAGATACTGAAAACAGTATTGCAGTAGGTTAGCTACAACCCTCTATAACCTTTTAAGCACACTTGTTAAGTGACTTATTGATGAGGCCCAACAGCTGACTGGAATATCTTCCAGGTGATTTTATTTGGACAAGATTGACTTGTTAGAGTATGTGGTTGAGTAGGAGCTATTCTGTTGTTTGAAGCAGTTATATTTTTGTGTAAGTCTTATCTTACTACTACTTGTAATTTCATTCTGACATGAGAGGAAAAATGATAACAGAAAGGCAAAATCTTTAACAGAATTTGTGATGTGGTAAAAGTGAGATTCACCATTTCATGTAGAATGTAGCAATTGGTGTAGGCTGAGTCCCAGAACTATATGAGTCTGTGTTAGTGTTTGTCTATCAGATGTACTAACAAATATCAGATACACCCACAAATTAAAGCTATTGGTTCAGAGAGTATGTAAGAAAAAATATAAAATTATGCAAACTGAGTATGGGAGTTGGGAACACATTTGCCATCTGATTTATGAACTCTGTATCAGGCATTTCTCTTGTGTCTCCCCTGGCAGAGCTGTCACATGTTAACAAAAGCAAGACTTGTCCATGTTGAAACTTGGGTTAGGGTCATTTTCCCCAGAAAGAGATTGAATTATTTGTAAGCTTCACTTAAAGTGAGAAGGAGATAGATTCAGAAGTGTAGAAAAGGGGAAGCTGTCAAATAGCTGTGATATGTTTATCATATGTTTTATGAAATACCATTTCCATGTGTACCTATTACAGAAATTCAACCCAAAGGTACAAATGTTAAGTCTGTGCTTTTGCATATGTGTATGGTCCTTAATTCTCTTCAATATGCCCTTTTTGTGCAGTAAATATTGCTGACAGGACTTGCATTCACTGATACAGACAGAATGGATATAATATTGAAAAAGTTTCCATGACATATGTAAAGCTTAAGAAGCAGTCAGGCAGGCATTTTCTCTGTGTGGTTGATCTGTGCTTTGTTGGAGACCTGCTGAAGCATTCAAGACCTCTCTGATACATATACAAAGTTTTATACACACAGTGTACTGTATTTGCCCATATAGGATATGTTTATATTTCCATTAAGTGTACACTTAAGTTGTTCAAGTAGAAAAGCTTTGTTTCTGCCTTTGGAAGGAAATGTACTCTGAAGCTCTATGAGATCATGACTTTGAACTGATAATTTACTTTCAGAGTGGTGGAGTTCTACAGGACCCAGCGGGATGCAATGCTCACTGCTGCTGACAAGTGGTTAAAAGGTCAGTGAGTGCAACATAGCTAATTACTTAAATTTTTTCCAAACTGTTTATCATGTTTGTGTTCAAGAAAAATCACTAAAGTTCATCTCTTGACTGAAGTGACAGATAAGCACTATAGCAAATCAATGACATTAAATATTCAGCTTAGGACAAATTATCTGGTACTGCTGTTTTCATGCTTTTCTGGTGGGACAAGGGGATTGTGATGAGTACAAAGCTCACCACATAACTGCATAAAGCGCTTTTACAAAGAGCATGTATTTCACTCCAGTATGTTCTTGCACTGTTTATGTTTAAAATCTCTGTCTGAAATAGTCATCAGATTCAGTGGCTTTAATTTCAAAGAAATAAATAATTGATACAGCAGTAATGATAAGCAATTTTTTTGTCAGAAATCAATTTCAGATGTTCCCTTTTGTGGTTAATTACACAGCATAGAAAAATTTGATCAACAATAATGCAACTACACTTAGGGATTCACTCCTTTTAGTCAGTTTAAGTGGAATCAGCAATAACTGCTGAAGAACTGCCCACCTACCTTAGATGATACTTTCACAGGACATGAGTACTTGGGTACCACACAATCATTAATGTACTTACTCTTCCTAGTTCCAGGGTTTAGATATGAAGTATTTCCTTTTTTTTTTTTCTGCATGGATGTGAACAACCAGGGGTTGTTGACCTGGCTAGGCCCTCTTTGTCTCAGTTCCCAAAGTACCCAAACAGTATAATACCACTGGGCTACCCTAAAGTGTGTTGGAATTTTGAATAATGCATCAGGATATGTGGCCTACATTCCCTTTGAGGTTATCAGAGCAACAAATCTACTATTCACTGAATCGATGATGTGTCAGTTAAAGATGGGGTGGAAGTTTCTTTCCCAATTCCTTTGTTTTCTCTCTCCCTCTCTCTCCCCAGACTTGGCAGAATGGTACCCTCCTGCTGCTGGGATGTTCTTATGGATCAAAATTAAGGGTATTTCTGATACACAGCAGCTCATCATGGAAAAAGCTTTGCAGAAAGAAGTATGACCTATGGCTTAATGGCTTATGATGTTAAAATGAAATGAGGGAAGGATAAAATAATTTTACCATATCTATCCACACATATGCACATACATAAAAAGCAGGGCAACTTGCCACATACCATCACTGAGCCTGCAAGTCAGGCGCAGTCACATAGTGACTAATTGATAAAATATTTTCATGTCTCTATTCAGATGTTGGTATTTAATCAGCTTACTTAAATTCAAACTATTATAATAGCACAATAAATCATGTATACAACATACATACAGAATATTAATATACATACCTATATGAATAATGGCTGTCCACTATCTCTTTTCAATAAGAGAAATTAAGTGGAATTTTATTTCTATAATTATAAGAGCCAGCACTGCGTACTGAGTAAACTACATCCCACCTTACTGGTGCTTCAAAACATTGTGATGGTAAGGCAGACCTGGTAAGCCACCAGCCCAGGTAAACAAAACGTAAGAGCACTTTGATTTTGTTTTGAAAAGTCTGACTCAAATGCATAGTTTTGGCTTTGATTTTGAAGAAATACATTATACCATGTTCTGATCGCAGTGTTTCAGCAGCAAGACTTGTCAAATTTAATTTAACATAGTGTTTTAAAACTGCACAAGTGGCAATAACCAGGTGGCTAATCAATTTTTCTTAGGTGCTACTGGTTCCTGGAGGAGCATTCAATATCAATAGTTCAGAGCCAAGTTCTTACATCAGAGCCTCTTTCTCTTTGTCTTCTCCAGCCCAGATGGATCTGGTAAGTGAGGTTTTTTCTTTTACTTTCTTATTTCTGCTTATTTCTCCTTATGTGTTTTCTTGAGTGTTAGTACTTTTCTAAACATTTGTAAACATTTTAGTAAACATTTTAGTAAATGTTTTTAAACATTTGTTTAGTACTTGGGTCATGAAGCAGTACTTTTGAAGCAGTATTAGCTGTTTCTTAGCCAAGACACTCATATCCAAATGACCTGAAAGGTACCAGATTTTTAGGACCACTTGAAATTTTTCTGTGAATCTCATATATGGAGATTCTCAGACTTAACCCTCCCAGATATTACCCATCAAGGCTCTACTGGAGGCTAGAGTAAGTTTTGCTATTTGCTTTAGCATTAGCAGGCATCGTATATCTTTTATTTTCCAGATTTTCCATTCCTGAGATTGAATTACCTGTTTCTCTGTGTGTTGTCAATCCTTTATAAGAAAGAATATTGTTTTTCTTGCATACAATTGATATATATGTCGTATTTCATTTCTCAGGAACGAATCTATGTATTTTACAGTTTGGATGATACTTGGCTGTATCTATAAATTCAGTGGATAGATAGGAGACATTTGTGCAGATTTAATACTCATTTGATTCAGGTGCTTGAAACAGTTTGGTATTTGTATTTGTACTTTCATTCAGTTGTGAAGGTTTGTAACTTCTAAGTGCTTCTACTGCCTTTCTATTCCTTCTTTTGTAGTTCTGTTTCTTCCTTCTTTGTAAAAGTAATTCACAACCATACTATTGATAGTCAAATGTATCTATCTTTTATATGCTTCCCCACTCAACTGTTCTTCCTTTACTTTCACCTTTGGAACCTCCAGACCTATACATTATAAAAGGAAAACAGAGAATATAGCAGAATTTGGCAGTATAAAATATTGAGTTCATATATGGGTAGGTTGGTTTCAGTTGCTTTACAGGTTTGACATGTTGCCTGTTTAAGTAATGCTGGAATATAAATGTGAGCCATATTTGTGTCATTGCAGGCCTTCAAGAGACTGGCTGACCTTATAAAAGAAGCTTTATGAAAAAGCTAAATAGAGATCTTGCAGCAATCAAAATCATCTCCAGAAAATATTTACTAACATTTGTATTTCATCAGAACACTTTTTTGGCGGTTTACTTTGACAGGTCATTGCATCACTAAGTTTATTCAAATTCAGAAGCATTTAAAATACTCAAACCCAAAATGTTGTTTTCCATTTGGGTTGTGAAAGAGGGAAATCAGTTACTTAGGACGTTGCACCTGAGGTGATTTTATCCACTATTACTTAATCCCAGCCAACACATTCCTCCAACACCTTATGTTGGAATTGTCTTGTGTGTCACTTTCCTTCTTGTCCTGTTGTATGGCATCTGGTTTTGAAGATGTGAAGATCGTGAAGATCGGTATTTAGTTTTACTAACATTTTGTCAGGTAAAACTGATGTAAGGGTGTTGAAAAATAGAAACTGATCCAGCAAAATTAGGCTATGATTATAGTTCATTTTCTAACTTGTACAAGGTTTTCTGGTTTCTGGCTTCTAACTTCAGTCTGTACCTGTGTTAGAAATTCTGTGGTTTGCAAAGGCATGTGGATGTGCTAATAGAACTGCTCCCTGCTCTTAGTTAATCAATCAGATGTGCTTCTGAATGAGTAACTAAACAGGGGACATAGTGGAATGGACAGTACTCTGACACTGCCAGATGTACAAAGCAAGCAAAATGGAAAAATAAAGAAATGTTCTGATTTCTAATCTCTTGGCCCTTATCATCCCAAACATTTGATTCTTGGCAACATATACAGAACCTTCAGAAATTTTTAACTGTAGATTCTCAAGGGAGAGCCCACAGTCCCAAAGCTGCTCTCAGGGCACCACCGCTGTCCTTGAAGACAGGCTTCTCCTTTTACACAATGTGTGATGGTGCTAATAGGAGGTCCAAACTAGCAGTGCCTTCTGCGTAGTGCTGCTTAACAGCAAGTGTTCATGTTTCAACTTGGTTTCTCAACCACACACAGAAATTTTGGAAGCTCTGACTTTGCTAAGAAGTAACGCAATTTTTATCTTGGGTGCAATTTATTAAAACATTTTATACAACAGAATGAATTGGTGTGTCTGTTTAATTAAAATATTTTTACAGAGGAATAAATGTAAATCTCATGTAAGACTGATTTTAGTTCTCAGGCAAATGCTGTTGTCAAATACTACTGTCATGTTGTCATTCAGCCTGACCTGAATTAGAAAAACATTATCAAAATATCATTATCAAGCAAGCTCTGTATTGGTGATGTGTTGAATAATACACCACTTAACTAAATACTAATTTAGTTGAATGTAAGCAAAATGCAATCCCATTTGCTGCACATTAGATGCTTTTGCTATCAGCTAATTTAATTTAGAGATTTTTTCCCTGACTGTGGTGAGGCAGCTAAAATTAAATTAATACCCTGAACAATGCAAATTGAACAATGGCAGTGAAATCTTATGCACATGCTGTTTCCCTGAACCTCTGAAAGCAGAATTTCTGGACTCCTGGGAGAGAGCATTCACTGTAATTAAATGTTCCCGGAGGAAGCCATGTAGAGACAAAAGGCAACAAGTTCACAGCGAAAGAAGTTACATGGCAAATGAAAGGTTTATTTTTCCCTTTCTGTTTCATCCATCTAAGAACAAATAACCTCTCCTTCATAGCAGATTTAATCTGCCACAAGTGGCACAATCCACTGCTGGGGAAGAGAAGATACAGAGGAGAGAAAGGGCTTGGTGTCATAAGCACATCCTCTGGTGCTGGATATGGGTAGTTATGGAAGAGCTTCCAGCAGTGTTGTAGAGAACTGCCCAACATGTGGGCAGTTCTGGCAGGCTGAGTCTTCAGACTTGTTTCTGAATGGTCAGTACCTGCCCATTCTCTTGTACCTACACGTTGGTTCCAGTGGATTTTCAGACTTTGGGCAGATTAGAAAGACCTAGAAATTCTGAATAGCCGCGGTATATGACCCAAACAATTCGGCTGTACAAGGAACATAGATCTCAACCCACCCGATTGCTCCACACATTCAGACTTGAGCAACGCATCCACTTCTGCTTTGGAAGTTTTACCGATGTAGCAGCGGGCAGCAGTTCTTCCCTGGGAGAATGGAAATACTAACTATAACAACTTCAACATAACTCCTGAACTTCTGCATAAAATACATTTACAAATTTTAGGTTCATATAGGTCATTACTCTAAAGGAAAATATGCCCCTTTACTTTCTGAAGAGAGCCGTTCAGCACTGCTGTGCTGATTAATGAATAATTGAGAAGAAAAGATTTTTATGGGGAATTCACTAGAAGAAAGAATATATATGTGTGTATCCAATATGACGGTTCTTACATTAAACTGTGAGCGTGCAGAGGATTATTTCATCTAATTGAATGCCAGTCCCTGGGCATCAGTGGTGGTGTCAAAGAACAGAGTTCTTGCGGAAAACACTTGATTTAGTTTTGGAGGGTTGTCCCCTAAATTTCATTTTAAACTTCATCCTTTAAAATTAGTTTGTGTGTATGGAACCTTGTATTTTTAAACCCTGTGGCCTACAGCACTATCAGTTCTGCCATAGCAATATGAATTGTGATATACTGGGGCAAATATTTAAAAGAACTCTATTGAGCTCTACTGGTGATGCCCTAAACTGTCTTGGTTTTTTTATTATTTAATACCAGTTTTTGAACAGCCCACTGTAGACTGTGTTTTAGATGGGAAGAGAACGATTGCAGTGTTTGAACTGTAGTCATTCTGAACGAAAAGCATTCTGCAGATACAAAGAAACACACATTTTCATTCTTCTAACATTGCTACCGGGAACACCAGTGCCTCATAATGGCTATGGAAGCTATTGTGTAACCCTGCGAAGCTCAGGTATCATCACAAAAGGGTAAGGGCCTTGTTGACTTTGAGAATGCTGCTAGATTTCCTGCTAGGAGAATACCTTTAAAGTTATATTTTATTTTCAGCTTCCAGTAAATCAGGTCTGGATTGATACAGCAAGTGAATATGCTGTGATGTGACTTCAAAAAAAAAAATAACATGAAGGTATTTCTGTTCCTTGATTTACATACTTTTTCATCATGATTCTGTGGTTAACAAGAGAGAGGGATCATCCTATTGAGAAGGAAAGAGAAAGAACACAACCCTGACAGCACAGAGCATCCAGATGATTGGAAGCTTCAGAAATGCCGTCAGTGAGCTCTCAACAATGTCATGAAGCTTGAAGCAACGACATGCAGAAGCGTTGAAGTGAAAATATGCACTCTCTAGGCTGTGCAACCTGTGAATAGGATTTCTTGAATTTACATTCGGTTTTAGTTCTCCAGAATGTTTTCAGAAAATTTGGCAAATGCCTTCATGAACTGAAGGACTGAGCTTATAAAAAAGTACCAGAACTCTTTCCAGCTAGAAAGCAATATGCAGAACGACCAGAAAATAATGCAGGTTTCTGCCCCCTGAACCTTCTTCTTACTTCCCCCATCAGAAAGGAAAATTATCCCTTTTCAAAGTTCTGTGGAGAGCTGTTGCCTTACACTTCTTGATAAAGCAAGATGGAGAGACTGATTTATTACATAGCAATTTTATCACATATAATCTAGTTTAAATCACACCATGTCATGAGACTAGATTTTAAAACATCATGGAACTCCATCCTTTTCCTCCTGTACAAAAGGTAGCCTAGACACAAACCACAGCAAGGACTCAGCCTCTGAACAGTGAGAGACAGTTGCTGGCACTGCTGAATGCACAACTTTCTCTAGCAAGGTCGTGGACCTGCTGGAAAATTTTGCTGCTATAAATTTTATTGACTTTCAGTTTCTGATAACACTAAGTGAAAGCACACTGAACTCTGGCATTGTGCCATGAGAGACTGTTTTATTTGACAGCCAAACTCCTCAGCTCGCTGAGTCACCAAAAACTGGCAGCGATAAGTCTGTGTAAATGAAAGGCACCTTTTGTCAATGACAAATCTGTAATGTAACTTTGACCAGACTTCAGTTACTTTTCTGCCCCTCCTACAGGGGAATAGACCCAGAATATAACTCAAAAGAGAAAAATACTGGTTCTGCACATGCAGGTGTTAGAAAACCCTCTAGTTCACCCAGCCTGTAACCATTCCTCAATTTCCCTAGTGAGTGAGTATGCTGAGAGGAATAAAACAGCTCCAGGAGCAATATAATTTAATTCCACTCATCCTTGTTAGACGATCACAAATCACACTACTTCTCTGTCAGTATGCTTCAGTGATATGAAGAAAATGTAGAATATAGCTCCTTTTTAAATACAGTTTCCTTTTTCCTTGCACGATTTTGATTTCCTTTGACAGAGGGTGACCCATATTACATTCTTCAGTGGGAATAGATAAGTACTTGTGGTTTTTTAGTACTTCTGTCATGAACAATTTTTCTTTCACGAGGAGCAACGTATTTTCATCTGCCCCAGTTAAAATACGCAAATAGTAAAACATATTGAAAGAATCCTTTGCTTTAATGTATTTTGGCAGTTAGAGGCCATCCAAGCTGTCATTCAGTCAAACAGAGCCCACAAAAACCTGCTTAGACTATTGCAATAGTGAAACGTATACAACAGTATATATGCAAATTCAAAGAGCTGCTCAAACTCACTGGTGCTTATGTTATGGACCTGTGCAGAGTAAAGTAGGTTGTGAGTGTTGATCCTATCAGTCTGCTGGTTAACACAATATTCACCTTGAGAGCTTCCTGTACTCCAGCAGTGCACTTGACAGCAGAGGGTCACCAACACACACTGTAAGGGATGATAAATGCACCAGTTTCCTCCTCAAAGATCCCAGCAGGTGATGTTGGCCAAGCTAGCTGGAGAAGCAGGATTTCCACAGATTCATCACTGAACTTGCCCTAAAAGTCAGCTTCCCTGGAGCTCTGCTCCCACAGACATTAGTTCTACACAGTGAGGTTCTCCTAAGCTTCACCCAATCCTTCACAGAGATACAAAGTCAGAGATTGCCTCTTTACCAGAAAAGCCATCCAGGCTATTTCTGTGCCATCTAGGCTATGTTTAAATTAATATTAAAAGCATAAGACACTATCTTTTCTTTCCACCAACACTGCAGGTAAAGTGGTCAGGTTTAATTTGTTCTTCAAAATCTTCTGGGCAAACACAAACATTTTCTCATATTACCGACTTCCAGAACATGTTCATTTCTGTAGCAGTCAAATGAACAAAGAGCCTCAAGTCACCAAGAGTCTTTGCTAAGAAAATATTTTTAAACTAGAATGTCATGTCCTGTGTAAGGCAAACCTCTAGAGACATAGCCAAGGTCAGCAGAAAAGAAGTGCTTCATTACACAGGTCTAAGAACATCCCTTCTCCCCCCTGACACCACGCTCCCGAGCAGTGTGCCCTCTGCAGTGCTTCAAAGTAGTGTGGCTGATTATAATAGTCTTTCTCCCTGATAAATCTTTGAGGAATCAAGTACTGTCCTTTCTCATTTCACCTATGAGTGACCAGAGTGGCCTCTTCTGATTAGACAAGCAAATGTGTAGATTTATGATTCCTTTGGAGCTCATCCTTGGCAAGCAAGCTTTGTATTACTTAGCAAAGGCAAACACCAAATAAACATCACCCCTCTGTCTATCAATAAAACCTTACACTTCCATGTACATGATGACTCCCTTCTATATTTAATTTTTACTTTTAATGATTGCTGATAAAGCAAACTAAGGCAGAGCTACTTCACATACTGCATAATGTGCATATGATATGAGACAATAATTTCACCCACAAAAACCCACTCATTGCAAGTGCAGTGACTCTTCAGCTTCCCAAAACATGATTAAATCTAACAGATTCTAATGAAGCAAAACCACAGTCTAAGAGAAACTGCTGCAGATTATATGCATTTGTTTTGATGCTTTTTCTCTGTGCACATCAGAGCAAAAGTAGGGAAAAGTACCTGCTTTCAGGTAAGAAAGTGAACTATCTCAAGCCAGGGCTCACAAGCTGAGATGGTTTTAGGCATGCAACATGTTAGAGGACCCAGAAAAAGCATTTTATTTCTAAGACGATATTTACAAAATATGGTACCTTCACCTCATACCTCAGATATTTTTATTCCATGGTTTGGAACATTGTGGTAAAGATGAAAACCTAGATCTTTTGACTTTCAGTTCTATGACTCAGCCACAAGACCTTCCTTCATTGTGCTGGTTTTGACTGGGATAGAGTTCATTTTTTTTCATAGTAGCTAGCATGGGCTATGTTTTGGATTTGTTTGGATTTGTGCTGAAAACAGTATTGATAATTCGGGCATGGTTTAGTTGTTGCTGAGCAGTGCTTACACAGAGCCAAGGCTTTTTGTGCTTCTCACATCCGCACACCAGCGAGGAGGCTGGAGGTGCACAAGAAGTTGAGAAGGGACACAGCCAGGACAGCTGACCCCAAATGACCATATGGTTATGCTCAGTATATAAAGCTGGGAGAATAAGGAAAGGGGGACATTCAGGGTGATGGCATTTGTCTTCCCAAGTAACCATTACACATGATGGAGCCCTGCTTACCTGGAGATGGCTGAACACCTGCCTGCCAATGGGAAATAGAATCATAGAATTATAGAATCATAGAATAGTGAATTAATTCTTTGTTTTGCTTTGCTTGTGCATGTGGCTTTTCCTTTACCTATTAAACTGTCTTTCTCTCAACTCATGAGTTTTCTCACTTTTCTGATTCTCCCCCCATCTCACTGTGTGGAGGAGTGAGCAAGCAGCTCTGTGGTACTTAATTGACCAATGGTGTTAAATCATGACAAACGTATAATCAGAGTGGTGCATTACAGACCAAAGTCTACTGTAACTTACGTTTACAGAACACATGTAATGTACAGCAGAATTTGACATTGCCTTTTATTTTAGTTTCAGGTATTCTCAGTGTGAGAAGCAGCTATTCCCCAAGGGTTGTGCAGCTCCACTGCCAGATACCAGCAGGCTGGATAGTTTCTCCAGTGGTCAGGCAATAGTTAGCTGCATTTTTTGCCTGGTAGTTTCCTCCCAAAGCCAGGCATTCAATTAACTCATCAATTGCCACTGGTCAGCCACCAACTTTGTTTTTCTTTTTAAAGCTTGCATGAAGAAAATAGAAATCAAAGGACTTGGGAAAAATAGAAGCAGCTCCATCTAGGATAGCACTTAAAATTGATTTCCAATGAAATTATGGCTGAACATGACAGGGAGAGCAGCAAGGAATGACGTCTCCGTGACTGACTCATGTCTTTGCTGTTCTTTGAAATCAAAAGCATTGATTTTTTTATACTTTTACTTGGGTTTGCTTCCAGCATCCTGGGATTCCCGAGGGCTCAGAAGGATACAATGCTTGACACGCAGGCAAACTGCCAAAAGGCCAGTGTGCTCTGTGCACATCGGTAGCATCTGTGCTGCTGCTGGTTTTGCCAACATCCAAGCAAATTCAAAGAAGAAAATTATATTTCAGAAGTGTTTACCTGCAGTTCTAGCTCAGCCTCCTGAAAAATACCCATCATTGACAAATTCTGTTTCTACATTTGTGCAGGACAATCCACATCAGTTTAAACAGGCTTGCATCTTGAGTTTTTCCACCCTTTCATCTGTAGAATCACTGTATTTGTAAATACAAGCCCAGAGTTTCCCCTAACCTAGTGACACCATCCAGTCCTACATGTACTGAACATCACAGTGACACAAACTGGTGCTGACACCCAACATAGAGTGGCCACCTCTGGGTAACCAGCTTGTCAGCAACACTTACTGGCACTAGCAGAAGCAAATCCCAGCTTGTACCCCAGCACTAATACTAATCTTTTCCCCAACCTTGCATTTAAGCCCCAGAGCAAAAGGTGGCTCAGAAATGGAATTCAGCATCATTTCTTGAGTAGGTCTGAAACAATTAGCCTTGACTCAACATGTATCCCAATCTCACCTCCATCCTTTCACAGTGGAATTTCCTACCCTGACACCAACCTGCCAGCTGAAACACAGGACAGCATTTTCCTTTGCAGACACTCTCCTTTACTCTGGAGTAATATGAACTCAAGCTCCAACTCTAGCTCCAGCCTCTGCACCCCATTTCTTTTCCCCAGATGTGGTTTTGCCCCATACCTCTTCTGGGCCAGCTAGAAACTACAACTAGGATTATGATGGAGTTTAGTATTACTTTTTAGGTCTGCATAAATCACAGTTTTACTCAGTCTGACTCCTCACCTTCATCCCAGCCACAGCTAATCATCAAAACTGCTTTAGGATCCCAACGTAAGCACAGCTCAGTGCTTTATGTCTGAACCCTAAAAGGTTTCCCAGGTAACCTGCTATGAACACAAGGTTTGCCTTTTTTCTTTTATGGCTGGAGGTTAAACCCTACTTTACCTCACCATGTTATCCAGTGACACAACCTCCCATCTCAGAGCTCATTTCACAATGACAGTGGATCACACCTCTCAGTTTACTTTAGGGGGCCCTATTAATAACTGTTAATTATTACATTACTTCATAAATTTATATAAACAACCTTGAATTCTATGCAAAATCTGTTTATTCTCTTCAGGACACGTAACCTTAATTTGGAAGGAAATACACAGCCAGGAGTACCAGCCTTTCAGATCTGTCTATCTTGCAGAAAACTGTCTTTCATTAAGGCAGAAGCAGTGCCAAGAGAACTTCAAACACATTAAAATGCTCAAAGCTTGATAGGAATCAGCATTTCTTCAAGTTTGTATCAAAATTAACTTATTTTTCTTGTAGTAGGAATACAATGATGTTTTAGAGATGAGAATGTCTGCTGTGCAAGTGTGCTGTCTCATATTACCCTGGATGCCACATTTCTACTTACACTATAGCATCAGAACACATTATTGACTAACTTAAAGCTAATAATCAAGAAGGGTTTATGAGGCAAAAGTATTCTATATATCTGATAAGAAATTGCCCTTTTTTTTGTCTTTTTTTCCCTGCCTACATTTATAGTAAACATCTAATGAGACTATAATAAGAGCAGCTGGGAATAGCTGAGAATGGAATCTGTTAGCAGTAGTGGTGAGCCACATAATCAAACAAGGGAAAGAGGTGGTGCAGCCCCTGCCTGCCCTTGGATGTGAGTCTGCATTTGTAGACTTACACATGCATAGAGCCAGACTACATCAAAAAGGTTTAGACTAACATAATCATCTATGGCTTTCAACTTACTTACACTTCACACTCATTGTAACACCTTGCCAGGCTATCAAAAACTAGCTTGGCAAAGAAGCCCCTCTTCACCCGAAGCGCAAAGGCACTTCCATACAGAAGTGTAGACAGACAGTAAGGACTACATGTGGATGAACTGGACAATTTTTACAGCTTTCTGAACGTGAGAGTTAGGGAGATTTCAGCTGGGAGCCCATCCTGAAAGGGACATCCTGCCATGAATCTTCAGTGAGCTCCTCACACAGAAGAAGTGGAACAGACAGAGGCAAAGAGCAGAGAGCCTAAATGACCCAAGTCATCACAGATTGTAAGTGATACCTGCAGCTCTACCAGAAGCTGTCAGAGAGCAGTGTGTCAGCAGGAGCTAGGCATGTCAGCCCGTCAGACTGCAGTGCTCACAAAGCAGGTGACTCATCTGCTGCAGGAACATCACGGGAATCCAAAGGCAGATCACCCTGGCTCTGCCAAGGGTTGTCCTGCTGCCTGTCGAAGGCTAGCGACTGAGGCAGGTCCAGTGGCATCTTTTGCCTAGCAAAGATATAAAAGATATTCTGAGCACTGCCAAGAGCACGAGCTTCACAGACAGAGGAGGAACTAACTTTGGAATCATTCTGGTGATGTGAAGTGATTGCACACTGCTATATTCATCTCTCCTTAGGTAAGTCATGACTTCCAGACAAAGCATAAAACGTAACATCACTTTATTTGTTTAATCCATATTACTACTTGTGGCAGAGGAAATGGTCAGTAACTGACCATTAATGGTCACAAGCCCCTGCAGCTTGTGCTCAGAACAGGAAAGTTTTGTGCCTGTTCTACTGCCTTTAGGCCATGAACTGCTTGCCTCAAGGTTAGTCTGTGTGATGAGCAGTGTCTGAAACACACTGCTAAGGCAACTGAATGCTGGTTTGCAGACTAAGAGCTTGTATACAAGCTGCATAATACAGAGTACAGTGGGTTCATGTTCTTCAGGGAAATATTTTTTCACCTGATAAACTGCAGAGGTAGTTGGTGCCTGTGGGGTAAATAACCTATGCAAGGCATGCCTCACTAAACAAGCTGGACTTCCCTTTTTGAGACTGCTACAAATATTAAAACTATTTAGAAAGCTTTCTAACTGCATCGAGCAGCCCTGCAGTTCAGATTTACATTCAAAGCATAAGTTTACTCAGAGGTAATTATAGAAGACATGTATGTTCCCAGGAAGCTGTTTTGTGATGTGTCTTGCTTTATTTAAAAGAACAAATGCCATGCAAAATTGACCTGGTAAGCTGGGCTTCCCACAAAAGAGTGTTTAGCTTCTTTGACAATAAGCAGGAAATGGGTAAAAATGAAATAGATCCTCTGAGAGAATAATCATTATTCAAACAACTTAAAATTGACACTGTCAATGAGATGAGGTAGTAGCTACTGGAGTTAGCCAAAAGGTGCTACCTGCAAATAGGCTGACTGGAAACAGTATTTTTTCAAGAGGATGCATGATTTTAAAGTTACAACTTTCACAGTGAAATACGAGGCAAACTGATTCCATGATTTGCCTCAAATATAATGATTGAGCAGCAGGCACAGATCACATAAGGAAATGATGGGAAAAGGCAGTGTACCAAGCTGCCAGACTCTGAAAACGTGTCCAGAGGGTCTACACATGGATCCTTGCATGCGCACACATCTGCTGCACAGAAATCAAATTAGCATGACCATTACCAGTGCAAATGAAGACAGCATTCCTGCATTTCTTTACCTTTTGTGTCAGCATACATCTGGTAGCAATGGAGGATAATTATGCTTCTAAAATTCTTTTTTAAAAATATTTAACTTCAAGCATTGATTAAGTTATGCTGAACTGCATACATCAGTGATTTGGAATTATCATTGACTGACAAAGGGAAACCTAGCCCAGGCTCCAGAAAAAGAAAGAATTGCTTGGTCATCGCATAAAACATGGCTATAAAACAACTGGATAGCAAATTAAATCTTGCCCATCTTGAAGTTACTTTCAGTATGACACTGTTGGAGAGTTGCAGGATCAATAAAACATTAATTTCATATATTTTCTTTTGTCTGACGTGGCAGAGTAGAACTGTTCATGCACTGGAATGGTTTGATGGATTACAGTTAAGGAAACCTCCAAAACACAACAGCTAATCATGGAAGAAGCCACAGAGAGAGAGGTAAGTAAAAACTATTCACACAGGGGAAAAAACCACCAACTTATTCCTCAAGTAGTTTTGCCTGCATTGTGACTTTTTGTTGCTCTGAATATGCTGTGAGTCAAGTGATGCTTTTCTTCAAAAGGCAATAAAATTTGAGAGGGTGGGAAGGCGGAATCACATGGTTATTACAGTGATTTGGATCTGATCTATTATTAGCACATTGTTTCCTCTGAGAATGTAATATAATAGAATTCTATTAAATGAAATGGACACAGAAAATGCCAACAAAGAAAAATGCTTGTCTCCTCAGGCATGTATAAAAGCCTGGGGAGACAAGCCTGAGGGAAACCCTCAGGGTAGGTGAATCTTTGTACCAGTCTCTCTCACTTACCGATGAAAAAGGTTCTTCCAGTTGTTTTACCTGACTCTTTGCAGAGCTAACATGATCAGCAAGTAGCAAGAAGTATCACCACAGAGATAACAAGATTAGCAAGACTAGGGTGTCAACTTTTAGCACTTTTATAGTTTTTACACTGAAGACATGTAAAACACTAGAAGAAGTATGAATTCTATTATAAAGCCACCATCATCCTAGAAGGTCTTCTGAGTGACCACACTCATATATTCAGAACTGCTGTCTCCAGTAACAGCACTTCCACTAATTTCTTTCAGCCCCAGTGAAACCTGGCCTGAGCCTTAGATATAAGTGCGTAAAATCTATTTACACAGACTATAGAGAATTCTAAATGGTGTGAGCTTGCTGGTTCTTGGAAGCCCCAAAATTAATTTATTGATTAATTTTTCTTTATAAATACCTGGGAACATTATGCAATTTACAAACATCATGCCAAAACCAAAAGGAAACTAGAAAAAAAAACAAAAAAACCACAAACTTTGGAGTGAAAAAAAAGAAACAAACCCAAAAAACCCCACCAAAAAAACAAAACCAAAACCCCACCAAAGAGATGTCTAAAGTCTAGAAATATCCTGGCAATAGTCTTGGCTTTCTTTCCATCTTCAATTTTTGTTCTAACATTAATCACACTTGTAACCAAGCCTTACTTTCTTCCAGTACAAAACTAGACACACATTTCTGATCCTACAGTCACTTTGAATCACTTTACCATTAGCAGAAAGGACTTTACAGGAGTTTTCTAGGTCTGCAATACATCCTCCTTCACTATGGTATTGACAAGAGACATTCATGCAAAAAACGTAACCAAAGTGGCACCTAAGTCTTCCTTCACTGCTAATAGGAATGATACTTCCACAAAATACAAAACCCCTCAGTTATTTCTGTAAATAGTTGAACAGGTTATTTGTCAGAATCTAGCCCAAAAGATTTGCAATTACTTATCCGAAGCTCTGTTAGGCTCAGATTAAGCTTCTGACTCAAGGAAGCATAACCTCCACAGATGGCAGGGAATGGATAGCTTATACCTAAGCTTGTCAGAAAAACATATGAGAGTGCTGTGAGGGAAACTAAAGCTGATGACTGAGATGCTTAATTTTAATCCTGCTGAATCCTGTCAAATCTTCTTCACTTTTGTTTGCCTTCATATGCAAATGATCTGTTTTAAAAAACTGATGAGTGCCCAGATCATATAAACTGACACTTAACAGCAGTTGCACTGCACTACTGTCAAATATTTACATCCATTTTCCATCTGGCAACTAAAATGCAATTAACAACTTTGAGCTTATGCCCCCACTGGAGTTGGCTTGCACATCCATCACAAATGTACTCATTGACTCTAAACTTGCTCTACATTTAAATTAAGGAATTACATTCTTTCCGAGCTCCTGTTAGCCATACCCTCTTCTGTCCATCAGCCTAGAGAGTCTGTGATAACCCTTTACTAAGTTATTTATAGCCTATAATCTCATCTGAAATTGTCATGACATTATAGCCTGTTCTGTTTACTTTAAGCCTGGACCAGTGCAATGCCAGGAGAGAGAAGATCTGCCAGGTAGTGGTGAAATTAGCTACCAAAAACTCTCTTAAAAGCCTAAAGCTGGTATGTGATCCTGCATGCCAGTAATTACTTGAAGTCACACAGACCGGAGAAGTGGTGTTCTGAACAAATTCAGAGGCAGCATTGCTTCTGCTTGTTGGAAACTAGCCTGGTATTGGAATGCTGGATAATAAACAATGTACGTATTTTCACAATCGGACTACTATGTAGATAAAATCTTCATTTGACAGTTGGGAGCTTAGGGAGTAAAATCCAGAGTGGATCATAATTATTATTCATTCCTAGAAGCAATACCTCTTTGGTGCACAAATGAATCTGCAGCCTCATGAGGGGAGCCCTACAACCTGATCGAGCAAATGATGGCTAAAGGGGATGGAGCCCATTCCCCAATTAGCAGAGATGGCTCACTTTGCAGCTGGCGGGAGTGAAGCTACATTAGAGTGGTGATATGCGTAAACTGAAAGAGAAGGCTTGTTAGTTCTGGTGTGGTACCATTCTAGCAAAGCTGGCTATCTCTGAAGGCTAAGGTAGAAGCTCTGCTTGGTATGTATGAGCTCTCAAGACTCCTCAAGACACATAAGCACATGCCCTCCTTTCCTCTGTCATAGGAGGAAAGGAAAATACTGGCTCTCACCCTCTGGACTAGAAAGTCCAGGGAACCAATGCACTGGACATCTCAGCAGTTCCAGACATGGTAGTGATGGACTCACAGCCATTCACAAGAGTCAGTCAGCCCAGGAAGACAACGGATTTGTCTACAGTGACCGACACCGGCTTGAGTACCAAAAAGCAAGATAATGTCATGTTTTAGCTTTCTCTCTACCTAATGGGCCCATCCAAAAAGCCACACAGTTTGCTAATGTATGGCTGTTTTCATTATTTTTTAACCAAATTCATTTTTACAACACTGGAAAACTCATCACTGTTAATGCCTGGAAACTTTGAGCTAAATATCTTCTTGTTGCAAACTTCTCTGGGCTGTTTTGATGCAAAGGGTACGGCACAGGTGAGGTGAGCAGGACAGAATCAACACTGGGCATCTGCAGCGCCAAGCTCTGCTGCTCAGAAGGCACAGAGCAAGATTACCCATCTGCCCAAGGGAAGGGAGCAAATGCAACATAACAAATCACTGCAATTTTCCCAATATACTTCACTGCTTCCATATGCTTTTCTCCAGAGCTGAACCATCTATCTCTAGATCATATACGGTTTGTGTATCTCACCAGACAGCTTTCACAGACACCACTGTACTTGCTGATTCCCGGTGTTGGAGACTGTCCCAGGGAAGTAGCAGTGCATCCCATTTCTCCCCTACTCCCTCAGACTGATTATTCATTTCATTTCAGAGGAGGGTCATTTCAGATACTGACAAATTGCTGCATTAAAGTATCAAATTGGAAGCATAAGACATTATCTTATATGCCTCCCTAAACTTGACTAAAGTGAGTCAAGTCAATCGTGATTTGAGAGAACAAAGGCTCAACATGCCATCAAGTGGAATGCCATGGAGGATGACAAGTTTGGAAAAAGCTGGAAAGTTTGCATGGGGTTTTTGATGTGTGAAATGACACTACTGCCTAAAGTTCCTTGCGGGCACAGTATTACAGTTTGATATTAGCAGTCAGTATGTTAGTTGCTGGTATTTGGATTAAGTCAACTCCAGCTTCTATTCTTTTATGACAGTTGCTTTTTTCTGTATTTTCAACAGCAGGATTTTAGGACACTATCAGAAACTGTAAGAGAAATTGCATGAGATCAGAAACAAAATTCTCTTGTGAACTGGCACTTTTTGTAACCTCCATTCATTAATGTATAGAAATTGTGTCTCTAATTTCACTCAGATGTTGAAAAAAAGTAGCAATCTTACCTTCAGTAACTATCAAGAATTGCACAATAACTCCAAAAAGTAATACCTTACACAGTATATGCAAACAACAGAACGCCCAGCAATGACCTCTATAACCTAATTATGAAACTACTACCCCCATTTTACTGGTGTATGAATGGTGTGACCAAAGTCCACAGCAATTTCGTGCACTTTTTAATAAGTGTGTTTATGCTCATCAACAAGCCTCCGAAAACCGAGTGAGAAAAAAATACTGGCTGCTCAGCAGTGTCACTACTGTGTCAGCTATGATGTTTGCAATACTAAACAAAGTGGCTGCATACACCCAGTAGCTTCATATGCTTTTTCTAGTGCTTTGAGATAGTAAAATATGAAGTAGCAGACCCAAAAGAATAAATTCTATATTCTATATTCTAAAATCTGAGCATTTTCAATCCTTCTTGCACAGTATGTGAAGGAGGAATCACAAAAGCAGCCTGCAACCACCCAGCAGCACCTCTGTGTACACAGGACCTAAGCAAGTCTGATGTGCTCGGCCTTACATTCCACAAAGAAATGTGACAATATTTAAATCTCTTTTGCACCCGTAATGTCTTGGTAATTTTTAATAATAATGTTGTTTCAAAAGAAAAAGTTCTGTTTTGAAAATGTCTTCATAAACTATATCCAAGCAAACAAGTAATAGGAAATCCCCACTCAGATGAACTGACAGTTTGCTTTATCTTTATGCAAATGAATGACATCTGAGTGAATAACCATTTAATTTTTACATTTAAAAAGTCTCAGTTGAGCCTCAAATCAATAGATGTTACAGTAATTAATTTTACCAGCAATTTAGATTTTCAAAATAAAATAAGAAAGAACAGAGTACTGATTTTTCTAATACATCTTGATATCCTACCTAATTTTTCTATTGAAATCATAGATATACTGTCAAATATTTTTTTTTACTTTTTATGCTTAAATACTGTTTGCTTTCATAAGCCCTACAGTACACATTATAAGTTACCCTCTGGACTGTGGCATTTTCCAGCATTTTCATAAATTGGCTTTCTAAAGTGATTAAGCTTTCTCTGGACTCCAGAAATAAACTGTTCAAGCAAAATTACGTATCTTTCAATAAACAATGAACACTAAGAGTGGAAATGGTCTATTTTTCCAGAGCTGCAAATACTTCCAACAACTGCTTGTCATCAATACATGGGCTATATATATCATGCAGAGAGAAGCCTATTACCCACATATCAGTTCATTTGAGGTGAAGAGAAAGCCATGTGCTCCTGTTGCTGTGAGGAATCAATTGCCTTGAATTACCTATTTGCTTGAAATGACAGCTACACTTCCCACCAAATACCTGATGTGGATAGCTTGAATGTGTTTGCCCCACCACATCTGTGAGGTGGCTGGGTTTACCAGCTGGGTTTATGACCTAAGATGACTCCTGGCTTGTACATGCAGGAAAAATGGGGTAAAGAGCATCTCAAGGTGTACTGCCACTGCATTGCTTTCCTCCAGAGCATCTCAAGGTGCACTGCCACTGCACTGCTTTCCTCCAGAGCATCTCCACTGTAAGCAAGAACAGACACCATCCTTCTCTTCAGAGTGGACAGACAACTCACTGCGATCCAGTGCAAGTGCTAAAGGTGACACATATTTGGCAAAAATGAAAATAAAAGGCAGAATAAAATTCTATAGAACACAGAAGAAGCCAAATATATCCTGTTTGTTCTGCCAGTTGGAGTTACTGTGGTTCCCCTTTCCTGACCATGGTCAATGTATTCACAGCAGCCATTCCCACCTTCAGAGCAGGATGGGTTGCTCGTGGGAGGCTGTACAGATGGATACTCTGCCCTGTGCTTCCTGTTTTTCAAAGAAGTTTAGTACATCTGTCCTGAAAAGTACATAGGTAACTTTCTGCAAACAAGACTTACCCTATTTGACTCTGTAACAATGCATATTTTGGCAGTCTGCGGGCCTTGGAATGTCTTGCAATTTTATTTATTCTAGCAGATGGTACCACTTTCTCTGTACCACTTTCTCCATCTTAGGCAATCTGCCAGTACCTGTTAGAATTTCTCCTACAATGTCTCATTAATGCAGGCTTGGGAACAATGAGAGCAGGCAGCAAAATCAACCTGTGTTGTAGACAAAAGGCAAGTTTTATAATGCATAAATATCAGATCCCTGTGAAATGGATTGTGAAAGGAAGAAGCAGTTCTAATGAGCTTTTAAAAACCATCAGGGGAAAAGAGGAGGCATATTGGCAAATAATAACATGCTCTGCAGAGGGCAGACATAGATGTTTTTTCAGGCGGTGAAAAGCAGGGGAGGGGAAAGAGATTTTTCCTACTACTGCCCCACATACTGTATTGTGGTGTGACAGGAGAAGCTAGACCAGAACATCCTTGGTTCCCTCTATGATCTAGCCATGACTAAAATTGTCCTACTTTTGTTCAAGAAATGCTTCAGTGTAATACACAGAGATACACCGCAGCTGGAGGAAAAAAAATATCACAACTCACATCAGTTGGCTGACTGCATGAAAGAGACGTGGCATTTGCAGGGAGGTTGAGCAACATCACAGCACCTCGTCCCACCCCATACCACCCTTCTCTCAGCCTAAGTACAAGCAGTGCTAGTTCAATGCTGAAGCAGAAAACCAGAACTGATTTCAGTGGCAACCACCCAAAATAGCCTTCTTGTTTGTCTCTGATCATGAGCAGCTTGATCATTTCCTGTGTTCTATCCCTATGAAACTACCCCTGTCTATGCTTAGAGCAAAGATTTTTGTGCAAAGCCCAAAGGCTGACCCCACCAGCCCCATCTCTGATGCAGTACTTTCTGCAGTTCATCCCAATTCAGTCCCAGATGAATTATATCCCATGATAGGGCTTTAAAACCTTGCCATCTAAAACTCCTCTCTATTATACTGTAGGAGAAAATCCTCCATAAGGCTAAATAACCTGAAATGGTTTTGAGCTTAAATTTAAGTAAGCCCATGACTGTGGCAAGCCTCCTCCCTTCTAATATATGGTGGGAATAAATTATTTCTTCAACAAAGGTAAAGCTGAGATATTAACATCCAGACAATGTGCTAGTACCAATTACTTTTTTTCTTTTGCTATGTGGAAGTAATATAAACCCTACTCAAGGTCTTTCTGTGAGGAGGTGAGCTGTAAAATGACAATTTTAATGGAGAGTAGATAACAATTTTGGTCTTTTGTGCTAGCAAAGAGAAAGTCACATCATTTCCTCCATAACAGAATGGTCTCCTACTAAGTACCATCTCTTTTGAAAAATAGCATGTGGAGGAAAGAAAGCACTAACGACACTTTGATTACGGCTCTGCCATTACATGATAATCCTTAAAATTACCTGCTTGTTGTATCTTGATTTTTAATCTAATCTTAAAACCAAAACTGAAGCAGATGCTTAATATACTTCATTTGCACAGCTGTTTACGCTTAAAAACCCATTCTGGAGAAGCTTCTGCTTGCTAATGGGCAGCTGTCACGGTCGCTAAGCCAGTCATAGTTTGGCATAGCTGCATTGCCAGGTGCTAGCACATCTAACCTTGCTCCTTCTGCAGTGAGCCCCTTACAGTGACACAACCCAAGATGTCCAAGTCTGATCAAGCACCATGTCCTGATAAGCACAGCAACAGTCACCACTG
Source organism: Lathamus discolor (assembly GCF_037157495.1). Lineage (NCBI taxonomy): Eukaryota > Metazoa > Chordata > Aves > Psittaciformes > Psittacidae > Lathamus > Lathamus discolor. The sequence continues at coordinate 125,546,064 of NC_088884.1, read as the reverse complement.
AGTTTATTTGTTGGGACTAAACACTGTGCAAAACATACAGCTGTACTGGAGCTGATGAAGTTGCCTGTATTGTGCTAACAGCACAGACCCCTGTACGGGCAGTTTTAGCTATGAATCTCTGCATGGCAGTTGATTAAACACGGACATAGCTTCTGGACCTTGCAAACCAATGCCAGATGACTTATGAATCCCTTCAACTATTTATGGGACAAATTTTGCTGTACTGTTTTGAGTTGGATTTTCTTTCCCTCTCCTTCCAGAGGACATAATTCCTTTTGCTCTTTAGATTGACTTTTACACAAAGCTATAGGCTTAATTCAGGGGGGAATCTTATGGAATAACTGCAGCAAAACTCACCCCGAAAGACAGAGTAGATGCTTCCAGAAGCACAGACATAGCAGACATAACAGCATATGTCTGACCAACTTACAAGAACTTCTTTGCACCTCTCAGCTACACAAACACAGAAGGAAAGAAAAATATGAGCTCAGAAAGCCAAGAAAAGCTTTCATCTTTTACTAGACCTAGTATTTCCAGATGCCAGCAGTCTACTGCATAGTAGCCTACAGACAAGAGGATAAAATTGGACCAAGTAGCCCCAGAGCCTCTTCCACAGCATCACCTGCTAGCAGAGACTAGCAACATAGAAATATGCACAGCTCCTTCAGCACAGCTGGTCTATCAGTTGGTCTATCCATGCTTGCTTCTGCCTTCTCTCCAGATGAATACCTCATGATCACCAGGGTCCAGACACATGCTTAACTGGAAATCAGATGCACACGTGCAGAATCTTTGAGTTGTTAAAGGAGCTGTGCATTCCCGACTGCCCACTGAGCTCTCAGTCTTTCCGACCATGCAGAGATCTGGGAGGACAGGGGACAACCCAGCAATCCTTGCTAGTCCTGGGACACCATCCAGAAAGTAGCTAGAGTGGAGGATGAGAGATCTGAAAACCTTTGATGGAGGAAATGTTGGCTGTCCGAGAGGGAAAGGAAAAGCTCTTGTTTACCGGATATTTGATCCCTTCCCAGAAAACTCAGTCTTTGCATTTCAGATGCACGTTTCCCCTGAACAACAGGAAATCAGCCTCTGCTTTTCAGAATTAGAAGTGGCCACCTTTGTAGGTAAAAACTGTAGCTATTCCCCACCCCAATTTCACAAACAAAAACCATTACTGAACACTTTCCAGTAGATGGCAGGGTTACGTCGTGCCAAAGCTGAGAGTCCTGAGCTGAAACTGCTCCTGGATAAAGGTTCAAATACTGGCTAAGTATGTTTAATTAGCAGAATGAACTGATATCTGAAAAGGCATAAACACACGTCGGATTAACTGATCTAATGTAAACTAGGAAACATAGAAGTTATATTTTAAGATAGTGACAAATCTTGAACCTAAACACAGTATTAAAAATGAGCTTCATTAAAAATGAGCTTCATTTAGACAATTGTTTATACCACAAAACTGACAAGGCAAAAACCATACTATTTAATGTAAGAATCCACTGCAGTTGCCAGCTGCAGAATAAAGTCATGGGAAAAGAAAAAAAACCCCACAAATCTTATTGAAAGTGATCAGCAAAAGTGGCTTTCAGGACCAAAATCAGTTCAACTGCGTGTTGTAGTGTTCACCATTTTCTAGGGACTGAGCAGAAGAAGAGCACCCCAAAAAGGCAATTCTGTACCATGCTTGTCACTATGAGAAATAATGACCACAGTGGGTAGAGAATATGTTCACAAGTTGGGACCCCCCTGAGAAGCAAATGGAAGGAAAGCCTCATGCACTCAATGCTAAACAAAGACTGAATAATGACAGGATCCATATATAAATGAGAATCAATACAGATTTCAACAGTATCACAAGGTACAGTGTACAGCATACAGAAACAGCAAACACAATCTCAAATATACCTTGGTTCTGAGCTCCCATGGAGGTGCGAGTAATCAGAATCAGAAATGGGTTTTTACGTGCCAGGAACCAAACTGTTCAGCCCAGTTTGACTTCAAAATAACTGGCTGCAAATGGACAAGGCTTTGGCTTCTTAAAACGACAATTCTCTGAATCTGCTTTTCCAGCCGAAGCAGCAAGAAGCACCCCACTGTATTTCCAACACTCATAATGATTCTAGTAAGTTAATTCCTTTATAATTGTCCTAAGGTTGTTTGGGCATATGCTTGAAGGATAGCTGGATTTTCAGGAGGTGGATATAAATGTGGTCATTCTGGTTGTGTCAACAGCTTCTGAAATTATATGTGGATGACTGCTAATGCCAACCTCTGTACATTGCAGGTAAGCTGAAATGACTGCAGGAAAAAATACCAGGCCACATTTTATATGGTTTTCTTTAGCAGAAAAGATTCAGACATCAGACACCCAATACTTTTGCTTCTCTTTTGGTATGTGCCAGGTTTGGCTTGCCTCACTGAAATTACTCACATATTTAATTTCACTATTATACTGTGGAATTAGATGATTAGTGGAAATGCTATATTTATTCATAAAGAGAAATTACATGCTTTCTTTTGTGAAGATCTAATAAGAAAATGCACGGGCTGATGACACACAGGGCTTCTGAAATGTGCCCAGCCTGGCACACCTTCTGTGTGAGGACAAATTCTACCTTTATTACACCAGTGCCCCTCAGTAGCACTACCCGACTGCAGACCATGCAGAAAAACAGAATTCTCATTCCTAGTGATGAACAGTATCTTCAAAGTCATATTTCCTATTATTTCCTGCAATAATATACTCAACTTCCTCTGGGAAGCATGGAGTGTCACTAAAGAACATACCTTTGACTACATCACTGAAAACAGTACTGGGGTTTGTTTTTATTTTACAAAATCCTTAATAATTTTTTGTCATATTGGGGGGGGGCTTTACATATTAATGCATGATTACATTATATTCCTTAAATGTTTCCCTCATCCTATAGCCACCTTACTGACAAGTCACACCTATTGATTCACCTTGTTTCTGAAAGCATTTGCTTTGTAAAAATACAGCCCCCAAAAGGAATAAAACCTGCATCAACTGACGCTGTAAAATCCTATTGTCTTTTTGCAGTTGGATAATACACACAAAGCTTGACACATTCCTAAAATTCTGCTTCTGGTGAGAGTGTAACAGAAATGGTAATATTACTATGATCATCTCGATTTTTTCGCACAAGACTAACATAAATCTAACTGCCCCGAGATCACATGTCTTTTCTCCCCCTTTCAGCCTCATGAATAATTTGGCTCCTCTTTCTCACTGACATAAACACTGAATCTTGCTGAAGGTCACGCAGCATTCTGAGTATCTTCTCATTCATGTGCAATTCAGCACTGTATTCTGTGCCTCATATTATTTTACATTCATGACATGCAGTTGTAGAGTGTTTCCATGGTGGTATAATGCCTGATAGTCAGTTCATGCAGTGAATGGTAAACACTAATGTTTCAAAAGCTTATTTGCGGCGTAGATTTGTTTTTTACTGCCCTATCACAGTTTATCCAGCTGGAGAGCTATGGGCCAGGCAAGGTCAGCAAAGGCGATTAATGATCATTGTTTCATACAACAGAAGTTGAAATAAATAAGATTATTTGGTGTAGAAAATAATTAATATGAGGCATCTGATATTATTAGGGGAAGTATAAACCAATTGTTTTGACCCATAGGCCTTTGGCTCACCCAGGGTCCTCACTAATCCGATTGTCACCTAATATTTCTGTCTGAAGACAAAAGCCCTCTTAGGCTTTAACAGAGAACCAAGATCCTTCTGTTCCTGGCTCAGTGACTCTTCATTTCTAGCTTCAAGTTTCATCTCATCGGTGCCCTCTGAAGCAAAACAGGAAATCATGAGCAGGAAAGTAGTGGTGAGGTGCAGAAAAAGAAAGAAACGAAAACATTTTTATCTTTAAGAAGTGCTTTCAGTTGGCTTCAACTTACACATGGAAAGCTTTTTCCGCAAGTTGCTGGGGGTAGGGGAGAGCATGGGGGCAGAAGAGCTTTCACCAGTCTTTTATTTCTTCATGTCCTAAAGAGCTTGGCAGCTTTTAAACAGTGGTGCCAAACCCTCCGAACGGAGTTTCCTGTGACCTCCCTGTGGAATTTTCCCTTCCGATCACAAGAGGTGTGGATTTCACCCTCTCCTCAGCTGCCAATAATTTATGCAGACATATCTGTCCTTGGCTCAGCACATCCACGTGGCTAGGCCTCCTGTAGCACACATCACTGAAGAGCCTGAGCAACAACACAAGCACATGTAGAAACTGTCCACATACATGCTGTAGGACAGGGAGAGATCTTTACCTCAAGAAAATATACTTCAAAGCCAAGAGAACCTCAAAGAGGTAATTTCAAGAAGAATAATATTTGCATTTGTGTAAAATAATATTATAGCACCCATGTAGCATATATAGCAGCCCTGCGGAGAAGGACTCGGGGGTGCTGGTCGATGAGAAAATGAACATGAGTCGGCTTCAGTGTGCTCTTGCAGCCCAGAAAGCCAACCATATGCTGGGCTGCATCAAAAGGAGCATGACCACCAGGTCAAAGGAGGTGATCCTGCCCCTCTACTCTGCTCTTGTGAGACCTCACCTGGAGTATTGTGTGCAGTTCTGGTGTCCTCAACATAAAAAGGACATGGAACTGCTGGAACAAGTCCAGAGGAGGGCCACGAGGATGATCAGGGGACTGGAGCACCTCCTGTATGAAGACAGGCTGAGAAAGTTGGGGCTGTTCAGCCTGGAGAAGAGAAGGCTGCGTGGAGACCTGATAGAAGGGGGCCTATAGGGATGCTGGGGAGGGACTCTTCATCAGGGATTGTAGTGACAGGACAGGGGGTAACGGGTTCAAACTTAAACAGGGGAAGTTTAGATTGGATATAAGGAGGAAATTCTTTCCTGTTAGGGTGGTGAGGCACTGGAATGGGTTGCCCAGGGAGGTTGTGAATGCTCCATCCCTGGCAGTGTTCAAGGCCAGGTTGGATGAAGCCTTGGGTGACATGGTTTAGTGTGAGGTGTCCCTGCCCATGGCAGGGGGGTTGGAACTGGATGATCTTAAGGTCCTTTCCAACTCTAACTATTCTATGATTCTATGATTGTATGAAATTGGTGCATTTGTTTCATTTATGGACTGTGTCTGCAATAGAGTTCAGGAAGGAAATTCCCTCAGAAGTGAGTGATTAAAGTGGATCACTGCAGAGAAGGTCTTCCTCAACAAGACAAGGATTTTCTTCCTCTGGGAGGAGCAAAAAGAAGGATCACAGTAAAAGTATAAAACCAGGTTACTTTTGTAACCTCATTCCTTAAAAAATAAGGCATAGGGAGGAATAAAATTTAATTGGTCATTCTCATGCTTACACGTGCAGAGGAAGTAGGAAGAGGAGGAAGGAACCACCAACAAAACTGGAAAGTAACAAATCCAGAAGTGCAGAAGAGAAATAGTAATCGTTACACAGTATTGTGAGGTACAAATGAAAATCACCATAAGTTCATGAGCTTTGTGCATAATCTTTTTTTACTTATTTTGAGTTATTTCAAAAGGTAGGGAGGAGAAACAAGAAAAAACCACAAGCCATGATGTAAGCCACAGTGCTCTAGGACACAATTCAGAGTCAGATATTTCCAAAGGGACTGATACAAAGCAAGCTCTCTCCCTGATGAGGCATCAAAAGAAGTGTGTCCTTTTTCACTTGCCATAAGAATGTATGATGGTTTAAATAAGTTAATAAATAAAATGCTTTGAAGTAGATAGACCCCGGTTGTCCAGTTTGAGGTAGGAATGCCCATTCCCTCCTGGGACTACTCATCCCACATGAGTCTGGCACATTTGGAGCAGGCCTGGAGCTCCCAGGACCATAGCATTTCTGCATCTTCCTCCCAACCAAAATCAGTTGTAGGCCAGATCCATGCATTTCAGGTGTCCATATCCTTCCCCAAAATTGGGGTGCTACTCAATCAAGAACGCAGTGCTGGTATAGCTTGGAACTGCAGTCTTTCATATGATTACAGTGACTAATGTAACAATCTTAAGTAGCAGATACAAATAAAAATAAAATGCAGCACATCTTTCAGAAAACAAATTGAGTTAATATAGCATGGTGAGGATATACGTAATAATAAAGAAAGTCAGCATTTTCTCATTAGCATTCATGCAATTTCTAATTGTACTGGGGTCTAGAAATTCTAAAAAAGAAATGAGTAACATCACCACACTGAAAAAAGAATTTCTCATCATCAAAAATTTCACCTCTACCTGAAATATGTCAACATAACGTGATTTCCAAATGAAATATCCCCTCATGTATCTATATACAAGTGAAAATCAACCAAAGTTCAATATTGCATTCTTGAAAGTTGGAGGTGAGAACATTAACCTATCCATGTTTTTAACCAACTTTAGGATGACTCTTCATTAGGGACTGTAGCGATAGGACAAAGGGTAACAGGTTCGAACATAAACAGGGGAAGTTCAGGTTGGATATAAGGAGGAAGTTCTTTACTGCAAGGATGGTGAGGCACTGGAATGGGTTGCCCAAGGAAGCTGTGAATGCTCCATCCCTGGCGGTGTTCAAGGCTGGGGTGGACAGAGCCTTGGGTGACATGGTCTAGTGTGAGGTGTCCCTGCCAATGACAGGGGGGCTGGAACTTGATGATCTTAAGGTCCTCTCCAGCCCGAACCATTCTCTGATTCTGTACATCTATGACTGTCACATTAATACAGCTATTTTCTTCAATATTATTTGAAAACTTCCCTTTTTCTTTTGTTTCTCTGCTGCTACTTTACGTTGTGTGGCACACAAGCTTGTCTCAGGCATTCCTGTGTCCCACTCTGACTAGTGGATGGAGGGATGGTAATTACAGAGAATGTGCAATTTAATCTTATCTTAGACTTCTAACAGCATGATTACAAGGCTTCCCTGATCATGCTGTTCAGATACAACTATCAGAAATACAAAGTTTTGCTGGTTCTAAGGTAAAAGGCTGATTTTCATTAAAAAACACTATGATATTACAGAAGTAAAATGCGCTCACTGTTGTACTGTCTCAAACACCAGTGTTTAACTATGGCAGGCATTATCAAAGAAATTAACAACACTGTGAATTTTATTATTTATGTGCTTTCACAGGTGTATAAACTTAAATACATTAGGGAGATTTTCATAGCTAATCTTAAACTACAGTACACATCCAGAAAACCTGTGTTATAGCCCCTGCTCCACTCAGTGCACCAGTCTTCTGCATGCAGCTGGTGCAAGCATATTGGAAAGGTGGGAAGTCCATGGGCTCATTTGACAAGACAGGGATTTCAGACCTTGCTCCATGCTGAACAAAGCACAAACTAGAAGCCAGCTCTCCCGCTTTCTCCCACAGACCTCAGCTGTTTTTTCCTATGCACCAAAGACATCAAGTTTAGCCACCAGGGTGCAGAGTCAGTTCAGAAAGCCTGCCAAACTTGCATCTTCTGAGGTACAGATGATATACCAGTTGGGTATACCTAACGCTGGAAGCAAGGGAGAAGATCAGCCACTTCAAGCCTGAGGAAGGCAGCCTGACCTGCTGGAAGGCAGTTCCTCACCAGTCTTAGGGAGTTCATTGTCAGATCGTGGCTGTGTGCTATGGGTGCTGGAATAGGCAGTTTGCCTTCACAGCTCAGCTGTCTTCCTCAGGGCTACTACATGTTCGTGGCAAAAGTAGGAGATGGGGCAGGAAGAAAGGGGCATCAAGGAAGCACTGAATCAAAGGAAGCTGTGCAGGATAGCTAATGCTTTTAACTGCTGTGGTGGTGTAAGTCCTGCTTCCTACCTGCTGCAGACCATGAAGATCAACGAAAGACTTCTCATGGTAGTCTACATAGCTACATCTCCCTGTGGAGTTATCCCCAGAACAGCTATTGTGAATGGGAGGACAAGCACAGCCCACACTAGGCATAGGAGACATTGATCTCCGTGGAAAGGGCACAGAGCAAATCATGTGGTGCCTTTGCTGTCAGCAGTGGTGTCATGCTCCACATTGAGATGTGGAAGTGCTGGGAAGAGACATAAGTCCCAGGTGTGTGGGCATCGAAATTCCTACAGCTGTGTCCAGGCTTATGTTCACTGAAACCTGAGGACACTGAAAGGGAAGCCACTTTCACGAGACCAAGGAAAACTGTTATGACTTTTCCAAATAGAAGAATTCAGCCTCATCTCACACAGACCTGACATGCACTCAGATAGCTGCTGGGTGCTGCCGGACTTGAGTGAGTTTGTGAGGCTGGGGACTCAGTTACCTAACTGCTCCACCACCAAGCAATAAATATAAGCCACTTGACTCTGTTCAAACCCAGTACTTACTCAAACACAGGAAGAAGGAAAATCAAATGCATAGTAAGTGGTGCCAAGCTAGCACACCTCTCAAGACAGTGGTAAACAAGGACCTACGACCAAAACAGCTCCTCCCATCAAGAAAGCGTTATGCTGGGAAAGTGGATGAGTAAGAAGCACACACCTTGACCTATTCACTCAGTTGGCACCTGGCTCTGGCCAAGACTGACTATGTCAGATGCGTCTTCCTCAGAGTCTGCAAATTCTTCCATACTGGAGACCCTGAACACGAGACACCCTGGCTGTCAGCAGCCCTAGTCTCACCAGTACCTACACTACTCCTGAGCACTGGCTGCATCTGAGTTCAACCACTGCAGCCACCCCTGAACAGCATGCAAGGTGGTGGGTCCAGGGGCCCAGAACCTTGGTGTTAAATAGTCCAGTTTCCTGGAGTGGGTCTTCCTCTCTGTTTCTCAGCCCTTCGTTGCTATCCTTCTTCAGTATTCCCTAGGCAGGTTGGAAACCTGCTTTGAAATGGGCTACATATTCCTCCCCCTGCAATGACATGCAGTCCTAACCCCCATTTTTCCAGCAGTTCCAGCAAATGCTCACTCATCTGACTACTCTTATTTGGAGCAGAGAATCTTCAGTTACTACTGCCCTCAAAGCAATCAGAAGAGGGTATCAAGAGCAAGGTCCAAGCCAACTCTCTATAGGATAATTACAAACATCTGGAAGCATAAACCTCCATGGTTTAACCCGTGGCCCTTCGTGCTCAGTTGAAGATAGCCCTTCATCCTTCCCTTCTGACGTCACAAGGTCGGGAAGCAAGTACACGCAACTGGCACAGGACAGCACAGGCACAGCGCAGCTACCTGCCAGACTCCTGCCTGCGGCTGCCCACCTACATACCAATCCATTTTGAGCAAGCACACAGCCTGCACAGGTAGCACCAACCACATTCGATCAGTTTTGCTCAGGCTAAAGGCCAGCTTTACCCTCTTGTGACTTGGATACCTACAGAGCCAGCTTCAGCTTCCCGCAAGCTGGGACCTCTACAGACTGGCTTTAAAGTGGCGCTGGGTGCTGTAATCCCCTTAGGACGACAGTCCTGCGGGAAAACCACGCGTGCCATTTCTCGGAACGACAGCATTCTGATCTCGAAGACTATCCGAACAGGTTGAGCTTTCCCCTCTTTCCTGCAGCCCTGGCTTCCGCGGTGATAGCTGATCCGCGATGTGAGGACAGGCGTGCGCATCCCGGCGGCGCGGCCGGCCCGGCAGAGCGTTCCGCCGCACCGCAGGCTCCTGCAGGCGCAAAGGGGACTCGCGGAGCCGGCGGACGGACACCGCCGTTCCTACCACCGCCCCCCCGCGCACCGCCCGTTCGTGTCACGCCCCGCCGCCCCGCTCCTGGCCGCCGCACGGCCCCCGCCGACCCTACAAGGGCACCGGCACCCCAACTGCCCCCTCTCCCCGGCGGCCCCGGGTGCTGCCGGCCCCCACCGGCCCCGGGGCCGCCCCCCCGGCCCGGCCCTGAGCATGCTCAGTGCCGCCCTGACCTACTTTCCCCTGCCGGAGCCGGCAGCGGCGGAGCGGAGCTGATCGGGGGATAGTGCTGCGCACGGCACGGTACAGTACGGCACCGCACCGCGCGGCGCGGCACTGCGGCAGCGCCGCGCTCCGCCCGCCCCGGCCCCGGCCCCGGCATGGTGCTGCGCGGGGCGCGCTGAGGGCACGGCGGCGGGCGCTGCCGCGGGGCGGTGGCAGCCGCCGGCGGGCAGGTGAGCCGGTGCGGTGGGGGCGCGGGCCGCGGTCCTTCCCGTGGGAGAGCGAGCGGTGGTCCCGGGGAGGCGCTGCCCGCCGGCCTGGCCGGCACCTGCCGCGGCTGCCGGCGCCCTGCGCGCCGGACGCCGTGCTGCGGGGACTGCGGAGCTCCGCGGTCCCGGCGCAGAGCCGCTGCGGGGAGCCTGGGAGCGGGCGGAGGGCTGGAGCGCGGGGACGGCGACCGTGCCCGGGGAATAGCTGAGAGCCTGGCGTGCCCGGCGCTGCGCTGCTCCCGCGGCGGCAGTCCTCGGCAGGTGACGGGTAGCCCGCTGTGGAGAGCAGTAGCTACCCCGCGTAACGGGAGTGGGGTGATGCTGTGTGCAGCGTCAAAGTTCAGAAGATTGATTCGGATCAGCGCCGGGGCTTGCTGAAAGGTGTGCTGCTTCAGGCAAGAGAGCTAACGAGTCACCCGCTGGAGACCGTCAGCTCGGGATGCTGTCCCACGCTGGGACGGGGAAAGGAAGGCAGCAATCCTGTCCTCTTCAGTGGAGCTGGTTTCTTAGGAGAGCTTTAAATTTAAAAGCTGCCTCCTGATGCTTTGCTTTAATTACCCTTTACTTCACAGGATGGTCTAGTAAGATAAAACTCAATTTCGGAAGTGCCCTGAGGGAGCAAGAATCTAAAACTTGAGAGCGGTCTTGAAATAACTATCAGATACTATTTCTTAACGGGGCAAATTCAAACAGTATAGGAGGAGAGCTGAGGAGAACAGAGAGTTATACCGAGCAAGCAGTTTTCTAGTGTATTGAGCTGGAGAGCATTGTAAGAGACTGCACTTTATAACAGTCCTTGTCCAGTTGTTAAATTGAAGCATCTCAAATGGAGCTTCCCTCATAACCCAGCTCCGGAAATAAAAGCACCAGCTGTGTAAGCAAAGCAATGCTAAATACTAAATGCGACCTCATTTGTTATGTATTTGCTTGAAAGGCTGTAAAGTTAGTTCAAAGGGAAAAGGACAAAGGAGTTAAAAGGGGGAAAATGTAGCAATTTAGTTGTTTAGAGCCACTAACACTGTGGAAGAGTTTCTCTCTTCACTGCAGTATGACAAAATACAGCCAGTCTATTTTCAATGGAGATGATGTTTGCATGGCAGGAATCTTTTGTCTGGCTTAGCATGTGCAGTTAGCAACAGCACCACTGATCTACTTGTGGTTGGTGTAATCAGAATCCTTTTTTATTAGAAAGCCTTCTTATTTAGACTGCAGTATATCAACACCAGTTGATGTTGAGTGCAGCTGACACAGCTGGAGTGCACATTGTACACCCTTTATTTCTGAAGAATTTGTAGGTGTCAGGGGGGCCTAGATAAACAGCAGGACATCCACAAAAAGAAATGTTTTCTTCCTGCTCTAATACAGTGATATGTAGTATTTGTCCAAGGCGTGTTTCCCATGCTGAAAGTGGTGAGATAAAATCAGTTGCTTTTAAAACATTTAACACATGGTGGGAGTCTGACAGTAAGTTCGGAAGTGATATGTATTGTACAGCTCCATTTGTCTTCTTGTCCTGTCCCCCATGCCTCCCTGCAATTAGACAGGTCCTGTGCTAATATAGAGGAGGATGGAGTTGGCACAGGAACCTAGCTTCTTCGGAGAGCTTTAAATTTAAAATAAAGTGATGTTCATCCCATTTTCACAGGGGAAAAAGACAAACCCAACCAACAGAAATATGCAAAGCCACACCATAGAGTTTAGGAGAGGGTCACGTTTGTGACACAGTGCTGTGGGGACTGATTTAAATGGAACAAAAGCAATCTCTGTTTCAGTTCTTGCCCAGAAATTTTGGAATCCGGAGGCTGTAATTTATATTGTGGTTTAAAATTCTCACCGGTGTAAGGCACCACTGAGACATGGATGCAACTTAGAACAGGAAGAATGAGCTTGCCAGAAGCTAAAGGAACCAGTATCGAGCTTTGCTAGCAAGGTCTTATTTCTCTATAAGCATTTTGCACCTTTACTAAAAGTTTTTGCAGGTGTGAAGATTCTACTTTGAGACATAGAATCATAGAATAGAATCATAGAATAGTTAGGGTTGGAAAGGACCTTAAGATCATCCAGTTCCAACCCCCCTGCCATGGGCAGGGACACCTCACACTAAACCATGTCACCCAAGGCTTCATCCAACCTGGCCTTGAACACTGTTAGGGATGGAGCATTCACAACCTCCCTGGGCAACCCATTCCAGTGCCTCACCACCCTAACAGGAAAGAACTTCTTCCTTATATCCAATCTAAACTTCCCCTGTTTAAGTTTGAACCCGTTACCCCTTGTCCTGTCACTACAGTCCCTAATGAAGAGTCCCTCCCCAGCATCCCTATAGGCCCCCTTCAGATACTGGAGGGCTGCTGTGAGGTCTCCACGCAGCCTTCTCTTCTCCAGGCTGAACAGCCCCAACTTCCTCAGCCTGTCTTCATACGGGAGGTGCTCCAGTCCCCTGATCATCCTCGTGGCCCTCCCCTGGACTTGTTCCAACAGTTCCATGTCCTTTTTATGTTGTTACCAGAAGACTGTGGTGTAAGACTATATTGCTGGATACTTTCTGGAATTTCTCATTCATGCAATTCTGAGCTGCTGTCCATCCATGCTGACTTGGGTGCCTTCACAAACATTTCTTTGTAATCTTATTTTTTTTTTAGCTCTCTTAACTAAATCAGTGGCATTTTCTGTCCACATACAGATCCATCTTGGAAACATCATTTGTAAGACAGTGGAGATGCTGTTACTTTTCAGTAGTTACTATGATTGAAATAATTTTTTTGCAGCATTTTAGAGCATCCTGTCTTTTATCTGCCAGGAAGGCTGTGAAGGGCAGACAGAACTTGTACCTGTTTGTGTCAAGACTGAAAAATTCAAAGAGATTTCCTGATTTGCATTTAGCTATCTAAGAAATTTTTGTAGTGGGCTCTTATTTCACAATAGAAGTAGTTACAATGAGTAGCACCAGTTTATCAGAAATAAGGAACTCTGTACACATGTGTGTAAATATCTTATTTTGGAGAGGGCCACTGTGTGCAGAGGAATTGCATTAAGAACAACCTACCTAGCCCAAACTTAGCAGTTAATTGACATGGTTCTGCTACTCTAGAGTTTTATACCAAGAAGGTATTTTTTAATATTTTAAATATTTTTAAGTCACGCAAGGCCAGAGCACTTATGTGGCACGGCAGCTACCCTACAGAAAATAGTGGATGCTGAAAAAGTTATGTTACTTTAATGTTACACTTTTCAAACTGATGTAGAAATAACTGGCACAAAAGTCTGAAATTACAGAGGTTCTTTAGGATAAACTCTTGAGGGTTTCCAACTAAATTATTGCATATACATGGCCTTCTATATACATGCTTGGAAAGAACAGAATTGATTGCTTTTATGTACAGGCAAGACTAAAGTTGTTGTGTGGTGCAGGGCAAACTCATTTGAATCCCATCTGCTATCCCCTTTGTTACTTGAGGAGGAAATAGGCGCAGGCAGTTTTAACCTGAAATAATCCTTTTCTACTGCAATCGGTCATGAATGGTTAGATTTCCTATAAATTCCCCCTCTGACAAGGTTAATCCTGTTCTAATCATGGCATCCACGTGTAACCTCTTTGCCCTGTATCCCAGAAACCAATAAATGTGAAAGCCAGTCATTAAAAATTATATCCATCTTGCAGTTCTGTAGGGATAGAGAAGAATTATCTGTACGCATGTCTGTTTTCTCCTGTTTTGGTTTGGGTTTTTTTTTTCTTTTTTATATTCCAACTAAAATGAGAGCCTTTTGTTAAAAAAGTATAATGAAAACTGTATCAGTGCATTGAAAACGTTCACTTATTCAAAGCACATAAAAAAATCAGAATTTAAATAGCAGACATCTTTAGCCCTGCAGAGCCCATCATGTCTTTGTTTAAGCAAAACTTAATTTTTCATTTTATGTCTTGTTTGAATGTCCTACGTCTGGAATTTTTAGTCTTCATTTAGGAAAAGAAAACATAGGTGTGCTTAAAGGATGGTTAGCTTTCGCAAACAGCTCAAAAGAGGAAGTGAAGGGAAGTGAATCGGTAAAGTGAATGCATTGCTGTGTCCTTAGCAGGGTCACTTAAGCCATGCCAAGAGCATATGAGATCTGTTGTATTTGCTGACTTTGGTTATTTAAACTGTTGACAGAATAATGCTTACAGAGCACCAGTATAAATAAAAGATAAGAGGTGAGTAAAGAAAATGATAGATAAGTAGAACTTGGTGAGGCCAGGCAGCACAAAGATGTATGTGGAAGTGTGGGAGAGATTCTCTGTGCATCTTCTTTGTTCCCCTTCCTCAACAAAGGGGACTTTTAAGCATTGATCCATCTGCATGTACTGCAGCAGCATGACAACAGCTATGCTGAAAGCTTGCAAGGAGTTAAGCAACTGTCTCTTAAAGCCACAGGGATGTGTCTGGAATAATAGCTTTGTATACAAAACTACATTAAGTGATAGTTGTCCAGCCTCCAAATAAATAAAAATGCTAAATAGATCTAGATAATCTGAGTAAACAAAGTATTTATTTGTAAGATTAAAAATTCTGTAAAGAGTGCATAAACCAAGCATAACCTGGGCCTTCAAAAGTCTCCACTACTCATAGTGTTGAATTTGCTTTATGATCAGGGTAGCCCACAACTCAGTAGGGTGTTTCCACCCCAGTACCTGTCTTGATTAAAAACAGCAAGTTTCTTGACTGAATATAAAACTATGTTTTCACTGAAGTCATTAAAAAACCTTAAAGAAAGAACAATAAATTGCTCAGTCCATATGAAAATGCACATACGAACTATAGCTTATTTACTGAAAAGTATTCAAGTTGCCTGACTGTTCTTGTTACTTCAGTGTGTTTTGCAATAAGTTCAATTTGATAGAGCAGAGATGCTGGGATTACAAGAGCTGTGACACCAAAAGGGATCTTCTCAGAGATTTGGCATTCCTAAGGTACTTTTAAATAATCTCTTTAAAAATTACCTACTTTCATCAATTCATTTTTAGATTAATGGATTAGGGTCTCTGAGTGTTAATTGACATGAAGGGAGTGCACATCAGACGATTCAAAGACATGGTTAAATCAATGGATCCAATGAAATGCTTAAAGTGAAGGGGGTCTTAAAGGCTCTAGGATACCATATGCTCACTTGTTTTGCAGTATCGAGACATGAAGTAGGATAAAGAGGAACGAAACCAAAGAGAAATAAATTTACAGTAAAAATATTCTAAAACATTTACACACTCATAAAGGCAACATGAACAGTGCCTTCACTGTGCCATTGCTGAATAGACTGGCATGTGCTTCTTTCCCTCCACCAAAAGTCTGGATATAGCATTTATTTTCAATCACACATACAAAATGTGGAATGACCTTATTGTTTGGTGCTTTCTTGCTAGAGTTTATTCACAGAATCATAGAATGGTTTGGGTTGGAAGGGACCTTGAAGCTCTTCTAGTCCAACACCCCTGTCACGAGCAAGGTCACTTTCCACTAGACCAGGTTGCTCAAAGCCCCATCCAGCCTGGCCCTAGCACTTAATTCATACCATGACACTAAGATAACTGAATCTTTACAGTCATTAACTTTACTCTCTTACCCCCTACAGCGTTGAATGTGTTCAGAGCAAAATAACTTTAGAAAATAGTCATTACAAATTTAACTCCGTTTCTGCCATTAATGGCAGAATAAGCTACGGCCCCTGATTTTTCCATTTTCTTTCCTTTGTTATTTATCATTTGTCACCTTACGAAACTGATTGACAAATATTTGCCTGTAATAGCTTACCAGTGCCTACAAAACACAAAATTAATTTGTAGGTTTCTTTATTATCATTTCTTTTAGATGCGAGTCCTACAAAAGGGCTCCAAATTGCCGTACTGACAGCCGTCTTGTTCACTGCCCAGGGCCATACACTCAGAGGACAGTGAACACACAGAAAGCAGTTAAGTCCCCACATTCTGCAGATACCATCATAATCTATGAACCTGCACAGGTAAATTACATACAGTTTCTCTTGAATCTTCCTAAATTCTCAGCTCTTATTTTATCTTGTGTCAAGGAATTGCAGTCTAGTCACTGTTAATCAAAAAAACTTCCTTCTCTTTCTTCCCAATGTCCCATCTTCCACCTCAGTTTCACTGCAGTTTCTTTGTTTAATATTATGAGAAGCAGTAAATACTTATGCCTCAGCTGTCTTCTTTATACCATTCAATATTGTGTGTGTTTTTAATAACATCTCTTATTCATCAACCCTCTGAAGTCAGTAGTCTGAAAAAGTTGTCTTAGTCGGTCTTCCAGTTTGGCTTATTTCTGCTTTATTCTATTTCAAGATTAAATTCAGCACAACTGACAGTTCTCTAGCATGAAGAAGCCAGTTTTATCAGCAGATAATAGCCCATGAACTTGAGAGTCTGGCTATCTACATGGGGAAAAAAACATTCCCATGTAGATCTGCAACATTCACTATTGCAAGTAAATGGTATTTCAGTAGTTATCTGGGCTGGAAATAAGCCCTGTCTGTATGGTAGTGGACTTATCATTGTACTTATCATGTAAGTACAATGGAGAAGGCCAAACAAATTTTTTTTCAGGCTGTAGTCAACATCCTCAGCTTGTCTTGTCATTCTTAAGTACTGCTGCTCAAAAATAAAAGGATTATGGAGATCATGAAGGCAATTTCCCAGCATCCCATATAGAAATTGTTAAGAGTAGCCATATTTTTTCACAATAACTTTTCCACAAGGCGATTCTTGTATCTGTGTTTCTTGAGTATTAGAGTTTCTTTAGGTTAGAGGGGGCCTCTGAAGACCATCTGATCCAGTTCCCTTCTCAAAGCAGGGCCAGTGTAGACCAGTTTTCTCAGACTGTGTGTAGTCATGCTTTGAACATCTCAAAGGATGGAGATTCCACAGCCCCTCTGGGAAACCTGTTGCAGGGTTTCACTGACCTCATGCTTAAAAATTTCTTCATAAACAATCATAATTTCTGTTGTTGCAGCTTGGGTCCCTTGTCTCTTTTCCTTTCACTGCACAGCTCCGAGAGAAGCCTGAGCTTGTCTTTTCTGCACTCTTTCATCAGGTGGCTGAGCATGCGTGGCCAGGGCAGTACCACACGGCCCTGAGAAGTTTCTAAAACATGCTCAGGCAGCTGAGGAGGCTGAAACACACCCATAGTTGGGAGCTGCTACCCAAATAGGAAGCCCTAGTTTAGGTGTGCAAAAGAAAGCTCTTCATCTTACAAGCATCACCAGCATGCAGCCTGTTCAGCATAGCCAGGGACACTGAAAAACATGAAGTTATAAAAGACTGAAATCCCCCCAAAGGGAATGAACAGAGCCTGTCTGGGCCCTAATAGCTCAACCTTTTCAGGAGGTGATTCTCATTCTTAAGTCTGTGAACTGGCACTCGGCTTCTTGCCTTCTGTGTGGCATAAGTTCCTTCATTTGCATTCCTGTGCCCATAAAACCTGTTAGCTTTTACTTTTGTCCAGTCCGTAAAGGCATTGCCCATGGAAACCAGGAAAGGTAGTAACTAGTTTCTAAATAATACTGAATTAGCTCTAGTTTTGTTTTGTAGCATTATCCATGATACTTATTTATAGACAAATGATAACTAGAATGAAAATTATTTTGTTTTCTTGATCACTTACAAGCCAAGATAGCATTGGGATGTTAAAGCTATAGGAACATAATTTATGCATTATACAATAAGCTGGTTTCTTGTACTTTACTTCTGAATTGAACAGCCTCACAGTTAATAGGATTACACATTATTCCAAGAACAAGAACAGGGCAGTCTTACAGAAGTGAGAGAGCCAGGAAAAGGTATGCACAACTGCCCTGCTTTTCTGTTCTTTTGTGTTCTGTCATCATGTTGTTCTGCACAAATGCAGTATTTGCAAATGTAGCCCCTCACCCGTAGTAATTTTCTTTGGTGGTGGTGGTGCTGGTAGTACTGGGAAGCAAAGTCATCTGTGACATGAAAAAATAAATGGTCAATCAAAACATATCTCTTGAGTGATTAATGTTCCCAGGCAGCCCAAGCTGTGTCTTCTGTTCAGACTGATGCTTGATTTTGGACAGAGAAATTTTATCCTCAGTTTTTGTCCCTGATAGAGTACCGTGATCCTGCAGTTGTGCTTGTTCTGGAGCGCATCTCTGGATGGAAGTGCAGAGAGCACACCAGAGTTGGATATTATGTCACTTGGAAGAAAAGCCTGTCATAGGTCCCTCATGTCACTCAAGTCTAATTCAGTTTTCCTTGGAAGTTAACCCCGTAAGCAGTAAATTTATTACTTTCAGATTTTCAGTTTATACCATTTGGGTTGGGTAAGAAAAACACAAAACTATTTCATGTAAGGAAAATACATGGCAACCAGTGGCAAATGTTGCTACAGATAAAATATGGCAGAGCCAATTACCTATATATATAAATTCTAGGTCCTGAAGGAGAGTTGGGGGATTCCTGTTTTCCATCTTGGGAGTAAGCCTGCCCTGACTAGAACTTTGGGTGGAAAAGGTAGCTCAGAGTAGCTGGAGGTCTTCTTTTTGCTTTTCATGCACCACAGTTAGAGATAAAAAGAGGGAAAAAAGAAAAAAAAAAGAAAAAGTCTGTGTAGCCATATTAAATATATTGTGAACTTTTACTCTATATAAATCTTTTACAAGTAGGTCATGTGCTTTGGGATGGGAGAAAGGAATGCTTACATTCATTCCATGACCAGAAATTTATAATGATCCTTTTGTGGCAAAAGTGCTCCCAGAGACTCAGTCTGTTCCTAGAGTGATACTCAGCATTGCAGATGGCCTCCTTCATGAGTTTTGTGAGTTACTGTCAGTCTTGAGGAGTTATTACAGGAATCTTTGTTTTAGTCTGGTCAATTCAGCTTTCTCTGACTTCGAGTTAGATTAAAAGGTTACAATTTTGCCTGCCTTCATCAGGTTTATCATGGGTCACAGCTGATTACTGCCTCTCATGGCCAAGATCCAGGGCAGCACTGTACCCACTTCTCCAATACTCTGGATTCTCTTGCGTCTTTTCCGGAAGTGGGCAGATGTCACTAGCAGTGCTGTTTTGGTCTCCTTAGCCTTCTCCCCATTTAGTTGTGTGACTGAATTATAACCTGTTACGTCATTTATGTTTAACGAAGCAGCTGGCTTCCAAATTTTTTTTCCTGATGTCCTCGGGCTGCTATTGTGGCTAGAGCAAAGCAGTAGTACAGAAACTTCCCTTTGCACCAGAGTCTGATGTGAGCACATTTTCTGCTCTTTCAGTTCTTTCTCTCTGCTTCTTCCTGCTTTCCTAACCTGACTCCATCATTTTTGGTTCTGTCCAACAGGCTAGCAGAGTGTCTTGGGCCTACAGGCCCTTTCATGTCCATCTTAGAACTTTCTGGTGCTAGGTGAGGCTGAGAAAGCCTTCTTTGGTTTCCTTCATTTTTTTTTGTTCCCCACTAGTGGTGCAGAGGATGCATGCCAAAGAAAAGATTCCTTACCCCTTCCTAGTTGCCCTGGAACATTTGTCTAAACTTGCAGTTTAAAACATCAGTCTTCAGAGAGCTCTCTCCCACACTCTTTGAACATCCAGAGCATTTCCCTGGATGGCACATGAAAGCAGTAGCCACCATTTCCAGACATTCTGCTTTAAACATAGTGCCTGCTTATTCCTCTTACTAGCCATCACACTGTATTTATTTCAAACAGAAATGTATCTGCAGAAGTATTTAGTGTTTTCTTAATATTCTGTATTCCAGGAACATATATGGGAACATACATTCCCAGGAGTGACATGAGTAGGTATGGATTTCCCACAGTAGGCGTAAATTATTTGGCTCTATTTCTTAACATTTAGTGTGGCTATTAATGGTTCAATTTTGTGCCAGAATGAGGGAGTCACTGTTATTTTCAGACAAGTAATTGGCCCTTTGACCGTATTAAGAAACAGTCATGTTTGTTATCACTATACAAAGGTATGGGTTTTGCTTTTATATGCTCTGCATTAAACATGAGTAAACATACAGAATAGGCACCTGCCTTAAGCTTCCCAATACACTGCAGGTCCTTCCATACAGGTTTTCTATTCACCCATTGGGGTGATGCTATTTAATTGCTTTCCATGGTAAACACCTTTTTTGATTGCTACTGATTTTTCTGCCATCTAAAAATATGGTAGGCTCAAATACAATAATAACAAGCCACAGTTAGTAATTAGCAACACAAAGCGTAATCAGTTTGTGTTGTTCTTTTGCCTTTCCCATTGTCTTAATCCAGCCAGTCTTCGTTTTTGCTCCCTTGCCAGGAAGCGTGACGTGTCTTTTGGCTTTTCTGTATGGCGCAATGCAGATCTATAACACTGCACAGAAACATTTTATAGAGTGAATATGTGTGACCATATAGAATGGCTGTCTCCAAGGTTAATGGAGTAATAGAAATGAGATGTAAATAGTTACTGAATTGAATAGGCAGAATTGAAGGATTTTTTCCAAAGTGCAGATTCAGACAGGCTGTACCTATACAGAACTTCAAACCCGCAGGCTCTACGCATATTGCATAATTTAAAATGGATTTCTAAGTCATTGTTTTTATAGCTTTATATGACAAATGAGAATTGCATATTAACTTAAAGTAAAAAATTATTCTGACTTTTCAAGACAAAAGATTTCCACATTCAATAATTAGAAAAACAGAGAAAAATAAGGGCAAGCTTGGAGCTGTGACAGGCATCCACACCATTTGTGCAGCTTATCTAAAAACACATAGTTTGTCATTTCTAGTAGTGATTTGTCCCGCAAAATGGAGGAAACTGTTTTGCTCTTTTAATAACAGTTATATCTATTTGTATGAAATTAAGTTCATTGCTTTATAGAGAACAGGGAATGGAGAAGAAAATAACCTAAGTCAAATATTACCAGTGAATTACCAATGAATATTGTTTTCTTTCCTTTTTGAATAAAGAAAAAAAGAGGGAATGGGATTGTTTGTTTTTATTTTAGTGTTTCCTTTATATATGAACTGAAGTAGCC
Organism: Lathamus discolor; assembly: GCF_037157495.1. Lineage (NCBI taxonomy): Eukaryota > Metazoa > Chordata > Aves > Psittaciformes > Psittacidae > Lathamus > Lathamus discolor. The sequence continues at coordinate 125,524,936 of NC_088884.1, read as the reverse complement.
TTGTCAGCAAGTCGTTTTCTGTGCTATGGTAGAGGAGTTACCACAGTGTCAAACAGCTTTTTAACAAAATGTAAACAATTTTGCAAGTGAAATCTTCATTTGGGGAAATTTTTTTAGATAGTTACTTATATTTGGATTCCAGGTAGACTCCTCTAACAAGTAAGTTTCACCAAGTTTCAGTTACTTACCTTTGAAACACAAGTAAAACCAATGTAGTTGGATACTTTGATGTGATTTTAGCATAACTTACAACCTTTAGGCTCCTGAGTGAAATTTTCAGAGGTGCTCATTTCGAGGCAGACGTTGTGTCCTGACTCAGTACTGAATGCCAGTTGTGTTTGCTGAGAGCATAATGACTGCAGTACAGAACACATTTGTAAACCCCCCTCCTCTGTCTACAATTTGAAATCACTGTGCAAGAAAGGGCTCATTGTAGATGATAAGTTGAGGGAAAATACTTAGTGAGAGTGTGCAAAAAGTATATGCCACATAAGGAATGGAAAAGTCCCAGCTTCATTTGGTACTTAGTTGATGGCTAGGCTTAAACCGTGACGGTCTGCTGTAAAAATGACATTGAAATGACTTTACCAAGTACCAAATATCCTCTTTTAAGAATATTCTTTCATGCTATGTTTTATCTCAGATAACTTAAAAAAATGCAGCAGCTTAAAAAAAAAGTGAATGGCCTTTTCTGTATGTGCTGTTGTATTTGGACAAAATTGTGTATATTAAGGATTCCAACAGAGCTCCGATAACCTTTCCTGGAGCAGTTCTTCCTTACACCATGTTCCACAATTCACCTAAAATCATGCATGTGACATAGTTACAGCACTGAATCCGCAGTGACAGCTTTAATGTGCTGTACCTTTGTTTCTCCTGTTGACTTTGCAAATGTTAAAAAAAAAGAGAAAAATCAGTTGAACTTTTGGCATACAACTGTAGCTGCTGCTCTAGCTAAATTGCTGCTAAGTGTCTAGGTGATAAAAGCTTTCTCCCACGCCTGCCACTCTGAACAACACTATTATCAGGAAAATGTATGCATCTTTTTCCAGTAAGAATAAGGACTGTGATAACTTCAGCATTTAGACAAGACACCGAGCTGATGATTGTGAAATGCATTAATGGATGTGTCACTGTTTTAAAAGAGCACATCTAATGGATTGTTTATACATGCCATCTCATTGTACTTATTTATTTATTTATTTTATAGGATATTTTAAACATTACATTGCACAGATCAAAGTAGAGCTCTCCTGTGACTTCCTCACCTCAAAGGCCTGTGTTGAGCGGAACCAGTCCCAGTTCCCAGCCAGTTGTATATACCACTGAAGGAAAATGAACATACTGAACAGCCACCACTTTTTGTACTTTCTGCCTACCACACGCCTTGTCATCTTACTAGCAGCTTTAACAACTGCTGAGGATGTGACTAATAGCACTTTCAACCGCACTGACATGAACACGGGATCCGTGCCCTCGGTGATCTCCCACATCGACCATATTATAGTCAAGGAGGGGAGTAGTGCCTTGATCGACTGCAATGTCCAAGGTAGTCCTAGTCCACATTACAGATGGTACAATTCCAATGGCTACCTACTCAAAGAGGAGGAGAATAAAGGTAAGATCTTAGTGTTCTCACTGATATAGCCTGCCCAGAGACGCTTCGGATTTCAGGAGGTTGACTAATAACCTGAATTTAATAGCCTGACTGTGGTATTTTCCTGTATGAAACTGTGTGAAAGCACAGTGGCAGCCACAAATTCATTGTGTGCACCTTGGAAGAAAACAGTAACATTTTGTTGTGTTATTTATAGCAACACAAAGCATGAAGTGTAGACAGGCTTCTTTCACTGGAAGATTTCGGGTTTGATCTTGTTTCCCTTTCTGGCCTCTTTTGTTCTTCTCTGGAACCAAAAAAGATTTAAAAGCTGTTTTCCAACTCAAGGGAGGATTCTCTTGACATATGACAGTAATTTGTTGATGTGAATTCAACACAGCTAACTCCCTGATACACCTGCGGTCTTTATGTGTTGTGCCATGGAGGGTGAGATGCAGAAGATACTCCGAATGACCAACAGAAAAACCTATATAGGGCAGCAGTCAGAAGGACAAGCAAAGTCTGAGCCTTCCTGGCTTTAGTTAAGACTCTTCGGTTGCATTTGCCAGAGACCTTAATTACACAAGCTTGTTTTTCCTTAAATGGAAGGGTTAGGTTATAATCCTAGTTACAGTTCTAGGGAACATTTCATTGGAGGTGGGGGGAATGTGTTTTGCTCCTGTAATCCTTCCATACTGACTGCTTTGTTCCCAGCATGATGAAATAAACCAGTTATTCATGCTAAATTCACGATAGCTTGCCTAACTAATAGCTGACCTGAGGGAGAATGCTGCTATGACAGGAGTAATGATTGACCCAGCTGGATATTCAAGAGCACAGTGTATCTGTAAAAACTTACTGCATAATTGATTATATTTTACATGATAATATTTTGTAATTTTCTGAGTAAGGCTAGAGAAAGGAACTACTTGAGCTAGTGTTTTCAGGTGTAATCTGTGCAGTCATGGCAACATACTGTGATTACTGCACTGGAGTGGTTTCCTAAGGCTCACTAACAGAAATTTTCCCCTTTTGTTAAGCATCTAACTTTAGGTCTTTTTATAGTCAACTGAGAGAGGCAGGTACTGACACATATATTTAGGTAGGTGAGCAAAAACTTTGACCAGTAAAAATTGCAGATGTAGCATTAAGACAGCATCACTTGGACTTTCAACAGTGCACTTCCACCCTTAAAAAAATGACAGCCTTCCTATAAGAAATGTTTCCTAGCTCAAGGCCTTTCCTTACTATGTGTACAGTTACGCTGCATATGGCGTTGAATTGTTACCAAACCTAGCAATGATACCTTTTCTAATCATTGTTTTCTTGTTAGGCTTATACTGTCTGCCAGGATCCACTGGCCCAGGCCCAGTCACTGAGTCACAGTTCAATGCTATTATGTCATTTATAACAGCTGGAGCCAGGATACATCAGCAAGGCAGCTTATCATTTAACAATTAATAAACACCCACTTTGCCAACATTTCAATTCAAAGAAATACTGAGCAGCCAATACTCTGTATTTCTTTCTTATTCTAGAGGTGGAGAAAGAAGTGTTACCTCTTACAGACAGAATGATAGAATCATAGAATAGTTAGGGTTGGAAAGGACTTTAAGATCATCTAATTCCAACCCCCCCCGGCATGGGCTGGGACACCTCCCACTAAACCATGTCACCCAAGGCTCTGTCCAGCCTGGCCTTGAACACCACCAGGGATGGAGCATTCACAACTTCCCTGGCCAGCCCATGACATTTCCTCTATAAGAGTGTTGTCGTCTGAATTTGCCTAACTTTAGAAGATCGGGGTGATTTGTTTATGTGAAGGTCTGCTTTAGACTGAGCTTTTTATTTATTCTATATTTTTAAATTTCAGGCAAAGTGATGCAGCTGTTTTCAAGAATTACACTAGGACAAAACCCAGTGTTTCAGCTAAGTTAAAAACTCTACGTAAGAAGATAAAACGATGCAATTAAGTGTCCATACAGGAACTGAGGCAAGGGTCTTGTGGGAATACTTTCTCTATAGGCTTCTATAAGCCATGCTTAATTAGAAAAACTTTCAAAACGGTAAAAGCCCATAAGTACTCTAAAATAAAGGCTTTTTTTGACTAATGAGTTTCAAAATTGCGCACAGATTCTTCCTTGAAAGAAATAATGTAAAATATATATATATATATATATAATCTTTTTAACAACCAAAGAACTATGTAAAGGATAAAATAAATATAGAAGCAAAGTGTACACCAACATGTGACAGGACTGCAGACCTTGTGTGTGATTTACCTGCATTGCACAGGGGTTTTAGTCCTCTAATCAGATTCTGTGTGTTTGCTCAGCTGCCTTAGTAGACTCATAGAATGGTTTGGGTTGGAAGGGACCTTGAAGATCATCTAGTTCCAATACCCCTGTCACAAGCAAGATCACCTTCCACTAGACCAGGTTGCTCAAAGCCCCATCCAGCCTGGCCTTGAACACTGCCAGGGATGGGCATCCACAGCTTCTCTGGGCAACCTGTGCCAGTGCCTCACCACCCTCGTAATGAAGAATTTTTTCCTAAATGTCTAATCTAAATCTCCCCTCTTTCAGTTTAAAACTATTCCCCCTCATCCTATCACTATATGCCCTTGTAAAAAGTCCCCCTTCAGCTTTTTCTTCATCATTCAGTATGGCTAGTAAGACAGCAAAACTGAATTTCCTATTTTGTTTCACTTTTGCCACAAAGAGAGTGTGTTACAACCCCAAGTAAAAACAACTTTCATGTTAATAGACTTAAACTGCTTAGGATTAAGGAAGACCAACTTTCTGATAGTAAAGATAGGTGCACACCTGAAACTCCTTCCTGTGAAAGATTCCATTACTGCCTTCAGCAGATACCTGCCAGGTGCCTGCTTGGGATTGTGTTACAGAGCTTGAAAACAGTTGAGCCTGCCTCTGGGCAGCAGTATTGGATGATCTTACTGTCTTACATCAGCCTGTGTCGTTGTTCTAAAAGGAAAGCTGTATGACATCACTCTGTGGATAGTGTTCAGAAGGCACAGAGGCACTCCTGCACTTTCTGGCTGTTCTTTTCACCATGTGAACCCTTCTAGGAATAGGTTTACATGAATGAAAGAATTGATACCAGATTTTCCCACCGAAGTTGAATCATGTTTTCTATAGCAAAGTTGTAATTTAATAAGTTATATAACACCAAATAAAGCCAAAAATATATATATATACACATTCTCAGGTCTAAAATGGTAGTGATTTTTGAATAAAAATGAAACTTGCGAAACTGAAAATCTAATTCATTACCAGTATGTAATGGCAAACACAGTAATGAGCTGAATCTTGAATCACTTCAGCAGTGATAGCAGTGCTGGATTTTAGCATGTTGTTTAGTCTCAATTTAATAGCTAAATTGTTCTGCTGTGCCAGGTTCAAAGGATATGAAATGTATGTGTACAACTGCATATAACGACTAAAAATACCACTTACATTTAATTGATAGAAATGACTCTTAAAAGTAAAATAAGTTCCATTGTGATGTGTAGAAGTTCACACTGGCAAAAAAGGTGTTCTCTGCCGTGTCTTTTCCCTTTCCTACCCATTTTACTCCTCTAGTTTCTTCTTTTTAAAATCATATTTCAAAATTAGATTTTGGAAACCTCAGAGAGTAGGCAGCATAGTATATGATCTCTGAAATTTTAGGGGTTTAAAGTTTACATTAACAATTATATGAAATACTGTAACAAAACACCAAAAATAACCCAATTGTAAGAAAATGCATTGTCAGGGAACAAAATAAGGAGGCGTTAGGAGGTTTGTCTGCCTCACAATCCCATTGTTACTGTTTTTTAAGGCAGTGTGGCATGCATTTGGGAGGCTCTCTGGGGTAAGTAGTTCCATCTTTGTAACTTAACTGGCCGTAAGATTGTGATAGATGTCATGCATATTAATTTTTTTCATGAGACTCTTTCAGGGCATGATCTAATTATTCACAGTTGATGTCAGGATTTTATAGTAACACATCCAGGGACAGAGAGGCCTTTGTGATGGTAAATTCTTTGTCTTCTTGTGAACATTATTTCCTTCTTCTAAAATCCGAAGCCAGTTTGACAAAGATGATGTTTAAGACTATGATGATTATGTGAACAAAATGCTTCTAACTAAATTACTCTGTCTCCTCTCCAGCAGGAAAATGGTGGTTTCTTGACAATGGGCTACTAAACATTACCAGCGTGTCTTTTGAAGACAGAGGTAAATACACGTGTGTTGCATCTAATATGTATGGCAGTGTTAACAATACTGTGACGCTGAGGGTTGTCTTCACCTCCGGAGATATGGGCATCTATTACATGATTGTCTGCCTTGTAGCTTTTACCATTGTTATGATACTGAACATTACTCGATTATGTATGATGAGCAGTCATCTGAAGAAAACTGAGAAAGCAATCAATGAATTCTTCAGAACAGAAGGGGCAGAGAAACTCCAGAAAGCCTTTGAGATTGCAAAGCGTATCCCAATTATCACTTCAGCCAAAACACTTGAGCTTGCCAAAGTAACCCAGTTCAAGACCATGGAATTTGCTCGCTATATCGAAGAGCTTGCTCGGAGCGTACCTTTGCCACCTCTCATCATGAACTGCAGGACTATAATGGAAGAAATTATGGAAGTTGTCGGTCTAGAGGAGCAAGGACAGAATTTTGTACGGCAGACAGCAGAAGGCCAGGAAACCACTGAAACAGATGAGCTGTACATGATCCCAAATGCTTTGAAGCGCAGTGACTCTCCCACAGGTGACTCTGACGCATCATCACTGCACGAGCCGCCTCAACAGATTGCAATAAAAGTATCAGTTCACCCATTGTCTAAAAAGGACTGCATGGATGGTCAGTCACAAGAAAGCATGCAGCTGGACACCAAGGAAGAAGACACTTCTCAAACACCAGCACTTCCTGCAGAACCCCTTCCTGAGCCTTCTGCTGAACTCAGTTCCGATGACACAGCATTGGCAAACGACAAAAATACATGCATTATATATGAAAGCCATGTATGATAGTTACTCCTGAATCTATGCATAGCAGGAAAATCAGGTGGAGCTCTTTTAAAAATACATATTGTAATTGCCGCTAAGCCTTACCTGGAGACTATCATAGCAAAAGCATGTATGTGGATTATTTGGCACTTTCTTCTCAGTTTGACTTTAGTTTACCATGATGTATGGCAGAGTAATTGCTATTACATTAATATTAATTGCTCTTTTTGATTAGGAGTATTTCCAAGAAACATTTACCTCAGCATTTTCTAGGTTGGAGTCCCCTATAGTGGCCTCCTGAAAGTCACTGGTAGTCTTCAATGTAGGACACTTGAACTTACTAAACATAAAACTGGTTTTCATTTTCCTCCTTGACTCTCTTATTTTCATCTGTTGCATTTTTGCAGATATTATCTTATGAATTTGAAATATTGCCCAAGAGGCAGCACTCCAGTAGCCAAATAAAATCCTAATAGATCCCTTTTAAAAAACCTGTTTGTTCAGCTGCATTGTCATTTAGAGGGCTATTAAAGAAAGTTAAAATGTTTCCATTTCATTTGAGACTACACTGCTCAGGCACAGGGGAAATAGTTTTCCTTTTTCCATGGAATGAAGATGCCAACAATTGTGTTTTTTTCACATCAAGAAACAACTTTGAGGTATATTTTACAGATGGGGAAGTGTGTAAACATCTTACAGAAAGTTGCAGTCCAACAGCTCTGCAGGGATTTTTGCATATATTTGACCATTTCTAACTTTGCCAGAAGTTTATGTGGAAAATAGCTGCAAATATGCAAGATGTCTTTGGGGTTTTTTTGTTGGTTGTTTATTGGGTTTTTTTGGTAGTAATTTTGTAGGAGTAAGTATGCACTACCTTACCAAAAGATATGCAGGTTCCTTAACAGTCCTGCAAATGCCAGTCATCAGCTGGTAACAAGGCTGAAATGGCAGAAGAGCCTTTTATTGGGATTCTCAATTTGGTGTACATTCGTATTTTGAAGATCAAACCTAAATGCATCTATAAGCATAAGTCTGACTGTGTGTTATCCAAACGAAAAACCAAAATAATATAATTGTCCTGTGAAATTCCAATGACGATCACACACAAACTGTTTACTGCATTGTAATTGCCTTGTTACTTTGCCTCCTACCTATGTAGGATGTTCACTGCTTGAGTACATGTGTCCCTACCCCAGTAAAGCTTTAATCATCACAGCAACTGGGGCATTAAAAAGGGTCAATGTTTAGGCCAGGAAATGCCAGGAGTGGGAAGGAAGTGATAATTCCTATTGCAAGTAGACAATAAAAAGGACCTTCTCTGGAGTAAGTCTGGAATGAAAGCTCTTCCAAGGAGGAGTTGTGTAAGATTCATAGCATATTACTTAATCATCTGGCACACTTTAATTTGGAACTAATGAACAAACTGTCACCTTACCGTTTTTAAGAAGGACTGTAGTGTTAAGTACAGATACTCAAAACTAATCTGGAATTATGCATATTGCAGAAAAAGTCACTTAGGTCTCTGGGAGATGAGGTGTGGATGGCTCTCTGGACATTTTACTGAAGTAGCCACATCTACATAAGGTGTCCATTCAAGGCAGTCAGGTATATTAACTGCACACGTAATTGAGACCAAACAAAGTCAATGTTGTAGCTCTCTAAAAAAATCATTGATAACTGACAGTTTATCTCAACTTCCTCACGTTAAAGTGCAGAGCTTCACTAGCAGTGTAATACAGGAACAGCCCATGACTTAAGTAGGTGATGTCGAGAAGGCTCCGTATTTACCTTTCTAAAGTTATTAAAAAAAAATACATGTTTAATAAGGGACTTAAGATTTTGTGACCAACTTGTGAAAACTGTGGTATTTAATTGCCTAATGTTTGCTTGTGCTCACCACAATGGCAGGAACCTATACAAAATGCATTTGCACATTCCCAAAAGGAAGGAAGGGCAAAGTCCATTTAGGAATGTGGCTGGAAATATTTTAGGTCCAGTGAAGTAATGTAAATCTAGAACACAGGGTAAATGAAGGGAATACCATAAAGAACCTCACTTCTGACCAGTGTGATTGAAAATACTACTGAAGCAAACTGTTAACTTCTCTGCATCCAAAGTACGTTTCTATTTAGTGTTCACATCAGTTTTTCAAGTTACTCAATCTGCTTCTGGTACGAAAAAGGCTGAGGGCAGAAACAAAAGCAGGAACTTGCACTAAATTCCTTTAATTCACCTTAAACTCCTGAGAAGAGGCGTCTTGATTTTTCTGCCTGGCCAACATTTACAAACAATGCTCACGCATTCTGAAGTTACCTGCCTGGTGCCCAACTAAGATTGCAAAGATGAGCAAGGTTGTTTTCCTTGAAAACATAAAAATAGGTTTTAAATTACACTTAAAAAAAAAAGAGTTTCAAAGTTATTTATTAAAATAGAGTATTTTAATTGTTTTCTAATTATGAACTTTTTACAGTAGAGACCAGACCCCTTCATGTATTCATATGGTGATTGGTACCAGGCAGTTCTGATCCAGCTGCTGCCCTCAGACTGTCCTCTTTTACTGAGATCCATTAGAAAGCAATCAATCCCTATGGTTTTCTTCAAGATTTCTGTGTAAACTTCCTTGAAGATAAAGACATTTTTTTCCCCCCAGAGATTGCCCACAAAATGCATGTGTTTGAAGCACACACAAATGTACATTGCAAATTACATATGAGCAACAGTGATTTGGTTTAGATGCATGTAACAGGTCTAGTGCACCAGCCAGTCTGCTATAAATTCTTCAAACATTTAGCTTTGTGGTGTTAGGGGAATAAAAGCAGAACAGCACTGTATCTGAAGAAAATACAGACTGTAATGGGTCTGGTTTAAGTATGTTTTTTGCTTTCATGTATGCCACTCAGGATCTTTATGCATCCATTTAATGATCTTAAAGATCTCTTCTGACCTAAACGATTCTATGACTCTGTGATATAATACGTGTAAAGCCTAAAGCTTTCTACATACTTTCAGGCACTTCCTTTGTGGGAGACAGATGGGAAGCAAGACACAAACCCATCTTCCCTGTTCCAAACTTTCTGTCTGTGCTATTATAAAATAGACAATTTTGTCCTCCAGTATTTCTTAGGGAATGGCCATTTTCTGGTGCAAGAACAAAATTAACAAATATAAAAATAATGATGGCTCTAAGAAAACACTAATATTTGCTTGTAATGTATTTCCATGCAACTTAAGCACTTCAAGGACATTACAGCTATCTGTTCCCATCACAGACTATGCTCTGTATATTATAACACTAAACATTAATGGTTCTTACCATACTCAATCTAGAAAATCCAGTCCAACTGAATTTGCATTCTAAATGTATAAGGAACACAGGACCAGGTTTAGAAAGGAAAAGAGATTTGCAGAATACATTTACACCATTGTAAAATATTTTTGCCAAAACTTCATGAAACATGACTAGACTTCTGCAGCACAAGAAAGCAGTGTTAGATGTGAATTTTACACTTACTCTTCTTTGGTTTTACTAAATCTAAGACCACATTAATCAGACCACTTGAAGAGAGTACTATCTACTTACTCAACATTTTCTTTATGAGCAGCATGTGTTTACTGCTGATCCTTTTTTGTTCTCTGGTTTGAGTATGCTTGTGATGAAACCTGCCCTTCAGTCATTTTTTGAGATTGTCATTGAATAAATTTAAAGACCCCATAGATCGGAATTTTAATGCAGGCTTGTTGGTATTAGGTAAGGCACAGCACTTTGTTCCTGTGCTAAAGAATTACTGTATAGCCATAAGATTTGCAGAATGGCATACATGGGCAGATGTTGATTTTTTTTTTAAAGCAGTGCCTGGTTTATTCTAATGTACATACTGTGTCAGTTCCTCGATTTGCAGTTACTTTTTGACACAAGTACTGTAACGTATAACTAGGGCTTTCTGACGTTCAGTTTGGTTCAGATCAGTTAATTCTGGAAAGTGTTAACAGTGTCGAATTTTAAAATTTCTCATGGAGTTTCTTGGCAGCATGCTGTTTTAAGAGTAGGCCTCTTAAGTATGCCATACTTGGTGGGACAGCTGAAAGCTTAGATGCAAAGGAAATGCTTGCACTGAAGTATCTTAAGTTATATTTCATTTATTATGAAATCCTCTTTGGTTTTACAAGAAATGTAAGACAGATATGAATGTGTTCTTTTGAGAAGTGGTTACTGTATTTTGATTTAAGTAACTTATGATTTTATAGTTCGCAGCCGTAAACCACAAAGAGACCAGTTCATGCTGAAGTGGCAAAATGAAATGTGATCCAGCTTGTAAATTGATTGTTGTTTCAATAAAGAATTTGCACAGAGTATGCTGAGTTTGTACATACTCAAAAAGATGATAGTTTCTTAGTAAGAGTATGCTGTTGCTCCAACTCAAATGGAAGTGAATTATGTATTCCATTGTACATCTGCTAATATTCCAGAAACTTTGATTCAGGAAAAAAAGTTAATTACCTAGAAAGAAGGTTTTAATAAAGCTCTGAAAGGGCGCTGTTGTTGTTATCAGAATACAGACTTAATCAGTATTGTTATCAATAGCCTAAATTGTTCAGGTATGTAAGGTCTGTCTTTGGAAACATGTCAGCAGTTCTGCGTGTAATCCAAAGGACTTCCTTTGTCCACTGTTTCTTCTCTGGGCCTTGTCATGGGGCCTTGCAAAAAGTATTGCTGCTTTTTCAGAATTGGGGACAACAGATAAGTGTCTCTTCTCCCAGAGGCACCCTAGCACCCAGACTAAATAAAATCTTGAGTAGCTCTACCCACGCCCCCATTCCTTCACCCACCCTAAAAAGATGAGGTGAAATGGCTTTCCTGTACCACAGCAGTTGGACTGTATCGACTGTATCTCCCTAACAGTCTTCAGCAGGACTTGGTTGAAGCAGACACTGTAATACCTTGTCCTGGCTCTGCTAGACAGCTAGCAGCCAGTGGCAGTCATTGACAGATACGGAATGGGGGGCTTGCCCTTTCACACCTGAAAGATTTGCTCTTGCCAGCTGCCTGTTCTAGGCTGAAGAACATAGCCAACAGCAGGAAAACAATAGCTATTTTGTGTTTTAACTCTGCTGTTTGAAAGAGTGCTCCAATTTTGAAAAATATTTTCAGACGCATTTTTATTCAACAGTCTTGTCAGAGTTAATGGGGGTGAGACATCCACAATTGGTGGACAAGTATCTACCAAAAATTGTGAAGAAGTCACAAACTCATCATAAAAATGGAATACATATGGCTAGAGCCATATGCTATTTTATTGTCTCAGCATGGGACCTTGTCTTGCAGTTCGATACACTGTGATGTTTTTTTTTCCTCTAGAACAGTACCACCTCAGGCTGCTCCCCTCCAGCATGCTGAACTCCTGCAACAGCTTTGCTGGAGCATTTTTCAGGAAGGTGGGGTACCATTGGTCCCCATGAACTACACTCCTGAACACTGAAACAGGCTGCTCCCAGTCTCAGTGCTTCTTGTGATAGAAGATCTTTATGTCATGTGGAGGAGGCTGCCTTACATTAGTACTACAGAGGCACCCCCAAACTAAAAGCTGCTGGTGGGTAGTATCTGCACAGAGACAAACCTGTGGACAGTGGGGTCTCTGCTCTCCTACTAAGACTTGAGCCAGGGAAAGCTGGTACGTAGCTCAGGGCTGGTAGCCCAGTTCCTTGCAGTGCTACAACACCACTTTCCCACAGGACTGCTGATTTTCTAACTTGCATTGTGCACTAGTTCCTGGAATAACCAGCTAAGACTTGAGAATCAGTTCCTCCTCAACATCCATTTCTTCCATCTCTTCCTCTCCCCATCTTACCTTCCTGTGCTTTTTTCTGTCCCCACCACTTCTGCAGTGTTACTTCTCAAGTGAGAACAGAGTGAAATTAGTGTTCAGAGCAAGTGTTTCTGCACTCCAGGTACCTCCATTCCAAACTGACCTTTCAAATGGATTTTATTTTTCCACCAACTGTACCAGGCTCTAATGCTATGTACTTTATTTAGCTGTCTGGCTCCTAGGCCCAAACTGAGTCATACTCTTAGAGTAAAGGCTGACTTGTGAATCCATAGCATCATATATAAGTCTATAAATAGGGCAAAGACAGTAATATAAACTGAAGCTAAGTTCCCTATTTCTCATACAAAATCAGACTGCATAGCAGCAAACAATAAATGTGGTAGACCTAGGCCGCTCAAGTTATGCAGTGAAAAGCTATTCCAGACCACAGCAAGATGAGGCAAGAATGAGAAAAATTAACAGCCAACCTTGTATAGCATGGAGAATACATGTAAAACCCTGCTTATGGTTAAACAGAAATTTAGCATCAGTATCAAATCAATCTGATCTTCTGCAGCCACATTCTATTTTGAGAACAGATTCCTTTAGTATCTGCTCTAAGCAGAACTTCCCTATGGAAGCAAGCACCTTAGCTATGGAAATAGGACAAGAGTTATAAGAAGGAGCCTTGTCTCCCTCATCTACTACTTTTGACTAGCTATGCATCAAAGGCCAGCCAAAGGTCTGGCCAACCACCCTGTCTTGGTGTCTAGCCACAGAGTGTGGGAGCTTCTGTTTGAGATGCATGAGTGAGTTTCTCTGAGACGTCTGTCTTCTCTTGCATAGGTTTTGACTATACCACCCAATAAACCACTCATTTATTAATGGCACCAGTCATTCTCAATTAATAATTACAGAGAAGAAAAATAAATGCTGCCACCACTTCCCTCTTTCTGAAGCCTCTTATTGCTTCTACCTCAGTATTAGCCCTGATGGACAGGTATCTCCTGAGTTGTTTGGGTATCTGTCAGCTCATTCCTGCTGGGGAACACTACCTTAGCCAGAGAGCAGGATTAAAAATAATTCAGCCAGGAAAGAATCTCCCTTCTAAGGAGGCAAGCATGGATCCTGCCCCATAAAAAGGCTTCATTATCCTTCTCTTTAATGTGCACAGAGTAAACTGCCTCAGGAAAAGGTGGCAAAAAATAGAAAGAAATTTAAGAACATTAAAATGGAAAATCTTTCTCCTCATTCAAAACATCCAGAGGTGATTTATCTTTAAAGTATATCAAGTTCTAACTCATTTAATCATGCTTTGATGTCCTTTTAAACATACTCAAGTGGAGAAAAAGGAGATTCCTAAAACCAATGAAATTTTCACCACCAACCCCAAAGTAAATTATCACAAAAGTACAAAACATATTGTTCAGCCCTTCTCTCAGGATACCATTTATCAGGGAAGATATTTCTAGCCCTTTTTATGGTTCTGCTTAGGTGACTGCAGCTTCCTTAAGGGATTGGTGAAGGTGCATTTATTTTCTGCTGTCTTCTTCTTGGTTAAATAGTCTATGCCCTGTATGATCTCCTCTTTATGTTTAAAAATCAATGTTCCATCAAAGATTTATCTTCATTCTTCCCCTCCCCATCCCATTTGGATACCTTTTGGTTTTTTGTGTGTTTTGTTTTACTGCTTGGATTTGGGGTTGTTTGCACTGAAGTTCCTCATGTTTTAAAACATCAGAGGATCCTAATGTTTTTTCAGTTGCCTGTTTTGGGGCAGGATCACTCACACCCATCTGTATAATTCAGTTTTAATTACACTGATGTACATTTTACTGTTCCCAGGTTGGTGCAGGATGAACTAATCTATAGGCTGCAGCAGATTTCTTTTGCAGAGCAGCACCAAGGTAAAGCCGTAATTCCCAAGATACAAGTGAAATAAGTGTCCTCAGTCATATATGGGTCTATGAATATATGGTCTTCTGTTTGTTCATTTCAAAAAAGCCTTACTTAACATGTTTCTTTTGGCTTAGCCTCTGATCATTGATGGAATAGCACATTTGCACCATCCCTACACTTTTACATCAGCTATCCATTATGTGGATTGGTTTATCTTATTCATTGGATAGCATGCCAAGTGCAGGGGTGTCAGTACATTAGATATTTGCGAAGAGACTGTGGACAGCTTGGTGACACTATGTAAATGATATTTATTTCAAATGCATTGATAAATGCTTTTTTGCATTCTTTTAATGGAAATGCTGTATTTCTACATAGGCTGATATTTACATGTTGATGGAGTCTCTTTTTCTAACTAGAAACTCCAGTTTTTCGTAAGTGTGCAGTAAAATGACAGTAATCTGCTGCCAAATAAAGCTGCTTTTTGCAACTACAGTTTCTATATTTCGTAATCCCCCTGTAATCTCTGCTAAGCACAGAGCTCATTCTTTAATATATGCATCATCAATGAGGCGAAAGGCTTCAAATCTGTTATGCATGTAGTCTGCATCAGACTGCTAGTTATTTTATTAGAACATATACCTACCCTGACACTGTAACTCCCTTTGCAGTTACCAGAAATAGCCCCAGAGCATTACCCAAATGTTATATGATACAGTGCCACAATGCAGTGCCACTGAGAACTATGCACTTACTCTACACCAATTTCAGGAAAAAAAACCTCCCCAGAAGACCCATCCCTTCTCATCAGGGAAGCAGGGACTGAAAGCCTCTCAAGTACTTCATGTTTCACATGGTTTTCAGACAAAAAGAAAACAGCCCCAAAACCCCCAACTGCCAGCTAGGTAATTACTGAGGTTCTTACTTGTGAAACTGATGCAGGAGCAACATCACCAATGTTCACTGGAGTATGGAAATGCATCACTCCTGTCGGTTGTCAGACAGCAGCTAAAGACACTTCTCACAGTAATCCATGACACTATAAGGAGGGCAGTGTTACTCCATAGCATGTAAATCGGTAATTTTGTGGAGTCTATGGATGATGCTGAAAGATGCAGTCCCCAAACTGTTCAGGTGACGGCACTGCACCTGAAACTCAAGCCTGTTTCCTGACTACAGAAAGGCACTGGGAGCATCACTAAAGGCTCTTCTGGGGTGGTGGAGTCAGACCCTTTCATGAGAATCCAGGTCCTTCCTTTTGGCTTGATATCGTGACCAGACTACCCCTCTTCTTTATTTGCTGTAGCACTACCTCATAGCTCTTCAAGGAAGACTAAGTAAGGACTCTTCAGTGAGGCAACTGCTGAAAACTATGCAAATGCAACTCAGCTGTACTGACAGATGTGAACTTGCCTTTGTACCATACCAGATGAAGACGTTCCCAGAGGCCTGCCAGTGTTAAATGGAAAAGGGCAGTGATGCTGTGAGTCCAGAAAAAAAAAGGAAGCAGATGAGAACGGGCAGTGGGGAGTGAGCTGGAGGCAGTGGCCCAGTCCAATAGGCATACAATTAAGATGACAGCCCCACACTTCCTGCTGAAAACACCTCCAGCAAAATCAGCTCCCTGTCCCTACACACTCTTCTCCAAAGAACTGTCACCCATCGTCAGCTCAGCAACAGCTCCTTGTCCTTCTGCCTAGTCAGGCTCTGACCAGCCAGTTTTTGCTTCTTATTGAGCAGCTACAAGGCTGTCTAATCCTAATGGAGATTTGTTCTGGCTTTTCTTGCCCTGTCTCTCCCTATTACTAACTTAAAAGAAGGCATGGGATTCACTTGCCAGCATACAAGTAAAAAGCTAGTCCTCAGAGACCTAACAGACCAACTCTTCTGTTCTAAAGGAGGATGTGCAGAAGCTAGGCACTTCAAAATGAATTAATATATTTAAAACCTCTGCCTGGTTAAGCCCTGTATGCTTATTCATCATCTCCTTTTGTAATGACAGAGTGCTGGCCAGTTTTAACAAACTACAACTTGACCTATTGCTGTGTTTTAAAGGAGAGGATTATATGGAGTTTTTTTAAACCTGTGCATATTGAGCAATGAAGAGTTAAGAGAACAGAGTCCAGACTTAATCACAGCACTCTCTTCTCACAATGCTATAAACTGTATTCTGTGTCTATTTGCAATTTGCAGAACAAGCACAGGATATCCTAGCAAAATCAATATTTTTTCAGTGATGGCAGTTGTCCTCATCTTGCCTCTACATAACAGAGTAAAAGGTCTTAAGGCACTGTCAATTAGAAGAATTGATAACAAATGCTTTTGATTAGGTACCCTGTTGGAAAGCAACTACAACAGGAATTCCAGTTTGTAAATGAGATCTGCTCCCTTTATATTGACTTGCCATATAAAGGCTAACTTTACTGAGCAGAAATACACAATCTTTTACAAGTCTGGCTTACTGCTGCACATTTTTTCTTTTCTCTTAAGAGTCCCCTATTGGATATGATATGTACTACAAAACTTTAATGCTCTACCCATGCAATTAGAGAGATTTTATTCAAATACAGAAATAGAAGATAATAAGTATTCCTTCCTAGTTTTTCTTTCAAGAGTTATTATCAATAACTTAATCATTTGTGCCATGTGCCACAAACACTGAGACAGATGCTGGTAACTTTTCTGCCCACTTCAGCCTAGACCACACCACTTCATTAGAGTGCTGAGAATTTGCTGGCTTCTGAGAGGCCAAAGCATGTATTCTCAAGGGACTGAAAGGAAAATGTTCCACAAATGCCAAGCTGGAACTTGGCACCATGGTCACTTGGCAAATGAATGGCACTATACATAATAAACAAGCAGAGAGAGGGAGCTTAAATTCTAAATGCCCTCTTGAGAAAAGATAGAAAACAGTTCCTAGGAACACAGAACAAAAGCTGTCAGAAAACTAAGATCATTGATTTTTGTCATGAATGACTTATGATTATAGCTATGTGGTTCGAATGGGAATGGAAGATTCTGCACTACAAAGCTCTGCATTCTCTAATCTCATGTGAGGTTTCATTTGCATGCATTAAATAAAACACGGTGTCACATGCGTTAAATCTGATGGGCTCAAACATTGTATTTTACACATTAATCTAATTATCTTCCTGTTTGACTAGATCTTTACATGACATTAATTTATTACCAATTAATAAATGCTTTTTCTGTTTCCATGTATATCTATGTAGAGAAAAATATGGGTTAGAATAGCCAATAATTTTCCACTCAAATGAATCAACTGCTTCAAAATGAAACTGACCAAGCTGCAATTTCCACACCTCTCATGTTTTTATTATGCAACACAAACATTAAAAGTAAGAAAATACCTGACGCAGAGCTTAGGCTTCCAACTGGCTACCTGACAAAAGAACAGATTAAGCAAGGAAGCAGGATCTCTGATCCAGCAGATGAACAAGTTGTATCTGCCTTCTGCATATTAACATTGCTCAGATCTGAAGGGAATCTGCTGTGACCCACATGCATGTCAGTTCTACACTGCACAGCACTCAGGATACTCACCAATCTGTTACTACACCTCATACCCTTGATATCCTCCACAATTCCCCATCCACTGCCAAATCAGGGTTTCAGAATGCACTATTACAAAAGCCTTCAAAACCTTATTCTGCACTGAAACAGGAGTCAGCGTACTCAGAGATCAAAATATACCCTTGTTCTTTACCTCTAAAGGACTTAAGTTCACATCCAGTCCCATTCTCTTAAAATACAACCAAAGATTAATAGAAGGTGGAAAACAACCTTCTAGCTCAACAAATAAGCATCTTCAATTTTAAATACTAACACTAAACCACCACTGTGCAAAGACACTTTCTACTCTCTTCCCTTTTCCAGGTCTTTAGCAGCTTTCCTTTACAGTCCTTAACTTTCTGAGTTGTGGACCTGAACTGCACCCTCCACCAGAGGAATCTTAAGTCTAAATTTGTGTTCTGATTTTGCTTGCACTTACTTGGTGCTTGAAAGAAATCCAGTTGTGCAGTTAGGCCCAGATCCAGAAAAACACATAAACATGCGATTTATATATATGAATAGTACCATTGTGAACGGTGCAGGCTCTTTCCCAATATTTGCCATCCGTCTTTTCTCTGCTAGTGCTTCTTTGTTCCCCATTATTGCCTACTTGTGGCCTTTCTTTTTCTTCCAAGATTTTCCTACGGATTTGTAATGGGGTGCAGGCTATCCGTATGATCATTCCTAAAGACTGAGAGGAGAAGCCTCTCAGAAGAATGGAGACATAAAACACAATTTATGGAGACATTTAAACACACTGTGTTTAAAATGAGATGTCAGTTCTCAGCACTGCATTTCATCCCAATCAGTTCACATGTACCAGAACACCTGTTGGCTAGCTTGCTTGCTCAGCCTGACTTTTTAGAAAGACCATCCTGGTAGCCCATTTAGTTAAGGAAGTATCACTGCAGAAGAAGTAGTTAAGACTCATGAGTTACAATATAGCTGGGACGTTAAGTGCTAAATATTCTAAATCCAAACTACTTAAAAAAATAAATAGTGTGGATTCTATGATATTGTGAGCCTAATAAAATTCTTTCACCTATGAGCAGTGGTGTATATTTAGAGGAGAGATATTAACATGTTTCAAGCAGTCCCATAAGCAAAATAAACATTTAGCTATAGGTATCAACTGAGATTGATCATTAACATGAAGTCTCTTGGAAACAATTTCATATAACCTGGTCATTTCAATAATCTGACTTTAGGTTTAGGAATTCCTGTTGGAGATGCCCATATACTGAACCAGACATTTAAAAGTGCTGATGAGATATTTACTCTAAAATGCTAGACACAAACTCTTTGCAGATGGATCTGTGTCATCGACATGGTGCAACTTTACACTGAAAGACATCAGCCATATGGTCAGTGTTGCAGAAATACCAGCGCTGGTCAAACATTAACTGCCATAAACTCTAATGGGAGTTGACAGCCTGTCTCAGGGAGCTGTTTAAATCTTGTAGAATCGAAGTCCTGATAGCCCTATCACATAGCAGATACCTTTGTGATAAGGCTTTTAATCTCAACTTTCTGAGATTAAAATCAGAAAAGAAAGTTGAAAGATCAATTTTAAAAAAACCCTGTATTGAATTAGTGACATATAACACATGCAACATCACCACTCTGGTTCTTGGAGAAAGGGATAATGGTTTTGAGAGAAATTTTGCCTCAGCAGTGCATACTAAGTCAAGGACAAGAAGTTAATCTTACTGTAAAAGTACATTCAATGCTGTTGTCCTAGTAAAATTAATTCTACTTGTCCAGAACCTAACAAAGCAAAAACCCCTTTAATTCAACATTCATGTGGTGTTTTAAGAAATCAGACTACAAGCTTCTGTGTTAAAACTCATTCTGGTTGAATCTTAAATCCACCAATGTTATAGTGCTGACAACTTACTAAATGTTGCCATGCAACAGAAGGAAAATAGCAAAAAAGTAAACAATTCAAATATGCTAAAGAAGAACAAACTGATACAAAAATAAATCCTACTCCTCACTTCTAAGCAATGTTAACTCCTTTTTATATTCCATGCATAAAGAGGAAGTACACAGTCTCACAAAACAAGGAGCAGTGTTCTTGAGAGGTTTCTGGATGTGTTATTCTCACAAAGGATCCTTTTATTTCTTTTCAACACTTGAGCAGACAATTCCTTCCAATTTCAGTCAACCCATGAAAACCACCAGAGACTCCAAAGACTTCATGAAGTCACTGGGGCAGACTGTAAAAGTCTCCCTGTGCTATACAGAGCTGTCGTGTGTTTCCTTATAACCATTCTTGTGTAGCTTGTATACTGATGTATTTTGTGCTTTGTGATACTTCTATTATTTACTGCTCCAACAAACTAGAGGTCCTTAAATTTCAGTTTGTGCAAGCCAGGAACAGTTGCTGACTACAGTGAACCGCCTTTTGGCCAGCCAGAGTCCAAAAGTGTTCTCCCCTTCAGAGTCCCGAAGTCAGAATCCTAAGGATAAATCTTTCTGCAAATTCTCTAGTATTTTTCTCATTGTCAATATTTTTCTGCCATCAGATCTAACCCATCACCAGAAAACCCTTCTTCATGAAGAACTGCAGCCCATGGGAAGGACGCAAGCTGGAGAACTTTGTGTAGAACTGTCTTCCATGAGAGGAACTCATGCTAGAGCAAGAGAAGAGTGTGGGGAGGAAGGAGTGGCAGAAACAACATGTGATGGACGAAGTGACCACAAGCCACATTCCCCATCCCCCTGTACCACTGTGCAGGGAAGAGGTAGAGAATTCAGGACTAAAGTTAAGCCCAAGAAGAAGGGAGGAGTGGGAGAAGGTGTTTCAAGATTTGGGTTTATTTCTTATAACCCTACTCTGATTTGATTGGAAATAATTTAACTTATTTTGCCCAAGTCGAGTCTGTTTTGCTTGTGATGGCAACTGGTGAATGATATCTTCTTGTCGTTATCTCAACCCATGAGCCTTTTGTTATATTTTCTCTCCCCTGTTCCATTGAGGAATGGAGTGATAGAGAAGCGGCAGTGGATGTCTAGCCAGGGTCAAGAAACCACCATACAGCTCCTTCTACCAACAAGGGGTAAAATTCTTCCCTTGTCTCTGGTGACTTATTGTACATCTTTCAGTTTAAAGTTCAGTTTAAACCTGAACTTTATGGTCCATATTGCATATTCATAAATTTGTATTAAAAATAAATAAATATGAGGCTTATTACTAGCTCTATACTGCAACTGTGATAATAATGTCGCTTCCTTGGGCTGACACTTGTTTCATTATGATCTTTTCCATCTTCCTTCTGCAAAGCCTCCTGTAAACTGACTACATTACTAAGACAGGAAAGCATTCTTCAGGCGGATGGTTTTAAATTTCACTTCATCTTCCAAACTGCTATGGTTTTGCTCAACCTAATGCACTTTGAAATGGCGTTAAGCTAAAAAAGAGAGTCAAGCTAATTAGTGAATAGGAATACCCACATATGGAGTTAGGCAGGAATACCTGTTCTTGAGTAACATCATATACCCAAGCCTGGAACAGTTTTAAGGTTTTGTTTACAATCATGACAAGTAGAGCTTTGGAATTTTTAAATTTCTTTTTTCTTTGTTTTGCTTTCCAATTTTTTTAAATTGAAACAAAAAATCTGTGGCACAATAATTGCTTCAGATAAGTAGTTCAGAAAGTTCATGAGTATTTGTACCCCTGACTTCTACCCTAAATTTTGGTAAGAGATACCCATTAAATACAACACGGAACCCAGAATCATTTCCCACATTCCTAAGAGCAGAAATAGCTATATAATTTTAATTATATCAGGAAGTATCAATTCAACACACAATGGGAACAAGATGTTGGTCTCTGATGTTAGCTTGGTGACTCAGGCACCATGGCAGGATTTCCTCCCCTCTGAAAATTCTTTAATTGGAGTGGATGATGAGGCATCTGTTCCCTCTCCTTTAGACTCGTACAGCCCTCTATGGAAAGACACGACTGCTTTGGGAAACAGACAATGGAAAATCTTTCTGACAAAGTACAAGAGGCCAACAAACAGTGGAGCCAAATCCATTCCTGACATCCCTGACTAATCTCAGTGGCACCACGGCAAAGATTATTATAGCCTACGTGCTAGATGTTCTGCTACAAATTAAAAGCATTGGAGTAACTTTGGAGGCCTGGCTCACAGGAACAGCTAACAATTAGGACATCTGGCTGTGGATTAAATGTTTCACTTCTTCTAGGAAAATGTTGCTAACTTTTATCTTAAGAAGACAGTTGGCTCTTGAGTCTTGCTCCCTCTTTCCCTGGCCCTTCAGAAAATCTGGGTGCATGTCTAAAGAACAGAATGGTATTGTTGCAGCAATACTGCAATGCAGTTATTGTTTCTGGAAAAATGGGAAAGATGTTCAAAGACAGGTAACTTAAATTTTTACCCCTGTATGTGTGAAGAGAGTAGGCCAGGCAGAAAGCAGTAAGAAGCACTGAAAGAATCTGAACATATGCTTAGTGTCTACTTACTAGAAATTTTTATTAAAGGTACAAAGTCTTTTAACTTCCACACGTTCATACTCCAGTGCTGAACTAACTAAACCTAAGGAAGAAAAGCCACACATGCAAGCTAATGCACACACACAGAGCACTCCTTACATACAGGCACAAAAGCGGCGAATAGTTCTGAGGGAAGATGATTGATACACATTTGCTCTAAGAGCTGCCTGCCATTACCTACAACATGCTGCAGTCATTCCTTGCTAGGAACTGATGCAGCAGCCAAATTACCAGCTCAGGAATCACTGAACTGTTATTTTGCCAAGGAGTCTGAAGCATTTTAAAGAGAGGTAAAAGGTTTCTGTACTCTTGGGTTCAGAAGAGTCAAGAATTCACACACACATATTATTAGGGCCACCCAACAGAGACTATTGAAATCATCTCCCTGAGATGATCAGAAGTGACTGTGTTAAAGACACATTGTAGCTTAGTGTACTAAAATATGGCAATATATACATTTCAGTGAAATTTTGCATTGAAACCTGACAAAAAAGACGTGTGAGTATTTTAAGAAGGACACATTTATGGACTGATTTGCTCCATATTAATTCTATTCTGAAGTTAGCAGTAGTGTCTGGAAAGAGTATTAAAATTATTTCAGTAAGAAGTTATATAGTACTCTCCAAGATTTCTTGGAAGCTGCTATGACCACAAAGTACAACAGAAATAAACATAATATTCAGAGTCCTGAAGTCATAAACATAAGGATAAATCTTTCTGCAAATTCCCAAGAAAGCCTCATTTTTGCCATCTTTCCAATAAAGATATAAACAGAGAACAAAGTAAACAATGTAATAACAGACCTACGCATAGTTTTACATCACTACTATTGCAGGTACACAGCGAGATTAGACTGCATGGGATTTCCAGAGGATTGGATCTTCACAATATTGTTCTCCTCAGGCCCCATTAGGAATTAATGATGCCTCAGGAAGTACCAAGTCTTGCAAACTTCTTTCTACTGCTTCTGCTACATGACTATGGCAACATTGCAGCTTCTGCCCAGCTTGTGCTATTAGAGGAAGGTATCTGCAACAGAAACAGAGAGGCACCAATTCCCCCGGGACAGCTTACTGATCTGCACATCATTCAACTCCATTAACCACGTATCTGGGATTCCCAGACTTTAACATTCCCACAGAGTGCTCCATCTTCCCTAAAGCTCTGAGAGGACAGCAAGCGTCTCCTGAAAACTCCTGGTTTGTTTCCCTTCCTGTGGGATATTGTTTCTGGGGTACAACGTCTTTGTGTGCACCTTTAATCAAGTCTAGATACATCCTGTCAGCAAAATATTAGGTTTATCAGAATAAATGGGTGAGAATACTTGCAGAAGTAATGGAAGCACTAAACCATTCCTACGTATACACTGCATTAAACTTTTATGAGAGAAACCATACAAAAATGCTTTGCTTTGAGTGCATTCTCAGAGCCGGTCATTTAGTTTGGTCAGTTGAGCTGATCAGGCAAACAGAAGTTTAACCCAACAAAGTAAAAATATTAATGGAAGGGTGGAATCCCACATCAATATCTGAGCAGAACAAAAAGACAAAAGCATATTGCTGGCTCTAAAAGGTAATAAAGAATATCTTACTCTATCATAAAACCCTACCCTAATTCTGAAGCAAAAGGTTGTTCTAAGGCAAGATTTTATGTCTATTCTATACACAGTGTAAAATATAACATACTATTCATATCATAGTGTCTATATTGTTTAAACAGTACAATATACATTATACTTATCTCAAAAAAAGAAAAAAAAAAAGCCCAACAACCTCAGAGCCAGTGATTTTGACGCCCGCTTGGTATTTATTAGAAAAACGGTATGTGGCTCTGCTTCATAATTTGGAAGTGTCAATACCTGCTGGCAGACTTTTGAGAAAGAGACAATTTGCTATTGCTGATTTGTGACAGATGCTAGCAGGTTAGTGGGTGGGAAGCCACCCCTCCAGATCTTTGATCTCACCTTTTAAGGGTGCACTACAGGAAGAGTGTGCACTAAAAGAGACTGTGGGCTAAACTGACCTGACTCCATCCTCAAATCTGATACTTAAAGAAACAGCCTCGGAGTCAAGGCAGGTCCTGCTTTACCAGTAGCCATTGCCATGCTGGGCAGATCCTTTCACAAGTTTCCCCATTTGGTAGCTATTGGAGAAAGACAGCAATTGCAAGTATATAATACAGACTAGACCTGGGTGGAAAACAGAACTTTGTCTAACAAAAGGTGGTGATATTTCAAGTTGGGAAGAAGCCCTTCAATATTTTCCAAATTCTGTACAAAGACAATTTTTTAAAAAGGGAATATAAATCAAATATTCATTTCGGCTCCATCAGAATCCTTTGATTCAATTTTAAGGTTGTTTGTTTGTTTCAATAAAAGCGAAGAAAGAAATTGAAATAGATACATCTTTCCAAACGGCAACAAAAGACCCCAACAAAAGTCATTATTTTAAATATGCCAAATGCTTTTTTGCTTGGTTGCTTCTTTCTTTCTTCCAAAACTAACACAGGCAAAAAGGAACCTTCAAAGCCCTTCAAAGTCAGATTCATCCCTGATATCTTCCGAGCCAGCTCTAACAAAACTACTGTTGCATAAGTCTTTGAGAACCACAAACAGAAGGTGATATATACACATGGTAAATAATCATAATTACTATTGCAGATAATGGTTTTATACTTTTTTGAGCTAGGCTATATACTCATAGCTATATGTTCATATCCATAAAACAAGAACTCCAGCAAAAAAAAAATAGGCTGACCTCTCTTGTGTGACATGATTGACAGAATGAGCTGGTTACACTCAACACTACAGAAGTCCTGCTAGTCTGAAACATCCTTCATGACATGCTGTTTTGAGTTTTCCCTGTGATTGCTACTGAATATGTCTTTGGAAAACATTCATTTGTTGTTAGGTTCTATATATATATTGCAGCAATAATTTTAAGGGGTATATACTGCAGCTTCAAACAGTATTTTGGAATAATTCATGCAGGGTTACATTCCTAGAAATCCCAGATCAAAAGCGGATATAAGTGTATGTAAAACGTATGCTAATTATGAAAGGGAAATCTGGTAGTCAGCGCAGAAATTATTTAAAGAGGAACATTACTTATAGCATGCAGAAATTCAGTCTTGATGATCATACTGCTTCTCCATTAATAGTCTTTTACTCACCTACCATGATGGAAATTGCGCTTAAAATGAAAAGAGCTGCTTTCTTATTGCAGTTCTTGTGCCATTAGGCTCAGTCTGAACTTAGTTTTGTTGCAGCATGCATAATCCTGCAGAGGGCAAACAAATGATGCCACTTACTAATTCTTCCCTGCAAACTTTATCAACTAGCTTTGGTAGCTTTGGCAGCTTCTCTGTATCATTTAAGGCTGCTGGGCATGCAGCTGTTTGCTTGTTCTATGTCTGCAGAAAAGGGCTTTGCCTGATTTCCCTACGTGCTCAAGCACTATGGCATATAGCACTTTGTGATTCACAGTTATTGTCTCCTGCAGCAGCTGTGACTACAGATGGATGCTAACCTTCCAGCAGGAAGAAAGGCAATACTTTAACAGCTGATAGAGTACAAATGTCTGCATCTCCATGACCAATTCAGAAATTTCCAATGCAGTATTCAAGGTCAGGTTGGACAGAGCCTTGGGTGAGATGGTTTAGTGGGAGGTGTCCCTGCCCATGGCAGGAGGGTTGGAACTAGATGATAGGAAGGTCTTTTCCAACCCTAACTGTTCTATGATTGATACTATGATTCTACCTGACCACAAAATCATTCAGTTTGAATGTCATAGCTTTATCAAAGTGAAGTACAGAGCACTGAACTGGAATTTAGAAAACCTGAGCTTTGTAACGAGTCCAGTGAATAAACTAAACTTCCCTGCATTTGGAACCATCATCCATAAAACGGGAAAAAGATGGTCTACCAATGTGCACTGCGTTTGTGTGGCAAAGTTTTGGTAGCAGACAGGCTACAGGGGTGGCTCCTCTCAGAAGCTGCTACAAGCTTCCCCCATATTTGATTGAGCTTACGCCAGATGGATTCAAGGTGGATTCACCACTGGCCAAGGCTGAGCCCATCAGCCATGATGAGAGCACCTCTGAGATAACAGATAAAAGGGTTTGCACAGAAGCAATTGAAGCTGGAGATGGGAGTGAGAATACATGAGAGCACCAGCTCTGCAGACACCAGGGTCAGTGAAGAAGGAGGAGAAGGTGCTCCAGGCACTGAAACAGAGGTTCCCTTGCAGCCTGTGGTGCAGACCATGATGAGGCAGACTGTGCCCCTGCAGCACATGCTGACTCACAGTGGAGCAGATATCCATTTGCACCCCTGGAGGACCTTGTGCCAGAGCAGGTGGGCATGCCTGAAGGAACCTGTGATTCCGTGGGAAGCCCACACTGGAGCATGCTCCTGATAGGACCTGTGACAACATGGGGGACCCACTGGAGCAGTTAATGAAGAACTGCACTCCATGGGAAGGACCCACGCTTGAAAAGTTCATGTAGAACTGTCTCCCATGTGAGGACCCCACGCTAGAGCAGGGAAAGAGTGTGGGAAGGAAGGAGTAGAAGAGACAACATGAGATTAACTGACCACAACCCCCATTCCCTGATCCCCTGGGCTGCTGGGAGGGAGGAGGTAGAGAATTCAGCAGTAAAGTTAAACCCAGGAAGAAGAGAGAAGTGGGGGGAAGCTGTTTTAAGATTTGTGTTTGTGTCTCATAATCCTCCTTTGATTTGATTGGAGATAAATTAACTTAATTTTCCCCAAATTGAGTCTGCCTCTGATGGCAACTGGTAAATTCTTCTTGTCGTTACCTCTACCCATGAACCTTTTGTTATATTTTCTCAGCCCTGTCCAGTTGAGGAGGGGAGTGATAGAGCAGCTGTGGTGGGCACGTGGTGTCCACCCAGGATCAACTTGCCAGACAATGAAAAGTGTCATGAAAGAAGTAGATACAGTATTATTATCATAGCTACTATTGACATGATTTTGCAGTTCTATTACTACTGCAGTTAGGTCCAAGCAACAAAGTTTGGATCCTAATGCTCACTTTGCAGGTTAAATTTTTCCTGCCTAATGACAGAATCATAGAATTACTTAGGCCAGAAAAGACCTTCAAGATCATCAAGTCCAACGGTAACCCTAACATAAGGTGTTAAAACAGTAACAATCCCTTATACAGGAACTGTACCGTAGGCATCTTGCCTTCCACAACCCTGTAGGTATGCATACATAATATGGGCCTAGGAGGTGCCTGTATTTGACTTGTACTTCCTTTTTTTACAGTTTACACAGTTTACAGTTCCTTCACTGCTGGAACCTGACAAAACTCCACTAATGTTACATCTTTTTCTGTCAAGTATGGTAACATTTTCTTTTAGTATTACAACATTACCAATTGGTTTAGCTTTTTTGTTGGATTTGCTTTCCAGAAATCACCGGTGAGTTCAGAACAGGAGTATGGAACTCCACCTCAAAGGAAGTTCCTGAGAAATTATGAGTTCCTAAAATAGAAGCACAAAAAGACGTGACTCTGTTTTTTTCCCTTTGCTAGTCAAATAACCATAGCAAGGTACATCACTTCGTGACCTGAGACTCAGTACCTTTATCTACTAGATTTTCTCCTGTAGCTGAGGCATATAGTATGCAAGGAAACCCAGGTGTCATCTTGTCACACAGAAACGACCTCAGATATTAATACAGGTTCTGCCTGCATCAAAACAGCAAAAGTTTATCCCAGTTTCACGTGTTGATATAATTAGAAATAGAATGGGCAAAGTTTGAAAGAAGATCAATCCATCAAATACAAGAGTTTTTATTAAATCCAGACGGTACAATAGCACAAACAGTGGACACCTCTGTTTCAACCTCACAAAAAAAAAAATAAATTAGTTTTTCTCTATATCCAAGTTGTATAGTTTTAACTGAGTCAGTAGAATTTATTTTTATAGACATAAAAGAATTACATAAATAAGTATTATTTAAGGAATACTTGTAAACTTTTAACATTTCTGACTGCAGTCCAGTCCTGAAGAACTTGCCAATGCCAGGAATCAGGATTTAGAAGAGGACAAAATGTACTTTATAGAGAAATTACTTGTAAAAGCAGATTACTTGTTCTGAGAAGGGTCGTAATATGTGCCCTTTGAAAATTATATGCCCCACCATTTACAGCTACGATGAGTCAGAGATGAGAACTGGGCAAGGCAGATTCCTTAGGGAGAAAAATGACTCACCAGAATCTGCTTAGACTGAACTCCCTGGTTCTGACTTCCTTATAGAAAGAAACAAACTATGGGAGACATGGGGGTGGTCAGATGAAGAAATATTTGCCACAGTGGGGCCACTTTTTCCTAGCCCTTTATCAACTGGTTTAGTTGATAACTTCTTTGTATGAGTAATTGTAAGATGAGGAATTTCGATCTCACTGAATGAACAGGTACTTGGAGGGGAGGATAACAATGATTTGAATGCAAGGAAAGAAAATACAGATAAAATGAAGGGCAAAGTTCATTGACATCAAACAATTACTTGATGGTCTCAGAGATGGCCTTAGAGACAACAGAGTTTCATTTGTGGTCGCTATTTGTAATTATAAATGTTTTATTCTGTATGTGGTCCCCCTCCTCACTGTGCTGCAGTCACAGATGGCACTCACAGATGATCAAGACTGATCCTACATTTTTGTCCCCAGCTCAGCAGAGACGACATGCAAAAGCTAATTCAGCTTGGAACTGTAATGTGTCTTCCCAGAGATTCACTAAGGGAAAAGAGCCCTTCAAACCAGTTACCAAGGCATTCAAACATAAGGAAGGAGTCCTCAGTGTGGACTTAGTAGAATCACAGAGTAGAACTGGTGATGGTATAATATGAAGGGAATCATCATCATGCTCTACTCTGTGGAGCAATGTAGAGTAATTTCTATAAAGGAATATCCAAAAACATCTGCTCAAGTAAGAGCTCTGGCACTGTTGGGTGGGGAACTTGCTGGGAGGGACTTATGCCCAGGTGGATCCCTGGCTAAGAATTGCACTGAACAGAGCTAAGCTGTCTCTGACATGCCAAAGCTGTCAGTGAGTCAGCACAAGGGCCACCTACGATAGGAGAAAGGAAAGGTTCACTCCTTCCCAGTATAACAGGGTAAACATGACCATTCCCTTCCCAAGTGGATTTAACCAGTCACCAGGAACAAAGAGTGTGTACTCTTTCCTACTTATGCCAAAAACTGTTTTTTCACGCTTTTTATAAGGTTTACATCCTTTTCTCTGTCTGTAAAGAACAAGCTGTTGAATTTAATTTGTGTTGTTTGAAGAAGCACAGGGTAAATGAGTATCTCACAATGGGACATAGAGCTTTCCTCATAATTTTTTTTAATAGTTTAGTCCTGGTGCAGTCATTCCTTCCAAATACTTCCCCCAAATATTTCTTTCCAGGGACTTTTTACCTGTGGAACTATGCTTCTTGACAGAAATGATCTGACAGTAACCAGAACTGGAATTAATACATCCACTGTATAAAAGGGAATCACAGTAACCTTGTCATTCAGTTTAGTGACAGAATATTAGTGAGGAGCTTCCACAGGCCCCTGAAATCATGTTCTGCAATGAAATCCAATTTAATTTAATACGATACCTGCCATCTTGAGAAATGCTGCACATTTCAAGCTGCCACTCAGCCCTAGCTAAAACCCAGCACTGGCATTTTGATAGACTTGGGGTTTATGTATACTAAATATATTTATTTTGGATGGTTTGGTGGTGGTTTTTTTTTTTTTTTTTTTGTCCTGACGCAATTAAAAATTATCTGTTGCTTTCAGCACTGATAGGCAGTTTCTGTCATAATTAGCATTAACTATACTGCTTGAATTTCCTGTTGTTTAACAGCATCCGAACTGATTAAAAATGGAGAAAAGAGAACACTGAGTGCTGCTGCAGGAGACTACCTGCCCTCTGTGAAATTAATGACTGCGATCTGCTGAATCTCTATACTTCTCTAAAGAGGTTCACACAGACAGTGCCCAAGGAGAGCAGAGGTCCGAAATGAAAAATATTTCTCAACTTTTATACTAGTTAAACCAGTATTTTCCCCCTTGTTCCATGATCATTTTGTTCAGATATCACTTGTGATGCTTTTTTAAGTCACAATCAAAAATTGTGTTATGTCTCAGAAAACATCAGAGTCGAAACTGTGAGCCAGCTACAAAACTGTAACTCCATAAAAATATTTTTTTTCTTTACTTTATTCCCCAGAAACATATGTGGCTTTTCAATCCATGTGTATGTAGCACCATTAAAATGTGGGTAAATATATCAAAGAACGCAGATATAGCACCTGGATTAAGCTACACATTACGTCAACACATTCTCAGTGCAAACTCTTAACAGTTGTTTTACATATAACTACCAATGAGATCTGGCAGGAAGCAGTATTTCTCAGGAGGTGGTTTGAAATGTTGTGACACTGGTGTTATGTCTAAGAAGTTTTCAACAATGAGCCAGAAATTTCTACTGGCCACTGTTGTGATTAATATTTATTTCTTATTTGTATCACCATAATAATTAGGTACCCTAAAAAAGGATAAGCCTATCTCCTATGTTCTTATGCAAACACTGCATAAAAAGTTCTCAAAGAATCTACAACCAAAGCAGCAATTAACAAGCCATAACCTGAGCCAAAATCAGACCTGGTAGACAAATTCACATAGGCCCATATGCTTTAAGCATAAGAAATACAACTGTCAGAAAAACAGATGCACTTGGGAAAGTAGTGCGACTTGATTTAGTATTGGGCAGGTACTCAGAGAAGGGCCTCTCTTTGAACTCGTGTCTTCCATACGATTTTTACTTTCTCAATCTTCTGAAATTAACGGGTAAATCACACCCATTCCGCATAGCTGCTATGCAAGAAATCGTAGCAAATCAAGCAAAAAGAAATCGAGTTCCATGTTTTTATTGCTCTCCAGTGTGTTTCCCTAATAATTTATATAAAACATTTAGCTTACTGCATATCTCTGGTGACCTTTTCCCCTCCTAACTGCCAATATTAAAAAAGGGGCATTAATTTAAAAGCACATGAATCCATATTACTCTTCCATCTTTACAGGTGGTTGGTTATTAAATATCTGATTTACTATCACAAAATTGTTGCATCACTTAAATTGGAAAAGACCCTTATGAGATCATTAAGTCCAGCCGTTGAACAACTTTCTTATTTTACATCACAGGAAACAGAAAGGCATGGGAAATATGGGCATGGTGACAATGATTAAAAATTATGTTCAATTCAATTCAATTCTATTAATAATTTCAATTTCTATTAGTGAAGAAAACTTGCCATTCTACTAGCTGTTAATAACAAGATTATGCCATTACTACAAAGAGAATAATTAATTGAGAAAAGCTGGACAAAGATAATTTCAGCTTAATAATTTCTTTTCCTAAGCTACCCTGCAGCACATAAATTGTGTTTATTTAGCATCCATAGAAAACATTCAAATGCTTCAATACTGATTGTGTTCTCATTTGCACTGATTTGCCCTATTTACAACAATGAAACTACTGATACTTGCATCAGTGTAGAAGAAAAGAAAAACAGTCCTTCTTTAATGGAATATAAGTTATTTGATTTGATTTTATTTGATTTGATAAGATACTGTTGTATTTTTGACTGATTGCTATCAACCACATTTAGCAATGAGATTATGGCAAAGAAAAAATTCTGAAAATGTAATGACATTTTGAAAACTTCTTGTAAGATACCTACATACCCACATGTAGGAATTTCATTTTGATAGCAGCATTTTTCTTCAAATAGTGGAAGATGTGGGTTGGGGATAAAGCCACTACCAGTAATCATTTTCAACTTTTATTAGTTCTGGAAAGTAGTTTTATGTTCTTTTATCAGCCTTTTTCTCCACTCACCACTATAGAAGTAAACTGTTTTCTGAAGCCAGTCTTCTCTGCAGACCATCATTCTGATAATGTAACATAATGACAGAAAATTAGCACTTCATTTTCAGCCCTGCTCTTCCAGAAACTCTGTATTTGTCATTCTTTGAATAAGCAGAAACTAGAGCTTGTCACAGAAGGATGAAATCTGTACTGAATCACAAAATCTTTCTGAACACCTTCAAAGGTCATATGTTAACATCAACTACAATGAGATACAGAATAACTAAAACTAAAGTAAAACCACAAATTCAAGTAAAAGATGTATTTCCAGGAATCTGAGTATCAGTTTTAAGTAGATCCACATTCAAATAATGTTTAACTGAACTGGGGATGAGCAAACAAATGAATTCATCAAGATGATCCAATGCAAAAGAATGATTAAAAAACCCTGAAAAGCTGAGTTTTGATGTGGTATATGAATATCAATTGTGCCTCTTGAAATCTGGGAGACTCTTGATCGATCGTCCCCATGTCTCTACATGCTAAATAATGGACATAGGGATGCTTTCAGCTAAATCTGTAAAACTGTTATCACATCAGCTACTGACTTGGAAGCTGAGAAGAAAAATAAAACACCTCAGCCTGAAATGTTTATTCAGTTTTTCTCCAGAGAAACAAAAAAGGAAGCTTATAAAAGTGCTGCCACCTTGGAATGGCTATTCTTCCTTACTGCATGGGTACAGAATGTTCTGAAATGTAAATCTACAGCAATTAATAATAAAAAAGTAAACTAAAAATACTTAAACTTTTGATACAAATATTTAAATCTCTGATAGGGTTTCTTGACCAAGTTGTTGAATTCACACATAGTTTTGCTTAATCTAAATTGGCATTATTTACAAGTGAATAAAATATTCAACCGACATATTAGCATCAGCCAAGAATTTAAGCTGGACATGCTAAAAAACAGCTGACCCATCACATTTCTTCCAGAAAACAGGCTGTCTACACCAGCAGCACCTCTCCTTCTCTACACACTTTCTTTCTTCCTCCTGGAACAAGCTCTCTTGTGCTTGTTAAGTCTGACCCAGAAAATTAGGAGGGAGAAGAAAGCAGCTTCATGCATTTCTTCTTGTGGCATAGATTTCATCAATCTCTCTGTCTCCTATCCTTCCTCTCAGGCTCACTGTTCCTTTGCTGGCAGATAAAAACTGAGTTTTCCAAACCCTGTCTAGAATGGCCCATTGCCATACATACCCACCAGAAGTTAATGCCCCCTCATGACTATGTAGTTGATATGCTTGTCAACAGGTCTTTAAACAGGTGCTATTAAGGTGAGGGATTGGGGGGGTGAGGAAGAGATGGAAGAGGAGAACATGCTTTATCTCTGATGGATATATCAGTTCAGAGTCGAGGGGAGGAGGTGAGAAGTCCAGGAGAGCACAGTATGTTGAAGTTGGGAGTTGTCTGCTTTTGTAAGAAAATCTGTAGAAGATTCCTATGGAGAACAGGGAAAACTGCTTCATTTCCTTCATGAAAAAAGAGGTTTATAGAATAAACTTAACCCTTTCAATTATAAACCTATTTTATTTAAAACAGTTAAGTATTTTTTAACATTGAAGTGCATTCTGCTTTGAAAAAGGTTGGTGTTTCTAGCTCAGCACTTTAATTAGCCTTCGAAGAGGATGAAGGGTGGATCCTAGACCTCTGGTTTCAAGCTGCATGCTGTGAGACACATAATGTGACACCAATCTTCATCATTATTAGACTTAACGCCAGTGACGCACACCGTGAAGCTTAGTGGGGAACACACCTCTTCGAACAGCCAAAGGGCTTAAAGGCCAAGTTACAGTCATCGTTTCCTTGTATGCAGAACAAGAGAGTACTCCAACCAGAGAAAGTATTTATGCACCATTTGAGATTCTCCTGAAATAGCACTGGGAAAAGCTCCAGGGAAGCCAATGAAATTACACAAGGGATTCATCTGTTTGACAAGCATCATCTCTGCAAGCTTTATCATAGCAAACAGAAAGACACCCTCAACAAAAGTAAAAATATACTTCCAAACAGCACTGTAGGAAGGAAAATATAACCAGTCTCTAAAAAAAAAAAAAAAAAAAAGAGAAGAAAGAAAAAAAATCTCAAACCTTGAAGATTTTTTATAGTTTTGTCTTCTGATATGAGGACATTATGTTCACATTTTCAAGCTTTTCTTCACAGCTAATATTAATATGGCTAGAAGCTTTCTTTTATTCAAAATAACACTCCCAAGCTATGTATAAACTAAGCGGATTTTATAGACTAGAACCTCAGCAGTGACTCTGGGGGTGCCTGCCTAATCCACACAGCTAGGTTCACCTCCACTGAAAAGTGAAGCAGAGAGGAGAAGCAGTGTGGAATAAGGTCTCATCCCAGCATGGAGCTAAGGCAGCTGCAAGGCTCCTGCACAGGTCCCAGAACTGGGAAGTGCTTCTCTCAGTAGCTCTTCATAGAAGCACTATTGTGTCTGATAACAAATCAGTTTTAATCTCAGTCTCAAAGCTGATAATTTAAGGAAAACACACAAATGAGATAAGGATATGATTTAAGATACAAACTGACAACACTGAAAAGTACTACTGTTGTACATGTTCATGAAGTATTGACTGTGCTATGCATCTAATGTTGAGCCACTGTCTGCGAAAGTGACAACCTTCCATGAAATTTTAACAAGTAATTCCAAATCTACCAACCACCTATTTTAAACAACAGAATCTGTTGACTCAATGCCACTGACAGACTCAATGCCATTAACAAAACTGCAAACCAAGGGTGAACAAAAAAGGAATTAATAGATCATTAGGCTGCATCAATTGAAGTCTGACATTCTGCTCTATATTTAGGCAAGACTCCAGTCAGCTCCAGAATGTAAGAACTAGACTATGTTGTAAATGTTAGGAAATACAATGAAGTTTTCTGAAGAGTTCACAGTTCTCCTATGTCAAAACTTTTCATGACATTATCTTTCTAACCGTCAGTCACTGCAGTATTGCAGTGAAAAACGAGCTGTTATGGTTTCTCTTGAAATATTCTAAAACTCCAGCTTCTTGTCCTGAGGGTATGAATGAGGTATCTGGTATCACTAAAATTTAGCAAAAGGCTGCAGTTCACCATTACTGATTAGAACAATCTGCAAATGCCCAAAAAGAGCTGCATCAAATAATCCTTATCTGAATTCAACACAATTGCAATGATAAAAATATAAGATAAAGAAAAAAGAAACACAAGAAAAGGAAATTAAAGGAAGAAACGGTTTTTCTTCATTTTGCTGTAAGCATTCTTCCTAAAATTACTGCTGATCTCCCACTCTTACTTTACATGAAACTACATCATTGCAGCGTATGTTGCAGCTCTGGACCAGTCTGGAATAGCAACAGCACCACTTATCATAAGACTGTGGCTCAACACCACAGTATTTGCTTCTATCATACTGAGCAAAGGCAACATGACTACCTACCTCTACCTCTGAATGTAATTTATGCTCTCATCTTACTCTATAGAAAAAAAAAGAAATGTATTTACTGAGTATTTTTCATATAACCTTTTTAACTATATGTGCTACTAAGTACTGAAGTTAGAGAAGGTAAGTATATGAATGGCATATTATGTTGTAAGTGCAGGGAAGGGAGGTTTGTGGCAGTCTAATTTCTGTGGTCATTTAGCTGCATGTTTGGCCAGAAAAACATATGACATCTGAACATACAAGCTGCACGATGTCAGGCAAAGAAAGTTTGTTTGATAGTTTGATGGCTCTTATTTGAGACTTTGGTTAGTTGTTTCGATACACCATGGAAAATGTTGACTATCAGGGACAAAGCAGTGATATCATTCAAAATTCAGTAGGAATTTTAGCAGCGAAGGGGCAGCTTGAGTGTGGCCCTGATGATCTGTGAGGCGGAAGACATTTCTGAGTAACGTTTTGTACTGGATGGTGCCAAAGTATGGCAGGCTTTATTTCCTGTTGTACACAACTGAGAAACGATAAAGTGTGAATAACTGATGCCATATTAAGATAAAGTCTTTTAAACTACCTACTGAAAATACTCACTTGCAGATGGGGACAAAGTCCTTTGTTGAAAGATCACAAAAACCATTGTACAAAAAATATAATCCAATTCTTTTCCTTTATTAAGTATACTAGACTGTATGCAGTTTGTTAGTCTAACACATTTGCCTCTATTCCTAGTCCTGCATTTATGTAAATCCACTTACTTCAAGTAAGTTATTCATAACTCCCATTAATGCAAATGAGATCAGAATAGAGCTCCACTTTATATGTAAGCATAGGTGAACATGCATCTGTATACAGTGATATGCTATGCATCAGTCCCAGTTTACTACAGTTGTTCAGACCCAAATTGTATTAATCCTTTCCCCACCCCACCAAAGGTAAAAAGACAGATAAATGGAATAATACTTTAACCCTCTTGCTAATAAACAGCAACAGATGCATACTGAAGTAAGGACACTATGCTTCACTTTTGCGGTGGTGTGCCAGTAACACATCAGCTGTGCTACCAAACAAATTCTGCACAGCCCGAGCATTAGCACAGAACTCTTTCCCCTTCCCCCCACAAAAAGGAAATGTGTGATATTTAGAAAGAGAACAATGTGAATTAAATGTTCCATGTACCAAGCATTAAGAGCCCAGCTCAACTCTCTGAAGTCAACAGGAAAAAATCTCGTAACTAAATGTTATGTTATGAAATGTGATGAAACCGGGCACAGTCGCAGCAAAGACACTTTTAAGACACAGCCCCTTTCTGACCTTGATTCTTACTGAAAGAGAATA
Source organism: Lathamus discolor (assembly GCF_037157495.1). Taxonomy (NCBI): domain Eukaryota; kingdom Metazoa; phylum Chordata; class Aves; order Psittaciformes; family Psittacidae; genus Lathamus; species Lathamus discolor. The sequence continues at coordinate 125,487,799 of NC_088884.1, read as the reverse complement.
AATACCATATGAAAATGAAAAATCCTGTCTGAAATCAGTTCAGACAACATTAAACTGTGTCCATACACACTGAATAGCTGATACTGTGTTCATTGTATTTTGTCAGCCACCATGGTAGTTAGGACTGATACTTAACTACTTGCTTAAACATCTTTACTTCAGCACAGTGCTTCTATAAAAAATGCTTTGGTGGCCAAAAAAAATAAGTGTTCTAAGCAGGTTATCCTTACTGCTTTTTTCTGTTTGTTTTCTACCTTCCTTTTCTGCAAAACTGGCAGTTCTTCAGGACTCCATGCTGTTACCTTTCATATTCTCATCATTTATTGAAAATCTGCCTGAAGGCTGAATTCACAAGTATGGCAGTAGCACTATTTATTTACAAGCCATTTTTACAATATTATTAGAATTGCAGCACTAGCACAATCTAAACAATTTATAGAGTGAATTGAGAATCCTAGCTTGTCCAAATAAAACATTTGACTGAAAGCAGATAGGACAAATGGCTCATGACCCACTGGGAGAATATGACTAATGTGTGGCTGTACCACTGCCCATTGCTGGATACAATTAAAACAGGTTGCTTTATATCTCTGGCCCAGAAACTGCTAGTTATAATCAGCACTTCATCTGATTTCTTGATGTAAATATTTTAAGGAAAAACATTTATTTCTTTATTTACTTACTTATGTGGTTTAAGGGTGTTTTTTTCATCAGGTTATTCTCCTTCTACATCCAATAATACACAATGCGCTATTTGTGCTTGCCCTGGGAAAAGTCCCAAAAGGCTCTAAAGTCCACCAGAGAATAGCTGATCAGGACTGCTGGTATTACTGCATACTACACAGGCACTGAGTAGTATCCTCCTGCAGAAAACTTCAGTTAGCTGGGACTGTAGTGAATTATTTACATCCTGCTCTATTTCACAATTCAGCTAACCCCAGGGAGAAATAAGACTCCACCCCCGCAAACAAAATCCTCCAAACCCTCTTTATTTTCCTTTTCTTTTTCCTATTACTTGGGCTGCTCATAACTTATGAAAGTTTTCACATAACATCTGTAATTTCCCCTATATCCCTGTTCTCCTGTGCTCTCCTCTAAACCAATGTGCAATTTGAAATTTCCGGGCACCTTGTATGATTTTCTCTCCTTTCATATCCTATTGAGCTTCCCTGCAATCTTTTGTTTGGCTAAGTCCACAGCATCATTTCACAGCTTCAAGGCCTCAGCTGGGCCAAAGAAGCCTCCTACTTTCTATTTAATGGGGTATTTTTCTTCCCAGTAAATAAACGTGACACTGTCAGAATATTTCTGTTAGCTATATTCATAGAGGTTATTGCACCTCCCTTTCCTCTTTCACTGCTTTTTATCAATGTCTAAGTTACAATTTCTGATGGAATCCACAGAATCTTTTGTAGCTATGGCACACTTATCAGACATTTGAGCAATTAGACCTTTGCTTGTTTATGAAATCCATAGAAATGGGCTGTCTGGATAGCAAATGTAAGTAACCTAAACTGGATAAATAGATTCAAACATCACATTCTGTCAGAGACATGTGAAACATTAAGACTTTCTTCACTTATGGGTCTTCTGTTGTGCTGAAAATTTGTTTAGTTCAACTCTTTTGAGTACCTGATTTCAGCACTGACAACATAAGAAACAAAAAGCAGGCTCAGAATCTGCCATCATTACAAAGTCTAAATAAATTTCAATTTTGTCTTAAAGAATGTCTTTCAGGTACTCTGTCTCCAAGGCAATGCAGAGACGGCTGCTGGCAGGAGGAAAGTTTTTAATTCTGATTCAAATTGACAGTAAAACTTCCTCACAGTTTGGCAAGGTTGAACACTGTGGGGGTTTCGTTCATATTCATCCTTCCTCTGAAGAATATCTGCATACAGCATTGTCTAGCAAAGAGCTGCAAGCAGACTTTTACATATTTTCAATTGCAAAACATTTAAAATAACAACCCTCTCCAAACAGCTTTTGGGCTTTTTAGGTAACAAGAGACAATAGAAGGCATTTATAGAGTAACCAGAATTTCAGCAGCAATAGATCAAATGTTAAAGACTAACTGATTAATTAAGCAACATCTGTTCTATCTTCATGATACCCCGTCATCATCTTGGCACCTCTTTCTTATGCACTTCTACCAGTATTTGCTATTTCAAACATGAACATGGGCAGGAGATGTGGAGATGGTGTACTACATGTAAGGGAGAGGTTTGGTTGGATAGCCCTTACAGTTAGTGATGTGATTGAGAGCCTCTGGGTGAGGATTAGGAGGGCTGGAAAACAAAGGTGATGCTGTAGTGTATATGTATTACTCAACGTCCAATCAGGATGTAAGCACTGCTGAATTACTCAATAAGCAATTTGGATAAATTTCTAGGTTGGTAACTCTGGTCCTTATGGGAGGTTTTAATTTCCCAGACATCAACTGGGAATATCATACTGCTGTGACAAGCAGGTCTTGGAAATTCTTGAAGTTAGTAGAAGGTAACTTCTTGTCACAGGTACTCACTGAGCCAACTAGAAAGATGCCCTCCTAGGCTCGCTATTTGTGAATAGCGAAGGACTTATGGGGGATGTGATGGTAGGTGGCTGTTTGGCTACACTGCTCATGAAATGGTTGAATGCATGCACAGCAATGGCAACATGGTGAAAATAAAAGGAAAGGTTATTTCTGGGAAAAGCCTGGGTAAAGAATATAATTCTTCTCCAAAAATACATTTTGCCTTACAGCAATCATTACATTTTCTTGCCAAGAGCTTTCTAGGTTATGAGAATAACAAAAGTGGAACTTAAATACACAAAAATTAATCCCTCAAAACAGATTATATACACCTCTATGGAATATATGTGGTACAGATATGTATTACAATGTTTAATGGTAAAGTTTGAAAAGAAAAATAATTATGTGCTGGAGTTATTCATATACTATAAAAAGCTACTCAGTTATTTGAGTGCTTTTACAAGTAAGGGCTCTAGTTGTCTTTGGAAGAAAAAAAAGAATATATAATATTTCAAATGCAACAAATTGCTTTGAAAAACATATTTCCTATCATTAATCTGTATTCAATAAATGAACATTCCATGTATGGCTGAAATTAATACATAATAAAATATTCTAGTAGGACAGCTGAAGCAGCAAGCCAATGTTCTGCTCTGTTGTTCAGTTAGATACTTCTTAGATTACATGTTCAAAAGTTGTTGTTTAGGAGCTGCACTTAGAGCAACCCATTATTAATATGAGTATTTATGGCAAATACTGTCTATGTGCCATTTTAAGTGTTATTCTTGTTTAGAAATATAGAGACAATTGTTTTATGAAGTGTGAAAGAATCAGTCCCTTATATTAACTCATGAGTTAAAATAATCAGAAAGTGACAGCTTATGGTAATGTACTCCATATCCAGCTACTGAAAAATGCAAATTCTACAATCAGATTCCATTTTTTCTGTCAACAGACAAAAGCAAAACCAAATCCAATACAAAATACAACTTGGTAATGACTTGTTCCATATGCTTGCATAAAACCATCACTGTCACTTAGTTGTTTTTTGTTTTTTATATGCTGTCCAAGCTATAAATTGTGGATATTTTTTTCCCCTTCAGGCCTGCTACTTTAGTGGAAAATAGTAGACATTAAGAAAGGGAGTGTCCCTAGCCCTACTGAAGAGACTTGTGATTATTACCACAGGATCATAGAGTGCTTTGGATCGGAAGGGACCCTAAAGATCATCTATTTCCAACCTCCTCTGTCATGAGCAAGGTCACCTTCCACTAGACCATGCTGCTCAAAGCCCTGGCCAGCCTGGCCTTGAACATCACCAGGGATGGGGCAGTAACAACTTCTCTGGACTACCTGTGCCAGTGCCTCACCACCCTCACACTGAAGAATTTTTTCCGAATATCTACTCTGTATCTACCCTCTTTCTGCTTAAAGCCATTCTCCCTTGTCCTGTCACTACAGGTCCTTGTAAAAAGTCCCTCTCCAGATTACTTGAAGGTTTCACTAAGGTATTGAAAAACCATGATAAGATCTCCCTAGAGCCTTCTCTTCTCCAGGCTGAAGAAGCCCATTATTACAAAAATTGCACTTCGGTTTCATTGACTAGATTGAATTATTCCCTAAGTCAAATCATATTTTCCCGTCAGTCAATTCTGTCTGTCCTTCAAGGTAAATCTGGAGTTAGTTTTAATATTCCTTTAGACTATTAGATGAGAGTTCTAGGTACTGAAGCTTACCGTGAGTGGGTAAATTTTAAGGCAATGTAGCGATAATTATCATTGCTTTTTGTGATGAGTGGCTGTAGAAATATTTGGCACACTAGCAGAGAATATTTATTGGCATTTTTTAACTATGTCACCTGTCCTTTTTTTTTTTTTTTTTTTGAGGACTGATTTCTACCCAGATCAGCTAAGTTAAGTTTTAAGAGGCTTTCTCATATAAAATCTGCAGTGAGAAACCTGTCTGACAGCTTTTATGAACTTCCTTTTACAACTTCAAAACCAGGAAAACACACATCTGTAAACACAGACTAGGGCATTGCTAAAAGCTAACAGTTTGGATCTTGTATCTCACACTCAAGCATGACTCCAGCATTCATCAAATTGTCCAAAGGATAAGAAATACCAAGGTGCCAAGCACTAGAAAATCATTAAACTGAGAAACAATGAAGAAAAAGGGGTATGAAAGAAAAAGCAGATAAGCAAATTAGTAATTCAAAACCAGTAAGTCATCAAGCTTAAAACAGTGCATCTATCTGATGCAGTTTATCTATAAAGTGACTGAATTATTAAAGGGAATATTCAATGCTGCATTAAAAAAAAATAAATTGCGAAGTGACAAAATGTCATATCATACCAAGTTACTTAAGTTTGTAACGTCCACAAAAGACTGTTGGAAAGTGCAGAAAGACCTAAGCAAGAGAATTATGATAGCATGATGGAGTATTCAATACGCACATGGAAAAGCATATGCATTTAAAGAAATATATATATAACCTGTACAGTTTAACAGTATCCAAAGAGATGTGGATGTTATTACAGAAAGCCCAATAAACTGCATTAAAAAAATACTCCCCAAATCCTAGCAGTACCACAGACAATGCATTTCTGTGAATGAACAGCAGAGTCTTGCCTGGTGTACTCTGCAGGTACTGAACACCTACCCTGTAAAAACACCTATTAGAATCAGAAATAATTAGTTATCGACAAGGAAAAATGAAAGGATACTGTAAAGATTTGTACTTTATATAAGGAAGAGAACATAAAGTATATCATGTATATAACGAGTGGAATAGTGAGCAAGTATCATCTCTGACTTTTGGCAGGAGAGTCAAATAAAAAGTAACTTCCCAACTGGTGAGCTGTATTTTCACACAACTAAAACTAAGGAACCCATTGCCAGAGGCTGTCAGATATCTACCAACATGCATGTCCTGGGTTCAGCAGTAGCAGACATTTTTCTCCTTCTTAGTAGCTGGTGCAGTGCTGTGTTTTTAACTTTCGGCCTGGGAACAGCTCTGATAACACTGATGTTTTCAGTTGCTGCTCAGTAATGTTTACTCTGACCAAGGACTTTCTGAGTCTCATGCTCTGCCAGGGACGAGGAGAAGCTGGGAGGAAGCACAGACAGGACACCTGACCCAAACTAGCCGGAGGGGTATTCTGTACCACAGCACGTCTTGCCCACTATGTAAACTGGGGGCAGTTACCCAGAAGAGTTAGATTGCTGCTCAGGTCAGGCTGGGTATTGGTTGGTGGGTGGTGAGCGGTTGTATTCTCTTCCCTTGTTATTTCCCTTATCATTATTATCATTGGCGGTAGCAGCAGTGGTTTGTGTTATACCCTAGTTACTGGCCTGTTCTTAGCTCAACCCATGGGAGTTACATTCTTTCAATTCTCCTCCCCATCCCTCCAAGAGTGGGGGGAGGAACAGGGAGCAAGTGAGCAGCTCCGTGGTTCTGTGTTGACGGCTGGGTTTAAACCACGACAGTTCTTCGTGGCACCCAACGTGCGACTCAAAGGGTTGAGGTAACAACAGATCTGACCAGAGTGTGTCTAATCATATTTGTGATAATCATTCATTGTTTTAGATTAATAGTCACTTGTCACAATGCTGATTTATTGGCTCTCAAAGCTGTTACTCTTGATCTTGGAGTTTCATCATGTCGTACCTTACTTACAGCTGGTATTTGCTGTTTTAGTGTTTATCGGCTGGGGGGGGGGGGGGGGGCTTGGGCTAAGGTTCTAGGAACCCGTGTCTCTCTGTGTTGCCCAGGCTACGCTGCAGCAGCTATTCACAGACGCGATCCCACTACTGACTGGCACAGGAGCTGGATAGATCAGATAGACAATCTCTCAATTGTTTGAACTCCTGAGACCATTTTTCCACAGCAGAAATGATGGAAGGGGAGAGACTGTCTTCGAACTATTGGAGTTTATGAATCATTTCATTCACTGTTGGTGGTACTATGTCATTCCAGGTTGTTGGAGCAACCTTGTTTTAATATATATATATACGTATATATAAAAAATTCCGCTCGATACTTATGTATTTTCAGACATCTAATATTTCAAAGCATCCTTTATCATTGCTAAATTAGCCAAACCAGTACAAAATTAACTGCAAGAAAAATACCAATTCACATAGTTTTTGTCAGTAATACAAAAGGGACTGTTCAGCTTCTCACATTTACAACCATTGAGGCATTTGGCTTTAGAATGACTAAGGGATTACTAAGGCTTTAGAATGACTAAGGGATGACTTTAGTTAGTCTCCACTCTCAAAGGGCTTTGCTGAACCGGTCGAGTATTATTTTGCTGGAAGTAACAAGTGGTCAGTAGATCCCTGGGTTTCAATCGCCACAGCAAACAGAAGAGAATACAGCCTGCACATACAGGATGTCGATGTGACAGATGGCGGTCCCTAAGCTTGTTTTGTGCAAACTCAGCACACTCCTAAAATGAAGCAGGTGCACCTAACTGTACAAGTTTCTCCAAAGATATACCGTATTTCGAGTGACATTGTTGTGAATGAAGGGAGCAACGTTACCCTGGTATACTGGCCATGGGGAAGCCAGAGCCTTCCATTTCCTGGAGACACAGCTCTCCACCAGGGCAGAGATGCAACACACAGATGGGCTCGTGATCAAATGAACTTTGATGAAACCAGACGAGTTCTGCAGTATCATCAGCAGGCAACAATCCAATACTACACACAGCCTCTCCTGCCCTGAAAGACTGTTACAAGAGATGGAGCCCCACATCATGGACCGGATGAACTCAGCAGCTTTATAGGGATTGGTCCATGCATTAAGGAATGATATCTCTCTCTTTGTGTGTGTGTGGATGTATATATATATATATATATATATGAGACAAGAGTGATGGTATATTGAAAATGTGGGATCTGAGCATGATGTGAATGGTATGGAATAAGGGGTGGATACTGTCCTGGGTTCAGCAGTAGCAGACATTTTTCTCCTCAGTAGCTGGTGCAGTGCTGTGGTTTTGACTTTCAGCCTGGGAACAGCGCTGATAACACCGATGTTTTCAGTTGTTGCTCAGGAATGTTTCCTCTGACCAAGGACTTCCTGAGTCTCATGCTCTGCCAGGGAAGAGAGGAAGCCGGGACGAAGCAGGGACAGGACACCTGACCCAAACTAGCCAAAGACATATTCCATACCACAGTACATCATGCCCAGTATACAAACTGGGGGCAGTTACTCGGAAGGGTTAGATTGCTGTTCAGGCTGGCCTGGGTATCGGTTGGCGGGTGGTGAGTGGTTGTGTTGTCTCCCCTTGTTATTTCCCTTATCATTATTATTATTGGTGGTAGCAGCAGTGGTTTGTGTTATACCTTAAGTTACTAGACTGCTCTTATCTCAACCCATGGGAGTTGCATTCTTTCGATTCTCCTCCCCACCCCTCTGGTAGCGGGGGGAGGAAGGGGGAGCGAGGGAGTGAGGGGCTGCGTGGTTCTGGGTTGCCGGCTGGGTTTAAACCATGACAGTGCAATAGTTAGACTGAAAATTTGCATTCCACTGAAGTATCAAGTGGCAGCATAAGACCGATAAAGATCTTGGAAAGGACATTAGATCCGCTACTTCACAGACTTGGCCAGGCTCTAGACAGAGATCAGAAGCCTCAATAAAGGAGAAATCTGCCAAGCTCTTACACCTTTCCTTGAAGGACCAGACACTTCTGTCACTTATTTGATAAAGAGCCTAAATCTGAATGACAAGTCTTGTATTCATCAGGGGAAAACTCAACTTGAACAACTCTCTGAAATTCCTAACTCGGTCCATAGGGTACATCTATGGACTTGCAGTTTGACCCAACCATGGCAGAGCAAGAAATAGTCCCCAAAGTATTTTATTATTTTAAATATTGAAAACTAACTTTTTGATACTTTTTCTAAACAACAGTGCCTTTTACCCAGTGCAGCCTCAAAGGAGCATGAAATATAACTTCTATAGCAGTCTCAAAGGGAAAAATTCCTACACAAACCAAAACCAAACACAAAACAAAAATAAAATTTAAAAAAGCAAACCAAACCCTTCAGAGTAGACCTGTCAAAGAAGTGACAACAGAAAAAGCAGGCAGGGAGAATAGGGAGAAAAGGAGCTGACCCAACTACAGATGCTGAGCTCTCATACCACTGTTAAACAAAGATAATTACTGCAAGTCACCAAGTGTCCTGCAGCTTTTTGCAGTGGTGCTTTTAGTCTATATTGGAGTCAGTCTTGAATTCAAGAAATGTAAGCGAGAGGGAGAACCACCATAAGCAGGTCTTCAAGTATCTCTGTTACATTGGACTTGGAAAATCAACTACACTTTTCTACTTAATCAGCTGTGAATTCTTTATTCCATGTATCACATTTTACTCTTTCCTTCTAGTCACCTTTCCTAAGGGCTAAGATTCTTGAACATCATCATATACACTGCTAGAGTCATTGCTCTAGGTGTACAGGTTATTGGGTAGGTGCAGTCCAGCTGCCTATTGCACAGTGGGAGGCCCAAAAGGTGTCCTAAATGTGAGAAGTCTTGAGATTTGATAAAAGAAGCCTTCACTTTGCTTCCAAATAAAATATAATTACCTATTTTATCACCAGGGCAGTGGGAGGCATTAATATTTCCTTTTGATTTTCAGTCCTATGGAGAACTGCTAAATGTCTTCATTAAGATGTACTAATAAATAGAGCAGCCTTTTACCAATTATTATTTCATTGTTGTGTTTTAAATATTAAGTATGTAAAAGTCATTTCTAGCTCTAGTGTAAATATATCAAACTAAGAAAAGAGGGAAGACCCCTATTCAAGATCTAACCCTAGTTCCTATCCTAAGTGGGAGAGATGGGTATCTTCTCCGCTGACTAAAGGAGGATGTTTATCAGGCAGCTTTTCATATTCTCCACTCAAATGATCACAATTCACATTAACAGAGGCATGTGTATGACAGCTTGAAAGCTACCCTTACTTTTCCCCACAAAACTGAGCTGTGATCACTAATCAGGAAGGGAAAACGTCAGAAGGGAGAAGCAGAGGGCAAAGTGCCTGGTGTTGGCTCTGTTCAGTAGGAATCCTCCTGACTCTGGTTGGTCATAGTGCTAGTTTTAGGACTGCTCAGTGCAGCATAGAGCAGTCACAAAAGAAGTGCAGGCGTAGATTTGCCAAACACAGTAAGTTTCCCTCTTTAGATATAGTTTCTTTGCCTTCCTTTCTATGTTACATCTAGAAAATCAATCTTTTTATTGTTACCAGGTACAGAAGGTAAAGTTTTTCCTGAAGAGTGTTTAACACATGAAAATCAGGAGTTGTGTACTCCAGCATAAAAACAGGGACAGAATAATTCAGTGATGAATAAGTAACAAAGCATCCATGAAACCGCTCCTGTCATTTTGTCTGGAATCAAAAACCAGAATTTAACAACAGAGTCTATTTTCTCCTTTGCTATCAAAAGTTGAAGTGTGATTTTCCTATTTTGGTATTAACTCCAGTCTTAAAACTTTATACTTTTTCCCCTGTATTCTGATATTGTGAAGTATGTTCTCAGTATATTGAATACTAAACACACAGATGTTATTATCTGTTATTTTATTAACCACATCTTTCAGGAGTGAAAGGAAATGGGAACCTCACTGCAGGGCAGTAAGACGCACTCATGTAGAAATTGCTTTGTTCATCTGTTTCATCTTCCCACCTCGGTGAAGGAAATCTTTGTAAAATTGGCTGCCATCATACCCCCCCATCTGTATCCTGCTTTGATGATCCCCTAGAGTCATGACTGCCAACTACTCACAGCCTTTCCAGGGGAAAAAGTATGCTTTGGGATATGATCCCACAGTTCCACGTGAAAAGTTTGATTGTGATCATTCACCTAACGTGCCGGTAAGAGGCTAAACAACCAGCTATCTGGATGTGTTGATCTTATTTAGAGTACTGTGAAGACCAAATTAAAAGCTTTGAGAGAAATAATGAAGAACAGATGCACTCCATGGAGCTATTTTTAATACTTCTTCAAAAATAGCTATAAAGTCATTTAAAATCAGACTCCATTATAATTGAGAAACACACAAGAACTCCTTAAAAAAGCAGTGATTTTTTTAAAAAAGATTGATTTTCACATGCATGATAGATTCCCTTATTTGAATTTGAATATTTTGCTATTTTGGATAACAAATTATTCATCTTATTTGGGATTGCTGATGTTAAAAATTAGCTAAAGAAACTCAAATAACGTATTTCCAGAAAACCAAAGCAAAGTGAGATTAATTATGAATATTCAGCCATAAGATCTCAGATTTCTTCTGTATTATTCTTAACATCCACTTTCTGTCATTGCTGGTTTTGCTACTTTTCTCTACATCAACCCATGACTCATTGTTGCTTGCAAATCTGAAGCATTTAATTTTAGACAACGTTTGTCTTCCGGGAATCAGTCATAAATGACTATAAAACCAGACAATCTTTTAAGCCAAAAATGTCACCTCCCTTCAGAGATGTTGAGCCTTATTCTCCATGCTCTTTATTTTTTTGTTACTCCATTTATTTCTGCAGAGGTAGTCTCAATTCAGATCAGCCTCAAAGAATAATCAAGTCCATAATTTCAAGGCTTAGCAAAGAATACCAGTTAGCTAGGAACAATGGCTTCAAATTATTTATTTGTTCTGTAGTAATGATGTATTCTCAGCAAATGCTATTTTAAGGGATTTTGCACCTCCTGCAGTAGAAATTACTAAATTTCAAACCAAAGAGATAACATAAGGAACAATAATACTCAGTTTTACTACTCTAAAAGTAGAAGCAAGATGTTAAGAGTGGGTTAAACATGTATGGTGACTGCTTCAACAATTTGCATATTTGTCTTGTAAATCATTTTAAGCTATGTTGTTTTTTTTCCCCTGCTTTGAAACTGAGCCAGTGATTTCCTGGTTTACTGTGATATCCAGCAAAAAACCTGCTGGGATATCACAGCTATTGTGGAGTCCAGCCAAATGAGTGAGCCTACACAGAGCGGCCAAGGTCAGTGCTGTCATAGGAAATTATCTTGATGGCTTTAAAAAAGGTACATTTTTATCACATTGCAAAAGACAAATTGCACATGTGGTTTCGACTGTATATATGGTGGTCGGGCTGGGTGCATAAATACATCACGAAGAAACAGAACTCCATGAAAACCAAGGCCAGAGCATAACTTTACTTTAGATCCCATTTATACTAGCACATCACAGGTTATCCTGGGTGGTATAATACATCCTGATTTTTCTTAAGAAAGCATCAGTGTCTTTACAATTTTAATGCTCTGAGACTGTAAGAAAGCAGACAGGCTGTGTTTCAAGAGGATTACCTTACAAAAAGGTAATCCTTGAGGGCCATGGAAAACAAGAGGAGGAAGTAAAAACTCTGAGGGACAGAGGGAGCGTCATCAAAGCCTATCTGTTGAGGTGTAGGTCTTCCACTGCCCCAAATAGCTGCTGATGTGAAGATATCAAAGCCGAAGTGGTGACAGGGGAAGAGAGGATAGAGGAAGATAAACAGGAAGACACATAAGAATGAGGACAAGGGAAATGGGGAAAAGGAATGGTGGGCCTAGGGAGAAACAGGTAAACAGGCAAAAGAGCTCAAGGCAGACAAAATTACAGAAATCAGAAATTAAATGCAGTCAATAAGGGTTAAAGTGAAATCCACAAAGAAAAGAGGCTCTCTAGAAAGGAGAGGCTGAGAAGGCAAGGAGAGGGATTTGCCTTCTACATGAGAAAGTGGTAGGAATGCACAGAGTTCTTCCTAGGGATGGACATGAGCCACCTGACAATTTACAAGTTAGGATTTGTAGGCAGACCATCATGGGTCACATTGCAGTGGGCATCTGCAACAGACTTCCCACTAAAGAAGAATTAAATGCAACTGGTTGTTAGCCTATGTGAAAACCTATGAGCTCTTCAGAGGCTCTGGGTATGTAGTCTTGTGACCAGAGTATGCTTAAGCTTCCAGTTTAGTCACCAGGTGAATACATTAAAGTCATAAAAGAGACGGCTACTCAGTCTACAAATATGCTGCTTTTTCGTGGGTTTTTTTTTTTTTTTTTTTAGTAGTAGTCAGGCACACCAAGGCAAACTCAGACCTGCTCCAAACGTCTTTGCAGCATAATGGGAATTATGCTATAATATCTTGGCTCCAACAAGATCTGAATAATAAATATTGCACCAAAGATGTGCAAGCCAGGCTCATTGTGCAATATATTCATAACAGTGACATTTTACTGAGCTGCAATGGGCCATGAGTCATGTACTCTGAGATGTAATAGTCTGAAGACAAAAAATGTTGTACACATAATAAGGAGGGGGAGGAGGGATATGACTGTTGTGCAGAATAACCAAGTTAGATTTCTCCAAAAGCCACAGAAACCAAAATATTATCCAGCCACAAGTGCATTCAAGGGTCTGACAGCAGTGAAATTTTAAAGACCCCGTAAATCAGGAATGTGGGAATTGCCCACCCAGCCATCTGGGGTAGTTATGTCATGCAGTATCTATTCTGAAGCGAAGAAATCATGGCCTGATAAAAGCCTCTTGTTTTGCAATAGGTTGCACTATAATCCATAAATTTGCTAAATATAGTCCTGTACAGATTCAATATTCTAATGTACATGACCAAGTACAGCTCTGTAACAACTCCTTAACCACAGACTCATGCATGCAACCACTAAATATAACTATTTAGTGAACAGGATCCAACTAAGGCTGACGCTGCCTCAGATTTGTTTTTAATATTTCAGGGACTGAATCAATCCATGAAGTTGTGAATGCTCCATCCCTGGCAGTGCTCAAGGCCAGGTTGGACAGAGCCTTGGGCAACATGGTCTAGTGTAAGGTGTCCCTGCCCATGGCAAGGGGTTGGAACTAGATGATCTTAAGTTCCTTTCCAATCTAACAATTCTATGAGTCTACGATTCCATGATCCAAACATCCATAGGCAACACCCCTTTGTCAACTAGGCTGAATCTAAGTTTCTCTAACTCATTCAGTAAACAGTTATAACAGTGTACAGTGAGGGCTGGCTGCTCTGTAACCCAGAGCACCTGGGAAGGTGGGAGCCAAGCATGATACCCAGCCAGTAAGGCAGGCATCTTGCCAGCCAGGGCCTAGCCCTGTGGTACCCAGGCAAGGTAAACAGGGCAGGACAGACCCAGAACAGGCAGCCAGGCTCAACCAAGAGTCCAGGCAAATTCATGGTGATGAGTCAAGGCTGAGGTCAAGACAGAAAATCAGTTGTCAGGTTAGCGTCTCAACCAGCACAGCCCATGGCCAGGCAGGGCAGGGCTGGGGCTGAGCTGGAAACAAGCAAGTCTTCCAACATAGCTCAGATGGGGACTGGAATGAGCTGAAAGCAGGCTCCTGGGCCCATGGCAGGGTGTAGGCAGAGGCCCAAGGTAAGGCTGGTCAGGATCATTAAGGTCTAGGAGTGTCCTGATAAGACCATGTTCCTTCAGTAGCAGCATCTGATCCAAAGATTGAAGTCACAGTTAAAATATGCATGTAATGAGCACAGCTTATTGTTTGCTGGACACTTCAAATCAAAAGGCTAAGAACAGTGATGACCACACTTGGGAATAATAACCAGAGTGACCAGTATCAATTTAGTGTTCATTTAGCAATGACAGATTTGGGACCACCTTGCGAACATCATGAACTAGGAAGAAAGCTTACATGCCATTTATGTTTCACAAAGGTTGTTTTGATGTGGGGTTTTTTTTGCCTAATGTTTATAAAACATTATGAACTACTACATATGACAGAATTGCAATAACTGCCCCTGTTACATGCATAAAGTTAAATCTTAAATCTGCATATTTATACTTCACTTCTTCAGTTGCTAAGCATATAAATGTTCCATGAAATTTTGACCCTGCTGAAAATGACGATCGCTGTAATTCTTCTTTGTTAGAGTTAGGTTTTCAGGTTTTCATTCCTTAGTATTCTACTGAAAATCAATGGATAAAATAGGCAATTCTTGCTACACTGACTTCTGGCTCAAGGTTTCATTAAAATATTGTTAAAATATTAGACAGATGGATTAACTGAGACCAAACATTACCCCATATAAATTAACCCTACAAATACAATGAAAGCCCTCTTTCACACATGCTCTATAAAGCCTTTGTTAATAAGAATTCCACTTCTTGGATACTCAAAATGAAGTATTGTTCATTGCCATATGGCTCGTATTAAATACAAGGAAGCAAACAAAAACACAGTAAGTCTTTGACATTTTAATGACCATAGATCAGTTACTCCTACCAGAAGCAGCTCTATCGGCTAATTATACTCCCTGCAAAAAGAAATTAACTTTGTTTCAAACCTGATTTCAGCTTCTGCCTTTTCCCACTAATTTCGAATTCAAATCTTGATGCAGGAAAAGATTATACGCATTAGCCCTTGAAGACCACATCTAAGATGAGGGTCCCTTTGGCACTGCATAGCTAAAATGCAAAAGAAAGCTCTTGAATAAGACTGACTACACAAGACAGAAGGAGAAAAATACTTGAAGTGAAGGGACATCACAGTGCCTCCATTTTAGGATGGGGGGTTCTCCTATGGAGGAAAAGGTTTTCATAGGATCCATGCTGGTGGTCTGCCTGGCTCTGAGAGCTGGTCAATAAAATTTCTCACAAACACAAGCTTCCCAGTAATCTTAACTTTTATAATCCAAGTGAATTAGTGAATGGTGCCAGCTACTACTGCTATCAGGAGCATTTCTAGGTTTGCAGTAGTTCACAGGATCCTCTCTCAATCTCCATTTGAAAAACAGAAATTTGCTATTGAATATAGATGAGACAGAAACAATCTTTCCAGTACGGCATTGTGTTAAATGTAAATGACTTATTATTTGAAGGAGAGACATGGTGATTAGGACCCGAAAGTAAGCTGCAAGTTGACATTTAGGGTAGGGTTAGGGTTAGTGGTAGGGTTACCATTCAGACTGTAATAAAGGCTACAGCTCCAGGGTCACTTGGGCTCCAAATGGCATGGCAAGAGGAGCACGGCACTGCAACAGCATTGCTTCTTTCTACACCTTTCTCATCTGGGACAGCCAAGGTGATAAGGACCCTAAACTAAGCTGCAAGGTGCTGTTTTAGTTGGGGTTAGGGTAGGTTTACCATTCTGACTGCCATAAAGGCTACAGCTCCAGGGACATTTGCATTGCAAATGGCATGGCAAGAGGAGCACGGCACTGCAACAGCATTGCTTCTTTCTACAACTTTCTCATCTGGGACAGCCTTGGTGATAAGGACCCTAAAATAAGCTGCAAAGTGCCATTTAGGTTAGGGTTAGGGTAGGGTTACCATTCTGACTGTCATAAAGGCTACAGCTCCAGGGACATTTGTGCTCCAAATGGCATGCCAAGAGGAGCACGGCACTGCAACAGCATTGCTTCTTACCATACCTTTCTTGTCTGGGCCAGCCATTGTTCTTGGGACATTAGCATCACCTGCGAGGTGCTCTTCTGATTAGGGTTAGGGTGTTGGGTTATGCAAACTGTTCAGAGGCCCATAATAGCTACAGCTCCAACTCCGGGGCAGGAAAGAACACTACAAGGAGAGCCTGGCAGTGTACTGCTATTATTCTTTCCACAACATTTTCATCTGGACCAGCCATTCTGCTTGGGACTTGAAACTCAGCTCCAAGGTGCCATTTAGATTAGGGTTTGGGTTAGGTTTAGGGTTATGGTTCAGGAACTCACAAAGCCTACATAGACAAGGACACTTGGGTTGCAAAAGTCACGCTGAGTGGAGCAAGACACTGCGAAGACATTGCTTGGTCCACACCTTTCTCATCTGGGTCAGCCATGGTGATTAGCACCGTAAAGTAAGCTGAAAGTTGACATTTAGGTCAGAGTTAGGGTTAGGGTTAGGGTTACCATTCAGACTGTCATAAAGGCTACAGCTCCAGGAACATTTGCACAGCAAATGGCATGGCAAGAGGAGCACGGCACTGCAACAGCACTGCTTCTTTCTACACCTTTCTCATCTGGGACAGCCTTGGTGATAAGGACCCTAAACTAAGCTGCAAGGTGCCATTTAGGTTAGGGTTAGGGTTACCATTCTGACTGTCATAAAGGCTACAGCTCCAGGGACATTTGCGCTCCAAATGGCATGCCAAGAGGAGCACGGCACTGCAACAGCATTGCTTCTTACCATACCTTTCTTGTCTGGGACAGCCATGGTGATAAGGACCCTAAAATAAGCTGCAAGGTGCCATTTAGGTTAGGGTTAGGGTAGGGTTACCATTCTGACTGTGATAAAGGCTACAGCTCCAGGGACATTTGTGCTCCAAATGGCATGCCGAGAGGAGCACGGCACTGCAACAGCATTGCTTCTTACCATACCTTTCTTGTCTGGGCCAGCCATTGTTCTTGGGACATTAGCATCAGCTGCGAGGAGATCTTCGGATTAGGGTTAGGGTGTTGGGTTATGCAAACTGTTCAGAGGTCCATAATAGCTACAGCTCCAACTCCAGGGCAGGAAAGATCACTACAAGGAGAGCCTGGAAGTGTACTGCTATTATTCTTTCCACAACATTTTCATCTGGACCAGCCATTCTGCTTGGGACTTGAAACTCAGCTCCAAGGTGCCATTTAGATTAGGGTTCGGGTTAGGTTTAGGGTTACGGTTCAGGAACTCACAAAGCCTACATAGACAAGGACACTTGGGTTGCAAAAGTCACGCTGAGTGGAGCACGACACTGCGAAGACATTGCTTGGTCCACACCTTTCTCATCTGGGTCAGCCATGGTGATTAGGACCCGAAACTAAGCAGCAAGTTGATATTTAGGGTAGGGTTAGGGTTAGTGTTAGGGTTACCATTCAGACTGTCATAAAGACTACAGCTCCAGGGACATTTGGGCTCCAAAAGGCATGGCAAGAGGAGCACGGCACTGCAACAGCATTGCTTCTTTCTACACCTTTCTCATCAGGGACAGCCATGGTAATAAGGACCGTAAACTAAGCTGCAAGGTGCCATTTAGGTTAGGGTTAGGGTTACCATTCTGACTGTCATAAAGGCTACAGCTCCAGGGACATTTGCACTGCAAATGGCAAGCCAAGAGGAGCACGGCACTGCAACAGCATTGCTACTTTATACACCTTTCTCATCTGGGACAGCCTTGGTGTTAAGGACCCTAAAATAAGCTGCAAGGTGCCATTTAGGTTAGGGTTAGGGTTACCATTCTGACTGTCATAAAGGCTACAGCTCCAGGGACATTTGCGCTCCAAATGGCATGCCAAGAGGAGCACGGCACTGCAACAGCATTGCTTCTTACCATACCTTACTTGTCTGGGACAGCCATGGTGATAAGGACCCTAAAATAAGCTGCAAGGTGCCATTTAGGTTAGGGTTAGGGTAGTGTTACCATTCTGACTGTCATAAAGGCTACAGCTCCAGGGACATTTGCGCTCCAAATGGCATGCCGAGAGGAGCACGGCACTGCAACAGCATTGCTTCTTACCATACCTTTCTCATCTGGGACAGCCTTGGTGATAAGGACCCTAAAATAAGCTGCAAGGTGCCATTTAGGTTAGGGTTAGGGTTACCATTCAGACTGTCATAAAGGCTACAGCTCCAGGGACATTTGCGCTCCAAATGGCATGCCAAGAGGAGCACGGCACTGCAACAGCATTGCTTCTTACCATACCTTTCTTGTCTGGGCCAGCCATTGTTCTTGGGATATTAGCATCACCTGCGAGGTGCTCTTCTGATTAGGGTTAGGGTTAGGGTTATGCAAACTGTTCAGAGGTCCATAATAGCTACAGCTCCAACTCCAGGGCAGGAAATATCACTATAAGGAGAGCCTGGCAGTGTACTGCTCTTATTCTTTCCACAGCATTTTCATCTGGACCAGCCATTCTGCTTGGGACTTGAAACTCAGCTCCAAGGTGCCATTTAGATTAGGGTTCGGGTTAGGTTTAGGGTTATGGTTCAGGAACTCACAAAGCCTACATAGACAAGGACACTTGGGTTGCAAAAGTCACGCTGAGTGGAGCACGACACTGCGAAGACATTGCTTGGTCCACACCTTTCTCATCTTGGTCAGCCATGGTGATTAGGACCCGAAAGTAAGCAGCAAGTTGATATATAGGGTAGGGTTAGGGTTAGTGTTAGGGTTACCATTCAGACTGTCATAAAGACTACAGCTCCAGGGACATTTGGGCTCCAAATGGCATGGCAAGAGGAGCACGGCACTGCAACAGCATTGCTTCTTTCTACACCTTTCTCATCTGGGACAGCCATGGTAATAAGGACCCTAAACTAAGCTGCAAGGTGCCATTCAGGTTAGGGTTAGGGTTACCATTCAGACTGTCATAAAGGCTACAGCTCCAGGGACATTTGCACTGCAAATGGCATGGCAAGAGGAGCACGGCACTGCAACAGCATTGCTTCTTTCTACACCTTTCTCATCTGGGACAGCCTTGGTGATAAGGACCCTAAAATAAGCCGCAAGGTGCCATTTAGGTTAGGGTTAGGGTAGGGTTACCATTCCGACTGTCATAAAGGCTACAGCTCCAGGGACATTTGCACTGCATATGGCATGCCAAGAAGAGCAAGGCACTGCAACAGCATTGCTTCTTTCTACACCTTTCTCATCTGGGACAGCCTTGGTGATAAGGACCCTAAAATAAGCTGCAAGGTGCCATTTAGGTTAGGGTTATGGTAGGGTTACCATTCTGACTGTCATAAAGGCTACAGCTCCAGGGACCTTTGCGCTCCAAATGGCATGCCAAGAGGAGCACGGCACTGCAACAGCATTGCTTCTTACCATACCTTTCTTGTCTGGGACAGCCATGGTGATAAGGACCCTAAAATAAGCTGCAAGGTGCCATTTAGGTTAGGGTTAGGGTAGGGTTACCATTCTGACTGTCATAAAGGCTACAGCTCCAGGGACATTTGCGCTCCAAATGGCATGCCAAGAGGAGCACGGCACTGCAACAGCATTGCTTCTTACCATACCTTTCTTGTCTGGGCCAGCCATGGTGATAAGGACCCTAAAATAAGCTGCAAGGTGCCATTTAGGTTAGGGTTAGGGTAGGGTTACCATTCTGACTGTCATAAAGGCTACAGCTCCAGGGACATTTGCGCTCCAAATGGCATGCCGAGAGGAGCACGGCACAGCAACAGCATTGCTTCTTACCATACCTTTCTTGTCTGGGCCAGCCATTGTTCTTGGGATATTAGCATCACCTGCGAGGTGCTCTTCTGATTAGGGTTAGGGTTAGGGTTATGCAAACTGTTCAGAGGTCCATAATAGCTACAGCTCCAACTCCGGGGCAGGAAATATCACTATAAGGAGAGCCTGGCAGTGTACTGCTCTTATTCTTTCCACAGCATTTTCATCTGGACCAGCCATTCTGCTTGGGACTTGAAACTCAGCTCCAAGGTGCCATTTAGATTAGGGTTCGGGTTAGGTTTAGGGTTATGGTTCAGGAACTCACAAAGCCTACATAGACAAGGACACTTGGGTTGCAAAAGTCACACTGAGTGGAGCACGACACTGCGAAGACATTGCTTGGTCCACACCTTTCTCATCTGGGTCAGCCATGGTGATTAGGACCCGAAACTAAGCAGCAAGTTGATATATAGGGTAGGGTTAGGGTTAGTGTTAGGGTTACCATTCAGACTGTCATAAAGACTACAGCTCCAGGGACATTTGGGCTCCAAATGGCATGGCAAGAGGAGCACGGCACTGCAACAGCATTGCTTCTTTCTACACCTTTCTCATCTGGGACAGCCATGGTAATAAGGACCCTAAACTAAGCTGCAAGGTGCCATTCAGGTTAGGGTTAGGGTTACCATTCAGACTGTCATAAAGGCTACAGCTCCAGGGACATTTGCGCTGCAAATGGCATGGCAAGAGGAGCACGGCACTGCAACAGCATTGCTTCTTACCATACCTTTCTTGTCTGGGCCAGCCATTGTTCTTCGAACATTAGCATCACCTGCGAGGTGCTCTTCTGATTAGGGTTAGGGTGATGGGTTATGCAAACTGTTCAGAGGTCCATAATAGTTACAGCTCCAACTCCGGGGCAGGAAAGATCACTACAAGGAGAGCCTGGCAGTGTACTGCTATTATTCTTTCCACAACATTTTCATCTGGAACAGCCATTCTGTTTGGGACTTGAAACTCAGCTCCAAGGTGCCATTTAGATTAGGGTTCGGGTTAGGTTTAGGGTTATGGTTCAGGAGCTCACAAAGCCTACATAGACAAGGACACTTGGGTTGCAAAAGTCATGCTGAGTGGAGCACGACACTGCGAAGACATTGCTTGGTCCACACCTTTCTCATCTGGGTCAGCCATGGTGATTAGGACCCGAAAGTAAGCTGCAAGTTGATATTTAGGGTAGGGTTAGGGTTAGTGTTAGGGTTACCATTCAGACTGTCATAAAGACTACAGCTCCAGGGACATTTGGGCTCCAAATGGCATGCCGAGAGGAGCACGGCACTGCAACAGCACTGCTTCTTTCTACACCTTTCTCATCTGGGACAGCCATGGTAATAAGGACCCTAAAATAAGCTGCAAGGTGCCATTTAGGTTAGGGTTAGGGTAGGGTTACCATTCTGACTGTCATAAAGGCTACAGCTCCAGGGACATTTGCGCTCCAAATGGCATGCCAGGAGGAGCACGGCACTGCAACAGCATTGCTTCTTACCATACCTTTCTCGTCTGGAACAGCCTTGGTGATAAGGACCCTAAAATAAGCTGCAAGGTGCCATTTAGGTTAGGGTTAGGGTAGGGTTACCATTCTGACTGTCATAAAGGCTACAGCTCCAGGGACATTTGCGCTCCAAATGGCATGCCAAGAGGAGCACGGCACTGCAACAGCATTGCTTCTTACCATACCTTTCTTGTCTGGGACAGCCATGGTGATAAGGACCCTAAAATAAGCTGCAAGGTGCCATTTAGGTTAGGGTTAGGGTAGGGTTACCATTCTGACTGTCATAAAGGCTACAGCTCCAGGGACATTTGCGCTCCAAATGGCATGCCGAGAGGAGCACGGCACTGCAACAGCATTGCTTCTTACCATACCTTTCTCATCTGGGACAGCCTTGGTGATAAGGACCCTAAAATAAGCTGCAAGGTGCCATTTAGGTTAGGGTTAGGGTAGGGTTACCATTCTGACTGTCATAAAGGCTACAGCTCCAGGGACATTTGCGCTCCAAATGGCATGCCGAGAGGAGCACGGCACTGCAACAGCATTGCTTCTTACCATACCTTTCTCATCTGGGACAGCCTTGGTGATAAGGACCCTAAAATAAGCTGCAAGGTGCCATTTAGGTTAGGGTTAGGGATACCATTCAGACTGTCATAAAGGCTACAGCTCCAGGGACATTTGCGCTACAAATGGCATGCCAAGAGGAGCACGGCACTGCAACAGCATTGCTTCTTACCATACCTTTCTCGTCTGGAACAGCCTTGGTGATAAGGACCCTAAAATAAGCTGCAAGGTGCCATTTAGGTTAGGGTTAGGGTAGGGTTACCATTCTGACTGTCATAAAGGCTACAGCTCCAGGGACATTTGCGCTCCAAATGGCATGCCGAGAGGAGCACGGCACTGCAACAGCATTTCTTCTTTCTACACCTTTCCCATCTGGGACAGCCTTGGTCATAAGGACCCTAAAATAAGCTGCAAGGTGCCATTTAGGTTAGGGTTAGGGTTACCATTCAGACTGTCATAAAGGCTACAGCTCCAGGGACATTTGCACTGCAAATGGCATGGGAAGAGGAGCACGGCACTGCAACAGCATTGCTTCTTACCATACCTTTCTTGTCTGGGCCAGCCATGGTGATAAGGACCCTAAAATAAGCTGCAAGGTGCCATTTAGGTTAGGGTTAGGGTAGGGTTACCATTCTGACTGTCATAAAGGCTACAGCTCCAGGGACATTTGCGCTCCAAATGGCATGCCGAGAGGAGCACGGCACTGCAACAGCATTGCTTCTTACCATATCTTTCTCATCTGGGACAGCCTTGGTGATAAGGACCCTAAAATAAGCTGCAAGGTGCCATTTAGGTTAGGGTTAGGGTTACCATTCAGACTGTCATAAAGGCTACAGCTCCAGGGACATTTGCGCTCCAAATGGCATGCCAAGAGGAGCACGGCACTGCAACAGCATTGCTTCTTACCATACCTTTCTTGTCTGGGACAGCCATGGTGATAAAGACCCTAAAATAAGCTGCAAGGTGCCATTTAGGTTAGGGTTAGGGTAGGGTTACCATTCTGACTGTCATAAAGGCTACAGCTCCAGGGACATTTGCGCTCCAAATGGCATGCCGAGAGGAGCACGGCACTGCAACAGCATTGCTTCTTTCTACACCTTTCTCATCTGGGACAGCCTTGGTGATAAGGACCCTAAAATAAGCTGCAAGGTGCCATTTAGGTTAGGGTTAGGGTTACCATTCAGACTGTCATAAAGGCTACAGCTCCAGGGACATTTGCACTGCAAATGGCATGGGAAGAGGAGCACGGCACTGCAACAGCATTGCTTCTTACCATACCTTTCTTGTCTGGGCCAGCCATGGTGATAAGGACCCTAAAATAAGCTGCAAGGTGCCATTTAGGTTAGGGTTAGGGTAGGGTTACCATTCTGACTGTCATAAGGGCTACAGCTCCAGGGACATTTGCGCTCCAAATGGCATGCCGAGAGGAGCACGGCACTGCAACAGCATTGCTTCTTACCATACCTTTCTCATCTGGGACAGCCTTGGTGATAAGGACCCTAAAATAAGCTGCAAGGTGCCATTTAGGTTAGGGTTAGGGTTACCATTCAGACTGTCATAAAGGCTACAGCTCCAGGGACATTTGCGCTCCAAATGGCATGCCAAGAGGAGCACGGCACTGCAACAGCATTGCTTCTTACCATACCTTTCTCGTCTGGGACAGCCTTGGTAATAAGGACCCTAAAATAAGCTGCAAGGTGCCATTTAGGTTAGGGTTAGGGTAGGGTTACCATTCTGACTGTCATACAGGCTACAGCTCCAGGGACATTTGCGCTCCAAATGGCATGCCGAGAGGAGCACGGCACTGCAACAGCATTGCTTCTTTCTACACCTTTCTCATCTGGGACAGCCTTGGTGATAAGGACCCTAAAATAAGCTGCAAGGTGCCATTTAGGTTAGGGTTAGGGTTACCATTCAGACTGTCATAAAGGCTACAGCTCCAGGGACATTTGCACTGCAAATGGCATGGGAAGAGGAGCACGGCACTGCAACAGCATTGCTTCTTAACATACCTTTCTTGTCTGGGCCAGCCATGGTGATAAGGACCCTAAAATAAGCTGCAAGGTGCCATTTAGGTTAGGGTTAGGGTAGGGTTACCATTCTGACTGTCATAAAGGCTACAGCTCCAGGGACATTTGCGCTCCAAATGGCATGCCGAGAGGAGCACGGCACTGCAACAGCATTGCTTCTTACCATACCTTTCTCATCTGGGACAGCCTTGGTGATAAGGACCCTAAAGTAAGCTGCAAGGTGCCATTTAGGTTAGGGTTAGGGTTACCATTCAGACTGTCATAAAGGCTACAGCTCCAGGGACATTTGCGCTCCAAATGGCATGCCAAGAGGAGCACGGCACTGCAACAGCATTGCTTCTTACCATACCTTTCCCGTCTGGGACAGCCTTGGTGATAAGGACCCTAAAATAAGCTGCAAGGTGCCATTTAGTTTAGGGTTAGGGTAGGGTTACCATTCTGACTGTCATAAAGGCTACAGCTCCAGGGACATTTGCGCTCCAAATGGCATGCCAAGAGGAGCACGGCACAGCAACAGCATTGCTTCTTTCCATACCTTTCTTGTCTGGGCCAGCCATTGTTCTTTGGATATTAGCATCACCTGCGAGGTGCTCTTCTGATTAGGGTTAGGGTTAGGGTTATGCAAACTGTTCAGAGGTCCATAATAGCTACAGCTCCAACTCCGGGGCAGGAAATATCACTATAAGGAGAGCCTGGCAGTGTACTGCTCTTATTCTTTCCCCAGCATTTTCATCTGGACCAGCCATTCTGCTTGGGACTTGAAACTCAGCTCCAAGGTGCCATTTAGATTAGGGTTCGGGTTAGGTTTAGGGTTATGGTTCAGGAACTCACAAAGCCTACATAGACAAGGACACTTGGGTTGCAAAAGTCACACTGAGTGGAGCACGACACTGCGAAGACATTGCTTGGTCCACACCTTTCTCATCTGGGTCAGCCATGGTGATTAGGACCCGAAACTAAGCAGCAAGTTGATATATAGGGTAGGGTTAGGGTTAGTGTTAGGGTTACCATTCAGACTGTCATAAAGACTACAGCTCCAGGGACATTTGGGCTCCAAATGGCATGGCAAGAGGAGCACGGCACTGCAACAGCATTGCTTCTTTCTACACCTTTCTCATCTGGGACAGCCATGGTAATAAGGACCCTAAACTAAGCTGCAAGGTGCCATTCAGGTTAGGGTTAGGGTTACCATTCAGACTGTCATAAAGGCTACAGCTCCAGGGACATTTGCGCTGCAAATGGCATGGCAAGAGGAGCACGGCACTGCAACAGCATTGCTTCTTACCATACCTTTCTTGTCTGGGCCAGCCATTGTTCTTGGAACATTAGCATCACCTGCGAGGTGCTCTTCTGATTAGGGTTAGGGTGATGGGTTATGCAAACTGTTCAGAGGTCCATAATAGTTACAGCTCCAACTCCGGGGCAGGAAAGATCACTACAAGGAGAGCCTGGCAGTGTACTGCTATTATTCTTTCCACAACATTTTCATCTGGAACAGCCATTCTGTTTGGGACTTGAAACTCAGCTCCAAGGTGCCATTTAGATTAGGGTTCGGGTTAGGTTTAGGGTTATGGTTCAGGAGCTCACAAAGCCTACATAGACAAGGACACTTGGGTTGCAAAAGTCATGCTGAGTGGAGCACGACACTGCGAAGACATTGCTTGGTCCACACCTTTCTCATCTGGGTCAGCCATGGTGATTAGGACCCGAAAGTAAGCTGCAAGTTGATATTTAGGGTAGGGTTAGGGTTAGTGTTAGGGTTACCATTCAGACTGTCATAAAGACTACAGCTCCAGGGACATTTGGGCTCCAAATGGCATGCCGAGAGGAGCACGGCACTGCAACAGCACTGCTTCTTTCTACACCTTTCTCATCTGGGACAGCCATGGTAATAAGGACCCTAAAATAAGCTGCAAGGTGCCATTTAGGTTAGGGTTAGGGTAGGGTTACCATTCTGACTGTCATAAAGGCTACAGCTCCAGGGACATTTGCGCTCCAAATGGCATGCCGAGAGGAGCACGGCACTGCAACAGCATTGCTTCTTTCTACACCTTTCTCATCTGGGACAGCCTTGGTGATAAGGACCCTAAAATAAGCTGCAAGGTGATATTTAGGTTAGGGTTAGGGTTACCATTCAGACTGTCATAAAGGCTACAGCTCCAGGGACATTTGCACTGCAAATGGCATGGGAAGAGGAGCACGGCACTGCAACAGCATTGCTTCTTACCATACCTTTCTTGTCTGGGCCAGCCATGGTGATAAGGACCCTAAAATAAGCTGCAAGGTGCCATTTAGGTTAGGGTTAGGGTAGGGTTACCATTCTGACTGTCATAAAGGCTACAGCTCCAGGGACATTTGCGCTCCAAATGGCATGCCAAGAGGAGCACGGCACTGCAACAGCATTGCTTCTTACCATACCTTTCTCGTCTGGAACAGCCTTGGTGATAAGGACCCTAAAATAAGCTGCAAGGTGCCATTTAGGTTAGGGTTAGGGTAGGGTTACCATTCTGACTGTCATAAAGGCTACAGCTCCAGGGACATTTGCGCTCCAAATGGCATGCCAAGAGGAGCACGGCACTGCAACAGCATTGCTTCTTACCATACCTTTCTTGTCTGGGACAGCCATGGTGATAAGGACCCTAAAATAAGCTGCAAGGTGCCATTTAGGTTAGGGTTAGGGTAGGGTTACCATTCTGACTGTCATAAAGGCTACAGCTCCAGGGACATTTGCGCTCCAAATGGCATGCCGAGAGGAGCACGGCACTGCAACAGCATTGCTTCTTACCATACCTTTCTCATCTGGGACAGCCTTGGTGATAAGGACCCTAAAATAAGCTGCAAGGTGCCATTTAGGTTAGGGTTAGGGTAGGGTTACCATTCTGACTGTCATAAAGGCTACAGCTCCAGGGACATTTGCGCTCCAAATGGCATGCCAAGAGGAGCACGGCACTGCAACAGCATTGCTTCTTACCATACCTTTCTTGTCTGGGCCAGCCATGGTGATAAGGACCCTAAAATAAGCTGCAAGGTGCCATTTAGGTTAGGGTTAGGGTAGGGTTACCATTCTGACTGTCATAAAGGCTACAGCTCCAGGGACATTTGCGCTCCAAATGGCATGCCGAGAGGAGCACGGCACAGCAACAGCATTGCTTCTTTCTACACCTTTCTCATCTGGGACAGCCTTGGTGATAAGGACCCTAAAATAAGCTGCAAGGTGACATTTAGGTTAGGGTTAGGGTTACCATTCAGACTGTCATAAAGGCTACAGCTCCAGGGACATTTGCACTGCAAATGGCATGGGAAGAGGAGCACGGCACTGCAACAGCATTGCTTCTTACCATACCTTTCTTGTCTGGGCCAGCCATGGTGATAAGGACCCTAAAATAAACTGCAAGGTGCCATTTAGGTTAGGGTTAGGGTAGGGTTACCATTCTGACTGTCATAAAGGCTACAGCTCCAGGGACATTTGCGCTCCAAATGGCATGCCGAGAGGAGCACGGCACTGCAACAGCATTGCTTCTTACCATACCTTTCTCATCTGGGACAGCCTTGGTGATAAGGACCCTAAAATAAGCTGCAAGGTGCCATTTAGGTTAGGGTTAGGGATACCATTCAGACTGTCATAAAGGCTACAGCTCCAGGGACATTTGCGCTACAAATGGCATGCCAAGAGGAGCACGGCACTGCAACAGCATTGCTTCTTACCATACCTTTCTCGTCTGGAACAGCCTTGGTGATAAGGACCCTAAAATAAGCTGCAAGGTGCCATTTAGGTTAGGGTTAGGGTAGGGTTACCATTCTGACTGTCATAAAGGCTACAGCTCCAGGGACATTTGCGCTCCAAATGGCATGCCGAGAGGAGCACGGCACTGCAACAGCATTTCTTCTTTCTACACCTTTCCCATCTGGGACAGCCTTGGTCATAAGGACCCTAAAATAAGCTGCAAGGTGCCATTTAGGTTAGGGTTAGGGTTACCATTCAGACTGTCATAAAGGCTACAGCTCCAGGGACATTTGCACTGCAAATGGCATGGGAAGAGGAGCACGGCACTGCAACAGCATTGCTTCTTACCATACCTTTCTTGTCTGGGCCAGCCATGGTGATAAGGACCCTAAAATAAGCTGCAAGGTGCCATTTAGGTTAGGGTTAGGGTAGGGTTACCATTCTGACTGTCATAAAGGCTACAGCTCCAGGGACATTTGCGCTCCAAATGGCATGCCGAGAGGAGCACGGCACTGCAACAGCATTGCTTCTTACCATATCTTTCTCATCTGGGACAGCCTTGGTGATAAGGACCCTAAAATAAGCTGCAAGGTGCCATTTAGGTTAGGGTTAGGGTTACCATTCAGACTGTCATAAAGGCTACAGCTCCAGGGACATTTGCGCTCCAAATGGCATGCCAAGAGGAGCACGGCACTGCAACAGCATTGCTTCTTACCATACCTTTCTTGTCTGGGACAGCCATGGTGATAAAGACCCTAAAATAAGCTGCAAGGTGCCATTTAGGTTAGGGTTAGGGTAGGGTTACCATTCTGACTGTCATAAAGGCTACAGCTCCAGGGACATTTGCGCTCCAAATGGCATGCCGAGAGGAGCACGGCACTGCAACAGCATTGCTTCTTTCTACACCTTTCTCATCTGGGACAGCCTTGGTGATAAGGACCCTAAAATAAGCTGCAAGGTGCCATTTAGGTTAGGGTTAGGGTTACCATTCAGACTGTCATAAAGGCTACAGCTCCAGGGACATTTGCACTGCAAATGGCATGGGAAGAGGAGCACGGCACTGCAACAGCATTGCTTCTTACCATACCTTTCTTGTCTGGGCCAGCCATGGTGATAAGGACCCTAAAATAAGCTGCAAGGTGCCATTTAGGTTAGGGTTAGGGTAGGGTTACCATTCTGACTGTCATAAGGGCTACAGCTCCAGGGACATTTGCGCTCCAAATGGCATGCCGAGAGGAGCACGGCACTGCAACAGCATTGCTTCTTACCATACCTTTCTCATCTGGGACAGCCTTGGTGATAAGGACCCTAAAATAAGCTGCAAGGTGCCATTTAGGTTAGGGTTAGGGTTACCATTCAGACTGTCATAAAGGCTACAGCTCCAGGGACATTTGCGCTCCAAATGGCATGCCAAGAGGAGCACGGCACTGCAACAGCATTGCTTCTTACCATACCTTTCTCGTCTGGGACAGCCTTGGTAATAAGGACCCTAAAATAAGCTGCAAGGTGCCATTTAGGTTAGGGTTAGGGTAGGGTTACCATTCTGACTGTCATACAGGCTACAGCTCCAGGGACATTTGCGCTCCAAATGGCATGCCGAGAGGAGCACGGCACTGCAACAGCATTGCTTCTTTCTACACCTTTCTCATCTGGGACAGCCTTGGTGATAAGGACCCTAAAATAAGCTGCAAGGTGCCATTTAGGTTAGGGTTAGGGTTACCATTCAGACTGTCATAAAGGCTACAGCTCCAGGGACATTTGCACTGCAAATGGCATGGGAAGAGGAGCACGGCACTGCAACAGCATTGCTTCTTAACATACCTTTCTTGTCTGGGCCAGCCATGGTGATAAGGACCCTAAAATAAGCTGCAAGGTGCCATTTAGGTTAGGGTTAGGGTAGGGTTACCATTCTGACTGTCATAAAGGCTACAGCTCCAGGGACATTTGCGCTCCAAATGGCATGCCGAGAGGAGCACGGCACTGCAACAGCATTGCTTCTTACCATACCTTTCTCATCTGGGACAGCCTTGGTGATAAGGACCCTAAAGTAAGCTGCAAGGTGCCATTTAGGTTAGGGTTAGGGTTACCATTCAGACTGTCATAAAGGCTACAGCTCCAGGGACATTTGCGCTCCAAATGGCATGCCAAGAGGAGCACGGCACTGCAACAGCATTGCTTCTTACCATACCTTTCCCGTCTGGGACAGCCTTGGTGATAAGGACCCTAAAATAAGCTGCAAGGTGCCATTTAGTTTAGGGTTAGGGTAGGGTTACCATTCTGACTGTCATAAAGGCTACAGCTCCAGGGACATTTGCGCTCCAAATGGCATGCCAAGAGGAGCACGGCACAGCAACAGCATTGCTTCTTTCCATACCTTTCTTGTCTGGGCCAGCCATTGTTCTTTGGATATTAGCATCACCTGCGAGGTGCTCTTCTGATTAGGGTTAGGGTTAGGGTTATGCAAACTGTTCAGAGGTCCATAATAGCTACAGCTCCAACTCCGGGGCAGGAAATATCACTATAAGGAGAGCCTGGCAGTGTACTGCTCTTATTCTTTCCCCAGCATTTTCATCTGGACCAGCCATTCTGCTTGGGACTTGAAACTCAGCTCCAAGGTGCCATTTAGATTAGGGTTCGGGTTAGGTTTAGGGTTATGGTTCAGGAACTCACAAAGCCTACATAGACAAGGACACTTGGGTTGCAAAAGTCACACTGAGTGGAGCACGACACTGCGAAGACATTGCTTGGTCCACACCTTTCTCATCTGGGTCAGCCATGGTGATTAGGACCCGAAACTAAGCAGCAAGTTGATATATAGGGTAGGGTTAGGGTTAGTGTTAGGGTTACCATTCAGACTGTCATAAAGACTACAGCTCCAGGGACATTTGGGCTCCAAATGGCATGGCAAGAGGAGCACGGCACTGCAACAGCATTGCTTCTTTCTACACCTTTCTCATCTGGGACAGCCATGGTAATAAGGACCCTAAACTAAGCTGCAAGGTGCCATTCAGGTTAGGGTTAGGGTTACCATTCAGACTGTCATAAAGGCTACAGCTCCAGGGACATTTGCACTGCAAATGGCATGCCGAGAGGAGCACGGCACTGCAACAGCATTGCTTCTTTCTACACCTTTCTCATCTGGGACAGCCTTGGTGATAAGGACCCTAAACTAAGCTGCAAGGTGCCATTTAGGTTAGGGTTAGGGTTACCATTCAGACTGTCATAAAGGCTACAGCTCCAGGGACATTTGCACTGCAAATGGCATGGGAAGAGGAGCACGGCACTGCAACAGCATTGCTTCTTAACATACCTTTCTTGTCTGGGCCAGCCATTGTTCTTGGGACATTAGAATCACCTGCGAGGTGCTCTTCTGATTAGGGTTAGGGTGTTGGGCTATGCAAACTGTTCAGAGGTCCATAATAGCTACAGCTCCAACTCCAGGGCAGGAAAGATCACTACAAGGAGAGCCTGGCAGTGTACTGCTATTATTCTTTCCACAGCATTTTCATCTGGACCAGCCATTCTGCTTGGGACTTGAAACTCAGCTCCAAGGTGCCATTTAGATTAGGGTTCGGGTTAGGTTTAGGGTTATGGTTCAGGAACTCACAAAGCCTACATAGACAAGGACACTTGGGTTTCAAAAGTCACGCTGAGTGGAGCACGACACTGCGAAGACATTGCTTGGTCCACACCTTTCTCATCTTCGTCAGCCATGGTGATTAGGACCCGAAAGTAAGCTGCAAGTTGATATTTAGGTTAGGGTTAGGGTTAGGGTTAGGGTTACCATACAGACTGCCATAAAGGCTACAGCTCCAGGAACATTTGGGCTCCAAATGGCATGGCAAGAGGAGCACGGCACTGCAACAGCATTGCTTCTTTCTACACCTTTCTCATCTGGGACAGCCATGGTGATAAGGACCCTAAAATAAGCTGCAAGGTGCCATTTAGG
This sequence comes from Lathamus discolor, assembly GCF_037157495.1. Taxonomy (NCBI): domain Eukaryota; kingdom Metazoa; phylum Chordata; class Aves; order Psittaciformes; family Psittacidae; genus Lathamus; species Lathamus discolor. The sequence continues at coordinate 125,456,320 of NC_088884.1, read as the reverse complement.
TTAGGGTTAGGGTAGGGTTACCATTCTGACTGTCATAAAGGCTACAGCTCCAGGGACATTTGCGCTCCAAATGGCATGGCAAGAGGAGCACGGCACTGCAACAGCATTGCTTCTTTCTACACCTTTCTCATCTGGGACAGCCTTGGTGATAAGGACCCTAAACTAAGCTGCAAGGTGCCATTTAGGTTAGGGTTACCATTCAGACTGTCATAAAGGCTACAGCTCCAGGGACATTTGCACTGCAAATGGCATGGCAAGAGGAGCACGGCACTGCAACAGCATTGCTTCTTTCTACACCTTTCTCATCTGGGACAGCCTTGGTGATAAGGACCCTAAAATAAGCTGCAAGGTGCCATTTAGGTTAGGGTTAGGGTAGGGTTACCATTCCGACTGTCATAAAGGCTACAGCTCCAGGGACATTTGCGCTCCAAATGGCATTCCAAGAGGAGCACGGCACTGCAACAGCATTGCTTCTTACCATACCTTTCTTGTCTGGGCCAGCCATTGTTCTTGGGACATTAGCATCACCTGCGAGGTGCTCTTCTGATTAGGGTTAGGGTGTTGGGTTATGCAAACTGTTCAGAGGTCCATAATAGCTACAGCTCCAACTCCGGGGCAGGAAAGATCACTACAAGGAGAGCCTGGCAGTGTACTGCTATTATTCTTTCCACAACATTTTCATCTGGACCAGCCATTCTGCTTGGGACTTGAAACTCAGCTCCAAGGTGCCATTTAGATTAGGGTTCGGGTTAGGTTTAGGGTTACGGTTCAGGAACTCACAAAGCCTACATAGACAAGGACACTTGGGTTGCAAAAGGCACGCTGAGTGGAGCACGACACTGCGAAGACATTGCTTGGTCCACACCTTTCTCATCTGGGTCAGCCATGGTGATTAGGCCCCGAAAGTAAGCTGCAAGTTGATATTTAGGGTAGGGTTAGGGTTAGTGTTAGGGTTACCATTCAGACTGTCATAAAGGCTACAGCTCCAGGGACATTTGCACTGCAAATGGCATGGCAAGAGGAGCACGGCACTGCAACAGCATTGCTTCTTTCTACACCTTTCTCATCTGGGACAGCCTTGTTGATAAGGACCCTAAAATAAGCTGCAAGGTGCCATTTAGGTTAGGGTTAGGGTTACCATTCAGACTGTCATAAAGGCTACAGCTCCAGGGACATTTGCACTGCAAATGGCATGCCAAGAGGAGCACGGCACAGCAACAGCATTGCTTCTTACCATACCTTTCTTGTCTGGGCCAGCCATTGTTCTTTGGATATTAGCATCACCTGCGAGGTGCTCTTCTGATTAGGGTTAGGGTTAGGGTTATGCAAACTGTTCAGAGGTCCATAATAGCTACAGCTCCAACTCCGGGGCAGGAAATATCACTATAAGGAGAGCCTGGCAGTGTACTGCTCTTATTCTTTCCCCAGCATTTTCATCTGGACCAGCCATTCTGCTTGGGACTTGAAACTCAGCTCCAAGGTGCCATTTAGATTAGGGTTCGGGTTAGGTTTAGGGTTATGGTTCAGGAACTCACAAAGCCTACATAGACAAGGACACTTGGGTTGCAAAAGTCACACTGAGTGGAGCACGACACTGCGAAGACATTGCTTGGTCCACACCTTTCTCATCTGGGTCAGCCATGGTGATTAGGACCCGAAACTAAGCAGCAAGTTGATACATAGGGTAGGGTTAGGGTTAGTGTTAGGGTTACCATTCAGACTGTCATAAAGACTACAGCTCCAGGGACATTTGGGCTCCAAATGGCATGGCAAGAGGAGCACGGCACTGCAACAGCATTGCTTCTTTCTACACCTTTCTCATCTGGGACAGCCATGGTAATAAGGACCCTAAACTAAGCTGCAAGGTGCCATTCAGGTTAGGGTTAGGGTTACCATTCAGACTGTCATAAAGGCTACAGCTCCAGGGACATTTGCACTGCAAATGGCATGCCGAGAGGAGCACGGCACTGCAACAGCATTGCTTCTTTCTACACCTTTCTCATCTGGGACAGCCTTGGTGATAAGGACCCTAAAATAAGCTGCAAGGTGCCATTTAGGTTAGGGTTAGGGTTACCATTCAGACTGTCATAAAGGCTACAGCTCCAGGGACATTTGCACTGCAAATGGCATGGGAAGAGGAGCACGGCACTGCAACAGCATTGCTTCTTACCATACCTTTCTTGTCTGGGCCAGCCATTGTTCTTGGGACATTAGAATCACCTGCGAGGTGCTCTTCTGATTAGGGTTAGGGTGTTGGGCTATGCAAACTGTTCAGAGGTCCATAATAGCTACAGCTCCAACTCCAGGGCAGGAAAGATCACTACAAGGAGAGCCTGGCAGTGTACTGCTATTATTCTTTCCACAACATTTTCATCTGGACCAGCCATTCTGCTTGGGACTTGAAACTCAGCTCCAAGGTGCCATTTAGATTAGGGTTCGGGTTAGGTTTAGGGTTATGGTTCAGGAACTCACAAAGCCTACATAGACAAGGACACTTGGGTTTCAAAAGTCACGCTGAGTGGAGCACGACACTGCGAAGACATTGCTTGGTCCACACCTTTCTCATCTTCGTCAGCCATGGTGATTAGGACCCGAAAGTAAGCTGCAAGTTGATATTTAGGTTAGGGTTAGGGTTAGGGTTAGGGTTACCATACAGACTGCCATAAAGGCTACAGCTCCAGGAACATTTGGGCTCCAAATGGCATGGCAAGAGGAGCACGGCACTGCAACAGCATTGCTTCTTTCTACACCTTTCTCATCTGGGACAGCCATGGTGATAAGGACCCTAAAATAAGCTGCAAGGTGCCATTTAGGTTAGGGTTAGGGTAGGGTTACCATTCTGACTGTCATAAAGGCTACAGCTCCAGGGACATTTGCGCTCCAAATGGCATGCCGAGAGGAGCACGGCACTGCAACAGCATTGCTTCTTTCTACACCTTTCTCATCTGGGACAGCCTTGGTGATAAGGACCCTAAAATAAGCTGCAAGGTGCCATTTAGGTTAGGGTTACCATTCAGACTGTCATAAAGGCTACAGCTCCAGGGACATTTGCACTGCAAATGGCATGGCAAGAGGAGCACGGCACTGCAACAGCATTGCTTCTTTCTACACCTTTCTCATCTGGGACAGCCTTGGTGATAAGGACCCTAAAATAAGCTGCAAGGTGCCATTTAGGTTAGGGTTAGGGTAGGGTTACCATTCCGACTGTCATAAAGGCTACAGCTCCAGGGACATTTGCGCTCCAAATGGCATGCCAAGAGGAGCACGGCACTGCAACAGCATTGCTTCTTACCATACCTTTCTTGTCTGGGCCAGCCATTGTTCTTGGGACATTAGCATCACCTGCGAGGTGCTCTTCTGATTAGGGTTAGGGTGTTGGGTTATGCAAACTGTTCAGAGGTCCATAATAGCTACAGCTCCAACTCCGGGGCAGGAAAGATCACTACAAGGAGAGCCTGGCAGTGTACTGCTATTATTCTTTCCACAACATTTTCATCTGGACCAGCCATTCTGCTTGGGACTTGAAACTCAGCTCCAAGGTGCCATTTAGATTAGGGTTCGGGTTAGGTTTAGGGTTACGGTTCAGGAACTCACAAAGCCTACATAGACAAGGACACTTGGGTTGCAAAAGGCACGCTGAGTGGAGCACGACACTGCGAAGACATTGCTTGGTCCACACCTTTCTCATCTGGGTCAGCCATGGTGATTAGGCCCCGAAAGTAAGCTGCAAGTTGATATTTAGGGTAGGGTTAGGGTTAGTGTTAGGGTTACCATTCAGACTGTCATAAAGGCTACAGCTCCAGGGACATTTGCACTGCAAATGGCATGGCAAGAGGAGCACGGCACTGCAACAGCATTGCTTCTTTCTACACCTTTCTCATCTGGGACAGCCTTGGTGATAAGGACCCTAAAATAAGCTGCAAGGTGCCATTTAGGTTAGGGTTAGGGTTACCATTCTGACTGTCATAAAGGCTACAGCTCCAGGGACATTTGCACTGCAAATGGCATGCCAAGAGGAGCACGGCACTGCAACAGCATTGCTTCTTTCTACACCTTTCTCATCTGGGACAGCCTTGGTGATAAGGACCCTAAAATAAGCTGCAAGGTGCCATTTAGGTTAGGGTTAGGGTAGGGTTACCATTCTGACTGTCATAAAGGCTACAGCTCCAGGGACATTTGCGCTCCAAATGGCATGCCAAGAGGAGCACGGCACTGCAACAGCATTGCTTCTTACCATACCTTTCTTGCATGGGAAAGCCATGGTGATAAGGACCCTAAAATAAGCTGCAAGGTGCCATTTAGGTTAGGGTTAGGGTAGGGTTACCATTCTGACTGTCATAAAGGCTACAGCTCCAGGGGCATTTGCACTGCAAATGGCATGCCAAGAGGAGCACGCACTGCAACAGCATTGCTTCTTTATACACCTTTCTCATCTGGGACAGCCTTGGTGATAAGGACCCTAAAATAAGCTGCAAGTTGCCATTTAGGTTAGGGTTAGGGTAGGGTTACCATTCTGACTGTCATAAAGGCTACAGCTCCAGGGACATTTGCACTGCAAATGGCATGCCATGAGGAGCACGGCACTGCAACAGCATTGCTTCTTTCTACACCTTTCTCATCTGGGACAGCCTTGGTGATAAGGACCCTAAAATAAGCTGCAAGGTGCCATTTAGGTTAGGGTTAGGGTTACCATTCAGACTGTCATTAAGGCTACAGCTCCAGGGACATTTGTGCTCCAAATGGCATGCCAAGAGGAGCACGGCACTGCAACAGCATTGCTTCTTACCATACCTTTCTTGCCTGGGACAGCCATTGTTCTTGGGACATTAGCATCACCTGCGAGGTGCTCTTCTGATTAGGGTTAGGGTGTTGGGTTATGCAAACTGTTCAGAGGTCCATAATAGCTACAGCTCCAACTCCGGGGCAGGAAAGATCACTACAAGGAGAGCCTGGCAGTGTACTGCTATTATTCTTTCCACAACATTTTCATCTGGACCAGCCATTCTGCTTGGGACTTGAAACTCAGCTCCAAGGTGCCATTTAGATTAGGGTTCGGGTTAGGTTTAGGGTTATGGTTCAGGAACTCACAAAGCCTACATAGACAAGGACACTTGGGTTGCAAAAGACACGCTGAGTGGAGCACGACACTGCGAAGACATTGCTTGGTCCACACCTTTCTCATCTGGGTCAGCCATGGTGATTAGGACCCGAAAGTAAGCTGCAAGTTGATATTTAGGGCAGGGTTAGGGTTAGTGTTAGGGTTACCATTCAGACTGTCATAAAGGCTGCAGCTCCAGGTACATTTGGGCTCCAAATGGCATGGCAAGAAGAGCACGGCACTGCAACAGCATGGCTTCTTTCTACACCTTTCTCATCTGGGACAGCCATGGTGATAAGGACCCTAAAGTAAGCTGCAAGGTGCCATTTAGGTTAGGGTTAGGGTTACCATTCAGACTGTCATAAAGGCTACAGCTCCAGGGACATTTGCACTGCAAATGGCATGGCAAGAGGAGCACGGCACTGCAACAGCATTGCTTCTTTCTACACCTTTCTCATCTGGGACAGCCTTGGTGATAAGGACCCTAAAATAAGCTGCAAGGTGCCATTTAGGTCAGGGTTACGGTAGGTTTACCATTCTGACTGTCATAAAGGCTATAGCTCCAGGGACATTTGCACTGCAAATGGCATGGCAAGAGGAGCACAGCACTGCAACAGCATTGCTTCTTTCTACACCTTTCTCATCTGGGACAGCCTTGGTGATAAGGACCCTAAAATAAGCTGCAAGGTGCCATTAAGGATAGGGTTAGGGTAGGGTTACCATTCTGACTGTCATAAAGGCTACAGCTCCAGGGACATTTGCGCTCCAAATGGCATGCCAAGAGGAGCACGGCACTGCAACAGCATTGCTTCTTACCATACCTTTCTTGTCTGGGCCAGCCATTGTTCTTGGGACATTAGCATCACCTGAGAAGTGCTCTTCTGATTAGGGTTAGGGTGTTGGGTTATGCAAACTGTTCAGAGGTCCATAATAGCTACAGCTCCAACTCCGGGGCAGGAAAGATCACTACAAGGAGAGCCTGGCAGTGTACTGCTATTATTCTTTCCACAACATTTTCATCTGGACCAGCCATTCTGCTTGGGACTTGAAACTCAGCTCCAAGGTGCCATTTAGATTAGGGTTCGGGTTAGGTTTAGGGTTACGGTTCAGGAACTCACAAAGCCTACATAGACAAGGACACTTGGGTTGCAAAAGGCACGCTGAGTGGAGCACGACACTGCGAAGACATTGCTTGGTCCACACCTTTCTCATCTGGGTCAGCCATGGTGATTAGGCCCCGAAAGTAAGCTGCAAGTTGATATTTAGGGTAGGGTTAGGGTTAGTGTTAGGGTTACCATTCAGACTGTCATAAAGGCTACAGCTCCAGGGACATTTGCACTGCAAATGGCATGCCAAGAGGAGCACGGCACTGCAACAGCATTGCTTCTTTCTACACCTTTCTCATCTGGGACAGCCTTGGTGATAAGGACCCTAAAATAAGCTGCAAGGCGCCATTTAGGTTAGGGTTACGGTAGGTTTACCATTCTGACTGTCATAAAGGCTACAGCTCCAGGGACATTTGTACTGCAAATGGCATGCCAAGAGGAGCACGGCACTGCAACAGCATTGCTTCTTTCTACACCTTTCTCATCTGGGACAGCCTTGGTGATAAGGACCCTAAAATAAGCTGCAAGGTGCCATTTAGGTTAGGGTTAGGGTAGGGTTACCATTCTGACTGTCATAAAGGCTACAGCTCCAGGGACATTTGCGCTCCAAATGGCATGCCAAGAGGAGCACGGCACTGCAACAGCATTGCTTCTTACCATACCTTTCTTGCCTGGGACAGCCATGGTGATAAGGACCCTAAAATAAGCTGCAAGGTGCCATTTAGGTTAGGGTTAGGGTAGGGTTACCATTCTGACTGTCATAAAGGCTACAGCTCCAGGGGCATTTGCACTGCAAATGGCATGCCAAGAGGAGCACGCACTGCAACAGCATTGCTTCTTTATACACCTTTCTCATCTGGGACAGCCTTGGTGATAAGGACCCTAAAATAAGCTGCAAGTTGCCATTTAGGTTAGGGTTAGGGTAGGGTTACCATTCTGACTGTCATAAAGGCTACAGCTCCAGGGACATTTGCACTGCAAATGGCATGCCCAGAGGAGCACGGCACTGCAACAGCATTGCTTCTTACCATACCTTTCTTGCCTGGGACAGCCATGGTGATAAGGACCCTAAAATAAGCTGCAAGGTGCCATTTAGGTCAGGGTTACGGTAGGTTTACCATTCTGACTGTCATAAAGGCTATAGCTCCAGGGACATTTGCACTGCAAATGGCATGGCAAGAGGAGCACAGCACTGCAACAGCATTGCTTCTTTCTAGACCTTTCTCATCTGGGACAGCCTTGGTGATAAGGACCCTAAAATAAGCTGCAAGGTGCCATTAAGGATAGGGTTAGGGTAGGGTTACCATTCTGACTGTCATAAAGGCTACAGCTCCAGGGACATTTGCGCTCCAAATGGCATGCCAAGAGGAGCACGGCACTGCAACAGCATTGCTTCTTACCATACCTTTCTTGTCTGGGCCAGCCATTGTTCTTGGGACATTAGCATCACCTGAGAAGTGCTCTTCTGATTAGGGTTAGGGTGTTGGGTTATGCAAACTGTTCAGAGGTCCATAATAGCTACAGCTCCAACTCCGAGGCAGGAAAGATCACTATAAGGAGAGCCTGGCTGTGAACTGCTATTATTCTTTCCACAACATTTTCATCTGGACCAGCCATTCTGCTTGGGACTTGAAACTCAGCTCCAAGGTGCCATTTAGATTAGGGTTCGGGTTAGGTTTAGGGTTATGGTTCAGGAACTCACAAAGCCTACATAGAAAAGGACACTTGGGTTGCAAAAGTCACGCTGAGTGGAGCACGACACTGCGAAGACATTGCTTGGTCCACACCTTTCTCATCTGGGTCAGCCATGGTGATTAGGACCCGAAAGTAAGCTGCTAGTTGACATTTAGGGTAGGGTTAGGGTTAGTGTTAGGGTTACCATTCAGACTGTCATAAAGGCTACAGCTCCAGGGACATTTGCGCTCCAAATGGCATGCCGAGAGGAGCACGGCACTGCAACAGCATTGCTTCTTTTTACACCTTTCTCATCTGGGACGGCCTTGGTGATAAGGACCCTAAACTAAGCTGCAAGGTGCCATTTAGGTTAGGGTTAGGGTTACCATTCTGACTGTCATAAAGGCTACAGCTCCAGGGACATTTGTGCTCCAAATGGTATGCCAAGAGGAGCACAGCACTGCAACAGCATTGCTTCTTACCATATCTTTCTTGCCTGGGACAGCCATTGTTCTTGGGACATTAGCATCACCTGCGAGGTGCTCTTCTGATTAGGGTTAGGGTGTTGGGTTATGCAAACTGTTCAGAGGTCCATAATAGCTACAGCTCCAACTCCGGGGCAGGAAAGATCACTACAAGGAGAGCCTGGCAGTGTACTGCTATTATTCTTTCCACAACATTTTCATCTGGACCAGCCATTCTGCTTGGGACTTGAAACTCAGCTCCAAGGAGCCATTTAGATTAGGGTTCGGGTTAGGTTTAGGGTTATGGTTCAGGAACTCACAAAGCCTACATAGACAGGGACAGTTGGTTTGCAAAAGTCATGCTGAGTGGAGCACGACACTGCGAAGACATTGCTTGGTCCACACCTTTCTCATCTGGGTCAGCCATGGCGATTAGCACCGTAAAGTAAGCTGCAAGTTGACATTTAGGTTAGGGTTAGGGTTAGGGTTAGGGTTACCATTCAGACTGTCATAAAGGCTACAGCTCCAGGGACATTTGCACTGCAAATGGCATGGCAAGAGGAGCACGGCACTGCAACAGCATTGCTTCTTTCTACACCTTTCTCATCTGGGACAGCCTTGGTGATTAGGACCCTAAACTAAGCTGCAAGGTGCCATTTAGGTTAGGGTTAGGGTTACCATTCTGACTGTCATAAAGGCTACAGCTCCAGGGACATTTGCGCTCCAAATGGCATGCCAAGAGGAGCACGGCACTGCAACAGCATTGCTTCTTAACATACATTTCTTGCCTGGGACAGCCATGGTGATAAGGACCCTAAAATAAGCTGCAAGGTGCCATTAAGGTTAGGGTTAGGGTAGGGTTACCATTCTGACTGTCATAAAGGCTACAGCTCCAGGGACATTTGGGCTCCAAATGGCATGGCAAGAAGAGCACGGCACTGCAACAGCATTGCTTCTTAACATACATTTCTTGCCTGGGACAGCCATGGTGATAAGGACCCTAAAATAAGCTGCAAGGTGCCATTAAGGTTAGGGTTAGGGTAGGGTTACCATTCTGACTGTCATAAAGGCTACAGCTCCAGGGACATTTGGGCTCCAAATGGCATGGCAAGAAGAGCACGGCACTGCAACAGCATTGCTTCTTTCTGCACCTTTCTCATCTGGGTCAGCCATGGTAATAAGGACCCTAAAGTAAGCTGCAAGGTGCCATTTAGGTTAGGGTTAGGGTTACCATTCAGACTGTCATAAAGGCTACAGCTCCAGGGACATTTGCACTGCAAATGGCATGGCAAGAGGAGCACGGCACTGCAACAGCATTGCTTCTTTCTACACCTTTCTCATCTGGGACAGCCATGGTGAGAAGGACCCTAAAATAAGCTGCAAGGTGCCATTTAGGTTAGGGTTACGGTAGGTTTACCATTCTGACTGTCATAAAGGCTACAGCTCCAGGGACATTTGCACTGCAAATGGCATGGCAAGAGGAGCACGGCACTGCAACAGCATTGCTTCTTTCTACACCTTTCTCATCTGGGACAGCCATGGTGAGAAGGACCCTAAAATAAGCTGCAAGGTGCCATTTAGGTTAGGGTTACGGTAGGTTTACCATTCTGACTGTCATAAAGGCTACAGCTCCAGGGACATTTGCACTGCAAATGGCATGGCAAGAGGAGCACGGCACTGCAACAGCATTGCTTCTTTCTACACCTTTCTCATCTGGGACAGCCTTGGTGATAAGGACCCTAAAATAAGCTGCAAGGTGCCATTTAGGTTAGGGTTAGGGTAGGGTTACCATTCTGACTGTCATAAAGGCTACAGCTCCAGGGACATTTGCGCTCCAAATGGCATGCCAAGAGGAGCACGGCACTGCAACAGCATTGCTTCTTACCATACCTTTCTTGTCTGGGCCAGCCATTGTTCTTGGGACATTAGCATCACCTGCGAGGTGCTCTTCTGATTAGGGTTAGGGTGTTGGGTTATGCAAACTGTTCAGAGGTCCATAATAGCTACAGCTCCAACTCCGGGGCAGGAAAGATCACTACAAGGAGAGCCTGGCAGTGTACTGCTGTTATTCTTTCCACAACATTTTCATCTGGACCAGCCATTCTGCTTGGGACTTGAAACTCAGCTCCAAGGTGCCATTTAGATTAGGGTTCGGGTTAGGTTTAGGGTTATGGTTCAGGAACTCACAAAGCCTACATAGACAGGGACACTTGGGTTGCAAAAGTCATGCTGAGTGGAGCACGACACTGCAAAGACATTGCTTGGTCCACACCTTTCTCATCTGGGTCAGCCATCGCGATTAGCACCGTAAAGTAAGCTGCAAGTTGACATTTAGGTTAGGGTTAAGGTTAGGGTTAGGGTTACCATTCAGACTGTCATAAAGGCTACAGCTCCAGGGACATTTGCGCTCCAAATGGCATGCCGAGAGGAGCACGGCACTGCAACAGCATTGCTTCTTACCATACCTTTCTTGCCTGGGACAGCCATGGAGATAAGGACCCTAAAATAAGCTGCAAGGTGCCATTTAGGTTAGGATTAGGGTTACCATTCAGACTGTCTTAAAGGCTACAGCTCCAGGGACATTTGCAATGCAAATAGCATGCCAAGAGGAGCACGGCACTGCAACAGCATTGCTTCTTTCTACACCTTTCTCATCTGGGACAGCCTTGGTGATAAGGACCCTAAACTAAGCTGCAAGGTGCCATTTAGGTTAGGGTTCGGGTTACCATTCTGACTGTCATAAAGGCTACAGCTCCAGGGACATTTGCGCTCCAAATGGCATGCCGAGAGGAGCACAGCACTGCAACATCATTGCTTCTTAATATACCTTTCTTGCCTGGGACAGCCATGGTGATAAGAACCCTAAAATAAGCTGCAAGGTGCCATTTAGGTTAGGGTTAGGGTAGGGTTACCATTCTGACTGTCATAAAGGCTACAGCTCCAGGGACATTTGCGCTCCAAATAGCATGCCAAGAGGAGCACGGCGCTGCAACAGCATTGCTTCTTACCATACCTTTCTTCTCTGGGCCAGCCATTGTTCTTGAGACATTAGCATCAGCTACGAGGTGCTCTTCTGATTAGGGTTAGGGTGTTGGGCTATGCAAACTGTTCAGAGGTCCATAATAGCTACAGCTCCAACTCCGGGGCAGGAAAGATCACTACAAGGAGAGCCTGGCAGTGTACTGCTATTATTCTTTCCACAACATTTTCATCTGGACCAGCCATTCTGCTTGGGACTTGAAACTCAGCTCCAAGGTGCCATTTAGATTAGGGTTCGGGTTAGGTTTAGGGTTATGGTTCAGGAACTCACAAAGCCTACATAGACAGGGACACTTGGGTTGCAAAAGTCACGCTGAGTGGAGCACGACACTGCGAAGACATTGCTTGGTCCACACCTTTCTCATCTGGGACAGCCATGGTGATTAGGACCCGAAAGTAAGCTGCAAGTTGACATTTAGGGGAGGGTTAGGGTTAGTGTTAGGGTTACCATTCAGACTGTCATAAAGGCTACAGCTCCAGGGACATTTGGGCTCCAAATTGCATGCCGAGAGGAGCACGGCACTGCAACAGCATTGCTTCTTTCTACACCTTTCTCATCTGGGACAGCCTTGGTGATAAGGACCCTAAAATAAGCTGCAAGATGCCATTTAGGTTAGGGTTACGGTAGGTTTACCATTCAGACTGTCGTAAAGGCTACAGCTCCAGGGACATTTGCACTGCAAATGGCATGCCGAGAGGAGCACGGCACTGCAACAGCATTGCTTCTTTCTACACCTTTCTCATCTGGGACAGCCTTGGTGATAAGGACCCTAAAATAAGCTGCAAGGTGCCATTTAGGTTAGGGTTAGGGTAGGGTTACCATTCTGACTGTCATAAAGGCTACAGCTCCAGGGACATTTGCACTCCAAATGGCATGCCGAGAGGAGCACGGCACTGCAACAGCATTGCTTCTTACCATACCTTTCTTGTCTGGGCCAGCCATTGTTCTTGGGACATTAGCATCAGCTGCGAGGTGCTCTTCTGATTAGGGTTAGGGTGTTGGGTTATGCAAACTGTTCAGAGGTCCATAATAGCTACAGCTCCAACTCCGAGGCAGGAAAGATCACTACAAGGAGAGCCTGGCAGTGTACTGCTATTATTCTTTCCACAACATTTTCATCTGGACCATCCATTCTGCTTGGGACTTGAAACTCAGCTCCAAGGTGCCATTTAGATTAGGGTTCGGGTTAGGTTTAGGGTTATGGTTCAGGAACTCACAAAGCCTACATAGACAAGGACACTTGGGTTGCAAAAGTCACGCTGAGTGGAGCACGACACTGCGAAGACATTGCTTGGTCCACACCTTTCTCATGTGGGTCAGCCATGGTGATTAGGACCCGAAAGTAAGCTGCAAGGTGCCATTTAGGTCAGGATTAGGGTTAGGGTTAGGGTTACCATTCAGACTGTCATAAAGGCTACAGCTCCAGGGACATTTGGGCTCCAAATGGCATGGCAAGAGGAGCACGGCACTGCAACAGCATTGCTTCTTTCTACACCTTTCTCATCTGGGACAGCCTTGGTGATTAGGACCCTAAACTAAGCTGCAAGGTGCCATTTAGGTTAGGGTTAGGGTTACCATTCTGACTGTCATAAAGGCTACAGCTCCAGGGACATTTGCGCTCCAAATGGCATGCCAAGAGGAGCACGGCACTGCAACAGCATTGCTTCTTAACATACATTTCTTGCCTGGGACAGCCATGGTGATAAGGACCCTAAAATAAGCTGCAAGGTGCCATTAAGGTTAGGGTTAGGGTAGGGTTACCATTCTGACTGTCATAAAGGCTACAGCTCCAGGGACATTTGGGCTCCAAATGGCATGGCAAGAAGAGCACGGCACTGCAACAGCATTGCTTCTTAACATACATTTCTTGCCTGGGACAGCCATGGTGATAAGGACCCTAAAATAAGCTGCAAGGTGCCATTAAGGTTAGGGTTAGGGTAGGGTTACCATTCTGACTGTCATAAAGGCTACAGCTCCAGGGACATTTGGGCTCCAAATGGCATGGCAAGAAGAGCACGGCACTGCAACAGCATTGCTTCTTTCTGCACCTTTCTCATCTGGGTCAGCCATGGTAATAAGGACCCTAAAGTAAGCTGCAAGGTGCCATTTAGGTTAGGGTTAGGGTTACCATTCAGACTGTCATAAAGGCTACAGCTCCAGGGACATTTGCACTGCAAATGGCATGGCAAGAGGAGCACGGCACTGCAACAGCATTGCTTCTTTCTACACCTTTCTCATCTGGGACAGCCATGGTGAGAAGGACCCTAAAATAAGCTGCAAGGTGCCATTTAGGTTAGGGTTACGGTAGGTTTACCATTCTGACTGTCATAAAGGCTACAGCTCCAGGGACATTTGCACTGCAAATGGCATGGCAAGAGGAGCACGGCACTGCAACAGCATTGCTTCTTTCTACACCTTTCTCATCTGGGACAGCCATGGTGAGAAGGACCCTAAAATAAGCTGCAAGGTGCCATTTAGGTTAGGGTTACGGTAGGTTTACCATTCTGACTGTCATAAAGGCTACAGCTCCAGGGACATTTGCACTGCAAATGGCATGGCAAGAGGAGCACGGCACTGCAACAGCATTGCTTCTTTCTACACCTTTCTCATCTGGGACAGCCTTGGTGATAAGGACCCTAAAATAAGCTGCAAGGTGCCATTTAGGTTAGGGTTAGGGTAGGGTTACCATTCTGACTGTCATAAAGGCTACAGCTCCAGGGACATTTGCGCTCCAAATGGCATGCCAAGAGGAGCACGGCACTGCAACAGCATTGCTTCTTACCATACCTTTCTTGTCTGGGCCAGCCATTGTTCTTGGGACATTAGCATCACCTGCGAGGTGCTCTTCTGATTAGGGTTAGGGTGTTGGGTTATGCAAACTGTTCAGAGGTCCATAATAGCTACAGCTCCAACTCCGGGGCAGGAAAGATCACTACAAGGAGAGCCTGGCAGTGTACTGCTGTTATTCTTTCCACAACATTTTCATCTGGACCAGCCATTCTGCTTGGGACTTGAAACTCAGCTCCAAGGTGCCATTTAGATTAGGGTTCGGGTTAGGTTTAGGGTTATGGTTCAGGAACTCACAAAGCCTACATAGACAGGGACACTTGGGTTGCAAAAGTCATGCTGAGTGGAGCACGACACTGCAAAGACATTGCTTGGTCCACACCTTTCTCATCTGGGTCAGCCATCGCGATTAGCACCGTAAAGTAAGCTGCAAGTTGACATTTAGGTTAGGGTTAAGGTTAGGGTTAGGGTTACCATTCAGACTGTCATAAAGGCTACAGCTCCAGGGACATTTGCGCTCCAAATGGCATGCCGAGAGGAGCACGGCACTGCAACAGCATTGCTTCTTACCATACCTTTCTTGCCTGGGACAGCCATGGAGATAAGGACCCTAAAATAAGCTGCAAGGTGCCATTTAGGTTAGGATTAGGGTTACCATTCAGACTGTCTTAAAGGCTACAGCTCCAGGGACATTTGCAATGCAAATAGCATGCCAAGAGGAGCACGGCACTGCAACAGCATTGCTTCTTTCTACACCTTTCTCATCTGGGACAGCCTTGGTGATAAGGACCCTAAACTAAGCTGCAAGGTGCCATTTAGGTTAGGGTTCGGGTTACCATTCTGACTGTCATAAAGGCTACAGCTCCAGGGACATTTGCGCTCCAAATGGCATGCCGAGAGGAGCACAGCACTGCAACATCATTGCTTCTTAATATACCTTTCTTGCCTGGGACAGCCATGGTGATAAGAACCCTAAAATAAGCTGCAAGGTGCCATTTAGGTTAGGGTTAGGGTAGGGTTACCATTCTGACTGTCATAAAGGCTACAGCTCCAGGGACATTTGCGCTCCAAATAGCATGCCAAGAGGAGCACGGCGCTGCAACAGCATTGCTTCTTACCATACCTTTCTTCTCTGGGCCAGCCATTGTTCTTGAGACATTAGCATCAGCTACGAGGTGCTCTTCTGATTAGGGTTAGGGTGTTGGGCTATGCAAACTGTTCAGAGGTCCATAATAGCTACAGCTCCAACTCCGGGGCAGGAAAGATCACTACAAGGAGAGCCTGGCAGTGTACTGCTATTATTCTTTCCACAACATTTTCATCTGGACCAGCCATTCTGCTTGGGACTTGAAACTCAGCTCCAAGGTGCCATTTAGATTAGGGTTCGGGTTAGGTTTAGGGTTATGGTTCAGGAACTCACAAAGCCTACATAGACAGGGACACTTGGGTTGCAAAAGTCACGCTGAGTGGAGCACGACACTGCGAAGACATTGCTTGGTCCACACCTTTCTCATCTGGGACAGCCATGGTGATTAGGACCCGAAAGTAAGCTGCAAGTTGACATTTAGGGGAGGGTTAGGGTTAGTGTTAGGGTTACCATTCAGACTGTCATAAAGGCTACAGCTCCAGGGACATTTGGGCTCCAAATTGCATGCCGAGAGGAGCACGGCACTGCAACAGCATTGCTTCTTTCTACACCTTTCTCATCTGGGACAGCCTTGGTGATAAGGACCCTAAAATAAGCTGCAAGATGCCATTTAGGTTAGGGTTACGGTAGGTTTACCATTCAGACTGTCGTAAAGGCTACAGCTCCAGGGACATTTGCACTGCAAATGGCATGCCGAGAGGAGCACGGCACTGCAACAGCATTGCTTCTTTCTACACCTTTCTCATCTGGGACAGCCTTGGTGATAAGGACCCTAAAATAAGCTGCAAGGTGCCATTTAGGTTAGGGTTAGGGTAGGGTTACCATTCTGACTGTCATAAAGGCTACAGCTCCAGGGACATTTGCACTCCAAATGGCATGCCGAGAGGAGCACGGCACTGCAACAGCATTGCTTCTTACCATACCTTTCTTGTCTGGGCCAGCCATTGTTCTTGGGACATTAGCATCAGCTGCGAGGTGCTCTTCTGATTAGGGTTAGGGTGTTGGGTTATGCAAACTGTTCAGAGGTCCATAATAGCTACAGCTCCAACTCCGAGGCAGGAAAGATCACTACAAGGAGAGCCTGGCAGTGTACTGCTATTATTCTTTCCACAACATTTTCATCTGGACCATCCATTCTGCTTGGGACTTGAAACTCAGCTCCAAGGTGCCATTTAGATTAGGGTTCGGGTTAGGTTTAGGGTTATGGTTCAGGAACTCACAAAGCCTACATAGACAAGGACACTTGGGTTGCAAAAGTCACGCTGAGTGGAGCACGACACTGCGAAGACATTGCTTGGTCCACACCTTTCTCATGTGGGTCAGCCATGGTGATTAGGACCCGAAAGTAAGCTGCAAGGTGCCATTTAGGTCAGGATTAGGGTTAGGGTTAGGGTTACCATTCAGACTGTCATAAAGGCTACAGCTCCAGGGACATTTGGGCTCCAAATGGCATGGCAAGAGGAGCACGGCACTGCAACAGCATTGCTTCTTTCTACACCTTTCTCATCTGGGACAGCCATGGTAATAAGGACCCTAAACTAAGCTGCAAGGTGCCATTTAGGTTAGGGTTAGGGTTACCATTCAGGCTGTCATAAAGGCTACAGCTCCAGGGACATTTGCACTGCAAATGGCATGCCAAGAGGAGCACGGCACTGCAACAGCATTGCTTCTTTCTACACCTATCTCATCTGGGACAGCCTTGGTGATAAGGACCCTAAAGTAACCTGCAAGGTGCCATTTAGGTTAGGTTTAGGGTAGGGTTACCATTCTGACTGTCATAAAGGCTACAGCTCCAGGGACATTTGCGCTCCAAATGGCATGCCGAGAGGAGCACGGCACTGCAACAGCATTGCTTCTTACCATACCTTTCTTGCCTGGGACAGCCATGGTGATAAGGACCCTAAAATAAGCTGCAAGGTGCCATTTAGGTTAGGGTTAGGGTAGGGTTACCATTCAGACTGTCATAAAGGCTACAGCTCCAGGGACATTTGCACTGCAAATGGCATGGCAAGAGGAGCACGGCACTGCAACAGCATTGCTTCTTTCTGTACCTTTCTCATCTGGGACAGCCTTGGTGATAAGGACCCTAAAATAAGCTGCAAGGTGCCATTTAGGTTAGGGTTAGGGTTACCATTCAGACTGTCATTAAGGCTACAGCTCCAGGGACATTTGTGCTCCAAATGGCATGCCAAGAGGAGCACGGCACTGCAACAGCATTGCTTCTTACCATACCTTTCTTGCCTGGGACAGCCATGGTGATAAGGACCCTAAAATAAGCTGCAAGGTGCCATTTAGGTTACGGTTAGGGAAGGGTAACCATTCTGACTGTCATAAAGGCTACAGCTCTAGGGACATTTGCACTGCAAATGGCATGCCAAGAGGAGCACGGCACTGCAACAGCATTGCTTCTTTCTACACCTTTCTCATCTGGGACAGCCTTGGTGATAAGGACCCTAAAATAAGCTGCAAGGTGCCATTAAGGTTAGGGTTAGGGTAGGGTTACCATTCTGACTGTCATAAAGGCTACAGCTCCAGGGACATTTGCGCTCCAAATGGCATGCCAAGAGGAGCACGGCACTGCAACAGCATTGCTTCTTACCATACCTTTCTTGCCTGGGACAGCCATTGTTCTTGGGACATTAGCATCACCTGCGAGGTGCTCTTCTGATTAGGGTTAGGGTGTTGGGTTATGCAAACTGTTCAGAGGTCCATAATAGCTACAGCTCCAACTCCGGGGCAGGAAAGATCACTACAAGGAGAGCCTGGCAGTGTACTGCTATTATTCTTTCCACAACATTTTCATCTGGACCAGCCATTCTGCTTGGGACTTGAAACTCAGCTCCAAGGTGCCATTTAGATTAGGGTTCGGGTTAGGTTTAGGGTTATGGTTCAGGAACTCACAAAGCCTACATAGACAAGGACACTTGGGTTGCAAAAGACACGCTGAGTGGAGCACGACACTGCGAAGACATTGCTTGGTCCACACCTTTCTCATCTGGGTCAGCCATGGTGATTAGGACCCGAAAGTAAGCTGCAAGTTGATATTTAGGGCAGGGTTAGGGTTAGTGTTAGGGTTACCATTCAGACTGTCATAAAGGCTGCAGCTCCAGGTACATTTGGGCTCCAAATGGCATGGCAAGAAGAGCACGGCACTGCAACAGCATGGCTTCTTTCTACACCTTTCTCATCTGGGACAGCCATGGTGATAAGGACCCTAAAGTAAGCTGCAAGGTGCCATTTAGGTTAGGGTTAGGGTTACCATTCAGACTGTCATAAAGGCTACAGCTCCAGGGACATTTGCACTGCAAATGGCATGGCAAGAGGAGCACGGCACTGCAACAGCATTGCTTCTTTCTACACCTTTCTCATCTGGGACAGCCTTGGTGATAAGGACCCTAAAATAAGCTGCAAGGTGCCATTTAGGTCAGGGTTACGGTAGGTTTACCATTCTGACTGTCATAAAGGCTATAGCTCCAGGGACATTTGCACTGCAAATGGCATGGCAAGAGGAGCACAGCACTGCAACAGCATTGCTTCTTTCTACACCTTTCTCATCTGGGACAGCCTTGGTGATAAGGACCCTAAAATAAGCTGCAAGGTGCCATTAAGGATAGGGTTAGGGTAGGGTTACCATTCTGACTGTCATAAAGGCTACAGCTCCAGGGACATTTGCGCTCCAAATGGCATGCCAAGAGGAGCACGGCACTGCAACAGCATTGCTTCTTACCATACCTTTCTTGTCTGGGCCAGCCATTGTTCTTGGGACATTAGCATCACCTGAGAAGTGCTCTTCTGATTAGGGTTAGGGTGTTGGGTTATGCAAACTGTTCAGAGGTCCATAATAGCTACAGCTCCAACTCCGGGGCAGGAAAGATCACTACAAGGAGAGCCTGGCAGTGTACTGCTATTATTCTTTCCACAACATTTTCATCTGGACCAGCCATTCTGCTTGGGACTTGAAACTCAGCTCCAAGGTGCCATTTAGATTAGGGTTCGGGTTAGGTTTAGGGTTACGGTTCAGGAACTCACAAAGCCTACATAGACAAGGACACTTGGGTTGCAAAAGGCACGCTGAGTGGAGCACGACACTGCGAAGACATTGCTTGGTCCACACCTTTCTCATCTGGGTCAGCCATGGTGATTAGGCCCCGAAAGTAAGCTGCAAGTTGATATTTAGGGTAGGCTTAGGGTTAGTGTTAGGGTTACCATTCAGACTGTCATAAAGGCTACAGCTCCAGGGACATTTGCACTGCAAATGGCATGCCAAGAGGAGCACGGCACTGCAACAGCATTGCTTCTTTCTACACCTTTCTCATCTGGGACAGCCTTGGTGATAAGGACCCTAAAATAAGCTGCAAGGCGCCATTTAGGTTAGGGTTACGGTAGGTTTACCATTCTGACTGTCATAAAG
The DNA here is from genome assembly GCF_037157495.1 of Lathamus discolor. NCBI lineage: Eukaryota > Metazoa > Chordata > Aves > Psittaciformes > Psittacidae > Lathamus > Lathamus discolor. The sequence continues at coordinate 125,436,593 of NC_088884.1, read as the reverse complement.
GCTACAGCTCCAGGGACATTTGTACTGCAAATGGCATGCCAAGAGGAGCACGGCACTGCAACAGCATTGCTTCTTTCTACACCTTTCTCATCTGGGACAGCCTTGGTGATAAGGACCCTAAAATAAGCTGCAAGGTGCCATTTAGGTTAGGGTTAGGGTAGGGTTACCATTCTGACTGTCATAAAGGCTACAGCTCCAGGGACATTTGCGCTCCAAATGGCATGCCAAGAGGAGCACGGCACTGCAACAGCATTGCTTCTTACCATACCTTTCTTGCCTGGGACAGCCATGGTGATAAGGACCCTAAAATAAGCTGCAAGGTGCCATTTAGGTTAGGGTTAGGGTAGGGTTACCATTCTGACTGTCATAAAGGCTACAGCTCCAGGGGCATTTGCACTGCAAATGGCATGCCAAGAGGAGCACGCACTGCAACAGCATTGCTTCTTTATACACCTTTCTCATCTGGGACAGCCTTGGTGATAAGGACCCTAAAATAAGCTGCAAGTTGCCATTTAGGTTAGGGTTAGGGTAGGGTTACCATTCTGACTGTCATAAAGGCTACAGCTCCAGGGACATTTGCACTGCAAATGGCATGCCCAGAGGAGCACGGCACTGCAACAGCATTGCTTCTTACCATACCTTTCTTGCCTGGGACAGCCATGGTGATAAGGACCCTAAAATAAGCTGCAAGGTGCCATTTAGGTCAGGGTTACGGTAGGTTTACCATTCTGACTGTCATAAAGGCTATAGCTCCAGGGACATTTGCACTGCAAATGGCATGGCAAGAGGAGCACAGCACTGCAACAGCATTGCTTCTTTCTAGACCTTTCTCATCTGGGACAGCCTTGGTGATAAGGACCCTAAAATAAGCTGCAAGGTGCCATTAAGGATAGGGTTAGGGTAGGGTTACCATTCTGACTGTCATAAAGGCTACAGCTCCAGGGACATTTGCGCTCCAAATGGCATGCCAAGAGGAGCACGGCACTGCAACAGCATTGCTTCTTACCATACCTTTCTTGTCTGGGCCAGCCATTGTTCTTGGGACATTAGCATCACCTGAGAAGTGCTCTTCTGATTAGGGTTAGGGTGTTGGGTTATGCAAACTGTTCAGAGGTCCATAATAGCTACAGCTCCAACTCCGAGGCAGGAAAGATCACTATAAGGAGAGCCTGGCTGTGAACTGCTATTATTCTTTCCACAACATTTTCATCTGGACCAGCCATTCTGCTTGGGACTTGAAACTCAGCTCCAAGGTGCCATTTAGATTAGGGTTCGGGTTAGGTTTAGGGTTATGGTTCAGGAACTCACAAAGCCTACATAGAAAAGGACACTTGGGTTGCAAAAGTCACGCTGAGTGGAGCACGACACTGCGAAGACATTGCTTGGTCCACACCTTTCTCATCTGGGTCAGCCATGGTGATTAGGACCCGAAAGTAAGCTGCTAGTTGACATTTAGGGTAGGGTTAGGGTTAGTGTTAGGGTTACCATTCAGACTGTCATAAAGGCTACAGCTCCAGGGACATTTGCGCTCCAAATGGCATGCCGAGAGGAGCACGGCACTGCAACAGCATTGCTTCTTTTTACACCTTTCTCATCTGGGACGGCCTTGGTGATAAGGACCCTAAACTAAGCTGCAAGGTGCCATTTAGGTTAGGGTTAGGGTTACCATTCTGACTGTCATAAAGGCTACAGCTCCAGGGACATTTGTGCTCCAAATGGTATGCCAAGAGGAGCACAGCACTGCAACAGCATTGCTTCTTACCATATCTTTCTTGCCTGGGACAGCCATTGTTCTTGGGACATTAGCATCACCTGCGAGGTGCTCTTCTGATTAGGGTTAGGGTGTTGGGTTATGCAAACTGTTCAGAGGTCCATAATAGCTACAGCTCCAACTCCGGGGCAGGAAAGATCACTACAAGGAGAGCCTGGCAGTGTACTGCTATTATTCTTTCCACAACATTTTCATCTGGACCAGCCATTCTGCTTGGGACTTGAAACTCAGCTCCAAGGAGCCATTTAGATTAGGGTTCGGGTTAGGTTTAGGGTTATGGTTCAGGAACTCACAAAGCCTACATAGACAGGGACAGTTGGTTTGCAAAAGTCATGCTGAGTGGAGCACGACACTGCGAAGACATTGCTTGGTCCACACCTTTCTCATCTGGGTCAGCCATGGCGATTAGCACCGTAAAGTAAGCTGCAAGTTGACATTTAGGTTAGGGTTAGGGTTAGGGTTAGGGTTACCATTCAGACTGTCATAAAGGCTACAGCTCCAGGGACATTTGCACTGCAAATGGCATGGCAAGAGGAGCACGGCACTGCAACAGCATTGCTTCTTTCTACACCTTTCTCATCTGGGACAGCCTTGGTGATTAGGACCCTAAACTAAGCTGCAAGGTGCCATTTAGGTTAGGGTTAGGGTTACCATTCTGACTCTCATAAAGGCTACAGCTCCAGGGACATTTGCGCTCCAAATGGCATGCCAAGAGGAGCACGGCACTGCAACAGCATTGCTTCTTAACATACATTTCTTGCCTGGGACAGCCATGGTGATAAGGACCCTAAAATAAGCTGCAAGGTGCCATTAAGGTTAGGGTTAGGGTAGGGTTACCATTCTGACTGTCATAAAGGCTACAGCTCCAGGGACATTTGGGCTCCAAATGGCATGGCAAGAAGAGCACGGCACTGCAACAGCATTGCTTCTTAACATACATTTCTTGCCTGGGACAGCCATGGTGATAAGGACCCTAAAATAAGCTGCAAGGTGCCATTAAGGTTAGGGTTAGGGTAGGGTTACCATTCTGACTGTCATAAAGGCTACAGCTCCAGGGACATTTGGGCTCCAAATGGCATGGCAAGAAGAGCACGGCACTGCAACAGCATTGCTTCTTTCTGCACCTTTCTCATCTGGGTCAGCCATGGTAATAAGGACCCTAAAGTAAGCTGCAAGGTGCCATTTAGGTTAGGGTTAGGGTTACCATTCAGACTGTCATAAAGGCTACAGCTCCAGGGACATTTGCACTGCAAATGGCATGGCAAGAGGAGCACGGCACTGCAACAGCATTGCTTCTTTCTACACCTTTCTCATCTGGGACAGCCATGGTGAGAAGGACCCTAAAATAAGCTGCAAGGTGCCATTTAGGTTAGGGTTACGGTAGGTTTACCATTCTGACTGTCATAAAGGCTACAGCTCCAGGGACATTTGCACTGCAAATGGCATGGCAAGAGGAGCACGGCACTGCAACAGCATTGCTTCTTTCTACACCTTTCTCATCTGGGACAGCCATGGTGAGAAGGACCCTAAAATAAGCTGCAAGGTGCCATTTAGGTTAGGGTTACGGTAGGTTTACCATTCTGACTGTCATAAAGGCTACAGCTCCAGGGACATTTGCACTGCAAATGGCATGGCAAGAGGAGCACGGCACTGCAACAGCATTGCTTCTTTCTACACCTTTCTCATCTGGGACAGCCTTGGTGATAAGGACCCTAAAATAAGCTGCAAGGTGCCATTTAGGTTAGGGTTAGGGTAGGGTTACCATTCTGACTGTCATAAAGGCTACAGCTCCAGGGACATTTGCGCTCCAAATGGCATGCCAAGAGGAGCACGGCACTGCAACAGCATTGCTTCTTACCATACCTTTCTTGTCTGGGCCAGCCATTGTTCTTGGGACATTAGCATCACCTGCGAGGTGCTCTTCTGATTAGGGTTAGGGTGTTGGGTTATGCAAACTGTTCAGAGGTCCATAATAGCTACAGCTCCAACTCCGGGGCAGGAAAGATCACTACAAGGAGAGCCTGGCAGTGTACTGCTGTTATTCTTTCCACAACATTTTCATCTGGACCAGCCATTCTGCTTGGGACTTGAAACTCAGCTCCAAGGTGCCATTTAGATTAGGGTTCGGGTTAGGTTTAGGGTTATGGTTCAGGAACTCACAAAGCCTACATAGACAGGGACACTTGGGTTGCAAAAGTCATGCTGAGTGGAGCACGACACTGCAAAGACATTGCTTGGTCCACACCTTTCTCATCTGGGTCAGCCATCGCGATTAGCACCGTAAAGTAAGCTGCAAGTTGACATTTAGGTTAGGGTTAAGGTTAGGGTTAGGGTTACCATTCAGACTGTCATAAAGGCTACAGCTCCAGGGACATTTGCGCTCCAAATGGCATGCCGAGAGGAGCACGGCACTGCAACAGCATTGCTTCTTACCATACCTTTCTTGCCTGGGACAGCCATGGAGATAAGGACCCTAAAATAAGCTGCAAGGTGCCATTTAGGTTAGGATTAGGGTTACCATTCAGACTGTCTTAAAGGCTACAGCTCCAGGGACATTTGCAATGCAAATAGCATGCCAAGAGGAGCACGGCACTGCAACAGCATTGCTTCTTTCTACACCTTTCTCATCTGGGACAGCCTTGGTGATAAGGACCCTAAACTAAGCTGCAAGGTGCCATTTAGGTTAGGGTTCGGGTTACCATTCTGACTGTCATAAAGGCTACAGCTCCAGGGACATTTGCGCTCCAAATGGCATGCCGAGAGGAGCACAGCACTGCAACATCATTGCTTCTTAATATACCTTTCTTGCCTGGGACAGCCATGGTGATAAGAACCCTAAAATAAGCTGCAAGGTGCCATTTAGGTTAGGGTTAGGGTAGGGTTACCATTCTGACTGTCATAAAGGCTACAGCTCCAGGGACATTTGCGCTCCAAATAGCATGCCAAGAGGAGCACGGCGCTGCAACAGCATTGCTTCTTACCATACCTTTCTTCTCTGGGCCAGCCATTGTTCTTGAGACATTAGCATCAGCTACGAGGTGCTCTTCTGATTAGGGTTAGGGTGTTGGGCTATGCAAACTGTTCAGAGGTCCATAATAGCTACAGCTCCAACTCCGGGGCAGGAAAGATCACTACAAGGAGAGCCTGGCAGTGTACTGCTATTATTCTTTCCACAACATTTTCATCTGGACCAGCCATTCTGCTTGGGACTTGAAACTCAGCTCCAAGGTGCCATTTAGATTAGGGTTCGGGTTAGGTTTAGGGTTATGGTTCAGGAACTCACAAAGCCTACATAGACAGGGACACTTGGGTTGCAAAAGTCACGCTGAGTGGAGCACGACACTGCGAAGACATTGCTTGGTCCACACCTTTCTCATCTGGGACAGCCATGGTGATTAGGACCCGAAAGTAAGCTGCAAGTTGACATTTAGGGGAGGGTTAGGGTTAGTGTTAGGGTTACCATTCAGACTGTCATAAAGGCTACAGCTCCAGGGACATTTGGGCTCCAAATTGCATGCCGAGAGGAGCACGGCACTGCAACAGCATTGCTTCTTTCTACACCTTTCTCATCTGGGACAGCCTTGGTGATAAGGACCCTAAAATAAGCTGCAAGATGCCATTTAGGTTAGGGTTACGGTAGGTTTACCATTCAGACTGTCGTAAAGGCTACAGCTCCAGGGACATTTGCACTGCAAATGGCATGCCGAGAGGAGCACGGCACTGCAACAGCATTGCTTCTTTCTACACCTTTCTCATCTGGGACAGCCTTGGTGATAAGGACCCTAAAATAAGCTGCAAGGTGCCATTTAGGTTAGGGTTAGGGTAGGGTTACCATTCTGACTGTCATAAAGGCTACAGCTCCAGGGACATTTGCACTCCAAATGGCATGCCGAGAGGAGCACGGCACTGCAACAGCATTGCTTCTTACCATACCTTTCTTGTCTGGGCCAGCCATTGTTCTTGGGACATTAGCATCAGCTGCGAGGTGCTCTTCTGATTAGGGTTAGGGTGTTGGGTTATGCAAACTGTTCAGAGGTCCATAATAGCTACAGCTCCAACTCCGAGGCAGGAAAGATCACTACAAGGAGAGCCTGGCAGTGTACTGCTATTATTCTTTCCACAACATTTTCATCTGGACCATCCATTCTGCTTGGGACTTGAAACTCAGCTCCAAGGTGCCATTTAGATTAGGGTTCGGGTTAGGTTTAGGGTTATGGTTCAGGAACTCACAAAGCCTACATAGACAAGGACACTTGGGTTGCAAAAGTCACGCTGAGTGGAGCACGACACTGCGAAGACATTGCTTGGTCCACACCTTTCTCATGTGGGTCAGCCATGGTGATTAGGACCCGAAAGTAAGCTGCAAGGTGCCATTTAGGTCAGGATTAGGGTTAGGGTTAGGGTTACCATTCAGACTGTCATAAAGGCTACAGCTCCAGGGACATTTGGGCTCCAAATGGCATGGCAAGAGGAGCACGGCACTGCAACAGCATTGCTTCTTTCTACACCTTTCTCATCTGGGACAGCCATGGTAATAAGGACCCTAAACTAAGCTGCAAGGTGCCATTTAGGTTAGGGTTAGGGTTACCATTCAGGCTGTCATAAAGGCTACAGCTCCAGGGACATTTGCACTGCAAATGGCATGCCAAGAGGAGCACGGCACTGCAACAGCATTGCTTCTTTCTACACCTATCTCATCTGGGACAGCCTTGGTGATAAGGACCCTAAAGTAACCTGCAAGGTGCCATTTAGGTTAGGTTTAGGGTAGGGTTACCATTCTGACTGTCATAAAGGCTACAGCTCCAGGGACATTTGCGCTCCAAATGGCATGCCGAGAGGAGCACGGCACTGCAACAGCATTGCTTCTTACCATACCTTTCTTGCCTGGGACAGCCATGGTGATAAGGACCCTAAAATAAGCTGCAAGGTGCCATTAAGGTTAGGGTTAGGGTAGGGTTACCATTCAGACTGTCATAAAGGCTACAGCTCCAGGGACATTTGCACTGCAAATGGCATGGCAAGAGGAGCACGGCACTGCAACAGCATTGCTTCTTTCTGTACCTTTCTCATCTGGGACAGCCTTGGTGATAAGGACCCTAAAATAAGCTGCAAGGTGCCATTTAGGTTAGGGTTACGGTAGGTTTACCATTCTGACTGTCATAAAGGCTACAGCTCCAGGGACATTTGCACTGCAAATGGCATGCCAAGAGGAGCACGGCACTGCAATAGCATTGCTTCTTACCATACCTTTCTTGTCTGGGCCAGCCATTGTTCTTGGGACATTAGCATCAGCTGCGAGGTGCTCTTCTGATTAGGGTTAGGGTGTTAGGTTATGGAAACTGTTCAGAGGTCCATAATAGCGACAGCTCCAACTCCGGGGCAGGAAAGATCACTACAAGGAGAGACTGGCAGTGTACTGCTATTATTCTTTCCACAACATTTTCATCTGGACCAGCCATTCTGCTTGGGACTTGAAACTCAGCTCCAAGGTGCCATTTAGATTAGGGTTCGGGTTAGGTTTAGGGTTATGGTTCAGGAAGTCACAAAGCCTACATAGACAAGGACACTTGGGTTGCAAAAGTCACGCTGAGTGGAGCACGACACTGCGAAGACATTGCTTGGTCCACACCTTTCTCATCTGGGTCAGCCATGGTGATTAGGACCCGAAAGTAAGCTGCAAGTTGATATTTAGCGTATGGTTAGTGTTAGGGTTAGGCTTACCATTCAGACTGTCATAAAGGCTACAGCTCCAGGGACATTTGGGCTCCAAATGGCATGGCAAGAGGAGCACGGCACTGCAACAGCATTGCTTCTTTCTACACCTTTCTCATCTGGGACAGCCATGGTAATAAGGACCCTAAACTAAGCTGCAAGGTGCCATTTAGGTTAGGGTTAGGGTTACCATTCAGACTGTCATAAAGGCTACAGCTCCAGGGACATTTGCACTGCAAATGGCATGGCAAGAGGAGCACGGCACTGCAACAGCATTGCTTCTTTCTACACCTTTCTCATCTGGGACAGCCTTGGTGATAAGGACCCTAAACTAAGCTGCAAGGTGCCATTTAGGTTAGGGTTAGGGTAGGGTTACCATTCTGACTGTCATAAAGGCTACAGCTCCAGGGACATTTGCGCTCCAAATGGCATGCTGAGAGGAGCACGGCACTGCAACAGCATTGCTTCTTACCATACCTTTCTTGTCTGGGCCAGCCATAGTTCTTGGGACATTAGCATCAGCTGCGAGGTGCTCTTCTGATTAGGGTTAGGGTGTTGGGTTATGCAAACTGTTCAGAGGTCCATAATAGCTACAGCTCCAACTCCGAGGCAGGAAAGATCACTACAAGGAGAGCCTGGCAGTGTACTGCTGTTATTCTTTCCACAACATTTTCATCTGGACCAGCCATTCTGCTTGGGGCTTGAAACTCAGCTCCAAGGTGCCATTTAGATTAGGGTTCGGGTTAGGTTTAGGGTTATGGTTCAGGAAGTCACAAAGCCTACATAGACAAGGACACTTGGGTTGCAAAAGTCACGCTGAGTGGAGCACGACACTGCAAAGACATTGCTTGGTCCACACCTTTCTCATCTGGGTCAGCCATGGCGATTAGCACCGTAAAGTAAGCTGCACGTTGACATTTAGGTTAGGGTTAGGGTTAGGGTTAGGGTTACCATTCAGACTGCCATAAAGGCTACAGCTCCAGGAACATTTGCACTGCAAATGGCATGGCAAGAGGAGCACGGCACTGCAACAGCATTGCTTCTTTCTACACCTTTCTCATCTGGGACAGCCATGGTAATAAGGACCCTAAACTAAGCTGCAAGGTGCCATTTAGGTTAGGGTTAGGGTTACCATTCAGACTGTCATAAAGACTACAGCTCCAGGGACATTTGCACTGCAAATGGCATGGCAAGAGGAGCACGGCACTGCAACAGCATTGCTTCTTTCTACACCTTTCTCATCTGGGACAGCCTTGGTGATAAGGACCCTAAAATAAGCTGCAAGGTGCCATTTAGGTTAGGGTTAGGGTAGGGTTACCATTCTGACTGTCATAAAGGCTACAGCTCCAGGGACATTTGCACTCCAAATGGCATGCCGAGAGGAGCACGGCACTGCAACAGCATTGCTTCTTACCATACCTTTCTTGTCTGGGCCAGCCATTGTTCTTGGGACATTAGCATCAGCTGCGAGGTGCTCTTCTGATTAGGGTTAGGGTGTTGGGTTATGCAAACTGTTCAGAGGTCCATAATAGCTACAGCTCCAACTCCGAGGCAGGAAAGATCACTACAAGGAGAGCCTGGCAGTGTACTGCTATTATTCTTTCCACAACATTTTCATCTGGACCATCCATTCTGCTTGGGACTTGAAACTCAGCTCCAAGGTGCCATTTAGATTAGGGTTCGGGTTAGGTTTAGGGTTATGGTTCAGGAACTCACAAAGCCTACATAGACAAGGACACTTGGGTTGCAAAAGTCACGCTGAGTGGAGCACGACACTGCGAAGACATTGCTTGGTCCACACCTTTCTCATGTGGGTCAGCCATGGTGATTAGGACCCGAAAGTAAGCTGCAAGGTGCCATTTAGGTCAGGATTAGGGTTAGGGTTAGGGTTACCATTCAGACTGTCATAAAGGCTACAGCTCTAGGGACATTTGCACTGCAAATGGCATGCCAAGAGGAGCACGGCACTGCAACAGCATTGCTTCTTTCTACACCTTTCTCATCTGGGACAGCCATGGTAATAAGGACCCTAAACTAAGCTGCAAGGTGCCATTTAGGTTAGGGTTAGGGTTACCATTCAGGCTGTCATAAAGGCTACAGCTCCAGGGACATTTGCACTGCAAATGGCATGGCAAGAGGAGCACGGCACTGCAACAGCATTGCTTCTTACCATACCTTTCTTGCCTGGGACAGCCATGGTGATAAGGACCCTAAAATAAGCTGCAAGGTGCCATTTAGGTTAGGGTTAGGGTAGGGTTACCATTCTGACTGTCATAAAGGCTACAGCTCCAGGGACATTTGCGCTCCAAATGGCATGCCGAGAGGAGCACGGCACTGCAACAGCATTGCTTCTTACCATACCTTTCTTGCCTGGGACAGCCATGGTGATAAGGACCCTAAAATAAGCTGCAAGGTGCCATTTAGGTTAGGGTTAGGGTAGGGTTACCATTCAGACTGTCATAAAGGCTACAGCTCCAGGGACATTTGCACTGCAAATGGCATGGCAAGAGGAGCACGGCACTGCAACAGCATTGCTTCTTTCTGTACCTTTCTCATCTGGGACAGCCTTGGTGATAAGGACCCTAAAATAAGCTGCAAGGTGCCATTTAGGTTAGGGTTACGGTAGGTTTACCATTCTGACTGTCATAAAGGCTACAGCTCCAGGGACATTTGCACTGCAAATGGCATGCCAAGAGGAGCACGGCACTGCAATAGCATTGCTTCTTACCATACCTTTCTTGTCTGGGCCAGCCATTGTTCTTGGGACATTAGCATCAGCTGCGAGGTGCTCTTCTGATTAGGGTTAGGGTGTTAGGTTATGGAAACTGTTCAGAGGTCCATAATAGCTACAGCTCCAACTCCGGGGCAGGAAAGATCACTACAAGGAGAGACTGGCAGTGTACTGCTATTATTCTTTCCACAACATTTTCATCTGGACCAGCCATTCTGCTTGGGACTTGAAACTCAGCTCCAAGGTGCCATTTAGATTAGGGTTCGGGTTAGGTTTAGGGTTATGGTTCAGGAAGTCACAAAGCCTACATAGACAAGGACACTTGGGTTGCAAAAGTCACGCTGAGTGGAGCACGACACTGCAAAGACATTGCTTGGTCCACACCTTTCTCATCTGGGTCAGCCATGGCGATTAGCACCGTAAAGTAAGCTGCACGTTGACATTTAGGTTAGGGTTAGGGTTAGGGTTAGGGTTACCATTCAGACTGCCATAAAGGCTACAGCTCCAGGAACATTTGCACTGCAAATGGCATGGCAAGAGGAGCACGGCACTGCAACAGCATTGCTTCTTTCTACACCTTTCTCATCTGGGACAGCCATGGTAATAAGGACCCTAAACTAAGCTGCAAGGTGCCATTTAGGTTAGGGTTAGGGTTACCATTCAGACTGTCATAAAGGCTACAGCTCCAGGGACATTTGCACTGCAAATGGCATGGCAAGAGGAGCACGGCACTGCAACAGCATTGCTTCTTTCTACACCTTTCTCATCTGGGACAGCCTTGGTGATAAGGACCCTAAAATAAGCTGCAAGGTGCCATTTAGGTTAGGTTTAGGGTAGGGTTACCATTCTGACTGTCATAAAGGCTACAGCTCCAGGGACATTTGCGCTCCAAATGGCATGCTGAGAGGAGCACGGCACTGCAACAGCATTGCTTCTTACCATACCTTTCTTGTCTGGGCCAGCCATAGTTCTTGGGACATTAGCATCAGCTGCGAGGTGCTCTTCTGATTAGGGTTAGGGTGTTGGGTTATGCAAACTGTTCAGAGGTCCATAATAGCTACAGCTCCAACTCCGAGGCAGGAAAGATCACTACAAGGAGAGCCTGGCAGTGTACTGCTGTTATTCTTTCCACAACATTTTCATCTGGACCAGCCATTCTGCTTGGGGATTGAAACTCAGCTCCAAGGTGCCATTTAGATTAGGGTTCGGGTTAGGTTTAGGGTTATGGTTCAGGAACTCACAAAGCCTACATAGACAGGGACACTTGGGTTGCAAAAGTCACGCTGAGTGGAGCACGACACTGCGAAGACATTGCTTGGTCCACACCTTTCTCATGTGGGTCAGCCATGGTGATTAGGACCCGAAAGTAAGCTGCAAGTTGATATTTAGCGTAGGGTTAGGGTTAGAGTTAGGGTTACAATTCAGACTGTCATAAAGGCTACAGCTCCAGGGACATTTGGGCTCCAAATGGCATGGCAAGAGGAGCACGGCACTGCAACAGCATTGCTTCTTTCTACACCTTTCTCATCTGGGACAGCCATGGTGATAAGGACCCTAAACTAAGCTGCAAGGTGCCGTTTAGGTTAGGGTTAGGGTTACCATTCAGACTGTCATAAAGGCTACACCTCCAGGGACATTTGCACTGCAAATGGCATGGCAAGAGGAGCACGGCACTGCAACAGCATTGCTTCTTTCTACACCTTTCTCATCTGGGACAGCCTTGGTGATAAGGACCCTAAAATAAGCTGCAAGGTGCCATTTAGGTTAGGGTTAGGGTAGGGTTACCATTCTGACTGTCATAAAGGCTACAGCTCCAGGGACATTTGCACTGCAAATGGCATGCCGAGAGGAGCACGGCACTGCAACAGCATTGCTTCTTACCATACCTTTCTTGTCTGGGCCAGCCATTGTTCTTGGGACATTAGCATCAGCTGCGAGGTGCTCTTCTGATTAGGGTTAGGGTGTTGGGTTATGCAAACTGTTCAGAGGTCCATAATAGCTACAGCTCCAACTCCGGGGCAGGAAAGATCACTACAAGGAGAGCCTGGCAGTGTACTGCTGTTATTCTTTCCTCAACATTTTCATCTGGACCAGCCATTCTGCTTGGGACTTGAAACTCAGCTCCAAGGTGCCATTTAGATTAGGGTTCGGGTTAGGTTTAGGGTTATGGTTCAGGAACTCACAAAGCCTACATAGACAGGGACACTTGGGTTGCAAAAGTCATGCTGAGTGGAGCACGACACTGCGAAGACATTGCTTGGTCCACACCTTTCTCATCTGGGTCAGCCATGGCGATTAGCACCGTAAAGTAAGCTGCAAGGTGCCATTTAGGTTAGGGTTAGGGTAGGGTTACCATTCTGACTGTCATAAAGGCTACAGCTCCAGGGACATTTGCACTCCAAATGGCATGCCGAGAGGAGCACGGCACTGCAACAGCATTGCTTCTTTCTACACCTTTCTCATCTGGGACAGCCATGGTAATAAGGACCCTAAACTAAGCTGCAAGGTGCCATTTAGGTTAGGGTTAGGGTAGGTTTACCATTCTGACTGTCATAAAGGCTACAGCTCCAGGGACATTTGCGCTCCAAATGGCACGCCAAGAGGAGCACGGCACTGCAACAGCATTGCTTCTTTCTACACCTTTCTCATCTGGGACAGCCTTGGTGATAAGTACCCTAAAATAAGCTGCAAGGTGCCATTAAGGTTAGGGTTAGGGTAGGGTTACCATTCTGACTGTCATAAAGGCTACAGCTCCAGGGACATTTGCGCTCCAAATGGCATGCCAAGAGGAGCACGGCACTGCAACAGCATTGCCTCTTTCTACACCTTTCTCATCTGGGACAGCCTTGGTGATAAGGACCCTAAAATAAGCTGCAAGGTGCCATTAAGGTTAGGGTTAGGGTAGGGTTACCATTCTGACTGTCATAAAGGCTACAGCTCCAGGGACATTGGCGCTCCAAATGGCATGCCAAGAGGAGCACGGCACTGCAACAGCATTGCTTCTTACCCTACCTTTCTTGTCTGGGCCAGCCATTGTTCTTGGGACATTAGCATCACCTGCGAGGTGCTCTTCTGATTAGGGTTAGGGTGTTGGGTTATGCAAACTGTTCAGAGGTCCATACTAGCAACAGCTCCAACTCCGGGGCAGGAAAGATCACTACAAGGAGAGCCTGGCAGTGTACTGCTATTATTCTTTCCACAACATTTTCATCTGGACCAGCCATTCTGCTTGGGACTTGAAACTCAGCTCCAAGGTGCCATTTAGATTAGGGTTCGGGTTAGGTTTAGGGTTATGGTTCAGGAACTCACAAAGCCTACATAGACAAGGACACTTGGGTTGCAAAAGTCACGCTGAGTGGAGCACGACACTGCGAAGACATTGCTTGGTCCACACCTTTCTCATCTGGGTCAGCCATGGTCATTAGGACCCGAAAGTAAGCTGCAAGTTGACATTTAGGGTAGGGTTAGGGTTAGTGTTAGGGTTACCATTCAGACTGTCATATAGGCTACAGCTCCAGGGACATTTGAGCTCCAAAAGGCATGGCAAGAGGAGCACGGCACTGCAACAGCATTGCTTCTTTCTACACCTTTCTCATCTGGGACAGCCATGGTGATAAGGGCCCTAAACTAAGCTGCAAGGTGCTGTTTCGGTTAGGGTTAGGGTAGGGTTACCATTCAGACTGTCATAAAGGCTACAGCTCCAGGGACATTTGCACTGCATATGGCATGCCAAGAGGAGCACGGCACTGCAACAGCATTGCTTCTTTCTACACCTTTCTCATCTGGGACAGCCATGGTGATAAGGACCCTATTCTAAGCTGCAAGGTGCCTTTTAGGTTAGGGTTAGGGTAGGGTTACCATTCAGACTGTCATAAAGGCTACAGCTCCAGGGACATTTGCGCTCCAAATGGCATGCCGAGAGGAGCACGGCACTGCAACAGCATTGCTTCTTACCATACCTTTCTTGTCTGGGCCAGCCATTGTTCTTGGGACATTAGCATCAGCTGCGAGGTACTCTTCTGATTAGGGTTAGGGTGTTGGGTTATGCAAACTGTTCAGAGATCCATAATAGCTACAGCTCCAACTCCGGGGCAGGAAAGATCACTACAAGGAGAGCCTGGCAGAGTAGTGCTATTATTCTTTCCACAACATTTCCATCTGGACCAGCCATTCTGCTTGGGACTTGAAAGTAGCGAAGGGGAAAGGGACCTGGGGGTCCTGGTGGATAGGAGGATGACCATGAGCCAGCAATGTGCTCTTGTGCCCAAGAAGGCAAATGGCATCTTAGGGTGCATTAGAAAGGGAGTGGTTAGTAGGTCAAGAGAGGTTCTCCTCCCCCTCTACTCAGCCTTGGTGAGGCCGCATCTGGAATATTGCGTCCAGTTCTGGGCCCCTCTGTTCAAGAAGGACAGGGAATTGCTTGAAGGAGTCCAGCGCAGAGCCACAAAGATGATTAAGGGAGTGGAACATCTCCCTTATGAGGAGAGGCTGAGGGAGCTGGGTCTCTTTAGCTTGCAAAAGAGGAGACTGAGGGGTGACCTCATCAATGTTTACAAATATGTGAAGGGTAGGTGTCAGGATGATGGAGCTAGGCTTTTTTCAGTGATATCCAGTGATAGGACAAGGGGCAATGGGTGTAAACTGGAACATAGGAAGTTCCACGTTAACATCAGGAAGAACTTCTTTACTGTAAGAGTGACAGAGCACTGGAACAGGTTGCCCAGGGGGGTTGTGGAGTCTCCTACACTGGAGATATTCAAGGCCCGCCTGGACAAGTTCCTGTGTGATGTACTGTAGGTTACCCTGCTCTTGCAGGGGGGTTGGACTAGATGATCTTTTGAGGTCCCTTCCAACCCTTGGGATTCTGTGATTCTGTGATTCTGTGATCAGACTTAGGAAGCACCATCTGATTAAAGAAGAAACTGGTCCATACAGAATGGGAACGGAGTAATTAATTTAAGTCATATGAAATTTAAGAGAAAGACTGTGGCATACAGCAAGAACAGAAACACCACTGGGTTGCTGTCTACCATGATGTCAGAGTACCAGCTTATACCAGCAGAGATGTCCTGTCAAATGAGGACAAAATCACAAAACAATGTTACTACCTAATTATGAACATTCTCTTGACACCAGGCCTCTCACAGTTGGCACCTTCGCTTGTAGACAGTCCATATTATGTGGAGGGAAACTGACAAACCTTCATGCACGGACAGACTGAGTCTGAGTACCATGGACTTATGGCAGCATATCACAGATACGAGAAATGGAGTAAGATTAAAACACTTCTTACACTGCCACCCTATCAAAATATTTTAAGGCTCTAGGTGATCCCACATAATTATTTGGAAAGAGGACAGATTCCAAGAGAGAAAATAGCCTCTTTTCAATAATTCAAAGCCACGCAAACACAATGATTTTTCTAAATAATAGTGTTGAGAAAACAAGGCGTAGATGCTATGTGAATCTGATGGTGATGAAGGCAGCTGCTCAGACACATGACTAGGGCTGCTAAAGCTTGGAACTCAGGTAACATACCAACAATTCAAACAGGGAAGTCTGCCTGCATCGTTCTCTGTACCCTTACATTCACTCTTATAAATACACACAGAGATAAAAGGATCTATTAGCTGCCTCCCTAGTCCCCTCTGAAAGACGATGTTGACAGGTTTTTTCCCCACAAAAAAATCTTATGTTATTTCAAATAAAACCAAGGTAAATGGAAAAGATTACATCTGGACTTCACAAAAGTTCTGAAAAGATAAGCATACACCTCCAAATGAACACAATGACTTTCAGGCACTGAGTTGCTCTGCATGGAATATTAGACATGATGGAGGAAATGAGCACAAGAAACAGGTAGGTATGAAACAGGCTAAAATGAACACAGTGATCTGTACTGAAAGTGGAACTAGAATGAGGGACAACTCTTAAAGGAGGTCCTTCAAGGGTCCATTTTAGGGTGAGTCTTTTCTTAATATTTTCATTGACGAACTGGAAACAAAAAATATATATACCAATAAATGTTTGCTGTTGTTAAAACTGGGAACCAGCACCAGTCTGGTTTAGGACCAGAATATCATACACAAAGAGCTGTGTGACCTTTCAGACTGAAGATTAAATTTTAATACTACAAAATACAGTGTTATGCATTTGAGGGCTACTATGAAATATAGACAACTGGAAGCAATATAGGAAAAGGATGGCCTCACAGGGTACCCAAGACACCCATTTGATACATCTGTGAAAAAGCCAACTGAAATCTTACGATGCATCAAAGAAGTACAAATGCCATTGTATAAAGGACTTTCGATGTTGCAGCACAAATGCAGTCTACACCTTCCAATTATCTATGCTAATAAAAGATACATTCAAACTTGATCAGGTGCAGAAATGTCTTCCAGGATAATCAAAGTAACAGAGAGATTCCCTGTTTTCAGAGGGAAGATTTAAAGAGACTGGCCCAATTACCCTGGGGGAAAAAAACCCCAAAACTCAATTATGAGAGCACATCTGTATTGGGTTTGCATGGCAAGGTTTTGTCAATGGTAGGGCTACAGGAGTGGCTTTTGTGAGAAGCTGATGGAAGGTTCATGTCCAATGGAGCCAATGCAAGCTGGATCCAAGATAGGCTTGCCATTGGCTGAGGCTGAGCCCATCAGCAACAGTGACGGCACCTCTGAGATAACAAATTTACATATTTAAGAGGAGAAAAAAAAACCCCTGATGTCATTTCTGTAACCAGAGCTGAAGACTACACTTCATGACACAGAGATCACTGCAGGCCTCTTTCCTATGTCACCTATTACCATCCAACATTTTAACCCACATATACATACACTTTAATGCACATATGCATATGTAAATGCATAATTTACAGAAGTAGTTACGGACTATGCTTGTCATCACAGTAGGTGTAGCCATGAAGTAAAGAGCTGTTCTGCTCCAACTTCACGTGACTGAGCAAGTGAGAAAGGGTAAAATGCCTTTGCTCAACTTCTCAGTAGTTGGTATTTAACACTTGTTTTTTTCCCCCACCTAAAAGTCTGAGCTTATTTCAAGTCACCTCAATGAATAAACACACTTACATTTAAATAATTGCCTTTTTCTATAGCTAGCTCACAGAAAACAAAAATACAGGAACAGTCCCAGTCTGTGGCTTGAGTGGAAGAGACAGGCACTGCTTAGGCATCCACACTTGTTTGGAAAAAGCAAATAACATCTGCTGTCATCTAAATCACTTTGTGTATTTTCTCTTCTGTAACAGAGACTGTGACTAACTTTATGAAAGGATTCAAAATAGCTGATAAAAAACAAAATAATAAAGCTGCAATCCTGCTGCACTGCTTTCACACTCTACAGTCTCACTCTACAGTCTCCTCATCTTCACACAAATAACTGATTTACCCTAATAGTAACTGGGAGAAACTAGGATTCTGACCGCTTCTTCCAAGCTCAGGATCGGAGCGTCCCAATGAGTAGGAAGTCAAGTAAGGGATCTAGGAGACCGGCGTGGTTAAACAAGGAGCTGCTGGGCAAACTCAAGTGGAAAAGGAGAATCTATGGATTATGGAAGGAGGGGCTGGCCGCTTGGGAGGAATATAGGACAGTTGTTAGAGGATGTAGGGAGGCAATTAGGACAGCTAAGGCCTCCTTGGAACTCAATCTTGCTAGTCGGGTTAAAGACAATAGAAAGGGCTTCTTCAAATACATAGCAAATAAAACTAAAACAAGAGGCAATATAGGCCCACTGCTGAACGAAGTGGGTACCCTGGAGACAGAGGATATAAAGAAGGCAGAGGTGCTGAATGCCTTCTTTGCCTCTGTCTTTACTCCTGCAGACTCTCCCCGAGGGCCCCGGATTTCTATAGCCCCAGAAGGAGTCAGGACAAAGGAGGAGTTTGCTTTGGTAGATGAGGATTGGGTTAGGGATCAGCTATGCAAACTGGACATCTGTAAATCGATGGGTCCGGATGGAATGCACCCACGGGTGCTGAGGGAGCTGGCGGAGGTCATTGCTAGGCCACTCTCCATCATCTTTGGTAAGTCGTGGGAAATGGGCGAGGTGCCTGAGGATTGGCGGATGGCAAAGGTCACACCAATCTATAAGAAGGGCAAGAAGGAGGACCCGGGTAATTATAGACCGGTCAGCCTTACCTCCATCCCTGGAAAGATGATGGAACAACTCATTCTTGACTCCATCACTAGGCATATCAAGGATGAGGGGGTCATTAAGAACAGCCAACATGGTTTTATGAGGGGGAAGTCATGTATGACCAACCTTATAGCCTTCTATGAGGAAGTGACTAGGTGGAGGGATGATGGTAGAGCGGTAGATGTAGTTTTTCTTGATTTCAGTAAGGCATTTGATACTGTCTCCCACAGCATCCTCATAGATAAGCTGAGGAAGTGTGGGCTTGACGATCAAGTAGTGAGGTGGATCGAGAACTGGTTGAAAGGAAGAAGGCAGAGAGTTGTGGTCAATGGCGCAGAATCTAGCTGGAGGTCTGTGACTAGTGGAGTTCCTCAGGGGTCGGTGCTGGGACCGGTGCTGTTTAATATTTTCATCAATGACCTGGATGAGGGAACTGAGTGCACCCTCAGCAAGTTTGCTGATGACACAAAACTGGGAGGAGTGGCTGACACACCAGAGGACTGTGCTGCCATTCAGCGAGACCTGGACAGGCTGGAGAGTTGGGCGGGGAGAAACTGGATGAAATTTAACAAGGGCAAGTGTAGAGTCTTGCATCTGGGGAAGAACAACCCCATGTACCAGTACAGGTTGGGGCGTGACCTGCTGGAAAGTAGTGAAGGGGAAAGGGACCTGGGGGTCCTGGTGGATAGGAGGATGACCATGAGCCAGCAATGTGCTCTTGTGGCCAAGAAGGCAAATGGCATCTTAGGGTGCATTAGAAAGGGAGTGGTTAGTAGGTCAAGAGAGGTTCTCCTCCCCCTCTACTCAGCCTTGGTGAGGCCGCATCTGGAATATTGCGTCCAGTTCTGGGCCCCTCTGTTCAAGAAGGACAGGGAATTGCTTGAAGGAGTCCAGCGCAGAGCCACAAAGATGATTAAGGGAGTGGAACATCTCCCTTATGAGGAGAGGCTGAGGGAGCTGGGTCTCTTTAGCTTGCAAAAGAGGAGACTGAGGGGTGACCTCATCAATGTTTACAAATATGTGAAGGGTAGGTGTCAGGATGATGGAGCTAGGCTTTTTTCAGTGATATCCAGTGATAGGACAAGGGGCAATGGGTGTAAACTGGAGCATAGGAAGTTCCACGTTAACATCAGGAAGAACTTCTTTACTGTAAGAGTGACAGAGCACTGGAACAGGCTGCCCAGGGGGGTTGTGGAGTCTCCTACACTGGAGATATTCAAGGCCCGCCTGGACAAGTTCCTGTGTGATGTACTGTAGGTTACCCTGCTCTTGCAGGGGGGTTGGACTAGATGATCTTTTTAGGTCCCTTCCAACCCTTGGGATTCTGTGATTCTGTGATTCTGTGGAAGATCAGCTCTTTGAAGCTTTAAAAAAGCCTTTTTTTTTTTTCCCCAGCATTTCAGTGATTTAGAAAACATATGTGGATATAATATAAATGTCACAAAGCGTAAGCACAGAAAGATAACAATGAAGAACGTACCTATAACAAACAGCAATGTCCACGGGTTAATGTATATATATGCCTTAGGTTACAGGAAAGTTGCTGTGTGAGACATACATGTATGTACAATAGTTACTGTATCTCAGAATTATTTATTACATAACTTGTTTGAACAAATTAGAAGAAATTTAATAAAGGATTTTTGAAACTATTTTCTGTAAAAAAGCTTGTTGTTTTCTTGTTCCTTTCCAAATATTCGCCTTTGTCTATGTGAACTGGAAAGCCTTCAGAACTCTGCAATAAGCAGGAGTCTTCGTCTTATATATGCTACAAAGTGACTTTATGAAGAAGGCTAAATGTTTATAAGCATGACAAAAACAACACCGAAAATTAAAACATTTCATATTGAAAATCAGGAAAAACAAACAAAATACCCTTGACAAAGCTTACATTCTTAAAATGTAAGACACATGCTCATCTAGAAAGCTACATAGTTAATAATTGCCTTAAAGAAAACTCTATTCCAAAGGCTCAAGGAAGCCCTATAATGCTTCAAATGAATAGTTATGAGAAGGAAAACCAGGCAAATTGCATGTAAATGTACCTCACAAAGCAGAACATTGATTAGCACATTACCATGTCTATTATAAACAATACAAAGCAATTGCATTCATCTGCTTTTAAACTCAACACATTACTGGAGAAAGGAAAAAGGTTATTTTATATTGAAAGTATTTGTGTTCAAATGCTCTGAAGTACTATTTATGATTCCTTGAGAGTCTATGTTAGTAGTGACCATCTAGGCATTGGTCTCATTTAATAGGAAATTAAATTAGGAACAAGGAGACTGGTTATCAAGACTTATGGACTCATGTGAGCAGAGACTTTTGAAGACATGAGAGTCATGCACTGAAACTGCTTGAACATCCCTCTGCAGAGTGGAGAAAAGGTATTGCAATTATAGCTGTAAGATCAGGGTTGACATTTGTGGTTTTATGACAAGAACTCGTATTTCTTAACAAAGTTTTCTTTCTCCTTCCCTCCTCTCTTGTCAGTCCCCAAAGACATAGAAAAATAGTAACTCCTACTTTGAAATTAAGTTTGGTGCAAAGGCAGATTCTTTCTAGCCCTTCAATTTGAACTGAATTACAAGACAGAATTTATCAACTGAACACTTCAAAATAGGCATTTGAAAAAGTCCATAGTATTAGTTCTCCTTTTTGCCACTTAGTAGCACGAAAGGGTGAAAGTCAGAGAAAACCAGTGCACACGGGGTTCACTATCCTGACAGTAAAAGTCCAGGATCAAAATAGATTTATAACACTGTCTTTGTAAACAAGGTCATTTGCAAGTCTTCACTTGCACCTTTTAAATTCTTTACTGATTAAAACTATGCATCCTTTTCAACATCACAAAAGAAGGAATGAAAAGGCAAACTGAATTAGTCTAATATCCATGTATTGCCAGAGTATTTTTCACAAACATTTATGGGGAAAAAAAAAAAAAGAAAAAATCAGGTGTTTGAGGAAAATGCTTTCTTACATATAGATCATTTGTTACAGATGCAGAATACATTTTTTTATGAATTTAAATCTCATCTGGCCTCTGCGGTTATGTCTCTGGGATCTGAGAGCACCTGTTGTTTCCTGGGTTCAAGCACACATGCCTGGTTCCACAGCAGCATATACATTACTGCTTATGTGTGTGTTGTTTTCAGAGGGGAAGGCATTTAATCATATGGTCTGGAGGGTGTCACAGCATACTCCCCTTTCTTAGCATCAGAAACCTACATGTGTTTAACCTGACCTTCTGACTTGGGGACCATTTCCTAATCGTGGGAAAGTAAGAAGAATCAATGTTTATAATAGGTGCTACTGCAATATTTTGGATTACTATGCTGGCACTTCTCTCCCAGAAATATAACATGTTTCACATATATTATTGGAAATATATATATATGTATGAAATATATATTCTTTATCCAGCTGGAGCAATGGAGCAATGCACACCAATAGGTAATGCTAAAAAAACTGATTGATGTGTTGCAGAAGTGAATCTAGAGTACTTTCTCATGACTTGGTATCTTTATATAAAAGGAATGCTAACATTTCTGTCACAGTAAAAAGATGATAAACAGAGAGACTGGAAACTATCACTTCTCAAAATATGCTAATAAACCAAATAGAGAACTGGTGGATTTGTAACAGCTACTAATACTGATTATCTAAATAGAACAACTGATCAGTATAGACAGAGCTGCTGAGACCTGGGATTCAGGTTGAGAATCCAAAGGATCTATGGAATGCCAGTTATACTGTGAGCCATCATAGCAGAAGGGAATGGTGAGAGTGGCAACAGTATGTTATCAACAGATGCAGAAAGACACAATTTCATATGCTGCATTCGGATGACCAAATATAAATGGGCAAAGGTCATTCAGATCAGGGATCCAAAGGTATTCAGATTAATCAAAGAATTTATTTCACACGCTGGTAATTACAGAATCTGGTTTGCAGACAGAAAGGGACATTGACTGTTATATAGATCTTGAAGCCATAAACTATACAAAATGGGCTGAAAGGAAAAGAGGAAGATCATAGAATAGAATCATAGAATAATAGAATAGTTAGGGTTGGAAAGGACCTTAAGATCATCTAGTTCCAACCTCCCTGCCATGGACAAGGACACCTCACACTACACCATGTCACCCAAGGCTCTGTCCAACCTCCTTCGACCTGCTGGTCATGCTCCTTTTGATGCAGCCCAGGATACGGTTGGCTTTCTGGGCTGCGAGCGCACACTGCGGGCTCATGTTCATTTTCTCATCGACCAGCACCCCCAAGTCCTTCTCTGCAGGGCTGCTCTGAATCTCTTCTCTGCCCAACCTGTAGCTGTGCCTGGGATTGCTCCGACCCAGGACCTTGCACTTGTCATGGTTGAACTTCATGAGGTTGGCATCAGCCCACCTCACAAGCGTGTCAAGGTCCCTCTGGATGGCATCCCTTCCCTCCAGCGTATCAACCGAACCACACAGCTTGGTGTCATCGGCAAACTTGCTGAGGGTGCACTCAATCCCACTGTCCATGTCAGAGATGAAGATGTTGAACAAGACCGGTCCCAATACTGATCCCTCAGGGACACCACTCATTACTGGTCTCCAGCCAGATATTGAGCCATTGACCACAACTCTTTGCGTGCAGCCATCCAGCCAGTTCTTCATCCACTGAATGGTCCACCTATCAAATTGATGTCTCTCCAATTCAGAGACAAGGATGTCGTGCAGGACAGCATCAAATACTTTGCACAAGTCCAGGTAGATGACATCAACTGCTCTACCCCTGCCCATCAGTTCCGTAGACCCATCATAAAAAGCCACCAAATTGGTCAGGCAGGATTTCCCCTTAGTGAAGCCATGGTGGCTGTCACCAAGCACCTTGTTGTTTTTCATGTGCCCTAGCATGCCATCCAGGAGAATCTGCTCCAAGATTTTGCCAGGCACAGAGGCGAGACTGACTGGTCTATAGCTCTCTAGGTCATCCATTTTCCCCTTCTTGAAAATGGGGGTTATAATTCCCTTTTTCCAGTCACTGGGAACTTCACCTGACTGCCACGATTTTTTAAATATGATAGACAAATTAAGATAAGATAAGATAATAAGATAGATAAGAAATTCTAGATCATAAGAAGTTAATAAAAAAGTGTATTTTTACCTACTGTTATTGTAACAACACATTTTCATCATACTTTAAACTTTGCATAATATTTATTTCTCAACTGGTATCACCAGGTGTGTTGTTGTTGTCCATCAACAAAATATTTGACTGCTAGCATATGAAACAGCCAAGCAAGATGATTTTTACTGGGACTCAACATTTATTTCTTGAATAAATGTCGGCAGTGGTAAGAACTAGTACAGAATAGTACAAGCTGCAACAGAAGCATCTATTTCCTTCTACTATCTCACTTTTGGGTAAGTTCTTAGGTTAATAATTTATGAACATATCTATGCCCGACACCTAATCTCAGAATATTCGTACCTCAGACACAAAAACATCATAGCCTATATTGCTCCATTGCTAGCAAACTCCATTGTCACTATCTGAATCAGGGGCCATCCTTAACTTACTGCTGCAGAAAGGGTAGAATTTTAGGAATGATTTTTCTGGATATTGATAACGGCAGAACCTTTCATCTGCACATCATAATTCAGAGCTGGTCTAGCAGTATGAATGTAGTTCAGTAAAAGCTAGCCTCTGTGAGATGAATACCACATTGCAAATATGACAGCATATCATATTTCAAAACTGAACAAAGTCACAGCTTTTCAAAGTTACCCTCCCTATTGACAGGGAGTTTAACAAATATGAAGTAAACTGTTTTGCTCCATAAGACATATTCCTCCAGGATGAACTCCTGCTTTATACCCCTTTCTTAGCATCATCAGAGCTTTGTAACTCCTGTATCTAATTCCAAGAGCCAACAGAGCGTCTCTTTTTAGAGTATTATACACCTGAAACTAAGACAGGGAGTTAAAAAGTATCACTTAATCTCAAATAAAACTTTGATTTATCCAAAGGCTATTCAGTTATGATATGCCAGCAGAGACCTATGTGAGTTTTTACAAATTCGATCAAGTTTTGCCAAACACGAGTAAACAAAAAGGATGCTTTCTACATAAATATTGACAGAAAAGTACATAAACCTTTTGGAAAAATGGAAATCATATCTGAGAAGTTTTTTTTGATTTTGCATTCCCTACCCATCATAATTTTTTGTTGAAACCACTGTAAAGATAACAAAAGTAACATAAAATCCTGACCTCTGTAAGACAGCAACTGACTTCTTGCAATGAACTGACAGACTGCGTTCTAGGATTTACCAGTGCAAAAACCATTTTAAACAGGTTTTTTTATCACCCAAGTTGTCTTGACCTAGTTTAGCCAGAAGTGTCACAACTGCAATATTTAAGATATACACCCAAGTTACATGTTTTCTTTATTCTGTCCCAACACTCAGAAAAAAAAATGATTCTTGCTCAGTTTGCAAATAGATATGAAATTGCCTCAGGTCACCTTTGTGCATGGTGCTTTGTTGGCAAACCAAGAGTAATGATGCCCCTTGGGCTTTTTTAACAATTTTTGAAGGTGAAAAATACAAAGGTGAATATAGATAGAAGAACAGCATTCCAGAAGGACAATGTCTCCTTTAGACGTTCAAGCCAGTGCTGAAGTTCTAGTAGAAATAGTAGTATGGGATTCCATGGTAATGTTTCAGTCACTGTATTATTGTGAACTGCTGTAACTGCTATATTCACATATTCACAGTAGTGAGTTATGCTGCAGTTACAATCATTCACTATCTGGATGTGTCTTAGGGGACATTTACCTCACGGCTGGGCTGTTACCACAATTTATATAGCACACATACCTGCTTTTAGCTCTTTGGGATAACAAAGAAGCCATTAAATGGGTTTTTAGCCTGACACAATCATCCATTCTGATACTCAACTCTTTCATACTCAGCACTAAATGCCATTGAACTGCTATTTTTAAGGCTCTGATGAGAATAATAAGGTATCACCTCACAAATTCTAACTGTTTTATCCTCCAAGGGGCATGTATTTGAATAAGGATAACACAAAACAGACTCTAAATCAATCCTGAGTTAAGGGCCAAAAAGCAGGAATCCAATTAGTTTGTGGGTGAAGTCTTAAATCTCCATTTGATTCTGTAAATACATAGGAGTTTTACAGATACTTTTAGACAAGCGGTTAGACTACCTGTGCTCTTCAGAGAGGCAAATATATCTGTACACAGACCTCTGTTTGAAAAAGACAGACAACTTGGCTGAGCTTTTGGTTGTAGAGTTACCTGACACCCAACCTTCACACAGGTTGTTTCATGGATCAGTTATCTTCTGAAGAAAAATTATTTAGGGAAGTAAACACAGACCCTCCCCTCACTTTTCCCAAGCACCTGTACAAAACTCACTCTCCACCCTAGCATTTTCTGTTTGCACATCATTTTTTCACTAAGTTAATATCTGTTTAAAGGAATGATATTTAGGGAGTCTCACAGAATACCAGCCACTTGACTGGATCTACTGATGTGCCTCATGCATGCAGATATTTGACAAGAACTGCATAATAAGCATTATTATTTGGTTTCTGCAGACCAAAAAGGGGAGTCCATCCTTTTGAAAGCCTTGATGTACCTGTATTTTTAGCATTTTTGCTTCCAGAAGGAAGGACAGATTTACCAGGGGGGCACATAAAGTAGCTACAGTTCCTGCTCAACCCCATTTGCTCTACACAGATTGATGTGCTCTCCATGTCATATGACAGAGGATGCGTTGTGCTGTTCAACAGCACCCTTATTCACATCCTGACTGCATCCAGCTCTGATGCATAGGAGTACTGTGTGAACAGATTGCTTTCATGACAGTTTTGAAACTCAGGAGCCAATCTGAATTGCAATTTGATTTTTAACTATCCTGCAAGTGATGTCTACAATCTAAGACACAACTGTCTCAAACATGATGCCAGTGTAAATAAGTGGATGGTTCTGAATGGTTACCTTATTTACCTTTAAAGGGCAAGCCATGACCCTGGAGAGATTCAGAAACCCAGTACTGAGTTAGCAACAGTCTTGTCATTTCTTTTTATATCCTGACTTCTTTCTGTTGTGCTAACTGCATAAAATGTGATGAATTTAGGAAACTGCTCAAAAAAAAAAAAAAAAAAAAAAAAACCCATGAAGGACACATGTGCAGCTTGAATTCTGGATTCCTGGATAACCAAAATAGTACGATTCAGAGGACTTGATAAGCTTTCCAGTCATCCATTTCACAGAAGTACTTGAAGTACTTTTTAAACACTTCCAACTACAATCGTGTGATTCTTTTAGCCCTTTGCACTTACACTCTGAAATACTCAAACAAGACTAATTATGTATATTCTCTTTGCACAGGATGATACTTATCTCAAGTGGTATAATTGGCACTTTGGTTGTATGTACACCATGTAATGCAGTGTAATACAGACATACAAAGCTAACAGGAAAGAACACAATTGTGATAATTACAGCAGGAGTGTAGACAATGTGGAAGGGAGGAGAACTTGGAGCACAACTATCTTCCGGAACAAAACCTTCTTTAGCTTCCATGCTTAGGCTTCTCTTAACAGCTTTAGCATATTTTTTACCAGTGAATAAATCAAAGTGCCACACAGTAATTGTCTTTGAGAGACATAGAAAAATGCTTGTATCTCATTACTGGATCCTACTAGAGCAGCTTTCCTTTAATCAACCAATTCCAACTCCTCTACTAGACAGAAGCCCAAGTCTTCCTGAATAAATGGCCACCTGATTACACAGTCTCTGGGGCCTTATTGCTCTGCCCAGATAGTAATTACCCCATCAAGGTTTCCATGACAACTTTCTTTGCTCATGATGGACCCCAAGTAAAGCCATTCATTTAAAGTGACAGAACACATTTTGGTTCAAAGCTAGATGCAATGAACTTTCACTTTCCATCTTATTCTATCTATTCCAATGGGATACTCACATTCTCCACTGAATTACGGCTCCCACAAAGTGTAATCTGCTTTCCATTTGCGAAACAGGTGAACTCTAAAGCTACTGTCAGGACTGAATAGGAGAAAGGAAATAGATAAATCACATGGAAATAAGATTACATGCACTGACTATATGTGTGTAGGAAATGCCAGATACCACATCATTTACGCACTTTTTTCCAAAAGCTCGTGGACTCATTCAACAGCTGTGCTGCATCCCATTAGAGGCAATATCATACAGGCAGAAAGAAAAAACCCATCCTGGGGAAGGATTCCTGAGAAAAGCAAGGAGATGGCAATTAGCTACAAATTGCTTACTTAATTACTGAAGAATAAAATGATGGCACTAATTAATCTTGTGATAACAAACTGATTTAAGAATCTCTGATAAGTACTATTCTTAGTCAGAAATGCTGCCATTTTATTTGCTTTAGAGAAGATGAAACTAAGATAAGAGAATAATGCTCTTTCTGATTTATAGAACTTCATTTCATATAGAACTGCTTGTCTCCAATTACCATGAACAGCCATCAGGTTAAATCACCACGCTTTATTTTAAAGAAAAATAAATATAAATTCTGTATTTAAATTCTTAATTTCTCTTGCAACAGAACTGTCCATTTTGTGCATGTGGGATTTTGCCTCATACTGCAAAACCCATGGATTAGGATTATGATACTATGCATATAATTGCTAATATGATGAGTGTGCACTCAACTGTAGGGCAAACACAACTGTCTGCTGTTGTGCCTTATAGCTGTTTTCAAGTGTATGTACACACCGTGATAACTGTGTCATGATCCTGCCTATTTAAAATTATGTTTCTGCTGCTTTAGTTGACTCATTCGGGATTTTTAATATTCCCCCCCCCCCCCCGCCAATGAAGTAAATTAAAAAACTTTTATATACAATGTCTCCTGAAATGTGATGGGAGTGGAGGAAAAATATATTAGTCATATCACAAAGCAAAGCTCATATATTAATGAAAGATATGAGAAGACAATCATGAAGTTAAACAATAGCTTGTTAGAAAGTTTACAGGTCAAATTTGATATAATTTTGTAATGCCTCTCACATAATTGGTTGAGCATGAAGCCTGCTTTGTACAGGAGTCCCTGCCTGCCCTGTTGGGCAAAATTAAAAGAAATACTGAGGAAAATTTATGTAAATGGCAAGCTTTTCATAGAGTGCCTACTCCACAGATCTTGAACATTCTGCTGTTCAAGAATCACTATGCAGACAGCAGTGCTGGGCTGCACCAGCTACTAGAAACCTCTTAGCAGTCAGACCATCAGGGCAAGGTGGGGACTAGAGAATGGTTTTAATGACAAAGATGAGTTTCAAGCAGGTACTTTGTTCTACCTCCAACTCCCATCTGAACTGCAAGTCTAAATCTCCAGGTTCTCCTTAGATCTGACTTAAGAAATAAGTCACTAATAAGTCAATTAAGTCATTTAAGACACTGCAGTCTTCTCGGCCCAATCGGTCTCCTTTGGATTCTTGGTTATTATCCCGATTGGTATTTCCATCAAATTTGGCCGCTAACAGTAAACACTGCTGTCCTAGTAAAAAGTCTGTATAGTATTAAGAAGACTAATTTACAGGTTTTTCTTAGGAACCCAGCTGATTGGACCAGTCCTTTGAATGACAAAAAATACTCTTGACCTATTCTTTAACCAGGCATACACAGCAAGTGCTTTACTACAGGGTTTCTGTGATATTATTCCACACTTATATATAATCATAGTGTTTGACAAAAACTGTACTCTATTTCATTCAATGGCTTAATGCTAGCTGGTCAGCTGAAAGTCAAGGGAGTCTCTACACATCAGAACAAGAGGTTTTGCTACAACATCCTAAAGTATAGATGCCTACATTCTTTCTTAGGCAATTAAAATAATTACTGATCATAACATGATGCTCACATACAGTAAGGTGTATCATATAGCATTTTTAAATATGCTGGAATTAACTACCACTACTCAATGCATCTCTCTGGAATGACATTGCATGGATGTGAACAGCGGCCCTGGGATATCCGTATGGTTGAATATTTCTGGGTGTGGCAGTAATACCTCTGGAATCATTTCTTGTTTATGTGTACCTAAGTCCCTCAACTTCTGCAACTGCTCAAAGCTTTGAATAACTCCCTATCCTATGTTCACAACATTGTTACGCATACTTTCTGCAGTTCACATTTTGCCAACTTCTTAAACCACTGATTGTAACCTGTTTAAGGGATTAATTACACCATATAGTTTACCATTCCAGAGGACATCCCTTCCTTGTCTGACCACAGCAGTGTTTTGATGATGATCAGGGAAGTAAGTTCATGGAAGACTTCGAGTAAAATACTACAGGAAGCCAGCAGAAAACAATTTTAGCATTTTGAATTCTGTTAGGAGGCACTATGCTTACGCCCTATGTTCTGCTTAGATATCACAGAGATGATAAAGTAATGAAAAATGACCATGTTTTAGTTTTTTGAAAACTGCAAAAACTGTCCTTGTAAAATGCTGACCTCTGTGAGAATTACATTTGAGAATGAAACAAAGACAAGAGATGGAGTCAATGACTATACAAGGACTTTTTCATTCATGTTGCTATATACTGTAGTTTGGTTTTCTTTTAAAATTCATGTTTATTATATTGCTGGAACTACAAACTGCTGCAAAACCCATAATGATGAGTGATGAGTTTGCTTACAGAAGTCTGATCCTGAAAGGTATATTGAACCTACAATTCAGGTTCCTAGAACCTTGCAGAAGGTATCAGAGATCCAAACTTTTCTAGCAAAAGAGAGTTTGATTTTAGGATGCTTGATATTTTAGCTTAAATTCCACGCTGTAGGCTGCATCAACACCATGAGGGCTTTATACATGACTGATGATAGAAACTGAGCATATTGCTTAAATGGTGTATTTAGGTGCTAAAATGGGTAGACAGACACTTTAAAGACACTGAGACTTTAAACAGTTTGCATTAGAAAGTAGGGTTTGGAATGTATTTGTAATATCCAAGATTTATTTCTTTACAGCTGAGACCCTGCAATCCATCAGTCAATGCTGATAGCTTGGTAAGAGCGCATCAACATAAGAGAACAATGCACCATGGTCTAATTATAGCAAAAGCAGTAGTTCAGCAAGAGTTCCTACAAGTCCTACTTGCAACATCCATCCCCTATTTACTGCTTTTCAGTACTATCCTTTTCCTTAATTAGTTTCCTGTAGTGTCACAGAACTATTTGAATGATAGAACCAATATAAGAAGTACTTCTATTCTTTAAGCTAGCCCTGGCAGTGTAACAAAAACAAATAAAGGACTTGCAACTGGCATACTGATGAGTACATTTTCTATGATGAGGTCCCTGCCTAGCTTCCTCCCTTTCTTTTTCAGAGGAAATTCTACACTTGTTATCTCTTCTAATAGGCAACCAAAAACAGATGGGGTAAATAAAAAAAACAGAAACAAGTAAGGGAAAAATATGGAAATTATGCAGGAAAAAAGCAGCTACGGCAAGTTATACTAAATTTCTGGGGGCACTACAAATTCCTTAAGCTGGATGCTGCTAAACAATTCAAAACCTTAAACCTACTTTTCCCAGTTACACCTGCTGAAAACTGGAAGCAGAAATGCAGGGGTTAAATGGTCAGGGAGCAGGTACAGCTGAGATCCTGCAACTCATCAGCCAATGCTGACACCTTGGTAAGAGCACATGTAGGTAAGAGCACAAGCCTTTTAAGAAGAAGTCACACAGTTATTTCCATAGAGTCACAAGCTTCAGTAGACATTGGGCTTTTTCTGCCTTACAATGGTAAGCTTTTTCATTTACAGTTGCTTGTTTTTTTTAATCTGCTGGGGTGAATAATTTTTAAGAGGTTTTATTCCATTTTGCTCTGAAAACAGTGGAAAAATGGAGAGCTTTGTCTAACAATAGCTGGTGTATTTATCTTTTTGCTAAGAAAGCAATAGCTGCTGACTGGTAGTGGTACTAGCTGGGTTGTGTTGAGATGGAGTGCTGGTTGGACTTCTTTATGAAATATGAAAAAAATACTTAAGCTGTGAGGCAGCTGAATGGTAAGAGCTGGGTTATGTGGCTGAACTGTAGCAACTGGCTCTAAATATAACATAAAAATGTCTTGTTCACTGAATTATTTTGTAACCAGTGTTCTTAAGCTTTAAAAGTATCTTAAAAATAGAAAATGCTAATTATCAAGTAGTATTTTTGGTGTAAATACAGAATAAGAAGCAAAAGGAGTGAAGAGAGAACTACTGCCCTGTAGTTCAGTGATGCAAGTTGGAGGGTCTTGCTGTTTGTTGTAAGTGTTGAAGTCGATGATAAACATAAGATAGTTGCTGGTCTTTAAACTAGAAAACTGATCTCTCTGGATGTGGAGAGTTGCATCTATGCAGTACCTCATGAGACTCCTCATTATCTTGGCTTTTTGTGGGGTAGTATTTGTTTAGTGATTTTTGGTAGTGGTGTGAGGTGTTTCTTTTTTGGTGGGTTGTTGTTTGATTTGGTTTTTTTTGCTAACTGGAGGTCTTTTTTTAAATGCTTTTTCTTATTTTGGAATCTGGGGAGGCACAGAGGTATTTTCTCTAAAGCCATCTTGGCTAGCTCATACTAACTGTTAAACTTGGGAGTCCCTAGAAGGGGTGGCACATTAGCTTCCAGGACAGAGGCAAAGCATGTGTATTTTTTTTGCTAGTACCTTATGGAAAAAAAACCCAAAACAAACCAAAAAACCCATCAAAAGCCAAAAACACCCCACAATGAACCAAACAAAAAACCACCACAAAAAAAAAAACCCACACCAAACCCCCCCCCACAACAAACAAACAAAAAAACCCCAAAAAACCCAAACAAAAAAAAACCAACAACCCAACACTTAAAAGTTTGTACTGTGCTGGTAATTAAGTTGGTGGCTTGCAAAGCTGGCACACTGCTATGGGTAGATGATGAAATGCAGTGATTAGGGATATTCATGAGTATACCAAAACTAAGAGCTATGGGTGTTTGTGGCTTATGGAAAGTAGTACATACCAGCAAAGACAAAACTTAACTTTACAAAGTGTCAACAGGAAACATCGATGATGCTGAAGAGCAAATCCTATTGTGAAAGCAGCACTCACTGTCTCTTGGGGCTATTAACCTTTTGTTTGCGTTTTTGTTTTAGGGTTTTTTGGGGGGTTGTGGGTTTTTTTGTTAGTGTTGACACTAGAGCTCTGTAAATAACTTGCATATATTTTGCATATCTGTACAGAAAGTTTTGGGCCTTAGAAAATGTTGGCTAAAATACGAGTAAGAAATATGTTTGCTCCTTGCAGCTGAGGAAGCATTTAAGTCTCTTGTGGTGTGAGGGCCTGGTCTTTTAGACATGCTGCATTTGCAGCTTCCCAGTGGAGTCTGTAGTAATTCAGTTACTGTATTAAGGGCAGATTCAGCTGTGATGTGAAAGCAGCATCAAGCCCTGGGCTGCAGCAGGTCTGCATCAAGGGGGGATGCCAGGTTCTACTTTCTCCCACCACATCCTGATGAGAAGAGGATTATTTGCTGATGCTGGGCATAACCTGCATTAAACAGTACTATTGTCATTAAAATATGCTATAACCAGGGCTTTACACATATTTTGCTGCTGTGGCACTTGTTTATGGTAGTTTATAGTACCAAGACAGGTGAATGGAAATGGGATGACAGAAAACAAAGTTGAATCTATTGCCAGTGCTACCTGTGACGTGTACAGAACCGAAAATGCTAGAGCTGTGCCAGCACAGTGCTGCACCTGAACTAGTCATGCTTTCCTGTCTATGACAGGAAAGCTAACTTATTTGGGAACAGACTGTGCTAATGCAACACAGCTCTAGGCACTGAAGCTGTTAGCTGAGAATGGCACAGTGAGAATACACCAGGTTGTGCTACTAGCTAAAAGTCAACAGCAGAAACCTACTGTACTGTTGCACTAGAAACCATATGGAATGGAAACAACCAAGTAGATCTGAGGGAAAAGCCTTAAATATGAGCACAACTCCAAAGTCAATGTTATGAATCTTAGAGGCAGCACTAAAGTATGCTAACCCCAGCTTTTTTTCCTTTAAATACTTTGTGTATGCTAAGGTGTCAAGAAAAATGCAAAAAGATACATTTCTTACAGAAGCCGCTAAATATAATTGGATTTTTCACCCTAAACTGTTTACCAAATACTCTAGATTTGGGGACTCTCACAGCAGTAATGGCTACAAAAGTTACTATTTGAGAATGGTTTATCTGTGAATGTAAACTACTTCCTCTCAGGAAGTTAAAATCCAAAAATGGATTTACCCTGTTCCTAAAGGAGTCTTGCCAGTCAGCCAGTTATAGCCAGCAAGTGTCTGTTTCTAAAGACCGGATAATAGGAATATAATCAACTTGGGCAACTTTAGATCCTGAGGAAAAAAGAAGAAATCAAGCTGAGTTGCTTGCCTCCTGACTCACTGTAGCCCAAGCTGAAATGACTCGGAGCCACTGTTTTCCACCCCCTCACCCCACTGTCTGTTGGGGGAGGAAACCAAGCCCTATATACTAGATGAAATGTTAATGTCATCAATCAACACTTGGTGAATGCATATTGTTTCATTATTTGTACTGACTGTCACCCTAACATCTGGTGACAGCAGAATGTGAATTGTTTTATATGCCAGGACAAAGCCTTGCTGTTATACTTTTATTTTTCTGTATTGGACCAAAGATTGATTTTTATTTTTTTTTTTTTTTCACTTATTGCCTCCAGTGGCACCCATTTGACTGTACATGCTTTTATCTTCCTTGTCTGTATGCTGTATTTTGTACATATGCAGGGAAGGTTTTAAGGTTAAAAATGACAGATTAAAAGAAGCATGATACCCATAAATGACAAAAAAAAAACCATAACTAGAAAAATTAATCTTGTACCTAGATTACTTGACTCAAAAAAACTATCCTACCAGAAGTAAAATTGGATTAGACCTACTAACTCAAAGGTTCTGCTTTGTTGGGGGAAAACATTTTTGGAGAGGTGTTCACACTAGCAGCCCTTTAGAGGAGTAGATTCTTACAGGAAGACTCTACCTTCCTGGGATAATACATGCAGCTGAACTGTGCCTCGCTGCTCCTTTGAACATAAACAGTTGTGCTTCCAAGTAAGCTACGCAGCTTGCAGTATTATATGTTTATGGCTAATGTAACTGGTAGGTTCAGCAAATGGTCCTACATAAATCACAGTTCTACACAACTGCAGGACTAACAAGTTATTTAACTGGAGAATAGCACAGATATTCTGTGTTCCAAGTCCTAATTTATGTGAGCAGGATGGTTTCCCTATAATCAAAATGGAGCAGAAAGAAGTAAGTTTGGCTTTCAGCAAAGTACTACTGCCACCTTAAATTAATAGTCCGCTGCTAGCTGCCAGATTCAAACAGTGGTTCAAAATGCTGGATTACAGAAGTACCAAGCTGTGAGTTTGCATTCTTGTCAAAAGTAGCTATTGCAAGGCTCACTGAACTGATGCCAAAATAATATTGATCTCTATACTAATATATATAACTAAGTACAAGTGCTTTCACAGCAAGACTACTGTGTATCTTCACTCATTCTGTCCTAAACATTCACAGTAAAAGCAACCTGGAGCCTTCAGGATTTCTCAGGAGATATGTCCTGCAGTATCCTGATGAGCTTTCTTATTTTTTCCCAGTGACATTACTTTTTCTCCACCACCTCCTACTGTACTTTCTTCTTTCATTCATCCTGATGTATATAGCCTACCCTGCAGAATTGCAAGGGGAGCTGGCGGGGATCCAGGACAACCCGTCAGCACAGGCAGCAATGAGGTGGTGACTCAGCAGAGGCACTGTGTGTCTTTGCGGTCTGCTGCAGCGCTACTCACTCCCAACCTTCCCGGAGGCAAATCTTGTCTTTGACATTGAATGTGTCCACAGCTTCCACTCATCCTTATTTTGGTGGAAGGGAGGATGTGTCCTCCTCTGAACCTGAAAACACAGAGCTCCCCTACAGAGGCTAATAACCCAAGGAACAGAAGCTCTGTGTGATTTGAGAATTATTTAAAGCTTAACCTGAGAAGACTGCTGGCGATTTTTTTTTAAAGCAAGTCGTTAAGAATCAGATCTTCACTTAAAGTGCAGTATTAAAACTGTTTTAAAACAGCATCATTTTGCTGCATTTGTGCCAAATTGCATTCTGTATGACACCAGCATAACAGCTGACACATACACAACCACAACTACACATGCTGGGATTACTTAGAGTAAGATTAAACTATCTCGTGTTCAGAAACAAGCTGTCTACTTTTAAAGGGGTTATACCGAATGGTATAAAAGGACATCAACGTGGCCAATCATGTATTAAGATACTATTTGGTTTGCCTTCGTTCATCAACTGCCTTTTTAACGACAAGAATTTAAATGGCTCCCTCTTGTGGCAAGAAAAATGCAGTATCATGGTCTGGCAAAAATTAGTTGAAACAGAAAGTAAAATTTATATATTTACAGCTACCTTTCAGTTGCATATACAGCAGGGTAGGGAAAAACAGAACCGACTGCACCACATCATACTGCTAATGTAAAGTAGACTTTACTGTATCTCGCAGAGATCTCTGTCCTTGAATATAAGTCTCTGGAATATCTGGATTGCATAGCTTAGTTTATTTCTGATGTTTTTCCACATGTGAGAAAAACAAATCTGACCTTTGTAAGGGGTGGGAGGAAAACAGTCAACTCTGGAGGAAGGCTATGAGCATAACAATCAGTGAATGGCAGTGAGGAAGGATAAACTGAATTTCAACAACTTTGCAAGTCGTTCTTCCTTCTCTTTGGTATCTACTAGCCGATAAAGCTTTCACTTGGGCTTTTAAGTCATGAAGGCTTTCTTCACAATAGCTATAAAACTCTGAAATTAAGAACTGAGACTCTGTCATAGTATGGGGCGTACTTTGGTAACTTTGGATATTAAGCCATAATCTTGGAAACTGACAAACTACAGTTTTGGTGACCTCAGAGGGCAAATTAAATGTGTACACAAGATGTATCTACCCTAGCAGTTGAGAAAGCAGGTCTGAAAAGCTTCCTTTCAAGACAACAGACTCTAGATCTGTGGTTTCTCGCAAAATCTGTTACTATAAAGTTGTAAATTAAAAAGAAAAAAAAGGTAATTTTTCTTTGTAGGACTAATCATACGGACAGCTTTAAAGCTTGATAAAGCTACTTGGCAGATTAATCTCTTGAGAGAATCTCCTTTTATCCTGATTCAGAAGTCTGATGGTACAGACATAGGAGGCTATATTTACTAGTTTGAAGGAGGAGGCTTTAAACTACTGTATTGTAAACTCTGCTTCAGCTGCTTACCTTTTGTCATAGAAAGTCTTCCATGTTACAGCCTTACAGGTTGTTAACAGAATGAATGACAGTATGCCTACTGATATCAAATTATACATGCTTTTCAAATCTAGGGCTTGAAAAGTGAGAACCAATTGTTTGGAGGTAAATGCACACAGGTGGAGTTACTTCTTCACAGAGGAAAAAAAATTATATAGCACACAGAATAATCATTCCAAATCTTAGTTTATCTTCTAAGGACTCGTATTGTGGCACCCAACAGTCTGTTTCCAAATTTCAGTGAACTGATGAGGATGGACTTAACTGAAGAGTAAATGAAAGGGTTAAAAACATAACCTGTGTACTTAACCTCAAAACTGCTGAACTGAAAATGTCTTATCAGCTTCTACCTGGCACTAGATACATCTAACCTCAAACATGCAAAATTAGTTTTCTGAACACAACCACCAACATGATCTTAATGGAATCAAGCTAACTGCCTCATATTTCGAGCCTGTCTGGATAGGATGAGGCAACTGACCATTTTATTACCTATTTCTCTCAAAGTACTCATTCCAAAGTTGGTTGGAAGATACCTATGTGAAAGGATTGTAAGTTATAGCATATACACATACATATAATATTTTTTAAAGCCCATTTTACCTTAAATATGGCAAAACACTGCTACTCTCAACCAGTAATCTAGTGGCTAGGGCACCTGCCTGGGAAGTGTGAGAGACTGAGTTCCTCAGCTGGAGAGGTTTTAGTATCTTCCCCTCTTAGATCTTGTCTTTCTCCCCTGGAGTATCACAACACTGCAGGCTCTCAGACTTTAATAGCTTGTGTGGAGAAAAGAACACCAAATAAAAACCCTGCTAATCAACTGATCAATAAACTCACAGGAGGTGTCTTCTGTGAAGTTGTAAAGGCACTCCACGTTTGGCTGTTGAGCCTGGACACTGATATTAAGAATAAACCAACACGAGTATTCTTCTGGTTCACTTGCATTTTGCCAGCATAGCTTTGCCTTGTGAGATATCAGCATACCTAAAATGGGGCCACTACAAGTTTATTTCATGTTTCCATTACTTGTCTCTCAAAGGTATAATGCAAAATATTTTCAGAAACAAAAGTCGATCTGAAGTTTTCAAAGTCTTCCACCTACAAAAATGTTCTGTTTTCTTACTGACCTAAAATAAAGGTAGAAGCTGTCATGCTGACTTCATCTACTTGTTTTGTAGCAGGAACACACACTTGAGACTCTGGGGTAAGGCATGCTTGGGCTATCCTTCCCATGTCACTTCTAATGTTTGTGCAAAGGGTTTCTTTCAGTAAACCCTGAGAGAACAGAAGGGCGTGATAAGCATCTGCAAACCTATAGGTTAATTACGGAATTAACCTCAACTTGCAATAGGGGAAAAGCTTATCCTGAAATAGTAACGGGTGACAGAACGTGGAATTTCTTAGCTTTAATACTGAGCTGGAAAATACTGGTGGTGTCCATTTGCTGCATTTGCAAATGGTGATCCCATTTGCTGCATGAGGCTGGAATTTGTGCAAAGCAAGTTTGGGCATGTAATAATACTTGCGCTGAGGCTGGGGCAGGTATGCCTTTGTTCTAGAACACTTTCCACCAAGCTGCTGAGGAAGATGTCATTCCTTCTGGTGCCATTTTGTGTAGCCTCCACTACAGTTAAGGCACTAGAAATCACGAAGTGAGACGAACACTGGAAATTCTTTTCCCAAAGAAACCTCAGGGCACTACTTCTTATGCTTTTCAGGAAGGAAATTAGCTTGGGGTGTCTGCTCATTTCTGCTTAACCTCAGGTGATGAAACATAATCCATCCCTTAAGGTTTGAATTTGAATCTTAATATTCCTTTCTTATGTGTGCACGATTTCAGTAAGAAAACAGTTTAATATGTAGATTTAAACAACAGTCCTTCCAGCTGAAGGAGCCCATTTTGTCACTGGTTGTCCTGCATCCACACAGTATCAACCCATGGTTTCTAAGAAGTGCCTAGTTCTTTCTACATACAGGAAATAACATCATCAATCAGGATCAAGTCTCCTGTGAATGCTGCGTATTAGTACTTGATAGTGATGTCATAGATGCCCTTAAAATTACCAAGCTTTTGTGTTGGTCATATAACTCTCGATGTCAGCAGTGGTTTTCAAAGGCGCTACATCTTATTCCTAGACCTAAGCTAATAGTCTATTCTGCAAGTATTTACAGCTTTAATGGACTGCAAGATAAAACCACTGAATTTATGCCATATATGCATCTTTGCTGAACACACACTGCATACCAGAAAGAATTCCTGTAGCTTATGCTTCTTTAAACATACCCACTGCAATCCAAATTACTGAAACAAGAAAGTGAAGGTCTATATATAACCAGCTTCCCACTGCCTCCTGTGCTATTGGTGTTCGAGGCCTTTTCCTATGCAAAGCACTTCAGCAGTATACTTAAATTGAGAGGAAGTTGCATAATATGATCATGTGCTTTTCTAAACTGAGGAGTGTGTCCCACTTGCTGCATGTTACACACTGCTGCCTCGATTTGCTTATTGGAACAGAAATTACACAATGACATTTTTACATTCCTGGCAGCTGTCAAATGCTGAAGAGGAGGCTGAGAGGCCTGGGCTTTGTTTTGGGGTCTTTTCCCCTCCTTTTCCTGTGTACTGAGAACTAGTATCGCTTCCCCTCTTTTGTATACCTTTAGTTCTGAAGTGAACCATTCCATCTGATTCAGGTAACTTTTTATCTGTGTCTCGCCCCAATATACTAACTGAACTTGTATTACAGGAACCACACGTAATGTAATTAGGGTAAAAAAAAATATTCCAGTCTTGACAGTGTCTACGGGCAGCCCTGAGGTGACCGAGCCTACCCCTGAGGACACACGGCTGCTGTGCGCCATCGGGAGCTAACCGCGCTCCTTCTCTCCCCGCTCAGACGCCGCGGTGCCTGCTCCGGGCCGGGGCCCACACCGCCGCGCCCGCACTACCCCTCCTCCTCTCGCTCGCAGCTCCGCGCAGGCGCCGATGCGCACATACAGAGCTGCGCACCGCCGTCCTAACGGCGCTTGCTCACCCTGCCGCGAGGCGCCCCGCCACCGACCCGCTCCACCCCCCCCCCCCCCCCCCGGCGCCCGTTACCGGCACACTGCGCGCGCGCGCCCACGCCTCGCCGCCCTGCGCACGCGCGGAGTTGCGGGGGCGCGACCTCGGAAGCGGCGGGGCGGGCGCATGAGAGGCGTCGGGAAGCGGCGGGCGCGCGGCGCGGCGGGCCCGGCCGGGCAGCAGGTGGCCGTGGGCGGCGGGCGCGGGGCGGGGGCGGCGTGAGGGGGCCGCGGGCTTGCTCCGGGGCCCGCGTGGGCCCGGGTGCCTTGGGGGAGCGCCGGGCCTGGGCCGCTCTGCTCCTCGTCCTGGCGTGCCCCGCGGCCCGGGGAAAGCCCCGGGCGAGTCGCTCTCCGACGCGGGAGCCGCTCCTGTGTACCCGGGCTTCTGGCCACCGCGGCGTCCCGTGTGCTGCGAGCAGCGACAGCCTCGGTGCCTCGCGTGTCTGCGGCAGGGGGCGGGTGCTGCTGGTGCAGCCACCTGTCTGATGGCAGCCTGCTGCCGAGGTGAAATGTGCCTCGTTGTACTGCCCTGGCAGGGGAAATCATCATGTTCTTTACACCAAGGGCAGAATGAGACCCAGCAGCTCTTGGAGCCTTACACGGGATGAGGAGTTGAGGTTACCACCGGAGTGGTGCGTGTGCCTGGGTGGATCATTTCCTAGCCTGTTCATGTTACATCACTTGTTTTAAAACTATTTAATCCTTAAGCTACTTTTAAGAGGCTGTGCTGTAGATTACACCAGCTCAGATGCTGAATTGAGTAGTTCACATAGTGCAGATTTGGAATACTTTTGTAGTGTCACTTAACCAAACGTGGCAAAATAGCATCCCTACTTCCAGCTCTGTAAAACACATGGGTTTATTGGATGCAAGTTGCTGTGTGATTGGAAACAGTCCTTTCAAAATCACGTAGAACTTAGATGAAACTTTGGTAATGCTTAGCCCTTTGCTTGAATAACTAATTGAAGAATGGGGCTGACTGAGGGGTTGTAAATACGTAACCTTAAAGACCAAACCTTAGGCTTTGTTAGCAGCTATAGAGAAAAGGAAATTGCCAAGATAAGCTTTGCCAGAACCGCCCGGGGGTTACTGATATGAGAACGATCCTAAAACAAAGCGATGAAGAAATTACCACCAGGGGTCCCAAAGCCCACTACCACATTTTAATGTGCACGCAGGAGGCCTTCTCTAAAAGCGTGATGTAATGTATGTAATTTCATGAATACGTGTGTTTAAGGACAATACAGTCACAGCCTGGTTGGTGCTTGGAGGGGCAAACCCCCACGTCTCCCAGCACCTCAATAAAGAACCTGCTTGTCAACTTAAAACTTTGTTGGCGAGTTCCTGGAGATTTCTCTGAATCACTAATAAAACTGCTTCTGTTGGTTATGCTGGCCCATTAATATCAAAGCAGCAGTTGGCAGTGTTTAGTGCATGTCTCCAGATAATGCACTTTTGAGGGAATCTGTCCAAAATAGATGTTCTAATCAGTACATAAATGGTTTAAGTAACAAGCGAGACTTAATGCTCCTTTTTTAATACAGAAGCTTTGTAAAATCCTTTGGTAGAACTGACGGCAACTAATTAACTTTGGGTTTGTTGTTTTTTAAACTGCAGTGTGAAAAAAATGGAGATATCAAAAAGAGAAGGTCAAATCAGGCAGATACTGCTGGCAGTCTTCGTCAAGAAGCAGAAACATGCTATCGGCTTAAGCTGCCTGAAGACTTCTACCAGTTTTGGAGGTTTTGTGAGGAACTAGATCCTGAGAAA
Source organism: Lathamus discolor (assembly GCF_037157495.1). NCBI lineage: Eukaryota > Metazoa > Chordata > Aves > Psittaciformes > Psittacidae > Lathamus > Lathamus discolor. The sequence continues at coordinate 125,394,969 of NC_088884.1, read as the reverse complement.
CCATGTGGTGGGTTTTGAAATGCTTTTTTCATTTTCTGACTTTCATTCTCAAAACCAGCCTGAAGACAGGCCAACTGGAGCTGCTCAGATGCTTTCTAATCACAGAATCACAAGCTGGTTTGGGTTGGAAGGGACTTTAAACATCATCTAGTTCCAGCCCCCCTGCCATGAGTAGAGACACCTTCCATTTGACCAGGTTGCTCCAAGCCCCGTCTGGCCTGGCCTTGAACACTGCCAGGGATGGGGCAGCCACATGTTCTAGTGTCCCACCACTCTTAAAGAACTTCTTCCTAACGTTTAATCTGCATCTCCCCTCTTTCAGCTTAAAGACGTTCCCACTTGCCCTGTCACCGCATGCACTTGTAAAAAGCCCCTCTACAGATTTCTTGTAGGTCTCCTTTAAGAACTAGCAGGGTGCACTAAGGTCTCCCCAGCCTTCTCTTCTGCAAGCTGAAAAAGCCCAACTCTCACAGCCTGTCCTCATAGGAGAGGTGCTCCAGCCCTCTGAGCATTCTTGTGGCCTCCTCTGGATTCACTCAAGCAGCTCCACCTTACACTTGTGTTTGGGGGCCCTAGAACTGTACACAGTGCTTCAGGTGGGGTCTCACAAGAGCAGAGTAGAGGGGCAGGATCACCTCCTTCGACCTGCTGGTCACACTCCTTTTGATGCAGCCCAGGACACAGTTGGCTTCCTGGGCTGTGAGCGCACAGCTTATGTTGAGCTTTTTGTCAACCATCACCCCCAAGTCTTTCTCCTCAGGGCTGCTTTGTCCGTTTCACCCCCAGCCTGTATTGATACTGGGGGTCGCCCTGACCCAGTGCAAGACCTTGCACTTGTCCTTGTTGAACCTGATGAAGTTCACATGGGCCCACTTCTTGAGTTTGTCCAGGCCTCTCTGCATGACATCCCTGCCCTCCAGCACGTCCACTGCACCACACAGCTTGGTGTTGTCAGCAGACTTGCTGAAGGTGCACTCAGTCCCACTGTTTCTGTCATTGATGAGACACTAAGTTAGTATCTCAGTACGGACTCCTGAGCGACGCCACTTGTCATTGATCTCTATCTGGACACTGAGCTGTTAAACACTACTAACGAGAAGTATAATAACTGAACTCTTAAAACTGTCTGAGTAGAAGCATGTCTCAGCTTTCCTTGTCTGCAAAACAGAGTGTTTGACTGTTCGGATTTCTGGAAGCTTTTGACATCTTAGTGACATAGGACTTTGGTTTAGATATGCACCCACCAGAAAGTGAACCACTTCGTGCTTTGCTTTTCAGATGCACTTGCGTCAAGTGTTGGACTTAGGCTGGTTGGGCCATATGATATTCTTGCTGGAAAACACAAAAAGGCAAAATCAACAAATCCGGACTTCAATCTTCATTGGAGGTTCTTCTATGATCCCCCAGAATTCCAGACTATACTTGTTGCAGATGGCAAAACACAGTATCACATGGGATATTTCAGGTATTTATATATGCTCTTGCTGGACTGTAATTAGGTGTAGCTTTTTTGCCTCTTTTTTCCCACAAGACAAGATTTTAGAGTTTTGCACTATGACCAAACAACAATCTCTCTCTCCTGTAGCAGGATATTAACACATGGGTTGGTATCATGTAGTAAAAAGGATCACAGATACTGGAGTTGAAGACTAGATTTAAATACTCATTGAACTAGCCCCTAACCCTCATTAACCTTTAACTCTTGCCATGATACCTAGGAAGCGAAAGTCAAACCTTATAAGGGGAATGTGTGTTCTCTCTCCATGTATTGATACAAGTTCCTTTGAAAGCCGTGCTGTAAGGCTTTAGAGCTTTAGGTCTGAGGGTGTTTGATGTTAGGTTTCTGAATGAGACGGCAGCATGGTGAGGAGGCAGATTAATCCGACTTTGAAATACGAGAAGTGGACACAGCTTGACTATTTGTGTGGTTTTTTTTCATAAATAGGGATGTTCCAGATGAGCTTCCAGTGTGGGTTGGTGCAAATGAAGCTAAGAAGAGCTGTGTGATTTCACAAGTTGGTGATAATGTCTTTGCTGCAGTCAAGTAAGGTCCCTTTTATTTTTTAATAAAGGGTAGAGTGGAAGAGAAACTATTAATTGGGACACATGAATAACGCACCTAACTTACTACCTACCTACCTTTCTCAAGAAATCCTCACTCTTCTGCTCATGCTAGCAATTTCTAAGGTACTCTCAAAAGCATTAATAGGCTTCTAGAGCCTGTTTTGTTTTTACAAATGTGTTAATTATCTCATTCTTTATATATTGGCAAGGATATGCTCTATAGGAAAAAAAATGCCCACCAGCTATGTTAAAGTATTTCGTAAGTAGAAAGGGCATCTCAAACAGTGGTGAAGGAAACCTGGCTATTGTGCTAAATTAGTATCTTGTAGCTGTTGGTTTTGCCTACATAAAAATACGTAATTTTCATGTATAATGAGTAGCTACAAGAAGTACCATTTCTGACCTGAGGCAGGGTAACATTTGTGTGGGCATGTAATTTGCTATGATTCATGAAGGTTTACATGGTCCTGCATTATGAATGTAAACAAGAGATTTCATCAGCTGTCAGTAAAAAAAATCGAAAGCTTTCTAAGGACAGATGTGTCTGTAACTGAAGAATAGCTTCTGCAAAAGAACCCATGTGTACAGCAGAGTTAAATGAGGACATTTGTTTTGAAGGCACCATGATGAACCTCATGAATATGTATTTGTGTGTGTGACTTGGATGACAAATAGTGTGTACAGCACTGAAGCAGCAAACTGAGTTCTTAAGATAGTAAGATGAACAGCCACTGAGTTCAGGAGAATCTTCAGCACCTGCAGATTGCATAAACTATACTGTAATGCAAAAAAGGTGGGAAATGCCAAAGTACCACCTGTGACAAACTTGTTTAATTTCCTGTTGTTAAGAGGCTTGCGTTCCCAAGTCTGTGTGTATAAATAAACCCATGACTGCTGATCTTCATTATAAGATTTGGAGGTTTAGTGATTAGAAGGCTATATGTTTGTTTTCTGTTAAGCTCTTTTAAGACGTGTTTCTTCTGTTTGCAGATTATTTTTGTCAAAGAAACTTAAGGAAGTGACTGATAAAAAGAAAACTGCTATTATGAAAGACATAGATGAAAAACTAACAAGAACAGCAAAAGAGCTGGGTTACTCTCTGGAACAAAAAACGGTGAAGATGAAACAGAGAGATAAGAAAGTATGACTTTCCTGATCCACTGGAGAGAATTAAGTTCTGTTACACTTCTTAATTTATTTGCTTGTTTCTTTTATTTCTTTTCTTTTTTTATTTAATTCCTTCTAGTCAGTAGGGATGCTTTGTTTAGGAATTTCCAGGGCTATTCAGCACTCTCAAACTTTGGGAAAGGGGAGATCAATACAAGTGTTGCAAATAATAGGATTAAATCAGAACACTTTATTCTTGTAAACCATAGCTTGGCATTCCCATTAAAACAAAAGCCAGGGATATAATAAAAAAACCTATAACGAATGGGGAGCATGGAGAAAACTGCTGTGAAGTGAATATTCTTGTAAACAGTTGGGTTGGATCTGTTGGAAGCAGAACCATAAAGGATGATATGGGTAAGAGGTTTTTGCATATCTGTCAGAAATAATTATAGTAGGAAGTGACTAAATAACTATAGTATGGTACTACACAGGTGACTACAAGGATTTCTAGATAGGGATGCTGGGGAGGGACTCTTCATCAGGGCCTGTAGTGACAAGACATGGGGTAACGGGTTAAAACTTAAACAGGGGAAGTTTAGATTGGATATAAGGAGGAAATTCTTTCCTGTTAGGGTGGTGAGACACTGGAATGGGTTGCCCAGGGAGGTTGTGAGTGCTCCATTCCTGGCAGTGTTCAAGGCCAGGTTGGACAGAGCCTTGGGTGACATGGTTGAGTGTGAGGTGTCCCTGCCCATGGCAGGGGGGTTGGAACTGGATGATCTTAAGGTCCTTTCCAACCCTAACTATTCTATGATTCTATGATTCTATTTCAGGATGTGACTGAAATGGAGTTTGCAGTTCTTTTAAACTTCAGTACTCAAAAGTAACTTCCATACAAATAAAGGAATTCCAGGACATGAAATTAATTTCGTGTCCTGGAGCCTGGACACTATGTTTAGGTTTGACCACCAGCAGCCAGGTGTTAATGCTGTTAAGTAAGGTGAGAAGTTTTATGTCACATTTTTAACTTGGAGCACTGTATCCCATTTCCTGTCTCTTTAGGTGGTGACCAAAGCATTTCATGGAGCAGGCCTAGTTGTTCCTGTAGACAAAAATGATGTTGGATACAGAGAACTTCCTGAAACAAATGGTAAGTATCTTGGTTACTGTATTCGTTGCTTTACTGAACAAGCCTCAGTCATAAAGCCACTATGCAAAAACCAAACATATTTCCTCCTGGAAAGAATATGAGTGGTTGGAGTAAAAAGCAGAAGTCTTAATACTTCGAGTTCAAGTATAATTTTTTTTTTTTTAATGACTCAGATGGCGATCAGTGAACCATGCAAAATCAGAAATAATAATTCCTGAAGGAGTAGTTTAGATGCTTTTCTCTTTTGTATGGGCACAGCCATGCAGGAGGTAGATTCAAAAAACCTGATCTGTGTTCAGGGATTTGTGGATGTGTTTCTCATCCTTCCTCTTCTCCCAGTGTTCTAACCGGAATCGGTTCCTTCACACGAGTTCACCACACAAAGCTTGTCTCTTTTATGGGAAACTGGGATGGGTGGGCATAGGGCAAGAACGAGCAGCAAAGGAAAGGGGGGAAGCTCTTTTACCAGCAGCTCAGGGTGTGCCCTGTTGATGTCATGTAAGTATGACACATAGGTATGTTTTCCCCACAAAATACCTCTGTGCAACATTGAATTTCTTCCTTTTGTGTTTTGCAGCTAATCTGAGGAGAATTTGTAAGGCCATTGTTGATGCTTCCACTGATGATGAAAGGCTGAAGGCCTTTGCACCCATTCAGGAAATGCTGACCTTTGTTCAGTTTGCTAATGATGAATGTGACTATGGGATGGGCTATGAACTGGGTATAGACCTGTTCTGCTATGGATCACATGTGAGTACCACAGCAATCGTATGTCACAAAATTACCTGGTGTTTTTGTGCATGGACTGGGAGTTGTTCTGTGTTGTAGATCTTGATTCCCAACTCTTGCATGATCGTCTCTAAGAATCATGGAAGTCTACAAGAATACTCTTAATTTGTCAAGACTGGTTAAAAAGCTACACTTAAGAGATCATACCATGTTAAATTTAAAATTGCTTGTTTGAAAGCACAATCTTGCAATTCACAAGCATTTTAACAGCATATAACTGTTGTGATTGGATGTAAGACAATGAGTTCTCATTCAAGGCCTAAAAGTGCAGAATGTCTGACCCAGAGACATTGAATAACTGTAGCCTCCTGTCCTCAACTGCTTGTGTAGGCACAAGTGCTATATTTAGCTAGGTTAGGAAACAGACTGATGTTTGTAGTAACCCCAGCTGGAGAAATCTGAACCTCAGCCAGCTGCTCAGCTCCAGGGAGAGCTGCATATGGCTGTGTAAGAGACTTCCCAGTGTGTGTCTTGTTCTGGCTCTGTTGGCTAAGGATGTCATAAATAAGCTGATGGACTTACCAGCACTTAGTCACATGTAGAAACTACACTTAATGCTTTTTGTGTGTGGTTAGCCACTGCCCTGATGAAAAGGGCCATGTCTGTAATAAATCCATACCTAGGAAATAATGTACAAAGAAGCTTCAACATCACTGTACAAGAATGGCTGGTCATAGAAAAACCCATGAGGAAGAGCTGCTTTTGGTAAAAACATGATTGGCTAAGGGCTGCTCCAGCGTGTCATGTGGAAAGGTGAAAACCTTGAAGTGCTAAATGTAGGCCCCCAAAAAGCTGTCCTAAACACCAGTTAAAATACTCAGCCATTGAAACAAAGGAAAATTCTCTGATCTTTCCACAGAGTTGAATTACCGATGTGTTTCTTAGGTTTCTTGCCCTGCAGCGCTTGAGAATGCGTTTTGTTTTCCTCTGATACCCTATTTATTTTGGACCCTTCAGCAACTTGCTGCTTCAGCTGCTTAATTCCTTTGTGCATCAGAAGGGGCAGTGAAGACAACAGTTATTTCAGCTGGCAGAGTAAATGAAGACAAAGCCCTGTCTTTGATGTTTTGTGCTTCTCGGCACATGAGATTAACCACTGACCAACTCCTGCCATGACAAATGAAGTCTTCACAGTGCTGTGACATATCCTGAGAGCTATCTTAGGCAGCAGTTTGAAACAAAAAGATGTAATTTAATACCTTTTCTAAAGAGAGAAACCTTCCTTCATTTTTCTAGTTTAGTAAACAGACAGAAAAACCAGTGGCTTCGCACACAGCTTGCAGCAGGGCTTGTTCCCAGTGTTTTAGCCTGTCTGTAGATACTTTGAGTTTATTGGTTCTGGTTGGACCCTGGTTGTTCCTTGCTTACAGAGCCAGAAGGAGCACCCACACTGTAGCTGTAGTGCAAGACATGAGAAAGAACCTCTTCCCCCTCAGATGGGAGATAATAGTGGTTGCAAGTACAGTAACTGTCACAAATTCTAAATACTCTTGTTCACCGGAAGCACTGAAATGGCTCCTGTATGTACCATCCTCATCCCCTGGAGCTGTGGAGTGTGACGGGATGTGGGGCTTTAGCCAGAGGCTGGGCAGCTGTGGGCCTTAGTGATAGCTGTCATCTTGTGTACTGCTGAAGACGTATGCCCATGTCTCCCTACAGCCCTTGAGGTAACCCAGCTTGACCTTGCTGTGGTGGTTACTGATGTACCGTGTGTATGTGGTTCTGCAGCTGAAGAGCGCAGCCTGCCCCAGGCGCAGCCTGGAGGCGCGCTGGCTGTGAGGGCAGAGGCACTGACGGCCGGCCGCTCTTGTTTTCCCTCTCGCCCGCAGTACTTCCACAAGACGGTGGGCCAGCTGCTGCCCCTGGCCTACACGCTGCTGCAGAGGAGCCTGTTTGCCGACATCATTCAGTCGCACTTGGCCAACCGGCGGGAGGAGCCGCTGGACCAGCTCGCGCCCTGAGCCGTCTCGCTCGCCCCGGGGCGGCTGTCCTCTCCGTGTCCCTGTCCGTGTGTCCGTGTGTCCGTCCGTCCGTCCGTGCTCTGTTGTACTGCGCGGCCCTGCGGTCAGTAAAGCTTTCCTAAGGCAGGCGCCTGATCCCTGTGTTGCTGCGAGCCCCGGGGGCGTCAGGGGATGGTGGTGGCGCATGCGCGCAGGGCAGTGGGAGGGGAGGACCATGCTGCAGGGCAGCGCCGGCGCACCCGCCCGGGAGCGGGGACGCTCCGAGGCAGTGAGGCCGGAGGCTTCCGGCCAGCGCCGGGTGCCCGCTGAGCAGCAGCCCTGCGCCGGTCCGGCAGCCTCGGTCCGCAGAAGCGGTGGCGCGGGGAGTGCCGCCCGTGCTGTGCTCGCTGCTGCCGGGGCAGCCGGCGTTACTGCGCCGCTGGCCGTTACGAGGTTACGTTTCCTAGAGACACGGTAGGCGGGGGGCGGCCCTTCCGTGCATTCGTTGGTGTACAGTTGGAACCGGCCACTTGGGTGTTCCCAGCTCCGTTTCTTTGCTGCCGGTATACAATTCGAGTCTGCCCTAGCAGGGGGGTAAACCTTCAGGTACAGCAGTGTTCCCTTCTGCGTGAAAACAAGCCACTAAATCGGCTCCAGCAGCTGCACCTGGCCGTGGGTTACCAAGAATCAGATGGGATTAAAAACCAGCTGACTGATGTTACCAGGTAAGTTAAAAAAAACACTGCAGCTGCGGCCTTGGTAGTGAGAGAAAGCCACTCCCTGTTTTCAACTAACCAGAATCGAGATCGAAATGAATTGTTTCCAAGCTCCTTGATCTGCTGCTTATTTCCTGCTAGTGCATGTAAGAGTTTCATCCTTGGGCAGCTGCTTGAAGTAACAGTCAAAAACCAGGGGAGAACAGTGCCTGCTCTGTCTTGCAGGCTGCCAGTGTACAGTGACCTGTCCTGTAGCAGGTCACATCACTGCTGCTGCTGACAGCAGCACTGACTGACAAGGATCACAGGCTTGTAGCAACATGCTTGTATTGCAAAGTTGTCAGTGTCTTTTTAAGAAAAGGTTTGTACTTCCAAATGTCCCATCCAGCATAAACTACTTCCCAATGCAGGCTGAGTTCTGCAAAAGTGTCTGCAATTTTAAATAAAAAATGCAATCATGTGCCACATCTACTTTGGTATATCTGACACCCCAACCCCTTTCACTCAGCATAGAAGTGTTCCATTTATTGAGACAGAAGTGCTAGCGTATATGGACACTTCCATGGGCCCAGAATTTAATGTTTTATAACAGGAGGTACTTCCTTGAAATTTCAGTCTTGCTCCTCCTTACTTTTTAGGTTCCAAGTATAAGCGACCTTTATATGAATGCCCTGTAACTCACAGAAGTAACAAGAACTCATTTTGTTCTTTCATCTGCTTACTGGCTTTGTATGGAAAGTTTCTACCGGTTAACTTTTTCCCAGGGAAAACAGATACAGAAATCAACACAAATACTGGTGATGAAAACGACAGCAAAACATGACAGAACAATAAATGGTCATACAGAAGTTTTTAATGTTTGATTAAATCATCACAGTAATCGGAATTTTTACTGCAATGATCTGCAGCTCTACCACACTATTATAAATAAAAACATTAAGATCAATATTAAATACAGCCCTAGGCAACATCACAGATTAACAAAGAATGCATTCTTCATGAACCAGTAACTGAATGGTTTAAAGAAAACCTAAAAAAATGCTGACATTTCCCCTCCCATCCACCACATTCATGTTTTTCCAAATTGGTAACTTGAGTAAGGCGCTGGAAGCTGTACGGTTGAGAAGTTGTGTTGCACAGCACAGGCAAACAGACTTCATTATAACAACATCTGAGGCATGTTTTCAATGTCAACAGGGAAAACTCAGCAGGTAAGAAAAGAGATGCACAATTTCTATGCAGCACTTGGCAGCCATACTGAAATTCTAAAACACGGCACGGGTGTGAACTGCCCTTCAGATGGTCTGCAGAATCATGGACAGCTGTGTTCTATGAGAACATCAGGCAGCAGAGGTTTCCAACTGGTTTAAAACAGGGTTTGTAGGTGTAGTGTGTTTGTATTCTTACACTGTATAAAAAGGAGACACCAGAACTCGGCAGCATGGACAACTTGCAGAGCTGCCTCTGGGAATGGCCACATCCTGCTCATTATGTAGCTTCCTCTGCAAAGTTCCTTCAGGCTGATGTTGCAACAGAACTGATTCTGAACCACAAGCGCTGACTTCATGTGGAGGAATACAGCTGGTTCTGCAGCCCTCCCACCTTAGCACAGCTCAATGCCCTGGTTTTTGTTACTACTGGGGCAGATAACCATGAGCCCACTGGCACATTTTGCTTCCTACTGGTTCCTGTTGCTGCACGAGATGAGATGATGGCTGTAGACGGCAGTTTTATACCCAAAAAAAACTGGTAAAACAGCAGAGCACTTAAGCACAGGCATTGTTTTAGATTTGCCAAAAGTACCAGAATGCCAATTCAGTATCTTATTATACTTAAAATCTACCAAGTACTTTTCAAATAAAGATATTTGTGGTAACTCTGCTGAATGCCTTAGAGATACCTCGGACTGTTATTTTGGACTTTTACCATTTATATGCTTACAACTTTTGCAGTCTTGGGAGTGTAAAAGAAGGAAATTTTACCTAATCCCATATTCTAAAGCATGTTTGTCAGCGGATTTCTTGATTCTCCCCCTGCCCCTGCACTTGAGGCTTACAGCATGTTGCCTTTTCTCCTCTGCATGTGCTTGTGGCGGCTTGTTCTAATGACTATGGAACAATCTAGTGATGGGGAAAATGTTAGGGACCTGCCAGTTCACCTGCCAGCACGTCTGCTGCTGCTGGATGTTAAAGTCCTGCCAAAGTTTCAAGTACTAGATTCGGTTCTGCCCCGCTGCTCACCTCCTGTAGCTACGTATCATTTACACCTCTATACACTTGGAAAAGAAAAAAGTCAAAAGCAATCTAATGCTTACAGTTGCTTTCCTGCTATTATTTTTAAACCCTGCAGTTTTTAAAAATAAAATTTTACTATTCCTGTTCCAGTTATCTGCTAGTAAAGGGAAAAGGAAACCTCAAGGTAACGGCAGTGAGAGTTGTATCTGAAAATGATCTTGCGTGTGTTGGATCATAAAGAAACCATTTTGTTTCAACCCTTCATCTAGTTGTAAACATTTTCTAATCCTCTGTTCCGTGCAGAGGATTATGAATTATTCTATAAAATCACATTAAAAAGGTAATTAGTTATGTGAGATATTAACTGATTCATATTTAATAATTTTTAATCCATACAAATATAAATAAAGAATGGGAAAACCTCAAGAAAAATAATATACATTTAGTGCAAGTTATGAGTTACATTTCTTCTTACCATGTCAGCAGTGGAACAGCTTTTGTGGAGAAGAGGAAAATAAAAATGACCTTTCCCAAATTTTCGGGGGGGGGGGGGGGGGGGGGGGGAGGAGGTGGGGGAAGATCTCCAGTGTAGCATGCAGTTTTACCAGATACACGTATACAGAATTGTTCCAGCTCTTAACTAGTAGAATAGCAGTATTTATCCTTATACTGCACACCATTGGTATATATCATAGTGTTTTCAATAATACAAAAAATTGCATAAGACCAGGTCACATTATTGATATTTTCTGCAGCAAAACCAGTATCTTCCTTTGAAACGCTCATTTTGTCCAGTTTTAGTTCTTCTCCTACCCCAACGGCACATGGGTTGAAAGGAGCCTTGCACAGTTCTCACAAGGTATTACCTGTTCAGTCTGGTTTTGTCGCAGTGCATCTGTACCGCCCCAAGCATTTCATGATGTACAAACTTACACGATTAATGGCACAAGAAAAACCTCCCTTCTTGTGATCAAACCTCAGTAACTCACAGTACATCTCAATATGAGAAACAACTGCTTCGAAAGGGCACACCAATTTTAAAGAGGCTTTGTTACGGCTCAGGAGAGAGAGAAATAAAGCTCTTCTGGAATGTAGAAAGGTGACATGTAATAATTAATACATTTCATGACTTAACACAACAGTTTCAATGGTGAAAAGGGCAAGACCTTTCAGTCTCCATAAGATGGCTCGAATCGGAATGATCCCTCCAGAAACAGGGATTAAGAACACATCTCTTCAATGCTGAAGTACCAGGCTGGGGCTGGAGAATTGTGCCACCTCGCATGGCTCACCCACTGCACTATCATGGCAGACCTGATGCCTCGGGACGCATCCAGTGCAGGACAGCAGCTCTCCCTTCCCATGCTCCCATCAGCCTTCCTCCTCTTTGCCACATATTCCCCCAGACCAACTCCTGATTTCCAGCAGCACTGTCACACAAAAACCCAGCTCTCATCTCTGATCTTGGAAGCATCCCCCAGACTAAAGTGTTGTGCTATTCAACAAATGAACCTCCTCTTCCGTTTCCTCTCTCTCCTCAGCTATGGGTTTCAGTTGAACATTATTGAGGCGGGGTCTTGGTTTGCCGTCTGGGCCATATGACGGAGGATATCTTTTTTTGTTATAATGCCAAGGAGGCGCCTGAAAAGCATAAATGGAAAATCGGCATTAATCCAAGCAGGAAAAAATAATAAAGCAGAACAAATCTGTAGCCAAGTCCTTTTTGTTGACAGGAATAGAGCAAAAGTAAAAAGCCTGATTTTCTTATTTAGACAAGAACATTTTATTAATTGAAATATTGAGGAACCACCCGTTTGTTAAAAGACAGCAATGCTGAGACACCCTATCGGATGGTCTCTGACAGCTGTAGTCTGGTTTGATGAAATACAAGGAATACAAGCAGAGCCCATGACAATTTTTTATTTAACTTTTTGTGTCTACAAAAATAAAATTTTGATTAGCGTATGCCAACAAAAAAGTAACAAAAGAGGGACAAAGAAAAAAGAGGCATGAAAAAGAAGTGATATTGATCCCGTTTCATAAGGGAGGCATGTTCCAACCTAGCCATCAGAAGTAACATACCGCTTGATGGCCCAAAATCCTGAGAGCAAATCAAACTCCCCTTCCCTCCATTTATAATTTGTAATGATCCTGCCAGTCTGATTCACTGGCTCAGGCTGAACGTGTTCATAAGAGCACACCATATGGGCCACGGAGGTTTTGTAACTCAAACACGTTAACCAGGGTTTGGAGTTCACTCCTTTAGAAAACAAATTGAGAATAATAAAATAGACTTTTCATTTTCCAATTTCAACACTGTGCTCTTATGACAGGGTCTTCATGGCTTTATAATTGTAACTCTTCAAAATACCAAGGTTGAGACTGTCCAAAAGGATAATATCACAGGAGAAGCAAAGAGCAGAATGAATGAGCTGCTGCCCTCGTTACTGTGGTTAGTACATTTCAGTTTGTCATATTAAAGGACGCATGAAATACTTGTGAAATATTAGCATAAAATGAGAACATAATTAGCATGTTTTGCACATAAGCAGCTAAACTTGGTGGGCATGTTTAGTAGAGAGGTAACTAGAAACCATGTCCAAATTAAGGCAAAGTCTACCATCTGGCTAAGGTTAGTTCACAACATCATGGTTAAAACAGTATCCATCAATCAATCGATTGAAGTCAACAGTCAGTACAGTAGCTGCCACTTGGTGGCTTAGGGTATCAGTGAACACTTTATAAAGGAGTACATGAATTGCTGCAGGGAACAGCAGCAGAATCACAGAACTTTACATAATATCACAGAATTCACTAAAAATAAGAGTACTTTTAGAAATACCACATTGATCAAGGGGGATTACAGGGAAGATCTAATGCTGCAGTACATTAAAAACGTGCTGGGGTTTGCTTCTCAAAAGACAAGACACTTTGCTATCTGACAGCTATTTAAAGCTGTCAAGGTCAGAAAAATAAATTGGCATATACGAAAATCTTAATTTGCATTATTAGTCAGGGAAGAAGTATTCCTAGCTGTGTGCTTTCCCACCTGGGGAAATCAGCAGATCAACTGCATGGATCTATGTTACCTCAAGCACAGAAGTATCAGAAAGTCTATTGTTGACTTTCCTGTAATGTTGTGACTAACAGTACATCCATATTAACAGCTTCATTTCTACCAAAGGATTTTGTACATGTTGTTTTATGGCTTAGTAGAAAGTTTTAGCATAAGATGATTTCATTGTTCAGCCGATGTCATAAAAGCCCTGAACAGTTCACAAGTTTCATGCTTCCTGACTTCTAATGTGTCTAATTATGAGATCTGATATATCTAATCACCAAGGGTTCGACGTGCTGCTTTAGTTGCTCGAGATGCTCTAATATGTTCTTCTTTGTGATGATCCCCAAGACAATCCTGAAACAGATCATGTTATGCTAATAACTGTGTGTGAAATCAAATAAAAAAAAAGTTCTATAATGAAAAAGGATTAGAACAAAATAGAAGAAAAAGAATGGTTGCAGGAAAGCTAATGAGATGATTCAATGAAAAATGATTTGAAAGTCAGTACCCCTTTCCCAGACTCCTCCCAAATGCTGAACACAACTGCATCTTCAACCACCCCAGAGAAGTATGTTTCTCGTATCAATTACATGGCTTCTCCCTTCTCCCCACATTTACATCTCTTCAGGTTTTAAGAGGCCCTGAAACAAAAATCTCTTTATTTCCTTGGTTTAGTAGTTACTTCTCCTCACACATACAGGTATTATTCACAATTTTAACAAACCACAGTAAATGAACACAGTAATAACTGTGCAAAGTCATAGCAATTTAGGTTTTAAACTGCTCTACAGAGCAGTGTTACCCAGTATGCTTACAAACAGACAGACGAATTCCTAATTCTTGACAGTATAATCAAGAGCAACTCCCTGGAATGTGTATTCTGGTACAAATAAAGGAAGAATGAGAGTCAGTCTTTATGTAATTCTCTGTCACCAGCACCAGTTTTTGCACAGTTCCTATTCCAGTCTGGACTGGAACCAGTACACTGATGTGTGTCTTTATGTGGGGATGCTCAATTTGCAGGGAATTTGCCAAAATACAGGTTAGTCCTTGCTGTCCACATGGCTGTATGCCATGGCCAACTACCACTAGTGCTTTACTTATATGACCTTGCAATGGACAGTAGACACAGGGAACATCACAAGGGTGCAAACTGAAGCAGGACAACAAAAAATGAATGTCTGGAAACAGCAAATTATTAAGGCCATCCATACTAGCTGCTGCTTTATCATAAAACAACTAAAAAACTGAAGTACAGTTTGACATAGCTTTGCACAATTAGGCTTTTTAGAGAGTTGATTTTAACATCAATGTCAACGTTTGAGCACATAACCATGACAGAAACCAAGAAAAAAATGATCATAGCAAATATTCTTCATTGAAGTTCTATCAGTTCTGTTTCCTTCCCCAAAACAAGAATAATTGCATGCCTGCACTGACTGTCAGATCATACATCCTCTCCCCATGTGAGAAGGCTTTTTAAAGTCATCTATGCTTCTGAAAGCACACACTTGCCATTCAAATACAGGGATGCATTGAAGAGAAAAGCAGCAAGAGAACATTTAAAATAAATTTGTTTTAAAATACACCTGAGAAAATAAACTTGTAAACCAATGTGATATTTGAGTATTTGCCACTTATAGCAGCAACCCTTTTGCTCACAGCAAAGCAAAGGAAGTCCCATCCCTCTTTCAGGTTTCTTGAGTTTTTCCCATAGACACTGATCCTAAATAAGGTGGATTAGCAGACTATGTTTCACTCCCCAGGTGCCTTCAAAGACATGCTGAAGAGAAAGCAAGATACTGTGGTAGGAAGTGCAATGTGTGTCAAGGAAAGCAGAATGTTAAAGGAACAGCTACAAAGAAAAAGATAATGTAAAAAAAAAAAAGTAGCAGTTTAGATAAGAGACACTTATAATGAACATTTATGTTTCCATGCCCGGGGCTGATTTATTTCGTAGGTAATCACATGACAACTCCCTATAGTATCATTACAAACATTCTAAATCTTAAAATTAGAATAGAATCATAGAATAGTTTTCTTGTGATGCTTTGAAGAATGTAGAAACAAAAGCTGCAGATTGAAGTTCCAGAACTAGCAGCAGTTACTTGGTTGTCAGTATTCTGAAACCAAGAGCTTGGTGGTAATCACCATCAGTGAACTCCAGAAGAAGAGACAAAGACTGAATCATTTTCTCCCACTATTTTTTTTTTTACAAACCCAAGTATTTGTAGATGTTCAACAGCAGACACATTCACAGCACATAGATAAAAATGAGGAAACGCAGGCCTTGCACTGTTTACCACACAACTAAATTGTCTTGTGTGGTGCACACGCAGGTGGAGGGGTTGTGTCTCCTCCACATGTGTGTGCAACAGCAAGTTGCACACACAAAACTTGCTGAATGAGAGCGAGTTTTTAACAGAACATCTTAAAATACCTGAGATCACCTGCCTGCTTAGGTGGAATATGAGGGAGAAGTAAGAATTTAAGAGTTGCGTCACAGCACAGCACCTTCTTAGCGAACAGTTAGGGTCCTCAGTTGCAGTACCAAACTTCCTCGTTCAAATACTGCCATCCTGGAATATATCCTGGTTCAAATACTCTGATCCTAGAAGTGAAAATCACTGTATCCAACACAATGAACAGCGTTGCTGCCACTTAACTCACCCGTTGTGTGTTACAAGGCACTGCCTCAGACCCAGCTTCCGGAAAATATCCACCACTATTTCCATTGGGGTGTGGTCTGTCACGGTGAAAGGGCTCATATCTAGGATGCTTCTAAGCTTCAAAGGCCGAGGGCTTTCTGCTGGAAGTGATGGTGTATGCTGGGCAAAACAGACCCTGGAGCTGCCAACAATCCCTTCCTGCTTCTTTCTAGCACTTTCTTTAAGAAAAAGAGGGAGGGGGGAAACAGCAGAGGAGGAAGAATTTATATTCTTGGAGTAAGATAAGTTAGTGCAAACAGATCAATCAACACTACCTGACTCTGATCTTATTCTCTAGATGCTGAGACTCTGATATATGCTATTTTGATGTGTTCCCATAGCCACTGCTATATCCCTAATGGGTGTTTGTGCAGAAATCACAAAAGCCATCTACCACACAGCTTTAGCCATTCTTCGGCTACTACCTTCCTCGCTCCAATAAATGACTTTTATTTACTAGAAAGAGGTAGAAGGACTTAAAGAATAACGTGCAGGAAGCACACGCCTGCTGAAGAAACTGTCAAGGGGAAAGCCAATCTCAGCTGACAGTTCTCCTGTCACGATTCCAACGGCTGGAATTACTGTGGATTTAAAACCAAAGAACTCATTTCTGAGCACTCTGAAAATGTTGTCTTCTTGTTTATAATGAATTTATTTAGATACTTCTGAACTGCCTCTGCCTTTTCACACCTTCATCACCTGGGTGACAACAGCTTCCCCTGCCATACCCAGAACTATTTCACACAAGGGCTCTCTTAAGCCACACAAAATCCAAGACTAAGCAAAACTTGCACCATGTGATCTCAGCATGAGCAGCTGAAATGAGTCCTACCTGTGAAAGTATATTATTAGAAGAATGTTCTGCTGTTACCCCTTTAACTCTTAGGTAAATGCAAACTTAAACCAGTATGACGTCTAAATCGTTTCTCAGTTTTGGATGCTTCTGTGCATCCTACGCAGTGTAATACTATGGTATACAGAGTATTAAGACCATAGGCAAAAGTTTTACTGAAGTAAAACAGTGTTGTGTTCACAAAACTTTTGTGGTTTTAAAGTTTCAGGAGACTTCTGTTTCTCAAGTGTCTGTTAAAGAGATAATTGTCAATGTACAATTTTATGAATTAAATAAAAAAATAATAAAAAGAAAAAAAAAGTAGTTTAAGATGCAATTTCCATCACTGGTGTCATGCACCAGAAATTACAGTTTTGCAGCGTTTCCTTACATAACAGTGATTTTTTCCTCTGGTTATGACAGCGTCCTCAAAATCCACAGCATTTTTCTTAGCGGTGCACAAAGCACTGTCACAAGTGTCACACAAGTTCTAATAGGCACCCAGAGAACGAGGGCTCAAACAGGGTTTGTTTGCTCATGTGCAAACTTCCCATTACAAAACAAATTGAAAAGCAGAAACCTAAAGTAAGAAGTATTCCGCTTATCTCTCCCTAGTACAATTTTATGCATAAAACCTGTCACAGAGAAGTGCAGCATACATTTAAATTTAAAAATGCCTTGGACATTTTTAATTCTCACAGAATCCTGCTATTTGAAAATGAGAATCACCCAATTTTAAAGAACAGTGTTAGTGCAGTGCCACCTGGGGAAAAGAGGTATTAGCAAGCCAGGCTGGATGGGGCTTTGAGCAACCTGGCCTGTGGAAGGTCCCCCCTGCCCATGGCAGCGGGGCTGGAACTGGATGATCTTTAAGGCCCCTTCCAACCCAAACCAGTCTGTGACTCATTCTGTGAAAAGCCTCAAAACCAGCAAAAATACTGGACTAGATGATGTTTTGGCTGACTTCAGTGTGGTGTGGCTTTATGACAAAGAGAGTAGTATTTTCTCCACTTCAAAGCCTGCTGTTGAAGATAGTCATATACCTGCATAAAGAAACAGATTTTGCAGGGTATCTGAACCTTAAATAAGTCTAGTAACATACAAATAAATTGTGTTTTAAGCTATAAAATCATTTAAATTGGTATATATAATCACGCAAGACTGTCAGATAATTACCTATTGCAATAGTTAAATCTCTTCTTAGAGCAAAGCCCACTAGTCTCTGCGATTCTTTCGACATAATAACAGGAAAACCATTATAGCTGGTTTCGTTGATCAAGTTTTCTATGTCTTCCACTGTCATATTATCCTGCGTCAGAACCGCTAAAGGTGGGTCGCTTCTCCGAGGTCGCATAACATCAGCAGCCAGTGTTGTGTGAGTAAATTCTTCCTTTGCATCCAAGAAAGGATATCCATTCAGTCGGATGTGTGCCTCATATATGCCTTCCCTACCAAAGGCATCTCCTACCCACTTACTGGTCATGACTGCAGCCATTAGGGGCACAATATATTCCAGCCCTCCTGTTAGCTCAAAGACAATAACTACCAGGGACACAGTCATCCTTGTCACACCACCTGCAACAAAAAAATGGTAAATGGTAGCCAGTAACATTCTGGTATCAGATAATGATGAATTCAGAATTTCCTGCCTTCCCATTGAGAACTACAAACGTAACTTTGCCATTAAAGATCATCTGATAAGCATCATTCTGTATAATACAAACAAAAGCAGACAGGGAAAGTGAACAAAAAGCTGTCAGAAGTAAAAAAAAAAAAAAAAAAAGAGCTTTAGGGAAAATTCCTAGAAAGTGAGAGAATTACAGGATTTGAAAAATAGGTGTAATTATTTTGTGTAAATTAAGAATAAAACTGTATTTCTCCACACCACACCTAGCTTAAAAATACTGTGAAATTCAAGGAAATCCAGTAAGGTGAGAATATGGTAAAAGAATGGAAGGAATGCAGGAAGTCGCAGGTAGCAATTCAACAGCTATGTTGTCCAAAGGATTAGGATCTTAATGCTGTTGTTGGATCATAAAAGCTAAAGAGAATTCTGAGCTGATGAAAAGAAACGTCTTTGACAATGAGAGAAGGAAGGGATTGTATTTCTCTTTTGTTAGTACTCAAGATGTTTTTTCTGCCAAGGTTTCTCATGCCATATCTTCATTTAGGGAAAGAATACGATCTTTCTTTCAATGCATTCAAAAGTGATTCAAGTTGAACTATTAAAAAAACAAACAACTTCTCAAAATACTGCATTTGTACCACTAGTTTACTTCATCACTCAAATGCATTTTACCTTAAAGAAAAGGTCTTCCTTTCGTTGAATCTGTACTAATAGATTTTAAACTTAATTTCTAAAGCAATGAAATTACAAGTGAGGACAAGAGAAGGCCTTCAAAAAACCTGTCCTAGTTTAAGTGCCCAACCTCAGCCTCTTTCCATGACACTGATTTTCGGCAGTTTGTAAATCAGACTTGTTAGAAACCCCTCAAGCTGGACTCCCCGAACCATCAGAAACCTCTGACAGTTTTGTTTGGATTATGAATTGCAAGAACTTTTTCTGCACATCATGTAGGTGCGGCAGCTGATCATGCACCTCCTTGTAATAATTTCAACAGTACCTGACTTCGCAAATCCTCCACTTCACACATTTCACAAAACTGGTTTTTCAGACTGGTGTGGTAATGACACCTCTCGATACCAGAGACAGAAAGCAAACACTGCCGTTTAAATGCTTCTCTTATCAATTTAAATGTCACATGTTATTCCTCAGATCACAAGGATCTGACAGTCTCGTGTGGAGATGTGAATGTATTATTCTGAAAAGACAGAAGTCCATATAAAATGGTGTTCCAAAACTGCACACGTTTATATCTCATTTCTTAACCACTGTTTTGGCAACATACAAGAAATCAGATACTTATTTGTTACATTTTATTTACCTAAGCATGCAGCAGCACCAACCATGGCATAAAGACCAGGTGTAATACAGTCAGCTCCAACTTCACACCACTCCTTGAAAATGAACCAGTCATGGTGGTAGTAAGCCAGCTGCTCCACTGCAATTCCTACAATCCTTCCTGCTATTGCTCCAATTGCCATGCTAGGTATGAACAACCCAGATGGAACCTGTAACAAAACCAGAAGTACTGCTGTCATGCTAATGGGAACACACCTGACGCATCGTTTTACAAGCTTGGTGTTTTTCCAAGAGATACAAATGCTCAAACTGTCAGATTAGAACCACCTACATTGACTTTGCAAGGTTTGTAAAACCTGCAATTATTGATACCTCTGATCAATTTCTGGTCTATGGAAGACTAGCATTTAAAAGACACATCAGATTTCTCTTACCCATCAACTAACGTGGAAAATAACTTCAAATAACAGACTGCAACATCTTCTAAAACATCAACAAGTAAGAAACACAATGATATTGTTCTATCAGTTACAGAATGACAAAATGGCTGTGGTTGGGCCTGACCACTTCAAATTGTCTATCTCTGCTCAAGCTGGGTCAACTACAGCAGGCTGCTTGGGACTGCAGCTAGTCACGTTTTGTGTATCTCCAAGGATGGAGACTCTACAAGTTCTCTGGACAGCCTATTCCAGTGTTCAACCACTCTCACAGTAAACAAGTGTCTTCTTATGCATGCAGTTACATGGAACAGCAATGTAGACTGAAAAGTTAAATAAAGCCAGTTTAAATACAAATCCTGCTTAATTAACATTCTATAATGCATTTGTGTTAAGACATGACTGATACTTATGCAGTTGCAAAAGCTATGAAGAGAGCCTGACAAGACAGAAAACGAAGGCATGACAGTTACATGTCATTCAGAAACCTGTCACAGCTTGGAGAGAAGCTGAACAGAGCAGCTCTAAAATGGATTCACGAAATGAACAGAAAAAAAAAAACCATGCTGCTTTGCAATGGAGAAGCAATTCCCATTACAGTCACAGGACCAAAGCCTGCTTCCTAGTCATGACATGCAATGCTGGGAAGTAAAGAAACTACCATTGGCAACCTTGGACAGTCTGCAGTGATGATATCCATACGATAAATGAGAAGATTCAAAAATAAACCAACTACAAGTTGATCCAGAGGTATGTTTTTTCCTCCTTCCGTGTAACAGAACTAGGAAGCCTGAGTGCTTATGTTTGAACCCAGCTCTGAGACGTTTTAGAATCATCCTTATTGCTGAATCCGGCCCATACAGCCATCCATGCACCCCGTTACTGTTCCCTATTAAATTTAGCACGTTTCTGTTCAGCTGAGAAAAAGGCTAGTTTGAATTTAATTAAACTTAATACTGTTTTCTACATTACTTATTAGTCACAATAAAAAGACCTTTTTAAAAAGAAATACACATAAAGATTTCTATAAACAAAACTACTAACTTTTGAGGATGGAAAATGAGAAAGGCAATAATTAAATAATCACAGCAGATGATACAGCCACTTCATTCACACTCACCTTGATACCAAAGGTGAAGACTGTCATGATTATTTTAAATATGAGTGCTAAACACAACTGCCATATAGCTGAATAGACTCCAGTGCCTGCTGGACGGTCAGGAATATCATCTACTATTTTGCTTGCATTCATATCATTTCTGTAGTCACACAGGGAGGAGGATTCTAACGGCCCACAGTCTGTGAAGAGCTCTTTAATAAGCTCACTGGTGTTTAGCCTTGTATACGGATTAGGAAATGCAATGACAGCTGTTATTGCTGCAACAATAATAACCTCCAGGACAGGATACTTCCCAAATTTTGTAGATTTGCGCCGACGACACCATGCAATATTTGCTCGGATGAAAAATGCTCCCCAGAGCCCACCAAATACTCCCAGAAGAATAAAAGGAAGCAGTTCAAAAAGGTACCAAGGAGTGTGATATTCCACGTAAAAAAGAACTAGGCGGCTATTACCAAAAGGATTGATGGACCTTAAAACAAATGCAGCTACTAAAGCAGCAAAAAATGATCTCCATAAAGTTTTCAGTGGGAAATAGTAACTGACCTGTAAAAGGCAATACATGAGAATTATTAGTGATTCAATTGAAAATACTGGAAAGACCATTTTATGCATGTGTTACAGTACTGCTGCTGACATGGCAAATGCTAAAAACCCAGTGCTCTTACATTATCAGTTATTATTCTCACCCCTTGGAGCATGGGCACTTCAGCACATACTACATCTTTTAAAAGCTTGACAGCAATTCATACTTACATCACTACTAAAGCAGTAACAAAACCACTGCTGTTTTAAGACTGTTAGGAAATAATGTGCAGTAATTTATGTTTGAAAGCCTCTCTGTTCGTAAGTATCTCTTCTGAGCATTCACGAGAACCAGACTGGGTACTAGCTGCCCTCTCAAATGTCCTGCTTATGCTGTTTCATCTCCATTTAACCTACAACGAAAGGTTTCTGGCAGATGTTATTTTTATGGAGTACGACTAAAACAGAAAAAAAATATAATCCTTAAAACAGAAATTTCATACTTCAGCCCCACATGGCCTGATTTGAATTTCAAAAGAATTTTCTTCTGGAATATTTTTTTTGCACCAAGTGAATTTCTCAAAACCCCCGTATGATATAATAAAATTTACATGACGGGATATTTTGCTTCCTTTCTTCAAAGTACAGATTTTTCGTTTTCTTTAAAACTGCTGATGATCTAAATAACATTCTTGTGTACTTTTAAAATATGAAAACTAATTTAACACAAGACGTTTCTTGGAGAAGAGAGTTTGGTTGCCTTGGCAGTCCGTTTTATGGCATAGCTGCTTTTTAATAATTAACATCTTCAATTATCGTTAGTGCCTGAAACTTTGAGAGAAGTTTAAAAACGTTTAAAAACCTGCTTCCCACAACTGTCAAGCAGGTTTCGAAAGCCTCTTTCAAAGTGGGAAAAGAGAAAAGAAAGAAAAGCCTGATTTTTTTTAATACACTCCTACAGCGAAAACCAGCTGGATCTCCATCTGTACGCAAACTGCAATTATTAACTGACTCAGCCCTTCTCCAGCAAAAATATAATTGAAAACAAAGCAAAGCTGACATTCATCCAAAGAAAAGAAACGGTATCTTTAGGACTTTGTTGGTAAGAAGACTCTTGACTTTGAAAAGAGGGTCCAAAAATAATTTCCTTACTAAGAAAGACTCTGCAGCTTAAAGGAGTCCAAGATTATTCATGCTAGAAGAGATTTTTTAAAGTATCTATCCTTCAGTGCCACCTCTTGACATACCTCCTCCAGACTGAAAAGGACTCCTCCAATTGGGGCACCAAAGGCTACAGATACTCCTGCTGCTGAGGCTGCTGACAACACCTGGAAAACAATGGTGAGGAAGCTTTTAACAGTCTGTGAAATGCTTTAAACATGAAGACCAGAATCTCATTACAGTTACCAGTTTCTTCTGTATTTCTATCACGGGCTCACAGACTTGCTAACAGTAAAGCATCAAGTACATGTATCAGAATGCTCGTAAATTGTGGCCAGTCACCGCAGCAGCCACTGACCAGGTAAGAGCCATAACTAAGCCAAGGACACTGCTCAAAGCCTCCTCAGAATAGCACCCAGGAAAGTCTATACTTCAGTATGAAATTGCTGATATCTCATTTTCAAGAAACTGTAGTAAGCTTTCCCTGGACTAAAACAGGGAATTCCACTGTCATAAATTAAACAAGCGGAGCAGAAGAGCAGGTGGGCCAAATAGGCAACTACTTCTGGAGCTCAAGAGGAAAAAGAAATTGTATGATCCCTGAAAGCAAGGTCAGGCTTCACAGGAAGGTTACTGGGCTGTGATTCATATATATGCAGGAAAAAAGCACACGGAAGGCCAAAGCTCAATTAGACTTAACAGAATCCCAGAATACAAGGTTGGAAGTGACCCCAAGGATCCAACATTGAAATCGGCCAGTGTTGTGTCAAATTAAAAAAAAGGGGACTTTTTAAGTACATTAATAGCAAGAAGAGGTTTAAAGAAAACACTGGATCAATACTTGTTGAAGATGGTCATCTGACTAACAGGAATTAGGAAAAAACATAGGCATTCAATGCAGTTTTTGCCTTAGTCTAGTAATACTGATAGACCTTGGGCTGCCCAGTGCCCTGAGTCAGAGGACCACAAGTGCAGAACAGCAACTTTCCATTTGTGGATACTGAAATTATAAGGGACCAGCACTGTCACCTGAAGGCTCACAAATCCATGGGGCCTAATAGGATTCCTCCCAAGTGCTAAAGGAGCTAGCAGATGTTATGGCAAGACCCCTCTCGATCATATTCCACAGGTCTAGGGAGTCCAGGCAGGCCTCTGCTGACTGGAAACGAACCAACAGTATTCCAGCCTACAAGAAGGGTGCTGAGGGAAAACCCAGGGAACTACAGACCTGTTAGCCTAACCTCAGTTGCTGGGAAAATTATGCTGGGTGCTACTGAAAGGCATTTACAGAATAATGCAGTCATCAGGCATATTACTTTAACTAATGTGCTATCCTTCTGTAAGGATCCACACACCTAGTGGATGTACTGTCTTTTTATTTTAGTGAGGCTTTTGATACTGTCCCTCACAGCATCCTTCTGGACAAGTTGTTCAGCTGTGGGATGAGCAGGCTGGGTGAAGAACTGGCTGAATGGCTCAAAGTGTTGTAGTGAACAGGGCTACATCTGGCTGGGAAGAAGGGAGAGTGGGGGCAAGGTGGTTTTAGTTTTGTTTTTATTTCTCACTACTGTAGTCTGTTACTAATTGGCAATAAAATTATCTTCCACAAGTCTAGTCTAATCTGCCTGTGATAGTAATTGGTGAGTGATCTCTATATCCTTATACTGACTTACGAACTTTCCATTCTAGTTTCTCCCGCTGTCTTGCTGAGGAGGACCAACCTTGGTGGGGACCAAGGCTACTCCACTAGATTCTCACTAACAACTGTTGTCACCAACCCTTTTCTAATAGCACTTCATTCACAGGTTCGAAAGTTCTCTTCTGTCCTCACAACTGAAGACAGTCATCAATTACCAAACATAGAACCAAGAACAGAAAGAATTTAAGTAAAATCAAATGGTCTCTGAGGTGGAAAAAATGCAAACTTACTCTGACGTGGAAACAATTTATCTTGGAGAATGCTAGGGATAATACATTATTCTTAACACATAAATAACTAAGCCTAAGTTATAATACTATAGTATTATATATAGTATAATAACTCTTACAGAAAAAATATTGTCCTTTAAACAAACCAGTGTAAATGCATAGAAATGCAATACATTCTAGAAATGCTTTTACAAGAACTTACCTCTCTTTTTTTAGCTTCATTTGTGCTGTACTTTGGAAAGAGGTAAGAAAAAATATTCCCACAGCAGCAGGCAACATGTACCAAGGGACCCTCTTTTCCTAAACTCAAACCTGACGCGACAGCCAAGACTAAAGTAATTGTTTTTATCATCAAAGTCCACTTTCCCAAATAACCTCTGATGATGAAGCCACTCAAAATAGTTTTTATCTGGAAGAAATAAAAAATACCATCTGTTATTGTATTCTGCTTTCTTCAGAAAATAATTACTTTCATTATGTTAGCTACTTAAGTTCAAAAAATAGCCTTTTCAAATGGCTACCTTTATCACACTTAAAAAAGTATTATTCATATTGCTACACTGAGTCCATCTGGTTGCCAGAGGCTTTCCATTTGCAACTTCCTCTAAACACTGTACAATAACATAAAACATGATTATCAATTACATTTAGTAGAAACTTACTCTGCACTAGCTTCTATGACTGCAATCACTGGTTTATGACATAAATTACATGCAAGTCAGAAAAACTACACTCAAGATCATCTATTGTAGTAATACCACATTTGCACCCATCTTACCCCTCTCTGTCTTCTCCTTACGTTTTACCACCTCTACGTAAGAATTTAACAGGTGACTCCTTGACATAAGGGTGGAAACGATCAGGCCTTTTCAAATAGAAAAGATGTGCCACTTGCTTAAGGTATTACTTTGCCTAACAGCGTCATATTATTACCCTGAAATATATGCCCAGATATAGGAAATAATATAGTTGTCACAGGAAAGGACAACATGTCTATAAATACAATGTACACAAAACACTGGGCAGCAGCGACTAAAGTAGAGGTTAGCTAAATTTGGAAACCAATTCAGAATGAAATCTCTTCTGGAATAATGGCACAGAATTATTCCAGGCTTATTCAGAGACACGATTTGTCCTTCAAATTCTACAATACGCATACATAAAGAAGTACCTACAGAATTACTAGAGACTGATCAGACTTTGTGTTTTTCCCTTCCATTCTGTGTATAGTACAGATGGCAACTATAAAAACAGTAAAGTTTTGAGGATATTACACATTTCACTGTGATTGATGGCGTGATTTGGAGTTAGAATCATAGAATAGAATCATAGAACAGTTAGGGTTGGAAAGGACCTCAAGATCATCTAGTTCCAACCCCCCTGCCATGGGCAGGGACACCTCACACTAAACCATCCCACCCAAGGCTTCATCCAGCCTGGCCTTGAACACTGCCAGAGATGGAGCCAACGAGCCAGCTTCAATTGGAGCTCGTCTCAGATGCCTCTATACAAACGCCCATAGCATGGGGAACAAACAAGAGGAATTAGAGATGTGTGCACATCTATGGGGGTATGATACAATAGGCATCACAGAAACATGGTGGGATGGCTCCTATGACTGGAGTGTTGGAATGGAAGGTTACAGGCTCTTTAGAAAAGACAGGCCTGGCAGGCGGGGAGGGGGAGTTGCCCTTTATGTTAGGGATAGGCTGGAGAGTATGGAACTCTGCCTGGGGGCAGGTGAGCAGTTTACAGAGAGTTTGTGGGTCAGGGTTAAAGGGAAAACAGCCGTGGGAGACATTACTGTGGGGATCTGTTACAGGCTGCCTGATCAAGGAGAACCTGCGGATGAAGCACTCTACAGACAGATAGTCACAGGGCGCTCCCTCTTGCCTGCCCTCTGAACCTGCAGGAATTCCCTGCAGGAATTTTCACATCAATACGAAACATCTACAACATATATATTAGATCTCACCTCAGGTATCCCCGAGCCACAGGCATAGGGAGCAAATATCTTCACCAGAGAAACTGCTAAGAAGGCAAAGCTCAAAGCCCAGAAAATGTACATAATGTAGTTCATTATGTATGAACCCGGACCCTAAAAACAAAAACAAAAAATCAGAATATAAATTTGAGCAAAATCACCACTTAAAGTAGCCCAAAAGTACCCTTGCTGCATGTACACTTGCGCACGCATTTTGAGGGATGGTAACTATTACCAAGCCAAGAGAGTTTTGTTTGAAAAGCATGAAGTCATGACACACATCAGCAAAGACTGGGTTATACAAACTAGGAAGTATTCTAACACTGCATCTTAAACAGAAAAAATAAACAACACAGTTTGGGTTTTATTTATAGCTATTAGCTGCCAAAATCTACTGAGTAAATACTCTTTATTTTAAAAAATGTGTGGTAAAAAAAGCTATTCTTAGTTATCACAGAACTCCGCAAATTTATTTTTTTTTTTTATGTACAGCTATGATCAGGAATAGAAAATCTTGTGAAAAAAATCTACAGTTCTATCCTATCGTAGCTTCCTTATATCTGCAACACTAGAAGCACCCTTGCAGTGCATGGAATGCATATTTATTACACTATAATCTATTCAAATGCTAAAAAATGGAGCAGACAGTACAACCCAAATCTGTTCAGTGCCATTAAGAACATTATTTTCTTACCATATTGAGCCAAGCTGTTGAGCAAGACCATCAAAGAACGGGTATATACTTACTTCTGCTTGCCCAATTATTAGTTCTGCCCACGTTTTCCACTGTGGACATTTATCTCTCTCTTCAAATGTGGTTTCATTGGAACCCCAACAACACTGTTCATGGTTAAACCACAAAGCACTAAGGCAAATGCCTTCCTTTAAGTCAGTCATCCAGTCAGCAGCAATGTCAATTAATCCTGCCAAAGCCCCTGTCATAGAAACAGTTCTGTATCAATATTCTGGTAAGCAGGAATAACACACACAGCTAAAATGAAGAAATGTGCTGCTATTAACTGATGTAAATTTAAGTTACAGAAAGCCTAAACAAACAGACATTTAAATATTACTGATTTGCAGGAATATTTGTGATCTGGTAAGATTAGGATTTGCTGAAGAATCTATAGCATCTTGTGCATTTCCGGAGTCAAATGCATCTTTTGTTTTTCTTTGATTTTTCCTATGCCAGTTCTCCAACAGTCCACTGAAACTAAGGGGTAAGAATCAAGAGGACTGATACACTTTTGTGGTGAAAGCCACAACAGACTTCCTGACAAAACTAGCTTGCCATGCCTCAGAGAACTTGAGCTGTGCTATGTTTTGTGCAGAACAGCATGCGGAGAAAATAATTCTTACCTTACCAACAATAGTTTTAGAACAACATAAACCACCAAAATAAACCCTGATGACATTCATGTGATCCACATAAAAAGACTACTGAATTCTGTAACATGGGGAGGAGAAAAATGAGGCAGACAGTACAAGACAAATCCATGTTTAGTGCCCTAACCTTAAGACCACTCTTTTTAATTAATTCCTACTGCAGGTAACAAACAGTATAAATACTAAGCAGTTCCTAAACTCAAAGCTTAAGAAGGATTCTGTATTATACATGCAGAAAACTTGCTGAAGAGTCCTCAAAGAATAGGCAGCAGGATACTGAAAAACTACTTCTAAAGTCAGTATTTTTGTGAACATGTACATCTGTTAATTAGTTATAATTAACTATTCTTAATGTATTAATCACTACCAGAAATAGCTGTATAGAGACAGCCACAGTTTACTTGCGTAGTAGACTAGTAGTAGAAAATTACCTCTGATTTACTAATTCATATTTGCTAATCTTGACAGACCCTCAGTTTGAGATCCTGGGTCAACTAAAGTCAGAGTCAAAGGCAGTATTTCAGTAGGACAAAATTTCATCCAAATTATTTAAAATTACATAAACCTAAGATCTTCCCATGACTTAAATCGAGGTTGCACCATTTAAGATTCACTAGACACATTCAACAAAAAGCAAGAAACTGAAAAACCTGTAAATGTTCAGAATTTGCTCTCTTTGTTGCTCAGAAACGTAACAAAGCACTTTTAATATACATAGCAGCTTGGGGGGTAGAAGTACAACACAGCACATTCCCACCCAAATTATCATAAGCAATTTCCAGTAATTACACACTCCCAGATTGAACATTCAGAGCTATATAAACATGTTAAAACTTTGCATATATATTAATTTATATGTGATTTGTGAAAGTGATTATGCATACATCTAAGTAATAATTATATAGTTACCATGCTATGTTCTGCAACTAATCCAGGGACTAATCTGCTAGGGGAAACCAAACCAAACATACACATACAACACCCCTCCCTCCCCCCCCCCCCCAAAAAAAAAAAAAAAAAGAAAAAAATCAGAGCTGAAAAAGCAATCTAGATCAATTAACAGAGTTTCACAAGAAATCCTACAGGAAAACAGCACAATTTAACAGAAAGGAAAAAAACATTGATCTCAATCACACAATCGAAGACCTTTGATAATTAGGTAAAAGGTCAGTAACTCTGAGAAACTCTAACTAAATTCAGTGCCAATTTTGTTTTCCTTTTGATTAGTAAACCCTCCCCTCAAAACACTAAAGCCTGTAAATCAACCTTTTCCTTCCCAACCTTTTTCCTTCCTTACAGTAAGCAGTCTGAACCAGCTCTCATCCACCTTGGGTGGTAACGCACACATGAAAAACGCAGTAACTATACTTGCTGACAAATGTAAGAAAGAAACCCTCTGGTTTTTAATTTACCTGATGCCAAACCAGTCAGTGTGACTACCAGCCATCCTGACCATGCATCGTACAAACTTTTTGTCATCTCCCATGCTGATTCTTTCTTCTTGCTGTTAATCTGCAAAGAGAAATCGTCATGTATTTGTATGTGTTTCTGTAATATGAATAGGAGGAAAAGGAAGTATGACATACAAACTGCATGACGCAAGCTACAGGTAAGTAGATCCTCTCTTTACACTACATGCAGTCTCATTGTATGTAGTGTTTTACAGCTTGGTTACTCAGAGATCAAACAACTGACAGAGGAAAGTAAATGTTCTTCACTTAAAAATTTAAACCCCAGAAAATGCATTATTAGGGTAAATGAACACTTTACATGATACACATCTAAAACATCTAAAATTGAAGAATTATTTCTCTCCTAAAACTTGGTTTTTGCTGTACCTCAAGTAAACAGTTAGTGTAGTGCTAATAAGCTATTCCATGCAATTCAAACTCCTAAGCTTCAATTCCAAATATATGTATCTTTATCCTTGTCTAAAAATCACACAAAACCAAACTCAAAAACTGGGTAACTACACAGTTAAGACTTCCAGACAACTCTTACTAATGACATCTAAAGTTACCGTACTAAAAAAAATGGTAATTCTTATTTTAGCCTGATTTCCTTTATGCACTTAGCTGAAATTTGTGCATAACTTGTTTATGTTAAACCTTTATGATGTAATTGGATCCTATTCTTATGACTTTTTTATACGGTAAAAGGGAGGAGACAGTATGTGCAACAAACAGGGAGAAAAAAAGAAAAAGCCAATCAACAAAGTGCAGTATTAGACAAGAAAATCTAGAAAAAATACCATTCCTAAAGCAAATCATAGAATCATAGAATAGTTAGGGCTGGAAAGGACCTTAAGATTATCTAGTTCCAACCCCCTGCCATGGGCAAGGACACCTCACACTAAACTATCTCACCCAAGGTTCTATCCAACCTGGCCTTGAACACCGCCAGGGATGGAGAATTCACAACTTCCCTGGGCAACCCATTCCAGTGCCTCAACACCCTTACAGTAAAGAACTTCCTCCTTATATCCAATCTAAACTTCCCCTGTTTAAGTTTTAACCCGTTACCCCTTGTCCTATCACTACAGTCCCTACTGAAGAGTCCCTCTCCAGCATACTTATAGGCCCCCTTCAGATACTGGAAGGCTGCTATGAGGTCTCCACGCAGCCTTCTCTTCTCCAGGCTGAACAGCCACAGCTTTCTCAGCCTATCACATAAATACATTTTATAGTTTCCTCTATGTTTGAAATTCTCAAACTTTTTTCCTTTTTAATACAAGAAGTTGTTTCTACAGTAGCATGTCTTTCAAAAACTCATCCCTTCTTCTTTCTCCATCTTTGATTACATACATGGCCAGAGAGTTTCCTATCATTCAGGGCATATTTACAAATTTCACAGTAGTCCTGTGGCTATAAACTGAACTGTCTTGTCCGACTTTTCTGGTCTCAGACATTAAACTGCCTAAGAGCTGTGAGACTTCACCCTAGCCTGTTTCCCAGGATTTGGTCAGGCCCAGCATGTTATCCAAAGGTATATCCACTGGACACTGACCTACACACCTGCAGTGTAAAGATGGCACTGTGTTAATTAATTGCTGCTTTGACATCAAATGGTGAAATGAAGTATTCCATGGAAAACACCTTCTTAGTTTTCATTAAAAGCATTCAGGCAAGGTACACGTTCTCAGATCCAATGTCCAAGGATCACTTTTCCTTAGAAAAGCACTAGATAGTGTAATTTTGGATGTTTTTGTTTTCAAACTAGTGTAGAATTATTTTTTTTTAACCATGTCAAAGTCAATCATCATATGCACCCTACATCTGCTTCCACAAAATTAAAAATGGCGTTTCCAAAGAAAGCAGAATAATGCTACAGTGTTGTAGATGAAGGAACCTCTCCTCTACCCCTCTACACACAATTCACTTTTAATTATTAATTTTCATAAGTTAAAAATATTCTAGGAGAAATCACATCTCCAGATCTGTTCTGGTTTTAAGGTTAGTTAAGGTAAGTATCTGAGAAGTTTTACAGTAAGGCTCTAAATAGCAGATTTCCCCTTAAAATTCTATTAAATGAATCCATTACATGAAAGACAGTATCAAGCACATTACTGACTAAAAAACCTAGAGTCCATTTCATGAAAGAACTCATTGCAGAGTGCACTGATAAAGATGAATGGTCTGAACTCTCAAGAAATCATGAGACAAGAAAAGCAAGTTCTGTGATGGGAGAGTGGAAAGGACATTTACCATACATACTGAGACTACTTTTTTGCTAAGCATATGTACACAGATATATATGTTTCAGGTGTGAGAATTTTCACTTCCCATAATCCAAACAACCACCACACTACATTGCATTAGCACAGATACATTTGTGTCACTATAAAAGCAGCACACATCGGTGCTTACTTTTCCGTACAAGTATTACCATAAGCACTGTTGTACTATTACAAAAACATCTACACTGGAAAACAGCCTTAACTATACTAGCACGAAAAAAAGGCAGTAATGTAAAAATGTCACTCGGGTGATGGAGGCTCTTCACGCTTTAATTAATTACTATTTCTTTTCCAAGTTGTAATACTCTTGCAGGACTGCAGGCATAAATGAAAAGGTGCTTTTTTAATAGCACTGTAGTTCTACCTGATGTAACTACTTACAAATTTAAAGTATGTAAATATTGGTATGTGTTCCTGGATCAGACTTGAATTCCAAAATCGAACAAAAAACATTTTCCAATAATTGTTATTGATCTTAAGTACCCGTCTATGCCTTTCCCTGTCTTTGCACTTCTCTCGAACCCAGTCAATGGTATGGAAGTCATCGTATGTTCCTACTCCAGGAATTGGTTCATCCAGCAGATCCAGTAAATGTGTTGAACTGTTGATATTTCCTCCATTTGTCATTGTATAATGAGTTCCTGTGGCAAAAGAAAGGCAGGAATTAATTAATGCTGCAATAAACAAAGTATTCTAATGTTCACAACACTACTGCATATAAGATTTCTGAACAACTGAGACACTTCCCATAATACGTGTATTTTACTTCATGTAGGTCTCTCAATGTTTCATGTCACTACTTTTTTCTGTCACTCATCTGCAGGTTAAATTAATGTACCAGTCCAAGTGGGTTTTTTTGCTTTGTGTGCAGATTCCAGAGAAACTTCAACAGAACAGCAGCTCTGACACACATTTAACTTAAAGTTCATTTCAGTTTATAAACTACCAGAGGAGAACCTCTTTGTAAAAAGGCAAACCCAGATGATTATATATGGAGTTCACTTCCGTAAGTCACTAGTTATTTTTTACATAAACGCACTACTGATTACCAATCTCCCCTACATGTCTAATTCAAACCTAAAATACATTATCAAAAGATTATCAGTGCAGCTAAAAAGTAACAGAAAGCCAAGAAAATATATAAAAAAATCAACAAAAAAAACCCCAAATTTCTAATTTTACAAAAAATATATGTATATTGTTTTTTTGTTTTGATGGGGAAAATTCAAATTTTTCCAAAACTGAAGATCTGCATTTGATTTAATATCTCTTTCTCTGGTATTACCTGACAACATGGCAGTAACAGATAGCACCTCATTAGAACAGTTGTTATCACAGCTTACAGCAACCATTTTAGCCAGTTGTGGGTGTAGTGGAAATTCAGCCATCGTGGATCCCAACTCTGTCAGTGCCTCATCCCTGGCAGTGTTCAAGGCCAGGCTGGATGGGGCTTTGAGTAAACTGATCAAGGGAAAGGTGTCCCTGTCCATGGCAGGGGGTTGGAAATAGATCACCTTTAAGGTCCCTTCCAACCCGAATCATTCTATGAGTCTATGATTCTGTAACTCACAGCACAGGCCTCAGTCATGAAAAGTTAGAAAAACTGTATAAACTATCTTCTACTAATCCATCATCACTAGCTAGTTCCTTCACAAGCAGTTCTCATAGTAACATGTCCAACAGTGTTTTTTTAAGTGATCAGAACAAGAGCAAATACTAATGTCCTGGGTTCAGCAGTACCAGTTATTTTTCTCCTTCTTAGCAGCTAGCGCAGTGCTGTGTTTTAATCTTTTGGCCTGGGAACAGTGCTGATAACGCCAATGTTTTTAGTTGCTGCTCAAATGTTTGGTCTGGCCAAGGACTTTCTGAGCCTCATGCTCTGCCAGGGAGGAGGGGAAGCTGGGAGGAAGCAGAGACAGGACACCTGACCCAGACTACCCAAATAGATATTCCATACCACAGCACCTCATGCCCAGGATGTAACGGGGAGTGACCCGGAAGGGCTAGGGACTGCAGGGTTGGACGAGGTATCGGTTGGTGCTCGGCTGGGGGGAGTGGGGCGAGTTATCAGTCGGCCGGTGGTGAGGTGTTGTATTCTCTTCCCTTGTTATTTCCTTTAGCACTATTATTATTGTTGGTAGCAGCAGTGATTTGTGTTATACCTTAGTTACTAAACTGTTCTTATCTCAACCCGTGGGAGTTGCATTCTTTTCGATTCTCCTCTCCGTCCCTCCGGGAGCAGGGGGAGGGCAAGAAGGGGGGGAGTGAGTCGACAAGCCGTGTGGTTGGGTTTAAACCACGACAACTAAGAATTTTTCCCTCTTCACAAGTGATTAAGAAAGTTGGGGGGGGGTTTAAGTTTTTAAATGTCATCAATTCTGTAATACCTTAGCTTTTTTTGAGCTCCTGTGCTATATTTACAGACCCCAAGTATAATTTTCTGCTGGATGGTTGCCTAAATACATACAGCATAGCTACCATTTGCTCACCCAACACAAACTGCTTCTGCAGCAGCAATTGCTACAAAGGGAGCATCTATAATGAGGTTAACAGATAATGATTTAAAGAGCAATTACTCTCACTTGTTTGCCTCAGAACAAAATGACATAGCAGCAGCATATGGCATACCACAATAATCTCTGTTCTTAAAGATGTGGGCTCAGGTGGTCAAGACTTCTATCAGTTCATTCTGATGATCTTCAGTTCAGACTTCTGATCAGTTCACAGGCATAAGAATTCATTTCACTAGACTGACCCACAGATGGATAGAAAGGTGGGGCAGGGGACTGAGCTGGGTTTTCTTGTTTGTTGAGTTTTCAGAATTGCAAGCTCAGCTTCTAGGTGCTGTCAGCAGAAATTTCCAAATTATCCAAAATAAATAAATAAATAAAGATTTTCAAAGGGCCTACCTGCGAATTTCCAAATACTGCAAAAGCCAAGTTCACCAGCCAAAGCTTTCGCCAGCAACTGACAGACTTATGCACAGGTAAAACGTCTTTTCCCTTTAAATTTGTGAAGTCTGAGATCTAGCAGAAGCAGCGTGGCATCTGGCACTATATTCAGACCCAAAGGTGTGCCTCAGCCATCTACTGCTTGAGAGACTTCATATATGCCTGCTGTGGTTATTCTGACATTTTCTTAGTGGTGAAGACAACAAACACACAAGAAAATAATACCAAAATCCTGTTAAGAATAAACACAATCTAAAACCTTCAGACACACAAACTAATGTTCATTACATATACACATAACATATAGAAAAGCTTGAAAGTCTATAAAGATTACTCTTCTTTTTTTCTTTTAATCTTAAAGTAAGAGAATGCAAATGGATGAAACAACTCCTCAACAATGCTAGTAGCATTCTCTCATAGCCAGCTAGCCTGGCTGCTGTCTTTTTTAATACAGTTTTTCCCCCAGTCTTTGCCATATTGAATTTTCCCTCATCTACTGATCATAGAAAAAGACCTGTAAATCTCTTCCCTGCTAGTCTCTCTTAAGGCAGATGCAAAGAAGCATTACCTATGGTTCCATTAATAAAAGGCTAACAACAACAAATTAAATCAGATTTGCTAACACAGGTGATTGTGTAAACCTTGCTTTAGGGTAAGGGTTTCAATTCTCTTGCCATTTCCAATTCTCATAACTAGAAAGGAAGTGTAAGATACATGTCTGGCTAGCTGAAAGGGCAAGCTGATCTTGTGGAAGAGGTGGTAACAAAATTCATGTTGTAATGATTAGTTTTGGCCTCAAAATTGAAAGGGTAACAGAAAACATGAAAATGTTATTTTTACATGAAATTAACCTCCTTCTCAAAGCAATGGGACATATACTAAATTCAGCCACAGTTTAATTATTAATCTTCTACAAAGTTACAATGTGAACAATCAGTTTCCTGAACCTAAGGAAAGGAAAAGCTTGCCTTTGCCCCAGGGGAGTTTTATGCCCTGTTATATATGAAGCAATATCCAAGCTATAAAGAACATGCAATCCTATGCCACAAAAGGCAAAGGAGAGTTGAGAGTTATAAATGTATCACAAACAATAAAAGATGACGCTATGCATATCAAGGTGCTCAACTGGAATTCTCTCCAGCAAAACCACCAGGAACGGCACCTGACTCAATGCACTAGACCTCTGAATAGACTACAAAGAATGGTCATTGCCTGGATACAGTAAAAATCCCAAATGAAACTGTGTCATGTTCCTACTTTGCCACCAAATAATGGAATATAAATTATTACCATATGATGGGGAGGAGACAGAACAAGATGTGAAGCTGAAGAGGTGGTTTTGCTGAATACAGAGCCGCCAAGAACACCTGATGCAGCTGAGTAGCTATATCTCATAACAACTGAGAAACCCTGCAGTGTGTGGTAGAAATGCTGCCCTATAGAAGACCATGAAGAGGACAACTGTACAAAACCTGGTACACTTTATCTCAGATGAACACATCTGACAGCAGTGGGAAGAGGACATTCTCCAGCTAGTATTATGATCTATGAAGCAGGAGAGTTTAGAGCAGTATACCTTTACCAATACTCAATACTTTCCTAAACTTCACTTTATTCTTCCCTTCCTTCTCTAGTATTTCATGCAGTGAGATGCTCCTTCCAGCTATGACGGTAATGATTCTCATCAGCATGAACTGGCATTTTTTGCCCATTTCATCAGTGTTATTAGATTTATTTTCAACTCTATAGATTTTGTTAGAATCCTTACCATAATATAGATTTCTCATCACATTCTAACCTCCAAGCAGGAAATCATCATTACCCTGAAAAACTGCAGCATTTAGCAAATGCAGCCTTCTAGACATTTCCAATATTCAGAACGTATTTCTCCTTCCTTCTTCCCAGCCTTTCCTCGTCTTCAAGTTTCAAGACTCTTTCTCAGGCTACAACTCAATGCAAGTGCTTTTCATCAAAATCCAAGCTGCCTTAGTCTTTAAAAGTAGAAGAAGTACTTAGCACACAAGGTATCCAGGCACAGCCTCTAGCTATGGTAAGAGAACACCTCCAGTTTCTGTATGCACACTCCTGAGCCATTCTACAGCTGTCAGAAAATGAAGTCATCTTTTTGGTACATATGAGTGTGCTTAAGGCTTTATTAGACTGGGAAGCTGATGGTAAACATGGCAGGAAGAACTTTCATTATTAGCATTATTCCAAACTAACCCATGTAACTACAGGGAGGGAAATACTAATATACTGACCCTCTCAGAGACTCAATACAACTCACGGAAATCCTTACAAAGTAAATGAAAAACAATCTTTCCAGCATATCTGGAATCCCTTTATTAGCGCACTCTTCTCCAACAGCATCTTTAACAATCCTGTATTCTTACCACATAACTATTGAGCTGCTGCAATCACAGACTGCAAGCTTCTAGACAATAAAAGTAACACGCTTCCTCAGAGAAAGGAGACTGCCTCTTTTAGGTGGTTCAGTCACTGTAGGTCTTGCCTGAATTACCTTCTAGGAAGGCAGCTGACTTTTGTTATCCTTCCATGCGTGTAATTCCAACCCTTCAGTACAATCCTTTCTCAGCAATCAGCTCTGGTAGTGCTGAAGAATTGCTTCAAGTGAAGTTGTTAAAAAAAAACACCAATGAAAAACTAACAGTAGAACACTGTACTTTGGGACACCTGACCAGAATGAAGTACAGCAAAACCAAACAAAAATGCTACATGGACAAAACTGGAATAGAAATAGTGGATTCCAACACCATAAATAAGCTCTCATCTCTGAAGATGTGCAGAGTTTGTCTGTTGATTGGGGATTTTGTTTGGTGATGGTTTTCTTTGTGTTTGGGGTTTTTTTGTGAGAATGAAAAAATACAATCCAAAAATCGCTTGAGAGGACACTAGGTCTGATGAAAAAAGCAGTCCTTACCCTATTGTGCTTGTTCATTTCCCTCTGAACATGAAGTTATAGTGTATGGCTGTTAGCTCCTAACACTGACCCAATCTCCTGGTTTGCTTAGCTAGTCCCTCCTGACATAAAGCAGGAACAAAGAAATTACAGAACTAACGTTTTGCTATACTCACACAAGTTGTTTTATGTATTACGGATTCCTCCTTGCCTTATGTCCCCCCTAAGGCAAGGAGTATCTCTTCTTTCATATTCTATATATGTGCCTCATACAAAGCAGTCTTTAATCTTGACTGATGTTAGAATGATGATAAACGTGACAAAAAGCTGATTTATGTAGCATTTTTTAGGTGCCATGCACAGTATTTTCAAAGGCTGCCTCACCTGCTCTAGTAGTGATCTCCTACTCCCTTCTCCTTTTGCAACTCGGTAGTTTTCTTTCAGATTTGAAAGCTACCCTGGGCAACATGCAGCTAATGAAAGTCGTGGATTTTTAAAGAAAAATACCTGGTAAGTTTTTAGCTAATTCATTTAAAAAGAAAAAGGTCACATCAGCAAGAACTTATACCTTTAAAACATGAGCAGACCACTACCGACTATTCAGGATAGTTTGAAAATTTTCACAATAAAACATTCTAAAACACTAACAAAGCAAAACATGAGTTGCTGACATCCATACACTGTTGCACTTTTCTCCTCTTAGATTTCTTGGAACAAATCCACAGTGAAGGAACCTAGCAGATCACAAAGATCTTTGGGGTCCTGCTATCCTGTTCCTGACACGAAGAAATGAAGAGCCAGCGGACCTCGGTTCTCACTTCTCCTTGATGTTCTCTTTTCCAGGGAGGCAGCGGGTTTCACACTCTAGGATTTTAAAAATCCCACACTTAAAATACCTTGAGTTAAAGAAATGAGGGAGCTAGTGCTTCAGTTAATCTAAATACAGTTTCAGGCAAGAAAGGGGTTTTGCAACATGTTTGAGCTCCTGATTCCCACATAACTGCTTTAAACAATCCTTCCCAACTCTTTCCTTGTGTGTAGTGTTCCTTCTTACATAGATAATGAGAAGAGAAACATCACGATTTAAGAAAAATGCTGCATCCTAGGTAACCGAATGGTGCCCAACAGATTTTTATGTGGCTCTCCACCAAGTGATCATCTGAATAATTAGCCAGGATCACCTAGAGAACAAATCCACACAGTTGCAGCCTCCATAGCAAATAAGGTACAGAACAAGGACACAAATATGCTCAAGGGGGTAACTAGAAGAGTTAACAAGGGACAATAATTTCATGATACAGTTTAAGACCCCTTCTATATTCTATGCAACATATAATATACATCTTGTATATTTTGACTGTGTCAAACTGAGCATATCTGAGCTTAGTCCATTGTATGAAATAAGACATACCTCTCAGGACATAATCACAGAATAAGGCTGATCTGATCTGCTGCCACCCAAACAGGAGATCTTACTCCCCCTACTTCTCCCTGGTCCTGGTCACATACTCCCACTCTCCCCCTTGGATTAGCTCTGTCACCTTTGGATCCGACTGCACAGTAAACCAAGCAAACATGCTAATCCAACTAAGCAGATGAAAATACCGAATGAAAGATCTGCCATTATATAGAACAAATCAAGCTTCTGTGCTGTCAGAGGAGAAACAGCCAATGAGAGAGCAAGAACTGAGAGAAGAGGTAGGGAATGACAAATTCACCCTCTTTCACAGCAACTGTCAAACTAGTTATACTGAAATACATAAATGCACCCTTGGGATCTTGTTAGATTTTAATTACATCTTTCTGCTGGAAACCATTCAAAACTTCTATATAAATATTAATATCCAGACACGATGCAGTAATATCTATTTCACAGAGCTCAAAACTCCCAAAGGTGGCTGTGTCTGGAAACACTTCAGAGTTGCGAACACAACAACAGATAAACAATATCGACATTTGAGTCAGCAGCAGAGCAATAGTAGGACCGAATTTCTCAAAAGTATTTCTCTACAAGCTACGTAATTGCTAATGCTTACAGCAAGAATACTCTAGTTTGCTGCTGCTCACATATCCCTTTTTCTAGACAGTGCACAACCACACAGCAATGCCCTCAGCAGCCATCCTTCTGGCTGGCAGCAGTGCGTGTTTCATTTGTGCTACTCTGAGCACTGTGAAAGGAGAAGGGAAAAATAAATGCACCTCTGAGAGTGAAAATGAAGCTAATCAGTTTATACCGAAGGCTGGAATAAGCTCTCCCTGACATGACCATCCAAACATGCTGAGTGTTAAAATCAGCAGGGGCTGCAGCTTTCCAGAGGCCAGATACTAATCCAAGGCTTTGCTTCACCCGTGTGTCCTTGGGTATTAGGTGGCAAGGGGAACGGAGGTGGGGAAGCACCCTGAATTGAACTCACACTATAAGGATCATTTACGCTTCTAACAAAGAAGATTTTTATACACAAGATATGTGTTAGTGCCTCAGCTGCTTTCTGTCTCCATACTGAGACAACAAAATATGAGGCTTTCAATTAAAAAAAAAAAAAAAAAAAAAAAAAAGACAAGAAACAGTCATCAGTTATTTCAGTTTGCCTGTAACCACTCAAAAAGAGTCATTAAGCACCGTTGTCTTTCCCTGGCTAGAAGTAATTTTTAAACATCAGAATCAGGAGCACAGCACACCGCGCCAGAGTGCCATCATTCGCTACTGTTGACGATTAATAATTTTAAAGTCTTTGTAATCAAGTAATACATTCTTCTGCACAACTATGAATTTTCAGCCCCTCCAGTTGGCTCTTCTGAACTGCATCAAAGGCTTACGAGCATGAGCTGGTCTCTGTGCTACAATAAAAATGCATACAAAAATTGCAGAAGTATATACACATGAACTGAAAAAGATCAGCTAGAAAAACATCAGATAGGTGGGAAACAGGAAAACTCAGAGTACATTTTGAAGAACAGGATTAAAAAAAAAAAAAAAGCTTTACCAAAGTACTGAGTAACAACCCCCTCCTCTCCGATTCTCCTACCAAACAAAAAAACTACATTCTGCGTTTACAAATAACCCTCAGAAAAGCAGGAGTTAAATGAAAGTTGAATATTAGCACCTCAGAGTTAAACCAAGACTTTTAAAGACTTGAGCCTACTGCAAGTGCACATAATTAAAAGAACACAAATAGCTTTGGCTTTTTATTTTAGGTGGAGGAAACACATCTGTTTCTATGATGCAGCAGAAAAATGACTTTATTATTACAGATTTCTTGTAGTCTTAAAGGCAGAATGCACTGTATGTATTTATTTATGTCTATAATGAACAGGGACTTCAGGTATGGAAGTGAGGCATTCTCGCAATCCCCACACTACTAACTTTACAACTTGAATAGAACACGAACAGTGCAGGAAGGAGATAAGAAAAATAAAAGGGATTAGATACATAAAGTTAGATAAAGCAACCATTATAAAAGGTAAGTAATCTGTCATCTAACAGCAGCCAAAGCAATACAAGTCAGAACAACAAAAATGTAGATAATCAGATTCCTAAGTGTTGCTGCTGCATGCACATAAGAGCTACTTACTTATACATTGTTTTGGAGGGCAAAGACAGTATGCGTCAAAAATAATTCTGCTAATATGATTATCACAGTCAGGCCACGTTCAGGCCCAAGGAGGGCATAATCCTGGTTTGTTCATTAGTCTTCTAGTATCTCAGATGACAGTGCATCTCAAAATTATTTCCAAACTTGAGAAATATATGGGTAATAGAGAACCTTATCTCTCACAGAGCACAAGCAGACAGATAATCTGCAGCTACCTACAAAGAACCATAGTTGTATCTCATGGTACTTTCTGTTAATGACCAAAATAAAATCTGCTAAACTCATAACTGAAAATTTCTATCCCCTTTTTATACTAGAAACCTTAAACCAAAGGGCAGCAGAAATTCAGTGCCATAACCATGCTGAGTTTCTCCAAGTAATGCTTTTTCTCAAAGCACTCAATGTTGGACAACT
This sequence comes from Lathamus discolor, assembly GCF_037157495.1. Classification (NCBI taxonomy): domain Eukaryota; kingdom Metazoa; phylum Chordata; class Aves; order Psittaciformes; family Psittacidae; genus Lathamus; species Lathamus discolor. The sequence continues at coordinate 125,353,286 of NC_088884.1, read as the reverse complement.
ATAATCATCTTCATCACACTGTCACGAACATGTAATTAGTCTAAAACTTAGTTTTATTCCTCTTCCTCTGCTACCAATAAAATTGCAGAAATGAACTCCAGCTCTAAGCATGTGAATGCAACTTTCACAGCACACCCATTTACTTCAAAGGTCACACTAAAGAATTCCAGTCTTTTAATGGCTTTTGATTTATTATCCATTCTTAAACATGAGGCTCATAAGATGAAATGCAGCCTAAAGTACAAAAGTATAACTTTTACCACATAGAAGATCTGACCTGGTTCAGCATGCACCTGACTCAAAGTCTTACTAGGATATTATCGTATTATATATCCTCTGCCCCATGGCTTACCACAGTGGTGAAGAGGTTTCCCCGATGTTACTGTTAGTAGTATAGTCTAAGCAAAAGGAGTTGCACCTCGATGCAGTGATGACTGGTGCACAATAATGGAATGATGATTTATTAAGTTTTCTAAAACTAAGTAATCAGTAAATTTAGTGTGCTCTTTCTATGTGTAATTTTCACGTCTCCCAGCTACTGACTCAATTGCAGATTACTAGTTGACCAGCATTTCATTAATGTTGCTTGAGGACCTTCAAAATCTAAAATATGCTTACGTATATGGAACAAATAAAATGGAGTTAACAACCTGCATAAAAGGGAGTTAACAACCCTCATGCTGAAACTCAATTTTTGCTGCTGGTAGCTCACCACTATACTGCTATTGCTCAGATTACAGACTTATAAAGAATATAAAAATGAATGCTTATTTAGGAAAAAAAAAAGGGGAGGGGGAGGGGAATCAAAGAGTGTGAGCATGTCTGCCAATGGCTGAAGACAAGCCAAATGATGATTTGGAACTTTCAAAAAGCAAAAATGATGAAAAATGATGAAAATGATGAAAAAATAAATCCAAGGGCAAAGAACTGAGCTGCACAAATGATTTTTTACTCCACATATACTCCAGCATATGGCTATTACATAAAAAATTCTCATGAAAAAGCGTGTGTGTCAGTTACTTATAATATACGCAATCCTAAATCAGGACTTTAAAATTATTTCTGAGGACAGAAGTAGTACTTCTAACTCTTCTAGTTACCAGAGGATACAGTAGAAGCGAACCGGGTTCCTGCAGTTTCATGTAAGTGTATCAGGGAAGATAAGGAGGTCTGGAACTATGTATTTAGTACCATGTAAAGAGCAGCCTCGGGACAGAGCAAGGTAAAGGAATTCCCGATAAGAATTATTCTGTATCTTTAATTTTTTCAAAGAGGTAATGATGATTAACTATCACTGAAAGATGAACGCCATAAATACGTATTTTCAAATCTTCCCATTTAATGTTTCACAGCATATTTGCACTCAAAAAAAAAAAAAAGCATCATCTAAACGCAAAACAATGGGTCAGGCTTTTAACAATAATGTATTATAATACTCTGTATTTCATCCCACTGAATGTTAGTAAAGGCCATTAATTAAACCTCAAAGCCCCGTAATGATTTAAACCATCTTTTCATCATTGCTGAGGTACAGCCACTTTGGGTAAGCCACTGCAGTCAATTAGTGTAACAAACACTTTGATATTACAAAGCAGTTTTGCATGACGTGATCATTACTCTGCAGGGCAGAAGAGCTGTCAGTATGTGAATAAGGGGGAAAAAATCCATAAGCTTCAACAATTAAGCTTGTTTTCTCAAAATATCTTAATCCATTTTGTCTTGGCTTCTTATTAAAGTGCTCTGAAATCTACACAAGGGGAAAAAATTCTTGGTAGTATCCTTTTCTAGACCCACAGATAATAAAGAAATGTCAAGAATGTAACTGAAATTTCTGGTTTTGTCTGTTAGCATTTTAAGACTTACTCTGATAGCTGGATTACAGTAACAGATTACTGTCTGTGGTGCTGTGAATCAGCACGAAATACCCACTAATTCTGATTCAATCTATGGAGCAAACTGGTCTGGAGACTCTATTTTCATGAGTTATATGCACTTGACAAATTAAGATTTGCAAGAGATTATGGTAACACTGTTGGGGTTTTGTTGTTTGTTTTTTCTTACTCTAAACTCACTATTAGCAAATGCAAGAAGTACCAGTAACATTAGTTTTGAAATACAGTATTAGAATAGAGGAAGTAAAAGCACTAACCCAATTCAATGAAACTGCAAAAAGGAACAAGTTATAACTGGGAATTCTCTTGGCTCCAAGGGCTGTCATCACAATGGGAACACTCAGCTGAACCTTCATCACAGAATTTGTAAACTGCATGTTGAATAGGAATACTCCAATGTGCCAGACACTATTTTGCACTGCAAATCTCTGCTTTTTGTACTATAAAATCAACTACAACCTGGCAAATTCCAGGAATATATAGCTGATCACATTTCAATTTCTATAATTTGCAAAGTCTGGAAGTGTAGTATCGTGGCTGTTTGCAGTTTTCATATTTAAATCTACCTACAAATCTAAACCCACAGAGCAGCTGAAGTTGGCAGGGACCTCTGGAGATCACCTGGTCCACCCCCCTGCTCAAACAGGGCCACCTACAGCTTGTTTCCCAGGACCATGTCCAGACAGCTTTTGAATACTACCAAGGATGGACATGTCATAACCTCTGTGGGCAACCTGGTACAGTGTTCAGTCACTCCCACAGTATAAAACTGGTTCCTGATGCACCTGTGTCTCAGTTTGTGCCCACTACCCTGTCACTAGACACCACTGAAAAGAGCCCGGCTTTACCTCCTCTGCACCTTCCCTTTGTGTATTTGTAGAGCATAGAGAAAAAGATCTTCAACTCACACCTTGCAAATGTTAGAAGAAAATACCATCCTAAATTTCTTAAGAGTGACTCTAAAATCCGAGTTAGAAAACTATTCAGCACTTGCTATATAACAATGATTGGGGCAAAGAAAAATTTGCTTGTCTTATAACAAACCATATTGGAACTTGCTGATATTCTTAAAATATGCTGAAAAACATTCTAAGAATCATAAAAAGACAACAATTAGCCTTTTATGTAAATTACTAAAACACAGACGAAAATTCCAGATGAACATAAAAAGGTGTGACTGTTTATAGAACATATAAAGGTGTGATTATAGAACATAAAGAGTTGTGACTATTTACAGAAATAAGAGTTTACAAGGAGAGGTGAAACAACACACAAAGATGGAGAGAAAAAAAATAATTCCATGTAAGGCATCTCTGTTCTCAGCCTGCCCCCTCTCTAATGCCATCGTAAACAGTCATAAATGTTGGTAACTTTCTAATTTCAGATTAGACAATTTAAACAAAACTTAAGTGAGAATGTTCTTCATTTACTCTTTTAAACACCAACGTATAACCATAAAATACAACCAAAAAAAAAACCCAAACAATTTATATCATCAGAATCTGAATGCATAATTTTAATTTTTTCCTACTACAGCTTCTCTCAGTACAAAACCAAATCTTCCTAGAAGATTGTTTTCAATTTGCAGTAGGAAACAAAAGGCAAGCTCAAAAAAGGATTCTTTCTGAACACTAACAACCGTGTTTTCTTTTTAGATCTGCTTCCTTGCAAGCAACAGTGCAAAGAACCCACCACAAAGCTCCAGTTTCTTAAGAGCTCGTCAGTATCGGCTTAACTGACATGTTATAACTGTCCAGCTTTGCCTTCACGCAGCAAAGACGTCAACAAAGAGCTAAGTCCAAAAGCACGTATGTACAGAAACTTCAAAGCTAGACAAACACAGTTCCTATTCAAGTTAGTGAAAGGCATCAAAAACATCCTACTTATTAAACTCTTGCCAATCTGGTCATGGTCATTCACAACCACAGTTCTGGGTTGGTTTGTGTGTGTGTGTGTGTGTTTTGTTTTTTGTGCATGAGATCGTTTTACTGATTAAAAAGCAAAAAGAGAGAGAAGAGACTGCCACATATGGAAGATGGAGTCAGAGGCCAAGGAGCTGTGAAGCAGAGCTGATCTGCCCACAGAACACAATCACTGACAGCACAGGAACCACGCAGAACTGAACCCTCCTCCTACAAAAGGCACCGGGCTGGCAAAACAAAGCAATGCGCTAATTAACAAGCCTCTACAGCTCTGCTTCAGATCCGAACAGCAGTCCCGCACGTCCGGATATGCAAACAAGTCGCTCCACCGTAAATTCGGCATACCTCGTTTGTGCAACTCCCGGAGCGGAATGCCGTCTCCTCCCCCGCCATCGTAGGGCAGATACGGATCGGAAAAGGCATCCATGGAGATGACGAACCGCAAGCCCGCTGGCGCGCTCAGAGGGGCCGCAGCATGCCTCACGCAAGGGCGGCCGCGGGGGCCGCTGCCATGTTTGCCCGGGACCCGGCTGCGCGCCGCCGCCCTGGCGCAGGACCGGGGCTTCGCCGCCGCTGATGTCACCGCTGGGCGGCCGCAGCCGCTGCCAGTGGCTGCGCGGGCGGCGGGCGCGGCCCCGCTACCTGCGCCTCCCGCTGGGCGCGGGTTGTGTCATCTGCACAGGAAAACGAAGCCACGTATCCGACCGCCGACAGGAAGAAGCGGCGCGGAGCCCGTTCCCAGCTTACGGAAGAGGTGCAGCCCTCCGGTGCGCAGCCACCTCCGCCCGGGCTGGCTGGCAAAGGGAGCCGTCCGGGGAACAGACACACGGCCGGCGGCACGAGTTCATCCGCACAGGTGAAGCTGCCAACGCTGCCAGCCTCCAACAAGTGAGCGGCAGGGAACCGGCTCCGTTAAAAAGGCAAACCTCCAACTAAAGATACTCGCCCTCCCTTTGTTCACCTCTCTGGAACCACAAGAACCAAGGCTTTCTAAACAGTTATAATCACACTGTATTTGGAAAGGAAAAATCATGAATTCGTGCATTACCCTGAGGGGGGGGGGGGGTGGAGGGTGCGGGGGGACGGGACTGATTCCTGATGGTTTCAGTTACTCTTTTCCAACATCAAAACAATTACCACCAAGAAAGTACAACATAACCTGCTCTCAGCCAGCCGCTATGCTCTGCTGCCAACATCCCCTTCCCTCCCCCCACCCCCGTTGAACTTCTGATTCAGTGAAGGGCAGATTTGAACACAGGTGATCACAAACATTAATTACACAAGGTGTAGCTGGAGGGCTTAGAGCAACCTGGTCAAGTGGAAGGTGTCTCTATCCGTGGCAGGGGGTTGGAACAAGATGATTTGTAAGGTCCCCTCCAACCCAAACCATTCAATGCATGATCCTACAATGATTCTATGATCTAACTAAAACAGTCCGGTGTCTTCTATATTTTTGTGATGATCATGCCGATGTTACAACTGCATAACATCCATACTCCTATTAAAAAGCTTAAGGGGGAGGAGATCAACCGTAACACAAACACCTAATTCAGCTTGGATTACATTACACATTTACAAAACATTTCGAGTCCCTGAAAAGCCACAGCCTCAAAATAGGCAGCAACCCGCATGAATGCTAACCAAGGCATCCACGTGACACAACATCAAACAGTAACTGTTACAGCTTTGGCAAAACCCAAGCACTTCAAATAACCAGCTTCTAAAGACAGGAAATCTTAAACTGACCACATAATTGCTTGCACTTGAAACAGATTATATATTGTATCCATACATTAACATATGTTGGCTGCTCCTATCTTGCACTTACTGATAAGAAAACTATTTTATATGAGGTTTCCATAGTTAGTTTAGTTGTAAGGAAATAAGTAAGATGTGAATAGTTTTTCCTTTTCTTTCCCTCCAGCAAGTAATATAGATGTATTGTCTCCTCAGTCATTACAAGTGTTCTGCTTCAGTAAAACCTCATGCATTAACCACACTACCACTTCAGCTGCAGAGATTCATTTTTGTCAAAATACACAAAAGAAAAAAAACAAATGCTCTCAAGCTCTGAAAATGGATGTGCAAGTCATTCACCATGCTGCCTCCGTGTAACACTTGTCTGTTTGTGTATGCACACAAACACACACGACTGACATTACTGAGGGGTCCTCATTGAGTCTGTTCACGCTTGGTGAGGCTGAGAATACTGCATGCCTGCAGCACCAAGGCCCAGCTTCAGTTTCACTCAAACAGGACACAAGGACAGAAACTGATTTTATTATGTATGCCTTTTCCCTCGTGGAAGTGTGACAGACAGACAGACAACTACTTCAGCTTTCAAATACATTAGTTTCTTAAATAATTTTCCAAGTATGGTCTTAAAAAAGTTATTTATTTTAGAAGTCAATGCTACAAGCTGTGTACTTTAAATAATCTTTTTGAGCACAGAGTAGGACATTAAGTATTAAATTTACTTCACAGATTTATCAAGGTATTAAATCTTAAAAATATGGCTCCAGTACAACTGTTGAAAATGCTAGTATCTTCATAGATGTGAGAATAATTGGGGGAACAAAAGAGCATGCAGCTAAGTATGTTTTAAAAACTTAAAGACTATCTATGTCCAAGACAAAGGGAACCCCTGAGCCACAGATACTTAGTTCTAAATTACTGGTGTCTTCCAGGAAGTTAAACAGGTATCTCCATTCACTGTCTCTGTCCAAGGAAATGCTCTCTGAAGAGTGGCCTCTTACAATCGCCTTTTCAACAAGAGCAACAGAACTTTAAGATCCTGAACATCCAAAAGTGGCTTTCAGAGCCATTATACATTCTCACCATTTTGCCTCTTAAGGAAACAAACCCAAGTACCTCTGAACTTTAAATTATTCACATGATTTTGATTTAAGGAAAAGTACAACAGAAATCCCATAGCATTCTCAATTCCTTATCTCAACAGCACTTGCAAAGAGTCTGTAATCTTACTGTAAGGCTCTAAATAAAGTCATTCACAGCAGGAAGAAATACAACATCTGTAAACTAAAGAATTAGTATAGAGTGAACTGTTAGTTCATTTATTGTATGTCAATTATAGAAGGCAACACTATAAATTCAGCTCCATATTTGACAGAATATGAAATAAAGGATATGAAGGACTTGTATTAACACAGTATAGGATCACCAGCAGTTTAAGAGTTTGATGTGGTTACTGAAGGCCTGGAACATCTCAGAACTGATTGTAAGAATCAGTCACAGCAAAGAAATGTCTAACTTGTTAGCCTAAACTTGTTCACTGGATTAAGGCAGAGGCAAAATTTCTACATAAGTCTAAAATTCAGTCTGAGTTGGAAAACATAAAGGGTATAGCTAGTTGGAGGGCATAGCTGGTAAACATTAGATATGAGGAAAAATAATTAGTCTGCAGCACAGAATGGATGCAACTTGTTATATAAATTTCAGGAGTCCAGCTAATATGAAATTACAACTCTTCCAAGGTCACTGCCTACAGGCTGCGAAATACAGTCCTTTGTCTAGCCTTAAACGGCAGAAGTAATTTTCCCTTCTCAATTATCAGTAGCTTTTGTTCTCATTGTTCATAAGCACTACCACTGTGTGTATGCCTTTTCCTACAATACCGTGAAAGGTGGTGGGTGGTTTTTTCAGGGGGAGGGTGTAAGTGAGAGACAGAGAAAGATACTATGCATGCTAACCTGACCTATTTAAACCAGCCTTTAAAAAACAAACAAACAAAATCTTAAAGTCTATACAATTTAATCTTTCCAATTTTATCTTCTTCTACCTGGTCTGAAATACTGTCTGACTTTATCTGTCTGACAATTTTATATTCAAAATGGTACATCAGTTATTTCTGCTGTGAAGTTCGAAAAATTCCACAATTGTAGTTAGTGAAATGGCATCTCTTGTTAACTATGTGTTTTGGGTATTATGGAGTACATAACATTATGAACACTTGCTGTAAGGCCAAAACTTAGTTTTACAATAGCCTTATTTTCAATGACTGAGAATCTCTTAAAATGGCCAATTTAGGACACAGAAGAGCTCCTGCCCAACAGCACATCTGTAAAGCAGTTTGCTTTCAAGAAGATTTCATCACAGTAATTATAGACTAAGGCCTCAATCCCAGAAACCCTCCATGCCCAAATAACTTCACACATCTGAGTGCTCCCATCGTTCTCAACGGGCACGTACTGTTGTTCACCATCACTTACACACATCTGCTTTAACAGAAAAGGGCTTTAAGTCCATTGCTCTAATAATATCATAATATATATGGGTGACACACCTTTAAAGCATACTAAGAATGAGGAAAGATACCTTAATCCTCCCTCCACACCTTATCTTTTCCCTTTTAGGGAGAGAGAAGAAACATGTTCAAAGTATCTGAAAACATAAGAAAAAGTCAAAGGTCAGACAAAACAGGTACAGCTAAGCAAAGAAAGGTGTCTTGATGTGACAAAACACGGCCAGTAAAAAGAGGAGTATCACAGAGGTGTGACAGCCTGCTTATCCAAGGATAGAGGGAAGACCTTAATTCTGAAGTGCTATTCCACCATTTAATTTTATTAAAAAGCAAGCCAGGTTTAAGGAAGACAGCCAAGCACCTTGTTACATACAAACCAAACATATTCTCTCAATTCTCTCAATTACTTGGTTTATTTTGGTGACTATCTAGTTTCATTGCACCAGGTAGTGAAAATTGAAAGTGCCTTTTATGAAATTCCAAATGCAAGATTGGGGATGCTGAATGATTACATTTAACAAGAGATGGCAAAAGTGTGTCTGAAGATTACAAATGTTAGCATGACTCATGCAAAAAGACTTTGGTGTCTCTTAAGTGTCATTTTTCTCTCCTATTATTATTCAAACCTAAAGCTTCTCCTTCAGCAGAGCTAGAAGATAATGTTCTCTTGAAAAATGCTACATAATAAGAGCACTCCTCAAAACAGGTACCACTCCAACCATTCTGAACAGAATTTAACTCCTATGCACCCACAGTAGAATTTGGGCCTGGAAGCATCCATTCAGAAGTACACACAAAGTATCTCAAAGCCTACTGTGGCCCATTCCTCTTCCTTACATTCCTCCTCTTTCCAGCTTTATTCTCCTGCCTTTTTTTTTTTTTTTTTAATTTTTTTTCATTTACACTTTTCTTAATCCATGCAGCCAAAATTAAGCCCAGGTCTAATCCCTCTACCATCTCGACACCTTTTCTTAACTTGTTTCAGTTTACTAATCTTGCAGCCCTTAACTCAGACATCGCCCAGGATGAAACAAACATTATAAAGAACTCTGTGCTTGATCAGTGGTGTTGGCAAAAGGCTCCCAGCTCTGTATCAGACTATATACAGAAGACTCCATTAAGCCATTTTCGTTGCCACCTCATCAAAGGCCTCAATAAGGCAGACAGACAATGGCAGGAAAAATTGCAGACCAAATACAATGTAAAAGCAGAAGTAAAAAAATTTACAGCATATGTTGTTGAATAGTTCAAGGCAGATGGGATTTAAACAAAACAGGAGTAAAAAAAAAAAACCCACAGAGGAATGCACTTAACAGTAATACACAGTAAGATTCTTTTTCTATTTGCATTTTATTATACAGAAAAGAGTACCTTCTTAATCACAGTTTCTTTTTTCATAATTGTTTGTTTCCCACAAATTAGTTAGTTAATTTTGCTCACAATCATTTCACCCAGCAGAGAATGCTTTACTCCAAGATCCTGACTAATAAGCTTGTTTCTTCACTGGCCAACCACAGCTTCTTGAATTATGCTGCTGCTACAGTATTATGTAACCTCCAGTGGAGCTTTAACTCACTGCCCAGACACTGAAGATGGTAACTGAAGTCAAAACCAACCAGCCAACAGAATGCAGCAGAGCAGGTCATGCAGCCACAAGCAAGTTGTGTAATCAATTCTAGGACTGCCTTCCCCACAGCATGGCTGAAACCACTGTGAATCAATAAAATAGGAGTAAATGTTCCCCACTACCATGCAAAACTGTAGGGCAGGAGAAGAAACAAGAGGAAATAATGAAATCATGATGCAACACTAACTCCCAAAATAAAAATAAAAATAAAAATAAAAATAAAAATAAAAAAAAACCCAAGCCTTTGGTCTGTTAAGACTGCTTTGGCATCTCAGCCCAAAACACTGAAGGCAAGACTACTCTTTCCAGTTGACTTTTTGCTTCTTTCTGGGGTTGTCTATCAAGCTCTCCTTGATCTGTAACCTAACAATGCTGGAAGAAAATCCCTGACATCCGCAAACTACATATAGCTATCAGCTGTAAGGGCGTGGTGGTGGTGTGTGTGTTTTCTTTTTTCCTTTTTTTTCCTTAATTGATCAGCTTTACAGATACACTAAAAATATATATTTTATTGTATTAATCAGAAAGAAAAAGCAGGCTAGTTTCTGCAAACAAGTTGCTTTCCCTGATTTTAAGAGCCTCTTAACTACTTCCTACCTTTTTTCTTTTCTTTACAGAGTAGGCTTTTACTAAGAAAGTAGTCCTGTGGCTTTTTCACCTTTGCATACCTGTCCTCTCCTTGCACTCCTATCTGCTAAAACTCTAACTTACCAACAGGAAAATGTGGCATCCTTAATAGAAAGTGATCCTGGCTTACTGAGCAGCTTTCTGAAAGTTTACTTCTCCCTTTCCTAGGACTAGTCAGAATTCTGCTAACGCCAGCATTCTGGTTTTCCTCTTATCTAAATGCATATAAGGAAATGGGTTTTATCTGCTATAGACTACTCTTACTCTGTTTTAGGACTGTTTATTTTTGGCTACTATTTCCAACTTGCTGTTCAAAGTATGTGCAGGAGATAAAATTACAGCACCAACATGTATTCCTCCCTAGACATCCTTATATATTAAGCTTACTTTCTATCTTCAAGAATATCTTCTCCATTCAAGCTGTGTGAAAATAGTGCCAACAGCAACATTGTATGTTGTTAATACATAATACTGTACTTTGCCAGGCATATTTGAATTCCATGAAACTATGAGCTCTGCACTTCAGCAGAGGTCAGAATAAAACTGGCTACTCTATTTCCATGACACACCCATCTTCCAAATACTGTGTGAAGCTCTGATCCCTTCCCTTAGTTATAGACATGAGAAAAGGTTGAGAAAGGGGCAGTGAAAAGGCTCCAAAATATGAGATAGCTGCAAGGTCCAACTGAGCAAACCTGAGCCTAGAAAGGAGATAACTAAGGAGGGAAAGAAACAAGCAGCATAAGAAAACAAATTTTCACTACCTGTTTCCAGTAATAGAGCTCTAAAGATACTTATTGTTTTAGATGATCAAGATCTTTATAAGTGACAAGAGCAAGGACAATAGATTTGTGTTAATGAGTATACATTATATACAGGCATAGCAGAACACAAGCTATAAACAATGTAATACCTCACACTGGTCATTAATAAATATACCTGCTTACTGATTTCCTGTAATTAAACCATTGCTCTGAAACTTGAGATTGCAATCCACAATTCTCCCCTCTTAGAAGTGGGAGAGGGACTACCACCTTTCACAGTGACAACCCCATGTTGTCCATATGTTAATCCTTGTTAGTTTCTACCCACATACGGCCAATGCATGACATGCCTTATCAGACTGTATTTGGCAAGACCATCAAGTCATCCTAGTTTCAGGTCACCCTGTCCTAGTTTCATATGAAACCTTTTTGTATCAACAGCAGTTTCATTTCAGTAAGCTAATAATACCCCTAAGACCCCTATGCATCAGCAGAGATTTTTCACAGCTGCAACTATCAACAACAGAAAAAAAAAAAAAATAAAGCTTAAGCTTTTTATTCTGCACAAGGGTGAGTGACAAGGAAGTCCGTGTGTCAGTCCCTGCTAAGACAGAATGTTAGCTGAGGCAGGACTCTGGCAGTTACAGCTGTTCTCAGTTGTATTTATATCTGAATTTTGGTTCAAAATAAAGAAAAAAAGGTGGTTCTTCACATAAAATGTAGCTAAGCTGTTTGCCAAAGGATAGTGTGGATGCCAAAGAATTTCTTCAATGAAAGTGGAAGAAAAACCCACTGATAAGGGCTAAAACTCTAAAAACCACCACTCGGTTAAGAGAGGCTGTCAGCTATACAAACCTGCCGTACAAGTACTCAGACACTTATCACATACTCTGTTTTCAACCCTTCCTTAGGCACTGACTTTTGACCCCTGTCAGAGACAAGCTGCTGAGCTAGATAGATTTGTGGTTTGACCCAGTACGGCAGTTCCAGTGTTTCAGGGACATCATGATACCCTCTTCCAGAATGACATCTTTGTCTAATGCAAGCACATGAAAAGCTTTCACTTCACCATGCTGGCAGCCAAGAATATTCTCAAAGGTAGAAAACAAGAGTGCAGCCTGATATCGGTTTGGTTTAAATCTCATGTGCCTCCTTTGGTTGACTTGAGAAAACAAATCAAACGTAAAATGAATAAATTAAATATTGATTAAAACTGTAGTGAAAATTGTTTCTTTAGTACCTGGAGACTTTATGGTCATATTGGATTTAATTATTTTATTGTACAATTCAGACTCTTCTTTCTACATACCTATATATATATGCCATCACATTTCCTCTGCTTCATCCCTTCATCTTACGCTATTCATACATTGTGCCTGGGAGAAGGACATACTTAGAACACTACACCAGGCTGTCAAGTTGATGATAGCTGCCTTAACAGCATCTGTTAACAAAGCTAGCATGCTTTAAGCACTTCAGCAATGCTGCAGAAGGAAACCAACGAGATTATATAATATCAGAAAGATGGAAAGATTACTAGTAGTACGATTCATCTTCTTCCTGAGCAGCTGACTGGAAATGCACATGCTTGTGTGTTTTGCAAAATGATGAAACCTAATTCAATAGATGGATAAAATTAACTTCACGTATTACTAATAAAAAAAGTAAAAGAAAATGTGGTTCTGTGTTGCCACATATCCTGTGTTTAGCTGCATTAGCAGCATGGAGCAGACGCAAAGTGTTTGCAGCTATACAATTCTACAGGAAAAATTGTAACCAGTTACTGACAGCTTAACTAGTCAAAATATACTATGCCCCATGACTGCCCTTGTGATCAAAGCAAGTAATGTTATTTTATGCTTCAATTTGTATGGCATAATTCAAGAGCAAATATATTCCTAACTGAAGGAGAACAGTAAGCCCTTTAATGCAAATGTTCCTAACCTGAAAAATAGGTTGTATGTAACTTAGGAAGAGATATGTCAAACTGTCATAAGGACTGCACAGTCAAGCCAGTTTTGTACCATATGCATGGAAAACACAAACAATGCCAATGGTGCAAAATGATTTTTAAGACCCTTCTTAGTATCAGTTGTGGACAACAAGGAAGAATCTGTTAATGCAATTTCCATGCATAAAGAATATAACAGGAACTTCAGCTCTTTATGCAGGAAATAAGTTATTTTATTCTTTTCTTTGTATTCTTCCTTGTTTTTATAACCTGTAATAGCTAAATAGAAGCAAGCACAGATGTGAAATAACATTTATGTACTGTTAGAAAAGATAACTATGTCTAGATCTTGCTTGAACAATTAACATCTGATGTGGTATGAATTTCTTGGTTATACAGAACCAGCCGCACTTGTTAAAAATTACATTCTGTTTGCCAAATAATACCATAATATTAGTTCCCTATATTGTGAGCTAATATATATGTAATATATTTTTAATGTCAGTATTTAGGGCACTGAAGATTGACTGGTTTGGTCTCTCACTTTAAGCAAAGGACTAACTCCTGATTAAGGCCAGTTTAGGACTGCTGCAGTGTTTCACACCACAACCTGTTGGCATAGTCTTTTTTTTTTGTGGCACTGTTATCACTGCAAGGAGATAGTAGCGGCTGTAGCAGCAGCTTCTGAATTACCAATTTACAGGTTGTCATATTAAGGTTAACTATTGCCAATTTTATGTTAACACCATATGCCAGACTGTAAACTGTCTCCACATTGAAGTCACAATATAAGCAACTAAGCTCCTTCAACTGAAGAAGGAATCACTATAGCTATTGAAAAGAATGCCAAGCACATTCAGGGCTCAGAGTCCCACAGGAAGATGAAAGTACCTTGAAATGTAAACACCAGTGAGATCATTTGTTTGCAAACCATTTTTCCTGAAAATATGGTTTAATCATCTGATTTCAGTCAGTGCCCTGAAAAATTCTCAGTCCGACATTACCAAAATCTACCTCCTGCTGAGCCTGCCCTACACTTAAAAAAAAAAAAAGTGAACACTGATGCAGTCCTCTCTCACATTCCATAAACAGCCCTCAATCATAAGTAAAATTATGAAGAGCTCTCAGTTTCACCTCACTGGTTGGCTAACCCTGAGTCATAAAAGGAGGAAGTTTGAACTTTTGAAGAGACTTGTTACAACCTTCAAGCCCCACCAACAGCCTAGAATAGTGTGTCTCAAACTTCAGAGACAGGCACAACAAGACAATACTGAGAGAAAAAGAATGGATGAGACATTTCATCTTCCTAGTCATATTCCCCAATTAAAATATTAGTCTGATAATATATGTCAATTCTGGAGATTTCACTTCTGGTTAGAAGGCATTCTTTTTTTTTTTTTTTCTGTGTTAAAATAATGGAAAACAATGAACTATCCTAGTGTAACTAATTTTCAAAAACCAAATAGCATAGATCTATAACATTTAAACCAGTAAATATTAGCTTACATGACTTAACTATTAAAGACCTGATAGCTCTTCAGTGGTAAGTATAACATGTTCAAATTGACCTAGCAAGAAGCAGGGCAAACAGTCTAAACATAAAACACAGATAAGCCACGATGAAAGCGATCTCGACATTGCTTGCATGGAAGTACATTGCATGTAAAAGCATTGGTAAGATGTCCTCCCTACAAAGAGGAAGATACTTCTGTTACCAGTATAAAGTCACCATACTTCTCATTAGACAGCAGTTTAACAAGAAAAAACACTGACTTAAGTACCATAAGGAGATTAGCTTGGATAAGCAGCAAAAGCAAGTTTTGATCAAAGCTGACAGGTAGTATCTCCTCCAGACAGGGCTTTCGTGCAAATTATTGAAGCCTTCACATGCATAGCAGTTTAATTATCTAGCATGTTAAAACACACACTACAGTCAAAGGATTTACAATTTCGTTATACTTATTTGCTCTCCCTCATGCTGCCACTAAAAGTCTGAAATTCATGCAAAGAAAACAGCTACTGGAGAATATAACAGACATGCAATATACTATATATATAATTATACATATTTATACATTTAGTATATAATACTACATAGTCACAATATGTATACTTCTCACATGACACAATAAAGGAAAGTAATATGCATGCTTTCCGATGGTGTCAAGAGAAACAAGATTGTTGTACAGCACTGTTTTGTAAGACAATGGCAAATCCTCCACACAGAACTCCACAAAACCACTTAAATTGCTAATCAGAGGTGACACTAAAAAGGCACATCTCTTATCAACTAAATATTAAAGATACCTAAAAGTCTACATCAGACCTTCTGAATACTGTTTTTAGTTAACAGTCACTTGTTTGGTCCCATATAGCATCAAGGAATTTCCTACATAAGACAAGTAGCATATATATCATTAGTGTTCTTTCCCAATGTCATCCCATTTCTGCATGCTTTCAACAGAAGGCATATTCACCACTGAGTAACAGCCCCAAAGGCTTTGTAAGCCTCAGTTAAGTACTTAAGTGGTAATGTGAATGGCAATACTGTGCTGGCTTTACAGATCTAATGTCCTGACAGCCAAGGGACTTATGAAGCCTACCAAAAAAGCAGATTCCTTCCATTAATCTACTGCCCTCTGAATGAGGGGGGGAAGACAACAATTACTTTTGAAATTCTGTAATGTTAGCTTTCTATCTGCATAATATATGTGCAGTTTATGGTTCAATTTTCATTAGCAAAAAAAAAAATCTTAATCTTCATTTTCTGAAAAAATTCTGAAATTCTTTATTTTATTACATAAACTGTAAATTTATAGTAAATATTATTGTCCATGGCAACTTATCCAGATTGGGTAAATTCATGTCTGTGCTCATTTGTACTCCCAGCTTATATTCTGCAGCTACGCAGCTTTCAGTTTAACTACATGATTTCCACAATCATTTTAAGTACAGATACATTAATACCATTTTTGTTCATATTGCTAAGAAACCAGGGTTACAAACTCTACCAGTCCTACAGACTTAAAAATCACAAACTACATGTTTAACCAGAGTTCCTGATTTTGGAAGGGTTCACCAGCTAACGCACAGAGCTAGACCTAATGCTCCTGAATTGACATCATGCTTTGAAGCGCCTGCTGTGTTGAGAAGCATGGGATCATCTAGTTGCTGGGATGGTCTGCCCTTCCTCAGGAGGCAGAACAGATTCTGTATAGTGAATGCATCTGTACTTAGACTAGACTGAATAATATACATCAATAAAGAGATTATTAGAGGATATAAGTATTTTAGTACTAATTAAAACAAAACAAACAGTTGATGCTAAGTGAGTCGTAAAGGACTGTAAAAAGGACACATGCAGTCCAGCAAGAAAGTGCTTGGTCCTGTCAAAATTTGCTTATTTAAAAACACATAAGAAAAAACACCATACATACTTGGAAACCTAAGGAATGAGAAACACTGATGCTCACCTCCTACATGGAAGTTTATGTAAAAATTTTTTTGGAATTATGTTCTTGCCACTTTGAAATTAAAATTTACACCAGATTCTGAGCTACTGCATATTTACTATGATTTTACACAATTCACTATGATTTACAAGAAATGCCTCTTATCAAGCAACCAGAATTGGATCTAATGTCTATTTGCTAATGCCTATTAGCAAAAAAATCAACTCCAGGAAGAAAACCCACAACTTAATATTTATATTCTAGTGCACATTCTAATACTTCAGCATAACAATGAGAGAGGGGCTGCTGGCATGTGCAGCAATTAGCATTGCTTTTGACAGTGCAAACAAAACAACCACCTCATCTGTTTGGACTCAGTTTAAGGAACTAATATCACAAGAAGGGCAGAAACTATTTGTTTTATTGCAAATTTTCTCCTTCAAGCTTGAAGTGATGGAGAGGATTTATATAAATGATAACCAGAGTAGCTTCAGACTTCCAGTACACGCTGCAAATATTATGTTAAACAAGCAAGGCACTCACTTTATTAGAAGTGCCAGATATTCACAACAAAACATTACACATGGAAGCCAGTTGTTCACTTAGTAATTTCCAAGCTATTAAATGCTTGACTTCATCTAAGTAATCTTACTTAGCAATTACTATCTAAGTAATTTGGCAAAAGACATTTTTAGGCAGATTGAAGGTGCCCTGGCTCTTGATACCTGTACTGGTATAGAAATTAAATAACTGCACATTCAAGATATATCTGATTAGACAGAAGGCACAGAGATGAGAAGAATGCTTACAACGATACGATGCAACTATCTAGTACAATGCCAGCATCCAATTGCTAAGTATGACAAAGGGAAAATGCATGAAGGAAGAGACCTTGCATGGAAGAAAGACAACTGGATGTTAATGGGGCATGAAAGGGTGATAAGAAAAGAAAGCTCAACAAATCAAGAGTAAATGACAAGAGTATATATTTACCCAAGGTTACCATCTCAAACAGAAATTACTGTCTTTTCCTCCTTCTGTTCCCCTCTGACCATTGGTAGGAGAACGTTAACGCTTTCACTCCATTAACTGTTTTGTTAATAAAACAAACAAACAAACAAAAAACCCAAACAAAAAGAAGGAAGAGCTTCCCAGTCATTTCTCCTTTGATTACCTCAGTGCATTTATCAGTGCTCACAGTAGAAAGCTTTCTTTGCAACCTTTCACCTAGTTGTAAGTTTGACTCACATGGTGTTACCTTTTGCTTTAACACCACCTCTACTTTAAATGGTTTTGCGTCCGTTTTACAGATCTGAAGTCAAACCAAGTTGAAACAGATTTATCTCTAGAAGTAATGACTTAAAGAAACTGAGAATTTCCGCCCCAAAGAAATATTTAAGACAGTGACACTTGCAAAATCCTGCTACAGCAGAGAATGGACAGGTAGCTGCAGAACATCCTTCCCCTACTTGACAGCAGGGTTGTAATTTGCCAGAAGTTAGCATCTGCCTTGTATCAGAAGTCAGCCCATACAATGTAACTATTAGGCAAGCACACTGATAAATGCCCAGTCACTGTCAGTGTTAAGGCATCCCTCTGAAGAGCAGATCAGGTAAAGAAACGTTAGTAATGATAAAGGGTTAGTTTTGTTTATTAAAAACAAGACGAAAAAAAACCCACGAAACCACAAAAAGAGGAAAAAAAATAAAAGTTTAAGCTGAAATTAATATTAACTTACCAATTGATGCATCACCATCCAAGAGGTTGTCATCTTCTGAGGTCTGAAAGTCCATAATTACACCTGCGCCATCTAAAAGCTCCTCATCACTGCTTGCACTAGTTATACTGTTGTAACTGTTTCGATAGTAGCCTCTATGAAACAGCTGTTCAGACTCCATTTAGCTGCTTTATGACCTATATAAAGAGAATTGGTTATTTTCCATTTGAATATGCACAATGGATTGAGAAGTTTCTATCAAATAAAACCAAAGTTTATTTCATGCTTTGAGGGGCATGTAAGGTCACAATACTACAAGTTACAAAAAAACATAGCAGTAATACAGAACATTTTATATAGAGAACATTTTACACAAATCTTGAATAATTTTTTACTGCATGATGCTTCTTTATCCCCTTCCTTGGGCTCTCCTTAGCTCAATGCCATCATCACAGAAGTATTCCAGTATTAATGATTTATTGTTATAGTTGATGCATACTGAGGGCATGGCTAAAGTCTGCTTAGTCTTTAATTACTGTACCAAATTTGGAAGTCATGTACAGTCTTTTCATCTAATAAAGACATTTTCCTGTAATAGTCTCAGCAGAAATATTTATTGAAGTATAAAGCTGGAACACCATAAATGTCTTTTTTTTTTATTATACAATTTCCTTTATATTAAACTCTACAGCTAGAGTTAATCTGACTGCAAACCTGCGATTCAGAATAAGCGAAATAACTCTCCCTTTGGAGGTCTTTTAAATCACTTTAGATAAATGTCACAGCAGTGGATTACAGATACAAAATCTTTCAGTAACTGAAAAAATGCTTTCAGATTGGGCTACAGCAGAATGAAAAGCTTTCATCAATTAGTAACTGACAAACAAACCCAACAGACTCTCCAGAGCCGTAACAAGCATACCATGAAGAATCCCTGAATCATGTCTCCACAAACAAGATTCAACATGCCAATTCCTCTGCCATACACATGCCTCCACTCACACAATAGGCCTGACACTACAGGCTTTCTCCTGTTTTGAAACGCTACATGTATCCTGCTGCAGAAGTACTGCTGCTGACAGACTGTCCGTCAATCAAGCAAAAGTTGTAACCCAGAACGGTTTGGGTTTAGGTCCTTAAAGATTATCTAGTTCCAAACCCCCACACACACACCCACAGGCAGGGACACCTTCCACTACACCAGGCTGCCCATCCAACCTGGCCTTCAACACTGCCAGGGATGGGGCAGCCACAGCTTCTCTGGGCAGCCTGTTCCAGTGCCTCACCACAGTTAAAGAACTTCCTAGCATCTGATGCAAATCCCTTCTCTTTCAGTTTAAAGCCATTCCCCCTTGTCCTGACACTACAAGCCTTTGTAAAAAGGTGCTCACCACCTCTTTTGTAGGCTTCCTTTAGGTACTGGAAGGCTACTAGAAGTCCTGTCTGGAGGCTTCTACCAAAACCATTCATTCTGAGGACCCTAACCAAATTTTTAAGAACTGTACATTCATTCTCTGCATTCCCAGAGTCAAGTACCCCAACTGCTTCATATTTGACATGGTGTTACACTGCCTCACAGCAGCAGCAATGGCAGGAATGCAGGAAAATAGGACTATGAGAATGTTAACTGTTCAATAAGCTTCATGTAGGACTCGTAGTTTACTTCTTAAGAGCATGTTAGTCACCAGTTTTTATAACACTACGTGCTAATAATGAGGGGGATGACACAACTTACGTCAACATAAAACAAATTTCCCTGCATGCCTTTAAGAAAAGGGTTTGTTTAACAAACTAGGACACAACATTAGGGGTGCACAACCTTCAGCTGTACACAACATTCAAGATAATTTAAAGTGTATGCTCATGCGACCTTAAGATATTGTAAGCAGGTGAGAGAGATCTGCCTCACTGAGAGAAGGAAATGGAGTGATGTCGACACAAGAAGTAGACTCCTACTAAGACACAGATTGTTGGGAACAGCAGTAGTAAAGAAAAGGAAGGCTATTGCAGTTTTCTGCACAGTCTAGTACCTCAGGCATTTTTCTGCTCCCAAACACCAAATATCCTGCTTATCTTTGAAGCTCTACAAATAAAAGGTCAAGCAGAAAAGCAAGTCAGATGAGGGAACCACTTCCAGTGCAGAGAAATGTCTCTGGAGAACACAGGAGTAGAACAGTAAGAAGTCTGATTTACAGGATGTTCGTTGTCAGGTGATCTGACTAATCTGTAGATCTTGGATATGTGCTCTGTTGTCCATAAAAACACTTTTCTGTATCTCAAAGGAGCGGCAGGAAACAAAGGCATCTCAAGTTTGTTATTTCCTCAGGAGGAAATTGAAAACTTAAAAGTAATCCTCCAGATTACAAATCTGATTTAAATAATTGAAAGTAAATAATCAAACCAACCAAAGAAAACTGAGAAGAATCTTGAGAAACCCAAAACTCAGCATACTATTCAATTTTCAGTCAGTACAACTGACCTTCCGCAAAACCTAATCTAGGCCAGCATCTAGTGAGATAAATGTTAAGAAGATAAAACAAAAGCAAATCAAATTAAAATTAAGAATACAGTCTTCACAAATAAGAACGTGTGCTACAGTAGAGGAAATGCAGTGATAACAACAGAAAAGTAATTTCTTGATTTTTTTTTAACCACAGAATTTTAAACATTTTAACTGGTAACAACTTTCAAAAGTGATTTTGATAAAATAGTCAGGAATTCTATATACATCAGCTTATCAAAAGAAGTATCCAACTACCATACACTTTAAAAACAGGTAAATAATGTGACAGAAACATTCCCCACCCAAATTTCAAATAAAACTTTAACATATATCCCATATATGGGAATATATGCCAGAACACCTGCCCAAAAGATGGAAGCAGTCAAGAAGCTTTGAATGCTTAATTTCAAACTTCCCATATTGTATTAACCCAAAATAGTGCAATGTCATAACTTCTATTTTTTAAATAAGCCCATCCTTCAGAAAAAAATGTAGAGCTAGAAAAGAAGAGACTTTTACAACCATTTTAAAACAAAGACCATGTCGTGGCTACTTTTTTATCCTTAGGCTCACCAGTGCCAAAATTATACTCCCATTTTCATCAGAGACCCAGCATATATAGCTTCTACTTATTTATTTTGCCTGTCAAGATAGTTAAGTAAGTTGAGAACATCACTCATCTTCCAAACTTCAGGTTTGGAAAAGGGGTGAATGAACTGTGAGGAATTTCTCACTTTAATTTTTAGGTCAGTAGGAAACTAATTCAGAAACAGGCTCAAAAAACACACTTCAAATCAAAGGGAGGATGAGTGAAATAGCAGCCTTCCCGAACACTCTCAAGTCAGCTTAGAGTGTCCTTAAGCAAAATATTTAAGGACACTCAAGAACACAAACTGTTTAAGAATTAGGGAATGCATATGCTAACCTCACAAAAAATAAATATAATGTAGCATTCAAAAAAACCTTATCCAAAACTAAACTAGTTTCAAGAACAGGACTATTCTTACTGCAGTCATTTAATGAGATGACCAACACTCTTGGTTAACTTTTAGATTATATTTAGAAAAAACAAAGTCATAAAGGAGCACTGGCAGTTAACTGAAGCTATCTGAGTTAAGAAAAAAAAATAAAAAAAAATCTGAGTTTATGTAGTAGGTTCTCTTGGAATAGAAAATAAAAAGATAGTTTCTAAAAATATACATAGGTAAAACTTTGTCTAGTTCATGCACAGCTATTCCCAAAATAAACGTACAGTTTTGGGATGAAAGAAACACTCAAATATTATTTAAACAAGAAAGGAAGCAAAGACAAGCACAGAAACACAGACAAAACTACATGAAAAGGTAATACTTGTAAAGCACAGAGACAATCTTAAAACTGTATTAATATCTACTTTCTAGATTCTGCTGAATTTAACCACTCTCAGTTACAAAAGCTTAACAGGTTTTTTTACTTTTACAATACATACCAATACAGAATATCACCACTATATCTGATCTTCACAAAAGCAGAATCAATAATAAATACCCATGTTTGACAGCACTTTTAATCTTCTCAGCTTTAAAAAAAAAGCCCGCAAAAAAATAAACGAGAAACTGCCAGCCAAATTACAGGATGAATACTGAACTCATGCTTTTAGTCATATGATTCCACACATTCAGGGTACTGACTTCAGTTTGCAGGAAGTACTCAAAACTACCTCATCTCTGTTCTCTAAAATGTCTTAACCATGGCTATCCACAGTTGTAGCAGTTGAAGACTTATACCACCTGGCACAAAGGTATTAGCCTACCTGATGGGATTGCTTCTCTCATAATCAAATTACTAACATAATTACTTTTTAATTGCTTTCAACCAAAACTGGCTGGACTCGCTGAAAACTCAGATTTACACTTACTAAACTAACTTCATGTATTAATACACTAGAAAAAACTCTGCCATCAGAGTTGAAGTGCACACAGGAACACCAATAGCTAGCTACATGAGTGGCAGGGTCGTTAAGGGGGTTTTAGGTAACAATTTAGGAAGAAAAAAAGAAAAAAGCTAAGAACATAATCCCTTAGCATGAACCTGAACTGAATATAAAAGCAAATATAACTCAAAAGCATAGGCTTTATGGGCAAATAATAATTTCCAACCAAGTCATGGTAAACAACACACATATGTATTTATGTGCAGTTACCTTTTTATGTACTGACCCATTAACTCAGAAACTAATATATAACTACAGCTGCAAATACTAGCTCCAGGAAAAAAAAGATGGAGAGTCTCCTTAGCAAAAAAATCTATTATGTTCCTTCTATGATCATATTCAGGTAAGAATAAC
The DNA here is from genome assembly GCF_037157495.1 of Lathamus discolor. Lineage (NCBI taxonomy): Eukaryota > Metazoa > Chordata > Aves > Psittaciformes > Psittacidae > Lathamus > Lathamus discolor. The sequence continues at coordinate 125,330,244 of NC_088884.1, read as the reverse complement.
ACGGATATTTTCTGAGACAACTGAAAGGTAAACCCCATACTCCTCTCCTGAGGGGCAGCAACTATGACTTTAGGTTTTGTTGTAGACAATGTAGCTTTTGTCTATGGAGTCTTTGGCCATGATGCTCATTTTCTGTTTGATGAAAAGACACGTGAACAATGTGCAACCTTCTCTTTACAATTTTTAAGATTTTATTCCTTTTTAATGTGGACTTGCGCTGCAGTCATCTTAGTGTTATACAAACAATGGAGCAAAGCTTTTACACACTACCAGAACAACCAGAAGTCTTTTTTCGCTTTAATTTTCTTTATCTTTTCAGAGAAATGTACTGAACAATCTTTAGCTATGTGCACAGATTCAAAAGTTCAGGGTCACACCTGAACTGGGTAGCTTTCACAGAATTTCATTCAAGTTCAATGCATTTGCATCTGAATGATCTGAAAGTACTCAGGGAATGAAAGAGAGACTTTAAAGGAAATGAGAGCATCATAGAAAGTAGGCTCTGCAAGCCAAGACAAAGAGCATATGAGAGCAGACTCCAGCAATAAGAGAAGCACATGAAAAAGTATTCATTCTCGATATGCAAAACTGTAATTTGGTATTGTTGAACTGTAACCTGAAAAAGGACCACTATCCCCAGTTTAGCTCTAAGCATCTTCTCAATAACAGCAGCTATCACAGATTTTTAAGGTCCTTGCACTGAATTCCAGTTTCTTTATGAACACACTAAAACCCCTGAGATAAAAAAAACATAAAATCCTATAGAGCTCTCCGAAATAAAGCACAGGCAAAGGACCACTGCTTATGAAATCTTGTGGGGACCCCTGGTGGTTCCTGCTTACCTACTCACCCTTGATTTTTAAACTTCAAGGAAGTGAAGGAAATCCCAGCTAATGAGGTACTCTTGTCAGGAAGTACAAATCTTTTGTCACCAAAAAGTAAAAAAGGCTGAGGGCTCTTCTTGGTATGTGTAACAAACAGATAAAGTGACAAGTGTGCTACATAGAGCTATTCAAACTTGAAGGCTAGGAACCCTGAGAACAGGCCTGCTCTTTGGATCATCTCGAGCAGCAGTGTTAAGGCAGCAAGGCAAGGAACGACTGAAGTGATCTGCAGTCAACACCTAGCCCTGGCTAATGGCTTACCTTCTTGGCTAGACTAGACATAAGCCACCACATCTTTGTAAATACAGCATATACAACTGCTACTGTTTGCCATCCTGGCCATCTTCAAAGGATTAAATAAATAAATAAATATGTGGAGAGAGACCTGTGAATCTCTGATATTAACAAATAAAATTATTAAAAAACAAAAACAAGCCATTAACAAAAACATATACACTTACAACAAACAAACAAAAGGCAGAGATGTACAAACACCATCAAAAGTGAAGCATTCACTATGTCAAGTGTGTGAGCAGTTCTGAATGCACAGAAGTTACTTTCACTTGAATATTCCCCTCTTCAGCTATAAAACCTAGTGGGCTGTTTGGCAAATTGAACTTCTAAAATGATGGGTACTTTGTCAGAGTCTACAAATAGTAGACAAGTTCCTGGCAGGAGAGTCTGGAAGGAAATTATTACTGTTAAATAGAGGTATTAAGTTGAAAGCAAGAAATAAGGTGGGTATTTTATGAGGCCAAAAAAAAAAAAAAAAAACCACAGTTTTGTGGGAGATTTTCAATTTTGAAAATTACAGAACAAAGATTCATTGATACTTTCCTCAAAGGCTTCTAGCCAACAGAGCACACCAGAATGTCAGATAACTTACACAGAGACAAAGCCAGTTCACTGGGTTCACAGATCAAACTTATTAGAAATAACCCATCCTCTACCTACCAAAAGAACAAAAAGGGTTTTTTAAACTTTGTTAGGAAGGAATAAACATTGAGATTTTTTATCAAAGGGTCTGTGCTTTAGGACTGAACTTTTTAATTTACTATTCCTCCTTGCCCTCCTATGGATCCTGCTCCTGTAACTGGATAGTCTAATCAAAATGCTTAACAAACAAAAAAAGCTCAATGTTTAGGAAGTTCAAGGGGAAATAACTGACAAGACTCTCTGCAAGTCATTAATAACAACCACTGGTACCCACGGTGAAGTTATAAAGTCTCCTCTTTCCACTAATTTTCAGGAACACACATTCAAGATCACTTACTACATAATACAAACAAATAAGGACACTTTAGATGTAAGCAGATTTACAGCTATTTAAACAGCTTTGTCTAAAATCCCAGGCAAGATGTCAGGAAGCCACAGAATTACTTTGTCAACTCTCTTCTCTCTGATACCAACAGATGTTATCAGATCATTAAGTGTAACCACTATCTCAACATTGAGTTTTTCAGTTTCTATCTTTTTAAAGCAGAGAATTATTTTCACAGTCTGTTCACAACCCTCTTCCAGAATCAGTGAGCATTGTTTTGCCTAAACGTTATTCACTCAGATAATTTACAAAAGCCTCCAAAATTCAAAGAAAAGTTTCAAGTTCAACACCTAAGAAAATTTATGATTGTCAACTTTCCAATATTCTGAGCATCTTCAGTTACCAGAGCCTGGCATATAAGCAAGTAGGAAGTATTGTGTTGCAGAACCTAAAGTTGCATACCTTATTCATGAGCACAGCTAAAAAGATGGCCTGACACCTGAACAGCTTTACGGAGTCAGCCAATATAGAACCTGCACCTTCAGGTAATGACAGAAGAGAAAGACTGACACTGGGAACACAGCACTGAGAACCTGCTCTCAGAGGACACAGGTCTAAAGCTGAAATCTTAGTCTGGGGAAAATAAGCACAGAGGGTGTATAAGCAGTTTCACATGCATGATCACTGCCACTGCTGATCACCTTCAGAGATTACTGGGTTACTGCTGCTGCCAAGGAGGTGCCAAAGCAAGAAGTTTAGGAACAGGCAACCTAGAGTCTGAGAACTAGCAAATTAACATTTCAAACAACTCAAATTGGCACCATCATTTCTGGCACAAATCTCTCCAACAGCAGAGCTTCTTTTTAACATTTTTATTGTGACCTAGTTAAAAACATTCCTACTGCCAAATTATTGTAAGACTTCACCCTGAAAACTTGATCTGCACAGTAACACCGAGCCAGATGCATATGAAGTCACTTAAATAAGGGGAGAGGGGAAAAAAAAATCTCAGTGTTCCTAGAATGCCTTCTGCAATGGTTGTGAACACAGAACAGTTGTCCCAACTTTAGTGCTTACGTTCAAATAATGCAACTCTGCTGTTCAAATATCAAGCTAAGACACACAGACAGCCCCCAAAGCAAAATGTGTGAGGAAAAAAAAAAAGAAAAGCCAAAGCATATATTCAGTGAATGAGAGAATATATATTATGCATCTAGATGCAACTGTTCATAGAATAACCAGTGCACAGCACTTTGTCACTTGCAGGTTACTGAAACACCAGTTTGTGACAAACATTATGCGTGGAAGAGAACACAACAGAAAGTCCAAACAGTCACAAAAGAAAGATGCAGGCATACTCATAGAGAGGCTCACAGCAATGTAGTAATGAAAAGCAAAGACCAATAGCTTCAAGTGTCTTTCCCAGCTTAGGATTTGGACAGGCTTGTTCTTATTACAAGTCAATATTAAGCGAGAGAGAGAAGAGATTTACCCCAAGATTATTTTAACTTGCAAGTATGGAAGGGATACACAGAGAGAACAGTGGTACTGTAAACCACTCACAGAGAGGATGCTGTAAAGATTTGGGCAAAGACAGCCTCAGGAATCATAGAACAAGGAAAATATATTTGTAGAAATACTGCAATACACATTATGCATGACATCTACTATTGTCAGGCAAAGAATTTCTAGGACTGACATACCAATACTAAACAGAAGCAAAGAATGAACAAGCTCTGTTTTTCTAGACACTATACACCTTTTATTTTCCCAGGTGCTGCAGACAGATGTAAAGTAATTTTGTTTCAAGCTGCGAGCTTCAACCTATCTACAGCTTTCCCAGAGCAAAGCTGCTTTCCATTTTGGCAACCTACAAGTACTGAGCATCGAGTTTACATCTGCTTGCCAATCAAAGAGACATCAACTCTAAAGCAGTTAGCCAGTAAAAGACTTATCTTTGAAGAAAAATGGTAGCGACAGTTGGTGAGTTCTCTAAGGGCTTATTTTACTTCACAAAGGTATGTCTCCTATAATGCACAAATTACTTCTTTTAATTTTATTTTGCTGCATATTGAAGTTACCTTAAATAAAGAAACAGTACTTGTAACTATCTGCTTTCAAATCTGTCATGCCAACATGTCCTTCACTCAAATAGATGTTTTTGCAAAGCAGCATCAATGTTGCCTAGGGATACAGAAGAGAAATGCCTTCACAGGTCCACCAAGAAAGGCATCTGAAAGCAAAAAGCACCAATACACCTGACACTTAATAACAAACTTCATTTCTTTCACAAACTCTCCACCACGAACCTCTGAGGTCCCATAACCTTAAATAGGAGGTGCAAGTCCAAAAACCCAAATGACTACCATATAGGGATATTTTTCCAAAAAGATTTTTTAATGTATACTCCAAGAGTTTAGCACCAGAAATGCTTCTAATTTGCTTTAAGTTGGTTTTAAGGCCTTGTTTTACCTAGTTTAGTACTTTAAAGTGTGACACAGCAAATTTACTAATCGACATTATTTCACATGATTTTCCACTGTCACACTTGTAGCTGCTCATTTTAGGTGAGAATTGATACTTATTTGTTTCACAGTATGTTTCACGTTTCTGGATAGGGAAGGATTTTGGATAAGTAGAGAAGATAGCACGAACAAACTCAATCTTCAGTTCCAACCTCGCTGACCTGCACCCTCTCATTTAATTAAGAGGCTTCAGGAGCAGCCCATTACCTCCCTCCCTTGCATAACAGCAACCTTACTAACCAAACCTGCGAGCCAACTCGAAGCGAGCAGCAGCTTGAGCCGAACTAATACTTCTAACACTGTTTACATGAGGAAAAGACTCTGCATCTTCGAAGTTGCAGAGCACCTCAGTTTATGGGAATGAGAGCTACCACAGACGAGAACCGAAGACGGATGACAAGAGACCAGACGCCGTGTAAACATGCGGGAACTGCCCCTCACCCCGGCACTTCCCGTTTCGGAGGAGGAGGACAAATTATACTGAGAGTCCACGAGGAACGGCCATTTCTGACCCTTCCCGCCCCCCGGCCGCAGGACGAGGCGGTCTCGCTTGCGAGAGCGCAACAGCCGTCCGCGGGCGGGCCGCGCAGCGCGGGCTGCCTTCTCCTTTCCTTTCCTCTCCTCTTTTCTTCTCTCCCCATCTTTCGCCTCCCCCCGTCCCACCAGGGTCGGGCTACAGCCACCACCTCAGCCGCGCTCGCCCCGACAGCAGCGGGCAGTGACCGAGGGGCCCGCTCGCGGCCCCTCCCGTCACGCCGCGAGAAGGCGAAGGCGAAAGCCAAGCCTAGCACAGCCCAGCCTGCCCGCCCCGCCCCTACCTGTCCCGGCGGCACCGCCTGCTGCTCCCCAGGGAGGCGCTGGCTCATCCTTCCGCGGCGGCGGGGCGGAGACGGCGCGGACACCGGCTCGGCCCCCGGCCCCAACGGTCGCTCCGGCAGCCAGCCCCACCCCCTCGGCCGGGGGGGGGGCGGGGCTTCCTGCCGCGCACGCGCGCCACCGGCATCTCTCAGCGCCTGCCGGAGTTACCGTCACCGCCGCCACTTCCGGTTCCCTCACGGGTCGCTGGCCCGCGCGCGCGGAGGGGCGCGGCCGTTAGGCGCGGGCCCGGTGAGGTGAGCGCGGGGGGGTACTGCGCGTTTCAGGACGGGGAGAAGGCGGTTTCCCGCAGTACGTCGCCGTGTCATCTGGGTAAAACCAGGAAGCGTATAAGTTTCACGGCGCTATGTGACTGTATGGCCACAAGAGCTTAAAGTGGTGTTTATCTGCAGCCGAAATGCAGATCTCGGCCCGAGCACGTAACTCCTGCGTGCTGTCTACCTGAGGAGGGTGTGAGGCGTTTCAGTACCTGCCGAGAGACTGAGGCCAGGAAAGAGTTTACTGGACATATATCAACAGAACAGAGCTGCCAGTAAAATACTGTGAGAGGTTTAGTGGGGTTTTTGGTTGGTGGTTTTTTTTTTAACGGAACATGATGGAATATCTGCAGGTTTGTGATTCTGCCCCTCTACTCTTATTCTCATGAGACCCCATCTGGTGGGGCCCCCAACACAAGACGGATGTGGACTTGCTCGAGCAAGTCCAGAGGAGGGCCGTGAAGATGCTCAGAAGGCTGGAGCACCTCTAGTATGGAACACCCAGAGAGAACTGGGATTGTTCAGTCTGGAAAAGAGAAGGCTCTGAGGAGACCTTATTTCAGCCTTCCAGTACCTAAAGTGGACCTACAAGAAAGCTGGAGAGAGGCATTTTACAGGAGCATGTAGTGACAGGACAAGGGGGAATGACTTTAAATTGAAAGAGGGGAGATTGAGATTAGACTTTAAAAAGAAATTCTTCACTATGAGGATGGTGAGGCACTGGTACAGGTTGCCCAGAGAAATTATGGCTGCCCCATCCCTGGCAGTGTTCATGCCAGGCTGGATGGGGCTTTGCACAACCTGGTCTAGTGGAAGGTGTTGGGGACTGGAACTAGATGATCTTTAAGGCCCTTTCCAACCCAAACCATTCTAGGATTCTAGCAAAACCGAACAGTGCTTCCTACTGTGCACACAGGGCGAGGTATGAAGACAATCAGAGTAAGACTGAAAAGGATCGTTGTGAATCACAAGCCGTTACTCGCACATGTCGTTAACCCGCACTCCGACTGGGGAGCGGAGAAGCCACAGCGGCCCCGGGCACCCCGACCCTCCCGAATGACTCCCCCAGGCATCCCGCCCCGCTGAGGTCCCTGCGAAGACACGTACCGCTGTAGCCAGGCTGCGCGGTCTTGCGGGTCATGGCTGGCCCGGGAGACGTTTACAGCAGCTCCCGTTTTTCCCCCTGGAAGGCGAACACACGCCGCTGCCGGACGCCCGTCCCACCTCCTGGCGCGGCGGCCGGCAGGCCCCGCCCGTCACCTGACTCGTGGCTGCGCGTTACTAGGGTGAAGCGCCGCTAACGCGGGAAGGGCGATCAGGCTGACCCGCCGCCCCGCCTTGGGGCAGGTCGGCCAATGGGGGCTGAGCTGCGGGGCCGGCCCGCCAATGAGGCCGGAGAGGGCGGGTCCGCGGCGGGTGCGAGTCTTGGTTGAGCGGCCGTGGCAGCGCCGGTCGGGTGCAGCTGGGAGGTATGGCAGGAGCGGGGAGGGGGTTCGCGGGGCCACGCAGGTGGCGGGTCTTCACTGTGGGTCGCCCTGGGGCAGCGTGGCTCTGCTCTGTCGCCCTGGTGCTAGTCTTGCCCAGCTGTGTAGGTGTGGCGGCCTGGCGGGGCCCGGCTGAGGCCTCCCCTGCCGCCGGGCTGGGGCGGGCGAGCACTGTGCCCCACCGCTTTCCTTCTGCCCAGTTACGGCTTGGCCGTGTAGTTCGGGTTTGTGGCCTTGTTTTCTTCGTGTTTAGTCGTCGGGTTGTCTTGGGGTATGATTTGTGCCCCGGCGCATGAGCCGCTCTTCTGCGTGTCGGTGATGGACAAAATGACTTCTTGCCCAGGGCTTCAAAAGCCAACGCCCTGTCAGCGCTGATGTCCTTTTTCAAGACTCGTATTTCCCATGTCACGGTTAAAAAGAGGCCATCTAACTCGCACAAAATTGCAAACTCTCTTTGAACTGTACCTTCTCGCCCACAGGCTGCTTGTCGATGGTTTGTATTTTAAGAAAATAGCGTACAGTAAGAGCCCAAAGCAATGCCTAATGCAGCTGGCTTGGCTGTAGTACAGCATAGGTTGTGTCATAAACAAGCCAGGGGTAGAAAGAGATGTAGTAAAGTCATGTGAAGTTAAAATTATGTCCTGCCTGCTAGTTTAAGCATTGCCCTAAAGATAATATTGCTGTTAATACTGAGTATGTGCAACTTAATACTATCTGTCTGTACTTAGAGGCAAAAGTACCTGTTTCCAGTCAGAATTAAGGTAATATGTTAAGTAATAATTTTAAGCTAAAGGGGGGTCTCTTGAATTCAGTCTGGTTTTTGGCTTCATTATCATGACTAACTTACAAAATACTAGATTTAGTGCTTCTTAAGAAGCAATGTGTAGGAATTCCCCACACACACTGTTGTAGTTCTTCCAAGTAAAGGCAAATGAAAGATTGTTAACGAGGTGCAATAGCTGTGTATGATGGTTGTGTGCTAGCTGAATCGGAAGTTATGGCACTGACTGTGCCTTTTTGAAAGAGAAAACTTTTTTTTTTTTTTTTTTTTTACTTTATAATGTGTCAAGTTGAAAGATTAAACCTGGTTGCTGGTTTTAGCAATGCAGTCTTTTTGTACACCAGGTGAGCCAACTGTATCAAAATAAAATGAAGACTTAAGAGGTTTAGGGAAAAGCTGCAAAGCATGTGGTGCAACTGAAGAGACAAATGGTTTCAATATAACATGACCTAGCAGGCTAGATGACTGAGTACAGCTAACCAAATGTGTTCTGTGGGGTTTTTTTTCTAGTACTCAAGAAAGGATGCCTTAAGAAGATAACTATGGATAAGTATATCAAAGTGCGAAAAATTGGAGAAGGATCATTTGGGAAAGCGTTTCTTGTCAAAGCTAAAGAGAATGGCCAACAGTATGTTATTAAAGAAATTAACATCTCAAAGGTGAGTGATTATTGTTAATTCCTGACCCTTTTTTTTTTTTATTTCTTTTCTGAAAAATTATTATTTTCCTTCTGAAGATGTCAAATAAGGAGAGAGAAGAATCAAGGAGAGAAGTCGCTGTATTGGCTAACATGAAACATCCAAATATTGTCCTGTACAGGGAGTCATTTGAAGGTAAGGTTAATTAACACATTAGAATGTGAAGTAATAATAGTAACTGTCTGTGCACTACTTATTATATTTAGTGTGTTTTCTCTTTAATCAGTCTTTTTAATGCTTCCATTACTTGCTTCCTTTGAATTGGTTTGGGCTTTTTTCCACAACTCCCCTGCACAGTTAAAAGTAATAATAATTTTTTTAAAGTGCAACAATTAAATGGAAATGTTCATGCCTCTTCCTTACATGCATCAGTTTTGGTTGATGCTTAAATGAAAGGGTTACGGTGTCTTGTTTCTCCACAGTGTAAGTCTCCTTGTGTATATCCTAAGGGCTTGAATGCTTGTGTGTGTTAAATATGAGTACAGTCTGAATTTGGGTATTGATAACCTAGCAAAAGTGATTTTATATCAAAGTCTGATATATTAGAATGCAGTCTTCAGTAATCATATTGCTGCTTTCAGAACTGGAAAAATAGATGTGACTTTATTTCATCAAGCTATGAAGGAAGGAGAAAAATAATCCCACATTGGTTACACTGTGAATTGAGCAGAACACTTTGGAAATGAGCAGAACAGATAAAAGATTCTAACAGTCTATCATATAAGTTAAAATATTATTCAAAACCCTATTACTTGAAATACTGTTCAGGGACACTGCTTTCCTTCCTTTCTGCCGACTTTCATATGTCTTTTGGAGGCTTTTGGTTTTTGTTTGGGGTTTGTTTTTTTTTCTTTTTTCCTATTTTTTAAATTAGAATTTGATGCCATAGTTTTATTGCATAAACAGAGTCTTCTGCTTTATAAATTCACTCTTCTGTCTCTTCTTTAATAGAACCTTGTTCTTTAAGACTGCTTTTTTCTTTGTTATTCTTACAAGGCAGATCCTGTAATCTGTAGTTCACAGAACTTCATGTTGGATCTTTATTGCTAAAGCACTTTGACTTTGAACATGCTGATTTGGTTTATAAACGAGAATTATTTCAGCAACAGGTCTGCAAGAAATCCAGGCTCCTGTCTTTTAAACTAATACCAATTACAAAGCTTAACCAAGATGCCAACCACTATAAGCAAAAAAAAAAAAAAAATCCTGGGTTTGCTGTTTTGAAAAACAGATTTCAGAAGCATCCTGTGGCAGTGCGTTTTAAATGACTTAGAGTTAAAATTAATTACATCATCCATGTAGATTTTTTCTTAAGTGCTGTTGTGAACTCATAAGAGTTTTTTTCTTTTGAGTAGCAAAATTGATTGATTTATGCATTTATTAGGTTCTTTTTGTGTGAGTAATGTAGTTCATGTGGTTTTGGTAACTTGCAATTTGCTTCTGCCTAACCTTTTTTTTTCATCAGTAACTGGAAAAGATTGCATTGGCGAGCAAAGCTGTAACTTTGAATGAAATATATATATTCATACCTCCTAGTGGAAGCTTGCATAGGACTTTTGGAAGTCCCCCCAAATTTCACTCAAAAATGACAGTTGTTTCCATCTGTCACTGTCTGCTGGAAGTTTAACTCTGAAATGAGCTGTATGTCTGGTGTGAGAGTTGATGATTACCATGTTCTTGCACTTAGTATGAGTAGTAGTACCTTGTCCAGGTAAAACTCCAAGAAAGAATTAGGCAAATAGAGACAGATATCTAAATTAGAAGTTAAGATCTGTAGGGTGGGGAATCTATGGGATGTTTGAAAGCACAAGAAGAATGGGTTTATATTGCAGTCAGTGACATACTTAATTTCGTAGTGGGCATTGGTTCAGCAGATGTAATTTTTCTTCTCTCCATAACAAAATAGTCTGATGTTGCCAGAAATGGGAAACTTCTGTTTTACAACTCAGAATAATAAAAGCATTTTTGCTTCAAGTTAGGAAAAAAAAAAGACTAATAAATGGTATCTGAAGCTGCATGTGAAAAGGTTAATTTTTGATTGCTTTTCTGTGACTGCAGTGAAGATATTAGGAGAGTTATGTTAAAGCTTGTTGTAGGTTTTCTTGTGGTTTGTTTGTTTGGGGTTTTTTTGTTTGGTGGGATTTTGGGGTTTTTTTTTAAGTACTTTGTATTTTATTTTACAGAAAATGGCTGTCTCTACATAGTGATGGATTACTGTGAAGGAGGAGACCTATTTAAAAAAATAAATGCCCAGAAAGGAATCTTATTCTCTGAAGATCAGGTAACAGCAAACTGCTGCTGTAGTGTTTTGGTGAATGATAATTTTTCATAAGTTTTCAATTGTTTTGATTCAGTTTGGTAGATATGGTTGGTTAATCTAAAAGGAGGTTCTGAAATGTGATTGTTCCTGCCATCGGTCAAAGTAGTCTCTTGAAGGGTGGGGGGGGGGAGGAATGTAGCTGAAAATTATAGGTATGTTATTTGGGCTTTTCTATGTGTAAGATGCTCCAAAAAAAGTTGGATCTCTTGCAAAGTAAACCAAATCTGAGAAAGGAAAAATACTGAAGGGCACCATAATTATTTTTAAAACTTTTAAAATTAATATTTTTTAAGATATAATGGCATGAGGTTTTTGTTTTGTAATATTAATTTTCATGTATCAGAATTATAATAGTATGAAATATGGCAATATGAAGTTGACATGATTCAAAAGTTTATTTTTCCATTAGGAAAAAAAAGTTAATATTGTAAGTAGACCAGCAGATTTTCTACAATTCTGGGTATAAAATCATTTGTACTGTGGAAGAATTTGGAATAAACGAGAAGATTTTATGTGCAGTTTTGTTTTTGGTGAAGTGAAAATAGATTATGTGGGATTCCTTTTTTTTTTTTTTTTTTCATTCTAATTTGGACTCAGTTTTACAAGAAGACCTTAAAGTGGAAAAGTGACAATTACATCTTGCATTTTACTGTAATTTTGACATGTGTGTACTTCTAAGCTGAGAATGTGAAACCAGTATTCACATGGAAAAGTTCTTGCCATTGGTCACTTCTATATTGTAATTTCTAAAAATTTACAAAAATAAAAAGGAGAATTTCGGTTTGTTTATAATGTTCTAACTACGTGTTGTTTGTTGCTTTTCTTATTGAAATCTGCTTTGTACCTTTTTTCAAAAGGTGGAATACTTAAAATTATTGTATGATAAAATAAGTGTTGCTGTAAACATCAGCAGTGCTTTTGAAAACTGTTGATTAGCTGACTGCAAGAAGGCGTGTTGTAATGGTTGTGGCAAAAGTACAATGTTTAAGATGCAAATTCCAAGTTTTAAACATTTTAGTCAATTGAATTCATATTGCAAACTTTTGTTAGGCTTATAATATGTAATGAAACTAGCAGCCTCAGACTGAATACCTAATTTTAGTAATACGCACCTTTCATTAAAATGTTTGCATTGTAGTGACAGTACTTTTAAATTTTTAATTATTCTATGTTATAAATAAAGACCGGTTTGTGGGAAGAGGGTAAAATCTTGAGTTACAAAACTGATTTTATAAAATCTTTATTTATGTAACTGGGGAAGTTTTCAAATAATTACGCTGATGTTGCATTTTCTTTTATGTGTAGATTCTGGATTGGTTTGTACAAATCTGCTTAGCACTAAAGCACATACATGATAGAAAAATCTTGCATCGGGACATAAAGTCACAGGTATGTGAGTAACTTTTTTTTAAATTTAATTTACTTTCAAAGTGCATACATTCATATCTTGCTAGTATAAGTTGGCAAATTATGGAAAGTAGTCTTTTAGCGGAAACACGTCTAATACCGGAAACACTTTTTTTTTTTTTTCTTCAAAATTGTCTGGAGGAGGCTTATATGATACATGATATAAATATACCCTATGAAAAAATGGATGTGGCTATTTTATGAAGCTGCGTGAATGTTATTCATATTTCTGTGTGGGGACAGAAGAGGTCGTGTGTTAGAACAGTGTTCAGTGTAATAGTGTTTTCTTTAATTTTGATCAAGTAGGACTAGAGTAAGTCTGGTGTTTCACAGTAGTAACACTACCACTGCTAGTGACTTCAGAGTGATTGAATGGTAGAAAACTTTATTCTTTCCAAAACATATTGAGAACAGAAAGCGTGCAATTGTATGAATGTTTTAATTCTTCTTAAAATTTGTATATCAAGAATATATTTTTAACCAAAGATGGAACAATACAACTGGGAGATTTTGGGATCGCCAGAGTTCTTAACAGGTAACTCATTTTCAATGCAGTTTTCTCTGACTTAATTTAAATTGCTTTGATCTGTGCACATCACATGAGTTAACTAGTTAACATTCATTCTTACTTTTTTTAGTACTGCAGAGCTGGCTCGCACTTGCATAGGAACACCATACTATTTGTCACCTGAAATATGTCAGAACAAACCTTACAACAATAAAAGGTACTAATAAGCATTTAATGAAACAGTTTTGGTCAGGAGAAGAAAGTGAGTTCTAGAAATGAGAAGCCATTTTACAATGGTGAACAGTTGTTAGTTCATCTCTTAACCAAGAAAGTACCAAGACTCATTGCACAAGAGGAACCTTAGTAGGTACGTGCAGTACAAAGCAGTGTGATGCAGAGGTGACTTAGCTTAATGGTTTGAGTTCTAGATCTAGGCATGTTTTTAATTATGGCTCTACTTTTGCCTAGCTGTTTGTGCTGCCTTAATTTATGCAGTGCAAATGTGATACTGCTATGGATGAAATCACAAACACAGTAACTGGATTCTGTAAGCATGCGCATAGATAGGTGACTCAGCTTGCTTCAGGTAACAAAGTCATACTGATACCTTGCTTATGTTTGCTGTCCTGGCAGTAGGCTATATCTGGTAACAGTGTCCCTTACATTTTAATTTAAGTAAAATGGTCATTATCAAGTTAGCCTTACACTCTACCAAGTTGCTGCATCTGTTGCTGTGAGTGACTTAGACTAATTTCAGTTGGTTTCTTAAGAGATACAAATTACAGTTCCTTGCCCCTTTAATTTCTTCATGGGATTTATTATCCAATTGCATTCTAACCAAATTCTGTAATCCTGTAACGAGTGACGATAAAGTAAGTCAGTGTTAAATAGAGTAAATTGACTTTGAGAGTTGCATTGGCTGAATTAGGTGGTGAGTTTTGTTTGGGTTTTTTGTTTAATCCAAAGACCTCAGACAAGTGTATATATTTAAAGAAAAAAGCCTTCATCTGTATTTTGTCTGAGTTCTGTGATTGGTGTAGTTCAGATGAAAAGGCCTTTTTTCTGGTGAAAAGCCAGAATATCCTTGTCTGGTTTTCAGTTGGCCTTATTTTTGGTGGTTGAATTCTTTTTTTGTTTGGGGGATGGAAGATGTATGTACAGAGGAGCTTTTGTGTGCTCAAAATGCTGTGTTTTCCTTTTCTAAGATAGACTTCACAGGTGTAAGTTGCTTGGCAGTATTATACCCATAACTAATTCTTATGATACATTCTCTTGATTTAGTGATATCTGGGCCCTTGGTTGTGTTCTCTATGAAATGTGCACACTTAAACATGCGGTGAGTAGAAACTTCTTGATTTCAAACAGAAAATTTTTTCCTGATATTATGCAAATGTATGTCAGTTAATGAAAGGCTTTTGTGGTGGCTGTTTAAAATAACCTTCAGCATTTCGATCTCCTCTTTGTATACTGACCAACATTTTCCATCTCTGTTTTGGTTTACACTGATCTGTTCAGAAATCTTAGCATTGTATACTTTGTTCGTGATTGTAAGTTTTAAATGAACTGTATTAGCTGAGTAAGTTGTTTGGTGTTGTAATAAGTGATACTGTGGATGGTGTTCCTTTCTTTCAAGAAAGTTGACATCTCATTGAAAATCTAAATTTGGACTGTCAGCTTTTGTGCAGGTGGATTAAAGCATTTCTGTTTAGAACAGAAATAGTTCTTAAGACAATATCCCAAGCTCAGGGGGTTGGCTTTTGTTTGGTTTTCTTTTTGTTTTCCTCTGTGTGTGTGTTGTTTTGAAGACTGTATCTTTATCATACATTTTCCAGTTAGGAAAGGAAGAAAAAAAAATTCTGATTTTTTGGTTTTTTTTTTTTTATGTTTTGTTTCAGGGGTTTTTTGAGAAGGGTATTTTTATTAAAAGAAAAAAGATTATAATGACAAGAAAATCAGGAGAGATTTAATGTCTAATTTCTGTAATTTCTTATTGCTTCTCTTTTCTGTGGCAGCAATGCTGACAGTGTTTCCTTTCTGTGAGTTGATGGCCATAGATTGTTTTCTGTGAGCTGGGTGATACGCACTGTTTTCTTTTTATTGTAAATAAGAATTGAAATGGTGTGCTCTGTTTGGATTCCTTTGGGTTTTACACTGAATGAATGTTAATGCTCTACATTCTTTCATTTGAAATGTGGCTTCTGAAAAGGTCAGAAGGCATGTGATGGTTGAAAGTTTTTTGGGAGAGGAGATCAAGCAGAGAATGATATAATTATTGTATTCTTAATTACATATCATTATCAGTCTAGATCTGAAGGGAAATATTTATTTGTTGGCAAAATGTATATCTCAATGGCATAAGTATTATGATGTATTTTTAATCAGAATACTTGGGAGCAGGTTATTTTAAACTGCTGATATAAACTGTACATAGCCTTCAAAATTTGTTTTGGCATGTTGAGGCAAACATACCTTTTTGGTTTTGTTTTCCTCATCTTTATATACAGGCTTGCATTTGGACAGACAGTAAGTTAAATGCAGTCACTGTTTTCTTTCTTGCGTGATACAGTTTGAAGCTGGTAACATGAAGAACTTGGTACTGAAGATAATATCTGGACCTTTTCCTCCTGTTTCTACACATTATTCCTATGACCTACGTAATTTGCTCTCACAGTTATTTAAAAGGAATCCTAGGAACAGACCATCAGTAAACTCCATATTGGAGAAAAATTTTATAGCCAAACGAGTTGAAAAATTTCTCACACCACAGGTATGGAGTTAGTTTTAATTCTAGTCTTGCTAAAGGCATCACAGGACTTTTCTCTATTCTAATGTTAATATACAGCATAAGAAATTGGAGTAATAGTATTCCCAAGAGCTTTTATAGGGATGCTTTAGGTTGAGGAAAGAGTTTTACTATGAACTGTAAAGAAAAATCTTAAATTAGTTAAGTATGTAGACAGAGAAAGAACAAGGAGGAAATGAATGCAAAAGCAGACCTCCCTAAGCATGAAGAATTCTAATGGATTCTAACTCAAAACTAAAGTGATTTCACAAGAAGGCCATATATAGTTGGATCAGTAAGAAATTTCACAGGTCTGCTACATGTTGCAGAAAGCATCAGCTTTGTTTTATTCTAAATCTTCCTCCTTATATTTAGTCATACCACACTTATAATGGTATTATCATTTGCCGTCCTTGTGCGTTTCTCTGCAAAATCACATGTGGCATTCTAGACCTGTCACATTGCATCTCGGTCATCTTTTTTGTGGGTTGTTTGTTATTTTACTGCAGTTTTTCAATACTTCTAATAATGTTTGAGCCTTTTTCATTTCTACTTGAGAAATGAAACTCTTGAGAATGATACTCTTGAGCTATTGTGTTCAGAACTGCCTACAGTATTTGAGATGATGGCCTGTTAATGTTTGGTCTTTGTCTAGACTTAAAGTAAGGCTATTTTCCACACTTTATTATGCTGCTTCAATATGCCCGATAGCATGCCCTATCTGTTGTTCTTAGATATCTCTATAGTCATCTTCATATCTTGAAAAGGATAGAGAAACTTAAAAACTGCAAACATTTTTAGAGGACTTTTTTTTTACACAAGCTAACTGAGAAATTAAACTTTGGCAGCTATACAGAAATCCAAAATGTACTATGCATAAAGCTATGTTGATACATTAACTTTCTTCTAGATTCTTAGCTAGCTCATAAATGAGGTAACCCACCAGCTAGAAGTCAGACTAAATCAGTTTTTCTATTATTTGAGTAAATACACCAAAAATGTTTGAAAACACTGAATCCAGCTTCCTATTCATGTTTGTGATACTAAATTGAATACATAAGGCTGAGTATTCATTTAAATTTAAGATACAGTAAATGCTATTAGATGCTTACTGGGAGTGGCACATTTCTCTGAAAATGTGTTCTTCCTATCTTCAGCCATAAGTACTGTTGGCTAACAACTTCAATTCTTTGTTTAGCTTATTGCAGAAGAATTCAATCACAAAATCTTCCAGAAGTTTGGTCAACATGCTGCACCAGGTAAGTGAGTGTATAAAGTGCTTTTGCTTTCAGCACTGGCAAGACAGTGTATGTGGTTTTGTTTTTCCTCGTGGTTTTGGTGTGTTCTTATACCTGATTCTAGAAGTTTCAGGAAGAAAGAGAGAGAAGCAATTTACCTCCCTCCCTTGAGGAGCTGGATGTATGTAGGGTACAAATGATAACTATGGTCCTGTAATATTTTAGTTGAGCTTTTTCCTCTTGCAGTATGCTGTGCTTCCAGAGTTTAAGGGGACAGTGAAGACTATAAATACACAAAAAAATTATGTCTTGCTATTGAGCATTTTTTTCCACTTAGTAATGAGAAATGGGTGATGAGAAATGCCATTTCCTCTAAAGAGGTGAGAGGTTTTGTTAAAGATTCCTGGATTAAGCCCTGACTTCAGACCAAAGCAGTATAATTTCTGCTACTGGTAGGAAATTAGATAGCGGTTCATTTTGTCAGTATGGTCTTACCTTACTTCATTTTCCTGCGTTAGTTTACCCTACTTTTCCTGGATTTTTTTCCCCTTTTTTATTTCCTCATAATTACTTGAAGCTGTGGCAGGTGCTTTGGTGTCTTTTAATAATGTTTTGTGTTTCACTGCTGTCATTCCGTTCTGTAGTAAGAGAGCCCTGGTAACACGGAATCAAATTCACAATATTGGCATATTTTCAGGAACTCTACAGGGAAAACTTTATCCCTGAAAGCCACTGAAGCTCTTCCAGAACTCATCTTCTGCTGACATTAGTGTTGCAGTCTAGTGTTGTTAGTGGTGGGGAGCCTGTCCCTCCATTCTGTTAGGAAAACTTTTCCCTGTGTCCATGACAACTGTATGTTAGAGCATGGAAGCTGAAATAAACTTCAGTTCTCCAGTTTGAAGTGTTGAGAGTGAAAGGCTCAGGGATTGTGTTTTGCTGTTATCAAGCATGAAATTAAGACAAGCAGTTTTGGACAACTGGGTGTATTGCACTTATGCATCAGCCGATGTGGATGAATTGTTAGCAGTTTGCACGTTTTCCTCAGCTTTGCTGTTCCAAGACCTTGGGAAAGGGAAATATGGTACACTGGCTAGCCTGGATTGCTGTAAAAGAGAGTTGGGGTTTTTTGTTTGTTGTTTTATTTTGGTTTTCTTTTCATTTTAGCTAAAAGGCCAGCTCAGGAACAAATACTGGCTTCAGTTGCACCGGCTCAGAAAATTACCAAACCTGCTGCAAAATACGGAGTGCCTTTAGTGATGAGGAAGCCTTGTGATGTACCTAAAAAGCCTAATGATAAGAAGCCATTGGCTAAATATAGACAGGTAAGAAGCTAAATTACTTAAACTGTTTTGCTCATACCTTATTTAAATGCTATGAAAATATTACGTATTCCTTTTCAAAATGTATTTTATGTGGGGACATGCATCTGGAGAAGAAGTACTAGTAGTTCAAATGCTTGGTTTGCTTTATTACTGAGTTTTTTGTTTGTTGGTTTGGTTTTGTTTAGTTGCTTTTAAGAGAATAATTTTTGTATACTGCTGCCTTAGCTTTGGGTTTTAATTCCACTACTGAATTAGATGTGTTTTGCATGTTTTCATTTCCTTTGTTGGTGTTGACCACTCAAAGAAATGTGGCAAGTCTGTCAGGTATACCAAGGTCATTGGGTAAGAATCTGTATTTTCAAAACATAGAAAAATCTTTTTAGTCATTTTCAGCCAGACAAATTGTGTAATTGGAAGAGGAGTTTCCCAGATGTAATTTAATGAGCTAATGAGAAATAGTCTTCTGTATACCTTCATATTCTTGCAGTAGTTTTCTCTGTGGTACTTATTACATAAAACTCTTCTTTCCTCCTTCTCCCCATGGCACTTTGAGCAACATAATATTAAGATCTCTGTGCATCTGTCGAATTTGACAGGTGGATAGAAAATTTGAGTTATAAATTACCCTTGAGGTTCACAAATTATTGGACGTATAGGGAAAAGCTCATTGATCAGTAAACTTTATTGGCTTGTGATACACAATTTGAAAAAGCAAGAAGGGAACAGAATTCTTGTGTGTGTTTGTGAGACTAAGGTTTTTATGTTTTAAGGCTTGGTTGTGCAACTGTCTCCTAGTCTGCTGCGCTTTGTAATCAATATCACCAGCCAACACTGATCCAGCTTTCAGAGAGACTCAAAGTGGCAGGGTAGAGACTGAGGAAATATCCTCTTGCTGCATCTAAGAAGTCAGTAATGCTGCAATTTTAAGACATAGTGTGTGTGGATGGTACCTAGTGACAAAAGGGATAAGATGCAGGACAGAAATAATGGCTACAGTGTAATAAAAATTTTCTTCTCTTTGCTATTGTTCCAGAGTAGTTTGAGCTTGCAGCTCTCAACTGGCTTTTCAGAGGAGCATGTATGAATCATCTCCTGTATTTAGTGATATTACATTAAATTGTTGTAGTTGAACTATATTGACTTAAGTCTCTAAAGGCTTCTGTCTTCTGAAATATTTAAAGTACTCGTTTGATAGGATTTTAGGTTGCCAGGAGAAAATATTATGAAACTTTCTGTGTTTCTGTGTCAGGAAAAAGAAAAAAAAGAAAAAGGGTTATAATATTAACTATCACTGTTTTGAGAAGATTAGAGTAAGCAGCATGGTTTATTATGTATAGCTGCTTCTTTGTATCAGGTATTCAATAGTGGCTGAATTTTCCTCTTCCATAACTAATGAGAACTTTGATTAGAGTTACCCAAGTGGAAGAGCCTAATGATAATGTAATAAATTTGTTCTTTAAATAAGAGAATCTTAAAATCTAGGGACCTTCAAAGACTTATAATTGCATAAGATTGTCATGCAGAATGGTATTGCTGGAGAAGAAAAATGAAGACAAAACAGCATTAAAAATTACTGTCCTCAGCTTTTGAGGCATAGCTTTTGGTAGAGGATGAGCAAGTACAATAGTGTTTACCTCTATGTCCTAACAGTCCTTTTCATTTAAAACCTCCTGAGTAATTATGTTAAACCCCGTTTTGGACACACTAAGTTGTGGGTTTAAGATGCAACTTTATTTTTTCTGATGACAATTTTTCTTGCATGGTGGCGTCATGCCGTCTAATTTGGAGTTTCACCTTTTATTCAGGCCCTTGCAGTGAAGAAAATGAATCCAGGAGAAGAAAGGAGGAAAATGTTTGAGGTATCATGAAATTATCTGTTAATTTTGAAACTAAGCAAAAGCAAACTCCAGAGCAAGAATGACAAAGTAAAACCTTCAAACCTTTCCTCCTTATCTATCTTTTTAAACATTATGTAACAGTACTTTTCTTAATCTTCATGGAAATATACCAGCAGTTGGAGCACTAACCTGTCTTGATAGAGACTTGACAGATCACGGCTCAGTAATAAATACCAAATTGTATGCTTATTTTTCAGGAACCTTCAAAAAAGAAAAAGTTAGAATTGCCTGAAAAACGCCAGAGAGATCAGGTAGACAAGATTCTTGAGACTTTTTTTTTTTTTCCAGCCGTAGTAATTTTAATGAAATACTTTGTGGTGTGATGTGTTATCTGTTGTGTAAGAATATGGAGTAGTTCAATTTCCCAGTTACTAAAAATGTTTAATCCTTACAAATTGCAGATCAGTTTACTGAAGGCAGATGAAATGAGAAGATCAGAAAAAGAAAGGGTAAAAAATGTTTAAAATGTGTTAATAGTGAAGTTAAATTTTTACCTAGTGATTCCTTGAATTTTGTTTTCCTGTATTGTTTTCTTCTTCAGATGGAACGAATAAACAGAGCCAGGGAACAAGGATGGAGGAATGTGCTTGGTTCAGGTGGAAGTGGTGATGTTAAGGTTGGCAGCAGATGCAGAAATGTGGTGTAGTCTGATCCCCCACCTTTGTTTATCTGGCACGGTCTTCTCTTTTCAGAAAGATCTGCTCTTGGAGGTCAACTCTTGGGTCTGCCCATTATTAATCTGTGAATAATTTAAGAGAAACCGTGTAACAAGATTCTCTTCCCTGGCTTTTTGGAGATAATGTGCAATTTTCATTTCTAATACTTACTAAATTTATGAATCTCTTACCTTTCTGTCAGTAATGGTTTTCATTCACCACTTTGTTTTGTCCACTTCTGCTTTTGCTACTTTTCCTGTGCTGAATCTGTGCATGAACAGCTTTTATCACATCCCGGTTTTTTCTCGAATTCTTCTGTTGAAATCTTTTTCCAGGTTCTCATCTTATGATAATGGGCCTCTTCCCCGGTATTAAAGACCTGCTTCTAAGCATTCTTTGTTATTTAGCAACACAGGTTGTTGGGGGGGTGGGGGTGCGGGGGAGGTATGTTTTCTGAAAGCAGTGAACTCTTTAGCTATTCACTTACTACATAATTTAATCTGATTCCTATGACAGATGACAGTTTCTTTTGTTACCTGTTCATGTATGTCATAGTTTCATGGGAATGTAACTGTTCTGTCTCCTGAAGTTAGTTGAACATAAAGATCTGAGTACTTTCATCAGACAGAGTCAGTGCAGGGATTGCAAGTATCACTGTGTAAATCTGTCTGACAATAGAAAAAGGGCTAAAACACAGCTTTTTGTTCTGGTGGTAGGGAGCCTCACAAAAATAGTTGGCCTTCGCAGGTTTAGCAGGGCTTTTGTAAAAAATCTGAGCAATAGAGTCAACATGAATAGACGTTTTATTTTCTGTTCATTGTACAAGAATATGAAGATTACATTGATGAGGTTTCAGTAGTTGCTTATTAAATATATTTTTTCAAAATAGACATCATCTTTAGTTGTATGCAACACATCACATAATAAAGCATAATTAAAAGCAGACTTAAGTGTACCAGACTTTAAAGACTACCAGGTACTGACTTACTGGAAAAGTCAAAACCTGTCATTTGGTTCCTATGCCATCCTTCTCTTTCTCAGGATAAAACTCTCAGGCACCAATACAAGCTTCCATACAACATAGTAGATGAGCATTGTCACATTTGGCTATACATGTTCCTGAAAACAGTTGTGTTTCTATTACATGTATCAGAGAGAGCTGATGGGTGTTGAGCAATTGAAACTCAGAACGTGAGCTAGATTCCACTCTCAAGTATAATCTGTTCAGAAACTTCTAAGTAGGCAATCGTAAACCTGTCATATCTGCACTCACCTGTTTGAATTTATTTAAAATACTTTAGAACACACTGGAAGGAACACTGACGCTATTGTTCAAACAGATTACATAGATTCACTACCATGGGCTATTTGACCACTGCCTTCATGGGTAAAGGAAACATTTTTATGCATGTGCTGACAACCTTAACCTTATTTTGCCAGTTTCACATTTTCTGCATCCATCCTTGGCTACTACTCTACACAGCTGCTTGCAACATGTTTTTTATTATTTTCACATGAAGATTGTATTAGGAATTCTAATTCTTTGAGCATGACAGATAATGGGCATGAAATATATTAATTCTGGTGATAAAACCAAATTATAGGTTGGTAATGATGGTGATCCTCAGATAAACCTGCACTTAATGCAACTCACCAACCTAAAAGTGTGCTTAACTGTTTCCAACTTTATGGAAAAAATGGGGTTTTGTTACAGAACTTGTTAATATCTTTATTCTGCCGATTAATTAAAAATTGGAAGGGCTTGTTAAAACTAGTATTTGAGATTTCCACCCTCTACCCCTTTTGATTTCCAGGCACCGTATTATGGCGGTGGAGGTGGTGTTGGTCCATCTCCTGTGTCTTCCAGAGGACAGTATGAACACTATCACGCTATTTTTGACCAGCTGCGACAACAACATGAAAACATTAGAGTAGCTGAAGAGAGGGAAGCCAAATTGAGGGCGAGACTACAAGGCCGGGAAGTTTTTGAGAGGTACGGCTGCATTCCATTGGAAGTTGCATGTGATCTGCTTCAGATGAAAGTAATGAAAGTTGCTGTACATATTTATCTACAGAGGAATTCCACCTGGAATACGTCCAGGAGTTCCTAAGGGGCCTGCGGGTCATCACCATTTACCTGATGCTGGTGCAGTTAGGAAAAAAATGAAAAGATTGAAGGAGGTGTCTAAACAAGCCAATGCAAACAGGTTGGACTGTGATAATCCATATGTCCCTATGTGTTAGATTCTTGTTCCGTGTCTTGTTTCATTTAGTAGTCGGACATGTTTCAAAATTACTTTTAGCCATTGGTACTGTGCTGTCTGTTTGTGTGTTAGTCCCCTGCAGACTGCAATTCTTCTAGAACCAATGGAAACCTTGGCTTCCTCAGTAATGGAAAAAGTGGATTACTATAAACTGTAACTAAGCTGGATCTCAGCCAGAATTCTTGGCTTAATGCAGTTGCAGATAACATCATAAGCCTCCTCCTTTGCTTTTTTCATAGTTTCACTTTTTGTGTTACCTGCTAAGATGCTTCCATCTCATGCTAACTGCCTTCTCTACATCTAAGTGTTTGACTGTCTAGGACAGAAGAGTGTCTAGAATGCTCGCGGAATTGCTAGGTACTGCTTATTTATCAGTGGAAAACTCCTCGGAGTTTTCCTCGTTGAGATGCAAATGTTAGAATGGGGTGCAGCTTCCAATTTGGTGATGCTTATTCTCTGCAGTTATTATAAACTGAGTCTTTTATATATAAAAGGGTAGCAAACGAGCATTGGGTTGGTTTTGTTTTGTTTTGTTTTTTAATTATTTCATTCTTTTCAGTAGCTTCTTCAAAATTTCTTTGGCCTTTTCCGGATCTATTAATAATTGCCCAAAGAACTGTGTCTGCACTTGTGATCAGTAAATGGGAAAATATATTTTTTTCTAGAAGCTTAATTCATGAGTATTATTAACTTTCCTAGAGGGACAGATTTTCTCATGTGTTATTTAAACTTCTGAAAATCCAATGATGTATGCTATGTAGGAAGAAATAGATGGAGATAATATTAAGAAAAGGAAGTGGCCAAAGAAAATGTTTATTCTTCTAAACTAATTTTATTCAGTTTTATGTTTTAATATGATATATTTTGCCTTTGTAGATATTTTTCTATTTTAAAATTTATGGCAAAAACACATTTAACACCAGTGTTACAGTTTTGCAAGCTACAAGGTATATTTCGGTTTTTGTAGTCATTTGGGCTGTTGTGAGTTAATTAAAATTCTTCCTGGTAAAACCCAGTCCTGGAAGGTGTATTTTACCAGCTGATGTAAATGCCTGTTTCCAGCCCCCTCTATTTATTCTCAGTGCTTGGCACAAAGTGCCACAGTTTTTTGGGTTTTTTTTTCTTCTATTTATAAACTGGATTACCTTTAGCCTTAAATTGAGGTGCTGTTTCTTAGCATCTAAAATGTGGTATTTGTACTTTGTCATTGTCTAGAAGCCATTTCATTCTTAGGTTAGTAGTAGTTCTCTCCTGCATTTTATTCTTTCAGCCAGAGATGAAATACGAAGATAAGCATTCAGTATGTTTAGCTCACAGAATATAAATAACTGCAACTTTGTTAAGGAGAAGTAATTTAGAGTGTATGTTAAAGAAGTGGAGAAATCCTCAAGTTGCAGTCTTTCTGATCACACTACCACAACTAATGTAGAGATAAGTATATTCAACATCAGCAATCTTAAAAAAAAAAAATGTGTCTCAGACAAAAAATGCAGCCCAGAAGAAATCTACTTGAAATGTTTTAGCGAAATGAGTCACTCAGCTTCAGAGTAGAGAAGACCATTTTCCTAAAATCTAGTTGAAATAAGTTTTTCCTGTGAATTTGGTTTGAGAGAAATAGGTTTGGGTAGTTTTGCTTTGGAAGCACCTCTCCTGAAACTGTAAGCTAAACTTCAGCTATTATGATATGGGTTCAGGCAGATTTCAGTATTCAACAGTTGAGTTCATATGCAGTTAGAGTAAAAATCTTGTGGTGAGTCAAATACAAAGATTATCAAGTGTTTGTTTCTTTACCAGTACCACCACCGGGATCATCTTGCCTTTTTGGAGGAGCTACAATGTTTGTTCTATTGTATCGAAGTAGTTTTATCTCCATCTACCTCTTAATGAATTGAAGCATATGAAAACACTTCATTTCGTTGTTGCTTGGGGAAGTGATGAGGGGAGAGAACAAACAAGATGCCAGGTTATCTAATTAGTGTGCTAATTCATTAATGGATTACTAGCAATAGCTCCTTTTCTTCCAAAACAATTCTTTCTTTAACTCTCAGCCTGATGGGTTATTGCTATCAGTTTATTCCAATTTCTTCCTGCATGTTACTGGACTCCCTCAGTCAAACAGGGCCAGGAGAACTTTGGAAAGGGGATTGCCTCATCATTCTACCATCTGTTACAATATTATACACAATTTCAGTGTTGTTTGTTTGGGGTTTTTTGTTGCTTTTTGTTTTGGTTTTGTTGGGGGTTTTTTTATTTATTTATTTATAAGAAAGCTTTCTCAGAGTTCACTTGTAACTGAATTGTCAGAAACTGCTTCATCTACAGAACAATCCTATGTATGTACTAGGAGACTTGCCAGATGCTCAGTTACAGTAACTTGAACATAGCCTTCTTGTCTATCCAAGCAGGTCCTTGACCTGGGGTGGAACACGTATAAAAAGCCATCTTGTTCTATCTAATTCTAAGGTTGGAAAATTCCTTCACCATATATTTAAAAACAAACAAAAATCCCTCCAAGATCCGCCCCCTACCCCCATCCCCTTACCCCCCCAAGTTGTTGCTGGAACGCTGAGAATACTAGCACTGTACTAATTATTTAAGTGGTAGAAGCCTTTAGTCCAAACATAGGTCAGTCTTGAAAGACTGCTGTAGTATTGATTTTAGTGATTGGTTCATGTGATGAATTCTTGCTCACTGATGAAGGAAGCCTGGAAGAAGTAGTCTTTTTTCATAAATGATGACAATAATGAAACAAGCTAAGACATTTTCAGAAATAATCACACTGAGAATGTGGTTTGGCTTTTGGTTTTGGCTTGATGACCAGGATCTAGAAGGACAACATGATGTTTTGTTGTTTGTCTGTTAAAATTGTTCTTCTAACTTATTTGAGCCCATTTTCCACGATTTTGTGGAAGTCTGGCTTGCATCTTGGCTGATGAAAGGCATTTTTTGAAGATGCCTTACTTATAGAAAGTTACTCTTTTTCTGTGTGTATCCTGGTTAGAATAAATGCGGGTGGGGGTTGAGTCTCCTGTTTCAGAGCCTTTCATCTTGCTATGTGTTGTAATTACTCAGGCATAAAGGATGGATAGCTGCAGATAGAGCAAAGCAAGTTGAAGAATTCTGGCAACGAAAGAGAGAAGCCATGGAAAACAAAGCTCGAGCTGAGGGACATATGGTATGGAATCTGGTCTTCCTATATGTATTACTGTCTCAGCATGCTCTATGAGTCTTTGAAGTAGCATAATAACTATAAAATACTGGCTAAATAGATTCCTTAAGTATTAAAAAAAAAAAAAACTAATGGGAGGTAAGTTTTTTTTCATTGTTACTGATTTTATTAAAATGTTACTGTGCTGTACATTTCTCATTACTGTAAACTTACTAAGAAAGGAAATTACTTTGGTTTTTGCATGTGTCTAACTTGATACTGTGAATTTTAGAAAGTCATTTACTTTTTTTCTGTTCATAGCTTTAAAGTTTTGATTAAAATTAAACTTCATGTATTATTCAGTAGCTTGAACCTAAAATGAATTTTGATTAAACTGATGCATTAGTGTGTTCTACAAAAACACATTCTGTTAATTAAGAAGGTATAAAGACACCCATCTTTATCAAGGTTGATATTTCTAAAACCTTTACTCTTCAGAGACTAGCTAGTGGACAGTGTCACAAAATGTTCTTTCTTCTTATGCTTGCAATTCTAAATTCAGTATTCCTTTAGAGAGTTTGTTTTGCAGAAAAAAATATCTTGGAAATGACTCATTTGCACTAGGACTTTGTGTGGTTTAACTGGGTGTTTTCATAATGTAGAGAGTTCTGCTTTTTGAGTGCTTCTCCACACTGTTCTTATAGAACCCAGTCACAATACCACTGTTAGCTGCTGAAATTAAACTGACAATGCTGGCATTGCAGTGAGATGAGAGCAACCTCAGATGTATAGTAGCATCTTCTGAGTTATATCTGAGTATCAGATCATGATTTACAGCCAGGTCTTTGTTTCAGGGATTATTTCACTTACAGTAAGCAATTCTTAGATGCTTTGATTCACTGCTTTGATGGTGAAGTATTCTGATAGTAGTATAGATGTTGCAAAGAATGAATATTCCACTTCAAAACTGTTTGTTTTTAAAAAAAAAAAACTTCCAACACCAGTAAATTTGAAAAAATAAAGAATTCTTTTAAAGACTGCCTCGTTAGGTGAGGCCTTAGTAGTACCTACTTCCATTTTGTTCTTGACTTTGGTGGCATGAATATAAATGTACAAGATCGATTAATGCAAGATAACTCGTATTCAGGTTAATGTTTCTTGTGTTTCTCCAATATATCCAACTGAGCCCACATGTTTTAGTTTTACCTGGCTGCTGTAATAAAACAGGGAGGTTACTGACCAGTTGTAAAATAAATTCGAGATGTTTGACACGGCTGGTAGCCAGGGTTCCAAATACAGGTACTGTCATTTGCTATTGATAGCAGAAGTTCTTAGCAACTTCATTCTATTTGTGCAGGAAAATGGTTTGACTAGTTGGCAGTAGTTCTCATGTAGGGATGGGCCTATTTCCCAGACAGTGATGATCTGAGAGGAGAAATTAGTAGGAAATTTTCAATTAATATGCAGCTCTTTGTTGTAAAAAGACATGTAAGTCAAATGACTTGCACTGAGTTACCCTGCTTCTGTTGAATATAGTTGCTATCAATTTTAATTATCAAGTGACAGTCTAAAGTTTCACTCAGTAGTTGAGTTAATGATACTTTCAGTCATCTATTCTTGAGACAACTGGTGATTTGCTACTCACTGTAGCTGCGTGGCATTGCAAGGCATGGAGTCTTGGTATTTGAAAACTTTTAATATAGGCAGATGAGTAAAAGTTTACAATCTACAGAAAGAAAATCAGTTCAAAAAACAACCCCAAAAATCTTGCTTCCAGTTTCTTTCTTTTTAAGAGCAGTGATATAAATCTCCATCAGTTTGAAAATACCTAAACCAACTTGAATGCTAAAATGAAGAACCATGAGTTGAACCCAGCAGTGCTAGTTAGCTTTTGTAAAGCTCAGGAACATGCATTAAAAATAAAAAATAAACCCAAATACTTTCTAAAAAGGTGAATATGCAAAATATTGCTTTCCATCTTGTATGATTTGATGGATTTGGTTTCTTATAAGTGAACAGTTATTGGATAAAGCAGATAGTTTTACTGCTCCAGCCACCTTAAATTTGATACCATTAAATGGCAAACAGGGTACACTGCAAAACGTGGCAGATATCTATGGAGGCAGGCCCTTTTCTGCAAGAGGAAGGAAATCCAGAAACAAGGAGGAAGAGGTATGCTTGCCGCATGTTTGCCACTTTGCTCGTGACACAAATAGCACTGTTTTGACCTTGACTGTGCCTAGTTTCCCTGCATGGTTCCATCTGTGTAACAAAATAAAAGGACTTCATAAATCCCTAGGAGATACTTTACCATTGAAGCTCTAGAGTTCAGGTGTGTTTGTGTTGTTGTGTTTTGGGGTTTTTCAGTTTTTTTTGATTCATCAAGTTGTCTACATCAGTCTCTCTCAGAAAGGTTCTTGAATGTGCATACATACATATATGACTTGGTATATCTTAACCCTGTTGGGATAAATATAACCATTCTTGGCCTTCAATGATAGAAAATGAAATTATAGGTTCAAACTGGGAAACATACATTCTAGTTTTCTTTATTTTCATTAGATGAGAGTTTTTCCAGAGATTATTAAATGCTAAGATGGTGAGGGTAATAGTGTGGGATTGGGTTTTTTCCATCCATCTTGTTTTTTTTTGTGGACTTTTATGTATTTTTAAGTTAACCATACTAGGGACAGTTTCAGTGTAATTGAAACTTAATTCCGTTCTTTGCCTTAGGAGTATTTGGCAAGATTAAGACAGATTCGGCTACAAAACTTTAATGAACGTCAACAGATTAGAGCAAAACTTCGTGGAGAAAAGGTTTGTTTGAAAAATAATCTTAAATACTTATGGAAGGTGGCTGTGGGATGTATTATTTCTGAAGGAAAACTTTTCTCATCGGCAGTTTTAGATATATAGACATATATTTTTGACATCTGATTCTGTTCCACACTTCCACCTCTTCTTGCAGAATATGCAAAATCTGTTTGTTATTTCAGTGATGGGGGTACAACTTCAGTGCTTGTAAACTAACTGTTTTAAAACCAAGACAACAGAAGGCTACATCTGAATTTTACACTTAAATTTCTCATCAAACCAGCACATTTATATTTATATGCTTTTAGTTACAGGAACTTCCTTAGAATTCACTTTTTGACAATGCTCATGCAGAACACGTATGAAACAATTCTTTTCATGTATTCTGTAGGTGGTGTTTTGAAGTTGGACACTGCTGGCATGGGCTCAGTTTAATTAATACACTTTTATCAAACCTCACTCTTCTGAAATATGTTCGTAATAAAACCAAAATAATATTTTCACAAAGTACATTCAGAACAAGCACTACTTAAGGTGTCAAATGAATAATCCAGGGCAAACTTGGAAGCAATCTATTTGCTTGTTTAAAAAGGCTTCATTTGAGGGGCAATCTGCATTGTACAGTCCAGAGTTTGTTTCCATCTTTTCATTAACTTGCTATATGATCTTGTACTCCTGTTTGTTCTTCCCCTTCCCATCTGTTTGTCTTAATAGTGTTTGATTTCCTCAAGTTTATATACTTGAGGATATATTTCCTCAAGTTTACCTGTTTATATATTGACAATCTACTTTGTGATTTAAAATAAGAGAAATGTTCCTGCCCTGCTTTCCCCTTGTGCCTTTAAGCACCCATACGTATCTTATGCATAGTAAGTAAACATAGAAGGCAAGAGCATGCCCAGTACTATTCTGTTTCTTTGGATCACTGTCCCAGCTAAACAGAGTTCTGCCTTGCTGTAGGTTCTGGAGGGTTTTTTAATGCTAAAATAATCTGGGGGGTTTGTGTATCACTGACTTTTTCTGTATGTATCTCACTGATGAGATGCAAGAGAGTCCAACTCAATCCCTTGATTGAGGTGCAAAAATTCTTTAGTTTATCAAAGAGGAACCTGTGTCCCTTTAAGTGTAAAAAGAATGATCCAGAGCAAGAGTCACATATGTTTCTACCTGAGAAGATTGTATAAACTTCATAAGATATCCTAGTGGCTAAGTCTGTCATGGGACCAACATGGGCTGTTCTCCTAAATTTTCTCTTAACGAGCGTGAGAAAAATCAAGTTGTTGTGAGTCTATGAAATTACTGTAGAGGCTGTGAAGTTTATCGCTAGTACTGACTCACATAAAATGCTAAGCTGATGCACCATAAACCCATGCTTAATCTTAATTTCCCTCTTAAAGAGGCCTTCTAAATAGTTTTTATTTTAAATAAAAGGTCTGCACAAGCTGGTCTCGAGCAATAAAAACTCCTATCAGAACCTCTGTGTAGCTCTGTCGGTCTGTCCTGTAAGTAGGAATGTGCAGAAGCCATGGAAAAGGAGTAAGAGAGACTGAAAACAGATTTCAGAGGTAGATCTTACATAGTCTTATTTATTACCATATTCCTCCCTCACCCATGCCACCTTCTTTGGAGCACATATAGTGGAAGAAGCTGGAATTCCAAAGCATTAAACTTTCTTGTACACCTTATCTGCAGGGCATGCAACAGTAATGAGGGGTGGCAGGTGAGAGCCCAGCATTGTTAGGTCGTTTCCTTTGCAACATTAGGCACATTACTTTATTCCTGGCTTGTAAAAGCTTCATATCTTTTAAAACCAGCACCCCAACCCACACCCCATCAGAACTAACCAAGTAAGTTAAAAACTCCCACAATTCTCAGACGAAGTTCTGTCCAAGTAGACATTCCATTTGGGTGAGGAGTTACCTCGTGAAATCATGGCCTGTGTTTGTCAAAGTCAGTCTAAATGATCTAAGTAGACGCTTAATCACTCAGCTTTTAAACACAGGAATCGGTGATAATTCTCTGAGGTCTCTTACTTTGTAGAATGAAGCTGCCAGCTCTGATGGACAAGAGTCAAGCGAGGAAGCAGAACTGAAACGCAAAAAGATAGAAGTACAGAAGGTACTTGTGGGGTGGGAGGAGGTAGAACTTGCTGTTTTGAAGTTTGTTTTGTAGCTCATGAAGTTTCTTACATTTTATTTTGCTATGAGCAGTATTGTAGTTTGTTCATACATCTGCACAAGAGGCTTTTATTTTAGCTGTATTGAGGTAACAACTCTATTTTTATCAGTAATTTTACAATATGTTGTGATATAGTATAGCAAGTTTACGGATTTTTCCCTTAAGCTTAAGGAATAAATCTCTGCCTTTATCTACAGGTTAGCTTCAGTCCTAAAGGCAATTTCGTATGGCTTTTATGGCGTTTTGATACTGAAAGGCAAAGTAAAATGTACCTTAAATAACAACTGTATTTGATTTAAAAGAATCAAGGAAGGCAAAACTGCTAACATGTGCTGGCATGGGCTACATGTGGTTTGGAACGAGAGCTGTATACCCCTGTGGTGAAGTACATTTAAAGCAAAGGTGTTTCACAGAAATTCTATGTTTGATTGGAACTTTGTTTCCTGTGGTGTTCTTACATCAGTAACTATCTCTACCATACAATCCATAGCAAGTATTAAATCTGTTCTATGATTAATTTTTTTCCAGCCCATCATCTTTAAAGTGCGATGTAAAAACCAGCTAACCTTATGCCTAACCTTAAAACTAGAGGTGAAAAGGCAACTGAAGCTTTTTGTGTTTATATTAAGTTTGTGAAGTTTAAACTGAATATGTAATATTTTGTAATTTGGCTTCAAAACAACTTTTATGTAGAGGTTCTAATTTTACATTACCCTTTTTAAGATTAGTATGTATACTAAAAGTATAACCATGCAAATCAGGAAC
Organism: Lathamus discolor; assembly: GCF_037157495.1. Lineage (NCBI taxonomy): Eukaryota > Metazoa > Chordata > Aves > Psittaciformes > Psittacidae > Lathamus > Lathamus discolor. The sequence goes on along the minus strand of NC_088884.1, from coordinate 125,298,178 downwards.
TGTAAGTAAATTTTCAGGAGCTGCCATTATCTTCAACATAGAAGATCAGTTGTTAAACTTGTGTGGTGAGTTCAGTTGTCGGTGGAGTCCTCCCTTCACAATCTCTGCAGTAATAAGTGAGAGAAAGTAAGGTGAAGTAATCCAAGACTGTGTCTCCTTTTGGAATGTTCCATGGAATGGGGTACTAATGCTCTTTATGATTTCAAGTTGGTCAGTTTTGCTTGTTTGTTTATTATAGGCCCAAACAAAAGCTCGAGCTGCAGTTCTGAAAGAACAGTTAGAGCGGAAGAAAAAGGAAGCATATGAAAGAGAGAGAAGAGCCTGGGAAGAACATGTAAGAAAATAAATCTGTTATGCACAGTCTAAGTATGTAGTGCCATATCTTCGTATAACTAAAATCCTATCCTGTGGCTTTTTCAGGCTTACATAATTGTGTTTTTCTTCTGAAACTGAGGAGAACATTTGTCAATCAGAATTCCCCCATTAGAAGCCTAATCTTAAGTATACTTGAATGAAGAATTTGGTTCAAGAATTTAAGAACATCAAACCTAAGAATCATTAGGATCACCTTAAATATTTTATTAATGATCTGTAGGTTAGCAAAGTGTACTCCATCATATGATCATAGAATCAACCAGATTGGAAAAGACCTTTTAAGATCATCAAGTCCAACTGTTACCCCAGGACTGCCAAGTCCACCATTAAACCATATCATTAAGGGCCTCATTTACACATTTTTTTGAACACTTCAGGAATGGTAATCATACCACTTCCCTGGGCAGCATGTTCCAGTACTTCATCACATTTTCAGGGAAGAAATTTTTCCTAACATCCAGTCTAAACCTACCCTGGTACAGCTTGAGGCTGTTACCTCTTGTCCTGTCACAGTTTTACTTGGGAGGAAAAGATACCAGCCACCGTCTCACTCCATTCTCCTTTGGGGTAGCTGTAGAGAGCGATAAGGTCCTCCCAATCTCTTTTTGTGTCTGTGTGCAGTGGAGTGACAAGTCCAACTAGCTATATATCACTACAAAAAGCAGTAGGTGAAGCTGATAAAATTGAAAGAGTTCACATGTGCAGTTAGCAGGTGTCTTCTGTATGAAAACATGGCATTATCATCCTTTTCTAAAGTTTACATGAGTATATTTGATCATTCTGTGTTTAATGTGCAAATTCTTGAAGTTAATTTGTTGGTTTTTGTTTGGGTTTGGTTTTTGTTTTTTTTAATCTATACAGCTGATAGCAAAAGGGGTAAAGAATCCTAATGTGCCTTTTCATGTGGGAGCTGCAGAACACAGTCCTGTGCATGGACTACAAGAGCCTGAACCAGCTGTTCCTAAACCACAACTTCCAGCAAAGCCCAGTACACCAGTCATCTCCATGACTTCTGCTTTGAAGGAAGTTGGTGTGGTAGGTACTTTTGCTAAGAGGGTAAAATTAATACAAAGAATTGATTTGAGAAAGAATAAAAAGGTTTTTTAGAGGTAATTTTTCATTATTTAAGTCTATTAATATTTTCAGTATTATTTTTTTATGACATACTCTTAATTTTTATTTCATGCTTCTTGAATTTACAGGATGAAAATGCAACTGCTATCCAGGAAGTTGAGGAGGAAACAAAAAAGGCAGGATTAGCAATGCAGGTATGTTGAATTGTATTCAGTTTCATTTATTTTTCTTTTCCTTTAAGAAAGGTACTATTTTAAGTTATATATATTGGCCCTTATTTCAGAACAAACGTGAAATACTGAGAAGATTAAATCAAAATCTTAAAGCTCAAGAAGATGAGAAAGGTAAAAAGGAGTGTCAGAATATTTCTGAGTCAGCTGGGTCTGAAGATGGAAAGGAACAACAAGAAGGTGACCAGCCAATTCTAGGAGATCGCAAAAAATGGAAATCTGGAGCATCTGAATTGGTAGTTCCTCTAGCTCAGTTAACAATGGAAGATTCGCTGTCTGGAACAGACCGTAAGTAGTTTTGTTTAACACCATGATATTAGTAAATCAGTTTACCATGTGTAGCATCTGTTTATATAAAGCAAGTACACTTATCTTGTTAGCACTTGTGTGTCATCTGCCTCTAAGAAATGGGTGGTTATGTATTCCCTTGGATATGGAGTAAGGGACAGGCTGAGTAATTAAATGGCTTGCAGGAGATTCAACAATCATTTCCTAATTTCAACAGTTGTCTAACTAAATGAATGTTTACTTTCTTTGAGCTTTCTGTGTCATTTAAATGGGCACTAATTTAACAGAAGCATTTCAGATACATGAAAGTTTCTTACAATAAAAGCTGAGGGTTTCCTCAGTTTGTGTCTATTGCTTCTGTTGTGCCCTTAGCTTTTTTCTTCTTTTAAATCTAGCCTGTCTTTTCCAATTTTCTGCATTCTCTGGCCTTTTGGGGGGAAGACTTTTTTTGCTGGGTTTAGTGTGTCTTATTAAGGGTCTGTTTCACATTGTAGAAATAAAAATCATTAAGAATGTGACAAGCTTACTTCATAGCATAATAGTTTTACACAGGATGTTAAAAGATCAAGAAACCTCTTTTGCTCTGTTCTTTGTTGCTTTATATACTCTGTTTTCTTTGAAGGGAGAAATAACACAAACAAATGTCAAAAGGCTAGCAGGACAAAAAACTTTCTAGTTTCCCATTTCAGGTAAAGTTAAGACCACCTCATGCCAGGTTTAAACAGGTTGAGTTTTTTTCATTTGGTTTTCTCTTGGAGCACTTGAATTGCTGAAAAGATCTGCTGCTATTAAGTTGCAGATGTTAATACTCCTACTATTAAATGGAATTGGCAGAAAAAAACTGTAGACTTATGAACACAGTCTTTAGGCTGTCTGACATGGTTTGAGGTGACATGAGTTCTGACTTTGTAGTTTTTAGTTTTGTGGAGGTTGTTTGTTTATGATATAGAAAGTGAATAGAAGTTTCTAATTTCTAAGTATTTCTGTATTTGTGTTTGTGTCCCAACAGGTCAAACTCTAGGGGAAGTAATTAGGTTAGATATTGGTGAACCCCACAGAAAAGTGTGGGGCAAAAGCCCTACTGATTCAGTCCTGAAGATCCTAGGAGAAGCAGAATCACAGCTGCAAACTGACTTACTTGAGGAGCTAGATATAATAAGTGGTAAGCACAACTGGTAACTATCTGCACTGCAAGTGTAGAGAGTGCCAGATTGACACTTAGTCTACTGAGAACAATTTTGAAGTTATAAAAGCATGTTCTGCCCTCTCTCTAGCTTTCCACTTCTGGGTGTTGCCTTAGTTCTAAATGTCAGCACAAAGTGGTACTGGAAGACACCAAAATATTTTAAACTCAGTGAAGTGTTAAGAAACTAAGAAGGATGTGCTTAAAGGGAAGGATTTTCATTTTGTTGAAAAGTCCTGGAATTTGCTTATTAATAGAAACAACTCTGCTTTTTAAAAGGATGTTATCAACTGAATATTGGATTAGATTGGTCCTATAACCCTCTTGTTAGCATGTGACTTACCATCTGATTAGATTTTTTTTTTCTGGTCAAATCTTGCCTTTTTTCCTTTCCAAGGGCAAAAGGACTTAAGCTTATTCCAAGTATAAACTTATACTAATGATAATGCAGCAAGGAAAAATCAAATTTTAGTATTTCTAGCTTTTCATAATAGTTTCAATAAAAGCATGCAGATTATTCTGTTCTCCTTTAAAGCAACCAAAATTCACTACTTTCCTTGTATCCACATTGTAGTTTATTATCAAACTGTGTCTAAGCACTGTTTAAATAATAGAATAATTTTGTGTTAGGTACTGCAGAACTTCTTGAAGGAGGTCATCAGTCCTCATCAGAGGAGAAGGAAGAGAAAGCTTTTCCTGCTGTTGGAGCTCAGTGTTCAGTACCAGTTGGTGTCACAGAGTCTGACATGACTGTACCAGAAGAATCTCAAAATGCTGAAGCTACTCAGGTGCAGAGCAAACCTATTATGCTGGATGGTAAGTAATTTCATTAGTAATTCTAATTACAGACTGTTTTGTAGTTCAGTGGAGGAAGTAATGATCCTGTATACTTTTATATCTTCCCATGAGTTATGTGCAGGTCTTCATTAAAGCCTTCTAGGTAGGACCAAGTGCTTTCTGTGCCTATGTTGTAATTTGATTCCCTAACATATTTTGTAAATTTCCAGAAACCTTTTTTGTGTGCTTATAGAAAAGTCTAGAAGACAAGTGGAGTTCTGAAGTGCTTCATATTTTTTGTTGGTGGGGAGGGGAGGATTTTGTTTGTTTCTTCCCATCAGTTGTGCTGAAATCTTTTCCCCTATATGATATCCCATGCTGACACCTAGGGGAATGTTACTGAAGTTTTTAGAAGACATAGTTTGTTGGCGCTTTAAGACACTCTTCTTATATAAGAAAAAAACTTTTATCTCCAGGGTTACAAAACTTCAGTTTTCTGCAAAATACATAAAACTATTAAAGCTGAAGGTTGTAAGTGTATATTAAGATGTATATTTTCTCCTGTCCTTTTGTTTGGTTGTGATTAATTTTTAATGAGCTATATGACTTAATTTTAGAGCCTGATGATTTGGAAGCAGAGATGTTGGAAGAAACAGAAGACAAAAAGCACCAGAGTAAGGAGAGCAAGAAATTTCCCATCACTGTTAATGAAGTGTGGGTAAAAGAGAAAGAGGATAAGTAAGTGCTCTCTTCTTCTGATCCCCCTCTCTCCAGTTCAAACAACTAGCTTTAACTGAGTAGGATTTACATACATCACTTAAAATGTTATGCTTAGTAAAGCTTCAGTCTTGTCTGCCATGTTAGTTTTACTGCCCTTGGTAATTTTTTCAGTGGACTAATGACTATTTTTACATGGTGTTTCCCCCGGATGTGGTATTTTATAATAGGGCACCACATGACAGAACAAATGAGGCAACTTCTGAGAAACTAGTGCTTGACAAGGTGCAACCACCAAAAGAAGCTCCAAAAGGTCAGTTGAAGTCTCTTCTTTATTATAGCTGACAGTGTGGAGTACTTGAGCCATCCCTTCTCACATCTTCACTCATCCCAAAAGAGCAGGTTTTCTGTTTTCATTTTTCTTTTTTAGTTCACACTTCTAAAAAGCAAATTTCTGATAGATAAGGAAGACTAATGGTGGGTGTTATTTTTGCTGCTTGAGGAGGAAACGTGTAACAAAGCTACACTGTGCATCGATGAACAGGACAGTGGCCCACACTAAGACTTGAAAGTGAACGTAAAGTTCCTGAATGTTACATCCTTTTAAAATGACTGTTTAAAATGTTATGAGATCTGATTATTTACTTAACACTGTTGCTTTGTTTATCAACATCACAAATTAATATTGAGCTGCAGCTTGGATAAGAAAAGGTTTAAGCAGTTGCTAATGATAATCTCTTATCTTTATTGCATAGAATTGCTTGCTCTTAGAGGTCTTTAACTTCAGAAGGTCTGCATACAGAAAATGCATTGGCAGGATTGTGAAGTATCAGTGATACTATTGCATCTATTTATGGGTGGCTTAAGCAAACTGGGGTGGTTTTTTCAGTGTCTGGGCAAATTATGTTGAGGTACCTTTAAAGAAATCTAGTACAAGGCAAAAAGCGATATGAAAATGGATGACACCATAACTTCAGGCATGGACTATATTAAGTGAGAAACTAGAAGGCTTGAGACGACAACAGGCTATAGCTGAATGCTGTATATTCCCAAGAAGTTAAAATGGGAGAAGGAGATTTTAATACTTTTACAGTGCTATCTATTTTCCCCTTTAATTGTACAACAGAAGTTTAGTTAGTTTTATTCACTTTAGTTAACTTTTACTTAAGAGCTTGGGGGTTTTAATCTATTTAGATTTGTAATAGACTTCTTTTTACCACATCAGAAACTTGTTCCAGTGATTCTCTGCAACCAGAACCCTTATTCCAGAGGGTAATACAGCCCACAGCTGTACCAACAGACTCGCCAGTTCTGTCAGCTCAGTCTTCACAGGAAGAGCCTTTTGTACCTCGTTCACGTTCCATATCACCAGCAAAAAATAAAGGCAAAAGTTCATTGTTGATTGGACTTTCTACAGGGCTTTTTGATGCAAATGACCCAAAGGCAAGTTTAAAAAAAACCTAAAAGTAAATACTTGTTTTTCTGTAGTGATGTTATTCTAATTTATTTTATTGTGTCTGAATGAGACCAGAACAGATGGCATAACTGTTTCAGCCGGTACTTGTGTTTGTCTACCTATGTCTGCCCTGCAGTAGGACTGCTGTGCTCGTTTTATCAGCAGGACTTGCACAGCAGTGAGAGACTCCAGTTTCACCATTTGGCACTCTGCGTCCAGGTGTTTGTGGAGGAATGCCATCACTTCTCTGAGACATTAACTGAGGGAGTTCATGAGGAAGTTCTTAACTTTCTGCTTTCTCCCTTTTGTGCAGTCTTTAAGACTTAAGCTGCCTTGTCATCATAAACATCCACACTGAACAGATCAGCAGAGGTATCTTATAATTTCTTGCAACCAGGTGATTGCGTTTTTTCCTACAGGATTTAACCAACTAGCACAGGTTCTGGCTGTGAAGCAGGGAAACTGAAGAAGAGGGAATGGAACCAACTGCTTTCTTGAAGGTGTTCCCTGATCAGCTACATAGGGTTGAGTGGCAGCTCACAGTCTGTGAAATGAGCATAGGATGGTGGAATGTCGTTTTGATATGAATTTAAAATGTTTGAAGGAGAGTTACAGAAGTAGTAGATGAAGCACACTTAGGTTACGTGCAATACTTGCCTGGGTTCTAAAGTGGAAAGTGCATAAAAGAGCAGCTGCTTTTTGGAGAATCAGTGGTGGCAAGGACTGTCTGGAAAACTGCACACCTGTGTTATGATCAGTCAGTAAAGGACTTCCTGGATGGTGGAATGCTGGATAAGGAAGAATGTTTCTTCTTTTGACTCCTAGCCTTTTTGTGAGTGCATGAAAGAAGCTGCACTATTGATGACTGAATATTGAATAGTACCTGTTGGTTGATGCATAGCTAGGAAGCATAATATCAGGGATAGTGCTGTTTACATGTGTGGAAAATAAGGCTTATTGACAAGCTGGCATCTGTTCTCATAGATCCATATAGTCACCTAAATGGATTTTTTTGCTCTAATTTAGATTCCTCAAGAGTTAGTCTGTCATTAATTTCCCTAGTTCCTGAAGCTGTTTATCAGGCAATTAGACAATGATTACAGAAAAGCCAGCTTGTGAGCAGGGGGAAGATGAACATTCTTTGTACCCTTACAGATTTCGAAAGTAGTGGATATGCTTTATAATGAAGTTCTTAAGTGTATCAGTATGAACTGCTTCAGTATGAATCATAGAATCGGACAATGAATCGTACAATAGTTAGGTTTGGAAAGGACCTTAAGATCATCTAGTTCCAACCCCCCTAGAGAAATACTAAAATGTAATTAAAAAATATTCCTTTGTCAGCTACTTAAAATGGTTCTAAGCTGTAAGTGATATTGGCACATATACATTGTAAACAATTTTGTATATAGATACACTATTTAGCTAATACAATGTTCTTTTTCTTTTGATAGCTGTCAAGGTAATGAATAAATCTGCACAAACCCAGGATCTGTATGTCAGTTCTGGTGTCCTTAAAGCTTTTCAATCACTGTAACCTTTAGAGGCAGAAGGAATACTTTTCTTCTAGCTGAGAGGCAAAATGCAAGATGTCAGATTTTCAACAGCTAGAGTATCTGTGCTGGACACATTGTTAGTTTGAAATTGATCTACAAATGAAAAAGGACAAAGTCTCATGTTCAACTATTTTGTAACCTCAGGCTGTCTTTAGTATTGTTACCAAGCAGGCTGGCTCTCTGTTGCCTTTGCAGCTGTTGAGAACATGTTCGCTCCCAGATCTTTACAAGCTGTACAGAACCTTAGTTGATGTTCCCAGTGTAGCAGATGTGCAGCATCAACATAATCTTGAAATAGATGATACGGAAGATGAGCAAGCCAAAGAAGGACCCTCTGATTCTGAGGATATGTGAGTGCATCAAGTTTATCAAGTATTTCTACAGGCATCTTAGATCCAGAAAATTTTTAGTTAGACACTAAGGATTACACACAGTATACCAGCATGGGGATTTTACCTGAAGTTTTTAAATCCTGTATTGAGTCACCATTTACTTTGAGTTCTATTCTAGAGAACTGAGAAGCTAACGGGATGTACTGCTTCCAGTAGCTGTCTGGATTATGCTCCAGATTCCATCCATGGTGCTGTTCCATCTGGCTTCTGCAGCTTGTGTTCTGCTGAAGCAGATCAAAGTTTATGGCTATCACCCTTCTAGAAATAAAGTTTTACTTTGAATATTTCCTTTATTTATATGCTCTGGGAAACTCGCTCACCTACCTTCTCTACTCTTTGAAGCTTTACAGGGGCTTCAAAGTCTGACCCTGGCTCTTGACTATTCCCTGCAGCTTGGGATCTGGTGTGCCTAATCTGATAAGAGCTAGATCTCTTTTTGTTCCAGACACGTTTTTATGTGGATTAGCAATGTTATACTTACCAGGGTACTATAACAGTGCACAATACAAAGATTTTGAAGTTATCTTACTAATATGTTACAGCACATCTTTTTTACGATGTGGTATCTGTTTATCTAATCTCTATTCCCTTGCATGATACAGTGGTATCAGTGCTGTAATCATGTTGGACTGAAGACACCCATATTTGCATGCTTTCCCCCAGCTACAATGGCTTTCCAGCTTGTTGGCTTAACAAAAGAAATGAGCCCTTCCTATAGGGTTGGTCTTGTAAAGTATGAACTATGTAAATTTTATATCGCTTTCCTTTAGTATGTTTGAAGAGGCAGATCCTGATCTGCAGGAACTCCGGGCCTCAATGGAACAATTGCTTAGGGAGCAGCCTAGCGAGGAATTCAGTGAAGAGGAGGAGTCCACTTTGAAGGCTAATGTCATCGAATGCATAACAAATGGTACAGAGCTGGATGAAGGAGATGAAAATAACCCCAGCAGTGAAAGTGCACTTAATGAAGAATGGCAATCTGGTATAATTTCTTTACACCTATTTATTGATGTTAGCAATTCAAATGTGGAAGAATGTTTTTGCATTGTATACTTATAATGAAATAAAGCTGTAGTTAATAGGTTTGATACTGAAGTTTAAATCCAATAATATTTAGATTTTCAGTGTTGCAAACTAGATTGTCTATTTGTTAGGCAGTGATTGGAAGTCACTTTTTCTCTAGTTGTCTCAAACTTAAAGGAAGATCAAAGACTGTGCAAATCATGTGTTTTGAATAATTCAGGACCGCAATGTAAGAGTGCAAAAGAAATGGCAGTTGACATGACTGGAGTATCTGGGATCCAGCTTACATTACAATTAAGTAATTTAACAGGCAGTCAAAAGGAACATGAAATTATTAATCTGTTGTTAGCCCAAAATAGCTATTAATGCAGTCCAAAAAAAAAAAGAAAAATGTATTAGTGCTTTTAGCGTTTTACATTAGCTATACACTATGGTGTCCTGAAATCTCAGTTCTGTTTTTTAAACTCTGGTCGAAATAGAAGTGGTTTACTACTGGTGTAAAATAAGGCGCATTTAGAAATGTAGGTATAAAACTATGTAGAAAATCAGCAACTAATCTAAAACACAGCTTTTGTGTAATTTTGGTTTGTTGATGACAGCTTTAAAGAAATTGAAAATCTGTGACTATATCTGCAAGATATTACCTGTATAATACATTGCAGTAGTATTTTAAGATAAAATAAATAGCATCTTTCATTTTTCGACAGTGCTACTGTTACAATTTGGTAACATACAATACCGTCTGTTTCTGTGATCCTGCTGCTCTTGCAAGCATTATGGTTATTTGGTATCAGTGTCCCACTTTCTACTTTCACAGCATAAAAATTGCAGGGTTTGTTTAGTTGGGGGCAGGAGGAAGGTCTTCAGACCTCGGTGGAATGGACAGCACTCAAAACCAAATCTGGTCAAGATCCAGAAGTTAAATACAGGATTAGAAGTCATCTAATGAGTTTTTAATCCATACACAATTTTTCATTCTTTATATTTCAATTATAGTTTCTTATGGATTTATTTGTTGATATTGTGAATTGGGAATACAATTTGGTCAGGATTATACCTTACATTAGTCACATAGAAATGGAAAGCAGCACTAGTTCTTAATACTAACTCGCAAATTCTGTGACCTACCAGGCAATACTGTTTGATAATATCAAATATCAAAAGATTTTATAATATCAGCTCTAAAATCTAAAAAGTTGTATATTTTTTGTATATTTTTCCCTGGGTAGGTAAGTCCTTTCATAATTCAAATATTTATTTAAGGAAGTATTTTTCTTGGGTGAAAACAGTTTGCATTTTATAATAGGATTTTACATAGGGATTCTGTTGCATAGGGATTTTACATAGGGATTTTTAAATAGATCCTTTTTTTGTTAAAACTTAATATTTGACTTACAAATAGGTTAGTAAATTTTCTATAGCCTATAAGCAAAATCATGTTGATTTCCCTCATGTACTGGCATACTGAATTTGCTACGCAAAGGAGATGGGCCCAGAAAAGAATGAGGGACTTCGTAGCTAAATTAGTACTGGTTTTTTAGACTTGCTTCAAAGAACAAGATGCATCTCAGTGCAGAAATGAAATAACTGATTCTTAACACATGTGTTAAGACAGCTGCTTCACAAAGGAGCTCTCCTCCCTAGCATGGGACAGCCACCAAATCCTGCATCAGTTCCACCTCAGGAATAACGTGGGATGTCTATATGGAACCTGACCTAAGAACATTGCTTTGCTAAATAAAAGTCTGCTTTAAGATCATACCTTGTTTTCCTTCAGTACAAATACCCTTGTGGGTTTTTAGAGGACGTAGCTAGATGCTTCCTATTTGGGATTCAGAATTTCTTAGCTGTCAGGAAAAGGACTGTTTCTACTTCCTTGCAGTTGTGTAAGGCATCTGCCAATGTTGTCTAGCGCTCCTGAGCTTATCTGATTGTATTACATTTAGAGGCCTGTGTGGATAATCATGTTTAGGGACACAGAAACAGCATTAAGAATGCAGAAAAACAGAGGATTTGTCACTGTTGTTTTCTTTCTTCATAGATAATAGTGATGGAGAGATTGCCAGTGAATGTGAAGAATGTGATAGCATCTTCAGCCATTTGGAAGAGCTGAGATATAACCTGGAGTGTGAAATAGGCTTTGATAAGTTCATTGAAGTTTATGAGAAAATCAAGGTTTGTGGAAAATATGTTAAGAAACATAGTACCTAGGGCTGTTCATTGTGCCAGTGACTAACTGCATTGTGTGACTAGAATCGATGCTTATGTCTTTAGTCTTTTATTCTGTTTCAACACACTACAATATTAACCAAGAAAATGCCATACTATTGAATTAAAGAGAAACTTTGGGTTTAACCATGAATTGCGTTCAGTGAATCTGAACTACTTATTCTATGCCCATTTTCATTTTGGCAATGTGGATTGTCCTTTCTCCCAGGCTATACATGAAGATGAAGATGAAAATATTGATATTTGTTCATCCATAGTTCAGAATATTCTTGGAAATGAACACAAGCATCTATATGCCAAAATACTTCACCTAGTAATGGCAGATGGAGCCTACCAAGAAGGTAATCTCACTGTATCCTGGCAATTACAGCTCATCTTGTGCTGTTTCTTGGTCATACACTATAGGTTCTGACGTACTTTTAAAAACATACCTGTGCTTTGTTACAGTGATTGGCTAAATTGGTAAAAATACTGTTTTTCACAAAAGGTATTCTTATTCCTGCAATAAACATGGCAAACTTTGAGAAAGCATGTTACTCACGCTGATTTAACAGCACATACACATGCAGTCAACTCTTAACAATAGGCATCTTAGGGAAGGTGCAGTATAATTATTTCATATCTGTAAAATAGTTATGCAAACTGGGAAGATGGAAGTCTAGAATAAATCAGAATTAAAAATAATTTTTAACTAAATAAGATGGTACTTCTCCAAAACTATTTTTAATGGCTTGCAGTGTTTCTGAAAAGAAAAATTCATGTTGCTTCATCCTATAACTGTCATTTTCAGAAAAACCTTATGTGGAGGTACCATCCATCTTTGTTTTCAACTGGCTCGGTGACACATTAATTTATCTATCTTGCAAATTTAGCTTAGCACAGGTTACTAGGCACACGGGTAGTTCCTAGATCTTTCAGGGTTATTCTGTGAAATACCACAGATGGTATTCAATGAGAAATGGTTTTGGTATGGTTCTTTTCCTCTTATGTCAAATATTTAGCTGCAGTTATTTTAGATTTCTAATGATGAAAGTCTTCAGTGGAGAGGTTAAAACCAAGAAATCTAAAATCTCAGTTATTTTTCTAGAAATCAGAATCATTATACATTGGTTTTAGAAATGTGTGCAATGATGTGCACTATTTAATGTGTTTCAATATTGAGAAAACATTCTAATACATGTTAACCAACATTTCTGCATCTTTCAAGGTCCTTAACAAAAGCATTGCAGTAGCAGTGAATAAAGGGTTAAATAAGATGACAGCTTTCTATGAGTTTTATTTATTAATGTTTCAGTGGAAAAGGTCTTAAAAACTAGTTTTAGAAAGGTAGTTAAAAAATTGCTAATACAAATTGCATTTTCCCAATTTTATTTTGCAACTGATACAGTACACTCAGTAAGAATACGCAATGCCATGTTTTTATGCTGTGTTATAGAAGTATGACATAAAAGTGCCTGAAAAACATTTTTTCAGCAACAGTTTACAGACTTGGAACAATATATTATAGTAGTTGATTTTTCAAGTGTCCAAAGGACTGGCAATATAGAAGAAGAAGAAAATGGTAACTCTAGTGTTACCAGTCTCTTTTCCTTGCCACTTCGCCTTAAAGATATTTTAAAACTAGTACTAAAAGGCTTAAATGCTAACTTGCTGAAACGCTGGCATGCCAATTGTAAGCTGTCTAAGTGAACCCTATTAAAACGAGCTTTCATCTTGCAAAATGCAGATTAATAGGTGGCTATTTTTAATAGCTTCAGTTCCGACTCTGTTTTTCACAAATTGGTGGTAGCATACAAAAAGCTATGTGAAAGTAGTTCTTTACATTTCAGACATTTAAAGTACATGTAGTACTTTAGTACTGAAGTACATAAAGAACTACATTTAAAGTAGTTCTTTAAATTTCAGACATTTAAAGAAAAAATGTTATACTAAGAAAGGTGAATAGAGGACAAGTGAGTCAGAAGCATGTTTGTGAGCTTCTGTCTCAAAAGTTTCATACTCTTCAAATAAGAAAAGCTAGGGGGAAAAATCTGTGCTGCTCTTTACTAAGAGGATTGTTCTAACTGAGGCAGGCTGCTTGAGGCGAAACTACCTTAAGTTCACTAAGATGATGTGTTGTTCAGTGTTTGGACACAAAGTGTTTTCAAGGCAGTTTGGGTAACAGTCACCTCCTTGGTGACTGAGTTGGTGAAATCTGGTACTACTGCTTACTAAATTGTGGTTTCTAATCTGTTTTGTAACCCCAGGTTGATCTGCTGTGTGTGTTTGTTTTTCCTTTTCACCCTGTCTCTCCCCCACTCCTGTTTTTTACAGATAACGATGAATAAACCTGACTCAGGAAATCCCTTAATGCTGTACTACATAGATCAGTGTTTGAAGCCTGCACATCCAAATAACGAATTGTAATGGAGAATGTAACATGGGACAGGAGAAGCAAGACTTCAAAAAAGCAATGTCAATTGTATGAAAAAGAGGTAAAACATGCCTTTTAAAACAGAGATACCTATACACCCATGTACTCACATATGTAGTCATTAAATACTATAGCTGCAAAAAATTGAAGCAAAAATGAAATTAAAAATCCCCACTCAACAAAACCAAAAAAACCCAAACCTCCATCTCTCAAATTCCAAAAGAAATATAGAAAGGAATACCTATAGATATTCTGATACAAAACTGGGACCTATAATGTAAAACAGCTTCTGCCCTATCAACAGTTGGCTGGTACAGTTAGGCAATTGGAAGCATTGCTGTGCTGTGGAAGTACCCACATCTAGCTCTTCAGTTACATATTTACAGTAGCCTCTTTTTATACCTACATAAAGAAATTATCCCATTTTTATTGACCCTTGGGGTTGTGTTATAGTAGCCTCTTGATCTAGTGGCCCAGTCTTGAGTATTTCACCTTTTTCCTAATAAAAAAATTAGTGTATTTTGAGGCTGAAAGCTGCTGTCACATCTAGAATATCTTAATGGTGTGTCTAAATCAAGGCAAACTGGTACTTCAGTCATTTAAATGTCTGGGGCATTTTTTGAGGTTATAAAATTAATTTAGAACTAGAATACTTTTTTCCAGTATTTTTATCTTCCCCTTCCCAAGTTCCCAAGTATTTAGCTCTTTTGACTTTTGTAATCAATGATAATATATTCTGCTGTTGAAAGGAGTAGCTCATTTTCCAGTTTCTTTTTAACTTCTTCCTGTTATGCTCCTGGCCCCAGCAGCCATGGCGGAAATGAAGTACTGCAGCACAAGTGCTATGTAATAGTTCTTATCTTTGGGCTCATATATCATACCTTGCTTTCCACCGCCCTGAAAGAAAAAACAGGTTTCTTCTGACCTGCATTTCCTTGTTTCTCCTGTATGGGGAGACATCAGGTATGCTAAAGTTTTCCAGTCATCTCCGGAACAGCTTTATTGGCTTTCCCACACAGTAAGTCTCTTGATACAAATCTGATGAACTAGCAAACTTCCAACTGCCCTACTGGAGAAAAATACAGATATTTTTAATTTCTTTTTCAGCTACAGCCAGTCACAATCTAAAACTGCACAAGTTCCTTTTCCACCAAGTAAAAACAAGCATATATATATATGTATTATTTTGAACTGTCTAAATACGTACATGATTTTTGTATAATTGTTTTATGGTGTTGGTATTAAAGTTTTGCCCACTTTAAAGTGATTTGTTTGTTGGTTTTTTTTAAACACGATGAATTCTTAAAGTTTGGTCTCCCTCTGCTTCAACTGTATCCTGGGAAGCTGCAATGAGAATAAAATCAGTAATCATAAATGCCTTTATTAGATTAAATTTATATATATCCTCCTTTACTTGCTAAACGTCTCTTGGCTCATCTGATGAGAAACTGATCATTGTTGGAAACAGAGCTGGTTCTGTCCTATGCTGCTTCGCTTCTCCCGCCCCTTCCTTCTTTTGCTTTGGGGGGCTTTGGGTTTTTTTTGGGAGAGAGGGTTTGCTGTTTGGTTTTTTTGGGGGTATCTTTTAACTTCCCACAGTAAATTTGAGGGGTTTTCACTAGGCTTCTCTTCCATTCCAATTTCACTGCTGAATAATCTCTGCAGAGAGATGATCCTCATAAGCTACATCATCCATGACATTTAGCAAATATGCTCTATAAAGGCTTTAATAAAGAATGAGTTGGCATTATTTTCCTTTTTCAGGTTTGCTTTTCAAATCATACCTTTCCCACCTTTTGGGAGAAGGGAAGAGCCAAATCTTTTAGCTTTAAAAGAATGTAGATTAACCATATAGGAAGAAAAAACTACCAACGGCTACATTCTGCATGCCGTGCATTTGAATTTTTTCAAGATGAAACAGCCTTACTGAAGTTAAAGGTTGGAGGCATGTTAAACTGAAACCATACCATAATTGACATGCTTCGTTTCTTACGCAGTGCACTTGTTTGCTCCTGGTAAAAAAAATGGAACATGACAAACGTAGAGCTTTTCATCAGTTAATGGTTTGGAAAATATGCATAGGTTGAGCACAGCGTTTCAAGAATAATCTTCACACCTGCCACCCAATAGTGGACAGCCTTGATTGAAATCCCTCCAGAGCTAAATGAAAACGGACACACGAAATAGTTTAGCAGACAAACTTGATTACATTTAGAATGCACACCCCCAGCCTGCGCCAGGTGGCAGCATAGCAGCGGGCGCAAGAGTATACAGCACTCGCTCAGTGGGTAACACAGAGCTCAGTTTCCATCTGTCGTTCATGCAATCACTGCGCCCCTCTTCCTGGGGGATAGTTTGTCCAGTTTCCCCAGGTGACCAGATGCAAATTTAAATGAAACAAAATGGGACCCTTTTAGGGTGGAGATGTAATAGCGCATGGTATTTGGCTCTTGCCCTTCTCCCAGCCAAGGGTGGGTAGAAGCGTGCCCTGACTACACTGCTGGTTTGGCTTTTTTCTCTTCACCAAAAGCACCTCATCAAGGATCAAATGAAGCCCGGCTCTACTTAATTTTATTAACTGCAGTAAAGCAAAGATGAATATAGACACTTGATTTTTCAATCGTTTTACATGGTTTTCTTCCCAAGTAATTGTGTGCTTTCTCAAGCCTTATTGTAATGCTTTTTCATTTGTGAGCTCTGTAGACTAAAACTTAGCATAAAACTGAAACCAGGGGGTTCCATTCCCAGAACATTTCTCCTTGCTTCTTTTATCACAGCAGTTTCGATGGAGCTATTTGCAGAGTTTAAGTTGTAAAATCCATAAAGAGCTTATTCCTTTAAATTAAATGTGTGCATTAATGCCGTACACAGTTCAGATGCATTTCCAAGTTGGTATGTTTTCCAGCTGAGCTGATGAGTTCATCAATTCAAGCAGTAGCACTTTGAATGGTTGGTTTGTGTAAGAGTCTTTAAAACACTTCTTCAGCAACTAAAACCTTGATTGAACTACTGCTGTAGATATGTTAATGGTAGTTACTTGTGAGACACATACAGAGGCATTCAGTTGCTCCTGCTAAATTGCTTGCCTTGAGCACCTCTGATGTCATGCACTCTTTCACATTTTTATTTCCAAGACATTTTTAAACCAAGATGGGATTCAGCTACTTCCATTAACTCTCTTTTTAATGATACAGCTTGAAAACTCACTGAGCCAAGGACTTGGGACTTTTTCCATGTCAGCTGCACAGCAAATGCCAAAAGCAGGCGGGCTGCACAGTGGGACACCTCCAATGAGGCAGCATTTGCTGGGCTCCAGGATGGCTGTGACAGCTCTTTCACAAGTCATCCCTGCAGCTGACTGCATCCAGTGTGGGGCTGGGGCGTTGGTGAGTCACTTCTGCTCAGCGGATGGATGTTCCCTCAGGGACCACAGTCAGCCAGGAGAAAACACAGTTTGGTTTTAAATAGTGATGTGGCTGAAGCTGATGCAGACACGCTCTGAGGATAATGGAACCATCATCAGCAGGTCCTTGATGTACCATGGTTTTTGCTGTATCCTGCAGACAGTCCTGACAGTAATCTCTTCTCCAGGGGAAGGAATAAAATATGCATTTTTGTTCTACCCTTGATATAGGAATAAACTTCCCCAGACTCAATTTCTAGACAAAACCTCTGCAGTACATTTTAAATCTCTAGCAATATTTCAGGGATGCTGTTCTTTCTATCACCTTCCCCACCAGCAATCAAAAATTCTCACTGCTGTTTGTTTTACTACTACTGGAATTATTTTAAATGCTATCAGAGTAGTTTTGCAAAAGTAAGGTATGCAGCCTTTTTCTGAAGAAGTGATTGATTTGATGTGGATGCAGAGAGACAGAAAACCTAAGATGCCATTAATGATGAGCTAAAGCTGTATTGTGGAGCTTTACCAACATGGCCACTGCTTAAAGAGTCAGTGAGCCTCTGTTTTATGAACTACTGTAGCTCTTGTACTTCTCTAAATTCCGTTTCTTTCTCCCTATTGGACTGTAACAACTCTCAGGAAAGATCTCTAAAAGACAGTAATAAAATGCATCTGATTTGCCACTACTGCAGCACCCTTAGTTGATCCTTTCCCACTGCTGTTAGTTTTGATAACTTACATGCAATATTTTAGTCTTGCTCTTCAAGCGTTCCCAGATGAAATCAAAAGGTGAAGATGATGGCAGTTTAGCTTCTCAATAGAGTAAATTTGGACTTAATGCTGGATATACTTTCAGGGTTTTTAATTCTAAGAAATAGTGTATTTTATTTTTTCAAATTTTAACTATTTTAATTTGTTTCATAATGTTTTATAACAGTTTTAATGTTTTACAACATATTAAAAAATTTAATATGTTTAATAGCCTTATTTAGTAGATCTCTATTTTACTGTTCATAAAATGGATATATGGAGAATTATTTCCACAGCAGTAAAATCCTATGGGATTTTTGGCTATGAATAATATAGCATGTTTTGTTTCAGCTGTTGAAAAGACTGACTGCAATAAATTGTATATCCTGTTCCACCCTGGACTTTAGTACATCGGTTAATGATCACAGTGCCCTGAATAACTTAGCTCACTGTACTCACTTAATTCACCGCAGTGCCTCCTTCCTGAGATGACCACTCCTGCCTTCTCTGCATTGGGCAATCATGTTTGACCAGGAAGAGACTCCAGTGAATTCTGACTCTAACAGACAGCATGGTTAAGCACTGCTAGTTGGGAAAGGGAGCACAGTTCAGCTCTGGCCAGCAACCTCTGCTAACCATGCAGTGACACTGCAGTAACTAGTTAACTAGTCTGCTCAGACCAGTAAGGGATGGATTCTCCACCATAAATACCAGCATCTAGCCATATATACAATAGTGAAGCATGTCATAAGGATGAGCATGTCAATGGATGAGCATGGTTATAAGGCCTCCCTCCTCCCAGTAAAACTTAAAGCAAGCTTGAATCAAATCCCAGTGTGATCTGATTATCAGGACCAGCAGAATAAAACATGTGCCCACCCTCATGCTTTGGCACAAAGCCTAACACCACTGATTAAACTGCTGAGGAGGTGGGTTTGAGCCAGGTCACCAGACTCTCAGCTGCAGCCAGTGAGGGTATGAACGCATCTTCTATTCTTACTCTGCCACAGTGAAAGCAATCTCTATCAGAATGATGGGGCACAGCAGATGGATCTGTAATTTAAACCACTTTGTAATAGTTCCTAAAGCTCATCTGTCAAGAGTGGTGCAAGGCTACTTGGGCAATTTTAGTAAGAGAAATTTATGTACGACCACATGATGTGAAATAGGCCTGCTGAGGAGCAAAAGCTGTGTAGTGTATAATGTTTATCTTGCATTAATCAAGCTATAATGTACTTAACACTGCTTTTGTTTACACTTGATGGGAAAACTCCCCACAGATGTTTTAGTCTGCTTACAGCAGCTAAAAATGTGGGAAATGTATAACTAAAATAGTTTCTTTTAAAAAGTCAGATAATTGTGAAATTGCCTAGCTTATCATACGATAAACCATGGGGGCTTGTAAGAGGGATCACTCTAACCCATAGTATGAAACAGGTCAGATGCCTTCCTATAGTCACTAGCAGTGACAAAGCTGTCTCTGATAGCTGAACTCAGGTATCTTCAGCTGAAAGTCAGCAGCCTTGCATACAAGGCCTGTAAGACATGGCATGTCTCTCTCTCTCCTGCCCCTCGGTTCTGCATTTCTGTCTCAGTGGCATCTGAAAATTGTGCTGTTCACTCGCAGTGACACTGCTGTTCATGGAGACTGCAAATACCTTGTTTCTGGAAACCAAACCTTGATGCTTTTTCAGCGTTGGGGAACTGAATTTCCCTGTCATGGCATAGCAGAGAGGTCAGAAGGCTTTGTGATCCTTGGACAGACCATGGAGCGAATTCACAGTGTAGAATAATAGAATAACTGGGGGGGGTGGGGGGGTGGAATATGTGCTGGAAGCATCTGGGAGGCTTTTATGCATACTAGACAATACATTCTATACTTGCTTTCTATGACTAAGTTTACTGGTACCAAGGTCTAGAATTAGCCAAATAAAACAGCAGGGAAGCCTTCTCTGTGTTTCTTGCCTCCATTCCTCACTAACATTTTTACATTCACTCACTCTTTGCTAATGGAAGCGGGGGGAAAAGTGCTGAGTACAGCACTAATGACATGAAGAAAAACACTGAAGAAAGCAGCAGGGAGGCCAGCGTTTCACCACTCTCCCTTCCTTGCCCAGGAACATTTCAGTGACCTCTTGACACCTCCCCTGGGAAACTCTAAATTGACAGGAGTATTTGCCAAGTAAATACAAAAAATGGCATTAAAATACTATTGTTTCTGACTTAATCCTCCTGAACTCAATGAAAGCAAGTTAAGGTTCCCGCAGCAGCTATAATGCACTAACCTCATTCTAGATGGAAGCATATGTGGACGTGTATCGGGATTGATTAAAGAACACTTCCACGCACTCACTAGTATTCACTTGGGAAACAAAATAAAAATGCCAAAAATTAAGTTACAGTTTATTCCTGGATTATCCTGGTATTTTGGTTAAAACTTCTGTTTCATGTTATGCAACACTACCTAGAGTCAAAACATCGTTAATTTGTCCTATGAAAACACCAGGGGAAGGCATGTCATGTTTGCTATACCCTGAGTGTTTATTCTGCCATGTTTTTGCTGGGGTGAACTACTCAAGAATGACTGCTGGGACTCCTGGAAAATATTATCCTGGTTTCATTATCTGCCAGCTGCCAATTTTTCTTTCGAAAGCTGACAGTCAGGAATGGAGGGATGTCAGAGTATGCTGTATCTCAAGCATCTCCGTACTATTTCTCCCCACACCTAGAGAATGCATCTGCTATCCAGCAACACTTGCTGGTCATTACTGACTCTGACTGTGCTCATTAGCAGTATTCCAGGAGACACATCACTAAACTGGAGAGCTGTGGTTCAGGTCTTGGAATGATCCCTTTGCTTACTATTGCAAATTATTAATTATTAATGATAATTATTTCATTTATCCGGCAGAGATAACTGAATCTGTGCCCCTCATTACCTCCCCTCATTCATCTTGCCTTCTCCTCTCTCTCCAGTCTTTTTCGCAGTCTTCAGTGTATGATGCAACTCTGCTTCCGTACCCCCCATCCCTGTCATACAAAAAAGGAACAGCACAATTAACACCATAAATGAGAACACTTCCAGAATGCAGTAACAGGAACATGCTCACTCATGTGAACTAGCACATCCGATCACACCTAGTACAGGCCATTTGCTAACAACTGTTTTGAGCACAGCTGCCTGAGCTATATTTAAGGATTATGACAGGGATTAAAAATACATCTTTTTTTCGTGTAGGTCTAGAGAAGTGTATCCTTAGAGAAGAACAGTGGTAGAACAGCACTGGCAGCTTGCAGCAATGCTTGCAAACAGGTTTTTGGCACACTCAGCCATTGTCAGAGCCTGGTCACGTTAACATGCAGAGAGTTGCTGTTCGTGTTTTCTGGGACATGTGGGAAAACATTACTTGAAAATGGGTTTGTCTATAGCTCGTATAAAGTGCATATTTAAGAGGTATTTAAAGGCTGCTTCTTAGCTAAAGGGATGGAATCCAGCTGCCTGTTTTCTTTGGCCCTGAGAGTCGGTTTGATATGATTTACATTTTCAGAACTTGCTTCACAAAGAAAGAGCTAGAGGGTTGGTTTGGGGCTTTTTTTTTGGTGTGTGTTAGTGAGTAAATATTTTACAGCCCGAATTCCTGGTTCCACAAAATCAGTGACTCCAGGCTGTGGGACAGTGTAAGTAAGCACAAAGGCTGGAATTTATTGCTAGTAATGATCTATGAGATAAGATTTTCAACTAAGGCAGTGCAGCGAGGTCTCTTGCCAGATGTGTGGGAGTGAAAGTGACACAAATCTCCAGAAAGAAGAAATGAAACTCTTTGGCAATCCCAGAGTGATAATGCAGCCTTGTAGCACCAGCAGCCTCAGAGAATTCATTTTGCATCCCAATGTCTTTATCGACTTAAAAACCAAGTCCCAAGCTTTACAGAAGAAATACAAAGTAGCGCCACGAATACCCCATAAATTTATCTCACTTCCTTAATCTTATTTTGAACAAGGAAAGTTGGGGGGGGGGGGAGGGGGTGTTCTACATTCTTTTGTTTGTAATGTACTGCGGTAGCGGAACGATACTGATTCTGGGGAACTTGCCCCTTTATTCCCTTACTTTCATGCCAATGTAATTCAAAACTTTCCTCCAGAGTCAAGCTACATTGGAAATCCTTGCTTTTTGCTTCGAAGATATCACAGACAAAAGCGACGGTGCGCGGATGGGACAATGATCACATCCAGGCATTTGCCGGCATCGTTTCCCAAGTGTACTAGAAGTTGCAGCTAACTGAGGCTGCAAAGGAGCTCCCGTACCTATCAGGCAACACAAGAAGCATCATCTGCTCTCATTGAAATGCAACTTCCTTGCAGCTGAGGACACATACCAAAAAGGGAGGCTTCAATCCAAGACTAAATCTTTACCTTGGTACAAGGACGCTGCTTTTACTAGTTTGGAATGGAAATTTTAGTGCATTTTAAATGCTGACCCACACTTTTTTATATCCTAATACCCAAACTCTTACAAAACCCATCTCATCACTCATGGGTGATACCACAGCAGAACTGTTTGAGTGTGACAGAGATGTTTGAAAAGTAAACATGCTGATAATCTACTTGCCTGTCAGCTAGCTCTGCCCAGCAGGCAGTTTTAGTAGGAAAATGCTATTTTAAGGAAATAAATCCTTTGAAAAACTAACTGAGCATGCTTTTAAGAACTAACATGACAACTCTCTTTTTTTTTTTTTGGTGAACTATCAAACTATTGCAGCACTCAAAATTCTAAGATGGCTTAGTTCAGAATTTAAACAAGCTAGCACATTCTTCTTGTAGATTTTGTTCTCAAAACACATGTCTGTCATATGGAAAGCTGTCACATACTTATCCTGGAGCATCTTATCAGACCCTGCTCCTAAGCCTGAGAGTGCAGCTACATTCAGACTGTTCCGGAACAAAACCCAAACCAAGTCTCATTGCAGAGGAGATGGAGGTGAAGGGAGTATGGTGCTTTTCAACAGGTTTCCTGATTTGGGCAGTAGGAGGAACTGCAGGACTCATCATAAAACACACACAAACCACAGTACAGACATATCATTGCTGTTACTATGCAATTCTCATGCTTTAGTGACCACAAAAGCACAAGGGGTTTTTAATAGTTACTCCTCTGTAAGTGCACTTTCAGTCACTGCTCTTAGAATAAGACACCGAGAATAAGGTGTTTGTTGAAACCTGCAGGAATGTCTGAGTTTTCATTATGTTGTCATGCAGTTGCCCAAAAGAGAAATAACATCCCTTAAATCACATCTGAGAGAGGCTATGCTCTAAGTGGACTTCAACATTTCTTATCTGGAAAGACTAAAGGGGGTGCTTAATATGTGTTGAAGATGTATTTGGTGTGAAATTTGAAGAGGTCTGCCTGCTACTTTTAGAGGATGCTTTTCTGAGGATAGGACTCTGAGGATCTGGCCGAGGATGTTTGCTCTAGGAGGGTCCATTTGAATGCAGGACCCCTCTAGATAAACTAGCACAGCGCTGTGGACTCTTCCCTGTGCATGAAATTTACTGACTAGCTTTGTCTGTCTGTCTCACAGCCAGAGAGTGAAGCTGCAGTGCATTCTAGAAATAACAAATGCATCAAAAAGAATCAAAGAACTCTAGACCTGACATGATGGATACAGGCTTCTCCAAACACCCACACCGTCCCTCCCTCCACATAGCCCATGTGCAGAAGTGCCTCTGACTCTGCTCAGCAGTCCAACCTCCTCCTATCTAATACTGTAATTTTTGGTTCACACAGTATACGTGCCAAGTACCCAGTCTCCAGACACTCAGCTTCTTCCAGACACTTTGGTAGTGAGGTGTGGTAATTAAGATTAAGTAAACTTCTATGAATGTTGAATATCCTTTATGATATTATGGGTTTACTTACTTAAAAAGGAAAATAAAGATGTTTGAGCCCTGCAACACGTCTCATTGGTCTAGAGTCAGTAACACAGTAATTCTACTTAAACATTTATACAATTATTGGGTTACTGTTCATATGACACAGCTTTACCCTGGGGCTTGTACGTAGCCTTTGCAAGTAGAGAAAATATTAATAGCTTTTTAACAGCTTAAAATTTGCTAATAATACAGCAAAGTATTAAAATGGTGTGTAAGTATTCCAAAAAGTCTAGGGCAGCTAATAATTCTAAAACTATATCCCAAATCTCTTATGAATCTTTGGGAGACCAGATCTAAATAGAATTGGAAGACACCTAGAAAAGAACTGAATGGAGAATCTGGCATGCTGTGTCTCACAGGAGTCTCCCCTGAGGACACAGCACTAATTCTCAAGAGGTAAAGGAGCATCAGGACCAACTCTGCAGCCTCACAGATGGGGTCTGCGGCTTATCAGCTGCATGCAAGGAAGAAGAAAGGCAACCTGATTTTGGAATAAACATCTTAGGAATGGAGTCTTACATTTCTGTACCTCTGCTAAAATCTTCAGAACTGTGCAACCTAGTTTGATTTCTTTACATGAAAATTCTCCTTTGCTTTTTCTTTAACCTTGCTTGTAGTAAGGCCAGTTTCAAGCTGGCTGGTTAATGAGATACAGGCACTGCATTCCCATCAGTGCAATGAACCTTTAAATCAAGTTCTTCACCAACTACACACACCAACACCTTACTGCATTTCTCCAAGGTACAGCAGTGGACACTGCAGCTGGGGTGTGTGGATCATAAGCCCAGTGTTTTCCTGTGACCAGCCTGGTGGAAATGTCCTATGGTAACAAAGACCTCCCCTAGACCCTTAGAATTTGTAACGTGTTTATTCTTCAATGTCGCAGCCACTTCTGTTGCATATTCCCTCATTGCAATGCAAATTATTACAAAAGCATCAATATTTGCAAAGGTACAACCCCAGCTTAATGTTGTCAGAGAGAGCTAGTTCAAAACATTAATACACAAATGACACTCTCCTCAAGAAAGCTAGATGTGAAACTAGAAGCCAAACGTGTACTGAAACCACAACTACCCATTTCTCCTGCCTCCTCACAAATACAGCACCAGCAGAGATCCTTCTGGCAAGATGCAGAAGCCTTAGAAGTACTTTTGTATTACAGTCACTGATCTGGTTCACAACACAGAAAGTGCAGCAGGGGCAGCACAATACTCGTTTTGCAGCAAACTGACTGGGTCAGTATCAACCACACTGAGCTCCACGCTTAGAATTCCACTAACAGGGACCAGGCTGCGAATTTAAAGCTAGCACTAACTGCAGCACAGACATCTTGTTGCAAAAAAGAATAAAAATCAAACAATCCAAAACAAAATCACAATTCCCTCAAGCCCCCCAAACAAAACCACACACACACAAAATCCTCAACTCTAATGAGAAAGGAACAAAGGGATTGAACAACAACCTTGCTCATTTCTGCCAGAGGTTGCTGAAGCTGGCTGCACTTCACTACCTGCTGTACTTGCCAATATAAAGACACCACTATCAACATGGGCACCAGTGATAAAGTCTCAGTAAATTGATGGCAGTGGACATTTTCTTTGGCTTTCAAAAGGAAATCACCACTGCATCTCCAGAGGTGAGAATATTGTTCCATTTTATAAGGAAATAAGATGAACCTTTTTGGTTGTGGACATTACAATGGACTAATGTGGACATTACAAGAGCAGAAACATCATTCTTTCTGACAAAAAAAATAGCTATAAAAATAGTTTAGTACAAAGAATGTGTCTTAAAACAAAAGCATGCTTACTCTTTCCAGTACAAATAATGTTAAAACTTAGTCCTGAGCCTACAAATACAAAAAATTCAGACTTTGACTGCTACAAGACAGTATCTTCTGTTACATTTCCTTTCTGACAGGACATAAAACCTCTTGTTCCATGATTCTTATTACCCTTGAATCTTTTGTAGTCATCTCAAGATTTTAAGGATGGAATTCACAAAAAAGTGAAATATGCCTTCAGACGTTTATCACACAGGCCAGGACTTCTCTACTCGGTAATCACTCAGTTTGATTTTATGAATCCAAATATACAGACTGCTAACATGACTTTTTTAGGTACATGGGTTATCCTGCCATCAGAGTCACAATCTTCAGGGACATTTTGTAGTGTTAGAATGGAGCTCGGACCTGTTTTTACTTTTTAGAACATTTTAGTGCATTTAAATGCTTTTGCTCTTTCATGCATTAGTTTACAAATGTCTGTTTCAAAAGATTTGCATGCTAACAAGTGGAATCCTATTCTGAAATATCCCATACTAGTTCTTTGTTAAATTTCCTAAGGAACTAGGTGCAAATTATTATAGAGTGTATCTGTCAGCCCCTCATCCCAATTATCTATAAATCATTGGCAAAACCTGACAGAATAGTTGTAAAGATATCGAGGCTTTATAGGTTTTAGGGCAAACAGTGGTCATATCCAGAAGAGATCTATAATTTGGTGCCCTCCCTACAGAAAAGGGTGCAGCAAATGTCAAGTTCTCTCTTCTTGTTAGCCTGTCAACCTATCCATTAGCCAGTGTTGTTCAGAGCCAGGCACAGTATACACTGCCTCACATTTTAAAGACAGATGAAACACTGAGGTTACTTGGAAATGTGGCAGAAACAGGACTTGTTGCAGTACGAGTTAGGGAGGAATAGGAAGTATGATTGTTTTGGCAGAGAGGGCTGAAGACATGTAGGTTGGTTGGCATACAGAAGTAAAAGAAGGTACTGGCAAAAGCAAAGGAGAAGCACAGAAGACTGGGTTTATTGCACTAAGGATGCTGGATATGGAACACAGAAAAAAGGAAGAAACCAGGTGTCACCAGTTCTGCTACTGACATTTTGTCTTTTCCTGTTCTGCC
Source organism: Lathamus discolor (assembly GCF_037157495.1). NCBI lineage: Eukaryota > Metazoa > Chordata > Aves > Psittaciformes > Psittacidae > Lathamus > Lathamus discolor. The sequence continues at coordinate 125,271,474 of NC_088884.1, read as the reverse complement.
TATTGCCCTTTGCTTCTTCCTTTACCCAAAGGCTTCCAGATGAAGAGAAACAACATATGCTGGAGAGAGGGATAAAAAAAAAAAAAAACAACAAAAAATCAAAATGGTTGTGCCTGAAAACCAACTTCAGAAGTACAATTTATTACAAAATTATACTTTTATACATTAGTTTTCACAAACAGAAACGTATACAAGTAGACATTATAATCAGAAATGTGGGGATTTGAGTAGCTAGGGAGACTTTTCCTTCAAATCCATGTTTTTAATGGTCCTCTGCCCTGTGCAAGCTCTCCTTTGCATCAATAACTTCATAAAAGTTGTGTAAGGAACCAATGAACTGTACATAGGAATGGAACGGTTTCAAGAAAGGAGGTCTCCTGGTGTAAAAATGTGCAAAGAGTACAGTTCCCTGCCTGTGGCTGGGAGTGAGAATGAACAAACGCTTCAGTGTAATAACAATCCCTTTCCTTTCAGTCCTGGCGGCAGGCTATTCCAGCCGCCCCGAGCCAAACACCTCATCCATAAGGGGGCAGTGGCACACATCAGCACGCACACCCTCATTTTACATAGATTATACTTGTTTGAAAATTAACTGCTGCTGCACAGGAAGTACGAGGTTTATCGGTTACCCTTCACAGTGTTTACTGCTTTGGCTCGTATTCTGCAATAGATCTAGCATTTCACAGAATATACATAAAACAGTATCAAAGACCAGCCCTGATAAAAGACTGATCTTTTCATCCTGCTTCCCTGAACTTTCATCTTGCTTCCCTGATGCACCACCTGTACTGTAAATTCCTCTCCTGTTTTAATACATATTTTACATTCCTTAAGCAGCAAACAAAGTTTAGACAACAATAACTGTGTTGCTTACAAAACTGTGCTGGAAAGAGTGGCAAATTATTACCTTGTACCCTTGATGAGGTCTTGTGGAATAGTTGTGGCCAATAGGGAAAACCAACTGTGAGATGAACTTTTGCTTAGACTTAACAAGTCCCCGGTTCTAAACGTACAGACTATGCTTCTTTCTGTAGTGGCAGTGCTGACACGGCAAGACGGAGAAATAGTACAAGACATGGGAATATTCTTAAGTATCAGATGTTTATAACCTTCTCTTCTATTTATATTGTGATACTCCCTGGAAAGCACAGACACAGACCAGAACGCCATCTGCATGAGTTTCCCTGAACTCCAGAGTCCATGGAGGAGGAAACTTTGTTTCTTAATGAACTGTAGATATTTAGCATATTCAGTATTTCTCCTAGAAACGCAGAAATCAAGACAGAAAAGCCTGTCATGCTATCAACTTACACAAACCTACACAACCCATGGAGGAGAAAAGAGCTTTTTATGTGCAGACAAAATTCAGTAAGAATGACAACAAACTTCAACAGCTCAAAACCAGACAGAAGAAGGAAGCTTTCAGATTGCTTCCCTTTTGATTTGCAGCTGACAAGATGATTAGCTTGAACGTACACATTTCTTCTAGGTTTTCACCATCCACAGACAAGGTGCGTCATCCGATTTAAGAAGTGTGAGGCTCAAATTCTTTTTACTGTTCGATGGCAATTTGCAAGTACCTCAGTATTTACTTCCTCCCTCATTCCCACAGTCCTACACAGAAGCATTTCACCCAAGACGCTTCCAAATCAAGCACTTCGTCCCCCTCCCTCGCTCGCTCGGGTGTGCGTGTCAGAAGAGACGCGCACCGATTTGGGGCAGGTCCTGCCCTCACCTGATGATCTCGTTGCACAACGCTCACAAGGAACTTTGTGTCCCCCCAGGGAGGAAGGCACTGCGGGCCCAACGCTCCGTCCCACCTTCCGCAGCGCGGCCTGCGAGGCCCGGACGGAGCGGGGCTGCCCCGCAGGCTGCCGCCTTGCCCCGCCGTAGCCACCGCCACCCGGGGGCGCGAAAGGCCGCGCCCCGGCCTCGCCCTGTCCCCCCGAGGGCTGCGCCCTCCGCGCCGGGCGCAGGAGCCGCACAGCCGGGGGCCGTGCCCCGCCGGGAGAGGCCTCCCCACCCCACACAAGCCGGCTCCGCCTCGGGAGCGTTTCCTTGGCCGGCCCCGGGCACCCCGGCTCCTCCTTCCGTGGGGCCTGGCAGCCGCAGGCCTGATTCACCACACAGGGCGGGGTTAGCTCTTCGACCACCCGCCTGTTTTCCCCCCAGCCCCCGGTGCCTGCCCGGAGCCCCCTCACCCAGCCGGGAGCGGAACGCCGCCCCGGCGCGGCAGCAGATCGCCAGTCCCGCGGCGAGCCCTCCCGCCACCCCCCGGCGCTGGCGAGCGGGCGCTGTGAGGGGGCTGCCGGCCCGTTCCCGCCCCCAGCCCTCCCGTGCGGGGAGGCGCCGCCGCGGAGAGAGGCCGGCCCGGGCCGGGTCCGGTCCGCCCGGGGGCCGCCCGTCCTCCCCTCGGCCCCCTCAGCGGGGCGGTGCCGGGCGGGGCGGTGCCGCCCGTCGCGTCAGCCCTGCGCGGCGGGGCGGGGAGGGGACGCGAGGGAAACCGAGCTCCGCCGGGCTTCGGCGTTACCGTGGTGGGAGAGGCACTGGTAGCGGCTCCTTACGGAAACAAAGCCGGGGCGGCGCGGCCCCTCCGGCTCCATACGGTGAGATCCGGGTGAGGGACGGAGAGGGGCGGTGCTCGGCCCCCCGGGGACCCTCTCGCGCCCCTGAAGGGTGGCTCGGCTCGGCGGAGGGGCCGCAGGCCCGACCGCCCCTTCCCTTTACCGTCGCATGGCGGGGTGACAGCCCTCCGCCCCGGGGCTGCCGCCGCCTGCCCCCCGCCGCGCTGCTGGGTGCGCCTCCTGAGGAGCCGTCCCCGCTCACCCCGCTCCCCGGAGGGCCCGCGGGGCGGTGCACGCCGCCTGCCGGGGTCTGCCTGCTTGCCCGCCCGCGGATCGCCTTTACGGGGGGGAGTGAGGAAACATAAATAACTAGAGGAGCCGGCGCGGTGCGGAGCCCCGCAGCAGGTAGGTGGAGGGATGAGCGCCTCGACACGCGTCCGGCGCCCGCGGAGCCGAGCGAGCTGCTTCCGCAGGCCGGCGGTGGGGCTGGGCGGAGGCGCGTAAGTTCGGCACCCCCCGGGGGTGGGATGGGGCTGCGCGGCCGGACGGGACCTCCCTGTCCCTGCGGGAGCAGCTCCCCAGCCCCGCGCTGGGACTGCCTGTCCGCGCCGAGTACGCGGGCGCGTATTCGTGGGCACTGCCGAGCTCAGCAAGCTGTGTCGTCCCTACGGAGCAGCCCGGGGTGACTTCCTGCAGATGGTGATTTTTAGGGCGCTTTTGGTGGTGGGATGTTTTTCCCTCCTTTTCGTAGCCTCTCTCTATATACACTGAAGCTGGCTGAAAGCTTTCCTCTGCTTCTGTGGCTGCAAACGCATTACTTGTGTTGTCCTCACGATATGGCAGTAGCACTTCCTGCTGTAAATCACTTCGCGATAGTTTTTGAAGCGCTTAAGCTTAAGGCGGCACTGTAATGAACGCTCTTGTTCAGTGCCTGTGGTAAGCCTAAAACTCTTGTGAGGCAGAGGCTGTTTCCAAGACTGATGTGTGTAATGTGCTGCCATTACTTTTCATAGAAATGATAGAAACGTGATCTGCTATTGGCTTGGTCTTGGCATAAATGTAATTCCCCCTGCTGTGTCCTGTTGGTGTAGACTTTGTTGTTTTGGACCCGGTTGTAACTGCCTTTGCCATCTTGTTGTGAAAAATAGCCGATTTCAATGAAGTGTTCAGAGGTACAGGTGTATTAAGAACTATGAAGAGTAAGCTTTATTATAGTGCTGTACTGAGGATAGCCGTTCATTCTGGAATAATCTGATGAAAATAAAATCACCCAACATTAAAATTTGTGGGGACTTGAATTTAAAAACCTTAGCTCTTAGCACTTGTCATAATATTTTAACTATGGATCTACTAATGTGGATTGTTACTATGATTTAGTGTTATTTTGATGTTTCTTTCATTTATTGCATCTACTGAATTAGTCTAGAGAGCTTTTATTTTGTTCTTTGTATGAACATCTTCATGTAAAATATAGTTGTTCTGCCTGTTTTTCCCATATTGATACCTTTTTTCCCTCAAAAAATTTCAGAGCATGGTCAGAAGAGGGATGGATGTAACATGATATCCTTGGAGGGCTCAAAACACACACATTCTCTGAAGATTTGTTTTTTTGGCTAAGTAATACAAAGAAAATGGATGAATCAGCTTTGCTGGATCTGTTGGAGTGTCCTGTTTGCTTAGAACGCCTTGATGCTTCTGCAAAAGTCTTGCCTTGCCAGCACACGTTCTGTAAACGCTGTCTGCTGGGCATTGTGAGCTCCCGAAACGAGCTGCGATGCCCAGAGTGCAGGACTTTAGTGGACTGCAGCGTTGATGAACTGCCCAGTAATATTTTGCTTGTTAGACTACTGGATGGCATCAAACAGAGGCCTCGAAAACCCAGCACTGGTGGTGGGACTAGTAGCGCAAATGCTTTAAGGGTACCCATCAACACTGTAGCTAATTGCGGATCAAAGGACCTGCAGAGCTCTCAAGTTGGACAGCAGCAAAGGGTGCAAGCACGGAGCCCTCCTGTTAGGGTAAGTACTATGTGATGACCATATTTTATTGCAGTCACATCTTTTACTTCACCATTCCAAAGCAGTTGATGGTCTCTGCTTCAGGATAAAGGGAGTCAGATAATAAATATGGCAAAACAAAGTATTTTTGAGACTTGCAGCAGAAAACATCAGTGTTCTTATCAGTATTGGTTTACTGTTATGTAACTACCAGTAGTAATACTTCCTTATTAAAACTCTCAGTTGTTGAGGTAAGAAGAAAAGCACCTCAGTACCTCAACTGTCTTATTAAAAGGAAGACAAGTAGAAGATCATTCATGTGGAAAGCTTAAATAATTGTGAAGGATAAACATTTGTGAAAAACACTTGCAATTGTTCTTGTTTTGTCAACTGCAAGATAGGAGATTTTGTCTCTTGCAGTTTCTGTAATGATTCCAACTACCAGTAAATTTCCTTTGAGTTAGATGTAATGAATGTTAAGCATGACCAGGGAAGTCATGTTCTTGTTGAAGTCAGTAGAGGTTTTGCTCTTGGCTTCTAAGGAGCTACATTTTTATATGTCTTCCTCTTAGAAAGAAATCTTGGCATTACTGTGGTCTGGTAAGTTATTTGTACTCTCAGTCTTCACCCCCTCTTTAATTAGGTTTTCTTCAAAATATTTTTTCTGAGTGCTTTGGAAAATCTAGGTACTGGGATGGGAAGACATCGCCTTCTGCCTGTACTCTTCTTCCTTCCTAGGATCTGTGCAATCTGTAGACTCTATCCTACCTTATAATCAAGACTCAGTAGCCTCATTTGTGATCTTCTCTTCTGGAGCCTGTATCGGGTAATAGTTTTATGAGATGACTGTTCTTGTTCTGTCTTCTCTAATGACAAAGCAGAACAGCTTCTCTGAAAGGTCTTGCTGCCCACTTTGTGAAACTTACATATTCAGAGTTCCTGTGTGTGAAGTGGGGTTTCTGAATGGTTTAGGTGGTTTCCTTCTAGGAAAGTTTAGTTTATTTTTAAGAAATATCTCAAGATGCTCCAACAAGAGGGCTTAAAAATGTCCTTGGCTGGACTAGTCTTGATTTTAAAGTATACCTGAATGATTTTGTTTACTTACCCAGTGAAGGAAGCCTTACACTGATTTGTCCTCAGTTGTAGTTACATGATTGGAATCTAAAACATCAGATACACCTCTTAAGTTTGCGTGCAAATTTCAAATACAGGTCATGTTCCATTTGATGGTATTGTTTTCTGTGTTTGGTAGGGACTCTCATTGGTCTTTTACCTTAGACTGTAAAAATAATAATTATCATGCCACTTCCTGTTATTGAATTTAGTTCTGTATGTAGATTACTTGGTGAGGGAGGAGAGAAGATGATGGGGGAGTGGAGTTCATAGTTTGTTGGGTTTTTTTCTTTATTTCAGAAGGTCAGTCTTAAAATACTGCAAAGAAGCTTCAGCAGTTTCTGGTTTCTTCTCTGGTCTTCTCCAGAATGTTAAGGTGTTTATTGTGATACCTTGCATTTGCAGAAGTTCTTCAATGTAAAACAAAACAAAATACCCATTTATCTTGTTCGTTTATTTTTGTGTCAACCTTTGCAAATAACTGTGTAATTTCAGAGACTGCTTCTCCTCCAAAGAGACTTCCAGTGCAGCAATGTACTGCATGTGTGAATGACTGCTTCAGAGTTTCTCAAAGCCTTGTTAGAAAAAGCAAGTTGAATGTGGAATATTCTCTTTTTTTAAAATGTTCTATAGTATCCTGTTGTGCAACATTTGCATTTCCAGATGTTGCACAGAGTAGAAAGTGATAACATATGGAATGTTGCTTCATTTTATTAGTTACGCTGTACTGTGTGCCATTGAAATTGTGACCATGTGCGTACCTCATGTAAATAACTGAAACTCGGTGTATTATTAGTGATAGATTTCAGCATTTTACAGTAAGTCTTCAAGTGTCTTTGTTTCTGGGGTTTCACAGGCATTCTTGTTTCTTCTTTCCTTTGGGAGTCAGGAAGGATGATCATCTCATCTTTTGTCCACTGTGTCTAGAGCCTTTTTTTACTAGGAAGGAAGTACTTTAAGAACGTGAGCCAACTGTGAGGGGTAAGAAGGGGGAGGAAAGTAGAACTTTTCCCTTTTCTACATGAAAAGTTGGGTTTAAAAAAAAAAAAGTCTAGAAACCAAAATGCCAATTTAATGGACAGTGCTGAAGTGAATGCCCTGTTTGTTTTGCTAACTATACCGGCAAGATGGTTGCAAATACAATTCCTCCCTGGGAATTGGAGAGGAAAATCTGTTTCTAGATGAGTGGCAGAGTCAGATTTCCTAAACTAATTTTGCTGAAGGGGAACTAGTAAATGAAAGTTGCTGTTACATTAAATGAAGTGAACATGGATGAAGGCTGTCAAGTCATAAACATTCTGCTTATACCCTAAAGTAATACTAAGCTCATAAATGCCCTTTCAGAGGATGCCATAATTTTCAGAAAAGGTTAATACAGCATGTACTGAAGCGTGATTTCCTGAACTGTATCAATGACTGTGGAGCTGCCAGCCCTGATATTGCACAGTACTATGTATATTACATTCTTTATATGTATGTGGTGACACATGGCAATAAACAAACAAGTGGTTCCTTGAGTCCTAAAACTAATGAAGCTGGGTGGGTGGTAGGGGTTAACAAATTTTGTGTGTCTCCCCCACTGCAGTGACTATGTTTCTTTCCTTAACCTCTGTAATCTTTCATTACTGTAACAATTGCTTTTTTTCCCTGCAAATTCTTAACTTCCTTCTTCTCCCTGTGATTTGACACATAGAGCCTTCTGTGCCTTTTTCCACATATCAGTTGGACAAAGGCAGGATATACTGCTGTACCTGACAGAAAACTGTTTGGTGATTGCCCAGCTCTTCTGTTCTAAACGGCTAGCTTAACTGGGAGAACAAATAGTAGTTAGGCACATGCTGCAGCTTCTGGATGCTAATTTAATGCTTTTTCTTTTGTTTATTTAAGTGAAAACCTTGTCCATGTCGACAGCTTGGAAGAGCTGTGAGAAGCACAGCCTGCTGTCAAATCTTCCTGGGACTGGTCATTGGGAGCAAGTTATTGAGGGCTGTGTAGGGACTACATGATCACATGAGCATGACTCGCTTCAAAAGAGTATATGAAAATTTTAGGGTACTTCCTTTCAAGTTTATGCTTGTGTTATTCAGCTTGTTATTTTCACGAAGTATGTCAAACAGGTATTAGGTTCCTTATGGTAGTTTTGCAAGGGGATGCTTACTGTAGGATTCTTAAACATAGCTGTGTGCATAAATTGGTAGATGTTGGGGAGGTGTTTCTAGTTCCTCTGCTAGAGGATAGGTTTAAGATGATACACATTGAACTTTTCCCTTGAACTCTTCTACAAGTTTCTTTATAGTCCAGGTTCCTGAAGTTAGGCCTGTCTTGCCAGCAGATGCTTGAGTGGAGGTGTCAGGATAACCTGAAATCTTATCACTGTTGAAAGTATTTTTTAATAAAGTTTTCAGCTGTTCTCTGGGCCAAGTGTAGGCAGGAAGAGACAAACAAAGGATTCAGAAAAAAAAGCATGAATAATTCAGGAGTTGGCCATGCCCAATAGAGCTGATGCTTATGCTGAATAAGTATTGATGGTGTAATTTCAGTGTATTATACTGTATGTGAGTGGGAAGTCTTACTGAGAAATGTTGCAGTGCAGACAATGGGAAAGTCCTAAAGCTTTTCCCTTTTTCCTTGCTTTTATTCTGGAAAGCTGATAGAGACATCTGGTGATACACCACTTCTGGTGAAGTCCTCTTGAAACGAAGAGGTAAAGGAACTTTACAGGCTATAAGAAAATGCCCATTTAGCAGGATTCAAAAACCTGATAGGAGCTGAAACAAGTGCTGCTGTTGTAGTCACAGCACTCACTGGCCTTCTGTGATCTTGTCAGAACAACTTAATTGTCAAAGAAAAATGTCTTGGATTGGGGACACAGTGGCACTAAACTGTGTGTTCATAGATCAGCAATTTAATGAAGGGTTGAAAATAAATATGGGGATTGCCAATCATAGCAGTAGGTTTAGACTGGAACAGATGTTTCTTGTCTCTGAGCAAGAGTTGGCAGAATAAAAGTAGTACACAGATATGTCCCATCAGTACACATCTGGCAGTCAGGTACTTTTGGAAGAAGCTCACAATGTGATAAGAGATCAGATTGTGAAGTCTGCCACTTTGGGGAAAAAGTGGTTGTAGAAACATATGAGAAACAATAGCTGATGCAGTTAGTTTCATAGTTGGTATTTGTGATGGTAGGCTGGAGAAGTGTTACTTGATGATATCTGATTTTGAAGATTGTGTTTGTACAAATTTGTACAAAATCTTTACTCCTTAAAAAAAAAAAAAAAAAGAAAAGAAAAAGTGTACCTTATTGTCTGTGTAGTTTTAATCATGTGTTCCTGCATTCCACCCTATAAAAGTAAGGAATGTCAAGGTGCAGCTTAAAGATGTGAATTATCTTAATTTGAGAAGTTGGAGACAGGTGCCTATTCACATTCCGGAGTTATGATTGGAAAACATTTCAGGAAGTGTCTCTAAATCATGTATGCACACTTTTGTTTCCTCTCATGCTTGCTGAAATGCCAGATTCTGCTTTTACACTTACAGTTGCTTGTACCATTTGAATTACTTCTTGGTTGCACTTTTGTATCCCATGTTAAACTAGAGAAAAATTAATGGAGATTATACATATAAAAGGAAAATAGATTGTCTATCATGGTGCTAATGTGTTTCCTCATGGAGGTAAGTAAGCAAAGAGGGAGGATAAGCAAAAAAGAAGAATTGTCTCAGTATCCAAAGGCATTGGACTAGGATTGAGAGCTTCCGGGCTCAGTTCCGGGCTCAGTTCCTGGCTCTGCCACAGGCACTCTTTATAACCTTGCCCAGAGTCATTCAGAGCTCTTTGTGCCTCTGTTTCCCATCTGCAGATATGACTGATAGTACTTCCTTTGTTTGACTTGCTGTTTAAACTGTATACTCTCCAGGGCAGAGATTGACTTTTTTTGTATTTTGGATGTATCTATAGGGTTTTTACAATGGGTCCACAGTCTCAGCTGAGGACAGTAGATACTGCTGTTAGCTCTTTAAAGCATCGACATCCACATTACTGGAGAGCTGTTCATAGTCCATTTCCTGTACCAAAGATGGTCCATTGTCTAGTGTTAGATTGTTAAAAGGATTTAATTTTGTTTGGATGTTTAACAGGGTATCGGATAAATATCTCGGTGAGGAAAAGCCAGATACTTTAAAAAAAAAAATAATTATGGAAGCTGGTGTTCCATTCTTCAGCTAGAGAAATTTGCATCTGACTGGCACACTGGTCTGTAGATTTGAGTGTGTTTTGAGAAGAACAAAAGAATATCTGAATGGTGTTGCTAATAAAGAAATATTTAATTCCATACTTTGAACCTCGATAGCCATCTTTAGCCTGCCAGCTAATATTAATCTGCTTGATAAAATAGCTGTGAAACCAGTGTAATCCCTTTATTTAGAAAATAATTAGGTTTTGAAGTAATTTGTTTTATAAACTGAAAAACATATCCACAGTATTTAAGTGCGATGCTTAAATCCCTTTTTGTTTCTTTTCCCATATTCTTTTTGTGTGTGGTAGTGGAAATTGCTGTTATATGGTTGCTTTGTTTTCAGGTGGAAGAGGGGGGCTCTCTATATTTCCCTTCATTTTCCAATTTAATATTCTTCCATTTCTGTAGACTGCCTGCCTGAAATAAAATGGTCTCTTTTTCTCCACTTTAATTTGGCTGGTGAGTTACAGGTTATTGCACTACTCGGAAAGCTTTGATCATTCAGAATATTTAAACTTCTGCACAAAAAGGAAGTCTGAGGCCCTTACTTTTAATGGGCTTGTGAAGGGGAGCAGGTTTTTTTTTTTTTTTAAGAGAATAAAAATCTTGTAATTTTTCTCTTATTACCACAGAAATCAAATACCTATAAAACTGCTTTACATAGGTGGTCCAGGGTCTGGTCAGAAAAGTCAGTCAGTAACACTATTACTGTGTGTCTGTGTGCATAGTATCTAGCTTTCTGCAACGAGTACCTCTTGTTCAGTGGCTTAATAGACATCCTATATGGTAGGGAGAGCTGGAGGCTCTTGGGATGGTTGGGATGGGGTCATCTAGAAATCCTTCTTCCCTTTCCTTTATCAGAGTGAAATGGTTTTCACGTGGTACTTCTTATCCCTGTTTAGTGTGTGGATAGCAACTGCAGAAAACAGCAAGCCTGAAACTGCAGCTGTGATAATAAAACTGGAAATATTTGTCTTTCTTTTGGTGGACTTCCCCTTGCAGTGCATTTGGCCTTCTCCTTACGATATGCTTAACACCTTCCTTAGTCTTTTCTTTGGCTCCATCGTTGTCCTTTATGCAAACATTCTCTTTCCTCTGATCTTGGTGTACTGCTTCCAAGAAAAAGAAAATATATATTTTTCTTCCCTCTTGTGTCCAATTTGTCCTTGACTGTGTCAAACATATGGAACATAAAATAAGCAATAAGAGAGAAAATGTTCTGTTGAAGTATCTGGACTACAGACACTCTTGTGGTATTTATGACTTAATCTGCTAAATGAATGAAGAGCATAAAATGTAGGCTAATATTTCTGTGTTGCTTAGCCTCCTTTGGTTTGAAAATTTCTTTTTTCTTCTTTAAGTCGTTGCCTATGTGCACATCCTAGTGTGGGCAAAAACGTGTTTCAGTAATTAAAGCTGAAATATCATCTGGTCAGCCATGCTCATAGAAACACCTCATTACTGCGTGCAGGAAGGAAAAGTATGCATCTGTTTGCTGCATCTCAGTTCATGTCAGATGCCTCTTTTGAAGAAGAAAAGCTCATCTCACGAAATCAGCATGGATTCTTGGGTTCTTTACACTAGGTCAGTTTCTTTGCTTTGCTTTTTACATCACCAGATTGGAGTCTTCTTGGAGAGCAGGTTTTTTTGAACCAAGGATGGCTGCTTTGACGTGAGCTGGATACATTTTAGGGAGTGGCCCTGAGGTGGAAGAATTGCACATCCAAGTGCTCTTTCCTTTACTACTTACGTTTCCTGAGTATAGAGGGGAGAAGGCAGCACTGTCCTCTGATGGTAAGACTAAACGGTGGGGCTAGTTCTAGTTAGAACCTTGCTGCACTGAGAGTGTATGAATAACTGCTTTCGTTTATTCTGATCCCATAGGTATTACCAGAGCTGCCATGCAGTTTGGGCACAATGCCTCTAGCTGGTCTTGGTCAGCACAAAGGCACACAGTTAAGTCTGTTTTCTCATCTGCATGTTCTTCAATTGTGGGACTTGGGAAGGAGTTCTGGAAATAAGGGAAATCACTCCAAAGAGAGAAACTGAGTCCAGTATTTTTGAGGGGAAAATGAAGCACAGAGTGAAACTCAAGTCTTCATGTTTCATTTACAAATACTGTTGCCAAAGTGGGTCAGAATCTGAGCCAGCTGTGGCCCATATGAGCAACCCTCCATGGAAATAATTTATCCCTGTACCCTTAGAAGCTTAGGACTGTGACACTCATTTGACACTTGTGGCACTCAAACGCATGATTTGTTATCCAAAGTTAAGTTTTTTGTAGCCTAAGAGCATGTATGCTTCAGAATTCTTAATTATATAATTTCTTGTCTATGTCTTTGTTCCTGTCTTATGTTGCTCTGTATCACTTCCTCACCAGCACCACCTATACTATAGTATAAGCACTTAAACTCTCAAGTATAAAAAAAAAACCCCACCAACCTGCAATAGTGTCTGATCTCCTGAAAATGACAACAAAATTCTTTTGTGTGCATGCACACATGCTGTCTCTCTCAAAAGTAATTTTATTTATAAAGGTGCTGATTTGCTCAGCCTTCCACATATAACTTAAAGTATGGTTTAAGTTTGTGGTGGGTTTTTTTTTCTCTTTAATTGAACTGAAAGTTCTGGTGCTTAACTACTCTTTCTACCTTCCAAGGTGGCATGATTCTTTGGAGTGTAATACAGATTGTCTGGTTTTATTTCTCTAAATGTGCAAAGTGTAATTTTACAGTTTCTTACTGGGAAGTATGCTATTAATTGGAAATGCCTTTTGATCAGAGGTATTTTGATGTTGCTTAAAAACCAGTACAGATAGCATTCTCCTCCTTGCTGGAGCAGAGGGAGTGCTGCTAGTGTTGCGCAGAAGATAAGTCAGGCAGCAAGAGAGTGTCCTGTTGGTCTCCATAATACCTGAAGCACTCCTCAGTCTTTAGTGTTCCTTTGTTAATAAAACTGATTTTGTTTCATGGCAGCAGTGTTGCATTAAGGTGAGATGACTCTGCTCTCCCTTCTGTAATGGAAAGGCATGCATATTACTTCTCTCTGTGCCCTCTGCTCAGCACCCAAACTTTCAAAATATGCATGTACATTAAAAGCTTTTTGAAGAGCTGAAACACTGTTTTATCTTGTGTGAAATACAGTTTTACAAGACAAGCTTTTGAAAAGCTGTAGTTAAAGACAAAAGTACTTGCTCCTACCACGCTTTGACACTGCTAAACTCAAGAAAAGGAATGTAGTTTTACTTGCACGGGGGAGTGAGAGAATCAATTCTGAATAATTTGAAATAAGTCTCTTCAATTATTCTTTATTAGCATGCTATCTTATTTAAGTTATAATCTGCATTTTTTTAATATAAAAATAAAGAATGAGGCACTTCTGACTGATTCAAAAGTGTTAAGATGTAAAGCATTCAAAGATAATCAGATGACTCTCTGAGTTGGCATATATAGGGCATAGCCATTCTAGAAGCTTATTTTAAGCAAATCCGGTAAAGGTGAATTCAGTGTACTGTAGTAATGTGCCTCTGAGTAAAGATGAAGCTTTTAGCAAGCTCCCAGCTTCAGAATGAAAGAAAATATCATTGTCTCATGGACCTTCACTTGTTTATGTATGCCAGTGCCCTACTACCTCACATGTTCATCTTTGTCATAGGCTAGATGAAGATCTGAGAGGAGACTGATAAATCTTATCTGCACTAGCAGAGTTAAGCCATTTTCAAAACCTGTTTAATTTAACACAGTTTTAAATCCACAGCCTTAGTAAGTTAACAAGCCTTTGGCCTTGCCACTGGGTTCTGTAATCCTCTTAGATTTTCTGTTAAGCGGGGGGGGGGGGGGGGGGGAAATAGTCAATAAGTACATGAATAGATAATCTTTCAGAACACACATAGGTCTTACAGAAATAAGTGTTGATATCTGAACTGAGTTTTGAAAGGTTGAGAAGTACTGATTTGAGCTTCCATTAAGTGTAAGACACACTACCACAGTATCTTCAACTTGAGGAAAAAGTTGAAAAGGCTATCACTTTCTTTTGTTGGGGAGGAGCAGAGGGGAATAAAGGAGATAGATATATATATCTGTGTGTGTATATATATATATATATATATATGTTTTACTTTTTTAATGTATTAGTTCCTGCTTTGCATCCCAATAAAATTAGATTAAATTTTAAACATAGAATAAGGTAAATAAAATAAGTTTATTTCCTTGCTGTCGTGCATATGCAAATTTAAAGCTTCAGTGTGGTTGCATCACAAGCTATCTTTGAAAATCTTTCAGGTAATCAGTAGTCTGTGGACCAGGATTTAAAAAAGCATTAATGCAGATAATGTGGTATTGGCCACCACTGCAGTTTGCATCTTGCTTCTGTTTTGGCTCTGCTAGTCCTATTACACTTAAACTGCATATGTCTTTTGAGCAGAGCTCCTGAAGTAGTGGAGCTGGAGGAAGGGAAACAAAACCAGTTTATGGTGGAAGACTTCAGCCTATCATGAGGATCTCTGCCAGACATGTTCATACAGCACCAGAGTAGGAGCAGAGGAAGTGGAAGGGGGCTGCAGAGCAAGTCGAGGAGGTGCCAAGGGTGATCTTGTGTTTGGAGAGGGCAGCAGAAGAGCTGAGCACACAGCGAGTATGAGGCAAGAAATCCATCACTCACCTTGTTGAAAGGATGGGAGAAGGACCCTGGAAGGCTGAAAAGCAGAGAGTCTTCAGTACCATGAAGGTCAAGTAATAAAGGAGCAAAAGGATAGTGAACTATGTTGAAAGAAAACAAACTGTGGCAATAGATTTGGAACATTGCAATAGGCAATTTGGAGAAAAAATGATGGAGGAGGAAATCAGGTTGGGCAAATGAGACTTTGCTTACTGGAATTGAAGGCCTGGTGAGGAGGAAGTGCTAGAGGAACAAGTTGAAGAGTTAGCTTGATGTTTAGGGAGGTTTTGGAGAACATCAAAATAGAAAAGCTGATATGGAGGAGTTGGCTAGACAAGAGGTGAGAACAAAAATGAAGTGTGCTGTCTCACATGCCACCTATTTTCCCCCAGTATGTGCGTATTTTAATTTTTAAATATGCTGTATTTTATTTTTCATTGTTTATTTTGAACTAGTGAGTTACGTGCTGTGTGACGTTTAGAATATTTCAGTCCCAGAATAGTTGAAGAGTTTCCTATTCAGGACCGCACAGATTATTTCCGGCATTTGAGATTCTTCATAGGATTCTAAGCATGTCAGGTTTATTAATAACCAAACTATTTTCATAGTTCTTACAGACCCAGTAGAGCTACAAATTTAAATCTTCCATTCAGTGAACTCAAAATGAATGTAGGAAAAAGGTGGCCTTGTATCCTAGGAATTGCTTGGATCCGGAAAGATGCTCAAAGAATGGGAAATGATAAAAAGAAAGAGCATTTGTGACTATTCTGTTTTGGTAGCATTTTCTTTCACCTTGCTCTCACATTTCCTCAGTCTTTTGTATAGTCCTTTGGTTAGTAATAGCCGAAAGTAAGGATGTAAACATCCTGCAGGCAGTACAGACTGAGGCTACAATCTTACATGTTATTCTTTTGAATTTAGTCCTGACAGATAAGAATGAATTTTGTGCAGCAGGTACTGCAAGCAAAATAATGTATTTTCAGTATGTTCTCCATCTCTTGGAGCAGCTCACCTTTCTGTAATAAAAGGAGAACTATCTTTCCTAGAATGATGTTTTCAAAAATACATGATTTTTATTTAGTAAGGGGGATTTGTTTTTACTTTCAGTAGTAAGTAGAATAGGTTTTTTCAGTGGTGAAATAGAATAGCTAGTGGGCTGTTTCTGGAAAGAGATTCCCAAAGCAGTTTACAATTTCAATATATGTTTATCTTCTCATACTGAAACGTGGCCCCAGAAGGAAACATAAGGGTCAATGAAAGCTTATTTCTAGCTTCAGTCCTGTTGTGGGTATATGCTCTTTACTCAGGTAATCATACTTATCTTCAATTCAGAATTTGGTTCCTTGCAACCCTTGCAAGGGAGCTGATGTCATTTATGCCTCCCTATTTATTATTTTACCAGCTCCCTACCTTTAAAAGGAACAACATCAAAGAGATCAAAATTTATTTGAAACTGCATAGAAGAGGAACTGTTTTTTCTGCACACTCCATACAAAGGTTGTATGGTTTTATTTCTTTAAAAATAATAAAATACTGAATACTACGTCTGATGCAGTTAAATAGGAAATGTTAATGATTACCTACTTAGCGATTGTTAGGGAGATTTTTTTAATGTAATACTCATATTTCAGACTTTCTGAGCTTACACTGAAGGAATTGAAGAAAAAAAGAGGGTATGAGTTAAACCAGCACAACTGCCAGGAAGTGTTTGTGCCATTTTTTTCCTGCAGCAATCCCAGAATTCTACGTGCAAACTGAGATGCCATTTAAAAAATATTCTCTGAGTAAAATATTCTGTAACATGGCAACCTGAAATGTCTGCAATGCATATGCAGTTAGGCTGTACCACAGTTCCCTATATTTTGATGTTGATGGGAGTTAGGAGAGTTCATGAGATTGGTTGATGAAGTTTATGACTTAGAGTTCTGTAGACTGTGGTTGGTCTAGTGGGTATATCTCTTTGTCTTGAGTGTACTGCTTAGCTCACCAATAAGGAGCTTAGATTAGAAATAGTTAAAAAAGAAGAAATAAAATTATTTTAGAGCTGATTTTGTACTTGCAGTAATGGAAGGGTATGGTTTTATAATATCCGCAGTCACAATCTTCAGAAGAAATCTGTGCATGTGAAAGTTTTCATCTGCTTACAGTGGGATTTTAATGCTGGTTCCCTTAGATACAGTCAGATTGAAGCCCAGTCACACATAGCCAGGCTGAAGTTCAAGGTAGTTTATTTGAATCAAACAGAGGCACTGACTTGGTTGTTGTAATTAGACATGTCTTCTAGCTTAAAAAATGTTGCAGCCTAGTGCACAGTAACCACAGCATATTTGATGGCTGGGTTTGGTTAGTCTCACCTACATAGTAAATGGAAAGCAAAGTATTCTAAATCATATGTATCAAGCAAATATTAAATAGTTGCCTCCAGGAATTCATACATTTTGTTTGCCTAAGATACCTTATGATGTTGGAGAAATCCTCTTCATGTTTAAACAGATAACCTCACTGTAAGATTGGCTGCAGTCTTGTTTAGGGAACTGTGCCTTTCTTCTAACTGCTTTTTACAATGTAAGGTTAGGACCCCTTATCTTCCTAGAAATAACATCTAATTCTTGGGAAATCAAATACCTCTGGTTCTCAAAGCTAGAGCATCAGTAAGAATTTGTAAGATTTCAGATAAGCCAAAATCAAGCTATGCACTTATTTTTTAGTTTTGAATGCATGAATGTATTTAAAATCTCAGATTCGCATTCTTTGTGTGGGTTTTTTTTTCGGGGGGGGGGGGGGAAGGTAACGTCCGTACAAACTTTGGGTAGAGTGTGGCTTTCTGACTTGAGGAAAACCCGTTGTACAGAAGCACTAAACCCTGCACCAAACAGAACTCTCAAATGGCAGGGCTTTGTCAGCGCCACAAAACTCTGTTTTGGGTGCAGACTCCCAACTACTGAAGTCTAGGCTGAACATACTGTTGGATGCCAAATGGTGCTTTGTTTTCAGAAAAAGTGGTTGATTTTCATTAGGATAAATGAATCTGAATGTCTCAGTAGTGGTATACAGTAGATGAAATAGCATTTGATTTGTGCTGAGTTTTGAAACAAGAATACTCTTGCAGATTTCTTTCTTCTGTTCAGCATATTAAGTTTAATGGGAGAAATCTGTCCAATGTGGTCTTATGTAAACACTTGCTCTGTTTATATTTTTCAAGGTCTTGTAGCTATAGAAATAAAATTGCAGTTTTGAACTTTGCTATTAAAATATACATTGGAAAATATTCTGTTGGAATAGAGAAGAGTGTTAATGGCTTCCATGAAAACAGATCTGGTAAAAATCGAGTGCAGTAGATATCCTTCATTAGAGGGACATTGGTCTTAATGTTCCTGTGGTAGCTGAGGCAATAGAAACAGCTGCTAAAGGCTCTGATCAGCATAATAAATCTACAGTAGGGCAGATGACCCTGTGAGGATTGATAAAACTCACCATAAATGCCAGAGCCGAGTCATTAGTTAGTGCCTGAATTAAAACAGGTTTTCTAAGAGAGGGGAGGGGAAGAAGCAGAACTGGGCATGAACCATCAAGGCAACAGATAACACTCTAGAGAGCATATGACTTGCTGGTAGCACTAACAATTGCAAAGTATGTGGGTGCTGTTTCCTGGTTCTGTTATTATTAGAGAATCATGACGTTACAGATGTTCTTGGTAAACACTGTTTTGAATTATCCTTTTGTCTTTCTAATGGAGGTAAGCCAGCAAGGACCTGTGGTTGTTGGCTAGCCGTTCAGATCAGGGGCTAACAATTACTTTGTATTTTATCTCTGTGGTTTTCATCTTTGCACACATTTTCAGAAGACATTGGGAGAAATAGCATTGGATACAGAAGTCCCCTGTTTTTTCCGTTCTGTCATTTGTCAGTATGCATTAAATCTGCCTTTAGAGAATCACCTTAATTGAGGTAATCCAGCCTGTGGTTCAGTGTTTAATGTGCTGTGAAGATTGGTACTGGTGATCATAGTGGCTTAATCATGTAGATTTTTGTCCCCCTTTTTAAAACTGAAGTCATTTCACTCTGTGGGAATAAAATGTTCACTAGAAAAATGATTAAAACCCAACTGCCAACATCCTAGGTGAATGCTTGGGTTATTTGGCCAGAGAACTACTTTACTGTCCTTCCAGTGCTGTAAGAGGCTAAGGCAGAGTCCATGCTGGGACATCTGTGTCTTGGTGGTTGCACCTTGTGTCATGTTGGCTCATGTACTGTAGGTACTAAAGATGCTTTTTATGAAAATAGCACCTTGTTTGTGTCCCCAGTGAATGCGTTGGTGAGATAAAATAATCCTGAATGTATATTTCGTCTAAAAAGCACAAAATTAAGCTTGGCTTGAAGTGTGGTTTTCCTGTAGTTTTTGACTATCAGATGGGAGCATAATATTTGTTGTTTGTGTTGGCTTAGCTGTGATATTTCTCTTCTCATTTTTCCTCTGTAATGTAAAGATGAGACTAATTTAGGAAAAAGTAGTTTGTTTCTGACTTCTGTTTTTAATCAGAAAATAGTATCTCTTGGGATAAACTTTCAGATGTTGGAGCATTATTGTTTAGAAAGAAACTAATATTTATCGAAGCATAAATTGAGTTTTTTCACAGGTTAAATTGCTTTTGAATATTACATTTCAGATTAGCTGTATCTCTATGATCTTCTGGGGATTATACACCTGCTATTGAGTTTGAAAGAAAAATACTAAAAATAGTGATTTCAGCATAATTTTATTCCCTTAAAAATAATAATAGCTAGCAAATTGCATTGAGATGTCTGTGGACTTCAGTTTTTCATATGACCTTGCACATTCTCTCTAGGCTTTTGCTTTTTCCAATTCAGTGTTCTCGTAATAAGAAATGAATGTTTCAGGTATGTTCTTTCTAGGTGATAGAAAAAAATGTTTAAATTTTGTGTTCAAGCAGCAAGTGTTTGAAACCCTGAGTAGTGAAACTGTGTTTGAAAAAAATCTCTGAGCAGTGTAATATTCCTTTGTTTCTTTTTTCAAAAAAGCAAAATAGAACCAGTCCTCCACGTTCAAGGAGAGAGAATAACTGAGGTTGTACAAATGTAGTATTATTGAGAAGTACAAGTACATGCTAGTATTATGGCCGTAGATGAAGACACTTCTATTGGACACATGCAGATGAGGACATAAAAGTGACTGTAATACGCTGTATAAAATGTTGGCACTACAAAGCTGAACTGCTGGTGTGTAGAAATCACTCCTGTGTTCTCTTTTCATGTTCTTCATTTACTCTATGCAACATTTCAAATAAAAAAGAAAAAATGGGGGGTTTATGGGCGTATTTTTCTGTTTGCCTTTTTTGAATAAACCTTTTCTATGTATCACTTGTTATTTATGTAAATTATATATTGCTTGAGCTTTTGTTTTTTTAGTATCTTCTATTCAAGGTGCTGCAGTGATGATTGTCTTACTATAGCTATAATGATTCCTAAACTCATAGTTTGTGTTGGTGTCAGCCATTTAATATAATTTTGAATTTAGAAATGCAGTCACCCAGCACAGTGTGCACAGAAGGGCTGCTGGGCTGTCTTGGCACCCTCTGGTCTAATCTACTCAGGAATAATTAGTACAAGCATTAGAGATAGTTCCAGCCAGGCAGCATTAACACCAAGTTTCTAAGAAACCTTTTGCGTCTAGTTTTGTTTCATTAGTATTGGCAGTGATAGAAGCAGAGGAGTGTGCTGCCAGGGTTATTACCAGTGTATGACCCAGGCTGTTTTTGGCTGGAGGTGGAACCTAAAACACTGGAGTCTAGCTTACGTAAGTGCTCTGCTTTAGATGCTGCTTAGACCAAGGGTGGCAAATTTAGGAGAAATGCTTACTGTAAGTGAACTTGTGCTGGAAGCTTCTCTGAAGTGAATCATCTTCAAATGGACAAGATCAGTGAATGCTCAGTGTATCCACCAGTATTTTCCTCTGTATGCTTCT
Source organism: Lathamus discolor (assembly GCF_037157495.1). NCBI lineage: Eukaryota > Metazoa > Chordata > Aves > Psittaciformes > Psittacidae > Lathamus > Lathamus discolor. Next base: position 125,250,927 of record NC_088884.1, on the reverse strand, counting down.
AGTGTTTGGATTTTTCAGTTTGTAACAGTAACACTGCAATGAAATGTGCCACCAAGGCATATCAAAACTGCTGTGACTGTCAAAAACTAAATGTAGCCTCCAGCACTTCAACAGTAAAAGTAAGCTGTTTATCTATCTTTAATCTAGTGTATTGCTGAGATGAGAAAGAACTGTTAATAAGCAGTAGAGTCTTTGTGAGTACAGACTTAATAGTAGTAGATTTAATGATAAAGCTTATTAGTTGAAGCCTTGCCCCACACTTGCTTTTGTTGAAATTCAGTGTGCTTTCCATGGCAATTATTGGCAAGAGATCTTATTTAAATACTGTTTTCTGAAACTAATTTTAGGCATTTTTTTGCAGCAGGCAGATGTTTATCCTACATGCTGTTCTGCAGAAACCTGTTGTTGCAGTGAGGTGGGCGACAACAAATTTGGCTCTCTGACCTAATTGTGTTTACATTCCTACATCCTTTTGCTAGATTGACAGACGCGTGGCTGTTAAGATCCTAGATGCTGCAGCTTTCATTTTGGTTTCCCAATGACTGGTATGACAAAAGTGACCCACTGCAAGTAGCCCTTAGGTAGCATTGAAAAAAGCAGCACATGTCCGAAATCCTGCCTCTCCACAGCTGACTGAGCTAATTCTGAATTGTAGAGGACTCTTTCATTGGCATTCACAGTCTGAAATTCTCTCCTAGAGTTAAATGGCTATGCTAATGATTTCTTCAAAAGTTATTTTTTCTTTAAAAACAAAAGATTCCCCCAAAATAAGAGAGTCACATAAAACAACAGCAGTGAAAAACCTGATCCAGTATTTTGGTGGCTTGAGTACTTCCCAAAATACATTGATTTATTTTTATTTTTTTTTAGTTCTCAGATTGTGGAGCTGTGGATTCTGCTGCTTCAGCTCCTGGAGGGTGGGCACTGTCCACCCTGGTAAAGGCTGAAGAGGCAGAAGGCATTTCCACCCTCTTGGTCAGGGCATGCCAGGAAAAGAAAAAATAAATTGACTCAATAGCAGAAGGTCAGTTGAAAATGAACAGGGAGTCAGGCAGCTCCCAGAGCTGATTGGCTTCTCTGCTTAAAGGTGATTGCTACATTTAGTATTCTTTGATAACAAGTTCCTCCAAATCAGCATGGGGGGGTGGTATTCTTTCCTTATTTCTCAAAGGTAAAATTGAAGTTCTGTGTAATGCTCAATGTGTTGAGCATAGCCACCGCTGTTGGCAATATGCTAAAATTCTGATATGATACAGGGGAAATGGATACAAGGTAGTAAAAAAGCAAAGTTCTTAATCAGGCACAAAAGCATGAAACGGCCATAGCTAAAGATCATATGTAGTACTGCATTGAAGGTCAAATCTTATCAAGTCACTTGTGTGTCAAGCAGGTCTGTCATTCACAGTGAGAATAGTATTTTTGTTGGGTTTTTAGTTTTGGGGGTTTTGTTCTTACCTTTTTTGATTTTTAAAAAACATGTCACCAAATTCAGAGGGCACAGTTTTAAGAAAACAGATTTTAAATCAAGGCCAGGTTGGATGAAGCCTTGTGTGGGATGGTTTAGTGTGAGGTGTCCCTGTCCATGGCAGGGGGGTTGGAACTGGATGATCTTGAGGTCCTTTCCAACCCTAACTATTCTATGATTCTATGATTCTAAATGGATGCCTGGCAGTACTTACATTAATCTGTTTTCCCAAATGAAAATGAGTCTATTTGATTAACTGAAATAAAAGGTGGAAGAGAAAGTGGTGTCAGCATGCTGACTGGGTGAAGAGGAGTCAGCTCTAATCACCTTACAATCTTTGGTTTTTAGGATAACTCATATTTGCTTTCAAACACTGTGTTTCTATACAGCAGTAATTTTATTTTCACTATTCAAAATTGACTTAGAGCCTGTTTTACTATAAACCTTTTAAAAATGTGAAATAATGTGAGATTAAATATTTATAGGTAAAGAAGATGTTCTGTGCTACTCTGCAGCTTCGTTACAAATTATGTGGGGGAGAAATCTCTCATAAAAGAAAACCTGATGTATCACATGCTTGGAGAGCTTAGGATTCCAAGCTGCTGTAGAAATTGCTTCTTTCAATAGTATTTCCGAGTCAAGAATTATTTGGGAAATTACGGGGACGCGAACTCTGAGCTGTTCTGTAGTTCCTACCCCTAAATTATTCTGGGGTGTGGCAGTGATTGAGTATGCATATTGCTGCCTTCATCTTGGATGGAATGGCCTCATTTATAAGTTAATATGGAAGAGCCTGGAACAGGTAGAATTGTAGTCTTAACTGTAATATATAAATAAGGAAAGAGCCACCAGATCCATCAAGATTTCAGGTCTACGTTACTTATATCTTAACCTAAACACAACTCTTAAAAATGTCTGACTTGAGTAGTAGTAGGAATGTGTTGATTTCTGTATTGGCAAAATATTTGTTGTTTCTATAAGTGTGTCAGTGAAGATGCTGAAAATTAGTTCCAGTGCGCACGTTCTATACACAGCTGTGGAGAAGGCACACAAAGGTATTATCAAGTAAGAATTTTTATTTTCTTATTAGTGATGCACTTGATAGATAAACTTATGGCAAGTCGTATTTATTTTATAAAAGAGGTGATGTGGATATTCCCAGTTTTTTTGCAGGGAAGAGGGACAAGAAGTAATCTTTCGTTAGTTTCACCTAAGACTGTTTTAAGAATCACCATTTTTTCCTGGTTTATTTTGTCTCGCTGTTGGATTTTCCATTCAAGTCTGCACCCTTAGTAGAAACATTATGTTACCAAAATACTTTATAAAATACATTCATGAATTGGATTTCCATTTAGCTCCTGTTTCCAGCAGATGGGGAGATGAGGCCCATAATTCTCAACAAGTACATTCAGATAGAACAAAGGGAGTTAGATTGAATCTGATTTACAACACTGCCTCTTGTAGTCAAGATGCGTTTTACATACTGCTCATTTGTTTTTTAACTTTCCTTCTCTGCTAAACTCTCATATCAGAGTAGTTTATCTTATTGTCCATTGCAGTAAGTATAGCAAGCTGTGAAAATAACATGTTGTTTTCAGAGGTATGGTTGAAGCCCATTATTGCCTTTCAAACAAATAATAGGTTGTACCAGAAAGTTGTTTTCACTTCAGTGTGTGTGAAGGTGGAGGCACAGCAGCACTATTGATATACTCCTATGTTTAGTAGTCAGTGTATTCATATAATCATAAATATTGGTATATTTATGTTTATATGTTAAATGCTAAATGTCAGCCAATGTTAAATGTACGAGGTACCTCTTAATACATTGTTTGTCCTATACTCTTCTCTTTCCTACCACTTTTGGCAGTTTTTCTCCCATGGTGGGGTTTTCATATGTGTATGGATCTTTTTAGTGCTCCATGTGCTTGGGATCTTTGTAGGGTGCTTTTTTCCTGGTGTTTTTTCACTGTTTGAGAAACCAATCTAGATGAATCACCATCTCTAGTATACTTTTTGCTGTGGTTAAGCTCAAGTACATGTACTGAATAAATGCCATTCAAATAATGAAATACGTCATGAAATTAGATAGTTTGGTCTGTTTATTGAAAAAAAAAATGCATTTTTTATTTCATGGGCAGATGACAAGAGTAATACTGAGCAAACCTTATCTTTGTCCAGTGCTACATCACACAAACTCTTTCATGGTGGTTGTATAATATAGTTCTGTTTGTTCACAGCTAAGGTTACTGTTTCTATTTTAGTTTCTATTTGTCAGGGGCTTTTCTTTTCCTTTGCTGATGGACTCACACTATTTTTAAAAAAGGCAGAATAAACATACTGCTTTGGGGAAAAGGATTCAACTCCAGCTGAGTTTGCTGAATGAGATGACCTTGTACCACAGCTCGCGAATTAATTGAGCGGTATTCTTTCGGTTCAGGTTCATGTGATCAAGGTTGCTTCCTAGCCAAGCCATACCAAAATATGGCAGGGAATGAATTGGTAAAATTTATATCTTGCAAGAGAGAATATTCTAGGTAAGCTGTGGAGGTTTTGTAGCTTTTTGTAGGCTTGTATGTGAAGTTGTACATTATGGAAAAGAAAGAAAAAGTTCATTGTTTTGCCCTCAGTAATAAAATGCATTAATAAATGCTATCTTGTAGTTAAGACTGTGAGATACTGTTAAGTTCCAGCTCTTAAGCTGAATATATGACATTGGGCAAATCACTTAGTCTCTGTGTGGGCTGAATCATGGCCTTTGACAGGTTTATCTGTGGCAATTTAAACTGTTACCACTCCTGCCTTCAGCTGAAGGTTGCTGACAAAGTCAGTTCACGCTAATGGGAAGGTTGTGAACTATTCCTGCTGATGAAGTAACACACCAGTTTCTTCCTGTCCTCTTTACCAAATGGACAGTAGTCTTCAACAGGAAAGTGGAGTACAAAATAACATTTTAGACACTGTAGTAATTTCTTCCGGAGAGGGTGAATTACTCTTCAGTTCTTGATCTGTGAAATAAATGGATTTTTATTTTTTTTTCCCCTCCTTTCGTCTTTTTTTCCAAAACTTTGTCCACTGTTAATTTACTTTGTACCTAAGATTGAGGGGGGTCAGAAATCATCTTGTACTGCATTTAGGTTTTGGAATGAGGAAACTTTCAGGTACCCTAAAAGAGAAGCAATACATTTCTGTAGCCTATGCAATTGAATCTCCCAACTGTCATTTACAGAAAGCTTGCTGAAGTAAGTTATTTTTCATTTATTAACTACCTGAAATATGCTTTCTTTTAGGCTAAATTTTTAACAAAAAAAGTATACATTCAGAACAAATCTAAAAGTAGTAGAGTTTTACATAAGCAAGTATTTGTTACTGAAATTGTAAATTACTGATTGCGTTAGTGGAGTTGCATTGCTACGGCAATGAAAGAGATAACTAGTAGCAGCAAATAGAAGTAGGGCTGTTTTTTGACATGTTGGGTTTTTTTTTCTAATTGCATTTTGAGACCTAATTTGATTTTTAAAAAAATATTTTTTCAAGTAGTAAGTGGAGTAGATCTGTTTTCTGTTGGATATTTGTCATTCAAAACCCACTGCATATCTCTTTCTGTTTTTTAACGAAATGAGTGCTTATAATTCGCATACTTACAAAACACTTAGTTGCTAACATATTTAAATCTCCTTTGTGGGTGTGATAGATAAGAAAACTCAAACATGGAAGTACTGCATATTGATGGTGTTTACACTAGAATGCTGTGTGGTATTTTTCAGGTGATATATGTTGCTCTTGAACTGTGTAACACAAGAAATTTAGCTTGCTTACATATAAATGAGTTTTTTAAAGATTGTATCTAGACAGTTGTTGAAATGGAAATCATTGTACCGTTGAAACCGAATGAATAGGAGTTTCCAAATGGCAAGCAGAGTATTAAAAGAACATAGGCAAGTCTTGGCAAAATTGGTTTCAACCCCCCTGTGGATTGTAGTTGTGTATATCAGATTTTTTTAAGCATAAATTAGATTAACTGTATAGGGTGCTGTGTTTGTGATTTTTTTTTTTTTTAATTAATGTTTAAGCATATCATACATTCACTAAACTGAAAAATGGTCTTATTTTAGCTGTATGTGTACAGCTTTACTAATATGCGGTTGAGTGTTCACCTCAAAGTTATTAAACTAGCACACAAGTCTTATCCTTAGCCTTTTTCGTGTGCAGTCCTTAATTACTTGCATTATGTTATCTTATAATACAGTTGTTAAAACTTTGGATACACGTGTGTTTTGTTTTGCTTAGATCAATGAAACCTTAATCACTCTAATGAGAAGTACAAAGTAAATGATTGCAGAGCATGCTGTGGATTAAGTGTAGTACCTTACAGTAGTAGTAAAATTTCAAAACAGAGATAGTTTCAACATTAAGTTTTCTGTATGTTGTATTATGTAAGAGAATTCAGGTTCTCTGCCTGGTTAATTTCTTGATCTTTTTAAGAACTTAGCTGCAAAAATTTAACTTTATAATGAGTGCTTCATAAGATGTGTGGTAAATATACAAGTTTCTTCTAACTTGTATGCTACCTATTTGTACAAGTAGGGTATTTTTCCTTGGCATAGTGCTTTTGGAAGGACAGATATGCTCAAATTAATCTGTAATAAGCATGATTTACAGAGCTTGATGCTTTATTTTGGGCTAGTTAGTGCAGCCTGGAGGTTAAATACAGAAAGAGTTGAAATAACCAATTGTGTACATTACCACATGAGTTTCAAAAATTCTGTAGTATATTCCTTGCTAAAAATCAGTATGTATGCATCGTTTCAAAGTATGGTGTTTAAGATGCTATCAGATTTCACGCAAGAGATCAGAGAAATCACAAGAAGCATTATGCCCTGTTGCTACTAATAATCACAACTGATAAAATTCAGAGGCTTTGCTCTCCTTATTTGAAGTCTATCTATTACTATCTCATGCTGTTATGAGTAACTACAGATATCTAAAATCGGAATAGGAGCAAATGTTTTGGTTTGCACTAGGCAAATTTTGATAGAGAAAATGTAAACCATGAGCTGTGGAATCCAATATTTTTATTTAAGTTTCAAGTGGGATTTTTTTAAGCTCATTTGCTTTTAGAAGTAAAGCCCCTAAATCACTGAAATTGGAGATTCCTGGATTCCATAAAAAACCTTTTCAGCAATACCCATATTGGAGTATAACGTCCAGCAGGCAAGTCTAAAGTAGATTGATGTTTTCAGTTCTATTTTGAAGTTTGAATTTGTTCATTATTGTAAAGTGTCCTGACACAATACACTTTATTTTTACTTCTGCCTGGTGTTCTGCTTCAAAGAAGTATCTGATTTAATAATGGAATAAAGCAAACTAAAGTGAGTTCGTCTTTCCCAGTTCTTATTAATTAGACATTCTTGTGGTTTTAGTTTACAATATTTGTCATCTGGTGGTAGCCAAAAGCCTTTCATTAGACATAGTTAGAAAAGATGTGATACTTCAGTGAGAAAACTGTATTAATTGTCTATAGTTCTCACAATCTAAAAATTGAGTGCAGTTTAAAGCACACTAAATAGAATTACTATTTGATGGATTGTGCATTTGTTACCTTACATGTGGGGTTGTGCAGAAAAGAATTTGTAGATTTTTTCCTTTAAAATCATTTTTGGTTGAAGGTGATCACAACATGTAAGCTGTATCAACCTCTAAAACCAGTAGTGTTTAAAAGGAATTTAGTCCTCCCTCATCCCCATGCTGGAAAAAGGACTAAAACTTTTAAGTTACTAGCTAGGCAGAGTTGTCTTTAGTTTCAGGAGTGACTATAATCGCCCCCTGAACCTTCCTCCTACACATTCTTTATACTGCTTTACAGGCATTTAGACCTGCGCGCATCTAATCCCAAACATTCATGTATGAACATAAAATTTAAGCCTGTAATTGTAAAATGTAATTTTTCCTTGGTCCCTATTAATCCGCAATAAAGCAGTGACCTCGAAGAGGGTGGCTCACATTGTTGTGTTACAGCACTAAAATGCTGATCAGTTTTCCAGAAAGAAAGCTCATGGCAGAGCAGATTTCTGTGCTGCTAGCAGCTGGGCTGTAGAGAAGATGCACACTCTTAGGCTATTGACTGCCTCACCTCTGAAGAGCCTGGAGTTTTTCACTGTTGCATCTGAAAGATTAAAGCCACCCTTACGTTGAGTTTTAGTGAGTATGTAGGAGGATATTTGAATTTTTTCCCTGAAGACAGTAGTTCAAATACTCATGTCAGAAGGGGAATTGATCCCCCTTTTAACTTGTGCTGTTATTTGTTGCGCTCTGATTGAAGAGTAGGATGGTAAATATTGCTCATTCCAGCAGGCAGCTGGATGGCAGACAAGAGCAGCTCTGCTAAACTGCCAAGGGTTTCGTCCTGAGGAATGAGGCGCAAAGCTGTAAATGATTTGGGCCAGTCTTTGCACCTATTTGTTTGCAAAAGTTGAGATGTTCTGAATTGCAGGATGGATTGTGGGAGGGCCCAGTTTAAATCCTGATGTTAGCTTTGGTGGCTAGAACCAGCTAACGTGGTTGAGTGAAACCCTCTTGCTGGTGACTGGCAGGTAGGTTATTAAGTGGAATTGAAAAAAACCAGAAAAGGATACAGAATGAAAACCATGTTCAACATATCAGCTATCCTTTTATATGAGAAGCCTCTCATTTTCCACAGCAAGAAGTTTGACATGATATTGAAGTAGCTCGTTGTGTGATTTGACATGATGTTGTAATGTTTCCAGTGGCAGTTTTCATTGCATGAGACTGTGAGCTTTTTGAGCCATAGAACTATAAATAAAAGAAAAAGAGGAAACAAAAACTTCATTTTTCTTGCTAGCACGTAGCACAGGCACAGGAAGGAATATCTGGTGAAGTAAAAGAAAAGAAGAAACAATTTTCCCTCCAGGGTTGCTAGTTCACAGTAGACGGTTGTAATCCTGAATCTCTTCAGTGTCTTTCCATCCGCGTGCTCTAGAAACCTCCTGTTTTTTTGGCAGTGATTTAAATTGTGCCTTTCTCACTGGGCTGACTAAACTGTCAATGAGAACAGTGTTAATAACGTTTTGTGTCATTTTGTAACAGTAAGTTTTTCCTATTTGCATGTAGTATCTATTTGTAAAAGAGATTAAACCACTTTAAGCTTTGTATCCCCACTCTGTATTTCTGGGTGCTAGGTTTAATTATCAAATTATATTTAATATGAAGGAGTTCTAGGGTAGTTAAAATTTTGAGCTCTTGCAGCTTCCATTCTTCTGTTATCTTTAAATGCTTTCATATTTTATCACCAATAAAGCTACTTTTTTACTATTTTTACTACTCTTAGGCAAAGTACTCTGGTCAAGGGCAGTTTTATTAGTCCACACTGCTGGCTGTGAAGATGCCATTCGTGTATAATAGCGGAGGAGACTGAAGGTCATTTGTATTGTAGACTCCTAAGTTAAAACTATTCTTTTCAGGTACCTTCCCAAAGAAATTTTCAAAGAAACATACTGTCTCTCTATATACATGAGGAGTGGTTTTTAAAGGACAGGTCAGTCTCTGCTAATACTGGCTGAGCCGCATGTGTGTGTTGTGGAGGCGGGAGGTTTACCTTTGTCCCTCAGTGCCAGTGTATCAGAAGTAGCAATAGCAACAGTGTGACTATGTTGTGAAAACTCTATTAGTGTATGTAAGGGTTATGTCTCTACTGAATAAATTCAGGGTTCCTGAGGAAAGGGGTGAGTATATGAAATCACAATATAGGTTGGTGTGAGATGGCTGGAGGAGCAACTCTTTTCTCTTAGGAATGTATGGTGAAATACTGATGGAGATATGGGAGCAATTAGGAAGAAGAAATGATGAGAGAAAATAGAAATATCCTTAAATTCTGTATTTTAATGTGGTATTTCATTGTGTCTGTTGATACTTCACTAAGTCACTTAACTACTTTTGGTAAGTTTATGGGTAAAAACTCAGTTGGAGTGCCACATGAATATTTGTCTCTGCTCATTCTCCCAAGTCCAAACAATTTCCTTTTAATTTTTTTCCCCTTAGACTGAAAGAGTGTATATGTTCTCTTTTAAAGACCAGCACAAAAGTGGCAGGAAAAAATAAGGCAATAATGAGTAGCAGTGTGTTACAAAAGGATGAATGACATTCCTAAGGGAAAACAAAGTAGGAGGGCAGGGCAGAGGTCATTTAAACGCTGGACAGTAGCAGCTATTGTCTACTGGGAAAAATGAGGGCCAACAAAAAAGCATATTTCTTCTAAAAAGCCTATATTCCCTGCAATAAATATTCAGAGAAAACAAAACAAACTCTAACCTTCAGCATTCTCCAAGTGCTTCCTTCTAAGACTCGGAGCTCTTAATGCATCTGCAAAGCAGAAACCTATTCCCAAGGAAGTTACATTTTAACTGTGCAGATTTGTTTCTCTAGTGTATTCAACTACATGCTTTGAGGGATCTTAATGGAAAATTGTCTGGTTTCTTACTCATATGTTAAAATATTCCCTTTTTATGCTGTGTCCAAAACATGCTTCGTATTCGAATAGCACAGTAGGTCTTTATTGGAGAAAGCTGCTGTTCTGCTTTTACTATCAAGCTGCTAATAAACTAGCTTGTATCAAAACAGGAATGAGTGCTAGCATACTAGCATTCGTTCACCGGGAAATGCATGGTCTGGCTTCTGGTAGCATGGGCTAACTCTAAACTGTAATCTTGCATTGTTTATTTGATCAGAGAAACAGAAGAAAAACTTAGAATTATTTTTTTTTTTAAGGGCATAAAATGCACAAAGTCTACTGTAGTAGGGATGCTGTAGTAGGACTCCCATGTAATAACAAGCAGGTTTTTAAGATGAGTCTGTGTGTGTTGCCTTAAGTGTAAATGTATGTCTGAGCATTTTTAAATCATCACTTGTGATTTCAAAAAGCATTTTGCAGGTTATAAGAACACAGTCATTAACTATTGCGTAAAATATTTTTTTTTTTCAACACTGATTAGTTTTTCTTGGATTTCCTGAGACAATTTGCCTTTTTTTTTTTTTTTTTTTTTTCAGTAACCCGAGTCCCACTCTACATCTGGAGATGGCTGATTTCTAATTCAGAGATCCTTTGAAATGCTAATATACAAGCAGTATACAGAAAATAGCTAGGCTGATGGGCATTAGCTTTTCCATTTCCAGTTGCCTACCTCAAATACTGTAATCCTAACTATGAGTCAGACTTCAAAATACTCTTGTCAGAATGGGAGAGTATTTAACACAACAAATTTAAATGGCCCATTGAATTGATTTTTTTTTTTTTTTTTGAGCAACACTAACTGCAGTAGTTTTCTGGAGGCTGATTATTCAACACTGGAAAGCACATTTGCAGAGCATAGTTCTTCAATGATATTTGCCTTTAAGTAGGATGTGGAGTATGAGAAATGCGTATATTTGCTTTTTACTTTATTTTCTTTAACAATGATGAAGTTTACCACAGTGTCCTGGGCTCAGCAGTAGCAGTCAGTTTTTCTCCTTCTTAGTAGCTGACGCAGTGCTGTGTTTTTGACTTTCAGCCTGGTAGCAGAGCTGATAACACCGGTGTTTTTAGTTGTTGCTCAGTAATGTTTACTCTGACCAAGGACTTTGTGAGTCTCGTGCTCTGCCAGGGGTGGGGGGAGGCCAGGAGGAAGCAGAGACAGGACACCTGACCCAAGCTATCCAAAGGGGTATTCCATACCACAGCACGTCATGACCAGGGAAGTAACTGGGAGTTACCCGGAAGGGCACGGGCTCTCTTCAGGGAGGGGGGGGGGGTGTCGAACTCTTTCGGTGGGTGGTATCGTATTCTCTTCCCTTGTTATTTTCTCTTATCATTATTATCATTGGTGGTAGCAGCAGTGATTTGTGTTATACCTTAGTTACTGGGCTGTTCTTACCTCAACCTGTGGGAGTTACATTCTCTCGATTCTCCTCCCCATCCTCTGGGAGTGGGGGGAGGGGGGAGGGAAAGAAAGAGGGAGAAAAGGGGGGGAGTGGAGTGAGTGGACGAGCTGGGTGCCTGGGTTTAAACCACAACACACAGTTACAAAGTTTTTAACTTCTGCTTAGACTTTAAAGTTCAAGTTACACCTGAGGTTGATGGACGCACACATAAAGGTGGCATGTAAGCCCCATCACAGCATTTGAATCAAGTCTCAGCTGCCTACATGAGGGAGTGGAGCTTAGTTCGCCTTGAGGAAAGACAGATTGCTAGGGAAAGGGAATAAGCACAAAACAAATTTCAGTCGGTAAAAGCTGCATATTGCAGCTGGTTTCTCCTGGGCCAGATGTATTTATATGAGATTATCTACAGCTAACTGAAAATAAAGTCTAAGTCAGGAGAGAGTGGATGTTACCAGGTCTTAAATCAGGGGACAAATTCTATAATCTGCTTTGTGCCTGTGGGATATGATGCCTTGTTCTAAAAACCTGTGTTTGAGTTATTTCAATCATACAATTTCTTGTAAGCCTTCTTCCCTCCCTCTCCAAGGTGAGCAGGGCTGCTGCAGTCTGGACTTTGATGGGTGTCTTACAGAGCTGGGTCTGCTCGTTACTGTCCTCTTGCCGTCTCAGCTTTTTTTAGGGAGACTGGATTTGTAATGCTATAAAGGCACATAATTTTATTTAACGAAGTGAGTATAAGATAAGGGGCATTCATCAGTGAATGAAGGAAAATGGTCAATGTGCACTGGAGTAATCTGGAAGCACAGCTGTCTTTTCCCTAGAGAACTTTCCCTTCACTGGCTGATTGGTCTTTGTTCAATATGTTGAATATTAGCTAATGGTAAGCTGCAACTTTCAAACCACTGCACCAAACTGAAAGAAAGAACTAGTCTTTTTCTTTTGTTCTTTTGGCTAGGGGAGATAGGAGACCATCTACATGATTTCTCCAATTTGCATACATGTAACTTTCTTGAATAGCTTTTCAACTTAAAGTCTTCTCTGGTCAAAAAGGTTGCTTATTTTCATTAGACTAAGATTTAGGCCTGTACCAACACTGCAGTGACCTGTGATGCCTTTTTATTTCCTCTGTGTTAACTGGTCCCACAGTATTTGGGGTTTTCTGGTGTCCCTTACCGCTTGTGTCCCTTACTAGCCAACTGGAAAAAGGATGCGTCTAGCTGGCCAAATTATCCATGTCCTCAGTGAGCTGCCAGCAGCCACAGAGAATCAGGTGGAGGATGGCACTAATGTGGCACTCTGCCTTTTAATGTGCCTGCTTGTTTTAATGCAGCTTGATAGAGAGGGGAGTGGAGCTCGCCAAGACCGTAGGGATTCCTTTTCAAATGTAACCAAGCTAAAAATTGCCTTTGGCTCTGTAGCAGACATGGAACACTTCATACAAATCAGACTTTTTCTGTAAAGTCATGATTGAATCTTAGAATTTTCATCCCCATTTTTAAGGTTTATATTCTAGCTTGTGTTTAAAGCAGATGTTAACAGTAACACTTACTGTTTAGAACAAGTTTCCAAAGTATGTGTGGCTTTTATTATTGTTGTCTTTGGTATTTTAAAAGAAAATCAATGACATGCTTTTGAAATACATGCTCATTTGTAATGATGACAGTCCTGATTTGTAAAATGCATTTCCTTCTGATATATCTTATGTTAAGCTTCTGTGAACAATAGCCGAAGACTCATATTGCATTTAAACAGAAGACTTTTTGTGTATAGTTAATTTTAGGGGCAGTGTTACAGATGTAGATTGAATTGCGAGGAATACTTTTAATCATCTCTTGTGTTTAAATAGCATTTCACATAGAAGCTTTCATCAGTTGCAAAGAGAATGTAGGAAACCAAGTTGTACTGTTTTACACATCTGGAGAAGCTTTTACTTATAACTCCTTAGTGGTATATATGCAGAGGCCATTTAAGTCTGTGCTGTGTTTGCCCACAAAAACAATTTAAGTACAGTTCTAGAAATGCCTTTTTTTAAGCAGGGGAGAGGAGATGTCTGACCTGTCATAACATCTAAATAATTTAATTGGAAAAGCCATCTGTCAAACCTTATGTTACTAAACTATTGAGCAGTATAGCTCTACAAAAACAAATGGGAACATGTATTTAGCACTCCAAATTGAAAGTTTGGGAAGCACAAAAATAGGTGTGATGCAAGGAGCACTGGAGACACCATCTTGCCAAGGTTGACTATTTTTATGTAGTGCTAATTATTTACTGTTCATCTGGAAATTGAAACTAAATATAAGCTGCTGATGTAGACTTAAAAACTGTGAGGAAATTAAATTTGAACACTTGAGTAACGAGTTAATAGGTTTCATTTCCTTTAGGCAGTGTCATAAATTTGCAGTGTATTTTGTCTGATGCATAGATGATAAATGAGGTTTGCAGAATTACATGCACGCCACACAGCAGAGTTCTTAGAAGCAGCATGGTGTCATGCTAATTTTTTCTGAAGGGTAGAATTTTGTTTGAAATGCAGGGTGATCACATTAATGCCTAACCAAAATGGAGACATGTTACCAGTGCCCTGATATGCACTGTGAGAGAGTTTTCTCTGTGTTCCTCAAAAAGCCCCATCAATACAAAGCAAAGACGTGCTTTAGAAGTTATTTTAGTTTTATTCTATACGGACCTTATATATTCTTTTTTTAACATTGTCAAGAATCTGTGCTAGATAATCAACATACTGTTAAAAAAAAATTCTTCTGTTTCTTCGTATGCTGTTTGATACTTTGGAAGAAGAGCTGTAGTAGCCTTGCTTTTGCATCTTAAGCTGTGTTTAAATAGAAAATCCATGGCTGCTTTTTTCATGTTTTGATTTCCCCCTCAGTCTGCAGAGTTTGTGAGTTGAATCCAGGGAACTAAAAAAAGTAGTTTCATGTGGAAATTCTTAAAATATTAGTAAATAAGGATTCCTGTTATGATTATTATCACAGAAAGTTATTCCTTCGGCCTTTCCTTCCTAAATTATAAAGACTGTTAAGTGATCAAGAGAAAACTTAAGTCAAGTCTATTAACAGGGAGGATTTGAGTTGCCAGTAGAGGATACAAAGCATGCTTTGAAAGGTATGTGGCAATATGCGGTTTACTTGTTTCTTGTACTCCAGGTCTCATAAATAATGTTAAAGACTACTGAGTCATTGTTACCAGCAATTCAAAGCATTCAGGATGGTGGAGGTGGCCTTCCAAGCTCATGTTTGAAGAAAACAAAAAGTCAAGGTTGGAAGTAACTTTAATTAAAATTCCAGGTTTTGAAACTGCTGTGTTACCTTTCTGGCCCTTTTTCGTAGCTAGAAGAGTTTAAAATTTATTTGTTAATACGTCAGAGCATGTGTTTAAGTAGCTGTCAAGCCTAGAGTTTTGAAATAAATACCAACATCAGAAGACTGAATGCACAGAAACTGGAATAATATGACCAAATTATGGAAGCATATGAAAATTGGCACAAGTGTAACTATTCATATGCCAGTTCTGTGTAAATATTGCAGAGCTGCAGAGTTTGTGCTCATATGACTTGATCTTTCTTTGATATTGGGGTGATCTTTGATGCAGTGCAATGACATTAATGGTAACATTAATGTAATGATTCTGATTTGGTAAATCCCAGATTTCAAAATACCTTCTCGGAGTTTGCTTCCAATATAGAGAAAACAGGAAATATATTTCTTTAACTGTAGCTACCTGCAGATAGCTGTAAGCGACAGCTTGTTGTACTGGAAGAATTTTTAACGCATTTAGGAAAAGATCTTCACAGGCTGTATTTATTCTCTAAGTCTGGCTGCTATCTTCACCAGGATTCATAGCTGGTACAGATGATGAAATAGGATCAGTGTGACTTTACTTGAGAAAAGTTATCTGTTGGGAAATGTGAGAAGACCTTAAATAGTATTCAAAGGAAGAGGAGAGCAAGCAGTGATTATGTGTAATTTGCTGTCAACTCTTTGAATAAAATTTTACAAGAAGCTTAAAAAAAAAAACCAATTATTTACTCTTTAAGCACTTAATGTAATATAAAAGAAGAAATGTCTCAAGCTGATCTTCAGTACAGTAGCCTTACTCGGAAGATCATACATAGCTTGTATTGGCCTAATGTTAGTTTCTAAAAATATAGATAATTATTTTCCTCTACAGAATGTATATTGAAGTATAATTTTCTAGTCCAGGAATTCAGTCCTTTTGAGCTGTCATAGTGAAGTTCAAGACAAAGTATTGATTGCTTAAAAATATTAAATTATGTTCAGTATAAGCCACCTCTGATGTACAAGTTTGGTGATTCAAAAGGGCTACTTTCCCAAAGATGAAAAAAAAAAATGGCAAATTTAGCAAAAATAGTCTCATACAACAAGTAGCAGAAACAAGGAATAGCCATTAACACAAATGAAAGCTTTATGTAATCAGAAGAATGATGGTAAATAATGAGCTAAAGTTACCATGAGTTAGACAAGTACTGTAAAAGGTATCTAAGTCCTTTCAGCATGGTAAGCCAGTGGAAACCTCCTAAGGGAAGGGATAAATTGTTCAGTTGTTGACGTTTTCAGTTTAAGACTGGGTGGCTTTCTGGAAAAAGTGATTTTCTACGTCTCAGGCTTAATGGGCCCTTCAGAAACAACCTTAAATGCAGGTTTTAAGGCAGTGCAGAGACAGACTTATAAACCAGTTCTGCTGAAGGCAGCAAATTTTGGACAGAATGTGTCATAGTATACATCAGTATTTCTATACTATACTTTCCAAAACTGTGTCTGGGGTCATATCAATTCCTAAACCTCAGCCAGCCTACAAAGAAAGAACAAGCATTGAGTGAATAAAAAGAAAAATTGGAATGTCAACAAAACTTGATAGGGAGGACAGTTAGGAGAAACATGGGGGGTTGCTTACAAGATTATTTGTTTCATTTTGAGCTAAAGTCAGTTGGAGAATGCTTTGCAGAAATGCTTTGCGTGTGCATTGGCCTAATATTAGTGTTGTACCATATGTGATTTTTTTTTTTTACCTACATGACTATACATTCAGAACTTTTTATTCAGGACAGTATTTCTGTGTCAGCACCAAGTCACACTAATGTGCTGAGTGGAACAATTACAAAGCTGAGGGCTGTGTCAATGCAATTGCATTAAAGGGTTTTACTATGTGCTCGTGTTTCTTTTAAGAGTTGTTGATCAGTTTGATTCTATGTAAATATGGTACGATCTCATACAAGGGCTGAGAAAACTTCATTAGTGGTGGGCCTTAAAATTCAAGCTGTCCTACCAAGGTGACAAAGAGGTGGAGTTTTCAGTTTGAGTATCCTGCTTGAGGAGTTGTCTTCCATCAAGCCTTGCTGAAGTCTGAATCAGAGACCTCTGAAGCAGGATGACTGAATTCTGCTTGCCAAATGTGTCTCAACCAGCTTAGTAGCATGAATAGTTAAGAGAAAGTGCTAAAGAGCTGTCAGTCTTTCATCATCCTGCCTGATTATTAGCTCTTTGGCTCCAAAGCAGTGATTTCCCATAATAATGCATTATGATTGAACCACTTAATTAAAATACTTTTTATCTAAATGAGAAAGTTGTACTTCTTGTAAGTTGTCCTTGAAAATTTATTTGTGGAACATAATTATTCTGTGTATTGCCTGTTAATGTAAGTAGGTGGTTATTAATTTGCTTACTGTGGAATCTCAAAGGCAGGAGGTCCTTATGCAGTAGAAGCTTACAGATTCCTTAAACTTCCAGATGTTAAAATTGCTCAAGAAGTGCATGGTTGCAGTCCCATGGAAGAGCTTACTACCTCCTACAAGAGTTTCTGGTGCCTAGTCCCTTCTTGTTAGTGATTTTATCTGAGCAGTTTTGCTGTCCTTTGGAGGCAGATTTTGGGAAGAAATCTATCTGGATGTCATGGAATTAACTTTCATGGAATAACCTGGCTGGAGTGATCACTGAGATCATGGCATGTATCACATTTTGCAACCAGACAACTGAAAACTTCTTCAGGTTGGGAAAATTTTGGCTGTATCTATATTGGCAAATAATCTGCAGTGGGAATGGATCCGTGGAAGAAAAATAGTGGATGCTAAGGACTTGGTGGCTACAGCCTGTATTTTTTCATCAGGGGTAATACTTTGAGTGGACTCTACTCTGGTTCCAGGGAATGTTGGAACAGTAAATTGCTGAGCATATCCTCCTTTTTAGTTTTATCGAAAAGTAGTGCAGTTCATATGCTTTGACTGCTCCAAAATAAGAAAAATGTGTACAATGATCTATCACTTATTAAACTTGGTCATACATATAGCTGCTTGATTAAAATCCTTATATAAAGGTATATATTTTCATTTATGGCATGAACACATAAATAAAAACTATGAGCACATCGGAGATAGTTAATAGTATAAAATATAAATAATCTCTCTTTGCTGGGGAAGTAAAGTGGTCACTTTGAGCTGGATAAAAGAATGGATTGTGTTTGTATCACAGACAAATGGAAAAAATTACTTTCCTTAACTTTTCTAAATACTAGAGAGTAAAATAACCCCAGACTTGTATAAACTTGTTTTTCATAGATACAGAGACTGGTAAATTGTGGTACAAGTCTAAGAGATACTTCAGAGGTTGTTTTACAAAATGATTACAAAGTTCCTGGAAATTTTGGAAAGGCAAAGGGCTTATAGGAAAACACATACAACAACACAATAGAATTGCTATTAAATTGTTGTTTGAAGTAGAAAGGATGTGTTTTGAAATAGAAGACTACTTTCAAGAAGCAGCTTTCTGCATATAATAGTCAAAGCTTACCATTTTGAGGCAGTGTCTACCAAATACAAAAAAGATGGGGGAAGAATTCCCAATGAAATCATCTCTAAACAGGGAGATTTTAATCTGTGTTATGACAGCACAGTGATGATCAACTTGTTACTTTCAAATTTCCTCTTCTTTCTGTCTGAACACAAAAGCGGTTGCTGATAGACAATTCATTTAAATAGTTTAAATGCTTGTAGTTTCTGTGACACAGTGAAATCTGTTCAGTTTGTTGTAACCAACTAATAATATGTCAACAGTGCAGATGGACTAGTGAAGCAGAACTGCTGTAAGCAAACATAGAATGACTAGACCTCTCTGGACCTAAGTTCTGTTAGTTTTTCAGTGGTAAAATACTGAGAGTTGAACAGATTTTCCTCTTAAAATGCTTGTAAAGGTACTGTGACAGCAGAGGAGAGCGTGGTGATGCAAGGTATGGCTAGGAAAAGTCAACGTACCAATTCAGACCTGATAAACTCAAGACCTGTGGATCAGTTCTGTTTTCTACGTTAATTAATTGCACTAAAATTTGAATAGTATTAATTTGAGCAATATGAAATGTGAAGCACGGTGTACTCCAGCATTGTGGGTTCAAGCTCTTCTAGGCACAGAAGGCAGAAGGCTCATTTGCACCATGCTGTTTGCCTGCTTTTGCAGTCTGGCTGAAATAACCGGGAGGTGCAAACTCCAGCCTGTCACTGCACGAGAGATAAATGTTGAAGTGGCATTCTTCTGGCTCACTCAGCTCATTTATTATACAGAAGCGCATACAGGAACATTTATCTTGGGAGAAAAAGAAAAAAAATCATCATTTCAGCAAGGATTAGTTGCCTTTTCAAAAGACCAACCAGCTGCTTCAAGTAGAATACCATAAATATATTGTTTGGAAAAAGAAAATATTCCAGGAAGCTTTGAGGCATGAAAAATTTAAAGGTTAAGTAAAAATGAATAGCAAACAGAGTTTGTCACTTAGTCTGTGCACACAGCAAATGTGTATTTGTATATACTACAGTGATAGGCATGGGGCTGTTTGAATTCAGGATATTCAAGGAATTAAATTAATTCCGAAAGAATTTCAAGCGGGTGAGGGGGTTTCAGGAGAAGGAAGACATGGTACTGGTCCCAGATCAAGCGTAGCGAAAGTCCCTCCAGATTCTGGCAAGAGTTTGCAGGGAGTACCTGAGAAGTATGTCTGACAGCGATGTGTTCATTCATAGTGTTTGACAAGCACCTGGACATTTACAAAATGGTGGAGGTGATGGAAAATAAACCTAACAACGCTTTCTCAGCAGTTGGTGAAATATCAGATGCTACCTCAGATTTTTAAAATCCAATTCAGATAGGAGAGCTGTGTGCGGTTACTCTTCATTGTAATTTTAGCCCTTGCACTGTTTTGGTGGGGAGCGCATTAATGCTTGATCAGAATGGAATGCAGAACATGTTCAGATAAAAAGTTGTGCCTGTCGACCTTGATAGGTTTTCATCAAAAAATGCAGCAACCTCTTAATTTGCAACTCTGTGTTTTCCCATTGCCCAATTTCTGGCAGCAAAGTATTTGAGAGATTAAAGGAATGTTTCTTCATGCTGATCTCACCAAGAGAAATCTTACCAAGTCACTCCCTTATTCAGAGTAATTTGCTGGCTTTGTGCCTTCTGTATCATGTTCAAACTCCTCACCTTCAAAGCTCTGTAAAAGTTTGCTCTTGGCAATCTCATTTATTCTTTTTTTTTCCATCTGTCTTCTCACCTGGAATTCCCTCACTTTTTCTTGGTGTAACAAGTAAACATATTAATTTTCACATCACAGCAAGGGAAGCTTGTTTATGTTCATTTTCAAAGTGTAAAAAGCCATAGAACAATACAGAGCATTACTCTTAAATTTTTAATGTTGTTGATAAACCC
This sequence comes from Lathamus discolor, assembly GCF_037157495.1. Taxonomy (NCBI): domain Eukaryota; kingdom Metazoa; phylum Chordata; class Aves; order Psittaciformes; family Psittacidae; genus Lathamus; species Lathamus discolor. The sequence continues at coordinate 125,230,806 of NC_088884.1, read as the reverse complement.
TTTGGAACTTTTTATATTTGTGTTAAAATACCAGCTCCCTAAGGTAGGGACAGAGCCTCCTGTGTTCCAGTGCATAAACCAAATGCTCCAGTCTTCTGCGCTAAGTAGATTTAACTTTTTCTAAAATGAGCATACTGCGTTTGGTAAAGTGATTTGTAAAGTGGTGCTTCAAACTGCAGATTTGTGAGAGAATTTCATATGTGGTCAGTGAAATAGATGTACTTTTCCAGCATTGATGGCTTAAGTTAAATGCAGAAATGAAAGAAAAGATAGGTATTCTGATTAGCCATGTGAGGTCTGGTAGACAACATAGATAATTGTTTCTTGCCATTACTTCAGTATAGCACAGCTCAGTGGTACCACATTAATAATGGAATCCCTCCTAGGTGTTAGCAATAATACCTTATGGTGTTATGTAGACTCCCTTTTGTTTCCTTCTAATGCAGTGAAAAAGAGAATGTATTGAATAAAAGGAGGGAGGTGATTGACTGTGTCCCTGTATCTTTATTAACTACTACACATGCTGCAGAAATTCTCGCCAGCTGTCATGAACAGTATGTCTGCCATACTGACTATATAGACTACAGCAAGATGTTGTTTTGTGAATGTTTTGTTGACTTAGGTTTTTTTCCCCTTCTGGTGACTGATTAAATTTGTAATAGGGTTAGATGGTGGTTCAGCGAGTAAGGCAGATTCCGAATGATAACAGTTGCAGTTACTGAGGCTTCACTTTTTTGTGGAAGGGTCTGTGGCATCTCTAGCTGCCTTTCATTAAGTCAATGGGAAAGAAGAGTATTCTGAGATTACATAAACATTTCTATTTAATCTGGATTTTGAGTTCAGAATGGCAAGTCTTGCTTGGGAATCAGTTATTTTGCTCTTTAAGCAATTGCATATATGGCTTTTGACAGGAAGAGTAAATTTCAGATAGCTGTGTGAGACGGATAAGTATGAAGTTAGGCAGCAGGAGAAGGATGTCAGAGATGTCCAATTTCCATCTTGTGTGGAAACAAAAATGAAGAGTGAAAAGAGAAGACTACACAATACCCAGGTGAGAATGAATCTGGGGAAAGAATTTAATGCTTGGTGGTCTGTATTGTTGGTAGTTTTCAGATGGAGGGGACTCTCCTGTGCGCAGTGTTTTGTGATTTTATGTTCATGTAACAAACGAGCAAAAAAAAAAAAGCAAGTGATATTTAAGAACCTGTATTGGCACAGGCAAGTTGTCACACTTCCAAAACAGATTTTGGGTGGGGAGCAAATAGTTACGGAAGGCATTTTACAGGATGATGAGGCAAAATGAGGCATCTTGTTAAATACAGAAGTACTAATCTAGCAACTGGGTATTTTGAACAGTTAAATAGTTCTGTATTCTGAGCTTCAGTGATATATATCTTAGAAAATTACCTGAGACATACTATTTCTGAGTCTTTTAGCAGGTCTTTGACAGGCTCTTAACCTGTGTGATTTATTTTTATTATTATTTGCTTGCTGCTTTTCTTGCTAGATTTTTCCAATTTACTTTTCTGCAGCAGTGGGTTGGTATCTACTGCATCTGTTTTCTGTTTTCCAAAGCGTTCTTTAAAAAGATAAGATTAATACCTGTGAAGTACGTTTCCTTCACTTTCATAGGTATATGTAGAGAAAGTGGAAACAGCAAAGCTTTCCAAAGCACTTGACCTACGTTTGTAACTCTGAGATGTTCGTAGGGTTTTTAATTTTGACAAATAGGATATGATTGGCGAACAATGAGTACATTTTAACATCCCACCCCACACTAAGACTTCATCAGGGATGTACAGTAGTGGCAGTTTGGAGTAGGACTATTAAGCCCACTACCCAGTCTCACAACTGTACTGCTCCTGTAGATGTCTGCTTGCCAAGAGGGGTGGATGTCTTTTTCCTTCTTGGAGCATGCAGTATTCTGGCCTTAGAAGCCATAGGTGATGTTACATGAAAACAGGATGCATTAGAAAGTATGCTGGTAGAAGAGTTTAGGTAGAACGGAATGAACTTATGCTGCATATGAGCTTGATGTGCCTGAAGAGATGTGGAGATCCACACTGCTATACAATGGCACTGAAACAAGAAAAAGTAAAAGTTTGATGGAGACATCAAATGCCCGTGAGCCATAACATGCCTAGAGAAAAACAGTGGGAACAGTAGGGTTTGCAGATTGACCGGTAGTGTTGGCCAGTTTATAAGAGCAGATCTTTAAAGGAAATTGTTGCTTTCAGAAAGGACAATTTTCACACAAGAACTATATAAGCATCTTAGCTCTACATAGTGAAGACTTTAAAGTTTTGTTTAGATTCTTACAAGGATCTATTTTTTTCAAAGAAAAATGGTTTTGTGGTAAGCAAGCAAAACGTCCTCATGCTTCTTGGGTTTTTTTTTACCCATGGAAAGAAGCAATCTTAACCTGTCAAGTGTGTATAGTTAAAATATCTGGGGACATGTAGTGTGCAGGATATCATTGTTTTGTCATCTTCGCTTTTCCCTAGTTTTTACTTGTTTGGTTATTTTGAGAGCTTAGTTTGGCGGAAAGTGTTCACAATTTTCCTTACTTAACAAACCTTGGAAAGTAAGTAGCTGAGAACTTTGCATTTTGGATAGACAAAGAAAAGAAAGTGGCATTTTGAAGACACTTGGTTTTTAGTTTGAAAAACGTTTTCAGAAACACAGGTATTGCACAGAAAGGGACCAGGCTAAGTGCTTTTAGAAAGCTTTGTAAATGTCCCTTTCTAACCTTCTGTGTTATTAGTCTGATTGCTTAGGCCTTAAGGCAACATTTCTAAATTCCTTTCATTCTCCTGTATTCCAGCTTTTAATTCCAAAACAACCTTGTGGGAGACAGTTGCTCATACTTACATTAAACAAACTCGTATTTATTTCTTAACATCAGACAAGAAATAAAAGCCAAAATGTGTTTTTCTTAAAGCTGTTAAGACAGAGGAAGCAAAAAGGACTTTCATAAGCTGGCTACTTTAAGTAGGTCATTAATAGTTTCTCTCAAAAGAACACATTAAAATCATTTATAAGAGAACACAAGCCACCCTTGTATTACAGAATACAGGGTTTCTCTTAGCTTGTGCTGGAGAGTTCTGCAAGTTACAGAGAGCGAAGTTAACTGATAAAGTCATCAAAAGAGTTAGGCAAAGGGCTCTAGGAATAGTTGGAATTTCAACCTGTGTTACATGGCTGAAACCTGGAAATTAAAAGAGTATTCTGATGTGTCACACAGTGTTACATTTAGGGCTAGTACTGGTGTTAACAGTTACCATGTATAAACACTAGAGAATTACCATAATCTGTGTTAGTTAGCTAGTTGCATACACATTTCAACTTGATGGTCAAGTTAAGTAATTATTTAAAAATATAATCCCATTTCTTTATTTAGCACGAACCTAGATTTTTTCCTGATAGCCGTTGCTCAGCTTTTCCAGAGGTATAATAAGTATGTTGGCTTGATTGTGGTTTTTATCCTGCATCCTATTTTTTCCTGAAAGTAATTTTTCTTCAAAATGATTACTGTTATCTAGGTCATAGTTAAGTTACACACAGATGGATTTTAAACCTGGTCTCTTTCATCAGGGTAGTCTGGCTAGCTAGTTTCGATGCACAACTTCTCCTACTTTTATTAAAATCAAAAACTATGCCAAGCTGAGACTAACTGCATTTGAATATGGCATTTCAAAACAACTATTTTTTTTAATTAATTTTTTTTTTTACTATTTTAAGTAAAATATTTAATTATTTATGTATTCTGAGAAAAGTGAGATTTGTTACAACTATATCATTGGAAACTACTAGAAATGGATATACTTACCAACATCACCATTGCTTACTTCCTTTATCTGGTGAGCTGTCATATAGAAGATATTGTTTCACTGTATTCAGTAGAGCAACAGTAATTCATATCAGATGATACCAAGGTTTGTTTTTATGATTATTAGGGCATACTGGCAACTTGATACAGCCTCCTGACAAAAAAATTTATTACATCATTCAGATAGCGTTAACCTCAGAGGCACTTTAACTAGAAATAATTTAATTTGCACTGATGACCTCTGCAGTCTTCCAAGATAGTTCTGATGGTAGAGGCATATGAAATTGATTCCACTAACAATCTAGTGTCAGGTACAGATTAATAACACTTGAGTTAGCCTTTCTTTGAGCAAATCTGACATAATTCGTATTGTTCCGTAGATGGGAAAATCAATGCAGGGAGCCAGCTTTTAACATTCATCTTGGATTATGGAGATATTTTGTGTTCTGGAACTTGGAAAGAATTGGGGTGACTTAGTTTCAAATGTTGTTGCCTCTAGGTAGGTGTGTTCTGCAAAACTTGAGTATTTAATTTGTTCAGGTGAAAGCAGTATACCCATAGCTTAACATAGTTTCCTTTCTTTAGAAGGAAATCCTACTGAAGGAAACACACCTTAATATAAGCAGTTTAAAAAGGTCTTCAGTGAAGTATTCTTACAAGCTCTGTGTCTCAAAATATGTTAAAATCTAAATGCAGATACAAAAAGAACAAAGGAAGCTGCAACAAAGAAAATGGAACTAGACGGATTAGATGGCTTTAAATTAAGACTTGAAAACAGGTATTGGAGCCAGCAAGATGAAAGAGACATGAAAAAAGCTATAGGTGCACAAGAGGGTGTTCTTGCATGTAGGACTGGACGGCTTGGTAAAGGCCAAAGAAGGCAAGAAAGCAGAAATACACATTAGCAAAAGTAATCAAGATGCATCTGAAAGGTTTGAGTCAAGAAGGTAACTTGACTGAATGTGAAATAGAATGGACTAGAAGATTAAAAGAAGCAGTGTTGACTTTCAAAAGTTTTGTATGTCTGGGAGTTTAAAGAATTCTCAGGTATACCTGTAGCTACTGGAGAATGTATTAATGCAGAGTTCACTCAACCCAGATCTGCCTTGCAAACAAGTTGGCTGCAGCATATTAACAAGCTCCTTTCCTTATATAAAGGCAGCTTTTATTGGTAACCGAGTATGTCTTACAAGACTGGTTCTTTGGGGGATGGGGTGGGAGGGAGTTAGACTGATAAATGCACCTCTGTAGCACTGGACTTGCTGTACTTACAGTTGCTGTGTAACTGGAGATTTTTTGTAATAGTTTCTCGTCTTGTCCAGGTTGTGAATGTGACTGATTTGATGTGGGACGTGCATGGAAAGAAAAGTAAAAGTTAGATGAAGAAAAATCATTTTTCTGTCTTGTAAGAAAATTGTAAATAACTGATGATTATTAGAGATCCTCCCACAACATGGATCAAAATGATCATAACTTCCAGGTTTTAGATATTCTGTGAAGAAAGACAGAACTTATTTAGGAAAGCAAGGCATAAAAACTGTCTGAGCAGGCCAGCATTTTTAGGCTGATAGCACTTAGGTTGGGCACATAGACAGTTACAGAATTTTTTTGTGTCTGTCCTACTACTAACACAAACAGTACTTCTGTAGAAGGAAGGCTTCCTGGCTTCTTGAAGACACTCTGTGTCTAAGAACCTCAAACAGTTGAAGACAGCATTGATATTCTGGGTAAATTCAACTGGCTCACAGGGAAGCCTGGCCACTTCCCAGTCTTACAGCCGGAGAACGGGGAATGCCTTGCTTGGAAAACTGACAATCAGCAGCACTGCACAGGGAGGTTTGGAAGGAAACAGAAATGCAGATGACCCAGTATCAGTTCCATTCATTTCCTTGGTAGGGGATTTACTGTTTTTGCTGCTTTAGCTTATGCTGGTTCTCCGAGTGCAGTAAGTTATACAGTGAACGCTGTTTTATGCCAGTATAAGCATATTTATGTTTGGGCTTCTGCCACAGAAACTTTTCAAAAGGAAATCAGATCTCATGTTTCTGTGCAGGCATAAGTTTCTCTTGGCTTAAGCTTATGAAAAATACATACAGTTGCATACTGTCCATTAAAAAAACTGAGTGAAGTTCGAAACAAGGTGACTGAAGACAAAGTATAAATCCAAAGAGAAAAAATTGGAAAGTAAAATCTGTAGGTTTCTAGGACAAAATATCTGAGTTTGGAGAAGAAATTTGACCGAAGCCTCATCTGTATATATATGAGTGCATATGTATACGAGGCTCATACATATATGAATGCATATGCATTTTTTCATGTGCTTGTTAAGACATTTGTTTTGATGTTGTCATATATTTATTATTAATCTCATTTTCTTTAAAGCAATCTGGCATGTGAAATGTATGTATATCCATGACTTAGCTAAAAATTAATTTAAACAATTTGTATATCAGCAGGAGAATTAGAAGTTCAAATATTTTTGCATAAGGATTTTGCATAAGGACTGAGGAAATAATTCTAAGAATCATAGTTTGTGTGGAGTCTTTGAGTTTTATATTTTAATTTCCTAAAATGTTTTCTGTCTGGTTTTTGGTGGGGTGTTTTTTTTTTTTTTTTTTTTTTCAGTTGCTTTCTCAAAGAGCTGGCTGGGTAACTGGCAGCTGCAAACCTAAGGGTAGGCTGCATAGTTCTTCTTCCAAAGCCTTCCTTTCATGTTTAGCCAAGTGAGAGACAGAGTGAAATGTAAACTCCGGCTCAGTATATCCTCATGGCCTTCTCTCCTGGTGAGCAACCCGCGGGGCAGAAGGGGGGCTGAAGCCACCCAAGGATGCTAACCACAATGGCCTGGGAGACACCGGCAGTGAGCTGCTGCTGCCAGGTAGCTTGGAGGAGGAATGCGAAGATGGTGCTCGAAGGCCCTTGATACCGAACCGCTGAGATGGTGCTCCTCATCCCTCTGCTCCTTCTCATTCCATTCTCCCCCTGGGACAGAAGGAAAAGGCATTCACTTTCCTTCCGTTTAACTGTTTCCCTTTAATTCCCAGTAGTCTGAGAACTAAGTTTCTGTTGTGTTTGAAATTACAGACTGGAACCATCTTTATTTTGTTTGATTTTATTTTTCTTTTTTAGTTTGTTTTCAAGCTTTGCAAAAGCTCAACCTAAAAACTGGAAAGGAACTTTCTATGAAATATAAACAGATGTTTGTACCTTCAAGTGAAGGTTGTTTATAGGAGCCTTTTTGATAAACCATGTCAATGCAGTATCAAGGTCTAACAATTAAATAATGGGTAATTCATAGAATCATAGAATCATAGAATAGTTAGGGTTGGAAAGGACCTCAAGATCATCTAGTTCCAACCCCCCTGCCATGGGCAGGGACACCTCACACTAAACCATCCCACACAAGGCTTCATCCAACCTGGCCTTGAACACTGCCAGGGATGGAGCATTCACAGCCTCCCTGGGCAACCCATTCCAGTGCCTCACCACCCTAACAGGAAAGAATTTCCTCCTTATATCCAATCTAAACTTCCCCTGTTTAAGTTTTAACCCGTTACCCCTTGTCCTGTCACTACAGTCCCTGATGAAGAGTCCCTCCCCAGCATCCCTATAGGCCCCCTTCAGGTACTGGAAGGCTGCTATGAGGTCTCCACGCAGCCTTCTCTTCTCCAGGCTGAACAGCCCCAACTTCCTCAGCCTGTCTTCATACGGGAGGTGCTCCAGTCCCCTGATCATCCTCGTGGCCCTCCTCTGGACTTGTTCCAGCAGTTCCATGTCCTTTTGATGTTGAGGACACCAGAACTGCACACAATACTCCAGGTGAGGTCTCACAAGAGCAGAGTAGAGGGGCAGGATCACCTCCTTTGACCTGTTGGTCACACTCCTTTTGGTGCAGCCCTGGATACGGTTGGCTGTCTGGGCTGCAGGCGCACACTGCCGGCTCATGTTCATTTTCTCATCAACCAGCACCCCCAAGTCCTTCTCTGCAGGGCCGCTCTGAATCTCTTTTTTGCCCAGTCTGTAGCTGTGCCTGGGATTGCTCCGACCCAGGTGTAGGACCTTGCACTTGTCGTGGTTGAACTTCATAAGGTTGGCATCAGCCCACCTCACAAGCGTGTCAAGGTCCCTCTGGATGGCATCCCTTCCCTCCAGCATATCAACGGGACCACACAGCTTGGTGTCATCGGCAAACTTGCTGAGGGCGCACTCAATCCCACTCTCCATGTCAGCGACGAAGATGTTAAACAAGACCGGTCCCAACACCGATCTCTGGGGGACACCAGTCATTACCGGTCTCCAGACGGACATCAGGCCGTTGACCACAACTCTTTGTAATTGACGAGTTTGATCACATTGACATGATCTGCTGTGCTGGCACTCCTGGTTTGTTTTGGTTTTTAAAAAGATATTTTTTTCCAACTGTATTTTATACTTGCAACTAATCTTTAAGTTCTTCCTCAGTACAGGGACATAGAAAACTTTCTCCTGGAACAAAAGGGTGATTCCCAGAACTCCAGCTATTTCCTCCAGTGCTAGAGAGATGCATATGTCTTATAGTAGCCATAATTGCTTGGGGCCTTTTTTCTACCAAGTAATTCTTTGGCTCCTAATCACTGAAGGGCTGTAAGTTTGGGGACTTTTTGTGAGTTTGTTGTTTGGGTAGAAATAGAAATGTGAGCAGCGCCCCCTCTCTTGTGCAGAGATGTGTTTCTTTTTTCTTCCAGCCGTCCCTCTCCCCCTCTGTTTCTCTCTGTGCTCGTCCTTACTACATTTATACTGACTGCTTCCTTTGTTCTGTTTATTCTGCAGAGAGTATGTAGAACTAAAAAATACATACATACAGTATTTTTTTCATTCTTCTGTTGTGGCCATAAATTTTCCCCTCAATCAGTTGGGGCCCACAAATTCTCTAGTTGATGTTTTATAGTCTTTTTCCCTGTCCAGGTTTACACAGAGTATGCTTAGTGGTGTACATTCTGCACTGATGCAGTGAAGTGTGATGGTGAAGGAAAATGTTGTTTGTGTCAGCCTGAAGATCACCAGGTTTCGTGAACATGTGTTAATATAACAGTTTTAGTGACCCTCACAAATAGAATAGAATGAACTCTGATTTTCCTGTACTCATTTATATCTATGCATATACCTACTGGGTTCTTAGGACTGTTACAGAAATAAAATTATTGAATAAGCTAGTCTTTAAGATATTATTTACCTATTCATGAAATTATTAATCTGTTTATAAAATTGTACACAGAAATTAAAGATATTCAAACAAACTGGATTATACTGAAAGACAAAATTTTAACTGTTAAATGTGAAATAAATTATCAAGTACTCTGTCTTCTGACTGATGAGACAAACTTGAAGAGGTAGTTCCTTCTGAGAATTTCCTGGCATTGTGTGTGATATTGCAAGTGTAATTCCAGTTTACAGTCTGAGCTGGTAGAAGACTTGAGAGTCTACCATGGGGTAGATGTGGTGAATAGCATGCCTTTTCCATAAGTGATGGCACTAAAAGTGTGAAAGACTCTGCTCTAGTTGACTATAAATGCTGTCTTTGCTATGGAAAGACTGTCTTAGTAATGCAGGTTACTGCTTTTTACATCATGAAGCAGGTGAGCTCCCCTCTAGATATGAAAAGTTGGAGGGAAAGAGTTTTGGAGGCAGTGGCCCTACTAGAGTCGTGGAGTTTTGTGGCTCGCTCTTGTAAAATGTGGAGGCACAGACTGAGCAATTAAAAGTAATACCTGCAGTGTATATAAGGAAGGATGACACAGTATTATGTGGTAATCCTGACATGCATTCAAGAGCTGCACCAATGACCTGTAGTTTTCAGATATCGTGGAGGAATCAAGGGAAGAAAACGCAAGGAAACACACCTTCAACAGTTCCCCCTCTTCTTTCCCTTCCCACCCCCCAGTAATTCTCTTCAGTTGTGCTTTTAAATAAATTATTAAATTAAAAAGGTTGTTCCAGGATGAAATATCTCACCCTTAATAAAGCGAGATTTGCTTTTCAAGCTGGAAAACACCTCCCTGATGCTCTCATCCTTAGCATTCTGTGCTTGCGAAAAGGTAAAGTGAAGAGAATACTAAGAAAGGCAGAAAACATGCCTGAAAGGTCTTACGGCAAATTTGTTATTCCAGTGCTGTATTGTCTTGCGGCATTTTTCTGACAGATCTCTCAAGTAGTCAGGATGCTTTCCAGTTTGGATTTTGGTTTGTTGGTGTTTTGGTTTTTTTAATGCTTAAGCTTACTGAATTAGTACACAAGGGTTAAAATATTACGGATTTCTGCCTCTCTTGCAACATTGTACCATTGTTAGAAATAATGAAGTTTAGGGGCATGTTAAGACTGGATAGAACTGAAGCTCTTCCTACACAATTGGATAAAATCAGTAGAATCATTGCAATAAAATAATTTTACTGTGTATAATTTTACTTTGTAATTTTATAGTTTCATTCATAGTCTCTCACAGAATGTGATGCAAATTGTACTTGGTAATACTCGTTTAATTGTAGTGATTTGATTTTTCTTTTCAGGGTGTACCTCAGTTACCATGTGCCAAAGCATTGTATAACTACGAGGGAAAAGAACCTGGAGATCTTAAATTCAGTAAAGGAGACATCATCATTTTGCGTCGACAGGTGGATGAAAATTGGTATCATGGAGAAGTCAATGGCATCCATGGCTTTTTTCCTACCAATTTTGTTCAGATTATTAAACCTTTACCTCAGCCTCCGCCTCAGTGCAAAGCACTTTATGACTTCGAAGTAAAAGACAAGGAAGCAGATAAAGACTGTTTACCATTTGCAAAGGTAAAAAACAGAGTAAAATTATTTTCTTTTGATAATGTCATGCACTTGGGTAAGAATAATAAGACTGTTCTGTGGTCTTGTCTGTCTGTTCTTTAGTGGAGCTGCACATATTCAAAAAGGTAATTGTGCAGGTATTTCTTTTATGTTGATTAGTTTTGTCCTGCTTCTCTTCCTAAATTACATGTAATTCCTCTCAGGTTTTATTTTTGAGAATGCAAGTTTTCATAATTGCAGTAGTAATGTTCTTAATTTATGAGAAATAAGCTATGTTATGAATAAAGTATTCCATCTTCTAAAGAAACTCATTTTAAATTGTTGAAGTTGGTACTATTTTCAGCTTTGCATTTAGTGACATCTAGATACTAGACAAAAAGTACTACTCAGCTTTGGCATTCTATAATATTACTAATTGCCTTTTGGAAAATACGATGTTTCCAATGTTATTTCTATTGTAACTAATTTTCTGTCATGCAGAGCATGTAATGATACAGAGTTTTAATAGGAATTAGAGCTGTTAATCAGTTTCTAATTCTTCAGTTTATCAAATTGCACAAGAATGTCACAAGAGCAAACGCAAACTAATTGCTTCTCTACCAATCGATTCCTATTAAAAATGAAAAGGATGGCTACAGTTCTAAAAACGGTATTAACATGTGGACAGACAATGGTTATCACAGCAGAAAACATCAATACTGTTGAGGATGATTGGCATTAACTTGCATATTTTGATTAACTTGTTGGCAAAGTTGGTTACTGTTAGTTTGGTTTTTGGGTTTGTTTTTGTTTGTTTTAAATCCCCAGTCCTGCTTGAGTAAGCATATCTTTCCAAATATTTTAACTTGCATATGAAGCAATTATGTATCTCCAGTATAAGCAAGAGCAATGTTTAATGTGCACATAAATCCTTTTTTTATGTAATGTTCTCAAAACCATATCTAGTCCAAATGCTCTATGTAATTGTGAAAGAAATGGTATCATTTACCAGTGTTCTTAAGTACTTAAGTAGAAAAGCAATTGTCTAGGGAAGTTTAGGTAATGAGTCAGTTGAGAAGGAAAAAGGTTGTGGTTCTGTTGATAAATGCCAAGGACTTAAAAGAGAGCTGATGAATACCATGGACTGAACACAGCAGGAAGTCTGCCACTAAGCATGAAGTCAGATGGCTGAGATGAGCTGTGGGCAGTTAGCTGAACTCTGACAAAATAGGGAAAAGAACGGCTGGAACTGACTTCAACCCCAAAAGTGCTCCTGTTACAGAATGCCTTCTCTGTGTCCTTGCCCTTGCACTGCCTTCTCTGATTGCTCGTGCGTTATGGAGGGAAATGAAATTAGAAGCTTAATTAGACCTGGGAGACATAATCACTGCATGTTCACACAGGATGATGTTCTGACTGTAATTCGCCGTGTGGATGAAAACTGGGCAGAAGGAATGCTGGCTGACAAGATAGGAATATTTCCAATTTCATATGTTGAGGTGAGTGAAGTTGAGTACTTGGTAAGGTTGTGCCCAGTGTGTATTTTATTTTCTAAAACTAAAAATAATCGGTACTCCTTATGATTGTAAAATAACCTGAGATATAAATACTCATGGACCTAAAATAATCTAAGGTCTGTGTGCTTAGTTTGGGAAAGTTAATGACCTCAGCAGTTGAACAAGTGATTTTTACTTAGCTGTTTGATACCTGTTTTCATTGAATGGAGTTGGAATGAGAGTATTTGGAGGCAGTCACTGTGTTTTCTTGTTAATAGCGGAGTTGTGCAGTCAATCACAAACCACACTTACTTAAACACAAAATGAAAGCAATCAGCCAGTCAGAGAAATAAAATAGTAGGCTTTGCACTGTCCCTAATACCTGCCTCTCAAAACCAAATTAGCACAACTAGGAAGTCAAAGAACAGGCTGTTGGTAAGCAGGAAAAGCATTGATTTTTACATCTAACAAACCCTTATTTTAAACATCCTGTATCTTCCTGCATTTCTCATATACGATACGACAATTTACAGAAGTAGCAACTGAGAAAGTTTCCCCAGCCTTTTAAGGTTTAAGAGTTGAAAGCTGTGTTTTCTATATAGGAAGACATAGGTCATTAAGAACGGTTTACAGCTGCAGCAATTATTATTAAAATTTGCATTAGGGAAAGATACAGAAGTTTGGAATAGTGTTTGTCTTTTTCTGATACGTACCTTACCAAGCATCTGCTATGGATACTTGGTAAGATACACTTCTTGCACTGACAAGATTTTATTTAAATAAGTGAGGCAGAATGCTGAAAGAAAAAAGTAATTTCCTGTAATCTGTGGGATGGGAAATATCTACCTCGGGTCACAGAAGAAATGTGTAACCATACTAAGAATAAAGTGAGGTTTTTGAGTTGGGATTTCTGAATGCCATGATGAGATGGGAACCATTAAAAAAATTACTCTGTTCAACCAACATAGAATTTATTCTTCTTGAAAGGGAAAGTATGTATATGCATTTTTATAGGTTGGTGTAAGGACCTGTACATCTGGGGATAGGAAGCATTAAAATGACTGGAAAAAAAACCAACAAACAACTAAACAGCAAAACCAGAAGGATTTCAACCTCCTTAGTGCAGTTCTGGCTTCAGTTTAAGAAGCTTTTAAAAGCCACTCTACAAAGTTCTTTCCCCTGGCTATTCACTCCTAGCTCCTTGCAATTAACTGCCTCTTCAGCCAGTAAAGCTTTTTAAAACTAAATCACTTAACTTAGCCAAGTTAGAAAAAGCCCTTTCCTAGGGCTGCCACTTTGGCTAAGTAGCTCACAGCTCCTTTTCCATCTCTACAAAAGTTTGCAAAATAGAGATGTACTCTTAAAACAAAAGTATGTAAAAGTAGTAGTCACAAAATACATTTCACTGTTAATGTTTTCGAATTCCGTCAACTATGAAGATGTATTTTCAGTTAACCCTTTTAGAACGAGAGGACTTGTGTACACACGTGCAAATCCCCACTAAAATGATAATGGGAAATCTAGAATGATAGATAATACCCAAAGAGATACTACAGATCAGGTAGGTGAGGTTTTTTTCAGTATATACTAAACTGAAACACATGCTGTGGTGAAGAGCAGTGAGATACGCAGGAAACTGAAAACTCTCGATTTGAATTTTGAAATACCTGTTTTCTGCGATTATATAGCTGTTGTTCTGGAAAATACACAGACAGCTGATACAACCAAGTATATCAAACCATTCTTGGCTATGTTATTATTAAAGACACTGAAGATGAGAAGCAGTAAATATTTCTGAGTATTTTTAATCTGTCGTTTTCAGTTGTATTTTGCCGTTCTGTAATCATAACCTATTTTTTGACACTGCCTTGTTAGTCCACGTCTTTTTATTGGTTTTGGTTTTGGTTTTTTAATGTGAATTACTAGCTGTATTTACAGATAAAATCTGAGGTATGATGAAGACTATGAAAAACACTGAATCTATCTGAATATAGTTGAGGACAACTTTTTACTCGGAGGAACATTTTATGATTCAGTGTTCCCTAATCTGTTCTATTCTTTTACATTACTTTCTTACTAAATTTGTAGCAATAATGAAAGCTAAGACCAAAAACATTCTGAGAGAATTTTTAATAGTGATTCTGTTGAAAGTGTAGTTTAACTGACTCACAAAACATTCCATCTTTATCTGTAGACACATAGCACTGTGAAATAGTTATTTCTATCTGCAAATGAAAAATACATAATGCATACATTGCAAAAATTTCTATTTTCTAAGAAGTGCTAAAACCAAGCAAACCCTCTAGTTTTACTCGAGAAACACCTGATTAACATATCTAAATTACTAGACTTTTAACTGATGGAATTTCAACACACTTGCATTAAAAGCTGGTCGACCAGATTCTTGTGCAGGGATGAAATCAAATGCAGTAAGTCTAGAAAGTGCATGATTAAGTTTACAACACTTACATTTATCTCCGTTCCAAAAAGAAAGATTAATCAGAACTAAACAGATACTACTATTTTTCTGTGTAGAGTACAGTTCTAGCTATAATACACATTTGTTGGAAAACTTGGAAATTTTGATATGGTTTAACACTTAGTAAACACACTCCAAATCTTAAAAGTATTTCTATTTTTACAAGTTATTCAGCACTCGTACAGAACAACTAGAAAAGCATTAATGTCCTGAATAGAAAAAGAAAAATCAGGGAAAAGAAATCACTTTAAATCAAATTGTCAGTAGAAAATAATGACAGCTTTTGTTTTCCCAAGTTGGCATGAACAACTGGGAAACACCTTTATATTAATTCAGCTCCTCTAGCTTTATTTATAAACAGTCTAATAGAAGTGTAGGGGAGGAAGAATTCCACTACAGTGAATATTTAGATTATATTTTTTTAAAGTTCATTGTCATTTTGTACAACTCCATCCATCACTTAAGAGGACATTTTAATCAATGAGAACATAAGATTTTAGGTTCTTAGTGTGTCAGGTTTAGGTTTTTTTGTTAGCATCTTCCCATGTTCAAGACAGGAGTGTTTCGAAACATACTTGTCAGTTAAGGACAACATTTGCCTTAGTTCCACTTACATACAGGCTTTACTCCTTTGTTCCCAAGTATATATGAAAGTGAAATGTTGTCCAGAAATTGGAATTTTGACTAATAATAGAGTTGGTAATGTGTAAAAAAAATTAACTTCTTGACCTATGGTGATGTAGTAAAATAGCATAAATAAAAACTTTGGATGAACGTGGATGGAAAGATCGTTTGAGGGAGAAGATGGTGTTTTCACTTCTTTTCAGAAGGTGATGGTATTTGAATTCTACCTATCTGCATGTGAGTGAAGAAAACCTGGTTTGTAAACTAAATACTGTAAACCATAAGAGATTTTAAAATAGGTCTTGCATGTTAGTCTACTTGATAATTTCTCCAGGTGGCTGCAAGCAGGCAAACCTATCTGCTAGCCTCAACTCCTACCACAGCACTCACACACGGCTTGGTCTTGCCACTGTTTGGAAAGTTGTTGTGTTTCCTGGGTTTTTGTAGGAAGGGGCATTGGATTTCAGGCTACCTGGTACAGCAAAAATTTTGTTGAATGAAAAAAAATTAATGTGAATATAAAAGTTAAAGTCAAGAAGCTTCTGATCAAATACATCTGTGCAGGAAAACACCTGACGTAGAAAATGTGGGAGCAGGCACAGGGTGTCTGCAAAAAGGAATGCTGTCTTGAAACACGTCATAGCTTGAGTGGGATGCATCCCCATGGTGATTTTGCATGGTTGCTAACCATTTCATTGGGGAATGCATGCAAGTTCCTCTTTTCTCAAGGAAGAAGTAAACTGCACCTTGCAGAATATTCTGCAACTGTTGCTGGCTTCAGGTTACTTCTAGAAGGCCAGTAATCTGTTCACTTCCGTGTTTAGTTTCATGGTGCTGCCCTGTGCTTGCTTCTCAACATAAAAAAGCTCAGTGCATTGCTTATATCAGATGAAACAGTCCCATGGGCAAGCCTTAACTTTTCTCTAACAGGTTGTTCGCTGTATAGAATATTCAGATTCTGCAGGCATTAGCAGCTTCAGGAGGTCAATAAACATAATTAGGTGTAACAGGTACCTTGGGGTGCTTTTAGCAGAGTGGCTTTTGGTTTTGTTTTTTATTCCTGGGTGATCTGGTAACTTTTTTGATTCGGTATTTCTGTTTTAGGGATGAGTACTGCTTTTCTTTCTCTGGTCTCTGTGCAATTTGTGAAGAGGCTCTTTGGAAAATAAAGGAGTAGGTTAGATATGCATAGAAGTGGTTGCAGGCATTGAATAAGACATAATGGAAGACATGGGTTCTTGGGAAGGACAGGAAGAATTTTGATCTGAGGTGGAAAAAATAAAATGTACAAAATGCATAAAATGATTACTCTTTGAAAAGTGTGTGCTTTCTTCCATGATGAGGGGTAGGACCCTAACAGATTGGGTAGCAGAGAAAGCTTTTTTTGGCCTTATTTTATGCTTCTTCCAGCCTCCTATAAGTGATCTGTGATAAAATTATGTTGTTTTCACTGGTCTGTTAAAGGTATGTTTGCTCTACATTTAAAATTTAATAAATAAAAAAGTAATTACCTCAGTAATGAGCTTGCAGGTTAATTGGAGAAAGCTGTAGGGTTATGTCTTCTGTACTAAACAAGTACTAAAAAATCATTTTGTCTGTATGATCTATGTGCAGTATTAGCAGGAAGGAAAATCTAGTGTCCATTTTTTTTCTCAGGAATGTTTACTACTATGACATTGTCTTCTACCCTTCCAGCAATAGGACCAACAATAGGAACATTTAGGAAAAAAACCTATATTCTCATCTTCATACTCTTTTCTAAATCTCCCATTATGCCATTCTTCCACTGCAGTACATTCTGAGTAGTTCTGATTCTTCAAGCATTTCATAATTTTCCTCTCTTACATCCTAGTAGGTTTTTACGTCATCTCCTGATTGTTCTGGTAGTTCCAGCTTTGAGCTTTGTCTGTTTCTTCTGAATATGCATGGAATTTCCTTCTGGATCTCATCTTTCAAATGCCTTTGGAAACCATTTCTATATTAAAAAAATATGAATAAATACATTCTTTATTCTTTTGTACCACTTCATATACATCTACTTGTCCTCAAATATAAAGGAAAGTATTCAGAAAGTATTCAGGGTATAAGCTGTTGTCATTTGTGGGAGCTGCATTTAAATCAGTGTAATGATACCATGATTAATGATGTCTTAACTTGCCTATTTTGTTGTGACGGGGTAAAATGCTACTTTAAAACTCTTCATAAACATAGTAGATATTTTAGTACTTGTGGAAAAAGGGATAAAATAAATACAAGAAATAATACACGAAGAATAGAAGTCATACTTCCATGGTAATTAATTTCATTCTTTCATCCTGATGTTCTTCACAGTTTTTTCCCTTCTTCATAATTGGCTACACTTATCCGAGTAACTGTATTCATATTTAGTGGTACATATTAATGTTAGTTAACTTGTTCAGCAAACTGGTGCTGGTGCTACTTCAGCTCATGAGTAAATGAGAGTTCTGACATTATTACTTCCAGTAGCTCTAAAATATAAAAAATACTTTGTGGAAGTAAAGGGTTTGTGAAAAATGTAATTTAGTAATGATTGATTTGTAGAGTAGGGCAGTATGTCACGGTTTTAAGTTGCATGGTTTAAATTTTATTATGAATTAAAAAAAATAGGTATTTCTGTTACAGTCAGGTATTTTTTTATACAGAAAAAAGAAATACTAATATGTGGCTTTCTTTTGTAGTTTAACACAGCAGCCAAACAGCTCATAGAATTGGATAAGCCCTCAGGTTCTGCTGTTGACTCTGGGGAAGGTACCTCTGGGGCAGCCCACAACAATTCAACCCAAAAGCACACCGATACCAAGAAAAACACCAAAAAACGTCACTCTTTTACCTCCCTCACTATGTCCAACAAGTCTTCACAGTCTTCTCAGAATCGCCACTCAATGGAAATTAGCCCTCCTGTCCTCATCAGCTCCAGCAACCCAACTGCAGCAGCCCGCATAAGTGAGCTGACAGGACTTTCCTGTAGTGCCCCTTCTCAGGTAATTTACATGAAATCAAACATAAATCATGTGTGCGTGTTTTTTTTTAATAACTGTGAAGGCTTCTAATCTTGTCGGACTATTCAAATTATTACTTGTATGTAATTAACATTAACGTACATTTTCAGTAAGTTTATCTTCCAGCGTGAAAGCATTGAAGGCAAATGTTTTATAACGCTTCTTATACAATAATAGCAAGTGTTTTTGGTCTTGTAAGCTAATTTTTTTTCACAGTTGTTAATTTCATAAGTGCCACAAAGCTTTTTATAAAGCTGTGGAAACTAGCAACTGGAGTGATATAGTTTCTTGGTTTTTTTCCTACATTTAATATAATACTAGATATTAATAAATAAATGCAAGTAAAAGCTAAGTTCAACTTGAAAATTACATGAATTCTAGAGATGTACCATATTAATCTGCTTGTGATAAGTAGAAAAAATTATCTGCCTTTATTTATCGTTAGTCTCCTCAAAGCTTTTAGTTACAAGTTACAATGGTTCATGAACAGTTGTTTCACAGAGAGATTACATTTTGGAGAAGAGGTAGTAATGCAGACTTTGAAGTGTTGGTGTCATTTTATATGAGCTGGTAATATGTTTTATTTGCATGTCTTTGGGATCTGACAGCCTTTTATGGAAAAAAAATAAAACCAACATTGGTAAAAGTGTGTTTTCCATGACTAGTTCAATGTATTTCCAAAGTTTCTGAAACATGGGGGTGGGGAGGGGAAAGTGAGCAGTGTGATCCAGTACTGTTCGTATGAATACCAAAACATTGGTTCTAGAGTTACAGGTGAGTACTGGTGTTTCTGACCATGAAGCATACAGCTGTGCCAAAACCAGCTTTTATTAAACTACTCAGAACTGATCCTGCTGCGTGTTTTTTATCTTTGACAGGTTCATATTGGTACTACGGGGCTAATTGTGACTCCTCCCCCTAGCAGCCCAGTCACAACAGGGCCTTCATTTACCTTCCCTTCAGAAGTTACCTACCAAGCTGCTCTTGGTGTAAGTACCGCTCAAGAAAACAGCTTTCCCATTGATTTTTGGTCTGTACAGTCGTCTTTTTTTTTTGGTCTTGAGTTCCGATCCATTGATTTAAAATAATTTTACAATGATTGTTTATGTGACAGACAATGGTATATATTGAACTACAGCAAAAGCATTATTGATACAATAATGTTTGCATCCTGCCATGCATACCCATTTCTCCAGTTTTCCTCTGTCATTTTCCTGTAGTAAACACAGGAAGCACACTTTTTCCCAGAACAGTGTTTCTTTTCAGCAGGAGTAAGAAAAAAGATATGCTAGGGGGAAGGTTAGAGGAAACAAGCAAGATCTTATAAAAATACACCAACTTGAGACTACAGCTCCCAGATATTTGTCTTACTTAATATTACCAATATTCTCTGAAATAAGTTTCAAAACTCTGCTTTCTCCTCATTAGGATGACTTTAGTTGTGTGTATGCCTGTGGCAGATGAAGAGCTCATCTTAGGTTCTTGGAGATCAATATGAAAAACTGTTGCAAATGGCCATCTTTTAAAGGAGGGAATACATTGTACTGCTCTTTCCTTTGGATGAAGAAAATAACATTATCTTCAAAAAGTGCAGGATTTCATTTTAAAAACAACTGAAAATTATTTTTTTTAAAGCTTTGTTTGTAGTAGGGGAGCTCTGGAATGCCCTAAATCATACTGCACTTATGAGAGCCTCAGCTTAACTGCAGTAAAGACTGTGGATACCAGTTTTCACAGATCTTCAAGGGAACTTCATGAGCCTTTATTTTGATCATAGGAATTCCTGATATCCAGTTCTTGTTTTGAGTCCAAAAAATGTGCCTCTAACACTGGGGGTGGGGGAAGGAGGGGACACACAGTTGAATAATAAATTTCCACTTAAAAAAAAAAACACAAACCAAACATGACAACAAAAAAACCTCCAAAAAATCCTCCAAAAAACCTCAGCCCCTCCCACCCCCCCAAAAAAACCCAACAATGTACACAACCCAGACAAAAGCCTCCAAGACTTGAGCTTGTTTAGGTGTCTAATTATCCTTGCATTCTTTAAAGCAAGTAAAACATAATGAATAGTTTTGCTTCTAGATGTGGCTGGTTTTGTTTTCAGCTTTTGTCACTTGGATCATTTTACACATTTGTCTGCAAAATCAAAGGTAGAATTGTTTCTCTTATCAACTTTTTGTTGTTTAAGTAAACGCTTAGGTGTGGCTTGGTTGCAGCTGAGAGGTTACATTCTGACGGCTTTCTTTGGGACTCTAAGTTATGTTTTTTCAGTCCTTAAAATTATGATGCTGTTATTCTCTGAATTATCTCTAGTTCTTCCTTCTGGCATGGTAAGTGCATTCCAGAACTAGGTACAGTGCTGCATGGTCTTTTTCAGTGATGAAATGTTGATAGTATGACCCTTTTACTTTTATCCTGTTATTCTGATGTTTAGATCTTGAGAATTTGTATCCATTCATTTGGCCTGAGTGTAACAAAAGTTTATGTTCAGCCAAATATCCATCATGATCCCACAAATTTTCATTGTCGTTAGTGATGTACTAATTGCTGTCATCCAAGTAAATATTATTTGACATTCCTTGTTCTTGAGACAGATGATCTTATTACTGACAGTTTATACAGACAGTATGCTTTTGCCCTCCCTTACTAACACAGGTTGTGCTGTAGCAATTCAGTGGCCTTTTATTGTTAACAACTCCTTCAATGTGTGGATCACACTGAATGCTATGGAACCAATTAATGGAACCAATTAATAGTCTCCTTATATTGAGATTCATATTTTAATGACCTAGAGCAGGAAGGGACCACTGGTGGTCATCTTGTCTGCTCAAGCAGGGCCACCTAGAACCAGTTGCCCTGGATGGTATACAGACAGCTTTTGAATATCGCCAGGGATGGAGACTGCACAGCCTCTCTGGGCAACCCGTGCTCACTCACCGTCACAGTTTACTGATTTTCAAACTGAATCTCCTGTGTTTCAGTTGTGTTTCACTGAGTACCACTGAAAAGAACATGGCTCCATCATTTTTGTCTCTTCGCTTCAGGTACTACACTGATGAGATTCCCCTGAGCCTTTACTAGGCTGAACAGTGCTAGCTCTCTCAGCCTTTCCTCATAAGAGAGATGCTCTAGTCCCTTGATAGTGGCTCATCACTGGACTCTCCTGTATGTCTGTGTCTCTTGTACTGGGGAGCCCAGAACTGGACACAGTACTCCAGGTTTGGCCTCATCAGTGCTGAGGAAAGGGGAAGGTTTGATCTCCTTTGAGCTCCTGGCAAGACTCCTCCTAATGAAGCTCAGGATACCATTACCCCTTTTTGCCATAAGGGCACATTATTGGCTCATGTTCAACTTGGTGCCCACCAGGAAGGACCTTCAAGTATTTATTTTTTTACTGGGATGTGAGGTGCACATCTACTACTAGAAACAATGAGCTGATTATATGATAATCCATGTAATCTTTTATCCGGTCCTTCAGAAGATACCTCTGAGAACTGACCAAACAAAATCAGTTTTGGCATCTTTTGTGCTCTTAGGCAGAATAAAAGTCTAGCTAACATATATGCTGCAAGCATTGAGCAATTGATTTGATTTCTGGCTGAGAGACATTTTGGAGATGATGGGGTGGGCAGGATTCAAAGCATCATTTCAGAAGTTCTGACAGAAGTTGCCTTTTTTTTCTCAGTAACAAACACTTTTGTTATCAAGAATTAATAGTTCCTTTGATGCCAACATGGAAAAATACCTTATTTTGGTGCTGGTGCAAAGTCATTAAACCACCTCGGGTGCTTTAATTGCATAAGCTTGTTCAAAAGCGCTCTCACCATTAGTCCCCACAGGAATTAAATTACAGCGCTAAATGCACCATGGAGTGAAACTCCTGCCACATAGTCGTCCTGTATCCTGGAGTGCTGCTTTCCTTTTGTGATAACCATGTTCCTGGTTATGTTTCCAATTAGGCATATAATTCCCATTGAGAATCTGAATTATTCTCTGCCACCCTCTTTAAAAGCCAGTAACCTTCTGTACATTATGTTCTGTTTCTTCTTGACTTGTTTTCAGCATGACTAAAATACAAGCTGGCAGCTCAGGCTAGAGTCAGGTCATTCTTGTGTACTTTTAGATGATATTAAATGATGCAGTTTATAGTCACAGGCTGTGAAGTGTGTCTTTTAAGTCCACTTTTCCTTTTGCTTCATGAACTCGTTTTAATTTTAGAAATGTGCAAAATGGTTCTGACAGGTCAAGAGAAGAAGTTATGTTCTTGTTTCTAGATGTTCCCCTTCTGGAAATACCCTCCCTGACATTCTGAGCGTTAATTTTAAGCCATGGAGCAGTTGTGGTTGTAGGATTTAATACATCAGAAGTGGTTGGCTGGAGTCCTTTTGCTTTTATAGTTTTTGTTTTTGTAAGTATAAATTCCAGCATTTCTCCAAGCTTTTCAATTTTGGCTTTTACTTCATTTCTGAATACTAAGTAAATGACAAGGAAGTTGGATTGGAAGAGGGAGGGTTTCTTTTTAGCATGAAGATGATTTAATTGGATCTTATTGCTGCCAATCATTTTGGTACTTATAACACTATTTAAAGTAATAATTGATTATTCTTTGAGAGCAAGCCATTTACACAAGTTCTTTTACTTTGCCAAACTAAGATTAAGGGAGAATGAAGAAAACAGAGAGGATGAGCATGATTCCTCATCAGTGAAGAAGAGAAGGATATATTCCTTTATGGTAGTCCTGAATTTATGCAGCTTTGCTACATTTTTATATCCTGAATCTAGAAGCAAAGGAGAGCTAGTTTCTTCTCTTATCTTCTGTAAGAAAGACGGGTTTTTTTATTGTTAAGGGAAATACTTTGAGCTGTCTTGTTGGGTAGCAAGTTTCTCTAAGACAGTTGAGATTAATTCCTAGAGGAGCCTGTGAGTCATTTGTCTGTGTACATGTTCAGGATCACATTTTAGTTTTACATTGTTATTTTGGGAAATACTATGTTGGTTCAATAAATGCCAATTTTATTTTGTCCATATTTTGTAGATGCTATTTGATATCAAAAGTTTTATGAAGTAATTTACACATTTGCAGCCAAAATCTACACAAATAAGACTTAGGAATTAGAGTGTTTTTGTCAAGTTACCTTATACACCGTCTGCTTCATGTATCATTTAAACAAATTTGCATTCAGAAAACCTGTGATAATTCAAAGTTTTCTTTTACAGCAGCAGTTCTTTCACCAGCAGCATTAATTCTTGGTTTGTGTTTTGAGGTTTGATTCTTTGAAATTAAGCTATGAACCCAGAAAAACTTCTCACAGCTGAGGCTTTTGACTGTGATTTTATCACTTACACTTCTCTCTGGGACTTCAAACCACGACTTTGCCCTTTAAGGGGGTATTAATTGGTCTGCTCTTTTTGGCTGCTAGCATTTTTGAACCTTGTAGATGCTTAGTCTATTTGGAGTTCTTTATAAAATATAAATAGCAGATGTCAAGTTCAGTAGCTGTTGGGTGAAAATATGCATGTATAATTAGGTAAAGCTCATTTATTTGGGAGGAAATTCTTGGAGGTGATTTATAAGGTAGGTATCTAATGGAGGAGATCTAGTTGAAAAAATTCCTACAGCTAGTATATGATTTGAACCATGACATGGGAAAACTGAGACAAAATATACCACAGCAGAGTTAGTTACATTCAAAAGCAGCAGAATTAAAACAGAATGTAGCAACAACAGATAACTTACCTTCCTTTCATTCTGCTTTTACAGTCTCTTGGAACATATAAGTATTTCAGACTGCAGTCGACCTGCATGTTTGCCATGATATCTATATTGCTACTTCTGCAGGTTGAATATGTTGACTTTGAAATGGTGTCTTGGTATGTGCACTTAACTAGCAGAAATAGGTGGTCCGTATTTGGATGGTTTACATGTACTTCCATGCTGAAGGTTTTTCTGGTCCTGTTCGTTTGCCCACACACACAAAAACTGGCCCTCTATGGTAAAGCATGTAAGGTAGTCTGAATTCTTATTAATGAGGTATAAGCTGAGGGTTACGGTATACCGATGACATTTAGTGCTTTCTTATGTAGTTCCAGATGATTCAATATTGTAAAGCAGTCAGGAGGACGTTTATATAAGAACTGTCTGAGTTTTAACCAAAAAAAAATTCAGAGCAACTTCTGTTGGGAAGAGGAAGCAGCTGAAAGAAACGGGGTTTTGTAAGAGAGCCCTGTTCTTGATAACATATATTTATAGCTTAGGAATTTTGTTAAACATGAGCCTTAATTTGTTAGCCCTCAAGGGATTTTGCAAGTCATACATTTTTTCCTAGACCTTGTTAGGAGTGAAGACAGTTACTGAATGTTTTTTTTTCCACTGCTGTACCTTTTGTTATGTTTTGGATGCGCTGATTATTGATCATCAGTGGGAATACAACCTAATTATAATTAAAGTTAGTAATATGTGTGTGTTTCCAGAACGTGAGTCTAGATACTGTTTGAAGTTTTACATAGATTAAGTATTGAATTAACCTTTCATCATCCAATTAAAAAACATATTAGCACTTCCTTGCTGTTTTATACGCTTGAAAATAGACCTGTCTGAAAAGTGTTGCAGAAACTTCTGATTTCCTGCCTTAACTATCTAAAATAAAATGCTCTGAATTATTTTGATAAGCATATCTTACTGAGTCATGTGCGGTTTACATACATTCTTTCACAGAATGTTGAATATGGAAACCATCAAAACTAGCTTGTGCTCTGGAGGTAGGCATGTTTCTCAATAGCTAGAAAAATGTTTACATGTAAGAAAAAATCTTGAAAACTTGGCTAGAGCATTTGGACCCATTTACCAAGTTGTAGCAATGCAAGCTGAAGAGCTTTAGTCCTCTGAAGTCTATCGGGTAGTTTATTTAGATTTCTAAATACTTGCCAAGTCGCTAGGAGTTTAATTGGGCTGTGGCTCACTGCAGGTTTCATTACCATAGTAATAGACACGAGGAGGGGAGCAGAAACTGAATAAAGCAGAATAAACTAGAGCTGGGAAGGTGCCTTTGCTGCAGCTAAAAATTCAGTTTGTGTTGTGTCTTCAAATGAATAAAATCCAGCACCCAGCATTTATATCTTTAGAGATGCAGGAAGTGCAGAATCGTGACAACCTTGATATTGTGCAAAAATAGGTTTAATTTTACAGATTTCCAGCTAATCATCTCCTAATGTGGGTTTACAGCTTCTACCATGTATAAAGGAATCTAGATGACTAAAAAAAGACTATATTCTGTGGATGGGTTGCATAGAAGTTAGATGCTCATGTTCAGATTGGGTTCAAGGAAGACATTTGTTGAAGCTGACTGGGAGGGAGGAAGTACCTTCTGCTGTAAAACAACTGAAAGAGAAAAGCTGATGTTGCAGTATGAAGTATCAAGATATTTTAGAAAGATAGTTGTATGGATGGGGATCTAGAATATGAAGGAAATGCAATTGCCATTCTTGTGAATAACGGAACTGTGTGTACCAGAGCTCTCCAGCAGATCATGCCTGCTTTGTGTTGGATACAGGAGGTCTTATTTGGTCTTAAGAAATTGTTAATATACAATCAGAAAAAAGCTTTAAATAAAAATAGAAATACTTCATGATATAGCATGCACGCATAAGGGTAAGAATTTTGACTGAAAAACCGGAAGAGTTAGTTTTTTCTCTAAATTTGAAAGCTTTAAACCATGCAGCTCTTTACTGTGTCTTGATAGAGGAAGACTAGTTCAGAGAGCTGTTAACAGTTTCACCAAATGTAGAGAGGTAATAATAGCACAGTGTACATCTGAAACTTATTTTCCCTCAAGGTTTTTGCATAGGAAAACAATAACAACAAAAACCCTTTAGAAATAGGGTGTTTGAGGGGAATTAAAATTACTTGCCATCATGTAATTTCCAAACTGATAATGTAATGCTGTGCTTTTATATGCTGATGTGCTGGGAGAGCCAGGCAGTAGTTCAGGACATTTTGTTAATTTATATTATTGTCAGGTGTTTTCTAAACCTGAAGTGGCGTGGCTTAGAGTTTTGTTTCAGTATTAAAGATTGTGTTCAGTTGAAGGTTACGTTTGAAACGAATCCAGTTTTAATTTTTCAAATGTTGGAGGTTTTTCATTACTCTCTTTGCGTGTGTTGTAACACAAATAATTATTTTTGGAAGGGGGAAAGGAAAAGTTCTCCTTTTGTGAGAGACTTTTCCCAGGAGTGTCAGTACACAAGGTCCTAAAGAATTGTCTGAGGCTTTACAGAGCAGAAGGTAACAATTGCTCCATTGATTCTCAAAAGGCATAGAAGCCTGTAGGCAGGACCCCCATTACGATCTGCCTGTAAAAGAACTGTGCCTTTTTACTGGGGTGTTTGTTAAAGATTACCAATCTTGATAATACTGAATTTCAAAAGCTAAACTCTTTAAACTGGAAGAATAGGAGAAAGTGGTAACAATAGCTCAGTGACTGTGGTCTCGGGTATTGTGCTGGCTTTTGTAACCCGTACATCAAAAGAAAATTTCCCCCAGAATGGTGGTTTTGGGTGCACTGCTGCTGAATTGTATATTATGTTTCAGCTTCACGTTACAAAAACAATCATGTTTTGAAGTACAGGCAGCAGTAAGATGCAAAATCTACCTCCTGGAAGGCTTCTGAATTTTTGTTGAGTCCTGTCCTAAAGATATTATAATTAGAAACAATGTTTTCCATTTTTCCTGTGCTGAGAAATTGCTTGTAATTTGCTTAATTAACTGCCAAGATTTTGACATTTTTAAACTGGGAAAAGAGGAATACGGACAAACCTAACTCTCCAGTTGTATCATATCAGTAGGTAAAAGAATATCAGTATATTTCTGATATATCAGAAATATCAGTTGTATCATATCAGTAGGTAAAAAGAACTTGGCTGTTCTTCCCCCATTTCCTTAGAATATCATGTGCCTTTTTTTATTTTTTTTCAGCTGATTCAACTCATCAAACAATATTGATCATCTGTGTCTATTTTTTTTGTTCTCATAAAATCAGAATATGAATCCCCCACTTCCACCACCACCTCTCTTGTCTGCTGCAATTGTTGCATCGGCTTCTTCTGGACCTCAGTCTGCAGGTGTAATACAAAGGCCTACGTCAGGATCAACTGACCAAATGGCACATTTACGACCACAAACTCGTCCAAGTGTGTAAGTAAAATTGAAACTTTTTTGCCAGTCAGAAAAATGGAACAGGATCAGTAACTTTGAATGTACTCATATCGTGCCAGCTGGCTGTGTTCTGCTAGAATGCCCAGAAAGCCAAACATACATTCAGAACAAGAGCAACAAAACATACATATAGGTGATACCCCAAAACTGCCTTCGTACTGAGTTTTTTGTGTCTTAAATAAATATAATGAGCTGTTGCTGTGTATAGAAAGGACTCACTTCAAAAATGTAAAGTGTTTATCATGCAGAAGATGAATGGATCCTTGAGTTAGCGATGAAGACTCTATAGCTCGTACGTGCCAAATATTGGAGTGAATTTACTCAAAGTTTTCTGTTATGTATGGTATGAACAAACTATTCTTGTGTGGCATAACTTGGCCAAAATACCAAGTGCTGTATTTCATTTAGACTGCTATATTAGCGTGTCATTATCAGCCTGCTTGTGTAAGTTGCAATTGAAATTTGACTTACGATTTTACAGTTCACTTAATTAGTGGGTTGCAGTTGGGAATGAAGGTAAAAAGCTGCTAGTTAGCATTATGTCCTCACAGTTGTAATACAAGTAAATGTGTGTCATCTTGTGGGTGAAAATATTTTGTATATTAACATGTGCTGTTGACAGCTTCTTTTGTCTTGGAGACTTCTTTGTGTGCAGCTTGGAGAATAAGAACCATAAGAGAAAATAAAATTCAGGAGAGGCTGAACCATCTAAATAGGACACGTATGAATAATACAAGGACTGCTTTTGTTCTGTGTCTTTCTTTATTTTCCCACCAGGTTTCCTCCCACTCCTAAGGAGCAGGTGCATCTTGTATAGCACCTTGTCTTGTATAGCATATGTAACATATGTCTTGTATAGCAGGTGCATCTGGATTTGGGCTGTTTCTTTGGTGTCAAGCATTCTAACACTGCTTCTTATGGGTTATTGTGCTTAGTTGTACTTAATCGAGTTCCCATCCCATTTGTTCCTGTCCTCCATCTTCAAAGGGTTGCTCTTAATCAAGATACTAATGAAATTTGGAATGATGTAACCAACAGGGAAGTTAATGACCACCAATTAAAGCACCTCAGTTCCTTTCCCATAGAGCTTCGTAATGTGACTGTGGATCACCCCTAAATCGTGTACCAGTGAAACCTTTTGTTGCCAGTGTGTCATATGTTGTCTTTAAAACCTATTTTGGGTTTGCTTTACCAGGTATCTACACTGCATTATCTGCAAAGATGCTTTAAAGGCACAGTTTTCTGGGTGGACAACAAGGAACAAAACTATAATGCAAAAAGAAGCATACAGTAAATGCTGCCATTACAGTGCACAAGAACCAGTTTTGATGAAAGAATGTTTTGTAAAGCTGCTTTTTTACCCATGGGGTTACAAAGGGATTGGAAAAGACTAGCACTGAAAGTAATTGTGGATCCTTTTTCAGAAAAGGGGATATTGCACCCATCTACCCTAATTGGCTGCCTCCTGAGAAAAGTATATTATTTTTGAGAAAATGTGATTTATTGGAATGCTATTTCCCATAGGTCCATAATTCTATAAACATTTTTATGTAAACGGTTTAAAAAGTTTTTCTTACATTCAAACTGTGGCAGAAAATAGAACACGGGTGGTTAAAACAGTAACAGTCCTTAATGTGACAATAGGAAAATGTGCAATCTTATTCGAAGACTTCCCTAGGAATATTCCAGCAGCAACTGCAGGAGCTTCAGTTTTATTTTTACTGTTGATTTTTTTTTTTCCCCCTAAGAATGTCTTTTTCGAAGTAAAAATGCAAAATGTTTCTGAACTCTCACTATGGTTTCAGATGCACTGTATTATGCATTAATGCTGCTTAGGAGGAAACAAAGAGAAATGAACTTTACAAGTGTGTAACTGCTAGCTACCTTACCCATAGACTTCAAGTTCTAGTAGCATCTTTCTTTTGGGCATGCAGTTGCACAGGGAGATTCCAGTTTTGCAACCTGAAAAGTAGTTCTGATACTGATTTTTCACTCCCAGCTAACAGAACTTCTCCATTCTCCCCACCCCTCCACAGAAAAGACACTGGCATGTCACAAAGTGTAAGAGATACTAGAAGCAAGTGGAGGGAGAGAGAAGTGGGATATGCTGGCATCTGTACTTGATATACACCTATTTAATGAAGTTCACAAAGTTAATTAAGAAAATGAATAGCCTTATTGTTCATTGCACTGAAGTGCAGTTAGGAGGATATTCTTAATGGTCATTGTTTCCCTTAATATTGCTGTAACTTCTGTTTTAATATTGTAACAGTGTGACGGATCTACTAATACATAACCCTTTCTGCCGTGCCTTCTCATCTCTGAACTCTCTCTGCCAGAAAGCGATGTTTTCAATTGTTTTGGGTTTATCAATTTCATCTACTTTCCTGTCTTTTAGGTATATTGCTATATACCCTTACACTCCTCGGAAAGATGATGAACTGGAACTGAGGAAGGGAGAAATGTTCTTAGTGTTTGAACGCTGTCAAGATGGCTGGTTCAAGGGAACTTCCATGCATACAAGCAAGATTGGTGTTTTTCCTGGGAATTATGTGGCTCCAGTTACAAGGTATATTTTTATACAAGTATCTAAATAGTTTATCTATTTTGGGGTCCAAAATGATTTTGTTATTGTATATAATGCTAAAATCGAGTAATAGAATTGCTGCAGGTTTTAGTAGCCAGCTCATTTTTTAGTTGTGTTTTAGCATTTTGCTTTTAATTTTGGCAGGACAGTGACAAGTACATCACAAACAAAAGTTCCCATGTCTACTGCTGGCCAGACGGGACGAGTGGTGACTATGGTCAGCCCTTCCACTGCTGGTGGAACATCACAGAAGCTCCAGGGGAATGGTGTAGCAGTGAACTCCAGCACAGTACCCACAGCTGTGGTTTCTGCAGCGCATATCCAAACTAGTCCGCAAGCCAAGGTTCTTATGCACATGACGGGACAAATGACAGTCAACCAGGCTCGCAACGCAGTTAGAACAGGTAAAAATCAATTGATAAATAAAATTAAGCTTTTTATGTTTGGTAGGCAAACTGTAGGGTCTGTCTGGGCGAGTCAGGATATGCATAAGTATCTGCTGGGCTTTCTAAAGGTATTTTTTGTGTTATTTTTAGAGTTGAGTGCTTTCTGAAATGACAGTATGTCTCTCTGAATTGTTGAATCTTTATTCTCCTCTAAGCAACTGTGTGTACTTCTACTGTTGGGAATTTATCTGCAAGTATTTTAGGTGGAATTTTTGTTATTTCATCAGTATCTGGGATGGGGAGGTTCTTGGAGCTTCCCCACTTATACACAATTCAGATAGTAATAAAGTGATGAGAACACCTGAGTCATAGCTTTTTTGTGTGTGTGTGTTAACTGCATAATAGCTACAGATTGCTCTAATTTAGCATTCACTTTTAAATTATCTCCTAGCATCTTTGAAGACCTTTAGCATTCATTCCTCCTTTTTCAGGTCTCTGGCTCAGGGCTAGTCCTTAGGTATTCCAGTTTGTTCTCTAACCTTGACTGCAGCCTCTTTCAGCTTTGACTCTGAAACACTAAGGCTATACTGGCTTCAAGATCTGCATGATTTATGTCATAAAATTCTATATGTCTCACAGGTATAACTCTGCCTTTACTGTCTGGGGCAGGCCACATCACAGTAAAACATGCCTTCTTGTTGTTTAAACCCAGATCCAAAAACATTGATAGTGGTGTTTTCAGGAGTTTTTGTTTACCAAATCTATGCACTCCTCTGTGGATTTGCCAGGCTAGGGAAATACCACACAACTTGAGCCTGATCTGTTCCAGTTACTCCTAGGGCCTCAAAAGAAAAGGGAAAAAAAAACAACCCAAACCTCCATTTCAAACTATCCCAGTATTCCCTCTTCAGCCTTGAATTTAGGGCCTAAGATCTTTGTTGAGACAAAGTGGTTTTTTTTCACCACAAGGCTCTTACTGGCAGAGCAGAAGACAAAGCTGCAGTTGCAAATGGTATTGTTAGCCCCTTAAGGGTGCTTTATTTCTTGCGGTCTCGAGATCCATGAATTAACCCACCATCTTCAGAGTCATGCATCTCCTAAAACACTGTTCATGTTCAGATGTCAGCACCAGGTTTCCTCTTGGAGGAGGTATGATAGGTACGTAGATATTTTATTTCCTTAGTGCCATCTTCCTCCAGTCTGATCTTAGGCTGGAGCAGATGTGATAGCCCTCTGTAAAGACTATGCCTTTAAAAAAAACATAAACAGGCGCTATTGGCAGCTGGTAAGAGAAACTAAGCAAAGCATCTGCACTTTCCTGCCTGTCAGGCATAGGTGGTTTCTAATCTAAATTCTTCTTTTGAGCTGCCTTGAAGTTTGCGAAGTGACAGCACAAAGGAGAAAGCTCCTGTAGGCTCCAGAAGTCTTTCTTGAACCTCCATCTCTGCACTGCTGTCAAGACAAATAACATCTTACAGTTCTATTCAGCTGGAAAACATGACAACATACTTCCCAACTTTTTATGTCCAAATGGAAAATTCAGAGGGGCTGCACTCTCTTCACAGAGAACTTAACATAGGATTTTGATCTGAAGGTGTACTAATCAGCTACAAATACAGATCTGTCCCTTATAAGAGTCTGAGAACTGAAGCAATAACGGCTGCTTTATGTTCAAATGTTAGAGAACTTTGTCATCAGCATCTGAAACATGATGATCTTGAGCCTTCCCTGGTACCTTCACTGAGTGTTATCTCTTGATGAAGCTTCATAGATCAAGGCTGCATTTTTGCAGGGCTGTTCTTCAGTTTCAGTTTAGCTCAGGACTTCGAGGACCCTTCTTCAAATGATCTTAGTGAGACATGGCTTTACATCACGCTTGCTGAAGGGATATGCATTCTTTGAAAGGAACTCTGAAAGATGTGCATGGTCCTCAAGAGTTAGGAAGGGTCTATTACAGGGGAAGAGGTTATATATCAAAAAACAGACATAGCATTTTGTGGTGCTTTCTTTTTAAGAAAAAAACTTGTGTTTCTTATAATGGAGATTTTAACTAGGTATGATAATGCAGGATTGTTATACCAAATTTGTGATCTTTGTCAGTCTTCTCTAATACACTGTTGATGCAATCTAACCAAATTACCAGGGGAATTTGTAGAGAGCAGACTGAAGAGATAAGTGCCTGAGGCTTGATTCCAGGATATCATTTACAACAAACCCAAAACTCTTAAGCAGCATCTGAAAAATCACAGTGAATGGATATGTTTTGAGATTTTCATGCAGCGAACTCCAGAGAGGTCCCCTTGTTAGATACTATGTTTCAGAGTATTTGAAGGAAAGAGGCTGTGCAGCACTGGGCTGTGCAGCACGGGGCTGTGCAGCACTGCGGTGGTGCATTTTGCCCCATTCATTCAGTTAAGAAGTTTGCGCTTCATACTACCCAGTGCTGCAGAGATAAGATGTTGAAATGATCCAAAAGCATGTGTGGTTGACAATGTAACTGTAATAGCAATGTTGTTTCTTGAGAAGGATAAATTAGTTAATGTAGAGCTCTGTGCTTTGCAGCTAGGCTGCAGCCCAGGTTGGTGTGTTCAGCCCTGTGTTGTTCTGCAACTTCCAGTGTGGATGTTTCTTTTATTTCACAGGGGTATGAGTAAATCCGCTTCTATATTTAAACATCCCAAGAGACAGTAGCTTATGTTTTCAGAGAAACCACTCATAGCAGTAATTGCCACTGTACTTATTGTTTGAAAGACCCACTAAATCTGTTGTGGATTTTGTGAATAGTTTAGGGAAAACAATCCAATTATATTTTTAGCAGCTTCTATAAGGAGTGTTTCTTCCTACTTTGTTTTATGTGCCCTGACAACTACACAGCATATTAAAAGGAACAAACAAGTTCCAGGCTGTATTTAGCTAGCTCTTACAAACTAAAGTGTAATCTTCACTTTGCATCTCTCTCTGTACATGAAGCATTTTACTTAGCAGCTTGGACTTCTCTACAGTAGTTGCAGTGCTGTTATTCTTCTGTACATACTGGTGCAAGTAGGGTAGCATATGCTATTTTTTTATTCTGGTGAGATGAATTTGATGCTGTGTAAGATGTCATAGTAATATAAATGGGAGTTAGGAAGGTGGGAAGGAAGCTTCTTGTGACTGACTAGGTGTAACACAGTAACTGTACCTCTCTTTGTGTGTCTTGTGAAAAGATGACCTGTCACATTTTATTCTTTTGTTCTAGTTGCTGCACACAGTCAAGAAAGACCTACGGCAGCAGTCACACCCATACAAGCACAGAGTCCAACATGCCTTATTCCTGCAGCTGTGATCATTCCCCACCACTCTGTTGCCTCCCAGCAGCTCCAGCCCCCAGCAAATAGTGCTGCTTATGTCACAGCTGTGAATGTGAACCGCTCAACCATCCCACTGGCATGTGCTGCAGGTTCTTTGAATTCTCCCAACATTGCTGCTTCATCTTTGGAGGGAGATGTTAGTGGAAGAGCTGTGAACACTCACGCCGGAGCTCCCGCATCTCCAGAGAATGCTCTAGCAGCTGGTGGAAATGCTGCTGTCAGTAAAGCGGACAAGGATGGCAAGGTGGGTAGAGAATAAATCATTCCCTTGAATTCTACCATTTTCATCATGCAAACTTTGAGATCCATTTTTTTCGTACATTTTGTGGAACAGCAGCACTGTAAGGTTTTTAAGACTGAGTCTGAAACTCAGGCAGCCATTTTGTGACTACAGCCATGGGCAAATATATCCTTGGCCACACAAGAAAAATCTAGGGTGGATTAAAACACAGAGCAAACCTTGGAGAAGGGTTAAAATAGGGTAGCGGGTTCATGCCTTAAGCAGGAGAAACAAAAGGTAAATGGATAAAGTTCACAAGAACTAGTAGATTGACTGTTGGAATTTCAAGTATTTTATTTTTCTTTACCTGCAGTCAGTTTCCTAAATACTTTAGAAAGATGGATGGTTAGCATATGTTATCAGGAAGTATCTGTAAACTAATAAGCCTGTAATTAAAACAAACCCCAACAACAAAATAACCCACCCAGACAAAAACCCTATGAACTTGTGGGAACATACAAAAAAATCAGTCTAATAAACCTAATATGTAGTAAAAATCATTATATTTTTAGGTTGCCTTCCTGATTAAGCAGACACATGGAGAGATTATGAAAAACACATAATCAGCAGTGTTTATTGGACAAAGAAAAGAAACCACCCAACTCTTGTCTTTTCTAAATGTGAATCAGTAGTCTGTAGTGATTCTGCATTCGGTCTTCTGTTTGAAGTATTTTCCTCTGTGTCTAAACTTATTCTCACTGTCCAACAGCCATGTGATTATAGTATATTGTAGGCAGAAACATAACTTCAACTTTATAACTGGTTTTGTTTTACAGTTGTGGGATAGTTAGTTGTTTTGTTTTTTTTCTCCTTTTGACAACATTTTTTTATATCTCAAATGTTTTAGGCTTTACCTTACTACTCTTCAGCCACACACACTCCTTAATGAAGTTTATGAAGGTTTTAATCGTAGGCTGGACACTAATCCACTTCCTATTTTTTTTTTTTTTGTTGAATATTGTTGAATGGGTGTACCTGGAACTTTATTTTAAAGTTACTTTAGTTGTAGCCACTGAAATCAGACTGAGGTGCCTTTAGGCAGGACTTTTAGAATCATAGCATGGTTTGGGTTGGAAGCGATGTTCTATGTTTTTGCCAGTATATTCTACAGTTTAGGGTTAAAGATGCTAGCATATTCTTTGAGCTTCTCTTTTTCTTTCCCATTTGCTAGACATCAGTCTTAGCTAATATAGCTTGAAGTTACTGGAGACTTGGAAGAAGGACTGAGGATTTCTCATTCACAGTTTCCCAATCCCAGTGCATCCCAAGCTATAATAAAAATCTTACACTGCTCATGGTTTTCTCGTTCTGTGGTTAAATAGCTTATTTTTGTCTCAAGGGCTTAAAATCTGGCACCTCTCTTAAGCACTAAATTCACTCAGTCAAAGGGTTGGTAAGATGATCACTGCCACACCCCTTAAAAAAAAAAAAAGACAAGAAACACAAAAGCTACTTAAATAATTCTCTCCAGGGTAAGTAATAGTCTTCAGGGATTCCTGTCTGGACAAGCAAAAAGAATGTTTACAATTCTTCCCTCTAGCAGAGCAGCAAAACACAATACATTCTCCTTGTGGCAAATTTCTGCTAAATCATGAAGGTCTTCCCTTAGTGAGGGAGGATAAGTAAAAGACACTTATCTAAACAGCAGCCTCCAGGGCAGACTTTTCTCCATGCTTGGTCTAAAATGACTCTTTGTGTCTTCCTAGAAACTTCCATGTTAGCAAAATGGTTTACTTCTTAGATTCCAATTGTGGGAATCTTAACTTCTCACACTCCTTTTTATAGACAGGCTTTTGGGTCATTGGCATTGGCTTTTAAGGTAAGTCTTAATTAAAGCAAAAGGACTTAGCTGGTTTATGGTCTAAAAGACTTACTGTTTCTCTCTTTAGAATTGTAATAATTACCTTTCTCTTTCATAATCTTTGTAATTATCGTTATTAATTTGTACAATCTCAAATACCTCCTCTCTGATTACCATGTCATCTATCAGATGGAAGTGTTCAACTCTTCACGAGAGACTTTTGTTCTAAAACGAGGCACTGCTTTGGTTTACAGAAAGAAAAAAAAGGTTTGCTAAAACTGCTTTCTGGAGCATCCACCAAACGCAAGCCCCGATTGTCACCTCCAGCATCACCAACCCTGGAGGCTGAGCAAGCAGCCGCAGAGCTAGCCCTGCAAGGTGCAGTTGGGCCAGAGCTTCCATCATCCAGTGGTCACAGCAAAGTTGGATCCTGTCCCACTGACAGTGAGGCCTCTGGGCTGGCACAGGAAACACTACATCGGAAAACAAGTTCCCTGGATTCCTCTATTCCTATAGCACCGCCGCCTCGGCAGCCTTGTTCATCCCTGGGTCCAGTCCTGAGTGAATCCAGGCCTCTTGTCTGTGAAAGGTAAATTATCCTATATAGCTAGACTTAGGCAAACCAAGAAAAATAAAAAGTCTACTCTTTGACGCTTGCCATGTGTATTATAACTGCTGCAAAATGCTGAGATACAGCATTTTATAGCAAGAGGAAACTTATTTTTCTGACAGTGCTTTATATGCTTATCAGCCAAGGCTCATGTTGTATGTTTGTTTACTTTTTGTGTTACTTTGAGGTTTTGGAATGAATAGACACTCAAATACACTGATCACAAGTTTGGTATGAGAACTGAGGCAGATAAAATGCACAACATGAACACATTATATTCTTGCATTTATGCATATTGGGTTAGTCCTTTGAGATTATTAGCAGTGTATAATTGCCAGCCTAAATATATGGTGAATGAGATTCTTATTTATGAGTAGGCTTAATATGTGATTTCTTCAGCTGTTGCAAAAATACTTTTACTACGCAGATGCTCTGTTACTGTGCACTCCACATAGCAAGCTCTAGGGCAGCCTCTGTGTCCTGGCAAGTGAGCCTGAAAAACGTATAGCTGTCTGGACTCTGAAGCTGCCAGCAGTTGCTTTAAAGTTCTATCACTTTTGTGTCCACCTATGATTTTCAAATGTCCGAGTCCTCAGTAGATTGTGCAGACTGCAAAGGAAGTGACAGTTTCCTAAGTAGTGTCTCTTTTTATTATTCCTGATAGTAGATAAGCAATATGAAGAGTGTCATAGGATTTCTTTTGCAGTAGCTACGGGATTGTGTAGCATACAGAAAAAAAAAAAAAGCAGTAGAGTTGCAGTGTTAACAGCTCTAGGACTGAACTGATTTATGCTATTACAGACTTTGTTCTGGTACTGTTAACTCATGCTGCGTGGGCATACCACTGTATTTCCAGAGGCACAGTGATCTTAAGCTATATCTGTGTATTAGAAGGCAGGCAGTGTATAAAGTTTCTACTTTGTCTTTTATTTTACTTCTGTCATACCTTTAATTTTTAAAAGGTTGATACTGTTTCTATGCCATTTCCTTGCAGGAAATTTCTATTTTACACTGAATTTTTGAAGTAAATTTATACTTACAGATGGAAAATAAAACATGACAGGATTTTCTTTAAGAATAACATAATATATTTTCATATTATTGTAAGTCTGTTTGGGACAGTAATATGGTTTTATACTTTGTGAAAGTAACACCAAACTAATTCTGGCGTGACCAGTGGGTATATGTGCAAAGCTATTTGCATTCTCACAAAAAGCAGTTTTTTCACTACTGTGATGGACTTTTTTTTCTCAGAACTACTTACAAAAAATGATGCTTACAGAGTTACCTACAGAAAATGCTTACTTATTGATCTAGTAATAACATATGCTCAAACATTCTTTTTAATGTATCTGTGTATCCTTAGTATTGTTTAATTGCTAACTGCTACCAGAAAAGTGCTATGGCAAGATCATCCTCCCTGGTAGTCATGCAGAATTGTTACTTTTTGGCCAGTGTATTTAAAACAGAATTTCACCTGGGTTCCCTTTGTCCTTTTCAGGGCAGGGTTAATGTTTTTCATGCTGATGTGCTCTTGTCATGTTTCCATTTCCTTAGGCCAAACTGCTTAAAATGTGTTGCTTAATGACACTTACTACTTACATTGTACTCAATGTCATCAAAGTAATTTATAAACATTGATTAATCTTCATTAGTGTGGAAGCAGGGGTGGGTAAGAAACATACTGATGATGCAATAATTGGTTGAAGAGGAAAATATTCATAAGGATATGCTCAACAAAAAGACGAAGAACAGAGAAATCTCTTGCTAAAGTTATTCTGCTCTTACATATCACAATTCCAATTACAGGCTACAGTGTCGCTGGAAAAAGGAACAGTACTGTCTGTTCTGACTATGGCTTTGCAGTGCAATTATCAGCATTCAAGTTTTATTTTCAAAGGTGACTAAAGGATTTAGGAGTGTGTTTCTGTTAATTATCCTACATGAATTAGGAGCAAAAGTAGCTGGCTTAGCTCTGTAAAGCATTTGAAAATGTTCCTGGTTTGGATACGGAGTTTTCCCAGAAGCCCTTGCTTCTTTAACATGCAGTATCAAAGTTTTACTCTAATCCCACTGTTTCTCCTTTCACTAGAATTGTAAGTAATCCTAGAATGTGTCATTCCTGTATGTTCTACAGAAAATTGGGATTAAAAATTGTGAACTTGTTTCCAGTCATACAGAATATATGGATGGGCATTTGATTTTTTTGATAGCAGACAAGCTTTTTGGGACATGGATTTGCAGATGGGTACTTCATACCAGTGGCTATTTCACTACAGGTGGGGAATATGATACATTCCCTTCTATCTTACTATTGCAGGTCTTCTCTGTAGTTGCCATTCCTATATACACTCTTCTCCTATGAGCTAGGTATTTGCTTACTGCGTTTCCTGGTATTCTATATGTTCTTTGTACAGAAGGAGCAAAGAAATCAAACAGAAATTTCAGCCAAGCCTTGCCTCCAGTTTGGAGCAGTTTGGAGAATTCCTGCACCCCAGACACTGCAACAGTGTTTAGTCATTTCTTCTGATTCTACAGCCAAGGCACAAGTTGCCTTCAGGTGCTGGGATTTCATGTATTGATGCAGTGCACTGACAAGGTCAAGGATCACTGTCTTTTCATTAAAAAGATAGACCAAACACCCTGTAATTCCTGGAGGGAATTGCATTCATACCATGTTATGCTATGAATACACAGTAAATGGTTATCTGCGGGGTTTAGTTTTTTTTCAAGAACAAGAGGTAAAAGACTTATCTCAAGCTTTTTTCATGGACTTTCTCTTTTAGAGGGAAACACTGATTAAAGCCATAAGTTTTATGGTAAATGTACAGCACTGTAATAACAAACTTCCCGGCACCACACAGTGGTGTTAAAGACCTGAAGTTGAACCTAAATACACATCACTGCATATGCTAAACCAGCATACGAATCCTTTATCCAGTTATGGTGAAGGACAGCAGTAATTTTGTTCTGTCATTTAAGTGACCCTAAGTTTTTTTTATCCACCACAAAATGACTGGTGTAACATCTGCTTCCAGTGAGGAGGCCAGTGGCTTTAGAGGGCAGCAGGTCTTACCACATCTGATGGTTTCAGTGCTGCTAAGTTAAATGCTACCCTAGGTGGGTGTTGATCTGCTGTAGGAGTCGAGGCACACAGGAGAGAGCTGCACAACACCAGGGCACAGGTGAGCTGAAAAGTACAAATTCAAAGTGCAAGAAAAAGAAACTCAAGCAAGAAGATAAAAAATAAGTATGAATTTAACTCGCACAACAATAGTAATTCCAACTTTCTGTGTGTTTCTCAACTGAAATTTTCTGCATGTGAGAATATTTTTTTTATCTACATGGGGATTAGAAAACCACAGATAACCGTGCAAAAATAAACTGCAGATAGCTGGGAAGAATAGCAGTATTTTTGTGTCTAGTGAAACAGAAACAATGTAGAAAGGGAAAAACGTTGAGGATACAATCTTTTTTTGTGTTACTGAAAAGTGTGAGCAATGCCAATATTACAAATGAAAAGTAGAAAGGTGAAGACAGACCGTGGCCACTACACCACCACCACCACCCACCCCAAAAGATATTTCATAAATACAGAGGGCAAACACACTGCACACACATTAGGAGTAGCAGGAAAGAACTGATGGAAAATAGAGTGGCTGCTTCTTGGAAGCTAAAGTACTTCTTTAATACTAATATTTTATCACTAGCTGATTAAAAGTATTTAGGATAATATTTTGAAAATTAACAATACCAGAGGAAAATATGAAGAAGAAAAAACATACTGTGTGGCTTAGGTGCATGTAAAGTATTCTAGATTAGGTGACTGCGAAAGAGCTGCAAATTTGACCTTCAGTCATTGCAAACGTTTGCAAATACTGAATAAGGAGATAAACAAGGAAGTTTTGGGAGATTCAAACATGTAGGAGTGAACATGTTTTTCCAAAACACGGGTCATGCTTAGTAAATGTGGTTATTTTTCTCTGGGGACCTACCTGGCACTGAACTTTTGAGCTGAAGCCTAAGTTTTTTGCTCTGGATGAAATTGGTAGTTTTGGCAGTTTGTTAGAGATGATGTACTAGGAAATGGAAAAATAGGTTTTCAATCATTTAGGGTGATGTGAATAGACAGCAGTCATCACAGAGAATGTGTGATGAGTCTGGATGGAATGGAATTTGTAAAATGTGGCATAATTTTGATGGCTCGTTGTAACAAAAGAAGAAAATGAGATTTAAGGGTGCAAAGCCTGCTGGGTTTCTTCTCATTAAACATTGAAAAATGTAGTAAAATAGCATTTTAACACCAGGTGCTTTGTTTTAGACATTAGATTACAAGAATGGATATCAAAGTACTCAAGAAGCTAAAAGTTAATGAGAAGTACTAAATTACTACAGGGTTGAGGGAGCTCAAAACTGGAAAGCTCAGGAGAACAGTAAGTTCTCTTGTGTATCAGGTGCTTAAGAAAAATTGTTGAGTTGACCACTTTTTTAAATGTTTATTTTTAATATCGTACAACTGTGTCCAAATCAGATGGCATGTGTTCTAGCCTGAAAAGTTTCCAAGATAAATGAAAATAATTTAAAACAGCAGTGCAAATTAATAGGTTTTGCCAGTTGCTTCTTTTGTTCTGTGCCTAAGAGCCTTCTCTGAGATAGTATCATCTTAAACATACAGTTGTAAAATTATGCCCAATTACTGCTGTGAATGCTTTGGTTGTTGTTGAGTCATGCTGACTGGAGCAGTCTGAAGTTTATATCCCAAAATACATTTAAAATTTTCTCCTGTTACTTAAATATTGTCTGGATTTTTACAGGAATCTTAGTGAAAAAAACTTGATAGGTGATGTATACATTTGACTTGAATTCATTATGTTGCTATTCTTATTTTCTCTTCAAGAAGTACTTTTGTTACATATTGAGCAAACAGTTCTAGGCAGTTTCCTGTTTTCATAAGTTTTAACTTTTACAGGAATATTTTTTAAAGCACTGGTTGAAAAGAGCCTAAACAAAGGTGTGTTTTTCTGATTACACAGGTACAGGGTTGTGGTATCATATCCTCCTCAGAGTGAAGCCGAGCTTGAACTTAAGGAAGGTGACATTGTTTTTGTACACAAAAAACGTGAGGATGGCTGGTTCAAAGGCACTCTGCAACGAAACGGAAAAACTGGCCTTTTCCCCGGCAGCTTTGTGGAGAACATTTGAGAAGATCATTCCAAGAGCTTCAAATCATACTGGACTGCAAAGTAGCACAAATATTTTACCAGAAAAAGCACAGTCATGAAATATTTTCAAATGACTGTAGTGTAAACAAAAACCTACATATTTTTACAGTGTCTATAGCACAATTACACCAGCGAACAAAGAAGATGAAGGCATCTGCTGGTTTTATCACTTTGGATTCTTAAGTGTGATGTGTGCCTTGTACTGTCTGATTTACTATATAGAGGAACTCCCCCCCCCCCCCAAGTATGTTG
Source organism: Lathamus discolor (assembly GCF_037157495.1). Lineage (NCBI taxonomy): Eukaryota > Metazoa > Chordata > Aves > Psittaciformes > Psittacidae > Lathamus > Lathamus discolor. Next base: position 125,188,865 of record NC_088884.1, on the reverse strand, counting down.
AACAATTGTTTACAAGGCTGTAACTAATTTATTCTTGTTTTTTTAAACTTGAATTTTGTGTAATAGCTCAAATTCTTGTGACTATGATTTTAACAAATTATTAATTTATGAAAGAATAACTAAGGGGAAGCTGGATTCTCTCCTTATGAGCAAGCAATTATATCTGATAAAGAGCCTCCCGTTTATCCTCTGGACATTTTTCCCCTGCTGTGTCTGACAGTGGAGTAAGTCTCTGTTTTACGAGTTAATGTTGAGTGGTGGTGATGTGGCGTCAAATAGAATTTGCCAAGTGGGGAAAAAAATGTGTATGTTGTTGTTTGGACAGATCAAAACAAAAGTCAGTGGTGTTCTTGAGTCTAGTTCTACTTCCTCATAAATCACCCAAGTGGAGTAATGTTTCCAGGAGGCAAAGACGTATGTGAACAACTGAATAAAATTCAACCATCTCAAGGTTAGGATCATCTCAAGGTTAGGAAGGAAGAAATTTGGGAGTGCCAGTAAGAAATTCCCTATACCTTCTGTTTATAGTAACTTGGCTATTTGAACAAAGCCTAGCTTTGTATATCTGGCCAGTTATTTGGGCATTTAGCGCTCAGGATCCAACAAAATTGGAAAGAATGTTAAAGCCCAACACTTAGAATGATCATATCTTGAAAACATCTTTTTGATAACTGAAAATAAAATTATAAGTTGTACTTAATGTCTAAAATTGCCTAAGAAGTGTAATTTGCTATCTTCTTCTCAAACTGATGTGCATGGCCAAGAGATGTTTTAAAATGTCTGAGCAATAGTGGTGGTAAGTGATGCACTTGTGTTAAAGTAAAAGGCTGTATGAAACACTGTGAAAACTTTACTAACTTCTTAACCATTGCTACTTTGGTATGTTCTGACCTTTTCTTTGTCTTGCATGTGTTACTCAGTTCCTGCAGTACTTATAACTGTGCATGGTTGGTGTTTTTTCACTCCAGTTCCCTGTTGGTGGGTTATTTTGCTCTGAAAGTTTCCCAAAAGCCACTTGACCAAAACTAGTGAGCAACTTATCTTCACCCAGAGAAGATGTCCAGAGTTTGAATCATTAATAAAATATTTTAATGTCCTTGCAGCTGATGGATATAAAGAATGCAGCCAGCAAGAAAAGCATTGTTAGTATTTCAGGGTTTTGTTAGAGATTTGACACTGGTGAACACACACGCTACTGAGCTGAACTTGTTGTTTTTTAATTTTACTGTTTAATTATAACAGTTTAATAGAGGTTTTTTTTTTTGTAAGACACTGAGCACCGTCATCTCCAGTTAAATCTGATGTAATTTGGCTGTTACTCAGCACTTTACAAAGCGAAGCCAGTAGTGTGATTCAGTGTCGCACAGCACACAGAAACAGTGATGAAAAAGTACACGGTGATATGTTAAATCTTTCTAATGTTTTGTTTTTTGAAGCTATACATTGAAAAATATCAAGTGGTAATGACGAGGAGTTCTTGCAATATCAGGTAATATCATGATGGTCTTAAAGAAAAGAAAAAGTATATCTATAAATATATATAGTCGGACATGACAGCATTCCCAAATTAAACATCTCTCTGAAACACTGTATAATTCAGTTTTTGCATTTTTAAATATTTTTAAATAGTTTACTTGAATATTCATGTAATATATAAAATTTTTGTGAAATGAATTTTAGTTAGAAGCTGATCTCAGCTTTTGTCAGCATAAATTGGCACTAGAGTGTCATAATCTTATTTTGGAAAATTTAGTGCATTTTATATTAAAGACTACTAAAGGTTAATTTTTTTCTATCTCTACTATCCATATTTTAAGCTAAGTGATTAAGGTACCTCTATTAATAGAATTTCATGGTGTAAAGTCAAAATTCAGCTGTTAATCCAATAGTTCTGTTAGATGGAATACATTCTTAATTAATTTTTTTAAACTTTAAGTAAATGTGTGTAAAAAGGGCTTATTACATAGCAGTGCAACAATGACAAAAATGCAGTTTATCATGCCTTTTTTGTGATGTTTTAGGGGTTATTTTTTTGTTTTGGCTTGGGATTAATTCAGTGTAGAAACAGACAAACCCTGTGCATTTGCTTTGTGTAATTCCATAAAAAATTTTGTAAGGTATTTTATATCTATGTTTGAAGTCAAGTGAATGTTAAGTGTTTGATTTACTATGTTAAACTTCCAATCCTAATAAATATTTTCTTAGCAAACAGCTAAATCAAAATGTGTATGCAAACATTAAACATAAATTACTTGTAAAGAATTTGACAATAAAATTACCAGAACTTAATTTCAGAATTCATAGGAGGATATTTCTGCTCATAGAGGGAAAAGTCTTCAGATTCCATAATGTTAGGAGTTTGGAATGATGAATATAATGCAAAAATTGTAGAGAGAACTGAAAGGATTTGACTGATCTTTTCCATCTCATCTCCATATTTCTGTAAGTAACTTCAGAAGAGGTAGGTAACTTCCATCTCAGTCTGATCATGACTGCCTAGTTTGGTCTTGTCAACAGCACATCAGGTGCATAATCATTATGAACTGCTTCCCCTAAAGGAAGAAGTGTCTAGCATAGTGGATCTGCTGTGTGGATATTGAGAGTCCCCAGCCCTGAGGGTGAAGCACCTACCTGAACTTTGCTGAGGGCTTAAGTGTTTGGTGGTAAGAGACTCATTTGCCCTGAAGAAGTTTGCTGTGCACAGTAGTCAGACAGTAATTGCCTAACTAGGAAATCTTCTTGATTTAGATACAGTTACATGTCTATATATGTGACTGCTATGAAAATGGTAGAAAGTTAATCTTTAAAGTGTCTGCAAAAATATTTACTTTCTGAATGTTTCAGCTACTGCGATAGTCTCCTTGTTAGTTAAGACTGACCAGGAACTAGATTATGGAGCAGTGACTGATGCAGCATTAAGTCCTCTCTGCAAAGAAGGAACATCCAGTTTAACTTGCCTTAACTAGGGGGAAGGGAGACAACATGATTTGTAGAAATGCAAACTGGAAAATATAGAAAAGCAGCTTTTATTTGTTTTTCAGAGTTGAGATCTGATGTCCGTGCATCTGTAGGAGAAAAGTACACACAAAAATCATGGCTGTGCAATAGAAGTAAGACTGTTTCTTTGCGTTGGGGTTTTTTGCTATTGTAATTATTGGGTCATTCTAATATGTGGCTAACATTGGGTTTGCCAGAGGTGCCTGAAATCTTGTTCACCCTCACTTCATTACCTCTGCCTTATAGCAGGAATGACAATTATGGTAGTTTTGCATAGGCTTAAAAACATGGCTTCTGAGCATTCTGGCTTTTTTTTCACAGGGCTGGCAAAATGTTATAACTGGCTTGTTCTTTTCCAGTAGCTTTAAGCAAATGTGTTTAAAGAGGTATATTGACTTTAATGACACACAAGAATCCACTTGTCTGGTTTAAAAGATTTGTGTCTAGCATTACTAAAACTCCTACAGAAGACTTTTTCCTGTATGTGCACAACAGATAGCAATGCCACTGGTTTCTGTTGGATATGGCAATTCACCCATATTCTTTGTATTCTTAACATGAATCTGCAATATGTATACTTCTCAAATCACTCTCAGGTGCTTTTTCCCTGCACTTTGATAAATGGTTAATGGTAAAGCCTAAATAGATTTGAAGTTTGACTTGAGAAAACCCCGTGTCATAATTCTTTTTAATGACTTAATCATTCATAGGCTGACATACTTGGAATATTTGTAGATACATACAAAAGAGCTGAGAATGGTAATGGCGGATGGTGAGGACATGCACATTAAATGTGAGGAAAAAATGGGAGAGAAAAGGATTTGGAAGACCTGTATACAGGACCGGCATCTTAGGTAGCTTGTTTGGAACTTACCTCAGTTACCAAAGTCCAGCTCTGTGAAATGACCTAAGAGGGATTTGGATGTTTTAAGGCTAAAAATGCAGCCCTCAGTCTTTACATAGTCTCTTAAGTTTGTATTTTGCGCTTGTGTCTAGAAAGAGTGCTGTTGTGGTAGGTCCAAGCTGCATTGTTACTCGTATGTCAAAACACATCTGAAATACAAGACTAGGCATCTGTATACCTGAAAGGCTTGATATGATGGGTGTGCTTTGACAATACATATATATCACACTGAGTACTGAGTTAAAACCACAGCAGGAGTTGCAGGTTTGCATTGATAAGCAGGGGTAGTGTCCACTTTCTACAGTCTATGCAGTAGCACTAATATTAGACCGCTCTCTTGAGAAATGGTATGGATGCAGTGTGTTCTCCTTTCACTGTGTCATCCATATGGCTCTTACTTTCTAGGAGACAACTTGTTGAGAGCCTTGAAGTTAGCAGCTGCTCTTGAAAACCTGAGGTCTCCCCTTTCGAAGCCTCAGTTTCCTCATTTGCTGAACTGACAGTTCCTGTTCTTACAAGGTATGTGATGTAAAACTTGTTTTGAAAGTAAAGCTGACTGGTTTTCAAGGATTTGCAAATAGATTCTGACAGATTAGACCTGCTGTAGTATATCTAATACAATCAGCAGCTGGAACAGCTAAACCCTTCCCCTGGAGAAGTCTCCTAAAGCCTTGATTTCTGTGGGTAGGAGACTTAGCTGATCCATTTTCACAGCTGAAGAGTGCTTTGATCGGAATCAGCCCAATGCAAGCAATGAAACAAAAATGAATTTGCTGTATCTAATCTGCAGTGTGCAAAAGCCATTCAAAATGTAATATAATGAGCATTTCATGCATGCCTATCAAATCTCAGCAGTACACTGAATACAATATTAGCAGATGTCAGTACTATTTATTTGTTCCTTCTACTGTATTCTTTCCTGTTAGCTGTATTATTTTCTGAAAGAGGAGTGGCAAAATCAGTTCTTAGTTTCTCTGCCATTCCTACTCAGTGGAATAGAGACAATTTAAGCACAGTAAGGTTAGCCTCAGGATTCAATTATTCACACTTAGAACTAGCCTGTAAAAATTCCCCTTAGCACATGTAAATGGGAAGCACTCAGCTGTACTCTGCAGCCAGCTCTAATGCCTGTATTATGGTAAAATTTACCTGGCATGCAGAACTCAAAGGCCTTCTGATGTTTGCATCTAGTACTCATTTAGATCAAAACCAATTCACAAGATGTGTCCAAACACTAGCTACATTCTAAATTCAGAGTGGTGGGAACAGCCTGTGCAGGAATGCAGAGAGTGGGAATTTGGCTGGCACAGCAAGAAAAAAAAATACACTTTCATTACAAAGACATAAAGAAAATGTCAGGATTTTAAAATATCTGTACAGGTGTTTCCTTGCCCCTCCTATCTTAGATGGAACACCATTCCACAAAGCAAATGGACTTTGATCCCCTGCCCCCCCACTTTCCCATGAAGAAAAAGCCATATAAGCCTTTAAAAATATCCAGATTCTTTGGCATTAGAACACATGGTTGGATTCCCAATTACTGCAAATCAGTGCTACTTCATTGATTTCATTAAACTTTGCTGGCATACACTGAATATGCCCCCTACTGTTAAATAGTGAAAGAAAATATCTCATCTGCCCTAAAGGAATGAGTATGTCTGAAAGAAACTGAGCTGGATGGCTTTCATACTTGGAAAATACAGAGCTATTCGGGCTGTGTTATCCTTTTCTCAAAAAATGTTTGTCCCACTGGCACAGCTCAGGCACTAGATCAAAGATGAGGCCATTTAACAGCACTGTAAAGCACAGGAGGCTTGTTCGCTTTTCAATCAAACCCATAAATTTTCAGATCCACAATTGCAGGGTAGGCTTTAGTTTGCTAACAGCTGCTAGTCCCCAGATCTTTTGTGGTTAGTTGCTGCCGTATTTTCTCATGGTGTATCTGTGGATGCTTGGGAGAGAAGATGAGTCAGCAGCAGAATGGCTTTAAAGTGGTCATTGACTTTGTTCTCCAGAACAAGGGACGTGCCCTAGGTCAGATTTCTTATTTCAGCTGGTTGAGCTTCTCAAGAAGCTGAAGAATGCTAGCTCTAAAAAGTTTACAGCTCAAAGAATTTTTCTCCACTCCTCCGGTAGGCAATCTCAGTGTGTCTTTTGAATACACAGATCAGGAAAATCTGCTTTTGCAAAGATTTACTTTATGCATCTGTCCAACTTCTAAGTTTATAGTACACAAGTAACTATTTTCCCCTGCAAATCACTGAAATTCATTGCATTCAGTCATTTAAGATCTCTGACAATAATTTAATCCTCTGACAAGGATGAAATTTAATAGCTTTTTAAAATAAAATTATACTGTGCTTTGTAAAGATCAACCTTTTTATGGAGGGTAAGAACACATACAAAGAGAGAAATGTTTTAAATCTCTTAATAAAATGGGTGTTCAACCTGCCTAGGCATTCAGCATTCTTGATTACTTGTACTTAACACATATTCCTTAATACAGAATTGGTGATTTCTGCTGCAGACTGCTAATTCACAGAAAGGTGAAGTGTTTCAGTTGAGAATGAATGTCTCCAGTAAATAGGAGAAAGAGAGCAAGAATTAGATGACCTTTGAATTCTGTCTGAAGAAACGGAGACTAATTCAGGACCAACTTCTAGTTGTCCAGTTGTGCATGCTAAAGCCAATCACTATTTAGAGGTCTGATACAGCTGTGCTCACGAAAATGGCAGACAGTATTTCTCATTTGTTCTTTTTCTCACCTAGGATACTCATTGATAAGGAAATCCATGTTTAACTTGGTGTCAAATGCAGATAAAATTTGGCCATAACTGCAAAACTTTGCTTTCTTTGGTTTGGCAGTGTTAGTGAACACTTAGATGATCCAAGGAAAACTAAATACTAAAATACAAGATTCTGTCGGTAACATTTCTCAACTGTTCTCTGCAGCACAGGATCAGCCAAGCTTGAACATCAGTTCCTGAGTCTGGGAAAGTTGCTGTTCTCTTAGTAAAGACTGACGTGTCAGCAGCGAATGTGCCAGTGGGGAGCGGGTGGGAGGAGAAACAGCCCTGTAATTAAAGAGATCAGTGAAACGTTGTCTGGTCCAACCACAGCTATTTCTTTTCTTGACACTAATCTGTCCCTTAGTAAATACTGCTAATGCTCCTCTCCCACAGTAGGTCAGTGAGGCTTGTTACTGGATGTGACCAAGTAGTTCTATGTCTGGGAGAGGAGGACCATGACAGAGTTTAGCTAGTTGCATGTCTGTCCCCACAAGTGCAGGCGCAGTCTATGCTGACGGCAGGAACTGCTTTTGGAGCTGCACAACAGCATCAGATAGCTAAACTGAGCTGTGAAAGCTGACTGCTCCAAGAGCAGTTACAGCTCTTCAGAGGTCATGCTGGCGGAAAACAATCAAGCAGTAGGATGTGTCTGTCTTTGTACTGCAATATATTTATGTTGGCAGACCTTGGTTGTGCGGACTCCACGTAAGTGCGTTACCGATGAATGAGATGATGTGGGAATTTTTCCATCTGCTCTCTTAGTACTTTTGCCAATCTGTGTAGCAGGTTGGGTTTTGACTGTGAAGTATCACGGTCTCTTAGCTGACAGTAATAGGGCGTACTTGTGCAGCTGTGATTTAATTAGCCTACAGCCCTGGTTTTGTTGAGTAATAGCTAAATCCACCAGTACAAGAAGTGTCTTCTGCCAAGTACAGGAGCTAGTTTGAAGAAAAATTGGCAAACACGTACTTTTGAGCTTTTTGGACTTTTATCATCAGATAATGCTAGCAGAGGCTGGAACTCTTTCTAGTTGTCTGTGTGTGTCTGCCTGTATCCATCTATGATTTGTCTATTGTCAAAAGCTGTCAAAAGAAACGTGTCTAAGGAGATAGTTGGTATTTTTTCACAGGCAAATACTAGATTATGGTCAATTTCTGGTTAATGGTTTTTATTGAAAGCTTTATTTCTCTCTGGCATTCAGAAAAAAAAACACAAATTGAAACCCCATGTTCTTATACATAAAGCACTATTGACGAATCTACAATAGCTATGGTGTCTCCCTGCTATATTTAGTAACACAACGGAATGCTTTTGGAAGAGATACTAGATGCTGAAATAGTGATTCCAAATATAAAAGAGGTCCCTAAGGCATGAATGTAACATCTTGCTTATAACTTTAAATTACTTTTTTTATAGCTAGAACTTAGCATGTCTGGTGGCTAATTAGAACGTAGCCTGATGTTATGCCCAACCATCTCCTTCTGTGTCTTTCTCACATGCACCACTTAGCCTCGTAGGCTTTCATTACATAAAGGACTAAGGGCAATGCACTCTTACTAAACAAAAAAGTAAACAAGAATGTTGTTAAGCACTTCACAGAACAGGAATGGATTTGAACATGATCTTAAAAGTTAAATGTGTGATGAGGTGTTTTGCTGAATCGTCAGACAATGATACTTAGAAACTGAAGTTATTTATACTTTTCTAATCCAGGAAAAATAAATTAAATTTACATTTATTGACATTTCAAACCTGAAATTGGTTTCTTGTGTGCTGTAACAGTTAGACACGAGGGGAAAATACATCCCTTTGAAGAGCTCTGGTAATGTTTTCTGTTTTCTAATTTGAGATTTAATAGCCATGGTTCTCTGAATTGGCTTATAGAACTCTTTCTACCTTCCCTCACGTTGTGCATTAGTCACCATGGCTGTGCTTTGGTGTAGTCCTTTGGCGTGTGCACTACAGCTATACTGACCTCAGTGGGAGTTTCAGGTGCCTGTGAGTTTTGCTGAATCAGGGACTTAAGCATGGCCTGAACCATAATTTAAGCAAATAATCTCAGAGACTTCACCAGCTGGATGTTTTAAACGAGTCCGCTGACTGATCTGCTTGTGCATGTCCAACGTTAGTTGTGTGGCGTCTCTTCTCCCCTGCTGCTGGAAAACTGCTCAAGTCTAGGATGAGAAATTCATAGATGCAGAGTTAGAAATAAAATGAGCAAATGCTTTCCCTTTGAGGAAAGGAGATAAAGTGCTAGGTGTAAGATGGAAATTGGATCAGACACCTGATCTGTAGCAGAGGTGAATGGGTTTGGTTTCAGTGGTAGGAAGGCACCTGTAGTACCTGGGAGAACTACTTACTCAAGCTGTGAAGGAAAATTTGAATGCTATCTGTGCTGCCATTTTGAACAATGAACATTCAGAAGTGGGAGGTGGGAGAGGGAGGTCATTTTCTAAAACAGATGTGAGAAGCTCTTCAGTGTCATATGTCCATAGGGTTGGAGGGTGTGACACTAGTGCACATACTTTTCTTTCTTCCTTTCTTCCTCATTTTTAAAAAGGAAAGGATTCACTTTGGGGAAGGGAGAGGGTGAGATAAGTCTGATTCCTTGCCTTACAGGCAAAGTAAAACTGGAAGTGGATCACTGAGGGGGAATGGTACTGGAACCAATGCTAGATAGCAGCTGCACAAAGGACTGCAGTCATCTGACAAAATTACTGTGCCTAGGAACTGAATGGCTGCACGGCATTAACTAAAATATTTATGGTGACAGGATGTGGCAAAGGTATGAAAATTAAGGCAAACGTAACAGGGACTGTAGTGATAGGACAAGGGGTAAGGGGTTAAAACTTAAACCGCGAAGTTTAGATTGGATACAAGGAAGAAGTTCTTTACTGTAAGGGTGGTGAGGCACTGGAATGGGTTGCCCAGAGAAGTTGTGAATGCTCCATCCCTGGCAGTGTTCAAGACCAGGCTGGGCAGAGCCTTGGGTGGCATGGTTTAGTGTGAGGTGTCCCTGCCCACGGCAGGGGGGTTGGAACTTGATGATCTTAAGGTCCTTTCCAACCCTAACTATTCTGTGACTCTATGAACCTGTGTTTGTTAATGTCTGCAGAAAAGATGTGGCTTTCAAATTATACTGCAAAAACAGATTAGGACCTGTAGCATTACAACACTTCATCCTCCAAAGGAAGATACATGGGTGAACACTGTCGTTAGTATTTGTATGGCTGTAGCTGCCATTTATGTGTTAATGTGGGTGTTCTGAAAGAACTGAAACATGCTGTACTGGAATAAATGGATTTTATTATAGCAAACAGAGCTATAGAAGAAGCTGTGATCCAGGCTGATGTTACATCTTTTTTTCTCCTAGAAATTTTTCTATCAACTTGTGTGTGCTTTGCATAATGCATATGTATGTTACAGATAAACCCAGAAAATTCCTACTTATGAAACAATTATATCTAGAGGCATGAGATGCAAACAGCAGTGTTCCTGTGAGAGAGCTTTAGTCAGGTGGCAGAATTCGGCTTTGTTTTGCGTTTCTCATTTACACACAAGTATAACTCTCCCCAGTTTGGAAACGCTTGGGATGCTGACACCATTAGGCAGCATGCTGTCCTGTATGCTTTTTACTCTTGACAGAAGAAATGAACTACTGATTTACTTCCTAGGCTGATAAAATACACAAGAAATGGTTAGTATTAGTGACAACTGTGATTTCTCAGCTGGGATAAAGATCTCCAAATGTGTTCTGCTTTCTGAGTTACCATGAGTGGAATATCTACTGCATCCTGCCCTTTGTAGCATATCCATTTTATCATCAAATAAATCTCTGCATGGTTGCCCTGCACATGCCAAGGGACGCTCATTAGAAACTGCTACCCAGCAATGGCTTGTCTTGCATTCACATAAATTTGCCAGCTCAGACAGCGCACACTAGTTCCGCATACATGGGTTTTCTTGTCCCTCAGGGAGCAGTCTGTCTTACCAAACCAGAATGACCCACTTGTCAGCATAACAGATTTATTAACTTACAAGAATCTTGTTTTGAAACCTCCTGCTGTGTTGTAAAGTTCCAGATGGCAAAACACAAGAGTGTGGCAGCAAGTATATTTGTTTATAGCCTCCCCCCTCCCCTTTCACTGACGGACTTGTCTTTGGAATCGTGATTTCTGGGTGTGGCAGGTACAGAAGTCTTGGAGCAGAAGGCTTCCATTTACAGCCAAGAAGTGGAGTTCAGTGCCTTATTTATTTCCCAGTGTGTTCCCCCCCAGCCCTCAAATGCTTAACAAAATAACAAGCCCAGATTAGTTAAAGCTACAATGGTTGTTGCAACTGGATGTAGCATTACAGCCAAAACGGGTTATAAAACATTTGCAGAGTTCTGCTAAAAATAGCTATGCATTGACTTGAGAAAATGTGGAGGTTGGATAAGGTCAGTGGACAAAACATTACCCGGTTCTTACAATGGGGAAAACTAACCCACCATTAGCTCACGTTACTCAGGAGATGGTGTCCTGCTGTCTACTGGATGAGGCCGTGCTAGTTTTTTGCTTCTTACCCGTTTGATTATCTGTTGTTCTCCTTTTCTTTACTCCCTTGGCTATTTTTCTGTAGGACTGCAGCTCGTTCTTTTCTCTTGCGTCATTGTCATAAGGCAGTGGACCAATATGTCATAAGTAGAATTGCTTAACATCTATTTATCAGTTTGTTTATTTACATATATTTAACAGCTTCTGAAGCTAAAGGCACTTCACCACAAAAAAACCTGTTTCATAAAGCATTTGCTTTACATTCCAACAAATGATAGTCTAGTTTTTAGTAAATAGGATAAATCTTATTTGAAAAATTACAGGAAATAAGAGTTAATGTCAAACCCATTTGTTTAATTAAATACTTGGTGGTTTTTTTGAAACTCCTCCAATTTTCCATAATCTATGTTTCCCATGAAAAATTGAGCGACTGCCCTGATACAGGATGATGCCTTTCCAAATGGGGTTTGCGACTGTATCTGGTGATTCAGTTTTGCAGGTGCAGTTCTCTTTCTATATTAAGGCCTAAAAGTGCTTCAACAGAAAAAGACAGTAACTACAGAGTAGGAGATCTCTCCCTAGGGCTGTGCCAATATGGGGAGTTGACAGCCATTAGCCTCAATTAAAGAGGGGAGAACTGACATTCGGAGCGGAAAAACTAAGTGACTTGGCAAGCTTTAAAAGAAACTTGGAGCATGCCCTCTGAATCTTAGTTCATAGGGACATCCTTCCCCTGAGAAACCTAAATAGCCTATGGCTTCAGCATCCCATTTTCCTGCTGGATTTTTTTCCTTTCTTGATGTCATTTGGAAAATGAACTTCAACCATAAATTCCTGGGAACAGGAGCTGTCATCTGTCTTTATTCTCGGAAACGGCTGGCATGTTCTTAGTCATAGGAAATTTAATTATAAACAAAACTTCACCACTTCCTTTTTTTCTAGTTGTATCATCTGCAAATACATTCTTTCTTTCTTTCTTTCTCTTTTAAAGTGGTGGGCATCATGTGACGTTAGCTTCCTTAAACACTCATATTCCAATGGATTTAATGAGCATTTGGGAGCCAGATGGCATACCATATTTTTTCAAAACATTTAAAAGCACGTGACAGACAATTTGTGTTGACAGGAGTGCTTCACTGAGGTGTCTGTAAAGCAAATGTGTTACTTGTTACTATTAGAGCAGAATAATTGTTTATGAAAGGCATCCTCAAATTCAACAATGATTCAATGAAGTAAACAGAAATGAATTATGCTATGTAAACACTGCACACTCAGCAGAAATGTTACCCACTTGGATAGGTTGCCTAAAATAATTATGATCCAAGTGGAAATGCACGGTGCAGTGGGGTATTATACAATGATAGACACTGAAGTCCAGATTCAGGCAGTTTTGCTCGAGAATCTTCAGTCTGTCAGCAACATGGAAAAGGCTATGGCTGGAGACAGTAAAGATGACTTTTTCCTGTAAGGTCGAAAGAGAGAAGCATTCTTTCTCCTTTTGTCTGCTAGGAAGAGAGAAAAACACAAAGGGAATAACCGTGTAGAATAAGGAAAAGAGTGTTCTGGTTAAGATTGCTGGAGCTGCAGCTTAAAAAGTCATGCCTAATAAACCTCTTGCTGAAGAGCCTCTTCTGGGACAAGATGCCAGCTATCTGGTTTTGGGAAAATAACAGGGTCTTAGATAAAATCTTGGTTTGTACTTCAGCATCTTTTCCAGTTCAGTAGTTAAACTGCAAAAATTAGGAAGGAAACACTAGCTTGAATCCTCTCAGAATATTCAGTGTTTCAGTTAAATAACTCTCTGAAAAGTTAACCTCTAGCTTTTCCTTAAAATGATTTCAAACATGGGCAAAAGTACTTCATTCCTAAATTTTACTTATTTGGGGTTTTTTTTCTGTGTAATTTTCAGTGCTCCTCAGAACAACAAAAAAAGTACCCTACTCAAGCAATGATAGTGTAAGAGTTTTGTGTTTGTTGAAAGAACTTGGATGAGGAGAGGGAGAGTGTGTCTTTTGTCAAGAAGAAAGAACATGATGTGTACAAACTGGATAAAGAGAGGGTGAACTCTGATAGAAAGGGGAGCTTGTCCATAGCAGGCAAGCTGTGGACAAGCTGCTGCCACTGCAATATGCAGAGCACAGTATATTCTGTATGTTCAGCATAGAAAGAATACATAATGTTAGAGAGAAGATTTATGCAAGTGAGGATAAAACCAAAAAAAGTGTTCTTAAAATATATATGTGAATTTTCCTTGTTCTGGAAAAAAGAAACTCAAAACAGGCTCCTGTAGCACCCTACAGCTGTATCAGCCTGCATCATGTGGCTTTGAATCAGGAGAGCTGTTCATTACTTTTGCATGTTTGTAGCCCATATAGTTATAGTGTGGAAAATACTCATTGTCTAGATTGATCTCCTGAACAGTTAGGGCTTTTTTTTCTCTTTTTCCACCTTTGCAGTAAATACTTAATTATGTTTTCTATAGAGTAAACATATAGGATTCCTAACAGAAGTCCCTTCTGGATTTTAGGGACAGTAGCTTGTGCCATCCTGGGTTTCTGCAAGGCGCACTGTTACCTGTGTGTGGTCAGGCAGGAGTGGTTACCAGACCTCTTAGAAGGAGCTCAGAATTTTGACTTGTACTAGAATCTCATAATAAACTATGCCCTTAAAAATCAAAACCTATGAGGAATGATTAAAACATAAAACTGTTGAAATAAGGTATGCATTTTACATAATCAAATATTACTTGATCTGACACAGTCTGGCACGAGCAATAGTTAATTCTGTCCAAGGATGCTAATTGCTTCTGATAATACTTGAAAGAAATCATTCACTGTGATAAATTAAAAAATGGCATAAGCAGTGATCTAAAAATGCCTCTTTTCATCTTTAATAACCTAATTCCTACCTCATTTAAGCAGCTGATTGAGTATTATTATGATTTACTACTTTATTGGAAGGACATAGTAACAGTAAGAGCTTCTGTATGTCACAAGGAGATGAAGCCTTCAGTTACACAGTTAAGTACATAAGCAGGATGAAATGACAGCAAAGTATTTCCGTGAGGAGATGCGATAAGAAACTAGATTTATTTTGGACAATCTGATAGAGAAAATTGAATGTTGGGAATTGAGTTCCTTGAAAGCTCTCCAAGTATTACTGTATGTGTTTTAGGCTGCAAAATGGGTAACAGCTGTAAAGAATATTGGTTTTGACATTTCCTACAGTGCTGGTGAAGATAAAGGAGGTGAGCAGTCTATGAGATATGAGTGATTGTCACTATCACAGTTGCCATTTATTATGGACTGCATTCAACACTCATTGCTGGCACATCATCAGCTGTAGTTTTGCCAGTGTAAGTCCTTATGTTTAGGATCACAGCTATTTGCAGTTATGGGGGGATGACTACACGGTCCCTTGACTTGCTGCTCTGTCAGTAAGTAGATGTGCTACATTAAGTTGGTATTCCTGTACTCAGTAGATTTGTGGCTCATTAGGGCTAACCTTGAAAACATATTCATGGTCACATAATGAACATATGCTAAAACAGGTGAGGCTATAGAAATGGTTTAACACCTGAGGATATGCCTTCAGTTTCCTGCTTCAGTTTTTGGTCTCTTCCTTTTCATGAATGTTACAAATTTCAGAGTAGACACTAGGAGGAATCATGGAAGTATTTCACTTCCATGTGTCTCAGGCCTGCTACTTCCTGGAGGCTAATTACTGTGTTTTTAAAATAAACACTTTGTAGAAGGTCTTAGAGCTTCTCATGAGAAGGGAAGTGAAGGACCAGCTCATGTTGCTTATTAACTGCGGTTTTCTGTTCCTGCAGTATAGGCCTTTAGCTGAATTTTCTTACCCTAATGAGTTCAGTCCAAATCATTAGGTAGAATCTTTCCATCTTTAACCCCCCTCATTCTTTCTGATTTTGCCCTCTTCTCCTGTTATCTTTTCTTCAAATGCCACTTTCTTCCCTTTCCCCAGCAAAGCGAGCTTTCAGGCAGTAAATGTAGATATGAGTAAATGCAGTAAATTTTCAGAAGACTGCATCACAAGACTAAAGCAGGCAACGATTTGGACCCGCCTGTACCATTTGTGGCGATTCAAAACCTGAGACTGAGTAGTGATAAAGCAGCAGGAAAACCTTGACGCTTTCTCAGTCATAACGTGAAGGAAATTCTGGCTATCAAGAAGTTTTTTCTGTCCGTCTTAATGCTGAGAGCAGTTTTCTGTATGTTTAGGAGCTTAAACCCAGTTGCCTTTGCTGAGGAATACTTCCCCAAAACTCTTTTTCTCCCTATCAGCAATTGCAGTAATAGCTAAACAATTTTTTACAGGATAAATTAATTATTTAAATGATTGGCCATGGATCTTGCTTTGCAGCTTATATAAATAGGTAGTGAATGGCAGCAGGGATGAGACTATGCAAGGCAGAACAGGGAAGTTAAGACTGCATTGATAAATGAAATAAAAACACATCATGCAAGACCTTGGACTTATTTATAAATGGCATTTAGTTATTTTTAAATGCTGTTCCTGAGACTGCTTCTATATTAGGTACAATTAATAAACTGCCTCTGAGAGAACAGGGGAAGGTTATTCAGTCATGAGTGTTCAACCACTTCTGCAGAACTCTTGTACCAGACTTCCAGTGGATATTTTTAGTACTTATAAAATATGCAATACACAAAAAATATCCTTTCTAAACAAAATGGTCAGTGGAGACGGCTGGGAGTGAGACGTGTCCTTCTGTGGTGGTGTCAGTTTTGCTTCTTTTCCAAATTACCTTGCTGGGAGATGCTGATTGCTGTGTGTGAAGCTCTCTGCTGTTTAAAAAGCTGTTTCTCTAATTGGGGATGTACAGAAAGTGGTAAACTTATTCCTTGAATTGCTGAGCTTTTCTACTTCCTCCTTGTTCCCAGTCCTCACTGGCTTGGGAGCTCAGTACTTACAGCCTAAACACTGATAAGCTCCATGACAGTGCAGCACTTACATGAGGAGTCAGATGTATGAAGTGGAGCAAGCAATTTTGAGAGATGCTGAGATCCTTGCTCCATCTGTTTGGTCCAAAGTCTCTTGATACACAGTAGGAGTGGCCAAAGCCTGTGATCAGACTGGAGTTGTAGACAGAGGCTGAATGGGTGATAGAATGTTTCTTGAAGATGCTTTTACAGGGATGGGTGACGGTGGGGTTGTTTTCTTTTAATGTGTAAGGTGCTGCAGGGCTGCGATGGAAGTGAAGTGTTCCATTTTAGCAACTGATTAAGCAGCAATAATACAAGCTTCTCTCTGTTGCCTCTGTGGTGCATGACTTCTCACTAAAAACACCAGCAGTTCAGTGACAGTGCTAACTTAAACATGGGCCTCACACTAAAGTGTGAAATAATACTAGTAGTGGGAAAACCTGTTTAGCCAGGAGGATAAGAAAACATTAGGTAATCTGCCAAAGCCTCTGAGAGCTTTGTTTTGTTCTGTCTTGAGAGGGCTTTTTAGAGGCAAGACTTTTCAAAGGGGTACTGGGAATAAGCTTCTTAACAGCAAAAAGTTTGCCCACATGTTTATTGAAAAAGTATATCCACGTTATACAGACAACTTCAAGTTGGCATGAAAAGTTCACTCTTACAATGCAAGAACAAATGCAGCAGGGATTTTGAATTGCCTAGAAAAACAAAACAGAATGTACTGTCATAAAAAAAAATAAATATAAAAGTGTGGTCATTGGACACTTAAATATCTGAACTGGTGTGGCTGGGAAAAGTTTGCCAAGTTGCAAAATACTGGGAGGAGAGGGGAATATTCTTCTGTAATACAACTGGATGGTTGTTTTTTCCTCAGGAGTTCATCTCAGACTTTGTATCACTTGCCTAGAAGGCTGAGGTAGGTACAATGTGTGTGTGTGTATATATAGATACATATATATATAATTAGTTACTAGACCTGATTTTCCCCAATGCATATCCACAAATTCACTTCTGAAGAAAGGGGTGATTTAGGCTCGACAGGAACAGAGTCAGCAACTTCAGTGCTGAGCTGCCCAGGCAAACTAGAAAATTGTGAGGAGCCCTGATGATGTTCTTCTGTAGTTGAGAGGAGAGCTTGCCTAGAGGTGAAGAAGGAAATCTCTTAAACTGGCTTAATTCTGTTCAAAGTCTTTGACTACCGCATCCCAGATACATGCCCTCATCACCACACTCAACCAAGAGAGGTCATTTTTAATATGCCTGTTGAAAAGCAGAACAGTTTCTTGATTGAACTGTGGATTTTAATAGGTGCTTAATCCCCAGGTTCTTACATCTCTGGACAGTAATCATCTGGCTGCAGTGTCAAGTTTCTGTGTCTCACTTTAATTTTTTGTAGTTGTTTCCATAAACTGAAACCACTTCACACTGGTGGTTATGACAGTCTTGTTCGATTGTGAGAAACTGTAGTTAGTGACCACATTTCCAGTAAGATAGAAGATTTGAAAAAAGGTTTTCTTTTAACCAAGTGCTCCAGACAGCAGGCTTTTGTTTAAAATGGGACTGACCCATACATGCAGCCGGTTCTCCAGCTGCTTTGTCTCAGGCCTTACGCAAACCCATATAACATAGCAGGTATGCTTTCACAAGCAGTATAGGGATCAGCGCGAAAATGGTGCTGGACCTCTGAGTGGCATTACTCTTTCATGTGTGACTGACTCTTGGCGGAAATTTAAGAGACCACAGTTTTAGGCACCAATGTGGTTAATGATTAGCACCAAATTCCTTTGTAAATCTAGCCTCAAATCCAAAAGCCAAAGGAATTTGAAATAGCGGATACAGGGGATCTCAGTTACAGAAATGGCTAGTGGCCCCCGTTTTGTGATGTTATGCTTTGATTTGCATTTTCAGCTTTTAGATACATTAAACATCCTTTCCTGTTTGAGGATATTGTGGTTTTCCCCTGTTAATGGAGAAATATTTACTTGAAAGCAGTATCTCAGTTGTGCAGAAGAATGAAAACTCTCTTAGGAAGAGTGTTTTTAACTCCCGAATGCATTAGGCTTCAGGAAAGACAGCTGTATCATTTTGTGTATTATGAACAGGTTCCAAATGTGTGTATACGTCGTCACATAGAGCTGTACAAGAATTGTTAGCTTGTAATTTCACATTAAAGCAAAGGCAGGAATAATAATGGCCAGTATTGAACTAGCTGTTACAGCTCTGGACATGATGAATAGGGCAGTTCTATCAGATCAAGTTCATGTATTGGCTACTGTCCCCCAGAAAGGGGAGGTACTCAGTATGACACTGGTTTCTCTCTTGGGATCCACTAGCTCATCTTGCTTTAATGGGAAATCAGTGCGAATAAACTGGCTCAGATGAACTCTGCTTAGACCCTCTGATCTCATGATTTAACCAAGCATCTGGAAAAAAAAAGCTAATGTCACTTTGGCCAATGAATGAACAGACAGCTTGTTTTAAACATAAGGTAATTAACAAGATTCAAACAGAGTCTTGAAAAGAATATTTTACTTTGTCAACTCTAGAACAGTTTAAAAAAAAATACAGTGAAATTTGAGCTTACTCTGTGTCAGTGAAGTCCTAACCGTACAGCAACGACCAGCTTTTCTGTATCTTTCTTACCAGGATGGGTCAGCTCTCTGGATGGTCACAAATAGGTTACAGTCATTATTACTAACAAAATTTTCACAGTTACTCTCTCTGGAGTATCTGCATCTTCAGAAAGCATGTTGTATCACTGGGGGTAATTTTTTCCCTTCTGTGTTACTTTGCTTATGTGTATCACCCAAAGAAAAAGACATAATCTTCCCTTGTGAATCCTGTTCCTTAGCTATGCTAGAGAGCAAAAGTCTGAGTGAGAGACTATTCTGAGCCACAGCCTCAGCTCTCTATGCCTTCCCTTATTCAACTACTGAGACCTCCGGCTTTTCAGAATATGTCCTATTCTGAAATGCCATTGGGTCACAAAATCCCATTTACTCTTTTGAAAACAGAACCAGCTTGCAATATACATATAAATATACTTTCTAAAAGAAGCTAATTTTATATAACAGCTTTTCTGAAAGACTTTTTTTTTTTTCTTACAGATGTTCATCTGTTTAGCTATGTCTAAATCTCCTTTTCCTTCTGTATGTACATAATGATCCATGGAAAAAGAATCCTACATGAATACAGGTAATGTTATTAAACTTTCTACAGCTCCCCTGGAACCATTTATAATCTGAAATCCTGAATAGCAGCCTTCAAGCCTGAACTGTACAAGGTTAGGCTCCCACTGAGCTCACAGAAAGTTCAGTGTTATTTGACACTTGTTACTCTGTGGAACCTGCTAATAATAATTTCTCTCTCTCAGAAAACAAACAAAGGTAATTCAAAAGTGTACTCCCATACACAATTGTGATGGGGTTTACTATTATTCTAAGGTGAAAACTTACTCGGTGTGTGTGACTTGAGTCTGCAGAAACCCCTCCGGCTTATCATCAGACATAAATGTTAACAGTGTAACAGTTAAAACATAGCAGGTGTTTGCATTAGTTTAATTGCGTATCATGAAGCTTCTTTTGGAAATGGGAACTCACAGGTGTTTTGTATTTTGTGTTTATCTACCCTTTAAGTGTTTCTGATTTAACTCTACTGGTGTACTGATGCCTCACCCAAGATACAAGGGATTTGGGGGCAAGAAAATGTGAAAATTGGAGACAAAATCCTCATTCATCCATTTGTATGTGTCTACACATGGAACACCTCTTTGTACATGAAGGGGGAAACAAGGATGGGATAGAAAGTTTCAGTTCAGAGTAAGGCAGCTACTCTGTGCCCCATATAAATTCTGGCAATGAATGCTGGGGGTAGGCACGAAGTGTGGTACAAGTGGACAGTACAAATTAGACAGATGCTGCCAAGGTGTGCCTAGAAGTAAAACACAATTTAAAACTCATAGAATGGTTTGAGTTGGAAAGGATCTTAAAGCTCATCCAGTTCCAGCCCCCCTGCCACAGGCAGGGCCACCTTGCACTGGAACAGGTTGTTCCAAGCCCCATCCAACCTGGCGTTGAACGCTGCTAGGGATGGGGCAGCCACAGCTTCTCTGGGCACCCTGTGCCAGGGCCTCTCGACCACCACAGTAAAGGATTTATTCCTAATGTCTCATCTAAGGGTAAAACGAAAGCATAAGGCCTTGTCCCTGTGTGAGCTGTGAGGTGTACTCAGGGCCAAAGCCATGGCAGTGGGTTTGTCTGTGTCTCCCTCTCCAGAGTGTAAGACCAGCGTACCCGATGGAGTGAGGGTGCAGGACGGGGGCCACCACCTCCGGGCTCCTTCTGCAGCAGCTACGCGCAGCAGCGGCTTGCGCAAGCAGGTGGTTTCGGTACATCATTCCGTACACTTGTGCCGCCTGTGCCGAGTTCAGGCCGGAGCCGGCACCGGGACAGTGCAGACACGAAGCCCCTCACAAAGGCGCCGGCAAACTGAAACACGCCTAAACCCGTTTGTCCCTCAGCCTCCTGTGCCGCGCCGCGCCACCTTCCCGGCTGCGGGGCCGGCTCCCCGCCGCTTGGCGAAGGCCGGGGGGCGGCCACCACCCCCGGGCGCCCCGCCACCGGGGCACCGGCGCGGCGCACTGACTGCGCGTCCCGGCGTGCACCGCGGCGGGCGGGCGGGCGCGCTCCGCCTTGAGCCCGAGGGCCGGGACGCGCCCGGAGCGGGAGCCGCGCTGAGGCCGCGCAAACGCAGTGGTGGGCGCGCAGCCGCGGGGTGGCGGTGCTCGGGCGGGCGGGGAGGGCCAGGAGCGAGGCCTCGGGTCGGAGGAGGTTGGTGGGAGCCCGAGAAATGGGGGGCGGGCGGGAGGAAAGGGTCGGTGAGTGCCGAGGCCGCGGCGGTGCCCTGGAGGGGCAGTGTGGGCCGGGCTGAGGCGGCCAGCGGCGCGCAGGGGTGGGCGGCCCGGGCACGGGTCAAAGTGTTGTGAAAGGGCCGAAGAAGACAAAGGTGGTACAGGCTTTTGTGTGCTCTGTGAGGCGGCCGGGAAGAGCACGGTGCTCGGAGGGCGCTTGACTTTCTCCAGCTTCCTTTGACCGAGGAATATAATAGGGTCGTTACTGTGAGCGCAGTTTGTTTCTCCTAAGTCACAGCTCCAAAGAACCTGACTGGCTCCTCAGTGCGTAAACACACGTTGTGTAGTGCGGTGTTGGAAGCAGGCCTTACGCTCTGCCTGTGCACACCTGGTTAATGCACAAGGGACTTTCACTATCTTTTCTGAGAGTAGAATACATAAGGGTTTTTCCCTCCTCAAAGGGACCAGGAAGGGTGGAATGGCAGGTTTTAAAGAAGCTTTCTTCCCACAGGCAGCTTTTTGGGTCCTGTGTAGCTGAGCATGTTCAGAATTATTCAGGAAATACATATTTAGGTCTGTCAGCATTTATAAACAGCAGAAGATGGCTCACTTGACACTGGTTGTGGGTGGAGGAGTTAGACAAGATGACTCCCAGAGATCCCTCCTAATCTATATTATTCCGTGTTTCAAATAAAAATAAGAGAGTAGGTGTGCCCAGTGCTGGTATGAACAAAATATGAAGGAGGAAATCTTAATACAGCTTTGCTGCAATGAGTAGGCAAGAGCTTCCTAGAGCTGTTGTGGCAGTTCTGGAAAAGAAGAGCTCAGTTAGGATGGAGAAGGCAGACTGAGACATTGTTTCTAAGAAAAGAAACTGTCAGTAAAACAGGTTAGTTGATGTTGCCTTTAGTCTGCTGAGGCAGTAGGAGCTGTAGTTAGAGGGGTGCAAGCTCTCTTGCAGTTTAGCTACCTAGCGAAGACAAGCCAGAAGACTAGTCTTTTTGGTGAGGCAGTGGTTCCCATTTTTGTCACTAGGGAATTGTCTTCGCACAGGATATTTTTTTGTATGTGTTCTATCAAAGGACCACCACCTGAGATGCAGGTATTTAATCCTCTTCCTGCTCTTAGGAAGGAGATTTCAGTTTGCCATTGGAAGCAGACAAACACCTGTGCACTGTTACAAAGAAGGACCTTTCAGGTCCTGTCACAGGAGACCAAAATCATGCCATTGAATGAGCTGATGGTGCCCTTGTATGCTTAACACTCTGTGCTCTGCTGGTTATCACATATCAGAAAGGGTATAATAGGCCTAATTAAGGCAATGGGCAGGGTGGCAGTATTAAGAGCTTGAACAGTCTTTAGTGAGGTACAGAATGGCTTCCATATGTGAAAGAGTAACTAAATAGACCTGAAGGAGGACGTGAGGGGAGGATATAATACAGAAGAGTTAAGTTCTGGACAGTAAGGGGAAGAGATGAGAAATGCGTAGTATAATCAGCAAATTAAGAATGAAAGGAAGTACTTTCCCACAAATAATGAAACTCATTGCCTCAGGATGTTATGGAGACATAATTGGGGTCAAAAGGATTTATTCAAATGTATGGAAAAGAGATTCGTTACTAGTGCTTGGATTTTGCCTCTGGCTCCTCAGGAAATCCCAGAACAGCTGATTGGTTTCTATTGGTTGCAGAGTAAAAGATCATTCTACAGAAGTACTTTCTTCTTCCACTCCTTCCTAAACATCTAAGTGAGGTACTTCAGAATCCTTTCACATTTCAAAAAGCTTTTTTTTTTTGCTTTTTTTTTTTGCTTTTTTTCTTCAAAGGCAGAAACAAAAAAAAACCCTAGGGCTAGTGGTAAAACATTGTAGTATAACTTAGTATTAAATAATACAATATTATGTAAATTTGTGTAAATACAGTAGTATCAAGTCATGCTCTGTAATGTCTGCAGTGTGGATGTCCAGCACAGACACTTAGGGTGGAGTGAGACGTTGAGGCTAAATTACCTTAGTACAGTAATACTGTTTGCAAGAACAATACAATTACAACTTCTACGGGGCTTTAAATAAACTGCTGGATGATACATTATGGCCTTTAGATATAGAAATAATATTTTTCATCAATCTGTTAAGTTACTGTAATGCTAGTATTGGTGTCCCTGCTCATGGCAGGGTGGTTGGAACTAGATGATCTTTAAGGTCCCTTCCAACACAAACCAATCTATGATTCTATTGAAATAGTAGATTGCAGACATAATTTCGTTAGTAGTTCATAAATCATTAAGAATTAAATAGCATTTTATTTAGTTCAAGTATTTATTTTTTGGTGAATAGAACTTAACACATCAGTAATTCTGTAATCTTACAGAGTGCTACAAACTAGTAAAGGCCATAATGTTGACAAGAACAGTGGTTATTCCCTTGCTATACTGATACAGAATTCATGGTTTATTTGCAATAAATAAATAATTTGTGAATTATTTTTGCAGATGGGAAAGGTTTGTGCCATTTTTGGGGGATCCCGGGGAATAGGAAAAGCTGTCGCAGAATTACTGGCACAGAAAGGCTGCCACCTGGCGATTATTGGTCGAAATCTGGAAGTAGCCCAAGCTACTGCACGGAGTCTTGGTGGTACGTGTGCTGCTGCTTTGCAGTTATTTATTCACTGTTCGGTGCTCGGGTAAGTTGTAAAAGTCATAAGTCATTAAATAACCATCTTGGTTTAATGAGATGAGAAGGAAAATAAAGGCTGAGGAATTTGGAAGAAAAGCTGTACAGTTTTGTTCTCGCAATGTTCATTGGGAAAGTGAAGTATGTTGCCTGTTCTATCCGCAAGATTCAAATCGTGAGATGAAAGGAATTGTTCAAGGCCACAACAGGGAGGTGGTATGAATTGAGTCATCCTTGGCTTCTGACCAAGCCAGAACTGAGACCAGTCTGCTCATGCTGAACTTCTGATTTCAAAAGGCCAAAAGTTTGAAACAAGAAATTGTCACTTAACTAATAAATACTTAAAAATTGTCTGTATTTAATTCTCTGGAGATTAAATAGGTTCCTCAAGTTATAACTAGTTCAACATCTGTTTTTGCAATTGAATTGATAAGTTCTGGAAGAGGTTTAGGAGCAACATACCATCTTGTACTATTATTATGATGTGCCTTTCTTTCAATATAGCAGGGCATCTGGCAATCAAGTGTGATGTATCCAGTGAACAAGAAGTCCAAAATGCTTTTGAGGAGATGCAGAGGAATTTAGGTCCTGTTAACTACTTGGTTAATGCAGCCGGGATCAACAGGTTAGTTACTTGTTACAAGGTTATATGTAACTCTAGATGCTAGCTTCTTATTGTAAAGTGCTAAGGGCCTTTGCACGTACTGTGTTGTTAATGAGTACATCTGAAAACAGCATGAAGTGCTCACTAATGTTTTGTTCCTGATGACAGTAATGACATCTAAGATACAATTTTCACTGTAGTTCCTACATTCTGAGTTCCCCCTCAATTCTTCTTTCTTCCCCTTCTTCCCCCAAAGTAATCCAAAACAATGTTTGATACCTGTCTGCAAAGGAGGCTTTGTTACCAGAAGCACAGCTAGTTTTTTCTTACAGTGTCACAATTTTGAATGCTAGAATGTATAGAACCATATAAATCCCCATTGATACTCCATTCTTCAGTCATATTTTGAGTAAATGTGATCATTGGGGTTGCATAGTGGGTTCTTTCTGTGTTTCTTTTGTCTGTTTGTCAGGGATGGTTTGTTACTGAGAACCAAGACTGAAGATATGGTAGCCCAGATTCACACTAACCTTTTGGGAACAATGTTGACATGCAAAGCTGCTGTAAAAAACATGATTCAGCAACAGGGAGGTGCTATTGTCAATATAGGTAAGTTCCTTATCTAACTGAGTGGAATTCTATGAACTAGTTTTCTAGGAAGGCTTAGGAGGTGTAACATATTGAAATGCCACTTGTTGCAATTGACTTATTTTCTTTGTAATTAGACATTCTGTATTTAACATTTCTTTATGAATGCTTATTCTTTTGTGTAATTTCAGCAACTTCTAAATGTAAAACCATCTTGTTTCAGTAATAAATGCCTCAGAGATTACATTTTATTGAAAGAAAAAAAATGTTACCATTCTTTGCCATCTCTTTTGGTAGCTAAATCTACCACCTGCTAGTCAGTAGCTAAGAGTCAGATAGGTACAGTTGGTTTCTTTATGTTTTTTTTTTTTTTCTCCTGTGCAAGGATATTTTTTAGGAAGCATTTCATCTTCCTCTCCTGGTGCCTGTTTGTCAGCATAAGATATATGGATTCCACAAAAATCACAGATAATTGAGGGATTTGCTTATCCCAGCAGTAGGCTATAAAGTACATTTAGTAATATACTTTTAATTCCTTTTCCTGTAATCTCATTTTCCCTTCCAAATATAAAACTAAAACTAAAATTATGAAGCTAGTACGAGATTTCAAATTAGTCATTTAATCTTCTCTTTGATGTTTATTTCTAGGCAGTGTTGTAGGACTTAAAGGCAACTCTGGTCAAAGTGTATATAGTGCTACCAAAGCAGGACTAGTTGGATTTTCACGATCCCTTGCTAAAGAAGTAGCGAAAAAGCAAATTCGAGTCAATGTGGTTGCTCCAGGTAAGTTTTGGGGGATTCCTACATCCTTGACTGTTTCCTTGCATCAAGACTGCTGGATATTTGCTGTACTCTGAAAGCAGCTTAAGACAGATCACTATTATTTTTATCAACTTTTGAAAATAAATGTTTTTAATGCTTTTTATAAGTTTAAATTATAATAGATTCTTTTACAAAACCCTCAGTCTTTTTAAGGGAGCACTGAGAAATTTGGAAGAGTGTCTACCTGTTCCTCTGTCCGTTATTACACAATAAATGTCTTTTCTTTTTTCTTTGTTCCTCCTTCAAAACCTGCCATCCTTGCCAATGGAAGGATTAGAACCAATTATAGACAACTGCCTTCATCTCCTGCTAAAGAATGCTTATACGTTATTAGAGAAACATGAAAGACCACGAGAAGCTGGCATGAAAGCATCCCTGTCTCTCCCTGTAGTGAAAGGAGAGAGCCTGGAAAGAAAGTTCTGTGAGGACAAGGCTGTGGTTTCACAAGATGATCTAGTCAAAGCAAGCTGCCACCCATAAGGAAAACCTTTTCTGTCTTTTCTGACTTTTTCCACTCACAGCTGTGTATTCTGCTGCTTGCCTTGTGCTACCTATGATGCCTTTCAGACCGCTACATAAACCAGGTTAGCTTGTGTACTAGGCAGGAATAATACTCTTCATTGTTCAGTGAGTTGAGCAGCTCAGTGAAGGGTCCAGAGCCATCATAAAGGGGCAGAGTTGTGCAGTGGAAAGCAAAATGGAGACTTTACCTTCTTGGTGGCAGCTAGAAAGCAGGTGAAATCAGCTCTTTATGTAGCTGCCGCTTACATGAAGAGAAGTGCAGCAGATGGAAAACTGAATCTCAGGTAACTGAAAATTTAAAGGACAGAAATGTGCTTTTAAAATGTCAAGAAATATTCTTCAAATGAGTGCTATAACAGAAATTATTCAAATGCTGTTGTAAGTTCTAAAATGTAACACTTGGAAGCTGTAGGGCTTTTTTTTTTTTTTTCCCAGAGATTCCATACTTGTTTGAGAATGTTTTGGTGAAATGAGTGTGTTTTATCTTTCAGAAAAGTGATACTAAGTATGGGCTTGGGATCCAGTTTTGGTTACCCATTTTTAAACAAAACAAAAAAACCAAACCCCAAACCCAAAAGGCTTTTATAGATCTGTGTTTTTGATTATTACATCAGTGCTCCCAAAACCAGAAAGCATTTTAATAGTTAGGTAAGAAAACTGGTCTTAGCCGTAAAATGATGTGGATTGACTTTGAAGAATGGTAGCTGGTGCTGAATCCTGATAGTAGATTTCACTTTGGAGCATTCTGGGGAAAATCCACTGAAGAATTTTAGTTGAAGGTTACGTAACTCTTCAAATATCTCTCCTCTCGTAGGCTTTATTCGCACAGAGATGACTGCTCATTTGGAAGAAGATCAGTTGAAGCAAGCAATTCTCCTTGGAAGATTTGGAGAGCCTCGTGAAGTTGCACAAGCTGTTGTCTTTCTTCTAGAGACTCCTTATGTTACAGGGAGTATTCTAGTTGTAGATGGGGGCTTGCAGCTTATGACTTAAATACTACCTTCAATAAGTACTGACTTTGGTAATATATGTATATATATTGATTAAAGGGAGAGGGGTGAAAATTAGTTGAAGATTGATGTATGCAATTGACTTGCCATTACTTAGCCGGAAGAGAAATTCAGCAGTGTTAAAGTCCAGCGTGTATATTCAGCTACCTGAAAGAGTTCATTTGGTATTACGAAGTCCGCGTGTGTGATAAAAGGAGAGCCTGGAAGGAAAGTTCTGTGAGGACAAGGCTGTGATTTCACAAGGCAATTGTTTATGTAACGATTTGAAAAAATCTGGTTTTGCTATGGTGATAGTTTTAAGTAACATGCTGATATTTTTTAAAGCACTGTATTTTCAAGAAGTCATGTTCTGAATTTGGGATAAAGTGGAGATTTTATTCAAATTATCATGTTACACTAAAGTTAATAAAGTGTGGAGGCATGTTTCTTGGTTGGCACGTATGATTGCATGAAGTTTTTAATGTAGGGCAAAGACTGCAAATGGCATAATTTTTTATTCTTTTCAGCTAGTTCCTACGAAGTTTCCCTTGGGTTTTTGTTTGTTTGTAGCTAACACTACAAAGCCATGAGCTTCTGGTTCTTAAGCATACCTGAATTGCCTTTAGGACATTCAATTATATGCAATATGCTTTTATAAAGACAAAACCTGCTCAGTTCCTTTCTTGAATGTATGTACAGCACTCAATCCAGTAGCACTTGTGTGTGTGTGTGTATATGTTGAAGGACTGTTGCTTGGTTATTGGCGTTGCTGATTTCTGTAATATTCTGAGTTTAATCTGCACATGCACTGGTGTGAGCAATACAGCTGCAGACCTTGCTGCACAAAAGAATTTTCAGTGATTCAGGAGATGTTTAGAAAACACATAACGCTTCCAAAGTGTGGAGTCAAGGTGTTTTGCTGTATATCTTCTTGAACACTCAGCTCAACTGTTGTGTTGATGCTTTTTAGTATGTATGTATAGTCAATAAAATAGCCATTTATTTTATTCAAAACAGCTTTTGAAGCAGAGTAATTATGCAGCTGTAAATGATCCTGACTGTTTCTCTCTTCCTGAAAAGTTACCAAAAATTTGACCTCAGGCTTTTCTATTGAGATCAAGTAATTTTTGATAATTGATGCTTTTATCATCTCTGAAGAAAACTGTGAATGTGGTTTAAGACCTTCACTTCTTAGCTCCAGTGTTCATTGCATGATGATCCAGATGTTGATTCAGCTTTTGAAATTGCTTCTCATCTTGGCACAAACCAAAGTACAAAAAGAAGAGATATCATTGATGATAACTTTGTGTCTTTTTAAAGTCTGAGATTTTCTTCCTTTGTGCAGCTGAGAAATCTTGTCTTTGGGCCAGAAAACAGTGCATGTTCAAGCTTCTCACAGGTATGTATTGAGAAATAGTATAAGGAATGGTTGTGTTTTCAGGGGATTTTACAGCTGGTTGTGTTACTACTTTGGAATATAAAATACCACTAAGGTAGTCCTTCCAGCAGTCCTTATCTTACTGTTATCTCTTTGTAGAGAGGTGGTGTTTGTTGCTGATATTATTTGCTGACACAAAACTGTCTTTGCACCAAGAATACAATTGCTAATTATATTTCTCTTTTATAGAAAGAATTGGTCAGAGAATAAGTGGATTCTTTTCAAAAGGCACTGGAGATACCTTCAGAAAAAGGCAGGGAAAGACAGCTGGTACTCCTGTTTTTACTAGTTGAGTGGTATTATGTCAGTAACTTGGCTGCGGCCCATACCTGTCCTTAGTATGTTGTAAGCAAATCCTGTGTGACACGTCTTGACCGAAAGCCAAAGGTAAGAAGCTAGAAATAATTTCCTCTTAGTGAGTTCTGACCCTAATTGGTATTATCCCCTGTTTTGTTGAGTAAGGGAATGTTAAATAAGTTATTTGCAACAATGTTTTTAGTTTGTATTTGTGATTAAAACCTGAATTTATTAAAAAAATATAAACCAACAAAACCATAGGATGTTCTATGTTTTGCTTTATATTGCTTCCAAAAATAATGCCTAATTGTTTTGCCTTTTCCTAACCTTTACACTTACGTTTTCAGAAGCTGTATAAGAACAGTAGCTCAGTCCTGAATGATTAGTGATCAACTTGGAGTCTATTTCCTGACCTATGTATTTAGGTCTGATTTTTTGTATTTCCCCAGTGTTCTCATCTATCTACAGTGAATTTAGTCTGCTGGTTTTGACACCGATTTCCTCAGTTCTGCAGTTATTTTGTTTAATTCCTTCATCCCCTTGTTACTTTGAGTAACTTCGTGCTACTGGAATGTACTGTGGGCTTCAGAAATTGCTGTCTCAGAACCTCTATGAATAGGTTGTACTTTGCTAGCCCCAGCATAGGTGGTTGTGGTGATCTGTTGGCAGTCCGTGTCCTTAGGAAAGAATGACTGCTGATTCACACCCTTTCTTTTCTATCTTTAAACAATTTACTGATACAACAGCTCCTTCTTCTTGGCGGAACTGTTTTTTGACAAGGGAATATGTCAGATGCCTGTCAGGGTTTTAAGCATGCTGTATTAGATTTGCTTACGCTCATCTCTTTTTAGCCTTCAGAAGATCTCTAAAATGTTTATCAAACATGACTTGCCTTTGCAAAAGCAACTCTGACTTTCCTAGGTATGTTTACCAACTTGTTTTTATGGCTTTAGAACAGTGTCTGGCATTTTGCTAAGTACAGACAAATACAATTAGTCTGTAGATTCCTGCATCCCTCTGGAATCTCTTCTGAAAAAAACAAGTGATCATTCCACCCACTAAACTCCCAAGAGCTTGCTGTCACTTTTCCCATTTTCCAGTCATTTGATAATGAGGCAGTTTTAACCCAGAAGTTTCCTTTAGAATTAGGGAGTGATAGTCCCCAGCCCTGGCCATTTGTCACTCTTCCTCTGTAACTCTGCTGGTGTTTTGTTCAGAGTTTGGGGATTTTTTTTCTCTGTGCCCTTCCCTGAACACTTTGCTTTTTATTTTGATTATCTGCTTCCCTTATTAGGCAGGTTCCTGCTCCTGGGGCAGTATTTGGATGTGGATGCACACTTGTAGATTGTTCCTGTATGTGCTGGTCTGCCTATAAATTTTACGTTCAGTGACGGATTCCGTTTGACTGCAAAAGCTGGACTGCTGGTTTTGCAAAGGCTGGCTTTTAAATTCTGGTAGCTTTTAATCCAGGTCAGTTTCCCTCTCCCCACAAAACCACATCAGTTTGGTGCATGTATTTAAAGTCACACTGAAGTTCAGGGTGTACAATCTGAGTGTTGTCATCAAGCACTGCATCTTAGTTTTTTACTTGTCTGTTTGGTTTCATGTTAGTATATTTCCTTATTTTGTGATGTTCCTTTTTATGGAAGTCAGTAAACTTGGTCAATATTCTTGCAGAAATAGAACCACCCAAAGCCGGTCTTTGAAAACAGCACCTTGACTCAGCCAGAAGTGGGTGGCCCTGATCAGCTGCAGGGAAAAAGTATGTTGAGAAATCCATCCTAGCCTGTTGAGCATGACATGTATCCAACCTCCTGGTAAGTGTTGTCTTTCATGATGGTTACACTGCTGGCCTTACAGACCTTGGATATCATAGCTACTGCCATCATCCTAATTGTGTGGCTGATAATATTGTCTAACAGCAGAGTTTACATTATAGGTACTGGAAATCGAATCCATGCCTGATCTGATGAGCTAATATATTGATATTTAGTATGACTTTCCTGTATATTTTTTATCAATGTCTTGCTTATTTGTCTTGCTCCCATCCTGCTTCTGGTATGCCTGTTGTGTCACTGTCCTTGATTTAGAAACAGACAAGTCTTGTGCTGCTAGCATGTAAGCCAGGTTACATAGAAATGGTTTGAGAGTTGTTTTTTTTTCCATGTGGGTGCTCCTGAGTAGCACTGTATGCTTGACTGGCTTACCATTGTTTCTCAATTGAGTTTGGGAAACTTCAGTGCGCTCTCTTATACAGAGTTCCTGTGATTCCATTCCTAGTGGAAGCAAGAGCATGTGCTCTTACTCATCTGATGTTTCTTCACCTGCGATCTTGCTTAAAATTCCTATAATCTCTTCTTAAATACATCTTCCTGCTTTCTTCTTGTTGTTTAGGATGAACTGTTTTACAAACTCCCACTACTCCATGTTTCTGCAGTTCCTAAAGAATCCATACCCCTCTTCCTACAGCTGTTTTCAGGCATGCATTGAAACTTTACTTAATCATCTGCCTTTGGGAGCATTTTAAGGAAAGCTGCTACCCAGATCTGGTCTTTAACTAACTTTGTCCACATTTTATTCCAGATCTTTTCTCCTGCCCCACAATGGTACCCACGTGGCCTTTCACCATCTCCCAGAATTTCTGGAGAGGTCACCAAGGCATGTTTTGAGGGTGGCTGCTTTTGCAGCTGTCATTTAATTCAGCACACAGTCCTCTTGTACAGAAGCCCCCTTTCTGATTCATCCAGAATTATTGATTTGGGTTTTTTAACTCAGCTGGGTTCCTGCTTCAGAAGTGAAATCCTTGCTAAAAGACTGTGTGTTGTGGTATTTACTCATTTATGTGCCTTGCCTTGTCACTGCCAGGTTAGGAAACTTCAGATCGTTCTCCTGTTGACTTGACATTTGGTTCAGTTTAAACTTTGTAAGTAGTGGGATTTGCATGTTCTGGGCTTCAGTTGGAGCACATTGTAGGCCTAGAAAGTTTTGTATCTATCTATCTCTTTGCATTTTTCCAGTGTCTGGGAAGATGATGGACTGCTCTTACACGTCCTTTCTTCTAGATAGGTAATTCGAGCCTTCCTTCTACTTACCTCTTAAGAGATGTGTTTGTAGTTTAGAACTTGCTGTAGCGAACTCACTGTGTTAGTCTTTTCCTGCTTCTGAGGCATATATTG